>NC_140075.1:18552264-19915864 GCF_964194135.1 Talpa europaea
ATAAGCCACTTCAGTGTGGTTGGAAGCTTACAAAATCAACACACAAAGAAAATCAATTGCTTTCTTTCATGCAAAAATTGAACTAAAAGAGAAGTTAAGAAAACAAACCCATGTATAATCACAAGACTAAGTACCACCGAGTAGACATAACAAAGGAGGTGAAGATACAAGAAAAGAGTAAGATATTGTCAAAAGAAATAAAAAAGACAGAGGAATGGAAAGATATTCCCTGCCCTTGTCTTGGAAGAATCAACATTACCAAATGCCCATCTGCCCCAAAGCAACATTCAGATTCAATGCAATCCCAATAAGAACTTCAATAGCTTTCTTCAAATATATTAAAAAAAAAAATTCTGAAATGTATATGCAGCAGCCAAAGCATCCTGACAAAAATGAGGGCAAATGGTGGCAGCACACTTCCAGATTTCAATCTAACCATAAATCTATGAGTTAAAGCAGCATGGTTTTGGGACAAAAACAGACACGCAGAACAATGGAACATAACGAGGGCCCAGGAACACACCCCCATCAGGAGGGACAGTGACTCTACGACAGAGGAGCCACAGCAGGCACTGGAGCAGGAAAGTAGGAATATTGTGCTGGGAGAAGCAAACAGACACATGCAGCAGAGTGAAGCAGGTCCTGCCCCACACCCTACAGAAGAGTTAACTCAAGCCGATCAATGCCTGTTTCCATTTGTGACGTCACCATCGTCATGCAGCAAACCTAAGTGTATGACATCATGTGCAGAAACCCTAATTTTCTACTCCATTTTTTTAAGGGTAAAAGTAAAATCATTCAAATATAATAACAGTTCTAATTTAAGTGCAGGTACAGGTGCTGCGGTGGAATAGAACCGCAGGATACACAATTTCAGAGACTAGTAAAGATCACAGGATTTTCCACCCCGTCCTGCGCTGCCTCATGGACAGAGCAGGGCCTCAGGGCTGGGCTATTTGAGCTCTGGAGCTGGTGTCCACGTGTTGGACACTGTCCAGATTCCAGACCTGAGGGACCTTCCTCCCGAGGCAAAGTGTGTGTTTACTTGACTGTGTTAATTGGAGCGTCCTGCAGTGTGTCTCAGCGAGTAAATATCACACTCGGTGTGCAGATGTGATTTTGTGTCTGGCTCACGCCTATATGGAAGTGAATAGTCAAATCCTCATGTCCAGGTTCCATTCCCCACCTGTCGTGTCCGCCATGGTGGGCACCAATAGTCATAGAAGTGCCCTGAGTCTCTGTCTAGACAGCTGGACAGTCATCTGTCACCCCCCATGTGCCCTTCATGGAGAGGCCCTGGGGATGTGCATGAGGGGATGCGGGAAGGCCAGAGGCGTGAGGGGCCTTCAATGGGGCCTACCCTCCATGAGCCCACAGAGCGGGGAGAGGATGAGGTTGGGGAAGGGAAGAGAGAGGGCAGGGCTGCCCCATGTCCAGACATCCCCACTCAAGCACGGGCCTGGGGGGAGGAACAAACCTGCACCCGGGGGACCCAGGGCCCTGGGACCGGCAGGGACAGCCATAAGCAAAGACCGTCCGGATCGGCCCCGGAGCAGCCTCCTCCCTGAACAGACATGCATGAGTCTGAGGGGACAGAGGGGCCGGGGAGAGACCAGGGGGTGGACGAGCCCATCCTGCAGCAGGCGCAAGTGGCTGTGACCATGGGAAGTATCTGCAGGAGAAACCACCTCAGTTCCTCTGGGGAGGGAAGGGGCAGGACAATGACAGGGATGGGCAGGAGTGGGAGGTCACCGTCTCAGTGAATTGGACACAGGGGCGAGGGGCAGATGGTCGTCAGACAGCGACATGGCTTTGGGACACCCCACCCACGGCAGTGATAAGGGCGCCGACCAGGAGCCAACTCGGGGCCATCAGTGTCCACTTGGTACCAAAATGTGCACCTGGAGCTGCCCTGGCCAGTGTTTACAGGGACTTGGTGGCTGAGACACCACAGGCTATATTTGGGGCATCCTTGACTGTCACGTTCCTTAGGCTAATTGGGGGTCCCACTTCTGGGAGGTGCATGGACTGGGGCCTGGGGATGGCAAGGAGGGGCCGGGGTTAGGGTTTCAGGGGTGCCCATGTACAGGACATAGTGAGACGGGAGGAGACTGCTCAGGGAGCTGAGGTCAGTTGAACTCTCTGCCCTTCGGCATCTCCCACAGGTGGCGTGGACAGTGGCGGCACCTGCAGGTCACTGAAGCTGGAGAGGCGAGCAGAGCAGGAACTGAGATCCCTGTGGGGGAGACACTGGACAGAGCATGGAGATTGGTCAGTGGGGAAGGACAGTGCTGGTCGCCTGCAGGTTGACACCGTGGGTCCAGCACTGGTAGATGGACCCAGCACTTTAATCCTCTAGACGTTCATGCAGTGATGGCTCCAGGGGGGATGAATCTCAGGGCCATGACAGAATTCAACCTCCTGGGGTTCTCCACCCAGGGGACCATGGGCTTCTTGCACCCACCACTCTTCTACATGCGTGCCCTGCTGAGGAACAGGCTCATCGTCCTCATCAGCACCCTGGACCGGCACCTCCACACCCCCATGTACTTCTTTTTGAGGATTCTCTCCCTCGTGGACCTCTGCCTCATCTCAGCCACGGTCCCCAAGTCCATTGCCAACCCACTGAGGCACAGCAGCTCTATCTTATTCCCAGGTTGTGTCCTCCAGGTCTTCTTGATGATTCTTTCAGCAGGTTCATAACTTTACCTGTTCACAGTGATGAGCCTTGACCGCTATGCTGCCATCCTCCACCCCCTGCACTATGATGTCATCATGAGCAGGGACAGGTGTGTGCAGCTGACAGCTGTGTCCTGGCTGGGTGGGGGTCTCTATGCTGTGATGAACACAGCTGGAACCTTCTCCTTGTCCTACTGTGGGTCCAACATGGTCCACCAGTTCTTCTGTGACGTCCCCCAGTTATTGGCTATTTCCTGCTCAGGAAATTTAATCAACAAACTTGTCCCCATTCTCATTAGTTTGGTTTTGGGTATCTGTTCTTTTATTTTCATAGTCATTTCCTATGTCCACATCTTCTCTGCTGTCGGGAAGATCCCATCCACAGAAGGGAAGTCCAAATCCTTCTCCAACTGCCTTCCCTACCTGCTGGTTTTGGTGCTGTTTGTCTCCACTGGGCTCTTTGCTTATCTTAAGCCAACCTCAGGGACTCCGTCCCTGTCTGACCTGGTCATTTCTATGTTCTACACGATGGTGCCCCACTCCTTTCACCCCGTCATATACAGTCTGAGGAACCAAGCTATGAAGTCGGCTGTGGGGAGACTAATGAAGGGGACACTCACCAAAATGTAATAGAGAAGATGACTTCATGATTCTATCACAGACATTTATTTTAAATCTTTGCATAATTTTCCCTTGTATATTTTTATAATTACAAATAATTCCATTGTATAATTGAAAATATATGTTTATTTTAAAATTATATTTAAGATACTTCATATACTCCTATAGCTTATATTTTGCTCTTTTGAGCTCTGGATGTTCTTTGGTATTCTGTGTGTACTGGGGTAATTGGACTTCAGCACCTTTCTGCTGTTCTCCATTCTGTGCTCCCTGCTGAGAGAGGTGATGGTTGGGTTTCATCTCAGTCATCAGCAGAAGTTCACTCACGGGGCAGCATCTCATGTCTCTATGGTGCTTCCTCTTTCATGTCCTGATCAGGAATCACGGATAGGACAGTGGCCCCTTTACTTAGTGAGTGATGCCTTCACAGAATAAATATGGCCTAAAGATCTGTAGAAGAATCTGAATACTCATGACCTTCTGTCGATAAGGACCACACCTGATATGGTAGAGACCCTTCGGGTAGCTCTGGTGTGGCTGCTGATGGCATTTACCATAAACACACTCAGCATACAGTGGACACCAGAAATAAGACAGTGAGTGAAAGCAGTTAATTTCACATGCAGTATAATCACTAAAAAGTTACAAATATATAATGGGTAGGTTTTTTTAAGAAACAATAAAGGAACTTAGGAAGCTATAATGGTAAAAACAAAATAATAGATAGTGGACTGCACAATATTCTAGTATTTCCAGAAATACTTGAGGAATGGCACTCACTTCATGCCGCACTTTACCTGTGTGTTTATCCACATTTATTTAATTACCAAGAATGCCTGCTAATTTGAGGGCAGTGTATTTTTGGGCACATTATTATGGGGTCTCAGCGTGTTTGTGTTTCCATATGGAGTTTTTCAAATGAGAAAACTCATCAGATTTTCACATCATAAATAATGCTATCATTTAGTGTAGATGTAAAGACATAAAGAATTTGAAGAAGATTTAAAATTGTGAAGTGAAATGCCCAAGTGTGTGGCTGCTGTCTGGCCTCAGCTCCTCTCTGCTGACTGCATCGACCCCTGCTTGCCCATCTGTGATGTCCAATGTTTTAAAAGTTTACACCAAAATGTTTCATGATAATATGCAGTTCCAGCTGGATATCAGACATTTAACTCATTCTCAGACATCCATGCTCTGAGGGTGCTAATCAGGCTGATCTTGCCTTCAGCCCAGGCAAGTCCCATGTGGGCACAATGTCAGATTGGAGGTAGCCAGGAATAGTTAAATGATGGGAAAAACTCGATATGTAAACTTCTAGGTTGACAACTTGCTACTGTTCTTTTAAATCATTGGCATTTTTATTTATCAACTTATAAATAACTTTCTTAATATTAATTCTTGATACTGTCATAGCTTACTGGTCAATAAAAGTTATGGAATATAATAAGAATAGGTTATGGGATACAATGAGAATTCAAAACATGTATTGAATGAAGAAGCTGAATCAGACTATTATAAATTTATACTAAGACTATTCATACTAAGACTTAGAAATTTATACTAAGACTATAGTAAGATTATTCATTTTGTCACCTTTGTATAACAGAATTAAAATTTTTAAATTAATAAAACATTAACTCTCTCTAGGTTGTATGGCTTTAAACATTTAAGCACAATTAAATTTGTTGTGGATGTATAATAAGCACAAAGAACACTAAAGATTCCACTGTAAAAACAAAATCAATAAGCCACTTCAGTGTAGCTAGATTACAAAATCAACACATGAAAATCAATCACCTTCTTATACCCAAAAATTGAACTAGAATAGAAGTGAAGAAAACAATCCCACTTATAACCACAAGACTAAGTACCATGGAGTAGACACAACTAAGGAGGTGAAGATACAAGAAAAGAGTGAGGCATTGTTAAAAGAAATAGAAAAGACAAAGAAATGGAAAGAAATTCCCTACTCTGGGAATATGTCCATCTGACCCAAAGCAGTTTACAGATTCAATGCAATCCCAATAAGCACTTCAATGGCATTCCCCAAGGATATAAAACAAACTTTACAGAAATGCATATGCAACAACCAACAATCCTGACAAAATGAGGAAGCATGGTGGAGACAGCACATTCCAGACTCCAGTCCATATGCTAAAGTTCTAATACTTAAAGCAGCATGGCACTGGGACAAATACAGACACACAGCCCTCTGGAATATAGAGGGCAATCTGAGGAATCAAGCCATGAAGTCGAAGGCGGGGAGACTGATGAAGGGGAGACTCAGCAATATGTAACAGAGAAGTTGACGTCATGACACCATTATGAGACACATATTGTAAGTTTTCACATTATATTCCCTGTCCACTCTGGGAGGCCCAGTGAGGCCCACAGGGCCCTGTGCCTGGTGGACACTGTGGCTGGAACCCCGCTGCATGGAGGTTGCTGAGGTACACTCAGACACAGGGTTCGCCCCTGCACCCCAACAGGCGGCCTCGCGGGTGAACACAGCACAGCCCCAGTGTGGGGTGTCGCGCAGAGGGTGAAGCTCTGTCTGGGTGAGCGCGGCCATCCCGGTGTGGCCCCCCGAGGGCATCAGGGCCTGCGGGAGATCCCCCCGCACCCCTCCCTCAAGCCGTCCCTGGACCTTTGCTGCCTTTCCCTGATCAGCGTCTCCCCGGCCATTGGAACCCAGACTGGGAGGTGCCTCCACGCTCCGTTGAGTCTGTTTCTTTGGGAATGCGCTGAGTGTCCCTTTTATTCATGCTGTGGCGTGGCCAGGACGTGGCTCAATGTATAGAAATATAAACCCGTGCCTAAGTGACCAAAATATCATTTTCATTAAGTATTTTTAGTCAATATGGCTGTTTAGCACGATAAATCTCTTGATGTAATAACATTTCTGGACTCTTAGGGACTTAGAAAAGGTAATATATTGAACATAAATATAGTGTCTTTGCTGATTTTAAGAAAATAGCTAAAAATCACAAAATATTTTCATTAAATAAAAGAAGTATGATTCATCAACAAAATGAAACTGTAACTGATCAAATGGAGGAAGGTATTTGCAAATTATATATTTGATAAGATAATTTCCGAAAACATTAACAACTCATACGCCTGGTAACAAAGCCTCAACAATCAGACTAAAAAACAGGCAGACGATCTGAACAGACATGGCCACGGGCCCTTGAGAAAGTGTTTGATATCACTCATCCCCAGGGAACACAAGAGTCAAATCACAAGGCAACAATGGCATGTCATCTGGGAGTCAGGGTATGTGGGGAGAAGGGAGCGCCTGGGCACTGCTGTTGAGGTTACAGATCAGTGGCCTCATGTGGAAAGCTGTGGAGGTTTCTTTTAAAAATTAAGAACATAAATGTTATATGACCCATTAATTCCATTCTATAGATATACGCATATTGGACAATAAAGAGACACAAACTCCCATGTCAGTGCAACAAACAAATGAAATAAATAGTAGAAAAATCCACAAAAAAAAAAATGAGAGCTTTTCTTTGAAAGATAAGATAGGCAAGCTCTTAGTGAGACCAGGGGGGAAAAGACAGGAGCTGAATAAAATAAAAAATAAAAGAGAGATTGCAACATTTACCACACAAATAAAAATGAGAATAATGGCTAATTGTGAACAATTACCTATCATATAATCTGGCAGGAATGCCTGAGTCCCTGAAGCATGTTTTGTGCCAACATTGAATAATGGAAAAATGGATCAGACAAGCCAATTAAGAGACCATGTGATTGAAGCACTAATTAGAAACTTCCCCAAGAGGAATGAAAACCAAGTGCATTTAAGCGAAACAGTTCTCGAAATGTCAGAGGTGGCAGCAGAAAGAAACCTTGGAGACACCGGGCTTTTTAAAGTGGCGGCAGGGGGCCAATTATCCACAATAGAGGTGTTCATTGAAAAGGGACTCTATTTTGAAGCACCTGGTTGCATCTCAAGATCTTTTACAAAATTCAAATGAGCAGCTTTATATTAAATTGGTATAATAATGGGTGGAGGTCCTTTCTGGAAAAACTGACTCCTTTAAAAACGAGTATTCAAGACCTTTCAAATCCTCTGCATCCCCTCCCCAAGGAAGCTCAGCTGCGCACCACATCTGCCCATGACGCAGACTCCCCTGCCATCGTCCCACCTCCAATGATGAACTGTGAGACTGGGGTTTCACAGGGAGTGTGTGAAGGTTCTGATTTGAAAGTAAAGGGAAAAGTAACTTGATATTAACTGACAGAAGAAACCCAGTGGAAAAAATGTGTTGCAGTGAACAGAAGAAAAAGGCTTAGAAAAGTGTATTCATATTCTTTGTCACTTTGAAGTGGGGAATTTAGCTTTTCCCTGTTGAGTTGTACGAGATCTTTATATATTATATATTAATCCTTTATCAAATATATGGTTTGAGTTGTACGAGATCCTTATCCATTATATATCAATCATTTATCAAAATATGGTTTGCCAACTTTTCTCCCACTCCCTGGAAGTCTTCACATTCTGTTGATGCTACTCCCTTTGCCATGCAGAAACTTTGTACTTTCATGTAGCCTGGTGTGTTTATTTTCTTTCTTGTGGATTGTGCTTTTGGTAGCACTTTCCAAAGATCATTCCCGACACCAATGTAAATAATGCTTTCCCATGTTTCACTAGGATTGTTACAATTCCACCTCTTATGTTTAGTGTTTAATTCATTTGAGCTGACTTTTATGCACGGTTTGAGATTAGAGTCCAATATTTTCTATTGATTGTGGATGTTGCGTTGTGCAACACCACACTGATGAAGACATGGGAGTCATGGAGCAGGCTGCACAAGGCAGGATGCTGCTGAGAGCAAGATCCTGGCTGTTTTTATTGATAGAATAATCATAGAGCATCAGCTATGTGCATTAGGAGGACAAGGAGAGAAGGATGGGTGAAAGTCAGGAATGTTATCTAGGCCTTGGGGGACATGAGTCTGCTGACCATGTTACCACCTTGATGTGAAATGTTGTCATCGAAACTAGACCCCGGGCCCCCCGGGCATGGTCCTAATCTTATCAACTGATCAGCTTCGGGGGCCCCTTGTTATATATCGGTCCTTGCCCCCCTGGGTATTCCCACTTATACCTCATGATGCATGAGTTGGGAGTTAGTCCATGCATCCAGCCTCAGCCCCCTGGGTGTTCCCGGTCATACCTCTTGATGCACACCCTTCCCAGAGTGATCAAGCTTTCTGCTCTTGATTGATAGGAAAGTCACCTTGTAAGGTTTGGCTCATATGACTATGACTGGACAGTTCTGACATTTGTATAGGGCTTCATCATTATTAGTATTAAGAAGAGCAGAGAGGATGTCTTGTACTGGGAGGTAACAGATGAGGAGTCAGAAATGATGTTAAGTGACTGTGAAGGAAATGAAGAAAGAGCCAAAATAGCAGCTGCTAGTTCAGCACGTGGGGCCGAAGGGGAAGGCGTGATGCAGGCAGTCGGCCCCGGGACAGCAGCCTGGACACCAGACCATGACTCGGCAGCCTGGGGCGGTGGCACAGTACATGAGGGTCGAGAGAGCCTGGGGATGGGAGAACTGACCACGACATCGAAGGAATGCCGAGGGAGAAGCTGCAGGAATTGAACATGTTTATCGGGTGGGGTAGAAGAGAGGAATGATCCAACATAATACTGGACAACAATCTGAAATTGCTGTGACTGAGCGAGGAGACCTTCTGTGTCCTCCTCGCAGAGGCCTATGTTAATAGAGCCAGGATCACAGCTGGATAAGGACTGACAATGAAAACCTCCTTTTTGTAATAAGGAACATCTTTGAGAAAAATAAGTAGATAAGTGATTTTTTGGCTGGGAGGGAAGGAAAAGCAATTCAATAATGTGAAAAGGTGAGGTCACAGTTTTTCCACTTATTGAAGAGACTGTTATTTCCCCATGTGTATCTCACTTGAAGGCCAATAAGGCAAGAAAACAAAATAAAAGGAATCCAACATCAGAAAAGAAGAATTAAAATTGTGTCTTCTTTGCAGACAGAATAGCCTTCGATAGGCAGCCCAAGAAACCCCCTCCAAAGACAATCAGAATTTACAAACTCAGAAAGGTTACGGGATACAAAACCAACTGACAAAAAATAGTTATGTTTCTGTAGTAATGATCCAAAAAGAAAGAAACTATTCCACTTAGGCAAACCTCAAAAAGAGTACATATTGAGGGAGATGTTGAACCAAAGGGGTAGAAAATCTACATGCTAAAAACTATAGACACCAATAAATAAAATTGAAGAAGATACACTACATGGAAAGAGACCCCAAGTTTATGAATCAGAAGGAGAAAGCATCAAAAAGCCAGGAGCCAGCTATCAATTTACGGCACACCCTGTGAGAATTCTCACAGCCCTTTCAGAGATCCAGAATAAATAATTTGAAAATGTCACAGAAGCACAACCCTGGGCCGCTCAAGGCAGCCCTGAGAAAGGACGAACCTGGAGGCACCCCCTTCTAGTCTTCAAATCCAAATCTGACGCCATCCGGGAGGCGGGACGGGTCACCTGTCACTGGTAGTGCCCTCCTGCTGGGCTGCCTCCAGTCTCCCACCATTCTGTCCCGCCCCCTGGTCTCGGCCTCTGGTGACCTCACAACCCCATTTCGGACACAGGACGGACTGGATGTGTGGGTCAAATAAGGTGGAGAAGTTCCCCTTGTAACTAAATGTTTTCTATTCAGTATAAATATTTATTCCATTGATCTGCATTTCAAAGTGTCAGCCTTTCAATAGGAACAACCGACCTCATTTTGTTGTCCTACAAAAGGGAATTTCACTTTTTTTCTCTTTTGAGGTAAGGTGTTTTACAACTAAGTATCATTTCACAATACATTTTGCATTTCAGAGAAGCAGTAGTTAAAATATTCATCTTATAACTGAAAGCTAATATTTAAAACTCACAGTTCAATTTCACAGTTCCATATTTTCTGGGAAGAATTTCAAAGAGGGAAAATATTTTTTTTTTTTTTTACTTTCCTTCAACTAAAGGACTTCTGCAGCTTAGGTTTTTAATATATTTGTGGTCATATAATATTTTAATTATGGTCTATCTGACAATTATTGCTCATAGCCATGATATTTCGGCATTGAGAACACAGAGATGAAAGTGCATCGCATGTTAAATATCACACATACGAGAGCTATTTAGGAACAGTGAGGAAGAATCTTAAAAGGAATTTAAAATTCACAATAGTAGTTTAAAAGGGAAAGCTTCACATGTTCATCACCAGAATATGACACAATCAGGAGTGAGGTACTCATAAATTTTTAAGGTGATAGGGCCTCCCCGGTGGCGCAGCAGTTGAGCACTGGGTGGCAAAGCTGCCCGCGGCCTCTGCTGCACTGGTTCGATCCCCGTCTGCTCCCCAGCCACGGGAGGAGGGTCCCACATGGTGTGCAGAACTCTCCTGCCGCCCGCTGCTCCCCTCAGCAGTGTGCTTCGGTCCTTCTGCCTGCTCTGCTCCCCGCTCTGGCTCTGGTGAATTCTCTCACCCTCCTGCGCTCTGACTGTGCCCAGTGCTTCTATAAACAAAAATAAACAAACAAATAAATAAATAAATAAAACATGCCTCTATAAAAAACAAAACAAAACAAAACAAAAAATTAAGGCAATAAATACTGATCTTTTTTTTTCTTTCACACTGAAGTGATAGTCACGTGTAGAAATCAGTCTACCATGGATGTGAACATTTTGCCTGACTCCACACAGCAACACAGCTATATAAAATAAAACATTATCAATATAGATATTATTTTAATTCACTGAAAATGTTTTGGCAGAGGACACAATATAGCAGGTTCTGAATTTGTTTTCTTGTTTCCATTACAATAGCAAAAATTGTTCCTCTCTTCTCATACAATAATTCTATAGCAGACATTCTCCTAAAAATCCTGCCTCCCCAGGGCCTCCCATCCATCATCCCATGGGGAGGAGGAGAGAGAGGGCAGGGCTACCCTGCGTCCAGACGTTCCCACTCACGCATGGGCCTGGGGGGAGGAACAAACCCGCACCCCGGGGGATCCAGGGCCCTGGGACTAGCAGGGACAGCCACACACACAGACCGTCCAGCTGAGGCCCAGACAGGCCTCCTCCCTGCACAGACGTGTATGAGTCTGAGGGGGAGAGAGGGGCCAGGAGTGACCCGGTGTGGACGAGCCCATCCTGCAGGAGGGACGTGTGGGTGTGACCCAGGAGGAGACTCTGCGGGAAATGTGGTCTCTAGGTCCTCAGATGTGGGGATTAAGGGGCAGGGACATGAGGAGACAAGGGGATGGACCAGGAGGCAGCAGTGAGGCCACAGGGGCAGGAATCTGACAGAGGAGGCGTCAGGACATGCCGCACGGGGATGCCAAGCCCAGATTATTAAGTTCCAGGACAGTGTTGGGTCCTGGGGAGCAGGAAAACGGGGACCCACAAACCCCACCTCACTGCACACCCGTCACTGAGGGGCCTCCCCAGAACAGGGCTGTGCTGGAGGAGCAGGGACAGGCTCTCCAGGGTTGGGAGGGGCTGGGCATGATCATGTGTCCTCTGGGGCTATGCCCTGGACAACCTCTGGGAGCTGTGCTGGGCGGAGACTCTGGGGCCTGGGCAGGAGGTGGGAAAGCAAGATTGAGGCAGTGGGGAGGGGCTGTCAGTCAGGCTATGAGATCAACCAGAGCATAATCCCAGCATCAGCCTCTCCACTCCACACCCAATCCCAGAGCCGGTCACCCGGTCAAGGACACAACAGAGGGGGTGGCGGGCGGTGTCCTCAGGAAACGAACTCAAAACAAGCGGCATCTGAGGAGGAGGCAGGGGGAATGATGCACCTGTGCCCACAGGGAGTCCCAGAGAGGGGGACACTGCCTGGTCCACACTGAGGGGCGGAGGAAGAGAAAGCAACGACGCCTCAACGGGGACAGGTGGACTCCCGGACACGGGCAGGAGGACAGTGACTTGCACCTCAGGTCAGCCCTGTCGGCAGAAGCAGGAGGAGGTGGATCTGGCAGAAGATCAAGGGCAAAGCTCTGGCCCTCCTGCTGCAAGAAGGCGTCCCCCAAGATCACGCCACCAACTGACCTCAGAGCTGGCCTTGAATGACTGGAGTCTCCTCAGCCTCTGTGAGTCCTCAGTGTCCTTCTGACCAGTCTTGGTGTTCCAGGGACCCTGCCCACAGATGCAGCCTGGGGCATGGCGGCTTGCCTGGGCACTAGCCCTGGGTTGACGTACGAGGTGTACCCAGCCTGGCATGAGCCACAGGAGAGCAAGCCCAGGGCACTCCCTGTCATCCTGGCATCTCCGAGTCCAGATGCAGCTGCAGGACCCACATCTCAGGTGGGCAGTGAGGCACCCGCATCCCGGCCAAGATACTCTGAAGTGCTCAGGGCATGCAGCGTCAGGCCCACCAGAGCCGGCTCTGGTCGTACCTCCCTTGAGCAAACTGCTGATGAGTCTGCATATGGAACTACAAAAGACACCAACTATCCAAACAGTCTTGACAAAAATGAGTAAGACAGGAAGAAGCACACTTTCAGACTCCAGTCCATACAATAAAGCTCTAATAATCAAAACAGCATGGTCCTTGAGAAAAGCAGACCCACAGACCCCTGGAATATAACGAGGGCCCAGGAACCCTCCCTCATCAGGATGGACAGTGACTCTACGGCAGAGGAGCCAGAGCAGGCACAGGAACAGGAAAGTGGGGAGATGGTGCTGGGAAAAGCAGATGGACACGCAGCAGAGTGAAGCAGGTCCTGCCCCACCCCCTCCAGAAGAGTAAACTCAAGCAGATAAATGCCTGTTTCCATGTGTGACGTCACCATCATCATGCAGCAAACCTAAGCATATGACACCATGAGCAAAAACTCTAAAATACTATTTCCTAAAGATTAAAAGCAAATTATCTCAACAAAAGGACGGTTCTAATGTAAGTGCAGTGATGGGGCTGGGGTGAAAAAGAACCACAGGAGACACAATTTCAGAGACGAGTAAAGTTTTTCTTCCGAAGGGGTGTGACCCCCGTGGTCACTCTCTTCTGCTGTATGTCCATTGTCTTTCCACCCCACTCTCCTCCCTGGTGTCCCTCCTGCCTCTCTGTTTCGCTTCTCTCCCGCCTCAGGCTGTTCCGCATCCCCCTCACGCCCATCCCCAGGGTCTCTCCATGAAGGGCACAAGGGGGGTGATGGGCGACTCTCCAGCTGTCTAGACAGGGACTCAGGGCACTGTTATGACTGATGGTGCCCACCACGGCGGACACAACAAGTGGGGAATGGAACCTGGACATGAGGATTTGTCTATTCATGTCCATAGAGGCGTGAGCCAGACACAAAATCACATCTACACACCAAGTGTGATAATTACTGGCTGAGACTCACTGCAGGACCCTCCAATTAACACAGTCAAGTAAACACACACTTTCCCTCTGGAGGAAGGTCCCTGAGGGCTGAAATGTGGACCATGTCCAACACACGGACACCAGCTCCAGAGCTCAAATAGCCCAGCCTTGAGGCCCTGCTCTGTCCATGAGGCGGTGCAGGACAGGGTGGAACATCCTGTGAGTGCTCAGAGGCTCCCCACCAGCCCAGAACATGGATTGAGAGGTTGGGAGGCCCTCTGTCCTGCCATGGGGACAACCTCAGGAGAGAGACTCAACACAGCAGTGGGAACTCCCCGCCCAGACTGCAGGTATCTGCCCCCAGCCATTTGCAGGGGAGAATCCACTCATGCTTGAGGGTATTCAGATCAAGCTTCATTTTAGACTGGAGAACGCACTGTAATTCAACTATTCACTTTGTAAATCATGACAACTAATGCTGACAGGGCCCAAGTCGTCATGTCCCACTGCCCTGTCAGCCTGAGTGAGACTCAGTGAGAGAAAACATATTTTCTTGTAATTATGATGGTCAAAGATACTGACTTTTAATACAATGCTCTTGGTTTGGATATATGGGAGATGTGACGATAATTGCTTCAAACCTGGGATTTTAGCTTCAGCGCACTCAGTGTGTCTTGGGCACTGAATAAAATCACAACAATGAATGGGATTAGATTGTAACAAAGGAATTCCAGAAGAAATTAAAAAAATAAAACTAGCTGTTAAATTCAGAATGTCGTGCCTTTTTGTCCCAAAAATTATGACAAAAATGAGTCAAGTAGAAAATCAATAATTTTTGCAGCAACATGTTGATGGCTTCATGGCTCTGACATGAACATGACTCTGGCAGGGACGTGTGACTATTTATGGACGTGAACTTGGGATTTTTACCCAACTCTGTACTCAGGGATTGTCTGTATAATTGCAAAATGAGTCACAGTATTTAAACAGGGCCTGGAGAAGATGTGTCAAGTTATTTTATCCATTTTAATACATAGTTAAGGTCACTCAACAGATGTCAACATTTTTCACCACCAATATCCTGATATCTTATCTTCTATGTATTAAATTTTTTGAATACTCAAACCCATGTGATTCAATTATTGTATATTACTATATTCTTGTAAAAATCGTGCCTCTCAGGGCCCGCCCCTCCTTCACCCCACTAAGCGGAGAGAGGACGAGACTGGGGGGAGGTGGAGAGCGGGCAGGGCTGTCCTGTGTCCAGACATCCCGTCTCATGCACTTGGCTTGGGGGAGAAACAAACCCGCACCCAGGGGAACTGGGGCCCTGGGACCGGCAGGGACAGCCACACACAAGACCATCCGGCTCAGCCCCAGTGCAGCCTCCTCCCTGCACAGACATGCATGAGTCTGAGGGGGACAGAGGGGCCGGGTAGGACCCGGGGGTGGATGAGCCCATCCTGCAGGAGGGATGTGTGGGTGTGACCCAGGGGGAGACTCTGTGGGAAATGTGGTCTCTGGTCCTCAGTTGTTGGAAGTCAGGGACAGGCAGATGAGGGGATGGACCAGGAGGCAGCAGTGAGGGCACAGGGGCAGGAATCTGACAGAGGAGGTGTCAGGACTCGCCACACTGTGACGCAGAGCCCAGATCATTCAGTTCCAGGACAGTGTCTGGTCCTGAGAGCAGGAAAACAGGGACCTGTACACCCATCTCCCTGCACACCTGTCCTTGTGGGGCCTCCCCAAACCAGGGCTTTGCTGGAAGAGCAAGGACAGGATCTCCAGGGTTGGGAGGGGCTGGGCATGGTCACATGTCCTCTGGGGCTGTGCCCTGGACAACCTCTGGGAGGTATGCTGGGCGGAGATGCTGGGGCCTGGGCAGGAGTTGGAGCCACGTGGCTGGGGTGGGTTGTGGGGGAGCTTTGTCTATTGGCTTTTTTGACAGATATGAGATTCTAATTTGTTCAAGTGTTGTACGGGACAGTTGAAATTTTCAGTTTTCACCAATTTTCAGGACTTATGTGGAGAGTGTAATAATGACATATTCACATGAAGTGGTAATAAATGGGTTGAATGAAACAGCAGACATAGATGATATTAGTGGCCATAGAGCTGAAAGGAATAATTATGTAGAAAATGAATTGAGTTATTATCTTGTTTTGATACCCATTTTATTTTCAATATTGGAAAATTTAAGATTTTGTTTCTCTTTCCTCTTTTATACAGAGGATGACTCCAGGGATGAACCATCTCATGGCCGTGACAGAATTCGTCCTCCTGGGGTTCCCCACCCAGGGGACCATGTGCTTCTTGCACCCACTGATCTTCTCCCTGATCTACCTGCGCGCCCTGCTGGGAAATGGGCTCATCGTCCTCATCACCACCCTGGACCGGCACTTCCACACCCCCATGTACTTCTTCCTGAGGAGTCTGTCCTTCTCATACCTCTGCCTCATCTCAGCCATGGTCCCCAAGTCCATTGCCAACTCTCTAAGGCACAGCAGCTCCATCTCCTTCCTGGGCTTTGTCCTCCAGGTCATCATGATGGTTATGTTAGCAGCTACAGAGATGATCCTCCTCATGGTTATGAGCCTTGACCTATGCTGCCATCTGCCACCCCCTGCACTATGATGTCATCATGAGCAGGGACAGGTGTGTGTAGCTGATAGCTGTGTGCTGGCTGGGTGGGGGTACATTGGCTATGATGCACACAGCTGGAACCTTCTCCTTGTCCTACTGTGGGTCTAACCTGGTGGTCCACCAGTTCTTCTATGACATCCCCCAGTTATTGGCTATTTCCTGCTCAGGAAATTTTATCAATGAACTTGTCCCCATTCTCATTGCTGTGGTGTTGGATTGCTGCTGTTTCATTTTCATTGTCATTTCCTATGTGCACATCTTCTCTGCTGTCAGGAAGATCCCATCCACAGAAGTGAAGGTCAAGGCCTACTCCACCTGCCTTCCCCACCTGCTGGTTTTGGTGCTGTTTCTCTCCACCGGGCTCTTTGCTTATCTGAAGCCGACCTCAGAGACCCCATTCACATCTGACCTGGTCATTTCTACGTTCTACACGGTGGCGCCAACCACCTTTATTCCCATCATATACAGTCTGAGGACCAAGTCATGAAGTCGGCTGTGGGGAGACTGATGAAGGGGAGACGCACCTAAATGTAGTAGGGAAGATGACTTCATGACTCCATTATGAAACACATATTTTAAATTATTGAATCACACTCCTCTTCATATTTTTCTTATTACGTATAATTCCATTGCACAATTTAAAAATATATGCTCATTTTTAAATTCTATTTACTGTGTCTTCATATAGTCCGCTGCTCATAGACTCTATTGGCATTGATTGTTCCTCTTTGTTACACTTAGGTGCTGTTTTATATTCTCTGTACAGTGAAGGGCACTTAACTTGCCGACACTCTTTGCTGGTCTCCATTTCTGTGCTCCCGGCCGAGATGGGCGATGGTTGGGTTTCATCTCCATCGTGAGCAGAAGTTTTCTCACGGGGGCAGCATCTCCAGTCTCTAAGGTGGCTTCGCCTTTAATGTTTTCTTGGTCACGGGTGGGATCAGGGCCACGGGCAGGACAGAGATCCCTTTCCTTAGTGAGTAAGGCCTTTAAAGCATAAATAAGGCCTGAGGATCCGAAGTTAGAATCTGAGTGGTCAAGACCTTGGTTGATAAGGACCCACATGTGACGTGGTGGAGACCCTCCTAGAAACACTGGTATGGTACCGCCCACATTTGCCATAATCACACTCACCCACGGTGGACACCAGAAATAAGAAAGTTAGGTTCATGTGCAGTATAATTACAAAAAAAAAAAAAATTCCAAAATGCACTGGATAGGAATTTTTGAGATACAATAAGAGAACTTAACAAGTTATGATGGTCAAAACAAAATGATAGCTGGTAGCCTGCCTCATATCTAGTATTTCCAGAAATGTGTTAGGGATGCTATCCATGACCTCACACCACACTTTACAGGAGTGTTGTCCCCATTTATTTCATCCCCTAGAGTGGGCAGGATGGCAGGACAATGCCCTGTCCGGGCAGGTTATCAAGAGGAATCATACCTAGAATGTCTGCATTTTTCACAAGCATGTTGAAATGAAAAAAAAAAATCATCAGATTTATGTGCAATGAAATGATACTATCATTTAGTATACTTGTAAAGACTTGTAAGGAATTAAAGGAGATTTAAAATTGGGAAGTGAAATGCCCCCATGATTGTCACTTGCTGTCTGGCCTCAGCTCCTCTCTGCTGACTGCATCCACCTTTGCTTTCCAGTCTGTGACAGCCAATATTTGAAAATTTCACACCAAAATATTTCATGATAAAAATTATTTCCAACTGGGTATCAGACATTTAAGTCGTTATCAAACAGTTCGCCTTGCAAGGAGGCTATTCAGGCTGACCTTGCTCAGATCAGAGCCATGCAGGCACAGAGTAAATATGGAGGCTGCCAGGAAGGGTTAGCAAATGTCAACATCTGGACATTTGAAATCTGGGATGACAACTTGATACTGTTCTTTTAAGTGATTGGTATTTTTAATTTTTCTGCCGAGAAATTAATTTCTTAATATCAATTCTTGATACTGTTATAGTTCACTGGTGGGATATAATGAGAATTTAATATATGTATTAAGAACCTGAATCAGAACATTATACACATTTATGAGGCTATTCATTGTCAACTTTGTATAATATTACTAAAATATTTAAGTAAACATTAAATGTCTCAAGGTTGTATGAATTTAAAAAATGTAAGCACAATGAAAATTGTTGTGGACACCAAGGTAATATACATTGAGAACTCTAAAGACTCCACTGGAAAAAAAATGAAATTAAATAAGCCACTTCTGTATACTTGAAAAGTACAAAAGCAACACATGAACATCAATTGCCTTCTTATGTGCAAAAAAGGAATCAGAAGAGAAGAAATGAGAAGGCAATCTTACATATAATCACAGAATTACCTAGGAGTAACCCTATAAAGAGAAAGTGAAGATATACAGAAAACTAAGACATTCTTAAAATAAATTGGAAACACAAAAAAAGGGAAATATATGGCCTACTCATGGACTGGAAGAATCAGGATTACCAAATATCCATCTGACTCAAAGCAATTTACAGATTCATGCAATCCAAGTGAAAATTTCAATGGCATTCTCAGACATATGAACCAAAAATTACAGAAAAGCATATGGAACTACAAAAGACCACAAACAGCCAAAACAGTCTTGACAAAAATGAGTAAGAAAAGAGAAACACACTTTCAGACTTAAAACTATATAGTATAGCTCTGATAGTTAAAGCATCATGGCACTGGGACAAAAACAGAAAGGTTGGCCACTGGAATATAACGAGGACCCAGGAACCTACCCTCATCAGGATGGACAGTGACTCTAAGACAGAGGCACCAGAGCAGGCACTGGAGCAGGGAAAGTGGGGAGATGGTGCTGGGAGAAGCAGACAGACACACACAGCAGAGTGAAGCTGGTCCTGCCCCACACCCTACAGAAGAGTAAACTCAAGCAGATAAACACCTGTTTCCATGTGTGACATAACCATCGTCATGCAGCAAACCTAAGGATATGACACCATGAGCAGAAACCCTAAAATACTGTTTCCTAAAGATTAAAAGCAAATGATCCCAACAAAAGGACAATTCTAATGTAAGTGCAGGGACAGGGGCTGGGGTGGAAAAGAACCGCAGGATACACAATTTCAGAGACGAGTAAAGTTTCTCTTCCCAAAGGGCTGATGACCACCGTGGTCAATCGCTTCTGCTGCATGTCCATTGTCTTTCTGCCCACTCCCCCTCCCTGGGCTCCCTCCTGCCTCTCTCTGAGTCCCTTCCCTCCTGCCTCAGGCCTTTCTGCATCCCCCTCGCGCCCATCCCCAGGGCCTCTCTGTGAAGGGCACATGGGGGGGGGGGTGACGGGCGACTATCCAGCTGTCTAGACAGGGACTCAGGGCACTGTTATGATTGATGGTGCCCAACACGGCAGACCTGACAGGTGGGGAATGGAACCTGGACATGAGGATTTCTCTATTCACATCCAGGGAGGCGTGATCCAGACACAAAATCACATCTACACACCTAGTGTGACAATTACTCCCCGAGAAGCACCGCAGGACACTCCAATTAACACAGTCAGGTAAACACATACTTTCCCTCTGGAGGAAGGTCCCTGAGGGCTGGAATCTGGACCATGTCCAACACACGGACACCAGCTCCAGAGCTCAAATAGCCCAGCCCTGAGGTCCTGCTCTGTCCATGAGGCGGCACAGGACGGGGTGCAACATCCTGTGAGTGCTCAAAGGCTCCCCACCAGCCCCGACCAGGGATTGAGAGGTTGGGAGGCCCTCTGTCCCGCCATGGGGACAACCTCAGGAGAGAGACTCATCCCAGCAGCAGGAACATACCCCCAGACTGCAGGCATCTGCCCCCAGGCGTTTGCAGAGGAGAATCCACTCACACTTGAAAGTTTTCAATTCAAGCTTAATTCTGGACTTGAGAATGTGCCCTAGGTAAACTATTCATTTTCTAAATCATGGCAACTAATGCTAAAGTTGTCCATGTTGCTCAATGTCCCACTGCCATGTCAGCCTGGGCGAGACTCAATGAAATAAAAAATTCTTTTTAATTTAGGATGGTCAACGATATTGACTTAACACATTGATCATATTAAAAGAATTTTATTTATGGGAGATGTGATGATTATTGTTAATACCTAGGATTTTAGCATCAGCACAATCAGTGTGTTTTGTATACTAAACAAAAACACAACAAATAACGGAATTAGACTGTAATGAAGAAATGCTAAAGGAAATTAAAAAAAAATGCTTATTGTTAAATTCAGAATGTTAAGCATTTCTGTCCTAAACATCATGACAGATATGAGTCAAGTAGATACTAAATAACATTTACAGCAACATGTTGACTACTTAATGGCTCTGACACAAACGTGAGGCTGGCAGGGACATCCGACTATTTATGGACGTGAACTTGGGTTTTTTTCCCAACTCCATATTCAGGGATTATTCATAATATTGTAAAACAAAGTAACAATATTTAAACAGGGCCTGGAAGAGATAGATGTCAAATGTCATTTTATCATTTTAAATTTGTATATAAATGACTCAACAGATGTTAACATTATTAACAACTAAGTACCCTAATTCATTTCCTTGTTTTTATTAAATTTCGAGAATTGTTCCCACCAATGTGTTGAAGTATTTAATATTACCATATTCTCCTAAAAGTCCAGCCTCCCCAAAGCCTGCCAATCCATCACCCCACAGAGGGTGGAGAGGATGAGATTGGGGAGGGAGAGGAGTGGGCCGGGCTGCCTAGTGTCCACATGTCCCCACTCATGCACGGGCCTGGGGGGGAGGAACAAACCCGCACCCAGGGGACCTGGGGCCCTGGGACCGGCTGGGACAGCCACACACACAGACCATCCAGCTCAGCTCCAGAGCGGCCTCCTCCCTGCACAGATGTGCCTGAGTCTGAGGGGGACAGAGGGGCCGGGAGTGACCCGGGGTGGACGAGCCCATCCTGCAGGAGGGACGTGTGGGTGTGACCCAGAAGGAGACTCTGAAGGAAATGTGGTCTCTGGGTCCTCAGATGTGGGGAGTCAGGGGCAGGGAGATGAGGAGATGAGGAGACGGACCAGGCATCAGCAGTGAGGCCACAGGGGCAGGAATCTGACAGAGGAGGCATCAGGACATGCCACATTGGGACACCAAGCCCAGATCATTCAGTTCCAGGACAGTGTCAGGTCCTGGGAGCAGGAAAACAGGGACCCGCACACCCCATCTCCCTGCACACCTGTCCCTGTGGGGCCTCCCCAGACCAGGGCTGCGCTGGAGGAGCAGGGACACACTCTCCAGGGTAGGGAGGGGCTGGGCATGGTCACATGTCCTCTGGGGCTGTGCCCTGGACAACCTCTGGGAGGTGTGCTGAGCGGAGAAGCTGGGGCCTGGGCAGGAGGGGGAGCAACAGGACTGTGGCAGTAGGAACGGTAGTCAGTCGGGTTTATTGAGATATTTGAGATTGTATTTCTTAAAGTTCTAAGAATTTAGGGTCAATTGAAATCTTCAGGCCTGCCCCAATTTTCGGGACACGTTTGGACAGTGCGATAATGTCCCCTCACATGAGATGGGAATGAAAGTTTGAACACAGCAGCACACACAGTTGAGGGTACTAGACTCTGTGGGACGTAGAAGGAGTGATTACCAGCTAAATAAATTGAATCATTATCCTATGCTGATAATGCACTTATGTTCAATTTTGGAAGATTTGACAAAGTTTCTTCCTCCTTATTTTTTTCATATTGATGACGTCTCCAGGGGTGACCAATCTCACAGCCGTGACAGAATTCATGCTTCTGGGGTTCCCCACCCAGGGGACCATGGGCTTTTTGCACTCGCTGCTGTTCTCCGTGATCTACTTGTGTGCCCTGCTGAGGAACGGGCTCATTGTCCTCATCACCAAACCTGGACCGGCACCTCCACATCCCCATGTACTTCTTCCTGAGGAGTCTGTCCCTCACAGACCTCTGCCTCACCACAACCATAGTCCCCAAGTCAATTGCCAACTCTCTGAGGCACAGCAGCTCCATCTCTTTCCCGGGCTGTGTCCTCCCGGTCTTCATGGTGTTTATTTCAGGAGCTACAGAGCTTCACCTACTCACCGTGATGAGTGTTGACCGTTATGCTGCCATCTGCTACCCCCTGCACTATGAGTTCATCATGAGCAGGGGCAGGTGTGTGCAGCTGACAGCTGTGTCCTGGCTGGATGGGTGTCTCCAGTCTGTGATGCACACATCTGGAACCTTCTCCTTGCCCTACTGCTGGTGAACATGATCCACCAGTTCTTCTGTGACATCCCCCAACTACTGGCTATTTCTTGTTCAGAAAATTTAATGAGTAAACTTGTCCCCATTCTGATTAGTGCAGTCTGGGGTATGTGCTGTTTTATTTTCATCACCATTTCCTATGTGCACATCTCTGCTGTCAGGAAGATCCCATGCACAGAAGGGAAGGCCAAAGTCTACTCCACCTGCCTTCCCCACCTGCTGGTTGTGGTGCTTTTTGTCTCCACTGGATTCTTAGCTTATCTGAAGCCAACCTCAGGGAATCCATCCAAGTCTGACCTGATCATTGCTATATTCTACACGGTGGTGCCCCCCACCTTTAATCCCGTCATATACAGTCTGAGGAATAAAGCCTTGAAGATGGCTGTGGGGAGACTGATAAAAGGCCAATTCTCCAACAAATAAGGCATCATCAATTATTCACCCATATTTATTCAGTTTCCCACTAACTCTGCATTCATCATTCACACGGTAAAGATGCTTCCCATTAGTATTTTTCTTTTGTCTCAAATTCATATTCTCATATTGTGAATGTGTTCCTGTTTCCTAAAATAATGCAGTCCTTTGCCAATCCACTCCCTGTGTGATGTTCATAAATTAAATCCAGCTCACGGTTAAAAACATATATTTGGTGTAGAAAGAATGTTCAAGAACTCACACATCACCAATGTTTACCGAAACCAAGCGGTGGTGAAGGGGTTCTGTCCTCGGGAGCACGCGGTCATGGACCGTGATCTGGACACTCGGTTCCCACTGCCTCAGTGGAGAGTGAGGGCCCCGTCTCTGTGGAGGGGAGGGGAGACAGGTGAATGGGGTCCCCCCCCACCATTCCTACAGGAGCATCTTCCTCTAAGACACATTCATGTTTCTGTTCAAAAGACAAGGAATCTCCTCCTGAATCTGCCAGAGACGGTCGGAAGGTGACACTTAAGGAGTCAGAATGGACGTTTGAAGCTGCCGGGCATGTTCACTTCCATCTGTCCTGTTCCGATAGAGTCTCTCCACTGCCTGGCTGGAATATTTTGAAAATAAAACAGCTTTTAGGAGAATGCATTGCTGTGAAGAGCTACCTTTCTGGTTTTCACATTTATAACTTTGAAGCCATGGGCTGTCCTCGGGCTCACAGGCAACTTCCCTCAGTTTCCAGGTCGCCCCTCGACGTGTGGCAGGTCTGCTTCCCGACTGTCTTGCAGAGAACTCTGGAGCTCACTGTGCGTCTACACTGGGGACTGTGTCGTTCCTTATTTAAACATCCTGTGAGGACAGCAGGGCCGTGTCGCCAACTCCTGTCTCTCCGCGTCATCTGCCCTGCACGGCCGAGGCTGTCGCACGTTTCCCCGACCCTGATGACTGAGCTGGTGATGCTCTGACCCTCACGCCCTTTCATCAGGGCAGGTCACTGTGCCCTGCACTCTCCCGGTGGCTCTACTGTTGTCAGCCCCTGCATGAGCTTCACAAGGAGAAGGCCCGGTGGCTACAAGCCCAGTCCATTCCAGGTCCCAGTCACATAGCCCGGGTGTCGCTTTCATGTAGATTATCCCCACCGTGGCCTGAGTCAGGGCTGCTCCTGAGTGTCACCACACCACAGGAGTGATGGGACCACAGTCCCCACTGCCTGGTCATCACGCCCTTGCCGGGTAAGATCCCGACCGTGTGTTTTCCATTTACCCTATTATTAGGGGGAAAAGAATGTTCTAAAGCTAATTCAATCCAGGCTTTGTGGACTCCACCCCGACCCCAGGCCAAAGCCAAAGACACTGGGAACTCCAAATCCCATCACCACCAAAGGGAAGGTGGCTGGGACCTGAGGGTGGGGTTCAGCAGCCAGGTTGGTATAAAGGCAGACACGTGGGCTTTAGAGGAGTCCCCCATTTTGGCTCTCTGCCAGCTCGCAGCATCCGGCCAGCTCTGAGAGTGCCTTTGGGTTTCCAGGTCGGTGGATCGGGTAGGACACATTAAAGACTTTATTTACTTATTTTCTCCCTGAGTTGTACATTTTCCTTATTTCCTTTTCTCTTGTAAATAAACCTTTTATTAACCTTGTGTGTGCCTGTAATGGAGTATTAATAAGTCCCTTTTAAGGGCATGGGTGAGGACCCACAGCCAGGCAAACCGTTCAATATTGGGCTGTCCTATAACATTTGGAACCAATGTTGAACCAATGTGCCGAGTGTGCTGGAAGGAGACTTTCCCCACGGGCTTCATCACCCCACACTGTTCTTTACTGTTCTGGTTTGTGGCTGTGCGTGATGTCTGGAGAGTAATGCTGCCCTTCCTCCCCCTGTTAGTCAGGAGAGCTTCGGCTATTTGAGAGTTTCTCGTGATTCCCTAGGAATTTCAACAATATTTGTTCTATTTCTCTCAAGAATGGCATGGGGGTTTCCACTGGAAAGGCGCTGGCTCTGGAACTTGTGTTTGGTAGGCTGGCTTTTCGGTAATACTGACCCTACCGACCTGTCTGCTGGGGACGTCCTTCCACTTCTTTTTATCTTCCAATATTCCTTGTCAGTGTTTGGAAATTTTCCTGTTTGAGTCCTTCACCTCTTTGCTAGATTCATTTATCCACAAAGTCAATTTATTTATCGACTTTGAGGGCAAGGTTCTCGATTTCCTCCTCCTTAGACTGGCGGTGTGCCCAGAGGAAGGCGCTGACTTGTCCACGGAGAATGCAGATGCTACAGATGAAGTCTGACCACTACATCTTCCCCATGAAAAAATCTTTGCATGATGCTTTTCATAGTCTCTGTGTGTTCGCTTTAGCGTTCTTCTATCCAAAAGTAAAGACACTCTCAATTAATTCTCAATAACAACCCATGCATGTTACTATTCCCCCTCAACCTACAATGGAGAAAGTGCCTGGCCAGGAGGCATTGGCCGGCACGTGCAGGCAAAGGAAATTTCTGATTAAGGTTTTTTCCACATCGGGATACTTTTTTTCATGACTGCTAAAATGTCAATATAGAATAATAAAGTTTAACTCTAACAAAAGATGCCCTGACTCTGTGCTTGAAGGTATATAAATTCACCTTTCCGTATTGATGGGCAAAGCAATGGTATCGACTTTTATGGGAAATGCTTTTTTAAAGTTTATATATGAAAAAGCAGGTAAGAGGAGGCTGTTCCGGCCACAGCCAAACCTTCCAAGCAGGACTCTCCCTGCATCCCTGTTGCTCCTGGAGCCTCGATTCCATAGTCAGAGATTTTTTATTTCTACCGGGGAGGGGAGAGCAGGGGGTGCAGTATGTGGACAGAAGGGGGGCTTTGGCCTTGGCGGGCTGTGGTGACTGCATGGGAGATGTTAGTCTGCATCCCTAAATCACACACGGTCTATGAGACCAAGGTTGCAGAATCACAAAATAAAAACGCAAACAAATGCAGACAAATGGATTCAGAAGGGAAAACTAGTCACATTTCTAAGAGACATAAACAAACTGACATCCCAGGAGACCCAGATCTCGGACTTTCGCACTTGTTTCTGTGGAATTTCTCCCTCCTCACCCCTCCTCTCTCTTTCTTCATTTCCTACCTCCCTCCCGCTCCGGCTCCACAGAGCCCTAACCCCCATCCACTACCTGCCAGTCCCTGGGAGGGCTAGCAGGGGCAGGAGGTAACTTGCCAGCTCCCTGTGGGTGGGGATTGTCCTGGCTCTGACAATGGGGCCACCCCTGGGCCCCATGGAAGTCAGGGGAGAGGATGGGGCTGGGAGAAGAGGATGAATCACATTCCTCCCCACATCGGAAACCACCAACAAAATCGCCCCTGACACACTCAGACACCAATTATCACTAAATGTGCCGCAGGACGAAGCCAATTAAGACAGTGACCCGAACAAGGGTGCTTGTCCCTCTGGAGTAAAGTCACTTGATGGATGGATCTTAGACAGTGTCCTACCCGCGGACACCAGCTCCAGAGCTCAAATAGCCCAGCCCTGAGGCCCTGCTCAGTCCATGAGGTGGAGCAGGATGTGGCAGAACATGCTGTGAGTGCTCAGAATCTCCCCACGAGCCCTGACCATGGAGTGAGAGGCCGGGATGCCCTCTGCCCTGCCATGGGGACAACCTCAGGACACAGACTCGACACGAGAACGGGAACTTCCCCCCAGACTGCAGGTATTTGCAGGGGAGCATCCACTCACACTTGAAAACTTTCAGATTTCAAGATTCCTTTTTAGACTTGAGAACGTGTTAAACTATTCATTTTGTAAATCACGACAACTAATGCTGACGGGAACCAAGTCGTCATGCCCCACTGACCTGTCAACCTGGGTGAGACTCAGGGAGAGAAAACATCTTCTCTTATAATTTAAGATGTTCAAAGATATTGACTTTTAATACATTAACCATAGGCTTTGTTTATGGAGATGGGACGATTATTGCTTCAGACCTGGGATGTAGCTTCAGCACACTCAGTGGGTCTGGGCACTGAATAAAAACACAATAATCAATGGGATTAGATTGTAAAGAAGAAATTCCAGGCAAAGTTAAAAAATAAAAATAGTTGTTTAAATTCGGAACATTATGCCTTTTTGTCTCAAACATTATGACAAAAATGAGTCAAGTAGAAAATCAGTAAATCTTACAGCAGCAAGTTGACCACTTCATGGCTCTTTCACGAACAAGAAGCAGACAGGGACATCTGAATATTTACGGATGTGAACTTGGGCTTTTTCCCAAATGCCCTTACTCAGGGACTGTTAGCGATATTGTAAATTAAAGTCACAGTATAAACAGGGCCTGGAGGAGATAGATGTCAAGTTATTTTATCCATTTTAAATAGGTATTTAAATTCACACAACAGATGTCAACATCATTAATAACCAGGTACAACATTTATTTACCTCCATGAATCCTGATTTATTTTCTTGTTTTTTATTAAATTTTGGGAGTTATCCCCACCAATGTGCTGCACTTATTTTATACTACTATACTCTTGAAAAAATCCTGCCTCCCCAGGGCGTGCCCCTCTGTTACCCCAAAGAGGAGAGAGAGGGTGAGATTGGGAAGGAGGAGGGCAGTGGGCAGGGCTGCCCCGTGTCCAGGCGTCCCCTCTCACGCACGGGCCTGGGGGGAGGAACAAACCCGCACCCGGGTCACCCAGGGCGCTGGGACCGGCAGGGACAGCCACACACACAGACCGTCTGGCTCAGCTCCGGAGGGGCCTCCTCCCTGCACTGACGTGCATGAGTCTGAGGGGGACAGAGGAGCCGGGAGGGACCCGGGTGGACGAGCCCTTCCTGCAGGAGGGACGTGTGGTGTGACCCAGGAGGAGACTCTGTGGGAAACGTGGTCTCTGGGTCCTCAGATGTGGGGAGTCTGGGGCAGGGAAATGAGAGACGAGGGGACGGAACAGGAGGCAGCAGTGAGGCCACAGGGGCAGGGATCTGACAGAGGAGGCATCAGGACACACCGCACAAGGACGAAGAGCCCATATCATTCAGTTACAGGACAGTGTCAGGTCCTGGGGAGCAGGAAAACAGGGACCCACACACCCCATCTCCCTGCACACCCATCACTGTGGGGCCTCCCCAGACCAGGGCTGTGCTGGAGGAGCAGGGAAAGGCTCTCCAGGGTGGGAAGGGGCTGGGCATGATCATGTGTCCTCTGGGGCTGTGCCCTGGACAACCTCTGGGAAGTGTGCTGGGCTGAGATGCTGGGGCCTGGGCAGGAGGGGGAGCCACGGGACTGGGGTGGGTTGTGGGGGAGCTTTGTCTTTTGAGTATTTTGACAGATATGAGATTCTAATTTTTCATGTTTTTTAGGGGACAGATGAAATTTTCAGTTTTCACCTATTTTCAGGACTTATGTGGATAGTGTAATAATGATATATTCACATGAGATGGTAATAAAGGGTTGAATGAAACAGCAGACATAGATGATATTAATGTCCATAGAACTGGAAGGAATGATGTAGAAAATACATTGAGTTATTATCTTATATTGATAAGCTATTATATTTTCAATACTGGAAGAATTTAATTTTGGTGCTCTTCCTCTTTTACACAAAAGATGACTCCAGGGGTGACCAATCTCACGGCTGTGACAGAATTCATCCTCCTGGGGTTCCCCACCCAGGGGACCATGGGCATCCTGTACCCGCTGCTCTTCTCCCTGGTATACTCGTGCGCCCTGCTGGCGAATGGGCTCATCATCCTCATCACCACCCTGGAACGGCACCTCCACACCCCCATACCTCTTCCTGAGGAGTCTGTCCTTCTCAGACCTCTGCTTCATCTCAGCCACAGTCCCCAAGTCCATTGCCAACTCCCTGAGGCACAGCAGTTCCATCTCCTTCCCGAGCTGTGTCCTCCAGGTCTTCATGATGATTTTTTCAGCAGGTGCATTGCTGAACCTGCTCACGGTGATGAGCCCTGACCGCTATGCTGAGGTCATCATGATCAGGGATAGGTGTGTGCAGCTGACAGCTGTGTCCTGGCTGGGTGGGGGTATCTATGCTGTGATCCTCACAGCTGGAACCTTCTCCTTGTCCTACTGCGGGTCCAATGTTGTCCAACAGTTCTTCTGTGATGTCCCCCAGTTATTGGCTATTTCCTGCTCAGAAAATGTAATGAGCAAATTTGTCTCCATTCTCATTAATGTGGTGCTGACGGTCTGCTCTTTCATTTTCATCATCATTTCCTATGTCCACATCTTCTCTGCTGTCAGGAAGATCCCATCCACAGAAGGTAAGGCAAAGGCCCACTCCACCTGCCTTCCCCACCTGCTGGTTGTCGTGCTGTATCTCTTCACTGGATGCTGTGCTTACATAAAGCCAACCTCAGGGACCCCATCCGTGTCTGACCTGGTCATTTCTATGTTCTACACGGTGGTGGCCCCATCTTTAATCCCGTCATATATAGTCTGAGGAACCAAGCCATGAAGTCAGCTTTGGGGAGACTGATAAATGGCCATTACTCCAAGATGTGAGATATCACAAATCTACTATTATAGCCCCTCATTAATTCAGCTTTTTTCCCCAACTCTTACATGGCATCATTTATAAGCATCAATTACTTGCATTAGGATTATTCCCTTGTCACAAATTCATATTCTCATAATCCTCACTATACTCCTGTTTCCTAATTGCTGCAATCCTTCCCCCAAGCCCTCCCTGTGTGATGTTCAGAAACTGAATCCAGCTCATGGTTAAAAACTTGTATTTGGTGTAGAAAGAATGTTCTAGAACTCACATTCACCGCCATTTACATAAGGTGAGCAGTGGTAAAGGGGTCTGTCGTCAGGACCACATGGCCACGGGACCCCAGTCCTAGGGCTTGGTTCCCACAGGCTGCGTGTGTCTCCACCGAGGGCCTTGTCCTCGTTGATGGCAGAGGAGACAGAGAGTGAGGCCCTCTGTCACTCATGATTCCTCACGGGGCGTCTTCCTCTAGGAGAAGTTCCTCTTGCTGCTCAAAGGACAAAGGGAAACTACACCTGACTCTGCCACTGGTGGAAGGATGGACGCTTCATTGGCTAGTAGGAATCTATGAGTGAAACCTGGAATGGATGGAATGTTAATTTCTGTGATGCCTGTTTGGATGCCAATGTGACTGCACCCATCGAGTGGTGTTTTTGAAAGTAAAGTTATATGAATTATCTTTGAAGAGCTTTGTTTCTACTTAAAAGTTTATAATCTGTAACTTGTCATTGTGTTGATTTTTAGGTTCCCTTAATTTTCCAGATTGTATCTTGATCCTCTACCAGGTCTTCTCCACCTTCTTGTAGATTACACTTAAGTTCACTTTCCTTCCACTTGGGAACTGTGTTATTATTTTGTTATGCAAACTAAAGCATGGCATATTTTCATTTTTTTAATGCAATTCTACACATCTGCACTGCACTTCAGAAGATATCACTCTTGTTTTCCTAACACTGAGAACGTGAGCTGGGGTGATGTGCCTCCTCTTTGGGAGCAGGTCACTGTGTCTCCAAACTCTCCTGACCAAACTCTCCAAAGTCTCCTGTGTCTCCACATTTTGTCCATGAAGCCATTTATGATAATAAAATGTAGTTAATCACCAGACATGACTCGTCCATTCAAATTTCAGAATGAAACCTGAGCTAGAAAATTACTCAAAGTAATACTCATTTCAGTGATAGTATGAGGTTCCAGTCCTCATTCCCTCGGGATATGACGTCATTCCCTGGTCAGATTCCTGTGGATGTATTTTCTATTTTTCCTTGAATAAATCCAGTGAGTGTGTTGAGAAGGGATTTTACCATGAATGTTTCATCCCAACATCACGTTAATTTGTTATTTGTTCTCATCAAGGAGGACACTCATTTAGATTTTTTACTGTTTTCACCGTGGGTCACTTTTCACTCCCCCACATGCACCAGTGTCCACTCAGAATCTACTAAATGTCCTGCGGTGCTTGCCCCCTCTGTCCACACTCCTACTCTCCTCCCCTGTTCTGTCTGGTAAAGAGAAATTTTTGTACTCAGTCGAACAATTCCTTTTGTTGTTTGCCACTATAATTTTTTAATTATTGAAATTTTATATTAAAATCCACAGATGGGTGAGACCAGCCAATATCTTTCACTTTTTGACATATTTCTCTAGCACACACACCACAAAGTGCACTTTTGGTCCCTAAGGACACTAGTTCACCTTTTTAATAGTTGTATAGTATTCCATTGAGTGTGGATCCACATTCTTTATTCACTATTCTGTCCACGGTACTTTGGTTGGGGCCACGACTGGCATCGGTGGATGGTGCTGCTGTAAACACAGGTATATGTGGTCTGCACTGTAGAGTCTGTGAATTTGGGACAAATACACGAATGAGATTGCTCCATCCTGTGGTTGTCCTGTTGTTAGTGTCTGAAGACATCTCTACGCCATTCCCAGGACAGGTGAGAGGCCTTTTCTCTCCCTCCCTCACCTTTTTGCTCTGTCCAGTCTCTTGATTGGTCCCTTCTCACAGGTGACAACAGTTTGGATTTCTATTTTCCTTATTATTAGAAAAATTTGGAATGTGTTAAAAATTTGCATTAGACAAACCCTTAAATTACCAGCAGGAACACACAGGTGCTGCCCACTGCACACTCACCCCACAGGTGAACTTGGGGACACATGCCAAGGTCCAGGGAAGAAGAGCACGTAGGAACAAGTGGCCCCCCCACACTAGAGAGCTTCTTTGCCTCAGAAAAGCCATCCCCAAAATGGGCCCCTGCACTGGGAGAAAATTGTGCACATGACATATCTGACAAGAGGAGTGCCCAAAGTACACAAAACCTACAAACCCAGCAACAGAAAGAGACACCCCAATCCAACAAGGCCTCAGACCCCCAGAGACATTTCCCTCGGGTAGGTGAGGAGCCCGCAGCCTCTCACACTTTTTATTCAAGTTGAAACCATACGTGCTACTGAGCCCATCCACGTGCCTCACAACTGAAGCCACTTGAACATCCCTGAGAGAGTCATAGATACTGGCGCGTGTTGCATAAGATTTCCTGGGTTCCTGATGCGTCCTTTTGATTTCATTATTGATATAATTTAAGTAACCTACATTAATATTGTCAGGTGATTTCCTGAGGTGTCTGACTATTTCAAATCGATCCTTTTCATCCATCCCATTCGCTGTACCGCTTTCCCCGCTTAGAGGCATCCAGTGCAGACAGAGCACCTGAGATTGTTTTCTGCAACTCACTCGTGGGCGCCCGGGGCTGGACGCTGCTCAGCCGGGACAGGCGGGAAGGATGGACATTCCCTCGTTGGCTGAGAATCGACAATAGTCTTGGTGACTACACAGGTTACCCCGAGACCCCTGTGACAGCTCCCCAGAAGGCAAGGCCAAAGCCTACTCCGCCTGCCTTCCCCACCTGCTGGTTGTGGTGCTGTTTCTCTTCACTGCATTCTTTGATTATCTATAGCCGACCTCAGAGACCCCGTCCATATCTGACCTGGTCATTTCTATGTTCTATACGGTGGTGGCCCCAACCTTTAACCCCATCATATACAGTCTGAGGATCCAAGCCATGAAGTCGGCTGTGGGGAGACTGATGAAGGGGAGACGCGCCTGAATGTAAATGGGAAGATGACTTCATGACTCCATTATGAGACACATATTTTAAAATTTCACATAATACTGGCCTTTATGTTTTTCTAAGTTCATATAATTTCTTTGTAAAATTTAAAAATATATGTTCATTTTTAAATTAGATTTATGATGACTTCATAGTCTGCTGCTCATATACTCTATTAGCATTGATTGTTCCCCTTTTTAACACTTAGGTGCACTGTGAGATTCCGTGTATACTGGAGCGGACTTCCAGACACACTTTGTTGGTCTCCATTTCTGTGCTCCCGGCTGCCAGAGGCTGTGGTTGGGTTTCATCTCATGGGTCAGCAGAAGTTCTCTCACTGGGCAGCATCTCCAGTCTCTAAGGCGGCTTCCCCTTTCAATCACTGACATTCTCAGTCACGTGGTCAGGGACCTCGGGGAGGATAGAGGCCCCTTTACTTGGTGAGTGGGGCCTTCACAGCATAAATAAGACCTTTGGTCCAAGTTGGGATCTGAGTAGTCACGACCTTCTGTGGATAAAGACCCACACATGTGATGTGGTGGAGACACTCCTGGAAGATCTGGTGTGGGTGGGTGCTGCGGGCATTTACCATAAACACACTCAGCGCATGGTGGACACCAGAAATAAGAAAGTTCAGTTCATGTGCACTGTAATTACTAAAAAAAAAAAAAAAAAAAGTTATGATGCTCTAAACATATTAATAGCTAGTAGCCAACCTCATATCTAATAATTAACACTCCTGTAAAGTGTTATCCCCATTTATTTCATCACTAGAGTGGGCGGGAATGGCAGGACAATGCCCTGGCTGGGCAGGTCATCAAGAGGAATCATACCTAGAATGTCTGCATTTTTTTATGAACATGTTGAAATGAAAAAACTCATCAGATTGACGTACAATAAAATAATGTTACCATTCAGTGTACGCATAAAGATAACAAAGAATTTGAAGGAGATTTCAATTTGGGAATCGAAATGCCCCCATGATTGTTACTTGCTCTCTGGCCTCAGGTCCTCTCTGCTGACTGCATCCACCTTTGCTTTCCCGTCTGTGATGTCCTACATTTGAAAATTTCACAACAAAATATTTTATGATGAAAAAGTAGTTCCAATTGGATGTCAGACATTTAAGTCATTCTCACAGAGTTCACCTTGTGAGGCCGCTAGTCAGGCCTACCTTGCCTCCAGCACAGGTGAGACCCATGTGGGCAGAAAGTAAATAAGGAGGCAGCCAGGAACGGTTAGAAAATGCCAAAAACTCCATCTTTGAAAGTCTGGGATGACAACTTCATACTCTTCTTTTAAGTGATAGGCAATTTTATTTTTCTGCCAATAAATGACTTTCTTCATATTAATTCTTGGTACTGTTATACTTTACAGGTATAAAGTTTTGGGATACAATAAGAACCCAATATATGTATTGAATTAAGAACCTGAATCAGAGCATTATAAACATTCACTGAGACTATTCATAGTCATTGCATAGCATAATTAAAATGTGTAAGTGAATAAAACATTAAACACCTCAAGTGTGTTGGAATTTAGACATTTAAAATTGTTGGACAACATGTTATTATACAGTAAGAACTCTAGAGACTCCAAAAAAAACCCAAATTAAATTAAATAAACCACTTCTGTATACTTGGAAATTTACAAAATGAACACATGAAAACTGATTCCCTTCCTATATGCAAAATATGAAGAAGAGAAGGTGAGAAGACAGTCCTTTATATAATCACAAAATTAAGTACCTAGGAGTAAACCTAAAAGATGGAAAATTGTAAGACATTGTTAAAACAAATAGGAAATGTCCAAAAATGGAAAGATAAACCCTCCTCGTGAATTGAAGAATCAGCATTACAAAATATCCATAAGAAACACAGCAATTAACACATTTAACGATTACCAAATGAATAATTCAATGGTATTCTTCCAAGATATGAAACAAATATTACTGAAATATATATGGAACCACAAAAGACCCAGAACACAAAACAACCCTGACAAAAATGAGGAGAACGGAGGTAGCACACTTCCATACTTAATTCTATACAATAAAGCTATAATACTTAAGGCAGCATGGCACTGGGACAAAAACAGACACAGACCCCTGGATTATAACAAGGGCCCAGGAACCCACCCTCATCAGGATGGACAGTGACCCTACGAAAGAGGAGCCAGAGCAGGCACTGGGGCAGGAAAGTGGGGAGATGGTGCTGGGAGAAGCAGACAGACACACACAGCAGAGTGAAGCAGGTCCTGCCCCACACCCTACAGAAGAGTAATCTCAAGCAGATAAACACCCGTTTCCATGTGTCACATCACCATCGTCATGCAGCAAACCTAAGGATATGACACCGTGAGCAGAAACCCTAATATTCTACTCCATTTTGTTAAGGTTAAAAGTAAAATTATCCCAATAAAAGGACAATTCTAATGTAAGTGCAGTGACAGGTGCTGGGGTGGAAAAGAACCACAGGATACCCAACTTCAGAGACAAGTAAAGTTTCTCTTGCCACAGGGCTGGTGACCCCCGTGGTCACTCACTTCTGCTGGACATCCATTGTCTTTCCGCCCCACTCCCCCTCCCTGGGCTCCCTCCTGCCTCTTTCCATGTCCCTTCCCTCCCACCTCAGGCCTTTCCACATCCCCCTCAAGTCCATCTCCCTGAAGGGCACACAGGGGGTGACGGGCGACTGTCCAGCTGTCTAGACCGGGACTCAGGACACTGTTATGACTGATGGTGCCCACCATGGCAGACACGACAGGTGGGGAATGGAACCTGGACATGAGGATTTGTCTATTCACGTCCATACAAGCTTGAGCCAGACACAAATCACATCTATACACTGAGTGTGATAATTACTCGCTGAGACACACTGCAGGACGCTACAATTAACACAGTCAGGTAAACACACACTTTCCCTCTGGAGGAAGGTCCCTGAAGGCTGGAATCTGGACAGTGTCCAACACGCGGACACCAGCTCCACAGCTCAAATAGTCCAGCCCTGAGGCCCTTCTCTGTCCATGAGGCGGCATAGGATGGGGTGAAACATCCTGTGAGTGCTCATAGGCTCCCCAAGCCCCGACCATGGAGTGAGAGGCTGGGATGTCCTCTGTCCTGCCATGGGGACAACCTCAGGAGAGAGACTCAAAGGGCAGCTGGATCTTTCTCCCGAGATTAAAGGTATCTGCCCCCAGCTGTTTACAGAGGAGAATTATTCACAATGAAAGTTTTATGATGTCAAGCTTAATTTTAGACTTGAGAACATGCCGTAGTTAAACTGTTCATTTTGTCATTCATGACAACTAAGTTCCTGAAGGTGCCCAAGTCACTCAGAGTCTCACTGCTGTATCAGCCTGGGATGAGACACAATGAGAGAAAACATACTCTCATTTAATTTAATGTGTTCAAAGATATTGAATTTTTTATTTTTTTATAGAGGCATGTTTTATTTATTTATTTTATTTCTTTGTTTGTTTTGTTTATACAAGCACTGGGTACAGTCAGAAGAGCGGGAGGGTGAGAGAATTCACCAGAGCCAGAGCGGGGAGCAGAACAGGCCGAAGGACCGAGGTACACTGCTGAGGGGAGCAGCAGGCGGCAGGAGAGGTCTGCGCGCCATGTGGGACCCTCCTGTGGTGGCCAGGGAGCAGCCGGGGATCGAACCGGTGCTGCAGAGGCTGCGGGCAGCTTCGCAACCCAGCGCTCAACCGCTGCGCCACCGGGGAGGCCCCCAAAGATATTGACTTTTAATACATTGGTCATATTAGAAGATTTTGAATGATGGGATGTGTGAAGATTAATGTTCATACCTAGGATTTCAGCATCAGCACAATGAGTGTATTTTGGATACTAAACAAAATCACAACAATTAATGGAATTAGACTGTAATGAAGAAATTCTAACAAAAATTTAAAACTAATACTTATTGTTTAATTCAGAATGTTAAGCATTTCTGTCTTAAACGTGACAGATATGAGTCAAGTAGAAACTCAGTAACGTTTATAGCAACATGTTGACCACTTAATGGGTATGACACAAGCGTGAGGATGGCAGGGACCTCTGATTATTTATAGACTTGAACTTGGGATTTTCCCCAACTCCATACTCTGGGATTGTTGGTAATATTGTAAAATAAAGTCACAATATTTAAACAGTGCCTGGAGGAGATAGATGTCAAATGTTGTTTTATCATTTTACATTTGTATATAAATCACTCAACAGATGTCAACATTATTAACAACCAAGTACCCTAATTTATTTCCTTGATTTTTTATTAAATTTTTGGTTTTATTCCCACCAAAGTGTTGCAATTATTTTATATTACTATATTCCCATAAAAATCCTGCCTCCCCAGGTCCTCCCATCCGTCACCCCACAGAAGAAGGAGAGGGTGGGATTGGGGAGGGGGAGGGAGTGGGCAGGGCTGCCCCGTGTCCAGGCGTCCCCACTCACACACGGGCCTGGGGGGAGGAACAAACCCGCACCCGGAGGACCCAGGGCCCTGGGACAGGCAGGGACAGCCACATGCACAGACCGTCCGGCTCAGCCCCGGAGCGGCCTCATTCCTGCACAGATGTGCATGAGTCTGAGGGGAACAGAGGGGCCGGGAGGGACCCGGGGGTGGATGATCCCATCCTGCAGGAGGGACATGTGGGTGTGACCATGGTAAGAGGCTACAGGAGAAATCACTTTCGGGCCTTGGGTGAGGGAAGGGGCAGGACAATGACCTGGATGGGCAGGAGCAGGAGGTCACCCTCTCAGCACATATGACACAGGGGCTAGGGGAACTCCATGGTCTGACAGCAACACAGGGCATGATCCCAAAATTGCCCCTGAAGCTGCGACTGGCCAGTGATTTGCAGGGACTGGGGTCTGACAACCCCACAGGCTATTTTGGGCATCCTTGACCATCCGTATTCTTGAGGCTAGTTGGGGAGGTTCCCACTCTTGGGAGGTGCGCTGACTGGGGCTTGGGGATGGCAGAGGAGGGGCCAGGGTCAGGGCTTCAGGGGTGCCCATGCACGGGATGTGGTGAGACGGGAGGAGACTGCTCAGGGAGGTGAGGTCAGTTGACCTCTCTGCCCTTTGGCATATCCCACAGGTGGCGTGGACAGTGGCGGCACCTGCGGTTCACAAGCTGGACAAGGCTAGCAGAGCAGGAGCTGAGATCCCTGTGGGTTGATGCTGGCCAGGGCACAGAGAGAGGTCAGTGGGGAAGCACAACACTGGTCCTATGCAGAGAGACACTGAGGGTCCAGCATTGGCGGACAATCACGGTGTTTTATTCCTCTAGACTTTCATGCAGTGATGGCTCCAGGGGTGATCAATCTCACGGCTGTGACAGAATTCGTCCTACTGGGGTTCCCCACCCAGGGGAACATGGGCTTCCTGCACCCACTGCTCTTCTCCCTGGTCTACCTGTGTGCCCTGCTGGGGAACGGGCTCATCGTCCTCATCACCACCCTGGACCGGCACCTCCACACCCCCATGTACTTCTTCCTGAGGAGTCTGTCCTTCACGGACCTCTGCCTCATCACAACCACGGTCCCCAATTCCATTGCCAACTCTCTGAGGCACAGCAGCTCCATCTCCTTCCTGGGCTGTGTCCTCCAGGTCTTCATGATGGTTATGTCAGCAGCTACAGAGCTGTGTCTACTCACAATTATGAGTCTTGACCGCTATGCTGCCATCTGTCACCCCCTGCACTATGAAGTCATCATGAGCAGGGATAGGTGTGTGCAGCTGACAGCTGTGTCCTGGATGTTTGGGGGTCTCGATGCTGTGATTTACACAGCTGGAACCTTCTCCTTGTCCTACTGTGGGTACAACGTGATCCACCAGTTCTTCTGTGATGTTCTCCAGTTAATGGCTATTTCCTGTTCAGGAGATTTAATGAGCAAACTTGTCCCCATTCTCATTAGTGTGGTCTGGGGTATCTGCTGTTTTATTTTCATCGTCATTTCCTATGTCCTCATATTCTCTGCCGTCAGGAAGATCCCATCCACAGAAGGTAAGGCAAAGGCCTACTCCACCTGCCTTCCCCACCTGCTGGTTGTGGTGCTGTTTCTCTCCACTGGATTCTTTGCTTATCTGAAGCCGACCTCAGGAACCCCATCCATGTCTGACCTGATCATATCTATGTTCTACACGGTGGTGCCCCCCACCTTTAATCCCACCATATACAGTCTGAGGAACCAAGCCATGAAGTCGGCAGTGGGGAGACTGATGAAGGGCCTATACTCCAAGATGTGAGATATCACAATCTACAATTATAAACCTTCATTAATTCAGCTTTTCCCCCTAACTCTTACATGTCATCATTTATAAGCACTGATTTCTTGCATTAGGATTATTCCCTTGTCACAAATTCATATTCTCATAATCCTCACTATATTCTAGTTTCCTAAATTGCTGCATCCTTCCCCCAAGCCCTTCCTGTGTGATATTCATAAACTGAATACAGCTCGTGGTTAAAAACTTGTATTTGGTGTAGAAAGAATGTTCTAGAACTCACATTCACCAACGTTTACATAACGTGAGCAGTGGTAAAAGGGTCTGTCCTCAGGAACACATGGCGACGGGACCCCAGTCCTGGGGCTCGGTTCCAACAGCCTGTGTGTGTCTCCACTGAGGGCCCTGTCCTCATGATGGCAGGGGAGAGGTTGAGTAGAACCCTATCCCTCAGTATTCCTCACAGGGCGTCTTCATCTAGGAGAAGTTCCTGTTCCTGTTCAAAGGACAAAGGGAAATCACACCTGACTCTGCCACTGGTGGAAGGATGGGCGCTTCCTTGGTTAGTAGGAATCTATGAGTGAAACCTGGAATGGAAGGAATGTTAATTTCTGTGATGCCTGTTTGGATGCCAACGTGACTCACCCCCTCAATGTGGTGTTTTCAAAAGTAAAGTTATATGAATTATCTTTGAAGAGCTATGTTTCAACTTAAAAGTTTTTAACTTGTAACTTGTCATTGTGTTGATTTTTAGGTTCCCTTACTTTTCCAGATTGTATCTTGATCCTCTACCGGGTCTTTTCCACCCTCTGGTAGATTACACTTAAGTTCACTTTTCTTCCACTTGGGAACAATATTATTTTTAATTATGTAAAACGTTATGCAAACTAAAGTATGGCATAGTTGCAAATTTTTTATAATCCTACACATCTGCACTGCATGCCGGTGGTTCTCATATTGTATCCCTAACACTGAGAACGTGAGCTGGGGTGATGTTCCTCCTCTCCGGAGCAAGTCACTGGGTCTCCAAGCTCTCCTGACCGATGAGCACATTTTGTCCCTGAAACTATTTATGATAATAAAATGTAGTTAATCACCAGACATGACTCGTCCATTCAAATTTCAGAATGAAAATGAAACCTGAGTTAGAAAATCACTCACAGTAATATTCCTTTCAGTGATAACCTGAGAGCACACGGCCTTCCTGGTGGTGCATTTGGTTGAGTGCAGCCCTGTGAATCTGTGCGCAGCCTCTGCACTGCGGGTTTGAATCCCAGTCAGCCAGGGAGAAACCCACATGGCGCGTCAGACCTCTCAGGTCTCCCAGTGCTCCTCTCAGCAGTGTTTTCAGTCCATCTGCCTGTTCTGCTCCCTACTCTGTCTCTGGTGAATTCTCTCACCCTCCCATGCCTCTGACTGTCCTCCAGTTCTTGTATAAGTAAATAAATCTTAAAAAGTACACATGAGATCCCAGTCCAATCCACTTGCGATATGACGTCATTATGTGGTCAGATTCCTGTTGATGCATTTTCTGTTATTCCTTGAACAAATCCAGTGAGTGTCTGTGAGGATGTTCCATGAGTGTTTCATCACAACAGCATGTTAATTTGTTATTTGTTCTTATCAAGGAGGACACTCATTTTCACTATTTACTGTTTTCACCATGGGTCACTATTCACTCCACCCCATGCACCAGTGTCCACTCAGAATCTACTAAATGCCCTTCAGTGCCCGGCCCCTCCGTCCACACTCCTACTCTCCTCCCCTGTTCTGTCTGCTAATGAGCAAATTTTTGCACTCAGTCCAACATTTCCTTTTGCTGTTGGCCACTGTAATTTATTAATTGTTGACTTTTATATTTTAATCCACAGATGGGTGAGACCAGCCAATGTCTTTCACTTTTTGACTTATCTCACTAGCATACGCTCTCCACCACCACTTTGGTCCCAAAGGGCACTAGTTCACCTCTTTATTAGCCGTGAGGTATTCCATGGAGTGTGGACACACATTATATATTCTCTCCTCTGTCCACGGCACTTGGGTTGGGGTCATGGCCGGCTATAGTGGACAGTGCTGCTGGGAACACAGGTGTGCATGGTCTGCACTGTAGAGTCTGCAAATCTGGGGCAAATACCCAGATGAGGTTGCTCCATCCTGTGGTTGTCCTGTTGTGAGTGTCTGAAGACGTCTCCACGCCATTCCCAGGACAGGTGAAAGGCCTTTTCTCCCCCTCCCTCAAATTTACGCTGTGTCCAGTCTCTGGATTGGTCCCTTCTCACAAGTGACAAGTTTGAATTTCTATTTTCCTTATTATTAGAACAATTTGGAATGTGTTAAAAATTTGCATTAGACAAACCCTTAAAATTCCAGAAGGAACACACAGGGGCTGCCCACTGCACACTCACCCCACAGATGAGCTTGGGGACACACGCCAAGGACCAGGGAAGAAGAGCACGTAGGAACAAGTGGCCCCCCACACTAGAGAGCTTCTGTGCCTCAGAAAAGCCATCCCCAAAATGGGTTCCTACACTGGGAGAAAATTGTGCACATCACACATCTGACAAGGGGAGTGTCCAAAGTACACAAAATCTACAAACCCAGCAACAGAAAGAGACACCCCAATCCAACACGGCCTCAGACCCCCAGAGACATTTTCCTGGGGGAGTTCAGGAGCCCGCAGCCTCTCACACATTTTATTCAGGTTGAAAACTTCTCGGCTCCTGAGCGCGTCCACCTGCCTCACACCTGCAGGACGTGAATGTGCCTCGATATTCACAGGGGCCGGCTCGTGCTGCATTAAGTCTCCTGCATTCCTGATACTTGCTTTAGATTTTAATATTGAATATACTCTGAGTCTCCTGAATTAGTTGTGTCAGGTGATTTCCTGCAGCGTCTGACTGTTGCAAATTTATCCTCTTCATCCATCCCACTCGCTGTCCTCCTGTCTCCCCACAGAGGCCTCCCAGGAGACAGAGCACCTGAGTCTGCTTTCTGCGACTCACTCGTGGACACCTGGGGCTGGATGCTGCTCAGCCAGGATGGGCGAGAAGGACGGACATTCCCTCGTTTGCCGAGACACGACAACAGTCTCGGTGACCACGCGGGTTCCCAGTTAACCCCACTAGTAGCTCCCTAGCCCCTGACTCTGTACCTTCTCCCTGAGCCCCTAAAGGACACCCTGCCTGGGCGCTGACACCACCTGCCCTGCCGACTGGGCGGCCTGCTGAGCAGGATGTAAGAGGGTGTCCTGTCCCGGGGGGGGTCAGCTCCAGGAGGCATCCAGGGCCACCGTCAGTGTGGACGGTCACTGATCAAAGGTGACTTGAGAAACCACTGACCGCGCCGTGCTCAGAATAGCGATGCCCCAGGGAGACACAGGCGAGCCTTGGGGGCCGCAGGCTGCCCACTTGCTCTCTGAGCTCAGAGGCGACGCCCCTGCTGGCCTCTGGGCGCCAGCCCCATCTGCAAGCTCGCCAGTGCGCCCACTGCCCCCAACCCCTGACCCCGGGCCCCACCCCACACCAAGCTCACAGCACCCACGCATGTCAGGGAAGCGAGGGTCCCCACCCGCAGCCCCACAGTGTGGCCTGCACAGACCTGGGGTGAGCTCGTCCGGGCCCCTGTCTCCTCAGAGCCACCGGCAGATGGTACTTCTATCACACAAAGGACACATGAGACAAAATGAAAGAAGTTTCCTTTATCTTGGATGAAAAGAGACCATGGAGTATATTTACAAGACAAAGGAGATGATTTCAATGGCAGAACATGTAGGTCCCTAAACTGCATCTCCCTCACCCTCGAGTCCATTAGGGAGAAACCCGCTCACATGCCTGGCCCAACTACTCTCCCTGGACGGCTGCCGGCTCGGGCCTGGCCCCAGGGCATGAGATGGCTGCTGGGCCAAGCCCTGGGCGAGGTCTCTGGCGCCTGCAGCCCGAGGCTCGCTGGCCAGGGCGGAGGGATGTGTCCCGGCCCCGCGTCACGAGTCCATGTGCTTGTCACCGGTGGGGCCAGCTGATGCCCATGCCTTAGAGCAGGTGGTGCATGGGAAAAGTGAAATCAGATGTGCCAGGGCCGGGACAGGAGCCCGGCAGGAGGGAGATGCCACAGTGACCATCCTCAGACCAAACCTCAGCTGGGAAGTGAGAGGGAGCCACAGAGGGCGCCGTCCCCGATGGCCAGTGCAGTCCTCACAGTGCCCACTCTCAGGGCCGGTCGCCCGGTCAAGGACTCAACAGAGAGGGTGGCGGGCAGTGTCCTCAGGAAACGGACTCAAAACAATTGGCCTCTGCAAAGGAGGCAGGGAGAATGATGCACCCATGCCCACTGGGAGTCTCAGCGAGGGGGACACTGCCTGTTCCACACTGATGGGCGGGGAAGAGAAAGCGATGATGCCTCGGCGGGGGCAGGTGGACTCCCAGACACGGGCACGAGGACAGTGACCTGCATCTCAGGTCAGCCCCGTGGGCACTAGTGGGAGGAAGCGGATCTGGCAGTGACCAAGGGAAAACCTTTGGGCCTCCTGCTACTGGAGGGAGTCCCCTGAGGTCACACCACCAACTGACATCAGTGCTGGCCTTGAGTGACTGGAGTCTCCTCAGTCTCCGTGAGTCCTCATGTCCTTCTGCCCAGTCTCGGTGTTCCAGGGGTCCTGCCCACAGGTGCAGCCCAGGGCACGGCGGCTTGGCTGGGCACCAGCCCTGCGTTGACTTGCCATGTGTACCCAGCCTGGCATGAGCCACAGGAGAGCAGGCCTAGGGCACTCCCTGTCATCATGGAGGCTGCAAGCCCAGATGCAGCTGCTGGACCCATGTCTCAGCTCAGCAGTGAGGCGCCTGCATCCAGGCCCATATACCCTGAAGTGCTTAGGGCAGGCAGCGTCAGGCCCACCAGAGCTGGCTCTGGCTGTGCCTCCCCTGAGCAAACAGCCCAAGAGCCTGCCCTGAGCTCAGGGCAGTTTGGGTCTGGGCAGGTGCCGGGGTTTCACTTGGGAACAAGGCGCCAGGATCGTCAATGAAACACACGGGCAGTGCCCTCCAGAACTGACAGGGCTGAGCTCTCACCAGATATAGGCAGGGCTGGAACCCCTGAGCTCTGAACATGGAGCATCCGATGGGAGCTTCGCCAACAACAACAAACAGTGAGCGCTGGAAACCATCCATCAGGCTTGAAGGTGGGACCATGAGAGGATATAAGCCGCGTGGGAGCCAGCCCAGATGGATAAATTGGCTTCAGAAGAGGATGCATGTGGCGGCCTCAGAAGAGAAGCATGAGCTGATGGCTGCACACCCTCCCCAGACAGAGTCTTCACGGCTTCAGGACCTCCATAGACTTGAAGATCCCCAGACAACTCCGCAGAGGCCCTGCTGCTGCACCTCCCTCAGGCCCTGTCTCTGGCATCTCCTGCAAAGAGCGTTTGGGCCTCAGCCTGGTCTCTGCTGGCTGTTTGCAGGTGGTGGGCGCCAACACCCCAAGAGCTGGAACACTGGTGTCGCTGGCATCTCCCGCGGGGCCTGGTGCTCACCTGCCTGCTCTCTGGGAGCTGGCGCTGGTGTCTGGCCACCTTGAGAACTCTCGATAGCCCAGCCATGTCTGGCCCAGCATCTGGTGCTGTCCAGCCTGGTCTGCGGACTATTGCTGTGGGCTTTGCCCACGCGGGCTACCTCCCTGGGACGTGGGGATTTGATCTCGATCCCTGGGTTCCCCCGTGCTGACCCCTCCCTGTCCTCTGCCCATGACCATGGACCCCTGGGTGTTGCCAGCCACAGCCCATGGGCCCATGTGACGGGGCATCACCTGCGTCCCTGAGGTGCAGGACACCAGGGCCTGAACGGGACTGGGGCCAGTGGACCCGCATACCTGGCGGGGCTGTGCGCCAGCCAGAACAGAGGGGCGGGGGCATCCACTTCATTGACAGGCCCCTGGGAGGGAGGGCCTCCCCTCATTGTGTGCAAGAAACTCCAGAATCACCGTCAGTTTTGGGGGCTGCAGCTTCTGGGATTGCTCGTCAGGGCGGGTCCCTCACGCTGGCTGCTGCCTCCGCCTTCCCTCCAGCGCATGCATGGGAGGGTCCCCAGAGTGCCCGCCACAAGCTCGTTTGTTGTATATGACCCTGACCTGGGGGGCCTGTGAGGACTTGGGGAGACCACACCGGGAGAGGGTCCCCCACTCTGCGATGTCAGAGCCCGAGGCAAACCCACCGCGAGGACACGCCGGAGAGCGCCTCCATGGGCCTGACCCCCATTGTAAGGTCACCACCAGCCTCCGTCAGACACACCCATTTACATGTTGTTCCCTTTCCAGGCGCTGAGGCAAACAGCCTTTTCGAATAAAATAATTCCCGTGTCAGAAGACCAGGTGCTTCCCCGGCTCGCTAATGGGGGTATCTTGGTTCCCATCCCTACCTCCCCCTCCCGCCTCCATGCCCCGTCCCCCCGCCAGGACCAGGGGTCCCCCAGGGTGGTGGCAGCTTTCCCGCTCCCTGTGGATGGGCTCGTCCTGGCTCTGACACTGGGGCCACCTGGTCCCCGTGGGGTCGGGGGAAATGGGGCTGAGGGGGGACCAGGTCCTGCCTGCGTGGCCTCCTGGGCCTCTGACACGCCTGATCAGGTGGCTCATTACCGGGGCTGCCGAGAAGCCTACGGGGACAGGACAGCGGCCCGGGGAGGCCACTGAGCAGCACGCGAGGACGCGTCAGGCCAGGACGCAGGAAGGGGAAGTCACAGACCCCACAGCGGGTCTGTCTGTCGGGGCGTCGGCGGGGACCAGGCAAGAGTCCCGGGCTTGGGAGCCCCGAGCGTGTGGCTGTTGCCATAGGGTGGACTGTCCCTCACGCCCTGTCCGCGGCCGCACCTGAGCCCCGTGGAAGTAGCTGCAGAAGAAACCACCTCAGCTCCTCGGGGGAGGGAGGGGCAGGACAATGACCAGGAGGACAGGATGGGAGGTCACTCTCTCAGCACATACGAGCAGTGGCAAGGGCCGGAAAGTCATCCGACAGCAACACGGGGCAGGGACTCCCCACCCACTGCTCTGATGAAGGACGTGCATGCCGACCAGGAACCAAATGGGGCCATCAGTGTCCACTTGGTCCCAATATGCACACCTGGAGCTGCGACTGGCCAGTGTTTTGTAGGGACTGGGGGCTGAGACCCCACAGGCTAGATTTGGGGCATCCTTGGCAGTGCATGTTCCTGAGGGCTCTTGGGGGTCCTTCTCCTGAAAGGTGCATAGACTGGGGCCTGGGAATGACAGAGGAGGGACGGGCTCAGGGTTTCAGGGGTGCCCATGCAATGGACGTGGTGAGACAGGAGGAGAATGCTCAGGGGGCTGAGAGGTCAGTTGAACTTTCTGCCCTTCAGCATCTCCCACATGCGGCATGGACAGTGGCGGCACCTGCGGGTCACTGAAGCTTGAGAGGCCGAGCAGAGCAGGAGCTGAGATCCCTGCCAGGGGTCGCTGGTCAGGGCAAGGAGAGAGGTCAGTGGGGAAGGACAGTGCTGGTCACCTGCAGAGACACACCCTGAGTCACGCACTGGCTGATGGTCCTGGCGTTTTATTCCTCTAGACTTTCATGCAGTGATGGCTCCAGGGGTGACCAATCTCATGGCCGTGACAGTATTTGTCCTCCTGGCGTTCCCCACCCAGGGGACCATGGGCTTCTTGCACCTGCTGCTCTTCTCTCTGGTCTATCTGTGTGCCCTGCTGGGGAACGGGCTCATCGTCCTCATCACCACCTGGACCGGCACTTCCACACCATCATGTAATTCTTCCTGAGGAGTCTGTCCCTCACGGACCTCTGCCTCATCAGAGCCATGGTCCCCAAGTCCATTGCCAACTCTCTGAGGCACAACAGCTCCATCTCCTTCCCAGGCTGTGTCCTGCAGGTCTTTGTGCTGGTTATTTCAGCAACTGTGGAGCTTCACCTGCTCACGTGGCCTGTATCTAAGAGCTTCGAAACTGAGAAGTGGGACACAAAATTCAGGGTGTGGGATCCCCACGACGGTGGGCCACAGGGAAGACATGGCACCCCCACGCTGCTGAGGTTTTCCAGGACACCCCCACTCTGTTCCCTAGACCTAAGGAAACTGGAAAAGAAAGATCTCTGGCGCCACCTAGCGACCAGAGCAAAATCACCAACATCCTGATAGTTGGAAACCAGGGATCCCAAAAACACACTCAGGCTCTGAGAAAGGATGGGCCATGCAAACGGGGCTAAGAAGGGAAATAAGGTGTGGAGCAAGACCCCCATTCTGGAACTGAGAGCTAGGCGCAGGATCCAGGATGAGGGACGTGCCATAGCAGCAGGCACTGCAGAGTGACAGCCAGCATTTTGGATCTGATAGCCCTGCCACGGAGACCTACAGCACAGAATTCAGGTCACGGGATCCATATAGCTGTGGGCACAGCACCCGTTGAACATGGGGCAGACAGAGCACCCAGCTTGAATAAGAGTCCCTGTGTTGAGGTGCTCCCCTCCGCCCCTCCTCCATTTCTCAGAGAACCACTGGGAAAAAGCACAGGTCAGCAAGTATGGTCTCTGAGGCAGTAATCAAAGCACTCCCCAAAGACAAAAGCCCAGCCTCAGACAGCTTCACAAATGAATTCTACCAAATGATCAGCAGTGAATCAGTGCCTATCCTACACAAACTATTTCAAAAAATTGACAAAGAAGGAATACTACCAAATATGTTCTATGAAGCCGACATTGTACTAATACCAAAACCAAACAAAGACAGCATAAAAAAAGAATATTAGAGGCCAATATCCCTAATGAACACTGATGTAAAATTCCTCAACAAAATCCTGCCAACAGAATCCAGCAATGCATCAAAGGGATAGTACACCACGATCAAGTGGGATTCAGTCCAGGGACACAAGGATGATTCAACGCATGAAAATAATGTAATCCAACACAGTAAGACATCAGTGTAAAAAATAATAATAACAGTACAAAACACAACAAAGTGGGCCTCCCGGGTGGTGCGGCAGTTGAGTGCTGGGCTGTGAAGCTGCCCACAGCCTCTGCAGCACCGGTTCGATCCCCGGCTGCCGACGAGGGTCCCACATGGTGCGCAGACCTCTCCTGCCGCCCGCTGCTCCCCTCAGCAGTGTACCTCGGTCCTTCTGCCTGTTCTGCTCTCTGCTCTGGATCTGGTGAATTCTCTCACCCTCCCGCACTGCTGACTGTACCCAGTGCTTGTATAAATAGATAAATAATTCTTAAAAAAAAACACAACAAAGCAAAATCAGACAATTATAAATCAGAGACACCCTGCAGGGGAGGAGGAGGGAGAGGGATCAGAGGGAGGGAGGGAGGAGCAAATGGGACTGAGGTGATGGTGCACTGTGCCTTGGGAAAGGAAATTCTATGGGGACTCAACCTGAGGGGGTGGGGGAAAGCAAATATAGTTTCAAAATAAAAAAAAATATATGTATTGTAAAATGTTAGAGTAAAATAAAAAAAAATTAAAAAATTATAACAAGAAAAAGTCATGAATTTCTGACTCCCTTTATTGTCATAATATTTTAGGGATGAGGGTGCGTTCCTTCCCTTTTTTAAACAATTAGCAGTATTTTAAATTTCCTTTCAGATTTTTCCCACTGCCCTCTAAATACTTCCATTAAATGTGATTTCATGTAACATTATATACTTTCAACTCAGAGTGCTAAATGTTAAAAAATTAGTTATAAAACAATAATTGCCCTATATACCCTAGGTCAGAATATTATAAAATAATAAATACATGAAAGATAATAATCTGTGGAACACCTTAAATTAAGATTATCCCAGAACAACATGGCATTCTGAAACTGAGCTATAACCACCTTTATAATTTATTAGTTTTCATTAATAAGATGAATATTCTAGCTACTGTTCTCCTGAAATACAATATGCATTTTGAAGTGACACTGTGTTGTAAAACATTGTTACCTCAATAAAGAAACAAAGTCACCATTGGAAACAAACACAATAACATAAATATTTCATATTGAAATGCCAACACTTTGATGTATGGGTTAAATGAAATGTCAGTAAATTAAAAATTTAAGATTTAAAAAACTTACTTTTTAAAATTATTTGACAGACACCTCAGTCTGGCGTGATGTGCCCACTGTCCCAGAAGTTTGCTTCCCACAAAATTCTTGCCTTCACAGAGACAGAAGGAAAAGCAAACCTCACTTGATGTTTCGGTCACCCGCTGCCCTCTGCTGTGCTGGCCTCTAGTGTCTGGTGTCCAGGCCTCTGGCTCACAGACTCCAGCAGACAGGCCGCAGGGCTCACTATCTCCTTCTCCTACTGCCCCCCAGGCCCTGACACCATCCCCAGGTCCACTTCTTCAGGGATCTCACCCTGAGAGGACCAGGTGTCCATTGTCCCTGTGGACTTCTTAATGGTGTCCCCAGTAATGAGCCTCCTGAGTCATCAGCACAGCCAGGGGGTCACAGGAGACTCCACAAGCAGGACTGTGTTTCCCCCTCCTCAGGCTCCATCAGCCTCCAGTGAGTGGCCATGGGGACCCAGGTGTGGCCCTGTTATCAGAGCCACATCCACAGGGAACTGCAAAGTCACCCTCATCCCCTGTGCTCCCTCACGGGGAAACCTGCAGAGGCGGTTGTGAAGAGGTTGGGGAAGGAGGAAGGGAAATAAAGTAGGATGGAACTAAAGGAGGAAGGAAAGTGGGAGGGAAGACAAAAAGAAATACAACATAACTAAATAATAATGGGAAGAAAGCAATCTTCTGAAGTAGAAATGGTTCATGTCATCACAATTTACCATGTGTGTGTTTTTGTTTATATTTTGATGGTCCATTCTCAGCATCACAAGTATTATTTGAATCTGAATCGCTACTGCTGGTGAGTTTGTCCTTTATCTTCACAAGTAGAGGGGCCATTGCAGTTGGAGTGGTTCTTGTGTATAGTTCTTCATGGTTTGAGATTCCTGGGGTTTGATGTCATGACCATTGTGTCTTCAAATACATGGTAAGAGGCCTTTTGTGGGTGGCCTTCACTGTGTGAAATGCTTTGGAATTCAGAGTGATGCTGCCCTTATACCACCTCATCTCTTGGTTTACATACACACATACCCAAAATTCTCTGGGCCCAGGTGTCCACATTCACATGCACATGTACAAGACTTTGGGTGACAGCCACAGAGGCTAATGGCAGGACGGTGGGAAAAGCCTGACCTTTACCTCATATACCCTCCAATCCACCACTTCAGGATTTTTTTACTGCTCCCTAGTGCCTGGCACAGCCACCCTGTGGCCCTGGGAGTGCCGGGCAGCAGATAAGTTGGCTTTAAGCCACCAAGGACGACAGGCCCATCCTTTGATCTTCATCTCCTGTGGTGGGCAAATGATTCTGTCCAACCCCAGGTCCCAAAGTTCTCCGCCTTCTGGCAGGATTGTTTGTGCAAGTCAGTAAGTGTCATCTTTGTCACTGAAGAAGCTCCAGATGATGGATGGGGTCCCCTTTTTTTTCCTGACAAGTCTTCTGCCTCAGGGGTATGGTGGGCTGTGCCTTACAGGGTTTTCTTCTCCTCCCCACAAGGCCCGAGATGATTCCCAGGGCTTGTTCTCCATCTCCCAGACCTTGTCCACCTTCTGTACCCCTTCAGCATATTTAGCTCTTCTTGGACTTTGGCCACCACCTGTCTCCAGCAACTCTGATGTTGTCTTTCACTCCATTTGTAGATGCCACTTGGTATGTCTGCTCTAGGAGTCATATCCTGCCAACTATGCCAATTGTTTTTCAAATATCCAAAGCCATGTAGGTTCGTTGTCATCTCTCACAGATGCAAAGATAATTTTAGAGACTTCAATAGATATTTACAGAGCTTTCATGCTGTATCAGGGAACAGACTCAGGTGTACATGTACAATCTGTGAAGATAAAATGAAAACGTTGTAAAGTATATATTAGATGTGATGAATTAAATCACTATAATTTGTATCACTCAAAAATCACAAGGAAACAGTATGACAGAACTAATCCATCATTATTAGTTTATATTATGTAATTATAAAATTATGAACTAGACTACAGCTATTCCATGGAAGATGTGCTAATCTCTGGGGAGTTAACAAAACACATTCGAGGTCAGCCAGTGTCATGACATGCAGGCAAAGTTCAGGAGCAGGCATGGTTTAGAACCCCAATAACATCTGCCGACAACTCTGCCCGGAAATTGGGTGTACTCCTTGGCAATGTCTATGTTGGTTTCTTACTCACTTCTTGATTGGGGTGTCTGCTTTTTGTTGTTGGGCTGTGACATACATTGTATGAATGGAAACCAGCCCCATGTTAGATGCATTATGTGCGCATATTTTCTCCTAGTGCAGGGGCCTGTTTTTATAGTGGTTTATGAACTCTCTAGTGTGGTGTGGCACATTTGATCCTGGATGCTCATTTCTCTTGTCCTTGGGGCCTTGGAGATATGTCCCCAAGTTCATCTGTGGGGTGGATGTGCAATAGGGTGACACAGTTCCTCAAGTATTTATGGCTTTGTCACATCCAAATCTTTAATCCAAATAATATTGTTCAGTAGCTCTAATTATAAGGGGGACAAAAACACAAACTAACACTGCAATGACTTGTCACCAACCCCTATGAAAATGGGCCAATCAAAAAGACTGAACACAACTGATGTTGTGTGGATGTGGAGAGAAAGGAACTCTCACCTCTGTTGGTGGGAATGTAAGTAGGTAAAGCCCCTACGAATATGGTTTGGAGATGTCCTAAGTAAATAAAAATGGGAATCCCATAGGAACTAGCAATCCCTTTGCTAAGTTTTTATCCCAGAATATGAAAACTCTACACTACAGAGACACTCATGTGCACTGGTGTCACAACAGCACCATGCACCATTGCAGAACCAGCCCCAGGGCTTTCAACAGAGGAGTGAATAAAGTAATTGTGGGTCCATAGTCAGTGGAATTGTACACAGCGATTAAAAAAATCAAAGCATACGTTTGGGACAAGGTGAGTAGAACTTTAAGTCATCTTGTTAAGTAAAAAAAAAAAAAAAACAGATAGTGAAAGACAGATAACAGTTGGTCTCACTCATCTGTGGGATAGAAAATACAGAAAACCAGGCATCCCTGGTTGCCCAAGGGGTTAAGATGCAACCTATGAAGCTAGCCACAGCCACTGTAGCACGAGTTCGATCCCTGGCCAGGGAGATATCCCACGTGGCAAGCAAACCTCTCCTGCCTCGTGTGCTGCTCCCCTCATCAGTGTATTTCACTCAGTGCACCTGTTCTGTTCTCCACTCTGTCTCTGATGAATCATCTCACCCCCACAACTCTGCCCTGTGCCCCAGTTCTTGTATGCATAAATCAATCTTTAAAAAAAAAGAAAATACAGAAAACTGACATTACAAAATACAGCAAAACCTGTTTGCACTAGTGAATAAATTCACTGTTACCAGTGAACTGGGGACAGGAGGGGGATAAGGAGTAGAAACAAGTGGGCATTCATGTGGGTGTTCCCTGGAGTGTGAGGGGAGACACACACACACAGAGGGGCAGAGATACAGCCCACAATAAGAAAACAGAGATGTGACAATGAGTGTTTCCTTTAAGTGGCAATTGTTAATTAACATGACCCCATGTTACCCCACTCCTGAAGTCAGATCCTCTTCTCAACAGAGTTTAGAGTTTTCTTCAAAGGAAAGACAGAAAGCATGTAAAGGACGTGAGCAGAGAGTGATGAAGTCCCGGGAGGAGAAACATAAGATCAAGGTCTATCATTGGAAAGATTATTAACTTGAGAGATTTCCTGACATACATTTTATTCTGAAATCTGAATGGAGTCAGTCTGGTCATTAACATACATTTTTTTTAAAGAAGTATTTTCTGGAGGGAGTATGTTATCATCCCTCAGGAGCATTTGGAGAACCAGTGACCTGCTCCAGAGAAAATGCTTGAGCGAGGAGCATCCCCCCAGCTCATGTTCTCAGAGTGGGTAAACAGTCATGAGGCCTCAGGGTTTATAGCACAGAAGATTCTGGAGAATAAAAATTCATAAATATTGTAGTGTTTTACTTCATATAAAGTTTTACACCATATGAAAAGATAACAAGGTTCCTGAAGTAGAAAATTAGTGAACGTAAGTGTTATCTAAAAGAATGTCAAGTAGAAAACCTGGTAGAAGAATTAAGATACATTTGGAAAACTCAGTGAACCTGAAAATGAACACAACCACATCAAATATCTTTATTTTTTATTTTTGTAAAGATTTATTTATTTATTTATTTATTTATTTATTTATTTATTTATGCAAGCACTGGGTACAGTCAGAAGTGCAGGGGAGTTAGAGAATTCACCAGAGCCAGAGCGGGGAGCAGAGAAGGAAGAAGGACTGAAGTACACTGCTGAGGAGAGCAGCGGGTGGCAGGAGAAGTCTACGCGCCATGTGGGACACTCCTCAGGTGGCTGTGGAGTAGCCGGGGATGGAAACAGTGCTACAGAGGCTGTGGGCAGCTTTGCAACCCTGTGATCAACTGCTGCGCCACCGGGGAGGCCCAACATCAAAGGTCTTAACATTAAATTTTGAAGTAGAAATGCACTGACTCAAAAATAATTCATCTACTTTAAAAAAAGAACACTGCATCACAGGAGTACAGTGTGATAGGTTCAAGTCAGACGTCACAGAAAATAATAGTCACGTCCATGACAGATTTCAGCCCCAGACTTCGAGTCCCTGGTCGCCTTCCAACTCCCACCTCAGGCAGATTCATGGCAAGTGTAGTTGCTACTACGCAAACATTGAGCAGAAACATGAATGTCTCTTAGAGGAAGATGCCCCATTAGGAATCGTGAGGGTGGGAGCATGCATTCAGCTGTCCCCTCTGCTCACCAGAAGGACGGGCCTCAGTGGAGACACATGCTGAGTGGGAACCGAGTGCCCAGATCCTGTGACCGGTTCTCCCAAGAGAAAATAACTTGCATCTTGTCACTGTTAGTAACTGTTGGTGACCTCTGAGTTCTGACTTCTTTCTGAGTCGGAAATGTGTGACTTCTTGCAAACTTTATCACAGTTTTTTATTAAAGGTTTATTTATTTATTTATACAAGCACTGGGTACAGTCAGAAGCGCAGGAGGGTGAGAGAATTCACCAGAGCCAGAGCGGGGAGCAGAGCAGGCAGAAGGACTGAAGTACACTGCTGAGGGGAGCAGCGGGCGGCAGGAGAGGTCTGTGCACCATGTGGGACCCTCCTCCGGTGGCCGGGGAGCAGCCTGCAATGGAACTGGCACTGCAGAGGCCACGGGCAGCTTCCCAGCCCAGCGCTCAACCGCTGCGCCACCAGGGGAGGCCCTTCATCACAGTTTTTTAACATGGCGTAGATTTCAGGCTATGAGATTCACTTGGGGAAGGGTTTTGTGAAAGGCTGTATTAACTTACAGAACAAACTTTAAGGAAAAATATGAGAAAATAAGTTTCTGGCAAAGCAATAATGTTAAGAGAAAAGTCTATCTGGAAATGAGGATATGTAAGAGTTACAGGGAAACCTGAGTACAGCAGATTGTCAGTTTGTTGGCCTGGACGGGAGCAAAAACGGCAGAACCGCATCCCGGAAGCACGAGTTGCTGGGGTCCCGACACCTCTCGCTGTCCCCACATCCCGCCGGCCCCTCCGGAGCCTGCAAGTCTGACTTGCTGCTGACTCCGTGGACGTCGCCTTCACGGGGACAGTCCCGCCTGTGAGGCAGGATTGAGGCGCTGCTCGCAGGGTCTCAGGGAACCCGTGTGGCGCAGACTGTCGCGTCTCGGCCCACGAGGGTATGTCCGCCCCTCCCGAGGTCCCGGCGCACAGGGTCCAGCCCAGGCGCCCGCGGGTGCGGCTCAGAGACAACTCAGGGGCGCGTCCCCCGGAGGCCCAGTGGGGACAGGGGGCAGCGGGCGGGCGGGATGGAAAGGACCAGTTTGCCACCGTCAGAGCCGCAGGAAATAACCAGACAGAACTAATTCCAGATCGATTATACTCACATGATAAAATGATAAAGAAGCACAGAGGAGGTGAGAGATTGAAAGTCGCGCCCACCAACACCTGTGCCTTCGTGGAAGCACGTTCACGTCACTTCAGACATGGAGACAAGCTCTGGGGCAGGGAAGGTTTAGACCCTGAATAAAATCTGCAAATGACTCTGCAGGGCCACTGAGCGTTTCTCCTAGAAAATGCCTCTGGGGGTCTGAGGCCCCGTTGGATTGGGGTGTCTCTTTCTGTGCTGGTTTTGTAGGTTATGTGTACTTTGGACACTCGCCTAGTCAGGTGTGTGATGTGCACAATTTTCTCCCAACGCAGGGGCCCATTTTGGGGATGGCTTTTCTGAGGCACAGATGCTCTCTAGTGTGGGGGGGGCACTTGTACCTACATGTCCTTGTTCCCTGGTCCTTGGCGTGTGTCCCCAAGTTCATCTGTGGGGTGATGTGCAGTGGGCAGCACCAAGGTGTGCTTTCTGGTATTTTAAGCCCTCGTCAATGCAGATTTTAATCCATTCCAAATTGTTCAACTGTGCTAATTATAAGGAAAATAGTAATCCAAACTGTAATATATTGTCACCTGTGAGAAGGGACCAAGCTGGAGACTGGACACAGCAAGGAGGTGAGGAGAGAGAGAAAGGGCCTCTCAACTTTGCTGGTAAAACAGCTTGGAGATGTCTTCAGACAATGAAAACAGAACCACCACAGGTTGGACCAACCTCTGCAGGTATTTGTCCCAGATGTGCATACTCTCTGATGCACCATGTACACCTGTGTTCACAGCAGCACTGACCACTGTTGCTTGCCATGGCCCCAACCCAATTGCTATGCACAGTGGAGTGAATAATAAATAATGGGGGCCCACACACAATTGAATACTACACAACTATTAAAAAGGTGGACTAGTGCCCTTAGGGACCAAAGGTGGACCTTGAGGTGCTTATGCTAGTGAAATGAGTCAAAAAGTGAAAGATATTGGCTGGCCTCACCCATCTGTGGATTATAATATAAAAAGGCCAATAACTGAGAAAATATAGTGGCAAACAGCAAAAGGAAATGTTGGACTGAGTGCAAAGCTTAGCTCATTATCAGAGGGAACAGGGAGAGGGAATGGGGAAGAGATAGGAGTGTGGATGGACAGGGCGGGCACTGCAAGGCACTTAGTAGCTTCTGAGTGGACACTTTTGCAGGTGGAGGAGTGAAAAGTGACCCACAGTAAACAGTGAAAACAGTAGAAAGTGTAAATGTGTGTCCTCCTTTTATAAGAACAAATAACAAATTAATGTGACAGTGTGATGAAACACTCATGGTAAAGATCCCTTCTCAACAGACACTCACTGCATTTGTTCAAAGGAGAAATAGAAAATTAAGAGGAATCTGACCAGGGAATGATGTCATATCCCAAGGGATGGGGACTGTGCTCTCATGCTATCACTGAACGAATATTACTGTGAGTGATTTTCTAACTCAGGTTTTATTCCGAAATTTGAATGGACGAGTCATGTCTTGTGATTAACTATATTTTATTATCATAAATAGTTTCATGGACAATATGTGCTTATCTGTCAGGAGAGTTTGGAGACACAGTGACCAGCTCCGGGGAGGAGGAACGTCAACCCAGCTCACATTCTCAGTGTTAGGGAACATTGTAAGAACCTCCGTAGGTGCAGTGCAGATGTGTAGGATTAAAAAAAAAAAATCAGCATATACCGCCAGGCTTTAGTTTGCATGATGTTTTACATAATAAAAAAAAATAAAAACATAGTTCCCAAGTATAAAAAAGTGAACTTAAGTGTAATCTATAAGAAAATTGAGAAGAAATAGTATAGGATCAAGATACAATATGGAAAACTAAAGGAACCTAAACACAATAACAAATTAAAAATTAAAAATTTTTAAGTAAAAATGTAGTTCTTCAAAAATAATTCAAATAACTTTACTTTGGGAAACACCACATTGAGGGGGTACAGTCACATTGGCATCAAAACAGGCATCATAGACATTGATATTCCATCAATTCCAGGTTTAATTCATAGATTCTGACTAACCAAGGAAGGTTCCATCCTTCCACCTCTGGCAAAGTCAAGTGTGGTTTCCTTTATCCTTTGAGCAGGAACAGGAACTTCTCATAAAGGAATACACCCCATTAGGAATTGTGAGGGATGGGGGTCCAACACTAAACTGTGCTCCCCTCCCCTCCACAGAGACAGGACCCTCCCAATGGGGACACAAACAGGCTGTGGGGACTGAGTGCCAAGGACTGGGGTCCCATGACCTTGTGCTCCCAAGAACAGACCCCCATTTACACTGCTCATTTCATGTAAAGGTTCATGATATGTGAGTTCCAGAATATTCCTTCCATAGAAAATTCATGTTTTTAACCATGAGCTGGATTCAGTTTATGAACAGAACACAGGGAGGTGGTTGGCAAAGGATTTCAGGAAATTTTAGGAAATAGAGGTTTATTGAAGAATATGAGAATATGAATTTGGGACAAAGGAATAATCCTAATTAAAGAAATTTATTCTTTATGAATAACATGTTAAGCATGAGGGGGAAAAGCTGAATTAATGAGAGGTTATAATTTTAGATTTCGATATCTCACATCTTGGAGTACTGGCCATTGATCAGTCTCCCCACAGCCATCTTCAAGGCTTGGTTCCTCAGACTGTATATGACAGGATTAAAGGTCAGGGGCACCATCGTGTAGAACATAGAAATGACCAGGTCAGACGTGGACAGGGTCCCTGAGGTCGGCTTCAGATAAGCAAAGCATCCAGTGGAGATAAACAGGACCACAACCAGCAGGTGGGAAAGGCAGGTGGAGTAGGCCTTGGCCTTCCCATCTGTGGATGGGATCTTCCTGACAGCAGAGAAGATGTGGACATAGGAAATGATGATGAAAATAAGACAGCAGATACTCCAGACCACACTAATGAGAATGGGAACTAATTTGCTTATCAAATTTCCTGAGCAGGAAATAGGCAATAACTGGGGGATGTCACAGAAGATCTGGTGGAACATGTTGGACCCACAGTAGGACAAGGAGAAGGTTCCAGCTGTGTTCATCACAGCATGGAGACCCCCACCCAGCCAGGACACAGCTGTCAGCTGCACACACCTGTCCCTGCTCATAATGATCTCATAGTGCAGGGGGTGGCAGATGGCAGCATAGTGGTCAAGGCTCATCACTTTGAGCAGGTGCATCTCTGTAACTGCTGACATAACCATCATGAAGACCTGGAGTACACAGTCCGGGAAGGAGATGGAGCTGCTGTGCCTCAGAGAGTTGGCAATGGACTTGGGGACTGTGCAAGCAACCCATGGTCCCGTGATCCCGGCTCTATTAACAAGGGCCTCTGCGAGCAGCACACAGAATGGCTCTTCGCTCAGTCACAGAAATTTCAGATTGTTGTCCAGGATTATGTTGGATCATTCTTCTCTTCTACCCCACCCAATAAATGTGTTAAATCCCCAAAGCTTCTCCCTCGTCATTCCTTCAATGTTATGGTCAGTTCTCCCATCCCCAGGTTCTCTCAACCCTTGTGGACAGCGCCTCCACCCCAGGCTGCCGAGTCATGGTCTGGCGCCCAGGCTGCTGCCCCGGGGCCGAGTGCCTGCATTGTGCCTTCCCCTTCAGCCCCACGTGCTGAACTAGCAGCTGCTGTTTTGGCTCTTTCTTCATTTTCTTCACAGTCACTTAACATCATTTCTGACTCCGCATCTGTTACCTCCCGGTTCAAGACATCCCCTCTGATCTTCTTAGTACTAATAATGATGAAGCCCTATACAAAGGTCAGCACTGTCCAGTCATAGTCATATGAGCCAAACCTTACAAGGTTTCTTTCTGATCAATCAAGTGCAGGAAGCTTGATCACTCTGGGAATTGTGTGCATCAAGAGGTATGACTGGGAATGTCCAGGGGGTTGAGGACGGATGCATGAACTTACCCCCAACTCATGCATCATGAGGTATGATTGGGAACACTCCGGGGGGCAAGGACCGATGTATGAAAAGGGGCCCCTGAAGCTGATCAGTTGATAAGATTAGGACCGTGCCCGGGGTGGGAGGGGCTGGGATCTACTTTCAATGACAACACTTGGTCATCAAGGTGATAACATGGTCAGCAGACTCATGTCCCCCAAGCCCTAGATAACATTCCTGAGTTTCACCCATCCTTCTCTCCCTGTCCTCCTAATGCACATAGCTGATGCTCTATGATTGTTCTATCAATAAAAACAGCCAGGATCTTACTCTCAGCAGCATCCTGCCTTGTGCAGCCTGCTCCACGACTCCCGTGTCTTCATTAGTGTGGTGTTGCACAACACAACATCCACAATCAATAGAAAAAAATGTACTCTAATTTCAAACTGTACATAATAGTCAGCACAAATGAATTAAACACAAAACATAAGAGGTGGAATTGTAACAATACTAGCAAAACACGGGAAAGCATTATTTACATTGGTGTCGGGAATGATCGTTGGAAAGTGCTACCAAAAGCACAATCCACAAGAAAGAAAAGGATTACGCCAGGCTCCATGAAAGTGCAAAGTTTCTGCAGGGCAAAGGGAGTAGCATCAGCAGAATGTGAAGGCATCCAGGGAGTGGGAGAAAAGTTTGCAAACCATATATTTGATAAATGATTAATATATAATGAATAAGGATCTCGTACATCTCAAACCATATATTTGATAAATGATTAATATATAATGTATAAGGATCTCATACAACTCAACAGGGAAAAGCTAAATTCCCCACTTCAAAGTGACAAGGAATATGAAAACACTTTTCTAAGCCTTTTTCTTCTGTTCACTGCAACACATTGTTTCCACTGGGTTTCTTCTGTCAGTTAATATCAAGTTAGTTTTCCCTTTGCTTTCAAATCAGAAGCTTCACACACTCCCTGTGCAACACCAGTTTCTTTGTTCATCATTGGAGGTGGGACGATGGCAGGGGAGTCTGTGTCATGGGCAGATATGGTGCGCAGCTGAGCTTCCTTGGGAAAGGGATGCAGAGGATTTGAAAAGTCTTGAATACTCGTTTTTAAAGGAGTCGGATTTTCCAGAAAGGACTTCCACCCATTATTATACCATTTTAATATAAAGCTGCTCATTTGAATTTTGTAAAATATCTTGAGATGCAACCAAGGGCTTCAAGATAGAGTCTTTTTTCCAATGAAGACCTCTATTATGGATAATCGCCCCCCTGCCACCACTTGCAAATCCCGGTGTCTCCAAGGCTGCTTTCTGCTGCCACCTCCATCATTTTGAGAACTGTTTCGCTTAAATGTACTTGGTTTTCATTCCTCTTGGGGAACTTTCTAACTAGTGCTTCAATCACATAGTCTCTTAATTGGCTTGTCTGATCCATTTTTCCTTTATTCAATGTTGGCACTAAACATGCTTCAGGGACTCAGGCATTCCTGCCAGGTTACATGATAGGAAATTGTTCATAATCAGCCATTATTCTCTTTTTTATTTGTGCAGTAACAGTTGCAATCCCTCTATTATTTTTTATGTTATTCAGCTCCTGTCTTTTTCCCCCTGGTCTCACTAAGGGCTTGCCTATCTTATCTTTCAAAGAAAAGCTCTCTTTTTTTGTGGATTTTTCTACTATTTATTTCATTTGTTTGTTGCACTGACATGGGGGTTTGTGTCTCTTTATTGTCCAATATGCGTGTATCTGTAGAGTGGAATTACTGGGTCATAAAACATTTATGTTCCTAATTTTTAAAAGAAACCTCCACAGCTTTCCTCATGAGGGCCCTGATCTGTACCCTCACTAGCAGTGCCCAGGCGCTCCCTTCTCCACACTTCCCCTGACTCCTACATGACAGGCCGTTGTTGCCTTGTGATTTGACTGTGTTCCCTGGGGATGAGTGATGTCAAGCACTTTCTCAAGGGTCTGTGGCCATGTCTGTTCAGATCGTCTGCCTGATATTCAGTGTGATTGTTGAGACTTTGCTACAGGGTTTATAAGTTGTTAATATTTTTGGAAATTATGTCTTATCAAATATATAATTTGCAAATACCTTCCTCCATTTGATAAGTTACAGTTTCATTTAGATGATGTATCATACTTCTTTTATTTAATGAAAATATTTCATGATTTTTAGCTATTTTCTTAAAATTAGCTAAGAAACTATGTTAATGTTCAATATATTACCTTTTCTTGAGACATGGTTCTCTAAGTCCCTAAGAGTCCAGAAATGTTATTACATGAAGAGATTTATCGTGCTAAACAGCCATATTGCCTAAAAATACTTAATGAAAATGATATTTTGGTCACTTAGACACAGGTTTTTTTTTTTCTATACATTGAGCCATGTCTCAGCCATGCCACAGCATGAATAAAAGGGGCGCTCAGCACAGCCCCAAAGAAACAGACTCTATGGAGCAGGGAGGCACCTCCCAGTACAGGTTTCCTACAGCCTGGGTGACACTGCTCAGGGAGAGGCAACAAAGGTCCAGGGGGGGCTTGAGGCGGGGGTGCGAGGGGAACTCCCGTGCACCCTGATGACCTCGGGGGCCCATGCAAGGCTGGCCACGCTTGCCCAGACAGAGCTTCACCCTATGCACAACACCCCATACCGGGGCTGTGCTGTGTTCACCCGCTAGGCTTCCTGTTGGGGTGCAGGGGGAACCCCTGTGTGTCTGAGCACACCTCAGTGACCTCCGTGACGTGGGGCTCCAGACACAGTGTCCACCAGGCACAGGGACCCGTGAGCCTCACTGGGCCTCCCAGTGCGGCCCAGGCATATAATGTGAAAACTTACAATATGTGTCTCATAATGGAGTCATGACGTCAACTTCTCTCTTACATTTTGCCAAGTCTCCCCTTCATCAATCTCCCCACAGCTGACTTCATGGCTTGGTTCCTCAGACTGCCCTCTATATTCCAGAGGTCTGTGCATCTGTTTTTGTCCCAGTGCCATGCTGCTTTAAGTATTAGAGCTTTAGTGTATGAACTGGAGTCTGGAATGTGCTGCTTCTGTCACGCGTCCTCATTTTTGTCAGGATTTTTGGTTGTTGCATATGCATTTTTGTAATGTTTGTTTTATATCCTTGGAGAATGCCACTGAAGTCTTTATTGGGATTGCATTGAATCTCTAACTGCTTTGGGTCAGATGGGCATTTGGTAATGTTGATTCTTCCAAGCCCACAGCAGGGAATATCTTTCCATTTCTTTGTCTTTTCTATTTCTTTTAACAATGCCTTACACTTTTCCTGTATCTTCACCTCCTTAGTTGTGTCTACTCCATGGTACTTAGTCTCGTGGTTATAAGTGGGATTGTTTTCTTCACTTCTCTTCTAGTTCAATTTTTGGGTATAAGAAGACAATTGATTTTTGTGTGTTGATTTTGTAATCTAACTACACTGAAGTGGCTTATTGATTTCATTTGTTTTTACAGTGGAACCTTTAGTGTTTTTAGTGTGTATTAATATGTCCACAACAAATTTAATTGTGCTTAAATGTTTAAAGCCATACAACCTAGAGACAGTTAATGTTTTATTAATTTAAAATTTTCAATTCTGTTATACAAAGGTGACAAAAAGAATAGTCTTACTATAGTCTTAGTATAAATTTATGTCTTAGTATGAATAGTCTTAGTATAAATTTATAATAGTCTGATTCAGCTTCTTCATTCAATACATGTTTTGAATTCTCATTGTATCCCATAACCTATTCTTATTATATTCCATAACTGTGATTGACGAGTAAGCTATGACAGTATCAAGAATTAATATTAAGAAAGTTATTTATCAATTGATAAATAAAAATGCCAGTGATTTAAAAGAACAGTAGCAAGTTGTCAACCTAGATGTTTATATATCGAGTTTTTGCCATCTTTTAACAATTCCTGGCTGCCTCCAATGTGACATTGTGCCCACATTGGACTTGCCTGGGATGAAGGCAAGCTCAGCCTGATTAGCATATGAATGTCTGAGAATGAGTTAAATGTGTGATATCCAGTTGGAACTACATTTTATCATGAAATATTTTGGTGTGAAATTTTCAAATATTGGACGTCACAAATGGGCAAGCAGGGGTCAATGCTGTCAGTAGACAAGAGCTGAGGCCAGACAATTGTCACACACTTGGGCATTTCACTTTCCAAGTTTAAATCTTCAAATTCTTTTTTTTTAGATTTATTTATTAATACAAGCAGTAAGTACAGTCAGAAGCACCGGAGGGTGAGAGAATTCATCAGAGCCAGAGCGGGGAGCAGAACAGACAAAAGGACCGAAGCACAATGCTGAGGGGAGCAGCAGGCAGCAGGAGAGGTCTGTGCGCCATGTGGGACCCTCACCCGGCGGCCAGGGATCGAACCAGCGCTGCAGAGGCTGCGGGCAGCTTCACAACCCAGCACTCAACTGCTGCGCCACCGGGGAAGCCCTTCCTCAAATTCTTTATGTCTTTACATCTACACTAATTGATAGCATTATTTATGATATATAAATCTGGTGAGTTTTCTCATTTGAACAACTCCATATGGAAACACAAACACTCTGAGACCCCATAATAATGTGCCCAAAAAGATATTGCCCTCAAATTCCCAGGCGTTCTTTGTAATTAAATAAATGTGGATAAACACACGTGTAAAGTGTGGCGTGATGTTGTGAGTGCCATTCCTTAACTATTTCTGGAAATATTAGAATATTGTGCAGTCCACTGGCTATTATTTTGTTTTTACCATTATAGCTTCCTAAGTTCCTTTATTGTTTCTTAAAAAAAAAAACATACCCATTATATATTCGTAAATTTTTAGCGATTATACTGCACGTGAAATTAACTGCTTTCACTCACTCTCTTATTTCTTGTGTCCACGGTAAATGCCGTCAGCACCCACACGAGAGCTTCCTGAAGAGTCTCTACCACATCAGGTGTGGTCCTTATCAACAGAAGGTCATGACTATTCAGATTCTACTGCAGATCCTAAGGCCTTATTTATTCTGTGAAGGCCTCACTCACTAAGTAAAGGGGACTCCGTCCTATCCGTGATCCCTGATCAGCAACATGAAAGGGGAAGCACCATAGAGACTTGAGATGCTGCCCCGTGAGAGAAATTCTGCTGACGACTGAGATGAAGCCCAACCATTGCCACTCTTGGCAGGGAGCACAGAATGGAGAACAGTAAAATGATACTGAGGTCCAATCACTCCATTACACACAGAATACCAGAGAACATCTCAGTGCTAAAAAGAGCAAAATTTAAGCTATAGGAGTATATGAAGTATCTTAAATATAATTTAAAAATAAGCATATATTTTTAATTATACAATGGAATTAAATATAACTATAAGAATATAAAGAATGATGAAAAATTTAAAATAAATATCTTGTAAAAGAGTCATGAACACTTCTCCTCTATTACATTTTGGTGAGTCTCCCCTTCATCAGTCTCCCCACAGCCGTCTTCAAGGCTTGGTTCCTCAGACTGTATATGAGGGGATTAAAAGTGGGGGGCACCACCGTGTAGAACATAGAAATGACCAGGTCAGACACGGACGGGGTCCCTGAGGTCGGCTTCATGTAATCAAAGAGCCCAGTGGAGAGATACAGCACCACAACCAGCAGGTGGGGAAGGCATGTGGAGTAGACTTTGGCCTTCCCTTCTGTGGATGGGATCTTCCTGACAGCAGAGAAGATGTGGACATAGGAAATTATGATGAAAACAAAATAGCACATACCTAACACCACACTAGTGAGAATGGGAACAAGTTCGTTCATCAAATTTCCTGAGCAGGAAATAGCCAATAGCTGGGGGATGTCACAAAAGAACTGGTGGACCACACTGGACCCACAGTAGGACAAGGAGAAGGTTCCAGCTGTGTTCATCACAGAGATGATTCCCCCAGCCAGCCAGGACACAGCTGTCAGCTGCACACACCTGTCCCTGCTCATGATAACCTCATAGTGCAGGGGGTGGCAGATGGCAGCATAGCGATCAACGCTCATCACCGTGAGCAGGGTCAGCTCTGAACCTGCTGAAAAAATCATCACGAAGACCTGGATGACACAGCCCGGGAAGGAGATGGAGCTGCTGTGCCTCAGAGAGTTGGCAATGGACTTGGGGACGGTGGCTGAGATGAGGCAGAGGTCCAAGAAGGACAGACTCCTCAGGAAGAAGTACATGGGGGTGTGGAGGTGCCGGTCCAGGGTGGTGATGAGGACGATGAGCCCGTTCCCCAGCAGGGCGCACAGGTAGACCAGGGAGAAGAGTAGCGGGTGCAAGAAGCCCATGGTCCCCTGGCTGGGGAACCCCAGGAGGACAAATTCTGTTACAGCTGTGAGATTCATCCCCCCTGGAGCCATCACTGCATGAACGTCTAGAGGAATAAAGTGCCAGGACCATCTACCAGTGCTGGACCTGCAGTGTCTCTTTGCAGGTGACCAGCACTCTCATTCCCCACTGACCTCTTTCCATGCCCTGGCCGGTGCTCCCCCCCCGGCAGGAATCTCAGCTCCTGCTCTGTTCGGCCTCTCCAGCTTCAGTGACCCGCAGGTGCCGCCACTGTCCACGCCTTCTGTGGGAGATGCTGAAGGGCAGAGAGTTCAACTGACCTCAGCTCCCTAAGCAGTCTCCTCCTGTCTCACCACGTGCTGTCCATGGGCACCCCTGAAATTCTGAACCCAGCCCCTCCTCTGCCAACTCTAGGCTCCAGGTTAGCATACCTCCCAGGAGCAGACCCTGCAAGAAGACTAAGGAAAATGAACGTTCAAGCTCACCCCAAATCTAGCCTGTGGATCTCAGCTCCCAAGTTCCAGCATATCAAATGCCAGTTGTAGCTCCAGGTGCATATTTTGGGAGCATGTGGACACTGATGGTCCCAAGTCTGTTCCTGGTTTGTGACCATGTTCATCATCACAGCAGTAGGTGGGGCGGCCCACACACCCATGTTGCCATCTGAACACTGACTGTCCCTCGCCCCTGCATTGTATGTGCTAAGAGGGAGACCGCTACTGCCCGTCCCGGTCATTGTCCTGCCTCATGTTTACCGGAGGAGCTAAGGTGGTTTCTCCTGTAGCTACTTCTTCACATGGTCACACCCACACGTCCCTCCTGCAGGATGGGCTCGTCCACCCCCGGGTCCTGACAGGCCCTGTGTTCCCCCATCAGACTCATGCAGGAATTAGGATGCTCCGGGGCTGAACCGGAAGGTCTGTGCATGTGGCTTTCCCTGCCGGTCCCAGGGACATGGGTCCCCTGGGTGCAGGTTTGTTCCTCCCCCCAGGCCTGAGTGTGAGTAGGGACATCTGGACATGGGGCAGCCCTGCCCTCTCTCCTCCCTCCTCAATCTCACCCTCTCCTCCCTCCGTGGGGGTGATGGACGGGCAGGTCTGGTGACGGAAGAATTTTTGGAATGTAGTAATATAAAATATTTGCAATACATTGGTGGGAATAATGCCCAGGCTGACAGGGCAGTGGGATATGATGACTTGGGCCCCATCAGCCTTGTCATTATTTAAAGTGAATAGAGTAACTGTGGCACATTCTAAAGTCTAAAATGGAGCTGGAATCTGAAAAATTCCAAGTGTGAGTGTATTCTCCCCTGCAAACGGCTGGGGGCAGATACCTGCAGTCTGGGGGAGGGGAGTTCCTACTGCCTTGTCGAGTCTCTCTCCTGAGGTTGTCCCCATGGCACAGACAGAGGGCGACCCGGACTCTCACTCCATGGTCGGGGCTCATGGGGAGCCTCTGAGCACTCACAGGATGTTCCACCTCGTCCTGCGCCGCCTCATGTACAGAGCAGGGCCTCAGGGCTGGGCTATTTGAGCTCTGGAGCTGGCATCCTGTTGTTGGATGCTGTCCAGATTCCAGTCCTCAGGGACCTTCCTCCAGAGGGAAAGTGTGTTTACTTGACTGTGTTAATTGGAGCGTCCTTCAGTGCATCTCAGCGAGTAATTATCACACTCGGTGTGTAGATATGATGTTGTGTCTGGCTCACGCCTCTATGGACGTGAATAGACAAATCCTCATGTCCAGGTTCCATTCCCCACCTGTCGGGTCAACCATGGTGGGCACCATCAGTCGTGACATTGCCCTGACTCCCTGTCTAGACAGCTGAACGTTGCCCGTCACCCCCAGTGTGCCCTTCACGGAGAGGTCCTGGGGATGGTCATGAGGGGGATGCGGGAAGGCCTGGCAGAGGGAAGAGACATGGAGAGAGGCAGGAGGGAGCCCAGGGAGGGGGAATGGGGTGGAAAGACAATGGACGGCCAGTGGAAGTGAGTGACCACGGGGGGTCACCAGCCCTTTGGGAAGAGAAACTACTCGTCTCTGAAATTGTGTCTCCTGTGGTTCTTTTCCACCCCAGCCCCTGTCCCTGCACTTACATTAGAATTGTCCTTTTGTTGAGATAATTTGCTTTTAATCTTTAGGAAATAGTATTTTAGGGTTTCTTCTCATGGTGACATATACTTAGGTTTGCTGCATGACGATGGTGATGTCACACATGGAAACAGGCATTTATCTGCTTGAGTTTACTCTTCTGTAGGGGTGAGGCAGGACCTGTTTCACTCTGCTGCGTGTGTCTGTCTGCTTCTCCCAGCACCAACTCCTCATTTCCCTGCTCCAGTGCCTGGTCTGTCGTCTCTGTCGTAGAGTCACTGTCCCTCCTGATGAGGGTGGGTTCCTGGGCCCTTGTTATATTCCAGTGTCGGCCTGACTGTTTTTGTCCCAGTGCCATGCTGCTTTAAGAATTAGAGCTTTCTTGTAAGGACTGGAGTCTGCAATGTGCTGCCTCCACCATGCATCCTCATTTTTGTCAGGGTTGTTTTGGCCGTTTGGGGTCTTTGTGGTTCCATGTACATTTGAGCAATTTTTTTAAATTATAAATTTCATTATTATATACCCCATACAATTGTGACCCCCTTATTTTGACCCCAATCGCTCCCATCCCCATCCACCACCCCCCATAGAGTGTCTCTGATTCATAATTGTTTGTTAATTTTGATTTTTACTTTCTTATGGTTATTCATTTTCCTGGTCCCTTATTTAAGTTTTCTGGATTCCTACTATGAGTGAAACCATCCGGTATTTTTTCTTTTTTCTTTCTGGCTTATTTCGCTGAGCATGATCCCTTCCAGTGCCATACATGTTGCTGCAAATTGCATGTGGTTATCTTTTTTGAATGCTGAATAATATTACATGGTGTATATATACCGCATCTTCTTGATTCAGTCATCTATTTTTGGGCATTTGGGTTGTTTCCAAAGCTTAGCTAATGTAAACAGTGCTGCTATAAACATAGGGGTGCAGGTGCTCTTTGGAATTGATGTTTCTGCGTCATTTGGGTAAATACCTGGGAGTGGAATTGCTGGATCATATGGAAGCTCTATGTTTTGTAGGTCCAGAAATCTCCACACAGCTCTCCATAGTGGTTGGACCAGTTTGCACTCCCACCAACAGAGCAGGAGAGTTCCTTTTTCTCCACACCCTCGCCAACATTTGTTGTTGCTAGTTTTTTTTAATATGTGCCATTCACACTGGTGTGAGATGGTATCTCATTGTAGTTTTTGATTTGCATTTCCCTGATTACATGGATTTTGAACATTTTTTCATATGCTTGTTGGCCATTTGCATTTCCTCTTCAGAGAAGTTTCTTTTTAGCTCTTCTGCCCATTTTTTGACTGGATTATTTTCTTTGTTTTTGTTGAGTCTAATCAGCTCTTTGCAGATTTTTTTGATCAATCCTTTATCTTAGTGTTGTGTGCAAAAATGTTCTCCCAATCTGTTGGGTTTCTCTTTGTTTTTGTTATTGTCTCTTTTGATGTGCAGAAGATCTTTAATTTGATGTAGTCCCACCTGTTTGTCTTTGCCTTCACTATCACTGCTTTGGTTGATGTGTCTGTAAAGATGTCTTTGATGTGCATATCCCGTAGTGATTTGCATATATTCCCTTCTATGTATTTTATGGTTTCAGGTCTTATGTCTAGTTCTTTAACCCATTTTGAGTTGGTTTTTGTGCATGGTATGAGGTAGTGGTCAAGCTTCATTCTTTTGCATGCAGCGACCCAGTTTCCCCAGCACCATTTATTGAACAAACTTTCTTTGTTCCAATGCATATTCTTTGCTCCTTTGTCAAAGATTAGTAGACCATAAATCCGTGGGTTTATTTCTGGATTTTCTATTTGATTCCATTGTTACGTGTGTCTGATCTGGTTCCAATACCATGCAGTTTTGATGATTATTGCTTTGTAGTATAGTTTGAAGTCTGCGAGTGTGATGCCTCCATTCCTTTCTCTTTTTTTTTTTTCAGGAGAGCTTTGGCTATTTGGGGTTTTTGGTGATTCCATATGAATTTCATAAAAAAATGTTCTATTTCTTTGAAGAAAGACATTGAGATTTTTATTGGAATAGCATTGAATCTGTAGATTGCTTTTGGTAGGATGGCCATTTTAATAATGTTCATTCTTCCAATCCATGAGCACGGAATATTTTTCCATTTCTTTGTATCCTCTTCTATTTCTTTTAACAGTATTTTATAGTTTTCTTTGTATAGGTCCTTTTACCTCTTTTGTTAGACTTATTCCCAATTATTTTTTTTTGTTTCAATAATAAAAGGGATATTTTGTTTTTTTATTTCTTCTTCAGATTTATTGTTTGTGTATAGGAAGGCTACTGACTTTTGTGAGTTTTTCTATCCTGCCATTTTACTGAACTGATTGATGAGTTGAATTAGTTTTTCTGTGGTGTTTTTGGGGTTCTCTATGTATATTATCATATCATCTGCAAATAGTGATAGTTTGACTTCTTTTCCTATTTGGATTCTTTGTATGTCTTTCTCTTGTCTTATTGCTCTGGCTAGGACTTCCAGTATTATATTGAAAAGCAATGATGAGAGTGGACATACTTGTCTTGTTCCAGATCTTATTGGAAATGCTTTCAGCGTTTCACCATTGAGAATGATACTGGCTATTGGCTTTTCATATATGGTCTTTATGATATTGAGGTATGTTCCTTGTATCCCAAGAATTTCAAGGGCTTTTATCATGAATGGGTGTTGCACTTTGTCGAAAGCTTTCTCAGCATCTATTGATATTATCATATGGTTTTTATATTTATTTTTTGTTGATGTGTTGGATAACGTTGATTGATTTTCAGATGTTGAACCATCCTTGTGTCCCTGGAATGAATCCTACTTGGTCGTGGTGAATTATCTTATAGATACATTGTTGGATTCTGATAGCTAAAATTTTATTGAGGATTTTTGCATCAGTGTTCATTAGGGAGATTGGCCTGTAGTTTTACTTTTTTGTATTGTCCTTGTTCAGTTTTGGTATTAGTGTAATGTTGGCTTCATAGAACATGTTTGGTATTGTCCCTTCCTTCTCAATTTTGTGGAAGGGTTTGTCAAGGATAGGCACTAAATTGTCTCTGAATGTTTGGCAGAATTCATTTGTAAATCCATCAGGTCCTGGGCTTTTGTTTTGGGGAGGTTTTTGATTACCATTTCAATTTCGCTGCTTGTAATTGGTCTGTTTAGGTGTTCTGTTTCTTCTTTATCTAGCTTTGGGTGATTGTAGAGTTGTAGGAATTTGTCCATATCCTCTAGATTGTTGAACTTGTTTCCATTTAACTGTTCATAGTAGTTACTGATTATTCTTTTGACTTCTGCAGTGTCTGTTGTCATTTCTCCTCTTTCATTTATGATCCGGTTTACTTGTGCTTTCTCCCTTTTAGCCTTTGTGAGACTGGCTAGGGGTTTGTCTATTTTTTTTTTTTTTTGAAGAACCAGCTCTTGGTTTCATTGATCTTTTGGATTTTTTTATTGTTTCGATTTTATTTATTTCTGCTTTGTTTTTTTATTATTTCTGTTCTTCTACTAGTTTTGGGTTTTTTTTGTTGTTCTTTTTCTAGATCTTGGAGCTTCCAAATTAGGTTGTTTCTTTGATTTCTTTCTTTTTTCTTGATGTGAGCCTCCTGGCTATATATTTTCCCATTATTACTGCTCATGCTGCATCCCATACATTTAGGAAATTGGTGTCCTCCTTGCCATTCAATTGAAATAATTTTTAAATTTCTTCTTTGATCTCCTCATTAGTCCAGTGTTCTTCCAGTAGTGTGGTTTTCAATCTCCATGAGGTGGGAGAGTTCCTTGCCTTCTTTTTATGTTTTATTTCTAGTTTGATGCCTTCATGGTCAGAAAAGATGGTTGGTATAATTTCAATCTTTGTGTATCTGTTGATGTTTGTCTTGTGTCCCAGTATGTAATCGATCTTGAAGAATGATCCATTTGCACTTGAGAAATCTGATGTGTACACAGAATTTTTGGGGGTTTAGTGTTCTATAGATGTCTGTTAAGCCCAAGTGCTCTAGAACCTTATTTAGAGCTTTAGTGTCATTACTTATTTTTTGTCTTGTTGATCTATCCATTTTTGATAGTGGTGTGATGAAGTCTCCCACTATGTATGTGTTTTCTTTGATGTCTGTTTTCAGAGATGGAATAGTTGACTGATATATTTTGATGTTCCTTCATTTGGCGTATATATGTTAATGAATGTTATTTCTTCTTGAAGTATTGTCCTCTTGATCATAATGTAGTGACTGTTGTGGTCTCTTTTTATCTTTTTGAGTTTGGAATCTATTTAATCTGATATAAGTATAGCTGTTCCTGCTTTCTTTTTTGGTCCATTTGCTTATAGGATTGTTTTCCATCCTTTAACTTTGAGTCTATTTTTATCTTTTGTAGCTAAATGTGTATCCTGGAGACAGCAAAAGGTTGGGTTTTGTTTCTTAATCCATCCTGCGACTCTGTGTCTTTTTTATTGAAGAGTTTAGTCCATTTACATTTAGAGTTAATATTGATATATAAGCATCTGTATTTGCCATTATGTTTGTCTTTCCTTTGATTTTATTTATTTATTCTTTTAATAACTTTTTTTTGGCCAACTTTTTTTTTGGCCTTCTTTCATTGTTATTCGTCGCTCTGAGGTTCTGGCTTCAGGATTCCTTGTAGTATTTTTTGGAGGGGGGTTTAGTCGTAATGAAATTCCAGAGCTTCTGTTTGTCTGGGAAGGTCCTTATTATTTCTTCATAGAGGAAGGAGAGCTTTGCAGGATCGAGTATTCTTCGTTAGCATCTGTTTTCTTGGAATCTGTTGACTATGTCCCTCCACTCTCTCCATGCCTGCAGTGTTTCTTCGGAGAAGTCTGATGTAAGTCTGATTGGTTTTCCTTTGAATGTTTTCTGTTTCTTCCCTCTTGTCAGCGTCATCATTTTTTCCTTGTCCTGGATTCTTGGGAGCTTTACTGTTATGTGTCTTGCTGTATTTTTTCTTTCGTTGTGGAAGTTTGGTGTTCTTCTTGCTTCTTGTATATCAATTTTCAGCTCTTTTTTCATGTTTAGGAAGTTCTCTTCAATTATCTCCTTGAATATTTTCTCTGTTCCTACATATATCTCCTCTCCTTCTAGGATTCATATAACTCTTATATTTCCTTTCCTCATGGAGTCAGATAGTTCCCATTCTTTCTTAAGTCTTTTTCCTTCGTACTTCTCTTTCCTTTTTTATTTCTGTGTCTTCAAGAGTACTTATTTGTTCTTGCATTTCATCTATTCTGCTTTCATTGCTTTTCACAGAGTTCTTTAGTGCCTCCATTAATTATTTGATCTTCTGCATTTCTTTTACTTCCCTCTTTAGGGACTCAATTTCATTCTTCTGTTTGTTGATTATTTTTCCCTTATCATTGTTTTCCTTTATGACTTCTGTCAGTTTTTTAATCATGGCAATTTTAAATTCTCTTTCTGGAAGGCTCAGAAGTTCTTCCGAGTTACTGTCGTTGCAATCTGGGGGGTGGTTTTCTTTTTGTGGTGTGCTTTTTTCCTGAGGAGTTGCTGGGTTGCATATGTTTTTTTTTTTTTTTTTTCTCTTTACTGCTTGTTTTCTAATTTGCCATATGCTTTGGGACATTGTGTTGCTGGTACTGGCCGGCATCTTGGGCGAACTTCCCAGCTCACCTCTGGCTCTTCCAGAAGCCATCTGTCGGTTTCAAGCAGGCTTTACTGAAGAAATGTACTTGTTCTAAAAAGGTGATGCGGGTTCACACTCCTCTGGGTGCCTGGTGGGTTCCTGCTCACCCTCTGGGCTGAGACATGGGCGAAATTCCCAGCTCACCTCTGGCTCCTCCGGGCGCCTTATGTCGTTTTCAAGCAGTCTTTACAGAAAAAAAAAATGTCCCTGTTCTAATGTGGTAATGTGGGGACGCACTCCCTGCACGCCCAGTCTGCCCTGGTGGTGGGTTCTGCTCCTCCTCTGGGCTTGGACTGCAGGGCAAAAGGGGCCTGGAGTGGGCAAACTTTGAGCAATTATTTTTTATATCTTTGGAAAATGTCGTTGAAGTTTTTAATTGGGATTACACTGAATCTGTAAATTGCTTTGGGTCAGATGCACATTTGGTATGTTGATTCTCCCAAGCCAAGGGCAGGGAATATCTTTCCATTTCTCTGTCTTTTCTATTTCTATTGACAATATCTTTCTCTTTTTTAATTAATAAATTTTATTTTTATATTCCTCATACAATTGCAATCCCCCCATTCTGACCCCAATCCCTCCCCTCCCGCCCCCCACCCCCCAAAAAGTGTCTCTGGTTCATAGTTTTTGTTGATTTTGATTTTCACTTTCTTATAGTTATTCATTTTCCTGGTCCCTTATTTAAGTTTTCTAGATCCCTGCTATGAGTATATCTTACTCTTTTCTTTGCATCTTTACCTCCTTTGTTATGTTTACTCCATGGTACTTTATCTCATGATTATATGTGGGATTGTTTTCTTAACTTCTTTTCTAGTTAATTTTGTGCATATAGAAGGCAATTGATTTTTGTGTTTTTTTTTAAAGGTTGGTTTATTTATTAAGTTAACACAAGTTGACAACATTGTGTTTTTTTTTATCTATCTATCTATCTATCTATCTATCTATCTATCTATCTATTTATTGATACAAGCACTGGGTACAGTCAGAAGCACAGGAGGGTGAGAGAACTCACCAGAGCCAGAGCACAGAACAGAACAGGCAGACTGATGAAGTACACTGCTGAGGGGAGCAGCGGTTGGCAGGAGAGGTCTGCACGTCATGAGGGATACTCATTGGCGGCTGGGGATTGAACGGGCACTGCAGAGGCTGTGGGAAGCTTCGCAACTCAGAGCTGAACCACTGTGTCACTGGGGAGGCCTTGTGTGTTGATTTTTTACACTTTCAACTACACTGAAGTGGCTTATTATTTTAATTTGTTTTTTTTTTCCAGTGGAATCTTTTGTTTTCTTAGTGTATATTACATTGTCCACAACAGCTTTAAATGTGCTGAAATGTTCAAATCCATACAACCGAGAGACAGTTAATGTTTTATTATTTAAAAAATTTTAATTATGTTACACAAAACTGAAAAAGTGTAGGCAATGAATAGTCTCAGTATATGTTTATAATAGTCTGATTCATCTTTTTCATTCAATAAGTGTATTGAATTCTCATTATATCCCATAACCTTCTTTTGATATCCCATAACTTTTATTGACCTGTAAACTATGACAGTAACTAGAATTAATATTAAGAATGTTATCTATCATCAGAAAAAATAAACATGCCAATGATTTAAAAGAACAGCAGCAAGTTGTCAACCCAGAAGTTCAAAGATGGAGATGTTGCCATCTTTTAACCATTCCTGGCTGCCTCCTAACTGACAATGTGCCCACATGGGCGTCACCTGGGCTGAAGTCAAGGTCAGCCTGATTAGCACCCTTAGAGCGTAAATGTCTGAGAATGAGTTAAATGTCTGATATCCAGTTGGAACTGCATATTATCATGGAATATTTTTGTGTGAAATTTTCAAACATTGGATGTCACAGATGGGCAAGCAGGGGTCGATGCAGTCAGCAGACAAGAGCTGAGGCCACACAGCAGCCACACACTTGGGCAATTCACTTCCCAATTTTAAATCTTCTTCAAATTCTTAATATCTTTCCATCTACACTAAATGATAGTGTTATTTATGATATGTGAATCCGATGAGATTTCGCGTTTGAACTACTCCACATGGAAACACAAACACTATGAGATCCCATAATAATGTGTCCAAAAGGACATTGTCCTCAAATTCCCAGAAATTCTAGGAAATTAAATATGTGGGGATAAACACACAAGGAAAGTGTGGCTTGATGTTGTGAGCACCCTTCCCCAACTATCTCTGGAAATATTAGAATATTGTGTAGTCCACTAGCTAGTATTTTTTTTTTACCATTATAGCTTTCAAAGTGTCTTTATGGTTTCTTGAAAAAACATACTCACCTTATTTTAGTATTTTTTTTTACTAATTATTCTGCACATGAAATTAACAGTTTTAACAGCCACTGTCTTATTTCTGGTGTCCACTGTGTGCTGTGTTTATGGTAAAAGCCAGTGACATCCACACCAGAGCCTCCAGAGGGGTCTCTACCCCGTCATGTGTGGGTCCTTGTCCACAGAAGGTCATGACCACTCAATTTCCAACTTGGGCCCTCAGGCCTTCCTTATGTGATGAAGGCCTCACTCACCAAGTACAGGGGCCTCTGTCCCATACATAGCCCCCGATCCCACACATGACCATGAGAGTCAGTAACATGAAAAGGGAAGTGCCTTAGAGACTGGACATGCTGCCCCAGTGAGAGAACTTCTGCTGATGACTGAGATGAAACCCAACAATCGCCCCTCGGTCGAGAGCACGGAAATGGAGAACAGAAGACAGATGCTGAAGTTAGGTGACCTTCATTGTACAGAGAATATCAAAGTGCAACTAAGTGTTTAAGTGGAACAATCAATGCTAATTGAGTGAATGAGCAGAAAAATATATGAAGTCATTTTGAATATATTTTAAAAATGAGCATATATATTTAAATTGTAGAATAGAATTATATGAAATTATAAGAATATAAAGGGGACAATAATGTGAAAATTTAAAATACGTGTCTCATAATGGAGTTATGAACTAATCTTCTCTATTACATTTTGGTGAGTCTCCCCTTCATCAGTCTCCCCATGGCCAACTTCATGGCTTGGTTCCTCAGACTGTATATGACGGGATTAAAGGTGGGGGGCAACACAGCATACAAAATAGAAATGACCAGGTCAGGCATGGACGGGGTCACTGAGGTTGGCTTCAGAAAAGCAAATAATGCAGTTGAGAGAAACAGCACCACAACCAGCAGGTGGGGAAGGCAGGTGGAGTAGACCTTGACCTTCCCTTCTCTGGATGGGTTCTTCCTGACAGCAGAGAAGATGTAGACATAGGAAATGAAGATTAATATGAAATAGCAGAAATCCAACACCACAACGATGGCAAGTTTATTGAATACATTTTCTGAGCAGGAAATAGCCAATAACTGGGGGATGTCACAGAAGAACTGGTGGACCACAGTGGACCCACAATAGGACAACAAAAAGATTCAAGCTGTGTGCATCACAGAGATGACACCCCCACCCAGCCAGGACACAGCTGTCAGCTGCACACACCTGTCCCTGTCCATGATGACATCATAGTGCAGGGGGTGGCAGATGGCAGCATAGCGGTCAAGGCTCATCACCGTGAGCAGGTGAAGCTCTGTAGCTCCTGAAACCATCACCATGAAGACCTGGGGGACACAGCCCAGGAAGGAGATGGAGCTGCTGTGCCTCAGAGAGTTGGCAATGGACTTGGGGACCGTGGCTGAGATGAGGCAGAGGTCCAAGAAGGACAGACTTCTCAGCAAGAATTACATGGGGGTGTGGAGGTGCCAGTCCAGGGTGGAGATGAGGATTATGAGCCCATTCCTCAGCAGGGTGCACAGGTAGACCAGGGAGAAGAGCAGCAGGTGCAGGATGTCCATGGCCCCCTGTGTGGGGAACCCCAGGAGGACAAATTCTGTCACAGCTGTGAGATTGGTCTCCCCTGGAGACATCATCTGTGTAAAAACATTGAGATGAATAAAACATGACACCTACAAGGACAGTCACAGGCCTGTCCCAGCGGTCACTCTGAGTCTATGGAGTGAAGCAGCTCCATGTCTCTCGCTCCCTGTTGAGCCTTTTGTGTTAAGCTCCAGAAATGCACCTGTATGACACTGGATCTGGGGTTGGGAAGGAGGGACATTTTGGTGATCATAGGATTCTGCTCTGGTTGACCTCGTAGCCTGACTGACAGACCCTCCCCACTCCCCTAGCCCTGCTCTCCTGGCTCCTGCCCAGGCCCCGGCATCTCCGCCCAGCACACCTCCCAGAGGTTGTCCAGAGCACAGCCCCAGAGGACACGTGAACATGCCCAGCCCCTCCCCACCCTGGAGAGCCTGTCGTGCTCCTCCAGCACAGCCCTGGTCTGTGGAGGCCCCACAGCGATAGGTGTGCTGGGAGATGAGGTGTGCAGGTCCCCGTTTTCCTGCTCCCCAGGATCCGACACTGTCCTGGAACTGAATGATCTGGGTTCGGCATCCCCATGCGGCATGTCCTGACACCTCCTCTGTCAGATTCCTGCCACTGTGGCCTCACTGCTGCCTCCTGGTCCATCCCTTCTTCTCCTCATCTCCCTGCCCCTGACTCCCCACATCCGAGGACCCAGAGACCATGTTTCCCGCAGAGTCTCCTCCTGGGTCACACCTACATGTCCCTCCTGCAGGATGGGCTCGTCCACCCCGAGTCCCTCCCGGCCCTTCTTTCCCCCTCAGACTCATGTGCATCTGTGCAGGGAGGAGGCCGCTCCGGGGCTGAGCCGGATGGTCTTTGTGTGTGGCTGTCCCTGCTGGTCCTAGAGCCCCGGGTCCCCTAGGTGGGGGTTTGTTCCTCCCCCCAGGCCCATGCGTGAATGGGGATGTCTGGACACGGGACACAGCCCTGCCTTCTCTCCTCCTCCCCAACCTCATCCTCTCCCCCCTCTGCAGGGTGGCGGAGGGGCAGTCCCTGGGGAGGCAGGGCAATGTCGGGAATACATTCATGGAAATACTGTGTTGGACAAACATTAAAATAATTTAATAGAACTAGAGGATAAATGAATATACCAGGTCGTCATAGATGGAAACATGTCTTGAGTGATTTAGAATAATATTTGTAATGATTAAATATTTTTTTTCCAGGCAATATTTTTAAGGTCACATAGTAATATCAAACAATTGCAACACGTTGGTGGAAATCTTCCCAATAATATAATAAAATCATGGAAATAAATCAAGATATGCGATGGTCCAAGATGTTGACATCTTTCAAGTGATATGAAACATCTATTTATTGATGACAGAACCTCTGACATTTTCTCTTCCTGTGCAGTATCAGTGATGACCCCTGAGTGGGGGTTTGGGGAAAAACCCAAGTCCATGTCTGTAAAGAGACCTGAGTCCACACCCAACTTCTCTTAGTGCTGGAGCCATGAAATGATCAACGAAGTTGCTGTAACATTTGCAGAATTTATATTTGACTCTTAGGTCTGTTGTAATATATAGGCAAAAGGCACAACGTTCTGACAATAAGTATCGTATTAACTTTCCCCTGGAATTTCTTCATCACAATGTAATTCTGCTAATTGCTGTGCTTTTATAAAGTGCCCACAACTCAGGGTGCTGAATGCTCAAATGCCAGTTATGGAGCATTAATTGTCACATACATCAAAATCTTCTAACATATAAAGGTACTACGAGTCAATCTTTGAACACTTTAAACTCAAGGAGAGAATATTTCCTGTGGTTGAGACTCATCCAGCATGATAAGGCAGTGGGGCACTGAGAAACTTGTGCACCTTCAGAATTTATTGGTTTTCATAATTTATAAAATGAGTGTTTTAATTACCTTGCTTTCTCACATCTAAAATGAAGCTTGCATTCTAAAAACTTTCAAGTCTGAATGATTTCCATTCTGAAAACTGCCTAAGAACCAAATACCTGCAAATTGTGAGGCAATTTCCCACTGCCGTGTTGAGTCTCTCTCCTGAGGTTGTCCCCATGGCAGGACAGAGGGCGTCCCGGCCTCTCACTCCATGGTTGGGGCCCATGGGGAGCCTCTGAGCACTCAGAGGATGTCACACCCTGTCCTGCGCCGCCTCATGGACAGAACAGGGCCTCAGGGCTGGGCTATTTGAGCTCTGGAGCTGGCGTCTGTGTATTGGGCACTGTCCAGATACCAGACCTCAGGGACCCTCCTCCAGAGGGAGAGTGTGTTTACTCAACTGTGTTAATTGGTCATCCTGTAGCACATTCAGTGAGCAATTAGTGCACTGAGAGTGTCAGAAGCAATTTTGTTAGTTTTTACACCTGTGAGGACAGGTCAGTTTTCACTCCTTGCCAGTCTCCATCACCCTGCACTGACCGGCCACGGGGGACCTGGGTGTGGCCCAGCAGACTTCATGCTCTTGCTCTGATACCATCCTGGTTTTTGCTTTTGTTTCCTTATCAGCCTTAAAAGCCGTCCTTCGAAGCCACATGATGTGCCATGTCCAAAGGGACCTGGAAAGTCACCTGCACCCACCACGCGCCAGTTGGGGAGGGTGATGGTGCGGGGTGGAGGCAGGGGCAATGGATGGGGGTAGCGAGGTGGACAGATAAGGGAAAACTCAGCAGATGTGAAGTTTAATGGGTGGAGCCTGGATCTTCTGAAACGTGTGTCTTTGTGTCACTTAAATATTATTTATGAGATTTGTTCCACTCTCGATATCTGTAACTCTGCATTTCCGCTTGTGTAGTTACTATTGTTAAGCATTTTGCCTTTACCTTAATCAACAAGATAGGTTTTGGGCTTCTGTGCATGTCGGCTTTTCCTGGGGTCTTGATCTCATGATCAGAGTGGCTTTTCATGTTGGAAAGTTCTTGGAAAAGACCCTTTTTATTTATGGATTTAAATAGTGTAATATGGTTAGACACAGGCTCACAAAAATTAAAGACATATTTATGTGACAACATTAGCTAGATTCAAGGTGACTGTGTGTGCATGGGTGCGTGGGTGTGCATGTGTACGTGTGTGCACACGCGGGTGTGTGGATGTGCACACGTGCATGCTCTTTGCACTCTCCTTGTGGGGAGGTTGGAGCACGGGTGATAAGTGACCACTGTGGTTCTGCCAAATCCCGCGGCGTGCATGGTGTTATCCACTGAACATCCCAGTGTCTGTTAACACTCATATGTGATGGGTCTCGTGGGCTTGAAGTAGTTCTGCTTATATTTCAACATGAGACAGATTTACAGTAACATTTATGCCAAACTTAGATTAACTTCATTTTCCATCAACTACTGAAGATAATTTCAATACCCTTTCAAAACACACAGTAAAGGAAATGCAGTAGTAAAGTCAAAACTTGATTAATTTCTGAAGAACAGAAGACATGTGCATGGTGGGTTGTGCAGGACCTGGAGCACCCTGGCCTGGGGAGCGGGGCCACATGCCATTCAGTCAGTGCTCCCAGCTTGGGGGACTTTCGTCTTTGGTCAAGTGTTTCTGTAGATCTTGTGTCTGGTTTTCATTGAGTTGCTTGTTTTTTGTTGACTCTTTGTCTGCGTGTTTATATTTCTTGGTTATTAAGCCCTGGTGGGATGGTGGTTTGCAAATAGCTCCCCCCATTCAGTAAGTTGACTTTTTCTTTTGGATGTTGGTGGTGGAGGAATTCTTGCTCTCATCTAATCCTGGGTTTTTGCTTTTGTTTCCTTTGTTGGTGGCTTTGAATCCACACAGACATCTCTGAAGCTGAAGTCAAAGAGTCTATGTTTTCTTCCCTGTATTTTATTGTTTTATATCTTACATTAAAATAATAAGTGAATTTATTAACTTTTGTATATAGTGCGAGATAATGGTCTAGTTTCCTTCTTTTTTTTTTTTTTATAGAGGCATGCTTTATTTATTTGTTTGCTGGTTTGTTTGTTTGCTTTTGTTTATACATGCACTGGGTACAGTCAGAAGCGCGGGAGGGTGAGAGAATTCACCAGAGCCAGAGCGGGGAGCAGAGCAGGCAGAAGGACCGAAGTACACTGCTGAGGGGAGCAGCGGGCGGCAGGAGAGGTCTGCGCACCATGTGGGACCCTCCTCCGGTGGCCGGGGAGCAGCCGGGGATCGAACCGGCCACGGGCAGCTTCGCAACCCAGCGCTCAACCGCTGCGCCACCGGGGAGGCCCTGGTCTAGTTTCCTTCTTTTGCATGTGGTTGTCCAGACTCCCCTGAACCATGTATTGAAGAGACCCCCCCGTTAGTCATCGCTGCAAGAGTTGTGTGTATATATATGTGGGGGGCCTTGTTCCATTGATCCATGTGTAGTTTCCTCCCAACAACGTGGTCTTTTGATTACTATCACTTTGTAGTATGGTTTGAATCAGGAGCATGAAACCTCCATTTTGCTTTTATTGCTCAATTGCTTTGCTAGTCAAGATCTTTTGTGCTTCCTGCAAATGTTAGGGATTTCTTTGTTCTAATTCTGTGAAGAATGCCACTGGGATTTTGATAGGCATTATATGAATTTGTACATTGCTTTATGGATGACCATTTTAAAAATGCTAATTTTTCTGATCCATGAGAAAAGCATGTTTTCCTATTTCTTTGTCCTTTCTAACTTACTTCATTGCTGTCGTAGATCTTGGTGTGTGGGTGTTTAACCCACTGATTAAACTTATCCTAGGTATTTTATTCTTGTTTATGTCATTGTAATGGGCTTGTCTTTATTTCATTTTCAGATAGATTTTGTCTGTGTACAGAAACATAACTGAAATTTTTATAGTGAATTTGTAGCATGCAACTTTGCACTATTTATTATTTTCAATTTGTTGCTTGAGTCATGAGGGTGTGCACGTCTGCCTCCATGTCACCTGTACAAAGGAGCCACTTTACTCCAGTCCAGATACCCTTTGTGTCTCGTACATGCCTGACCCCTCTGCCCGGACCTGCAGCAACAGGTTGAGCAGCACTGGTGAGAGAGGCCACTCAGTCTCCCTCCTGACCGTAGAGGAGGAGCTTTCAGTTTTTTTTTTTTTTTTTTTGCCACCAATGGTGATGTTAGGTATGGATCGTCATTTATGATTTATTTATTGTTAGTACTTGTTTCTTATACCCATTTTATTTAGAAGATTTTTTTTTTTCTGATAAACTGGATGCTGTGTCTGGCCAATTGTCCCTTCTGAATCTATTCAATTAATTTTATGATGTCCCTTCATTTATATTACATTGATTTGACCAGAACCTATGCAAAGTTTAACTCCAAATGGATCACTGGCATTATGTAAAATAGCATAGCATAAACATAGCACTTGGCACAGCCTGAAGTCTAGGTAACCTTGAGTGAGGTGATTCTTTGTAGATACATTTCCAAAAACATGAAGCATGAAAAGGAAAAATGATACCCTGGAGTTCAGGAAAATTAAAAACTTACCTGGGGAGGAAAATAACAAGAGAGGAGGAAAAAGCCATGCTCTGTGAGAAAATACCTACCAAAGATGCACTTGACAAAAGACCTTTATACAAAATAAGCAAATGCTTGTAGGACTCAACAAGAACAGAGATAGTTCTGGGCCTCCCCTGGTGGCACAGCAGTTAAGCGCTGGGGTGCGAGGCTGCCCACAGCCTCTGCAGTGATGGTTCGATGCCAGGCGCCAGCGAGGGTCCCACACACACACCAAAAAAAAAAAAAAAAAAAAAGCAGAGACGGTTCCACCATAGGGGCCGGCAAGCTCACTAGACACTCCACAGAGCAGGTGTCACCCAAGCAGGCTGCTGAAAGCCGTTTCCCCTTGTCCATCACCAAGAGCCGCAGAGGGCATTTGAGATGCCCCCACACACTTGCCCAGAAACCGAACCCCACACACTAATGATGAAAGGAACATCAGGGCCTCTCACATGTCCCCTGTGGGAAGAAGCCCACTGGACACTCATTTATAAGACAGTTTAATGGGGGTCTGAGGAAACTGAAGTGTCTCTCACCTCGTGGTCAAATGTTCACTTACTCTGCATTAACCCAAAGGCGGGAGAAACTTCTGCACTCACACAAAGCTTCACATGTGTTTACGGTAACTTCATTCTTCTTGCCAAAATTTGGAAGGAAGCGAGTCACACCTCAGAATGGATAAATGGTGGCCGGACATGCAGACGATGGCTGTCACCCAATGAGAGCAGAGGGAGCTCCCTGCCTAAGAAGGAAGTGAAGGAAGCTGAGCTGGACTCTGCGAAGTAGAGGAAGTCAAACTGAAAAGTGGGACCTGTCCATTTCCATGGTGTTCTGGAAAGACCTGAAATATGGAGACAGGGAGTAGATCAGTGGTCTGCATGGCGAGAGGGTGACAGCGGCAGGGTGCATGTGGTCGGGGGACTGGTGAGGAGCACTGGGTGCTGTGATGATGATGAGTGTCTGGCGCAATACATTGGCCCAAACCGACAGAATGCAAAACACCGAGGGGGAAGAACGAGAGTGAGCCATGGGCTGGATTCCATTACGAGGTGCCAAAGTGGACACATCCTTGGTTAAAACTGCAAGATTCTGAAATTCATGCTGTTTTGGGAGGGAGACGGTGCATTTGTGAGTTGAAGAGAGTATGGAAAACCTGCATCTCCCTCGCACTATTTTTGTTTAGAAAGTACTGCAAATATCCATGTCTTGGAAAACAAATATTTGAATTAAAATATTAAGAAATATTGGAAATAGAGCTGTACAAGGTAACTATTATTGTAAGGAAGAAGTAGAGTTTTCACATTTTGGTGAGTAACCCCTTGAACAGCATGGCCACCGCCGACTTCATGGCATGGTTCCTCAGACTGTATATGACGGGATTAAAGGTGGGGGACACCACCGTGTAGAACATAGAAATGACCAGGTCAGATGTGGATGGAGTCCCTGAAGTCAGCTTCAGGTAAGAAAAGCATGCAGTGGAGAGAAACAGCACCACAACCAGCAGGTGGGGCAGGCACGTGGAATAGACTTTGGCCTTCCCTTCTGTGGATGGGAGCTTCCTGACAGCAGAGAAGATGTGGACATAGGAAATGACGATGAAAATAAAAGAGCAGATACTCAACACCACACTAATGAGAATGGGGACCAGATTGCTCATTACATTTCCTTAGCAGGAAATAGCCAGTAACTGGGGGACGTCACAGAAGAACTGGTGGTCCATGTTGGACCCACAGTAGGACAAGGAGAAGATTCTAGATGTGAACATCACAGCATAGAGACCCCCACCCAGCCAGGACACAGCTGTCAGCTGCACACACCTGTCCCTGCTCATGATGACATCATAGTGCAGGGGGTGGCAGATGGCAGCATAGCGCTCAAGGCTCATCACCGTGAGCAGGTAAAGCTCTCTAGCTCCTGAAACCACCAGAGTGAAGGCCTGGACGAGACAGCCCAGGAATGAGATGGAGCTTCTGTGCCTCAAAGAGTTGGCAATGGACTTTGGGACCGTGGCTGTGATGAGGCAGAGGTCCGTGAAGGACAGACTCCTCAGGAAGAAGTACATGGGGTTGTGGAGGTGCCGGTCCAGGGTGGTGATGAGGACGATGAGCCCGTTCCCCAGCAGGGTGCACAGGTAGATCAGGAAGAAGAGCAGCTGGACAGTCGCCCGTCACCCTCCGTGTTCCCTTAATGGAGAGGCCCTGGGGATGGGCGTGAGGGGGATGCGGGAAGGCCTGAAGCCGGAGGGAAGGGACATGGAGAAAAGCAGGAGGGAGCCCAGGGAGGGGAGTGGGGGGGAAAGACAATGGATGTCCAGCAGAAGTGAGTGACCCTGGGGGTCACCAGCCCTTCGGGAAGAGTAACTTTACTCGTCTCTGAATTGTGTATCCTGAGGTTCTTTAACACCCCAGCCCCTGTCCATGCATTTACATTAGAATTGACCTTTTGTTGGGATAATTTGCTTTTACCCTTAACAAAATAAAGTGGAATATTATGGTTTCTGCTCATGGTGTCATATACTTAGGTTTGCTGCATGACGATGGTGACGTCCAACATGGAAACAGGCGTTTATCTGCTTGAGTTTACTCTCCTGTAGGGTGTGTGGCAGGACCTGCTCACTCTGCTGTGTCTGTCTGTCTGCTTCTCCCAGCACCATGTCCCCACTTTCCCTGCTCCAGTGCCTGCTCTGGCTCCTCTGTCGTAGAGTCACTGTCCTTCCTGATGAGGGTGGGTTCCTGGGTCCTTGTTGTATCCGGGGGTCTGTGCGTCTGCTATTCTCCAGTACCATGCTGCTTTAATTATTATAGCTTTATTGTATAGACTGGAGTCTGAAAGTGTGCTTCTTCCTGTCTTAATCATTTTTGTCCAGACTGTTTGGATAGTTGTCGTCTTTTGTAGTTCCATATGCAGGCTCATCAGCAGTTTGCTCAGGGGAGGCACAGCCAGCGCCGGTTCGGTGGGCCTGACGCTGCCTGCCCTAAGCACTTCAGTGTATCTGGGCTGGGATGCAGGTACCTCACTGCCAGCTGAGAAGTGGGTGCAGCCACTGTGTCTGGGCTCAGAGCCGCCATGTGACAGGGAGTTCCCTGGGCCTGCTCTCCTGTGGCTCATAACATACTCCCTCCAGAAAATACTTCTTTTAAAAAAATCTGTGAAAGAAAATCTCTGAAGTTATTAATCTTTCCAATGCAAGACCTTGATCTTATGTTTCTCCTCCCAGGACTTCATTACTCTCTGCTCATGTCCTTTACATACTTTGTCTTTCCTTTGAAGAAAACTCTAAACTCTGTTGAGAAGAGGATCTGACTTCAGGAATGGGGTAACATGGGTGTCATGTTAATTAACAATTACCGCTTAAAGGAAACGCTCATTGTCACATCTCTGTTCTCTTATTGCAGACTGCATTTCTGCCCCTCTGTGTGTGCACGTCTCCCCTCACACTCCGGGGAACACCCACATGAATACCCACTTGTTTCCTCTCCTTATCCCGCTCCTACCCCCAGTTGACTGGTAGCAGTGAATTTATTCACTAGTGCAAAAAGGTTTTGCTGTATTTTGTAATGTCAGTTTTCTGTATTTTCTTTTTTTTTTAAAGATTGATTTATGCATACAAGAACTGGGGCACAGGCCAGTGTTGTGAGGGGTGAGATGATTCATCAGAGACAGAGTGGAGAACAGAACAGGTGCACTGAGTGAAATACACTGATGAGGGGAGCAGCACACGAGGCAGGAGAGGTCTGCTGTGCCACATGGGATAGCTCCCTGGCCAGGGATCGAACTCATGCTGCAGTGGCTGTGGCTAGCTTCATAGGTTGCATCTTAACTCCTTGAGCTACCAGGGAGGCCTGGTTTTCTGTATTTTCTATCCCACAGATTAGAGAGACCATCTGCTATCTTTCACTAACGGTTTTTTTTTTTTTCACATAACAAATAACTTAATGTTCTACTCACCTTGTCCCAAACATATGATTTGATTTTTTTAATCACTGTGTACAATTCCACTGACTATGGTCCCACAATTACTTTTTTCACTCCTCTGTTGAAAGCCCTTGGGCTGGTTCTGCAATGGTGCACGGTGCTGTTGTGACACCAGTGCACATGAGTGTCTCTGTATTGTAGAGTTTTCGCATTCTGGGATAAAAACTTAGCAAAGGGATTGCTAGTTCCTATGGGATTCCCATATTTATTTACTTAGGACATCTCCAAACCATATTCCTAGAGGCTTTACCTACTTACATTCCACCAACAGAGGTGAGAGTTCCTTTCTCTCCACATCCACACAACATCATTTGTGTTCAGTCTTTTTAATTGGCCCATTCTCATAGGGGTGGGTGACAAGTCATTGCAGTTTTAGTTTGTGTTCCCCTTATAATTAGAGCTACTGAACAATATTATTTGGATTAAAGATTTGGATGTAACAAAGCCATAAATACTTGAGGAACTATGCCACCCTACTGCACATCCACCCCACAGATGAACTTGGGGACACATCTCCAAGGCCCCAAGGACAAGAAAAATGAACATGTAGGAACAAATGTGCCCCACCACACTAGAGAGTTCATAAACCACTATAAAAACAGGCCCCTGCACTGGGAGAAAATATGTGCACATCATGCATCTGACATGGGGCTGGTTTCCATTCATACAAGGTATGTCACAGCCCAACAGCAAAAAGCAGATACCCCAATCAAGAAGTGGGTAAGAAACCAACGTAGACATTTCCAAGGAGGACACCCAGTTTCCCTGCAGAGTTGTCGGCAGATGTTATTGGGCTTCTAAACTATACCTGCTCCTGAACTTTGCCTGAATATCCTGACACTGGCTGATCTCGAATGTATTTTGTTAAATCCCCATAGGTTAGCACATCTTCCATGGAATAGGTGTAGTCTAGTTCATAATTTTATAATTATATAATATAAACTAATAATGAAGGATTAGTTCTGTCATACTGTTTCCTTGTGATTTTGAGTGATGCAAAATATGGTGTTTTAATTCATCACATCTAATATATACTTTACAACATTTTCATTTTATCTTCATAGATTGTACATGTACACCTGAGTCTGTTCCCTGATACAGCATGAACGCTCTGTAAATATCTACTGAAGTCTCCAAAACTATCTTTGTGTCTGTGAGAGATGACAACGAACCTACCTGGCTTTGGATGTTTGAAAAACAATTGGCACTCCAAGAGCAGACATACCAAGTGGCATCTACAAATGGAGTGAAAAACAACATCAGAGTTGCTGGAGACAGGTGTTGGCCAAAGTCCAAGAAGAGCTAAAGATGCTGCAAGAGCACAGGAGGTGGACAAGGTCTGGGAGATGGAGGACAAGCACTGGGAATCATCTCAGACCTTGTGGGGAGGAGAAGAAAACCCTGCAATGCCCAGCCTACCATACCCCTGAGGCAGCAGACTTGTCAGGAAAAAAAAATGGGACCCCATCCATCATCCGTAGCGTGCCCAGCAACAAAGATGATACTGACTGACTTTGGCAAACAATCCTGCCAGAAGGCGGAGAACTTTGGGACCTGGGGTGGACAGAATAATTTGCCCACTACAGGAGACGTAGAGCAAAGGACGGGCCTGTCATCCTTGGTGGCTTAAATCAAGCTTATCTGCTGCCCGGCACTCCCAGGGCCACAGGGTGGCTGTGCCAGGCACTAGGGACAGGTGAAAAAATCCTGAAGAGTTGGATTGTAGGGTATATGAGGTAAAGGCCAGGCTTTTTGCACCCTCCTGTCATTAGCCTCTGTGGCTGGCACCCAAAGTCTTGTACATGTACATGTGAGTGTGGACACCTGGACCCAGAGAATTTTGGTTATGTGTGTATGTAAACCAAGGGATGATATGGTATAAGGGCAGCGCCACTCTGAATTCCAAAGCATTTCACACAGTGAAGGCCACCCACAAAAGGCCTCTTACCATGTATTTGAAGATGCAATAGTCATGACATCAAACCTCAGGAATCTCAAACCATGAAGAACCATCCAGCAGAACCACTCCAACCACAATGGCCCCTCTCCTTGTGAAGATAAAGGACACACACTCACCAGCAGTAGTGATTCAGATTCAAAGAAGACTTGTAGATGCTGAGAACGGACCATTAAAAAATAAACCAAAGCACACACATGGTAAATTTGTGATGACATGAACCATTTCTACTTCAGAAGATTGTTTTCTTCCCCTCTATCGTTCAGTTATGTGGAATTTCTTTTTGTCTTCCTTCCCGCTTTCCTTTCTCCTTTAGATCCATCCTACTTTATTTACCTCCCTCCTTCCCCAACCTCTTCACAACCGCCTCTGCAGGTTTCCCCATGGAGGGAGCACAGGGGAGGATGGTGACTTTGCAGTTCCCTGTGGACATGGCTCTGATAACAAGGCCACACATGGGTCCCCATGGCCACTCACTGGAGGCTGATGGAGCCTGAGGAGGTGGAACAACAGTCCTGCTTGTGGAGTCTCCTGTGACTCCCTGGCTGTGCTGATGACTCAGGAGGCTCATTACTGGAGACATCATTAAGAAGTCCACGGGGGGCCTCCCGGGTGGTGCAGCGGTTGAGCGCTGGGTTGCGAAGCTGCCCGCAGCCTCTGCGGCGCCGGTTCGATCCCCGACTGCTCCCCTGCCATGGGAGGAGTGTCCCACATGGCGCGCAGACCTCTCCTGCCGCCCGCTGCTCCCCTCAGCAGTGTACTTCGGTCCTTCTGCCTGCTCTGCTCTCCGCTCTGGCTCTGGTGAATTCTCTCACCCTCCCGCGCTTCTGCCTGTACCCAGTGCATGTATGAACAAAAACAAACAAACAAATAAATAAACGAATGAATAAAATACGTGCCTCTTTAAAAAAAAAAAAAAAGAAGTCCACGGGGACAAGGGACACATGGTCCTCTCAGGGTGAGGTCCCTGAGGAAGGGGATCTGGGGATGGTGTCAGGGCCTGGAGGGCAGTAGGAGAAGGAGATAGTGAGCCAGAGGCCTGGACCCCAGTCATTAGAGGCCAGCCCAGCAGAGGGCAGCGGGTGACCAGGACATCGAGTGAGGTTTGCTTTTCCTCCTGTCTCTGTGAGGGTGAGAATTTTGTGGGAAGCAAGCTTCTGGGACAGCTGTCTGTCAAATAATTTTAAAAAGTATGGTTTTTAAATCTTAAATTTTTAATATACTGACATGTATCATTTAACCCATACATCAAAGTGTTGGCATTGCAACATGAAATATTTATGTTGTTGTTTGTGTTTCCAATGGTGAATTTGTTTCTTTATTGAGGTAGCACTGTTTTACAACACAGTATCATTTCAAAATGCGTATTGTATTTCAAGAGAACAGTAGCTAGAATATTCATCTTATAAATTAAATGTAATAAATTATAAAGGTGGATTATGGTCAGTTTCAGAATGCCATGTTGTTCTGGGATAATCTTAATTTAAGGTGTTCCACAGATTATTATCTTTCATGCATTTATTATTTTATAATATTATGACCTAGGGTATATAGGGCAATTATTGTTTTGTAACTAATTTTTAATATTTAGCACTCTGAGTTGAAAGTATAAATGTTACATGAAATAACATTTAATGGAAGTATTTAGAGGGCAGTGGGGAAAAACTGAAAGGAAATTTAAAATAATGCTAATTGTTTAAAAAGGGAAGGTACATGCCCTCATCCCTAAAATATTATGACAATAAAGGGAGTTAGACAGAAATTCATGACTTTTTCTTGTTATTGTTATCTGTTTTTTTTTTTTATTTTACACTAACATTTTACAATACATATATTTTTTTTTACTTTTAAACAATATTTGCTTTCCCCCACCCCCTCAGGTTGAGTCCCCATAGAATTTCCTTCCCCAAGGCACCAGTGCACCATCACCTCAGTCCCCTGTGCTCCTCCCTCCCTCCCTCTGATCCCTCCCCCTCCTCCTCCCCTGCAGGATGTCTCTGATTTATAATTGTCTGATTTTTTTAAAGAATTATTTATTTATTTATATAAGCACTGGGTACAGTTAGAAGCGTGGGAGGGTGAGAGAATTTACCAGAGCCAGAGCCGGGAACCGAACAGGTAAACTGATGAAGTACACTGCTGAGGGGAGCAGCGGGCGTGGCAGGAGAGTTCTGCATGCCATGTGAGACCCTCGCTGGTGGCTGGGTATCGAACCAGTGCTGCAGAAGCTCTGGGCAGCTTCACGACCCAGGGCTCAACCGCTGCACCACCAGGAGAGGCCCACTATGTTGTGTTTTGTACTGTTATTATTTTTATACCAATGTCTTGCTGTGTTGGATTACACTTATTTTCTTATGTTGAACCATCCTTGTGTCCCTGAACTGAATCCCACTTGATCGTGGTGTACTATCACTTTGATGTTTTGCTGGATGCTGTTGGCAGGATTTTGTTGAGGAATTTTGCATCAGTGTTCATTAGGGAGATCGGCCTGTAATATTCTTTTTTTGTGCTGTCTTTGTTTGGTTTTGGTATTAGTACCATGTTGGCTTCGTAGAACATATTTGGTAGTATTCCGTCTTTGTCAATTTTTTGAAATAGTTTGTGTAGGATAGGTGCTAATTCACTGCTGAACATTTGGTAGAATTCATTTGTGAAGCTGTCTGGGGCTGGGTTTTTGTCTTTGGGGTGTGCTTTGATTACTGCCCCAGAGACCATACTTGCTGAACTGTGCTTTTTCCCAGTGGTTCTCTGAGAAATGGAGGAGGGGTGGAGGGGAGCACCTCCACACAGGGACTCTTATTCAAGCTGGGTGTTCTGTCTGCCCCATGTTCACCAGGTGCTGTGCCCACAACTATATGGACCCCATGCCCTGAATTCTGCGCTGTTGGTCTCCGTTTCAGGGCTATCAGATCCAAAACGCTGGCTGTCACTCTGCAGTTCCTGCTGCCAAGGTGTGTCCCGCATCCTGGATCCTGCACCTAGCTCTCATTTCCAGAATGGGGGTCTTGCTCCACACCTTATTTCCCTTCTTAGCCCCGTTTGCATGGCCCATCCTTTCTCAGAGCCTGAGTGTGTTTTTGGGATCCCTGGTTTCCAACTATCAGGATGTTGGTGATTTTGCTCTGGTGGCTAGGTGGTGCCAGACATCTTTCTTTTCCAGTGTCCTTGGGTCTGGGTAACAGAGTGGGGGTGTCGTGGAGAACCTCAGCAGCATGTGGGTGCCGTGTCTTCCCTGTGCCCCACACTTATAGGGATCCCACACCCTGAATTTCATGTCCCAGTTCTGTTTCGAAGCCCTCAGATACAGGACACGGGTGGTAGCTCAGTTCAATGTCCGTAGAAATGGTGCCTTTTGCACCCCGCTCCTGTGTCTGGGCTCCTTGTTTCTGATTACTCAGTGAGGGACATTCACCTCAGTGACAGGTCCAGTGCATCTCCCCACAAACCTAGGTTGTGGGCACATGGACTTGGGCAATGTGATACACATATGTTGTTGTTTTTTTAAAGATTTATTTATTTATACAAGAACCGGGGTACAGGCCAGATGCATGGGAGTGTGAGAGGATTCACCAGAGACAGAGTAGGGAACAGAACAGGCAGACTGACGAAATATACTGCTGAGGGGAGCAGTGGGCGCAGCAGGAGAGGTCTGCTGCACCATGTGGGACACTCTCCTGCCCGCCAGGAAGGAACCCGTGCTGCAGAGGTTGCGTTCAGCTCCACAGTGCTGCACTCAACCGCCTACACCATCAGGGGAGGCCCGATACACGTGTGCTTTTCCAGCATGTCTCGTTTTTCTGCACAATCTTACCAGCTGGCCTTGGGCTATTTGCAGGTCTCTCTGCGGAGTCCTTGTCTTCCTCTCATGGTGACTGGAGCTGTTCGCTCACTTCATGGCAACTCCTGCATGGATCTCCACAGTTCCCATTCATGGGGTGAGGTACCTGAAATAGTTCTTTTCTACGCAGTGTCCCACTTGATCTGTAGTTTGTTCCTGTTTTCTTTTTTTTTTTTAATAAATCTTTTTATTTATTTTTTTTTAATTTTTTTTTATAGAGGCATGCTTTATTTATTTGTTTGCTGGTTTGTTTGTTTGTTTTCTTTATACATGCACTGGGTACAGTCAGAAGCGCGGGAGGGTGAGAGAATTCACCAGAGCCAGAGCGGGGAGCAGAGCAGGCAGAAGGACCGAAGTACACTGCTGAGGGGAGCAGCGGGCGGCAGGAGAGGTCTGCGCGCCATACGGGACTCTCCTCCGGTGGCCGGGGAGCAGCCGGGGATCGAACCGGCAGCGGGCAGCTTTGCAACCCAGCGCTCAACCGCTGCGCCACCGGGGAGGCCCCTGTTTTCTTTTTTTTCTTTATTTTTTCCTACTTTCTGTTGGTCAGAGTGCCGACTTTGTGGGTGGGGAGGGTAGCAGGGTTCTCTGATCTATCATGTTGATATTGCTAGTTCCTTCACACTAAAGTAGAGACACCTGTGGAAATCTATTATGGATGTGATATTGTTTTTATTTTAATTCCACGCAACAACAGAGCTATGTAAAATCTAATTTTGTAAATATAAATATGTATTCTAGACCACTGAAAAGCTTTTTCCCTATGCTACAACATTTTTGAGTTGATTTTTTTTCTCGTTTTCATTAAATTAGCTGGAATTGTTTCTCCTATATCTTACAGTAATTATATACTACTACATTCTCCTAAAAATCTTACAGTCACCAGGACCTGCCCCTCTGTCACCCCCACAGAGGGAGGACAGGATAGGATTGGGGAGGAGGAGAGAAGGCAGGGGTGCCCCATGTCCAGAAGTCCCCACTCACACACGGTCCTGAACAACCTGCACACAAGGGGGAGCAGCGGGGCTGGAGCCGTAGGGAGGGGCTGTTGGACGACTATGAGATTCAACCAGAGCAGAATCCTAAGATCAGCTGAAATGTCCCTCATTTCCCAACCCATATCCTGTGTGATAAAGGTGTGTTTTTGGAGCTGAACACAAAAAGCTCAACAGAGAGCGAGAGACACGGAGCTGATCGACACCACACCATGAGGAGTGACCACTGGGGCACACCTGTGATTGTCCTTGCAGGTGTCATGTTTTATTTTGCTCAATATTTTTTATGCAGATGATGGCTCCAGGGGTGACCAATCTCACAGCCATGACAGAATTCATCCTCCTGGGGTTCTCCACCCAGGGGACCATGGGCTTCTTGCACCCGCTGCTCTTCTCCCTGGTCTACCTGTGCGCCATGCTGGGGAATGGGCTCAATGTCCTCATCATCACCCTGGACCGGAACCTCCAGACCCCCATGTACTTCTTCCTGAGGGGACTGTCCCTCACAGACCTCTGCCTAATCTCAGCCATGGTCCCCAAGTCCATTGTCCACGCTCTGAGTCACAGCAGCTCCATCTCCTTCCCGGGCTGTGTCCTCTAGGTCTTCATGCTGATTCTTTCAGGGGCTACAGAGTTTCACATCCTTGTGGTGATGAGCCTAGACCACTATGCTGCCATCTGCCACCCCCTGCCCTATGACATCATCATGAGCAGGGACAGGTGTGTGCAGCTGACAGCTGTGTCCTGGCTGGTTGGGGGTCTCTATGCTGTGATGAACACAGCGGGAATATTCTGCTTGTCCTACTGCGGGTCCAACGTGTTCCACCAGTTCTTCTGTGACGTCCCCCAATTATTGGCTATTTCCTGCTCAGAAAATCTAATGAGTGAACTTGTCACCATTCTCATTAGTGTGACATTGGATTTGGGTTGTTTTACTTTCATCATCTTTTCCTATGTCCACATCTTCTCTGCTGTCAGGAAGATCCCATCCACAGAAGGGAAGGCCAAAGTCTATTCCACTTGCCTTCCCCACCTGCTAGTTGTGGTGCTTTTTCTCTTCACTGGAAGCTTTGCTTATCTAAAGCTGACCTCAGATACCCTGTCCATGTCTGACCTCAGTCATGTCTATGTTCTACACTGTAGTTCCCCCCACCTTTAATCCCGTCATATACAGTCTGAGGAACCAAGCCATGTAGTCGGCTGTGGGGAGACTGCTGAAAAGCCAATATTGTAAGATGTGAGATATCACAGTCTAAAATTACAACCCCTCATTTATTCAGTTTTTCCCTTTAACTCTACATGTTATTGTTTATAAAGTACAAATTTCTTGCATTAGGATTTTTACTTTTCCAGAAATTTATATTCTCATATTCTTCCATAAGCTGTAAAGGTTTCCTAATTACTGCTATCTTTTGCCAAACCTCCAATTATGTGATGTTCATAAACTGAATTCCCACTTTTGTTTGAAAACATAGAAAGAATGGCATAGAGAGAATGCTCTAGAAATCACTCATCCTGTGGAGGGGAGGGGAGACATTTGAGTGGGGTCCCCCACCCCTTACAGTTATAATGGGGCATCTTCCTCTAAGAGACATTCAGGTTTCTGTTCAAAAGACAAATGGAAACCACAGTTGACTCTGCCAGAAATGGAAGGATGGAAGCTTCCTTGGGGAATTGGAGTCTATGCTACCCCCTACAACTGATGTGAATATTAATTTCTATGATGCCTGATTTGATTGTAACAGGACTACACTGTTTAAGTACTACAATAAAAGTAAAATGTGTATGATATTTATTAAGGAACTACATTTTTACTTTTCAAATATATGTTTTTTTATACACATCATTTTTTATACACATCAAATAAAGGATTTATTTTTGGGTTCCCTTAGTTTTTGAAATTGTATTTTGAGTCTTACGCCAGGACTTATTGTTGACTCTGGTAGATGACATTCACTTCCCTTTCCTTCTACTTTGGAAATAGCTATTTATTATATTATGTAAAGAACATTATGTAAAGGTCAGCATGACAGTATTTGTAAATATTTATTCTTGTACATCATTTGTACCCTAAATACTCAGCTTCTCATTATTGTCTTCCTTCTACAGAGACAATGAGCTGGGTTGATGTTCTTCCCACAAGAGTATTTTCAGGGAGCAGATCACTGTGTCTCCACACTCTCCTGACTGATCATTACATACTCAGTCCAGAAAACATTTCTTTTAAAAATATGGGAACCACCAGACCATGTCCATTCAGATTTCAGATTTCTAGCACTAACATGTGCTAGAAAATCACTTAAATAAGCATTCATTTCAATGAATGTATTAGAGCAAAGATCTATCACCTTGGGATCCTTATTTCAGTCTCCTCTGTTTTTTTTTTTTTTTAATATTTTCAGTTATTCACTGGACAAACATCTCTCTTTTGAGATGGGGTTTTGATTTCATGAGTGTCATAATATGAAGTCATGTGAAGTTATAACTTGCCACCATCAAATAAATGCTTTATTCACGGGTTTTATTGGCTTTCATTTGGGGGTTAGTTTCCCACTCTGTATTCACAGGGCCCCTGAACTCCACAAAACACCCATTACTACCTCATCCACTTCCATGCCCACCCTCTACCCCCTCTTACCTCTGGTAACTACATGTTTTCCCTAGTCCAAGATTTGCTTTTGCCGCATTTTGTACTATAGGATTTCTGTATTTTCTATTCCCAGATGAGTGAGACCATCCACTATCTGTTCTTGCTGTCTGTTATTTCACTTTATAAAATCACCACAAGGTCCATCCGTGTTGGCCCGTGTTGGCCCACATACATGAGTTCATGTTTTTTTATAGCTGTATAGTATTCCACTGAGTGTGGACCCACATTATTGATTCCTTCCTCTGAGCATGGCACTGTGTTGGGGCCATGAACAGCAATGGTGGGCGGCGTGGCTGTGAACATAATTGTATGTGGTCTGCCTTGTAGTGTCTGGGCATCTGGGACATGCAGGCAAGTAACGGGGGCAAACTCAGCGGGCCTTAGACCCTCGGGAGAGCCCTCAGGCCAAGCCCCTCAGCAAGAGACACGCGACAGAGACCCTCACGACCAGCCCCTGCTCCCTGCCCGCCACAGCCATGGGAGCCCCTGCTTCTCGGCCACAGCGGCCACCCCTCGGGACCGTTCTGCTCAGGGAACTTTCTTGTCCTTACTCCTGTGAGTAAATGTCTGGCTCTTCTGGAACTCTGGGCTCCACTTGGAACTACTTTCACACAAAAGAGAAAAAAACGAAGAAGAGCACACACGAGGCCTCAGACTCCGGGCCTGCTGCTCAAACTCTCTGCTCGGCATCACCACAGCACCAAAGAAACACACCAGAAGGTGCCCAGGGCCGCTGGGGGAAGGGGGTAGCGAGAGTGACATCAAGGACTTCCTCGGCCATCACCTTCCACGCCGACCACTCACCCCAAGGTATGTACTGACTCAGACAAAGACCACATTCAGGGCACGGCCAGCAACGGGGGAAGGGATTATTTTCAGAAAAAAAGAGAGAAGGAAAAAGACTTCGATTACATCATCACCTCCAGGAGGAATACAGGGAGACGAAGAAAGGGTCAGGGGAAAAACACAAAACTAGCAGGCAGACAGAGCTGAGATGCCAGCAGGGGACAGGACAGAAGAGGGGCCAGGAGGGGAGGAGGAGCACCAGGGCCTGGGGTGAGGGGTCACAGGGGTGGTGCGGATAGGACATTTGCAAGAATTATAAAGAAGGGGAGCAATTCAATATTGCACAAAGATGAACAACAATTTAATAAAAAAAAATTAAAAGGCAAGAATCCTTTCCTTTAAAAATAATATAGGGGCCTCTGTTGGCGCAGGGGTGAAAGTCTCAGCACTATGAAGCTGTTCTCAGTACTGCAGACACAAATTTGATCCCTGGCCAGGGAGGTGACCCACATGACACAGTAGACCTCTCCTGTCTCCCCACTGAACCCTCAGCAGTGGATTTCAGTAGATCCACCTGTTGTGCTCCCCACTCTCTCTGTGGAGAATCCTCTCACCCCCTCATACCTCTAGCTTTCACCCCAGTTCTTGTATGCAGAAGTAATCTTCCAAAAAAAATCCCCTCATTTTGTAGAACTGGGGTATAGGCCAGAGGTTCAGGGGTGAGAGGATTCACCAGATACTGAGTGTGGCAACAAACAGGCAGAACCACTGAAATACCTGGCTAACGGGAGCAGCGGGTGACACAGGAGAGGCCTGCTGCGGCCTCTAGCGTATGTGGGGCGGCTCCCTAGCTAAGGCTGAAACCCTGGCCAGAGCAGGCAATAGTGCTGAGACTTAACCCCGAGGCCACCAGGGAGGCCCCGGGAAACTTTCATCATGAAAAGTAGGTAAAGACAGCTGCAGACCTCAACCTACAGCCGAGAGCACACAGTTCAACATTTCCTTCTAGAGGAGGACATTTTGGTGGTGAGCAATTCCAGCATCGGGGGGCACCACAGAGACTTAGAGTACAGGACAGAACGTGACGACTAATTTAGAAAACCCAGAGAGATCACTTACCCACGCAACATGCAATGTGCCATGTAGATAGACAGCTACCGTGAACATGAATAGCATCGCCCAGGAACTTAAGGGGATACTAGAAGCAACAGCAACAGGAACAGAGACATCATCACTGCATGAACTTGGGAGAAGAGTGAACCGGGTAACTCCATGCAATTAGGAGTGAAACTGTATGTCAGTTCCCATTGCTCTCAACTGAATGATGTGGTTTGAGCTCCTAAATTTGAATATTTTTTTAAAGATTTTTACTTATTCAAGCATACAAGAAGCAGGGTACAGGCCAGATGTGTGGGAGGGTGAGAGGATGCACCAGAGACAGAGCGGGGAACAAGCAGACTGACCGAAATACACTGCTGAAATACACGCAGCAGGCCAGACAGGAGAGGTCTGCCGCACCATGGGGTTGCTCCTGGCCGGCCAGGGAATCAAACTCCCACCGCAAAGGCCACAAACAGCTTCACAGTGCTGCGCTCAAACATCTGCACCAACCGGGGGAGGCCTGCCTGCACACTCTTGACATTCTTAGCATTTCCCTCCAGTGTGGATTTTGTCATGCCTAGTGAGGGTTGACTTCCTGAAAAGTTTTCCCACATTCTTCACAATCATAGGGATTTTGTCCAGTGACATCTCTGATGTCCAGTGAGAGCATGCTTACTGGAAAAAATTTTCCCACACTCTTGACACTCATAGGGTTTCTCTCCAGTGTGACTTCTCTGATGTTTAATGAGGTTTGACTTACGGGAAAAAGCTATCCCACACCCTTCACAATCATAGGGTTTCTCCCCAGTGTGACTTCTCTCATGTCTAATGATGTTTGACTTACGGGAAAAAAACTTTCCCACACCCTTCACAATCATAGGGTTTCTTACCAGTGTGATCTCTCTAATGTTCAGTGAGGGATGATTTCCAGTGGAAAGTCTTCCTACACTCTTGACATTCATAAGGCTTCTCTCCAGTGTGAATTATTTGATGGTTACTGAAGGCTGATTTCCAGTGGAAAGTCTTCCTACACTCTTGACATTCATAAGGCTGCTCTCCAGTGTGAATTCTCTGATGGTTACTGAGGGATGATTTCCAGTGGAAAGTCTTCCTACACTCTTGACATTCATAATTCTCTCCAGTGTGACTTATCTGATGGTTACTGAGGGATGATTTCCAGTGGAAAGTCTTACCACACTCTTGACATTCATAAGGCTTCTCTCCAGTGTGAATTCTCTGATGCTCCCTGAGGTAAGACTTACTGGAAAAAGCTTTCCCACACCCTTCACATTCATAGGGTTTCTCTCCGGTGTGAATTCTCTGATGTCTAATGAGGTGTGCCTTACTAGAAAAAGCTTTCCCACACCCTTCACATTCATAGCATTTCTCTCCAGTGTGAGTCCTCTCATGTAGAACAAGAACTGACTTACAAGAGAACACTTTCCTGCACGCCTCACATTCATAGGGTTTTTCCCTTATGTGAGTTCTCTGATGGACACTAAAAGCAGAGTTCCACCTGAAAGTTTTCTTACATACCTGACACGGGTAGCGCTTCACTCCCGTTTGAGATTGTGGATGTAAAGTGAGGGCAGTCTTCCATGAGTAAGTTTTCACATAATCGTTAGAGCCAAACAACTTCACTGCAGTGAGATTTCTCTGGTATCCCCTCTGTAAGGAAATCTCAGAGGTGCCCCCACACTCATCAGGTTGATCGTCTGCTTGTGTTTTCTGATGTTCAGTCAGAACAGAGGTTTTAGAGGCCGCTTCTCCATATCTCTTATATGCAAAATTACTTTTTCCTAACTGGGTACTCTCAAACTGATAGGTGTGAAATGTGTTGCTGGGACTGGCCCCACTTTCATAACATTCCTGCTGCTCATGTTCCACATACCTAGGAGGATTCAAATGCACTGGAGTCATATCCTCAGCTCTCCCCTTTTCATTACAACTGCAGGGAGTCTGTCCTCCTTGGGTTCTGTCTCGGACAATGAAAGATGCCTCATCACGGATGTCCCTGCACTCATTGCATTTACGGACAGTCCCTTCCGGAAGGGCTCCTTTAGGTGTAAATATTGTTTCTACACTCACAGTTTTTCCTTGTTCATGAAATTCAAAAGGCTGTTGAAAGGTCTGAATCACACGGTGACTAAGGTGCTCAGGATACTTGATGGGTTCCCTCATTCGACTAAAGACCTCCTTATTCTCTCCAGCATGCTCTTCATGAGGCTCACCAGGAATCATCATGGTCCTATGTATAGTAAAGTTCTCAGGCATAATTGCTGAATTGCTTTCATTTTTGATACTATGGTTCAAACAATGAATTGAGTCCAAATTGTTTTTTCCATTTAGTCAGTTCTCTCGTTGGATGGTATTTTGCTGCTGGCGGTAAGAACTTGCCACACATGTCTGCCCTGATTTGCAGGGCTGTCCTGAGTCAGGTGATCCACAGTATGGATATCTAAAGTGAGATAAAAATGACCATATCCCTAAGCATTTTGAGTGAATACTACTAAGTGGCACAAAAGCTCCTGTATTACAACACAATTTACATGTATTGATTTTCTGATTCATGCTTTTTGCCCATAGCAAAATATGGGGAGAATAGATTTTTTGGTATTTTTTTATTTCAGCATAGAAGATCTGGGGTGTAGGCCAGAAGTGCAGGAGTGTGGGTGTTGTAGGGGAGCGTGGAGACAGTGTTTTGAACAGAACAGGCGGACTGACTCAAATACACTGCTGAGGGGAGCAGCGGGTGAGACAGGAGAGGTCTGCTGTGACAAAGTGTGTGAGCTCCTTCACTGTGGATCAAACTCAGGCCGTAAGAGTGAGAGCTAATAGACTTAATCCCTAGGCCTCCAGGGATTAATGCCAAACCAGGATAACAAAGCAGTAAAACTAATTTCATAATGGCTTTATAAATCATAAATATTTGGTGAAAATAGTACTTTAACTACAGTTGTCGATTTCAACCAGAAGCATTTCACCCAACATAGATCCTACACACCTTCTTTCTTAGACTGACCCTGTGCAGCTCTTGCAGGTACTTTCTGAATAACCAAGCCCTACAGAGGCCATGGCTTTCCCGGAAACCTGTGGACTGAGTGACCCCGTCATTGCCCAGGCACTTTAAGCAAAAGTCCTGCTGAGAAACAAGGACTCTGCTTCTCCATTTCCTTAGTTTTTCTTTCGACCCCAGCCCTGGCCACGGTCACCTGAAGAGGTTCTCAGAGGCATGCACATCCCTCCACGGCAGAGACCTGTCAGTTCTTATTTAAATATCATATCACATAAGGCTCAGAATCCTAATACATGCAGCAAACTCCACCTCATCATTGTGTCCCACATTCCTGCTGATAGGAAAAAAGTTCTGCATCCAGCCTGTGGCTATCAGTGTTAAAGTCTTTTCCCACATCATTCTGAGAGCAACACCCTCGTGTTCTCAATGCAATCCCTGGAACCTGTGTTTCTGCTTTGTTCATAGCAGCTCCAGTTTTTATGTCGTGTGTGACTCTCAGCTACATCACACTGTCATCGATTCCTTTACTTTCCTCCCAACGATTCCCACGAGAAGGTGGAATTGCACAGGTCGCACTGCTCCCCAAGGTATGAGCCCCAAACCTGAAACTCTTGGTGCCATGGCTTTAGAAACCACCACTTCAGGTTCCCCCTCCCAAGTCACAGAACATCCCTTCCCACACTGAACAATTTCTGGTTCCTCCTCAGCCTCACAATTACTATGTAGGCGGTCAAAAGGCTTGCCCCTGAAAAACTACTCATGTTCTAAATAACTCTCCAGTCAACGCCACTCTATCCCTTTTGAGTTAGTCACCTGCAAAGTGACATCTCCAATAGCAATACACAGCCTCTAGACCAGACTGCAGAGAAAACTATAGCTATGACATGCCAGTGCAAGCCAATTGCCTCACCTGAGCTCTGAATGAAAATAATTAATCTCTATAATGATGCGTATGGAGCACACACACAAAAATAGCATCCTCCACTTTGTTTCACTCATGCTGGTCAAACACCCTCTGTGGCTTTACCTCTCTATTAATAAATTTATTTATTATATTATATATTCTTTCCTCACAGCATGTATAACTTCAGAAACTAAAGATCCTTTCTGTGAGTACTGTTGCTCTCCCCTCTCATAGACAATTTAACACTGGCTAAACTTCCCATGAACACACAGAATAAAAAAATTCCTGAACAGGTACCTAAAGAAAACAGTCTATGAGAATACACTAAGAGAGAGAACAGAGAAATGTGATTACTGCAGAATAATCCCCACAGTATCAGGACTGCATACTGGTTCAAGAACATAGACAACCATCATTAAAAGAGCAGGACGAAATTCACCAGACAGCAATATTTTGTAACTGAATAAAGAATCAGTTTGATATATGCAGACACACTGTCCAAGGTTGGACACAGGAAAAGCACCTCAGTGTGGCCAGTATCTCAGCCTCCCGGCCTGGCAAGCACTGACTGACCTGAGAGGTCCTGGTTTGGGGGATCGTCCACAGACCACGGCTGTAATCCCTGCTCCGACCTGATGCTCTCCTCAGGATTGGTAACACAATGCCCTGTGATGAGAAACAGCGTTGGTCATTGATAAAGTTCAACTTCAGTCTTTGAAAACTAACAAATGCAGTGTGAAGAGCTGTGCAAAAGAGGCCAATCTGAATCTTTCCAAACAAAAACTGAAACACCCACAATGTACACTGCCTGCCATGTTCAACCTCACCAACACTCAGTTTCATAAGCAAGTGCACACTTATCGGTGCAGAAGACAGCATTGCGCTAGAGTGCTACACTGGAGCTTCCTCACCTAGGGACACCAGGTGATTGCAGGTCCCCATCATCACATCCCAGTACAGGGTCCTCTGAGCTTCACTCAGGTACCGCCACTCCTGCCATGTGAAGTTGACAGCCACGTCTTCAAATGACACCGTCCCCTCAGAGGGAACATTTCTCCTCATTCCAGGGCTGGCAGCCTGGGTCAGACAGAGCAAGTTCAAACACATCTTATTCTGTGGGTCTTTGGTCCTGTATAGGATGTATAGAATTCGCAGTTGAAAGAGCCTCGCCTGTACATTCACCCGTTCAGTCCTAAAAGTAGAACTATAGCTTATTGTATAAATTTGAAAGTGCCTATGATTGCAAGAATAAAAGGATGAATAAAATTTGCTCCTTGAGGAGCTGATAGCCTGGCTGGCAGGTGTAACAGACACACACCCAGAATCATGCGCTAAAGGAGCTTCATAACAAATGAAAACCATGTGCAACTTTGTGCCAATATTTTACTCCTGTTACCTCAAAGCCTGGTTATCTCCAATTCACCAGTAAACAAAAACTGAACACGAAACCAGAATGTTCAAGCAATGAGGGGGGAAAAAGCACAGGTAAGAAATGTTCAACTACAAGCAAGTATAAACCAGACACATACTATGGGTGGGTAGAGGGGTGGAGGGATTAGGGTCAAAATAAGAGGGGGTGGGATGTATGGGGACTATAACCAAGATGAAAATGCATACATTGTGCAAAAATGAAAAATGTAAAATATATATAAAATATTTTTTTTAAGAAAAGATGTTCAGCTGACAGAGTCAGAAGAAGACAGAACAGGTCATCACTTTTAAAATGGAAGGACAAAGGGGAGGAGAACTCGGTAATAACTTGGTGGCTGAGGTACGAGGAATGTTTTCCTAATATGCTGTCCGCATTACGGGCTGGTAGACACTGGTATTCCACACGCAACTGGACATGTGTCTGATAGATCAGGAATTCTAAGCTGAGAACAGAAATTTGGGAATCAGGGCCTCCCTGGTGGCACAAGAGTTTAAGTCTCAGCACTATGAAGCTATCAGGAGGCACTGCAACACGGATTCAATCCCCAACCAGGGAGCTATTCACAAGGGGCAGCAGATCTCTCCTGTCTCCCCGCTGCTCCCCTCAGCAGTGTATTTCAGTCAGTTTGCCTGTTCTGCTCCCCACTCTGTCTCTGGTGAATCCTCTCATCCCCTGCACCTGTGGCCTACACCTGAGTGTTTATATGCATACATAAAATAAATATTAAAGAAAAGAAAGAATTTGGGAATCTCCAGGATATTATTGATAGTTTTCATCACCATAGGGGAGAACACAGTGACCACAACAAAATGTATCAAAAGAAGAGGAAAAACAACTAGAAGACACAAATATTTCTTTTGGAGAAAGAAAAAAATAAATCATAGCAAGGAAAGAGTTTTGAAAAATAAGACACTAGGTATAAGAAAACAAACATCTTAAGAAATCTGTAAATTTATTCCATCATTTCATTTCCTGTGTAGTAAATCCTATGTACCTCCACATACATATTGAATAGGAACCCATTAAAATAAATTTCTATTTGTAATAGCTAAAAAAGGATTCAAAGGATATTTTCTCAACACAAAACAAGTTCTTGACACAGCCACAGGTGACATCAACATTCCCAGTGAGAGGAGGACTAACAAAGACGCTCAGTGTCCCCTTATTCACAATGGGTTTGGGTGACACTACGTAACAACAAAAAGACAACATACATAAAAATGGTCATAACTAGTTATAATTCATTATTGGAAAACTAATGAAAGCCACAGTAAAGCGATCTGGAAAGGAAAACCCAGTGAGCAGACTATAACACACACCCGTGTTCACACACACAGGAGCTCCTGTCCGCTGCCAGTGAAATGACAAAACAGTAAGCAATACATATAGCGGAACCAAGGGCAGAGACTGAGCTGGAATAAAGAAACCCGGAGGCTTAAACAATGAATTAAACAAATGCAAAGACAAAACAGCATCCAGGACACGATGAGCCTGCTGCACTGACAGCAACTCTTGCAAGGTAACCCAGCCACATCCCAGTTCTAGGAAAACAAAAATGTATTCTTATTTATAAGCTCACTGATTAAAACACTAATACGAGAAATGAAACAACAGCAGAGAGAAGATGGATGGCTCATTTCTGTGCACAGAAACTCATTGGACCTCCCAGCAGGCGTGGGCTCAGGATGCCATAAAAGCACCGTACGACAAAATGAGATAATACATTCCCCTTGGCTTTCGACCCTGTTCAAAATGGAAATGCGCAGCAATGAGTAAAGGACTGGAATACACAGTTCTGCAAATCACATACCCAAGCGGGACCTAACACATGATGTGCTCAATGGGACCAGTCACGAAGGAAAAATGAATGAGAAGTATAAGAGATGAGATTTTACATCCGCTGGGATCGCAATGATTTAAAAAAAAAGAAAAGAACAAGTACTGGCAAAAATCGGGACCTGGCTCCCTTGCACACTGTTGGGGCAAACATAAATGATGCAGCCAGGAGGGAAGACAGGAAGGTGATTCTTGGGAAAAGGGAACTCAGAATGACAGGAGGACCCACCCCCCACCCCGGGGTGTTCACCAATAGCAGGGACAGCAGGGACGGGCAGAGATGTTTGCTCACCTACGGTCACTGCACCATCATTACAGCCCAAAGCCCCAGGTGATGGATTAATGAATAAATCAACCCAAGCCCCAGGTGATGGATTAATGGATAAATAAGACTGGTAGACACACATAAGAGATTATTAATGAGCCTCACAATGGAACTAAAAAACGACACACACTACAATATGAATGCACTCCTGTATGATACCTATGAAATGACAAAACTGTTAACAATGAAATAAAATAAGAGATTCACCAAGAAAACAAGATGTAATAAGACTCCATTCATACAACTCACTTAACCTCTCTGATCTGTAGGGAGAATAACTGTATAACTGTGGTGAGGACAAAATTAATTATTGTATTTCATGCTGTTGTTCGGAGGACTCAAGGAAAAACATGTGAAGATGCCAGGCAATATACATGTAATTATTTTTCTTTTGTGTTTTTCAACAGTTTCCAAATTTTCTACAATATTGATTTTAAAAGAACAAATGATACCAAAATTTAAAAAAGAAAAAAAATGGTATCATTTACCTATCAAACTGGCAGATTTCATTTCTTTCATTTCTTGTTCAGACGTTGAAGGGTACAGGGAGATGAGCAGTCTCATTATCTTCTATTGGGAGAATAAATTAAAGCTAACTTCTGGAAAATTAATTAGCAATAGGCATCAGGGGTTGTAAAAAAGTTTTTATCACTTAACCCACAGATTCCGCTTCTTAGTATTTATGTACAAAAAATTATTAGCTGTGTAGTTAAAAATAATTAATAACGCAATTTGCAGCAATTTTTTTTTTCTTAGATATACCTAAGATCTAGAAACAACCAAATGAGAAATGGTTAAATAACTTGTTTTACTCCTTACAATGAAATCTCATGAAACCCCTAAAAGTCAATTGTTCAAAGAATATTTAATGAACTGAGCAAATATTCCAGATTCCTTAGCTCAGCACACTGAAGATTGACCGACTTCTCCAGGCTCCCCTGTGAACTCCCACATACTAGGTGAGCAGCCTCAGAAGACCTAGAAAGACTGGGTCACAGGACTTGTTCCCACCAATAATCTCATGAGCTACTGTTCCTGGTGTTCCTTGATAATGGGGTCCCAAGTGATTCGCCATGCCCAAGGCAGTCTCAAATAGCCCTTGTCTGATTTCCACCCCTCAGAGTGCTTTAAAGGGATATTAGAACTTGGGGGGATTCAAGACTGAGGACTGCTAAGCGTCCACAGGCTTTGTGGACATAGTCCCTATCAGCTGCTGTTATTAAGGACACCTTGGCATTCTTGAAAATTGTCCAGTATATCCTTCTTCCAAAGCATTGATTGCCAGTGTGCACAGGTCAGAGACAATGGGACTGACATACATAGATGTACTAGAACATAATTCTGGAGTTGAACCCCCATCAAATTTGAGCACAAATATTGATTAAGAAATGAATTAGGGCCTCCCAGTGGTGCAGCGGTTGAGCGCTGGGCTGAGAAGCTGCCCCCCGCCTCTGCAGTGCTGGTTCAACCCGCGGCCACCGGTGAGGGTCCCACATGGCGCGCAGACCTCTCCTGCCACCCACTGCTCCCCTCAGCAGTGTACTTCGGTCATTTTGCCTGCTCTGCTCCCCACTCTGGCTCTGTTGAATTCTCTCAACCTCCCGCAATTCTGACTGTACCCAGTGTTTGTATAAATAAATAAATAAATAAATCTTTACAAAAAAAAAAAAGAGTCTGCCCATTTCTTCTGGGAAAAAAAAAAGTGATGAAAAGATTATTTATGAATGAATTTAAGATGTGATGCTACTATACAATTTACAAACATGATCAGGAGGAGAAAACAACAGAATTAAAACATACAGATGAATGACAGACATTGAGAATCTGTTTGAGAAAAAATCTCATAGTTTTGAGGACAAAAATACAAATTAATTACAGACATAAAATGAAATTGTAATTAGTGAGCATAACCAATGGAAATTCAACATAAAAACTGTTGTTGTGCATGTACAGAAGAAAACAAAAAGCAAAGAGAAAACACTAGATAGATGACTGATTGATGATAGAGGCATGGATGTATAGAGCAATCAATCAATCAATTGTAGGTCAATTGATAAACAAAGACAAGAGATATAGATGAATGTGGTAAAGTTTCTAAACTAAAGGTCATCTCCGCAGCTCTCCCCTTTTCATTACAACTGCAGGGAGTCTGTCCTCCTTGGGTTCTGTCTCGGATAACAAAAGGTACCTCATCACGGGTGTCCCTGCACTCATTGCATTTATGGACAATCCCTTCCAGAAGGGATCCTCCAGATGTAAATACTGTTTCTTCACTCACAACTTTTCCTTGTTCACAAAATTCAAAAGGCTGTTGAAAGGTATGAATCACCTGGTGACTAAGGTGCTCAGGATACTTGATGGGTTCTCTCATTCTACTAAAGACCTCCTCGTTCTCTCCAGCATGCTCTTCATGAGGCTCACCAGGGATCATCATGGTCCTATGTATAGTAAAGTTCTCAGGCATCATCGCTGAATTGTTTTCATTTTTGAAACTATGGTTCAAACAATGACTTGAGTGCAAATTGATTTTTTCCATTAAGTCAGTTCTCTTGTTGGATGATATTTTGCTGCTGGTGGTAAGAACGTGCCACACATGTCTGCCCTGATTTGCAGGCTGTCCTGAGTCAGGTGATCCACAGTATGGACATCTAAAGTGAGATAAAAATGACCATGTGTCTAAAAAGTAAGCATTCTGAGTGAATACTAGTAAGCGGCACGAAAGTTCCTATATTACAACATAATTTACAGGTATTGATTTTCTGATTCATGCTTTTTTGCCCGTAGTAAATTATGTGGAGAATAGATTTTTTTGGTATTTTTTACTTTAGCATAGGAGATCTGGGGTGTAGGCCAGAGGTGCAGGCATGGGGGTGCTATAGGGGAGCGTGCTGTAAGGGAGTGTGTTGATCTGAACAGGAGGACTGACTGAAATACACTGTTGAGGGGAGCAGCAGGTGAGACAGGAGAGATTTGCTGTGCCAAAGTCGGTGAACTCCTTCACTGTGGATCAAACTCAGGCCATAATAGTGAGAGCTAAGAGACTTAATCCCTAGGCCCAGATTTTCTAATGCCAAACCAGGATAACAAAGCAGTAAATCTAATTTCACAATGGTTTTATAAAATCATAAATATTTGTTTTAACTAGAGTTGTCAATTTCAACCAGAAGCATTTCACCCAACATAGATCCTACACACTTTCTTTCTTAGACTGACCCTGTGCAGCTCTTGAGGGTACTTTCTGAATAACCAAGCCCTGCAGAGGCCATGGCTTTCCCAGAAACCTGTGGACTGAGAGAACCAGTCATTGCCCAGGTACTTTAAGCAAGAGGCCTGCTGAGACACAAGGACTCTGCTTCTCCCCTTAGTTCTTCTTTAGACCCCAGCCCGGGCCACAGTCACCTGCAGAGGTTCTCAGAGGCATGTGCTTCCCTCCACGGAAGATACCAGTCAGTTCATATTTAAATATCATATCACATAAGGCTCAGAATCTTAATACATGCAGCAAACTCCGCCTCATCATTGTGTTCCATGTTCCTGCTAAGCGATAGGAAAAAAAGTTCTACATCAATCCTGTGTTATCAGCATTAAAGTCTTTTCTCACATCCTTCTGAGAGCAATACCCTGGTGGTTTCAACACACTCCCTGGAACCTGTGTTTCTGCTGTGTTCATAGCAGCTCCGGTTTTTATGTCGTGTGTGACTCTCAGCTACATCACACTGTCGTTGATTCCTTTACTTTCCTCCCAATTATTCCCATGAGAAGGTGGAATTGCACAGGTCACACTGTTCCCCAAGGTATGAGCCCCCAACCTGAAACCTTTGGTGCCATGGCTTTAGAAACCACCACCTCAGGTTCCCCCTCCCATGACACAGAACATCCCTTCCAACGCTGAAAAATTCTGGGTTCTCCTCAGCCTCACAATTACTGTGAGGGCGGTCACAAGGCTTGCCCCTGAAACACTACTCATGTTCTAAATAACTCTCCAGTCAACGCCTCTCTATCCCTTTTGAGTTAGTCACCTGCTCAGTGACATCTCCAATAGCAATACATAGCCTCTATCCCAGACTGAAGAGGGAACTATAGATATGACATGTCAGTGCAACCCATTCACCTCACCTGAGCTCTGAAAGAATTAATCTCTATAATGATGCGTATGGAACACACACAAAAACAACATCCTCCACTTTGTTTCACTCATGCTGGTCAAACATCCTCTGTGGCTTTACCTCTCTATTAATGAATGTATTTATTACATATTCTTTCCTCAAAGCATATAACTTCAGAATGTAAAGATCATTTCTGTGAGTACCTGTTGCTCTCCCCTCAGAAAATTTACCACTGGCTAAACTTCCCATAAACATACGGAAAGAATAAAAAAAAAAAAATTCCTCAACAGGTACCTAAAGAAAACAGTCTATGAGAATACACTAAGAGAGAAAACAGAGAAATGTGATTACTTCAGAATAATTCCCACAGTATCAGGGACTGCATACTGGTTTAAGAACATAGACAACCATCATTAAAAGAGCAGGACAAAATTCACAAGAGATTAATATTTGGAAACTGAATAAAGAATCAGTTTGATATATGCAGACACACTCTCCAAGGTTGGACACTGGAAAAGCACCTCAGTGTGGCCAATATCACTGGCCACACTCCCAGCCTCCTCTCAGCCTCCCGGCCTGGCAAGCACTGACTGACCTGAGAGGTCCTGGTTTGGGGGATCATCCACAGTCCACGGCTATAATCCCTGCTCCAACCTGATGCTCTCCTCAGGATCGGTAACACAGTACCCTATGATGAGAAACAGTGTTGGTCTTCAATCAAGTTCAACTTCAGTCTTTGAAAACTAACAAATGCAGTGTGAAGAGCTGTGCGAAAGAGGCCAATCTGAATCTTTCCAAACGAAAACCGAAACACCCACAATGTACACTGCCTGCCATGTTCAACCTCACCAACACTCAGTTTCATAAGCAAGTGCACACTTATCGGTGCAGAAGACAGCATTGCACTAGTGTTACACTGGAGCTTCCTCACCTAGGGACACCAGGTGATTACAGGTCTCTAGCATCCCGGTACAGGGTCCTCTGAGCTTCACTCAGGTACCACCACTCCTGCCACGTGAAGTTCACAGCCACATCTTCAAATGACACCGTCCCTTCTGAGGGAACATTTCTCATCTCAGGGCTGGCAGCCTGGGTCAGACAGAGCAAGTTCAAACACATCTTATTTTGTGGGTCTTCGGTCCTGTATAGAATTCACAGTTGAAAGAGCCTTGCCTGTACATTCACCCATTCAGTCCTAAAAGTGGAACTATAGCTTACCTTATATATTTGGAAGTGTCTATGATTCTAAGAATAAAAGGATGAATAAAATTGGCTCCTTGAGGAGCTGATAGCCTACCTGGCAGGTGTGACAGACATAAACCCGGAATCATGTGCTAAAGGAGCTTCATAACAAATGAAAAGCATGTGCAACTTTGTGCCAATATTTTACTCCCGTGACCTCAAAGCCTGGTATCTCCAACTCACAGTAAACAAAAACTGAACCCGAAACCAGGATGTTCAAGCAATGAGGTGGGAAAAAGCAAAGGTAAGAGATGTTCAACTACAAGCAAGTATAAACCAGAGATGCACAATGGGGGGTGGAGGGATTAGCGTTAAAATAAGGGGGGTGGGATGTATGGGGAATATAACCAAGATGAAAATGCATAACTTGTACAGAAATAAAAAAATAATGTAAAATACATATAAAATAAAATTTTAAGGAAATATGTTCAGCTGACAGAGTCAGAAGAAGACAGAACAAGTCATCACTTCTAAAATGGAAGGACAAAGGGGATGAGAACTTGGTAATAACTTGGTGGCTGAGGTACGAGGAATGTTTTCCTAATATGCTGTCCGCATGACGAGCTGGTAGACGCTGGAATTCCACACGCAACTGGACATGCGTCTGATTGATCAGGAAGTCTAAGCTGAAAACAGATATTTGGGAATCAGGGCCTCCCTGGTGGCACAAGAGTTTAAGTCTCAGCACTATGAAGCTATCGGCAGCTGCTGCAGCACAAATTTGATCCCCAACCAGGGAGCTATCCACAAGGTACAGCAGATATCTACTGTCTCCCCACTACACCCCTCAGCAGTGTATTTCAGTCAGTCTGCCTGTTCTGTTCCCCGCTCTGTCTCTGGTGAATCCTCTGCACCTGTGGCCTACACTCGAGAGTTTATATGCATACATAAAATAAATATTAAAGAAAAGAAAGAATTTGGGAATCTCCAGGATATTATTGACAGTTTTCATCACCGTAGGGGAGAACACGGTGACCAGAAAAAAAGTTATCAAAAGAAGAGGAAAAACAAATGGAAGAGACAAATATTTCTTTTGGAGAAAGAAAAAAAAACATCATAACAATGAAAGAGTTTTGAAAAATAACCTACACGGTATAAGAAAACAAACATCTTAAGAAATCCGTAAATTTATCCCATCATTTCCTTTCCTATGTAGTAAATCCTGTGCACCTCCACATACATACAGAATAGGAACCCATTAAAATAAATTTCCATTTGTATTAGCTAAAAAAGTATTCAGAGGATTTTTCCTCAACACAAAACAAGTCCTTGACAGCCACAGGCGACATCAACATTCCCAGTGAGAGAAGGACTAACAAAGATGCTCAGTGTCCCCTATTCACTATGGGTTTGGGTGACACTACATAACAACAACAACAAAAAGACAACATACATAAAAATGGTCATAACTAGTTATAATTCATTCTTGGAAAACTAAAGAAAGCCACAGTAAAGCGACTCTGGAAAGGAAAACCCAGTGAGCAGACTATAACACACACCCGTGTTCACACACACAGGAGCTCCTGCACGCTGCCAGTGAAATGACAAAAGAGTAAGCAATACATGTAGCAGAACCAAGGGCAGAGACTCGCTGGAATAAAGAAACCCGGAGGGGTAAACAATGAATTAAACAAATGCAAAGACACAACAGCATCCAGGACACTAAGAGCCTGCTGCACTGACAGCAACTCTCTCAAGGTAACCCGGTACATCCCAGTTCTACGAAAACAAAAATGCATTTATTTACAGGCTCATTGATTAAAACACTAATACGAGAAATGAAACAACAGCAGAGAGAAGGTGGATGGCTCATTTCTGCGCACAGAAACTCACGGGGACCTCCCAGCAGGAGTGGGCTAAGGATGCCATAAAAGGACCATATGACGAAATGGGACAATACAATCCCCTCGCGCTTTCGACCCTGTTCAAAATGGAAATGCGCAGCCATGAGTAAAGGACTGGAATACACAGATCTGCAAATCACATACCCAAGAAGGTCCTAACACATGAACGTTCTCAATATGATCAGTCACGAAGGAAAATGAATCAGAAGTACAAGAGATGAGATTTTACATCCGCTGGGATCGCAATGATTTAAAAAGAAAGAAAAGAACAAGTACTGGCAAAAATTGGGACCTGGCTCCCTTGCGCACTGTTGGGGCAAACATAAATGATGCAGCCAGGAGGGAAGGCAGGAAGGTGATTCTTGGGAAAAGGGAACTCAGAATGACAGGAGGACCCACCCCCCACCCCAGGGTGTTCACCAATAGCAGGGACAGCAGGGACGGGCAGAGACGTTTGCTCACCTATGGCGGTTACTGCACCACCAGTCATTACAGCCCAAAGCAAAATCAACCCAAGCCCCAGGTGATGGATTAATGGATAAATAAGACTGGAAAATACACATAAGAGATTATTAATGAGCCTCACAATGGAACTAAACAATGACACACACTACAATATGAATGCACTCCTATATGATACCTATGAAATGACAAAACAGTTAACAATGCAATAAAATAAGATAAAACAAGGTGTAATAAGACTCCATTCATACAGGTCTGAGTTGTCAAACTCTTGAAAATAGAAAGTAAATGGTGGACACAGGGGCTGAGGGACAGAGAATTTGGGAGTGAGAGTTTAATGAGTACAGTATTTTATTACTGGGAAATGAAAAAATCTGGAAGGTGGTGAAGGCTATATAACACTGGCAGATACTAAAAGCTAAAGAACACCACATGCAATAACAGCGAAAGGAGACTTTTTATTTTGCATTTAAATAAAGGGTCAGGGGCTTTCCTGGTGGCTCAAAGGTAAAGACACTACCTATGGAGCTGTCCCGCAGCCACAGCAGCACGAGTTCAATCCCCAGCCAGAGAGCTACCCACATGGCGTGGCAGACCACTCCTGACTCGCCCACTGCTCCCCTCAGCAGTGTATTTCAATAGATTTGCCTGTTCTGCTCCCCACTCTGTCTCTGGTGAATCCTCCCCCCTCCCACACCTCTGGCCCATACCCCAGTTTTTGTATGCATAAATAAGTTCATCTTTTGCTCCACCTCCCCCTGCAGTGACCTTTAGGGCTAAGCCACGGTCCCTAGGGCCAGCTGGGCAAGGAACCAGAGCGCAGGGGGAGAACAGCAAAACCCCCTGAAGACATAGATAAGATGGAAGCCTGTTAAAAGATAACGACCACCAGGAGCCACTACAGGAATGCTGTCCACATGGAAACTTATCTCACCTTCTCAAGGCTCACAGACTTTATTCTAATACAACTGTCTCCCTAAAATCTTTTCTCTTTCTCTGTCTAAAAAAGTCATTGGTTTGCTGATGAAAAAAGAACATACGAAATCTAGTAACTAGGCAAATTCAAATGAAACGTTACTAAACTCTGTGTATTAACAGAACTGTTAGCTTAATAATTTCTCTCTTGTATGCTTAGCCTTGTTAGTATTAATCTTAATGATAAAAATATTACATTGTGAAAAGTAAAATTCGCCTGTGCTAATTAATAGTAATTTAGTGGTAGTGAGTAGTTTAAACAAAAAGTAATCACATAAAATAAAAAGTAAAATTAATAGCCTAACTACTTAGGAATGTGCCTGGGTCCAGATGTAAATCACTGCCCTGTCAATGATAAGCTAAACCTATAAGCAAGCTGATTTCTTCACTGATGTTCGCCATTCCTATGTCTTTAGAAAAACATATATATACTGGTCTCCAACTCAAAGAAAATTACACTCAGATTTACACTCTCTTGAAGTGTGTCTGTTTGTCATTTCTTTCGCTGATGCCCTGACCACCCTGAACGCTTCTCTCAACACTGAGACGGCCTCATCGTTCACTGCTGTGCTAGTCCGCGGCAATCTTTTAAAATATGAATGAATGAATGAATGAATGAATGGAGAGCCATGTTTTCTAGGAAAAGGAGAAAAAGAAGTAACAGTCACGCTGGGTGGAAGAGCAGCCACTGCTGCTCCCCACAGTGCAAAGGTTTATAATATGAAACACTTGCATGGTCATAGGTGATAGAAGAGATGGTAAAATTAGGTTGCAAAATATATTCATTCTATCAATATTCTATAAACATCTATCAAAATTAAAAAAATCTACCATTAACCGTAAATTCAGCAAGAATCATACGTATGACAAATGCAAACACATCTACTATACTCCAGACTCGATGACAGAAACCTGGAGCTCTTTATTAAAAACGACATTGAGCATCACTGACATAAACTCCCAACAACCAAAGGTCAAATGATGAACATCTGTGCTACCTGGTTTTACTCAGCGAGTGGCTGTGTTATGACCCTTGTTCAAAAGTGTCCCACTGACTCCTGAGTACTTTCTCCCCCTAAACTCTGAGGTGTCACCACACCTTGGCCAGTCGGAGGCAGAAAAGGGAGCAACCTCATCACTGAGAAAACACACCCATCAGGTTTGGCCAAGAATGAGAACTGTAATGTGAAAAAAAGTGAATGCACACATGCACACACACACGCACAGTGGTGCTGTTGTTAGCAACCATTAAGATATCAGGTAATATTGAAGAGTAACTTGCATTGGGTGAGACTAAACTCTGGAACAGAGAAATCCCTTTCTGGTGGCGGGAGACCTGGGCTGAGAAGGATCTAATTTCACACGGGAGGGCACAACACAGGACGAGGTTTTCATGTTGCATGAGCGGAAGGTGCCATCGGGATGGCTACAGGCACAGTCAGGTGGGAGCCAAGCCGGTGGTACTGGGCCTGGGCAGGAGGCCCACGCGCAACTGTAACTGGCAGAAATGGCAAAACACAGTTGACTGACTCACTCAGGAGAAGTGCAGACTGAAGACGGGAGACCAGATCGGAACACAGGGACTAGCTACATTCAGGAGCACAAGGTACTCAAGCATTCAGGGACACAGAAAAGAAATCATCAGAGAGACCATGACAGAAGCAAACACAAAGAAATTTGCATCTTCCAAAACACTGAAGACGGAGGAAAACTCACCAACACATACGACGAGGTCAACATTGCCCTGATCCCCCCAAAAAAAAAGACAGCATGAAAGGGAAAAATAGACCAACACCACCAAAGAACAGAGAAGCGAAAATCCTCAACAAATTCCAACCGACTTAATAAAGTAACATGGAGTCTCCCTGTTGAAGCAAGGGATTAAGGCAAAGCACTATGAAGCTATCCACAGCCCCTGCAGCATGAGTTCGATCCCCAGTCAGGAAACTCACCCACACGGTACACCTGACCTCTCCTGTCTCCTTGCTGTTCCCCTTAGTAGTGTATTTCACCAGATCTGCCTGTTTTGTTCCCCACTCTGTCTCTGGTCAATCCTCTCACCCACCACATGTCTGGCCTGTACCCCAGCTCTTATATGGATAAATAAATCAATCTATAAAATTCCAAATGGATTAAATATTTGGTGATGTACTTGACAGAAAATATAGGGACACACTAAGGACAGTTGCCTCAAAGTGCACTAGGGAACACAACCCCAACACCCAGGGAAACAAAAGCAAAAATCAACAAGTGGGACACCACTAAACCTAAAAGCTTCCATACTTTAAAAGAAACCAGCCCAAAAACTGAAAGGCAGTCTACAGAACAGAAAAAGAATCTGCAGGCCACACATGTGACAAGGGGTTCATTCCAAAATTTATAACATCCCCAAACAATGCGACAAAGCAACTGATGACTCAATTAAAAATGGACAAAGGGGGGGGCCTCCCTGGTGACACAAGGGGTTGGGACGCAGCCTATGTAGCTCTTCACAGCCTCTGCAGCGCGAGTTTGATCCCTGGCAAGCAGGGAGCAACCCGCATGGCGCAGCAGACCTCTCCTGACTCCCCACTGCTCCCCTCAGCTGTGTGTTTCAGTAAGTCTGCCTGTTCTGCTCCCCACTCTGTCTCTGGTGAATCCTCTCACCCTCTGCACTTCTCACCTGTACCCCAGTTCTTGTATGCATAAATGAATAAATCTTAATTAAAAAATGGACAAAGGAACTACATACACTCTTCTCTAGAGAGGGAATTCTTACATCCTATAGACAATAGGAATGTTCACCTTAACTTATTTTAAGAGAAATGTAAATTAAAAGCACATTTAGATGCCACCTCACCCCTTGAGAAGGCCCAAATGAAAACGAATGGATTTATACAAAATGGGGAGTGAGAGGTGAGAATTTTATGGGGGCTATAACAAAGATGTTTGAACGGGTGGGGGCGGGGCCGCGCCTGCGCAGATCGCGGAAGCCCCGCCCAGAAACGTCCGTGGGAACCACAGGGGCTGGAGACTACATTTCCCACAACCCCTTGCGCAGCCCGTCGGGAAGTAGTCGGGGTGGGGCTGCGGCCTGGAAGTGGGAGGAATGGAGGTTGAGGAGAACCTGCAGGTGGGTGAGGCCCGTGAAAACTGCGGGGCCCTTAATGGGTTCAGGGCTCTGAGGAAAGAGAGGTCAACGGGGCCGCCCTGGGGCTGAAGGGGTTAAGCACCAAGCTGACTGACAAGCTATCTGCCCCCTCCACAGCAGGGAGCCTCCCACAGGGCATGGCAGACCTCTCCCTTCTTGCCCACTGCTCCCCTCAGTAGTGTATTTCAGTCAGTCGGCCTGTGCTATGCCCCACTCTGTCTCTGGTGAATCCTCTCTGTCTCTCTCTCTCTCTCTCTCTCTCTCTCTCTCACACACACACACACACACACACACACACACCCCTTTGGTCTGCACCCCAGTTCTTGTATGAATAAATTTTAAAAATATTCATAAGAAGTTCACATATAGTCTAAATAAGACATTCAGATACCAAAACACATTTCATCAAAACCAACATTCAGGTATTTAAGAAGCATCTTGACCTTCTGATATCTGGATCACAGAGTCGGTGTTCAACATAAAGATGCTTTGCTTAGCTAATGTGAACGCACAAGAATTCTACGCTGTTATGAAAAGCTCACCTGCTCTTTCATCACATGCTTGTGAAGATTTCTTTTGGCAACAATGTCCAATAATATTCATGGCTCCATTACTACCATGAAGACACACGAGGATATTAATAAACTGAAGGAGAAAATGATGAAATGAGTTGAACTTCAGCATGTTTGTGTCTAACTTTATTGCCCACAATGAAGTCCAGGACTCCTCTGGGTGATTTAGATCAATCTTTTGAGTCAGCCACAAACAGCATATCCATTTAGATTTTCTTCATCCATGATACATGACACCATTGTAAATGTACCCAAGCAATTAAGACGAAAACAAACTCATCAACTGGAGGAGGGTCCCATAGATGTTTGACACACGAAAGTCAAATACGTGACTCCACCTACATAGCAGGAGAAAGCCATGGAGTGAAGTGATTTAGGGCTGAATTATATTCATCAGGTGTCTTCACAATATTTTAAGTATGTTTGATAAAAAAGGTCATAGAAAATAAATATACAGCTCCCCACACCATCATATTGAACTTTTATTTACTTTTTTTAAAGATTGATTTTATTCATTTATGCATACAAGAGCAAAGGGGTAGACCAGAAGTGTAGGGGGTGAGAGGATTTGCCAGAGTCAGAGTGGGGAGTAGAACAGGCAGGCTGACTGAAATACATTGCTGAGGGGAGCAGCAGATGAGACAGGAGAGGTCTGCCACACCATGTGGATAGCTCTCTGGACGGATGGGAATTGAACTCGTGCTGCAGAGGCCACAGATAGCTTCACAGTGCTGTACTTTTAACCCCTTGCACCACCAGGGAGGCACACATTTTCCTTTTGAGACACAGGGCAAGCTAGGAATTATACAGTTTTAGGGACAGTGCAGGAGGGGACCTCTGAAGAATCTAGGGAGGCTTCAGAGATAAGGACAACCAAGGAAAAGTAACCAATTCCACTAGGAAAAACAAACATCCCAGGACCAAGGACAACATTGTTAATGCTAGTCCTGGTTTCCTTCAGGTGGTAAAGTGAGGCGGAGATTGGAGAAATGGGAGAGTGATTTAATTTATGGACAACTTAGAAGGGCAGCTGTTTAACTTCAATGCAGGGATGCCCATCCAGAGGACTGGGCCATAAAGATAAAGATGCAACAAATGGGGAAAGACAAAACTGTTAGATAAGGAATGTGAAGATCCCCCACTCAGTAGCAAATTAAGTGAGACAGCCGAGAACTAACCAATCACAAATAGACTGTGAATAATGCTTTAGAATAACGAGGGGAAAAAAGGTATAAATTCCCTAAGACACAACTCCACTTTGGCTTCCTTGCCCCTCCCAGGCCTTGTTCCCTGGCCTGGGAGTCCCACTTTATTTCTGTTCTTTTTCTCCTCAATAAACTTTTTCTTTCTATAAACAAACTTGCCTCTTCTCGTTTGCTTGCCTGAGCGTCTGCGAAGTTCCTGATGCGGCTTCATGAGACACCAACCCATGGGGGTTTAGCGGCTGGGGCTCAGCGCTGCCCTGCAGCCTGGGATCTATCTGTTCCTGCCTGGGAGACTAGGCCTGACAATTCCGGTATCACTTTCTCACAAAATATCACTTCAACAAAGCAAAGGCCACTTCCATGATTACTGTTCTTACCACCACTCATAGAAAATTTACCACTGTCAAAAACTTCCCATGAACATACTGAGTGAATAAACAAATACCTGAAGAAATACCTTAAAGAAAACAGTCAGTGAGAATAAACTAATAGAGAGAACACAGAAAATGTGACTACCACAGAATAATTTCCTGCAGTATCAGGGACTGCATACTGGTTAAATACAACATTAACAAACATTGAAAATAGAGCAGGAGGACATCTTGGAGAGAGCTGTGTGTGGAAACTGAATAAAGAATCACTTCAATAAATGCAGATAAACTGTCCAAGGTTTGGACACTGGAAAAGTAGCACAATGTGGCCTAGGGGGTAAGAAGGGAAACCAGGCGTGGAGCAAGACCCCAGCCTGGGACTGAGAACCAGGCACAAGTCACGGGGCATAGACGCGCCCTAGCAGCGGGCACTGCACAGGGTGACAGCCAGCGTTTTGGACCTGACAGCCCTGGAACTGAGACCTAGAGCGCAGCATTCAGGGCGGGATCCATACAGCTGCGGGCACAGTGCGGGGTGAACGCGCAGCAGACACAGCACCCGGCTTGAACGACAGCCCCTGTGTTGAGGTGCCCCCCCCCTTTTCTCAGAGAACCACTGGGGAAAAGCACAGGTCAGCAAGTGCAGGTCTCTGGTGCCAGCTGGTGACCAGAATAAAGCCACCGATGAGCTGATTCCCTGCTGGAACTGAGTAAACACAGAGGGCGGGAACCGCAATGGGCAGAGTCCAGAAACAGGGCATCAGGGCCCTGGTGGCTTTTTGGCTAGTGGTGCTGGACTCGGTCCGGTGAACAGATGTCAGCAGCTTGATTCTGTGCTGAGGACTCTCCAGGCCAACTATATGGAACTTAAGCATCCGTGGACTTTTGCTATGTGCTGGGTTGTGGGGGTGTCATTCCTAAATCCAACTCCCCCAGATACCAAGGGATGACTATAAAGTTTCTGGGGGCTCAAAAGTCCTACATGGATTTTCCACCGCCCGTGATCAGAGCCCCACCCCCCTGTTGCTTAAGGGTCAGTCAACTGTGAAAGCAAAACCAATCATGAGAGCATAAAATACATGTGGTTCTGCTGGCAGGACAATCACAGACACTGCTACTACAACTGTAATTTGATGCCGCAATTACATAAAATACTAAATTTCAGTTAGAATTAGGGAAAATCAAGATTCATTTTACCTCTTCCTGATTCCGTACTCCTGTCTGATTGAAGGATAAAGGGTGCAGTTCAGTGAACAGGGAGTTCAGTTCTGAGAAGGTTGGAGACCAGCTCCAGCTAGATGTCCCGTTAGGGATCTCGGCAGGAGAGGAAGGCTTTGGTGAAGTTTTTCTGAAGGCTGCAGGGAAGTGGAGTAAGGCAGGAGTGAGGAAGACACACACAGACACCTTCTCTCCTGCAAGTATCTCCTCCTGAGGGTCTCAGCAGGTCTTTCTTTATACCTTAAGGCCAGCAGTGAGATGACATCAGCATAAGCATCAAAGCAGAACAGAGACCATCATTCCATATTTCCTCATGAACATACAAAGACCCTCTTAATCTCATACTACAAAAGGACACTTCCTTAATCAGATTAAGAAAATCTACAGGGACAATGACTCCCCTAGGTACAAATCTTTTTCTAATGTAATCCATTGTCTAAGACAGTACAATGTTCAGTAACAATCAATCACCCTGTGAAGCCTTCCTAATTTCAGAGTGGACATGAAAGTCCATTGTTATGCTATATTACTAAAATCAACCGATCCCCTAGTACCAATTCCTCTAGCCCATTATCAATTACTTCAAAGTGATCTAAAGTAACTCATCAATACTGTTTAGTTCTACAGAAATCTAACTTTCAACCAGAAATGCTGAACCTCCACACAAGCTGCACACTGTTAACTTTTTTTTTTTAAGATTTATTTTTATTTATTTATACAAGCACTGGGCACAGTCAGAAGCACGGGAGGGTGAGATAATCCACCAGAGCTGGGAGCAGAGCAGGCAGAAGGACCGAAGCATGCCGCTGAGGTGAGCAGCGGGTGGCAGGAGAGGTCTGCGTGCCACGTGGGACCCTCTTCCGGTGGCCAGGGAGCAGCTGGGGCTCGAAGCAGCGCTGCAAAGGCTGCGGGCAACTCCGCAACCCAGCGCTCAACCGCTGCGCCACCGGGGAGGCCCACACACACTGTTAACTTTTCCCATACACCAGGAGATGTACCGTTGCCGCAAACAGGTACCCCCCCCGCCAGGTTAGGCTATGATTTCCAAGCACAGCTGGTTCAGGGCAGCTTATTCTCCAGAGTTCTCAGGGCCAAAACATATCTTTCCTAACTATATCTTTAACAATTTTTATTTATTTTGTGACAGTTCATGTGTAAGAACAATAAGCCAATTGTCACCTGGGTCCGATTTAGGTTTTCACAGGCCAATGAATAACTAACTTACTTCAGCATTAACCAGGAACAAAGAGGAGAGCTTTAGAAGGCTTTGCCTTGGAGACTAACTAGTTCAGATCTTCTTTGGGAGGTGCAAGGACTCCCGTCTTCTGGGAAGTACAATTTTCCCTCTTCGTGGGAGCACAGGAACTCCCCACTTCTCAAGGGTCTCCCCCAAAGCCTGGACCACGTCAAGAGACAGCATGGGAGGCACAGCCTGCCGCAGAGTAGGCTGGGAAGGATGAGACCTAGCGATAGAATAAAGAGGGCTGCCTTCACTTCCTCATGCAAAGGAGTATACCAATGTACAGAAATGTCCGGAAAAACAGGTCCGAGGCCCATGTCAGAGGCCTCAGTTCCAATGAATGAAAGCAAGAAGTCATTGTAAACAGGTGGGGGACACACTTGGAGGCCACAGGCCAGCTGATGAGAGAGAAGACCCAGGAGAGGTCTGAGGACAGAGCAGGGAGGCTCAGGACAGCTGAGACCAAAGACTGACACAGCTGAGGCAGGTCCACTCCAGCTGGGCTCTTCCTAGGGATGTTCTTCATAAATGCTCCGGTGCAGTGGCACGTGATGAAATGTTACTGTGATCAAGAAAGACAAACTCACACCATCTGCGGTAACAAGGATGGAGCTGGAAGGCTACACTAGCCGATGTAAGTCAGAAGGAAGAAGATAAATACTGGACAGTCTCACTGATATGTGGAATATAGAGAAAAAAAATCAATCAAGAAAAAAGACAAAAACTAGCAAACTGACCACAGAGCTGAGGTCCACAGCAAAGGAAGGAGAGTGAGGGGGGTGAGACAAGAGAGGAAAACACAGTGATGGTTCACTGGTGATGTGGCAGTGGGAGAGCTATGGGGACTACCAAAGGAAAAAAAAATGCTCTGGTGCTGAGTGAGGCCTGGAGGCAGGGCATCTGAGAGCTGAGAGGAGATAAGAGGCGGCCTACACAAAAAAGCCTTCATGACTGATGCCTGAGGGGAAAGTGTGTGCAGGGGCCTGGGTAGGGGACTGACAGAAAGGGTGATGTGGCAGGTGACGAATACTTGAAGACTGCAGGTTTGGGAAAATCACAACTGGAAAGCACCATAAAGGGAGGATGTGATCCAAGGTCCACACCGGGGGGTGTGGCACTCCACATATGGTTGGTGTTAAAATTCTTCTCGCAAACGCCAACAGCCTGGTAGCTTTGATGAGCTCTAGAAGTGAATCAGCCAGACTTTTGTAAGTTCCTGTAAGAATTCCTCCCTCATGCCTTCTCCTGTGCCATCCCCCTCATACAAGCTGTTCTCAGAACACAGATAAAGGCCCGTCAGCCAGAGAGGAACCATATTCCAGACATCTCATGTAATGCTTACTTATTTCCAGAACCTTCCATGCCTTACATGTGCCTTTCATCTGTCTCCCCCTGATCCATTTACCCTTGGCATGGACTCCAGGTCAGCTCCTTCCCTCTAGTGCCCATGGTGCCTCCCATCACATCCAGCGATCCTCATTTCTCATTCCCTTCCCTCCCACTGCTTCTTCTCTAATGCATATAGTTCTAGCACTTCAGAGCCAGACTGATTCACAGCTGCTCTTCCCAGATACTCTTTGGTTCCTGAGGAAACCTAAATGTCAAGTCCAGATTCCTTAGGTGAGCAGCCTCAGAAAACCTAGAAATACTGGGTCACAGGTCTTGTTCACACCAATAATCTCATTAGCTACTGTCCCTGCTAGTCTTGATGATGGGGTCCGGAGTGATTCACCAGGCCCAAGGCAGTCTCAAATAGCCCTTGTCTGATTTCCACCCCTCAGTGTGCTCTAAAAGGATATTAGAACTTGGCAGAATTCAAGACTGAGGACTGCTAAGCATCCGCAGGCTTTGTGGACATAGTTCCTATCAGCTGCTGTTATTAAGGACCCCTTGGCATTCTTGAAAATTGTCCAGTATATCCTTCTTCCAAAGCATTGATTGCCAGTGTGCACAGATCAGAGACAATGTGACTGACATACATAGATGTTCTAGAACATAATGCTGGAGTTGAACCCCCATCAAATTTGAGCACAAATATTGATCAAGAAATGAATTAGGGCCTCACCAGTGGTGCAGAGTTTGAGCGCTGGACTGCGAAGCTGCCCCCCGCCTCTGCAGCGCTGCTTCAACCCCCAGCCACCAGCGAGGGTCCCACATGGCGTGCAGACTTCTCCTGCCGCCCGCTGCTCCCCTCAGCAGTGTACTTCGGTCCTTTTGCCTGCTCTGCTCCCCGCTCTGGCTCTGGTGAATTCTCTCAACCTCCCGCACTTCTGACTGTACCCAGTGCTTGTATAAATAAATAAATAAATCTTTACAAAAAAAAAAAAAGAGTCTGTCCATCTCTTATGAAAAAAAAAAAAAAGTGATGAAATGATTATGTATGAATGAAATTAAGATGTGATGCTACTATACAATTTACAAACATGATCAGGAGGAGAAAACAACAGAATTAAAACATACAGATGAATGACAGACATTGAGAATCTGTTTGAGAAAAATCTCATATTTTTATTATTATTATTATTATTATTTTTAATAGAGGCATGTTTTATGTATGTATTTGTTTGTTTGTTTGTTTTGTTTATACATGTACTGGGTACAGTCAGAAGTGCGGGAGGGTGAGAGAATTCACCAGAGCCAGAGCGGGGAGCAGAGCAGGCAGAAGGACCGAAGTACACTGCTGAGGGGAGCAGCGGGCAGCAGGAAAGGTCTGTGCACCATGTGGGATCCTCCTCCAGTGGCCGGGGTGCAGCCGGGGATCGAACCTGTGCTGCAGAGGCTGCGGGCAGCTTCAAAACCCAGCGCTCAACCGCTGCGCCACCGGGGAGGCCCAAGAAAAATCTCATATTTTTGAGGACAAAAATACAAATGAATTACAGTCATAAAATGAAATTGTAATTAGTGAGCATAACCAATGGAAATTCAACATAAAAACTGCTGTTGTGCATGTACAGAAGAAAACAAAAAGCAAAGAGAAAACACTAGATAGATGACTGATTGATGATAGAGGGATGGATGTATAGATCAATCAATCGATCGATGGTGGTTCAATTGATAAACAAAGACACGAGATATAGATGAATGTGGTAAAGTTTCTAAACAAAAGGTTTAGAAAGAATCTTCTAAAATTCTAGAGATCTTTCAGAAAATTTTGATCCCTTGTAAAGAAACACATAAAGTCACACCTTCTTGTTAATATTAGATGCAGGACTCCTTCGTGGCACAAGGGCATAAGACACAACCTATGAAGCTATCCGCTGTCATGCATCACAAGTTCGATTTCTGGCCAGGGAGCTTCCCATATGGTTTAGCAGACCTCTCCTTTCTCTCTGCTGCTCCCCTCAGCAATGTATTTCATCAGCCTGCCTGTTCCGTCCCCCACTCTGTCTCTGGTGAATCCTCTCACCCCTTGAGCATCTGGCCTGTACCCCAGCTCTTATGGACATGTTTCATTTTGTGGCTTCTATAGGAATTCTTTGTAAAAGTTGAATTTGACCTGAAGCAAGAAAAAAGAACCTGCTGCTTTGTTTGTGGGGTTCCAGAAGTTCTGGTAACCTGGAGAATAGGAAACTCCAGGTGGAAACCAACTTTGTTTCTGAAGCCTACACGGACGAGATGTCAAGAGTTCACTCTGATCTTATATGGAGTTTTCCAGCAAAGTTAGCTAGAATTGCTGTTTGGTTACTCTGCCTTGTGATTTTATGCAAAAATAAGTAAATTGGTCTGAGAGTATATTCAGATTGCAAATATTTTGCTGTACTATTGTATAAAATTGGGTCAAGGTGGAGAAAACTTGTTTTTAGAAAAGTTAAACCGGACCTCCCTGGTGGCGCAGGGTGTTAAAGACAGCATTATCGAACTATTGCCAGCCACTGAAGCATGAGTTCGATCCCTGGCTGGCCAGGGAGCTACCCACATGGCACTGCAGACCTCTTCTGCCTTGCCTGCTGCTCCCCTCAGCAGTGTATTTCAGTAGATCTTCCTGTTCTGCTCCCCACTCTCTCTGGTGAATCTTCTCACCCCCACCCCCATGGACTGAGTAATTTCCAGGAATGAGGACTATCATACTAGACACGTACGGACAACACTGGCAGCTGATTGTTATTCTCTAGCATACACTAAAATCCTGAGATCGGGGTTTAAAATACAAAAAATAGTGGGTGTCTAGAAGAAAATGTGTGCCTATCAGTACTTATATACAACATTTTATTTACTTTTAAATTCTTGAATTGTAACTGCTTTGGTCTAACAACTGTTGAGCAACATCTCATTCCTACTTCCTCAGGGCAGTGGAGCAGCATTTTATGACAGCAACACCAATCCCTAGGCCCTTGGTCATAGATTACTGTCCATCGCAAGGGCCAACTTGGCTGGGACCTTAAAATACTGAACATGGGGCCCCCACTGGAGGCGCAAGGGCTTAAGGCACAACCTATGAAGCTGTCTGCAGCCACCTCAGCAGGAGCTGGATCCCCTGGTTGGCCAGGGAGCTTCCTACATGGTGCAGCAGACCTCTCCTGACTCACCCACTGTTCCCCTCAGTGGTGTATTCTGGTCAATCTGCATGTTCTGTTCCCCACTCTGTCTCTGGTGAATCCTCTCTCTCACACACACACACCCACACCTCTGGCCTGTATTCCAGCTCTTGTATGCATAAATAAATAAATATTAAAAAAAAAAACACTGAACATGGGGGAGAGGGTATGTTACTGTTTCGTTACCTACAGGACCACTTTGGATTCCAGCAGAAAAGGACCCATCTTATTCCAGAGCTCCAGCCATTAGCCATCTAGCTGCCACCTGGGATGCCACCTATGTAGGCCGACAGGAGAAACGAGGACCCTTCCCACTGACTGTGCTGTTCTCCGGAACCTCAGATCAAGACTCGATGCCCTTCAGGCTGCTGTATGCTGACATGATGGACATCAACAAGTCCCCTAGACACCACCAACTCTGTTGTGTTTTGTTGTGACACTGCTCTACGAAACTCCTATTCTGATGTCACGGACCTTACAGACAAACTATAAGGACAACAGACAGTAAAATTGTCAAGAGATCAGCTAAAAACTGTACAGACCCAACTGTCTTAGCCCTGTGACTGGACCTGTACATCCATCTGTGTAACTCCATTTGTATATAATCAGACTCAGGCTACATGGAAACATATTAAGCTACAATTTCAAGGAAATGTAAATATGTCTGAGCAAATGCAACACTTGCAACAAAATACACAGGGGACATTTGTTAAATGCTTATCAGCAGTAGGAGGGAAATATGTTGTAAATGTAATGATGGGGGTTAGCCAATTTAAATAAACTGAACTATGTAAAAGCTTTGGGAATTATCTTCATGTTAATTGCACTAATCCTTATTTTTGCATATATGTTACTTTAAATCCTCTTCTACAAAAGCATGTGGGAGTGAAAACAACTGAATGTTGCTGCCATAGTCATTGTCAAGTCTACACTAAAAAACAAAACAAAAAAAAAAGGCTACCTCCCTGCTGGTGCAAGGGGTTGAGACACAACCTATGAAGCTGTCCAAAGCCAGTGCAGCACGAGTTTGATCTCCACCCAGGGGGTTACCCACATGGCACAGCAGACCTCTCCAGACACCCCGCTGCTCCCCTCAGCAGTGTATTTCCATTAGTCCACCTGTTCTGTTCTCCACTCTGGTGAATTCTCTCATTCCCCACACTTCTGGACTGTACCCCAGTTCTTGTATGCATAAAAAATAAATATTTTTTTAAAAAGGGGGGGAGATGTGGAGACCCCTATGGCATAAAGTGCTGAGGCAAGGAAACTATCACGGTCATGGCTGAAAGACTGGGCATGGCTAAAAGATGGATCAGCCCGGGTCAGAAGATTGGCCCTCCTACAGATTAGGATGTTGTGTCAGCGAAACCAGGCCTGTGAGAGAAACTAGATTAGAAGAGAGAACAGAATAATCTGATAATGCAGAACCTTGGCTGTGCATGTGTGCCAGAATAATGCTGAATACTAAGGAACAAAAGAATAATCTACTGTTTTGTAACTAACCTAGGAGGTGGTCTGTCTCCATAAATCTGAGTTGTTCTGGGTGCTCCGGACAACTGAGCCAGAATGAGAAGCCTTGTGTCCCCTGTGTATGTTTTCTTCTCCCTGTTGTTTGCTTTCTATTTAGTTCTATGCATTGAGACGTTGTGCCACTGGTGTTGGCGAGCATCTCTTTGGAGTGCTCCTCTAGGGGTGTCGGAAACTGTTCACCAGACTGAGACTAGCACTGGTAGGACAAAACTCCACCAGAGTGTTGATGCTGTGTTGCTGGGCACTGTCCTTTACAGTTCTCTCCCTCTGTATTTACTTAGTTCCAACAGGGAATCAGTTAGTTGGTGATTTTGTTCTGGTCATGAGGGGGCACCAGAGACCTGTCCTTGCTGACCTTTGCTTTTTCCCAGTGGTTCTCGGCTGGCCTTAGGCTATTTGTAGGTCTCCGTGGAGTCCTTGTCTTCCTCTGATGGCGCCCGGAGCCACTCGATCACCTCTGTGGTGATTTCATCACCGTTCTCCACAGTTCCCATTTGTGGGGTGAGGTGCCTTTAATAGTTCCTCTCTACTCAGTGTCCCACTTGATCTGTAGTTTGTTCTTGCTGGGTTTTTTTCTTTCCTTCTTTCCATTGGTCAGAGAGTGCCTACTCAGTGGGTGGAGGGGGTAGCATGGTTCTGACTCTTTCCCTTTTTAAAAAAAAAGAAATATTAAAACTTCTCTTTGGCAGAGACTAAAAGTCTCTGTCTTGTGGGGAAACTCACTGTGTATGTGAAAGGGGGAATCTGGTGAAACTTTTCTCAGACGTGACCCAAGAACTCCAACCGTGACCCCAACACCTCACCAAAATATCACTCCTCACCAATGTCAATGTTATAAAAACAAGCAAAGTCAGAGAAATAGTCAGCAAGAGGCACATCAAAGAGAACGGGCTGTAACTGAATGAGGCAATTTGGATTATGGAACATCAAATGTACATTAGGAAAACTAATGAAATTAAGCACGGAGTTTGGTAATTGTGTCAATATTGCTTCATTAGCTGTAAAAAAAATACAAAAAAAAATCATGTAAGATGTTAAAGTGGAAATGGTGTGGGATATATAAGAACTGTACTATCTTTGCAACTTTTTTTGTAAATTTAACAGTATTCTTTAAATGTTATATATATTTTTTAATGTCCTCAATACTAAATAGGTTGTAAAAGGAATAAAACAATCTACTTTCCTTTTTCCCCAGGTTTTGTTATCCAGAGGCTGGAGAGAGGGATTCTGGGGAGCAAAGCTGGAAACCTCACACCCAGGGCATTCCCCTGAGTCTCCTCTCCTCTGAGCCCCGCTTCTCTGAATCCTCACAGAGCATATCACCACCAGGATGCCACCCTCCAGGACCCCCAACTCTTCCTATTTCAGAACCGGCCGTGTCCTTGCAGCTCCTCCAGAATCTGAAACACTCCACCAGAATGGGGAAACAGTCAGACAACACTTTTTATACCAGGGTTGCCCTGTAAAAGTTTGGCTCAGTAAAGAAAGGGGGAGCCAAGCTAAACTTTCTCAAAGGAAGGGAAAATTCATTGCATACCCGGGCGAGCTTCGGGGTCCCAAGAAGTGGGTGGGTCCCTGAAGTCGTACCTGTTGTGGGGGGAGATGTCATTTTATAGGGTGAGGAGAGGTTAGGCAGGAAAACTGGGTTGGGGGGGAAACAGGTTTAGGGGGAACAAAGTTGTTTTTTCGTGGAGCCGAATTGTTTTCTCCTGCTTATGGCTTCAGTTTCGGTTTGATGGAATCAGGGATACTGGTGTCAGGACCATCTTGTTGTTTGTATGTGGGCTTCCTCATTCCTGGTCCCTGCATCAACCTTTCATACCAGCCTTTTGTTGAAAAGGGCCAATGGTTCTTTCTTTGGCTACTTTCTGTTGGACAGTGGCAAAGACTAGGGTGGGGGCTCAGGGCTGGTTATGAGATAGTCTTTGCAGGGACGCAAGGATATGGGTGGAGAAGGAGTTGGTTAAAGGTGGTATGGGACAGTTCTTGGATCCGGTGTTGGATGAAACAGAGTAAGCATGGGGCAAAAAGAAAAAAAAAAATAGGAGATTAGGATAAGAGGCCCTATGAGTGGTAATACTTTGCCCGAGGCTGTGTTGATCTGAAATTGCCAGGCATAGACAGAAGAAAGGGAAGTGGCTTGAAGAGATAGGATTAGAAACAGAGGGAGGAGAGGAGCCTCCCAGGTGGTGCAGCGGTGGACTGTTGAGCGCTGGATTGCCAAGCTGCCCGCAGCCTCTACAGCACCGGTTCAATTCCTGGCCTAAATGTGAGGGTCCCACAAGGCGGGCAGACCTCTCCTGCCGCCCACTGCTCCCCTCAGCAATGTGCTTCGTCAAGTCTGCCTGTTCAGCTTTTCACTTTGTCTCTGGCGAGTTCTCTCACCCTCCTGTGCTTCTGACTGTACCCAGTGCTTGCATAAATAAATCTTAAAAAAAAAAAAAAAAAACAGAGGAAGGTGAATAAGAGGGCCTCTACTTTATAGGCTGAGTGGGATGTGGACCAGGGGCACAGTGGTGCGTACCCGAGTTGGGCCCATGTGCTCGCATACATACTGCTTGTCCACAGGGACCGGTTTGACCCTGGACAGCTGATGCCAGGACGTGTTGCCCAAGACCTTGACAGCCGTTGGTGTAGTCAGGATGATCATGTGTGGACCCATCCACTTTGGCGGAAGTTGTTTTGGAGAGATGGCTTTCAGAAGAACCTGGTCTCCAGGGCACAGCAGGTTGACAGGTGCATCAGGGGACCGAAGCACAGGTTGTGGCAGACAACAGTCTGGGTATTCTTGGAGCAGCTGTCTGAGCAAAGAGAAGTATGAAAATATCCAGCCAATGTGTCGGTTGGACGGGGAGTTCATGGTTAGTAAGAAGAGGTCTGCCATACATCCGTTCAAGGCGGGGTCAGGAACAAGGGGCCACAGGGAGTGGCTCAGAGGTGCTCTAAAGCCAGTGTGAGCAGCTCTACCCAGGATTTACGCAGCTCAGTGGAGAGTTTGGTTAGGTGATCTCTGGTAAGACCATTCACCCGATCTACCTTACCAGAGGATTGCGGTCCGGAGGGAATGTGTAGTTTCCATGTGATGCCCAGGGAGACCTGTGGAGTAATCTTTGAGATAAAGGCGGGTCCATTGTCCGACTGGTGATGGTGTCCACCATAGTAAGAAGAGGGTGTTATCTGTGTTAGGGAGTGGGACACCCTTGAGGCCTGGCATGATTGAGAGTTGAGGATTGGGAGAGGGAGATGAGATAAGAGGTTCTTTGTCAAAGAGAGTAGAATCTAACAGACAAGAAGGTGATGGAGGGGAGAGAGCCTGGTGAATGAGCAGGTCCTTGAGCCTAGGTGGAGAACTAATGTTTACAGGTTGGCCCAGTGTGTGTTTTAAAGCCTGTCTAGCGAGACAAGCAGCTGCCACAAGTGCACACAGGCAGGGCTGCCATCCTCTTACAGTGGGATCCATTTTTTTAGAGAAATAAGCAACTGCTGGACTGGCCCAGGTTGGTCCAGAATCCCTAGAGCAATGCCCTGTTGCTCATCTGTCCATAACAGGAATGGCTTTCCTGGGTCTGGGAGAGAGAAGGCTCATCTCAGAGAGCATTGTATGGATAAAGCAGAAAAAACGGGGTGTAGAAACAAATAAAAGCTTAATCATGATCACTGGGCCTACTAGGGGCAGCATCCATGGCAGTAAGGGAGAGCTTGTCCATGTTTGGTTGTACTGGCCCCAGCTTCGGCTGACAAAGTATCGATCAGAGGGGGTTTTGCTGGTCAGATGAGCAAGCCCATGAATGTGTTGAAAGAGGGGGAGACACCTGAGTACACACGGATTCTCACCAAAATCTCCCTCCTAGACATACAACACATTATTTTGCTTTCTTTCTTATGCCATTTCATTTTACTCATCCTGCTTTACATTATCTTAAGGCCCTTCAGAATATCCCTCTTTCATACATTTCTTTTTTTCAAACACACATACCTCACCTCACTTGCATTTACCAGACTTAGCTAAACCTTAGTTTTAGAAGATAATTGAACACCATCTAAACAATGATGAAAAAACACAAATTTAAGGTAGATAGCCCCTGTAGCTTTTCGTTCCTGTACCCAGTGATTTAATTGGCAGAGACTGGTGTCCCAAGCCTGCATCTGTTGGGTGATATTAATGTTTCCAATTTGTCTAAGGTCACACTGTGGGGTTTGAATCCAGGGAGGAGGAGGTGTGGGTGGCCATCTGGAGAGGATTTTTAAAAGGAGAAATTCCAGCTGGGCTGACACTGTGTAAGAATCCCAAGCTGCAAAATCCCTCCTGCACGTACTCCATGACAAGCTGCAGCTTCAGCCCAGGGGACACTGGACACCTAGGTGTGCTCGCTGGGGGACTGAGATTGATCATAGCCTAGGCTTCGAGGAGCAGGAAGATGTGCGGATTTTCTAGCTGAGCATGTCGTGGTGGAGTAAGGCTGCTCTGTGAATAACCTCTGCCCACCTTGGAGAGTCCCGTATGGATTCTAATATACTGGTCCCCGAGTCTTTCTTAAGGGGAGCTAGAGAGCCTCTCTATCTGCTACTTGCAATCTGCACATTTTACCACCTGGGGCCAAGCCTTTGCAAGAGCTCCTGCATCCTCTGCACCATCCGTGTGCCCAGGGGTGAGCAGCAGGTCTCTCCTACCAAGGGGGCAGAACCTAAGATGGGCGAGAGAGGTTGCATTCAGCTCCAGAAACACGTCTTCATCATACTGGATCTGGGATTGGGAAGGACGGACATTTTGGTGATCATAGGATTCTGCTCCAGTTGATCTCATAGCCAGACTAACAGCCACTCCCCACCGCCCCAGTCCTGTTACTCCGCCTCCTGCCCAGGCCCCATCGTCTCTGCCCAGCACACCTCCCAGAGGTTGTCCAGGGCACATCCACAGTGGACACGTGACCATGACCAGCCCCTCCACATGCTGGAGAGCCTGTCCCTGCTCCTCCAGCACAGCCCTGGTTGTGGAGGCCCAATGGGGACAGGTGTGCAGGGAGATGGGGTGTGTGGGCCCCTGTTTTCCTGCCCCCCAGGACCCGACACTGTCCTGGAACTGAATGATCTGGGCTCGGTGTCTCCGTGTGGAGTGTCCTGATGCCTCCACCATCAGATTCCTGCGCCTGTGCCCTCACTGCTGCCTCCTGGTCCGTCCACTCCTCTCCTCTGGGAGGTGTGCTGGACAGAGACACTGGGGACTGGCAGGAGGGGGAGCCGTGGGAATGGGGCAAGGAGCATATCGTGGGAGCTCTGTTGAGATTTTTGACAAAAACGAGATTCCAATTTGTTCAAGTTTTATAGGAGACAGATGAAATTTTCAGTTTTCATCAATTTTCAGGACTTATATGGAGAATATAATAATGACATATTCACATGAGGTGATAATAAATGGGTTGAATGAACAGCAGACATAGATGCTATTAGTGTCCATAGAACTGGAAGGAATAATTATGTAGAAAAAACATTCAGTTATTATCCTGTATTTATAACCCATTCTATTTTCAATATTGGAAGAATTAAGATTTTGTTTCTCTTTCCTCTTTTACACAGATGATGGCTCCAGGGGTGGCCAATCTCACGGCCGTGATATAATTTGTCCTCCTGGGGTTCCCCTCCCAGAGGACCATGGGCTTCCTGCACCCGCTGCTCTTCTCCCTGATCTACCTGCGAGCCCTGCTGGGGAACGGGCTCATCATCCTCATCACCACCCTGGACCAGCACCTCCACACCCCCATGTACTTCTTCCCGAAGAGTCTGTCCTTCACGGACCTCTGCCTCATCTCAGCCACAGTCCCCAAGTCCATTGCCAACTCTCTAAGGCACAGCAGCTCCGACTCCTTCCTGGGCTGTGTCCTCAAGGTCTTTTTGCTGGTTATTTCAGCAACTGTGTAGCTTCACCTGCTCACAGTGATGTGCCTTGACCGCTATGCTGCCATCTGCCACCCCCTGCACTATGACGTCATCATGAGCAGGGACAGGTGTTTGCAGCTGACAGCTGTGTCCTGGCTGGGTGGGGGTCTCTATGCTGTCATGCACACAGCTGGAACCTTCTTGTCATATTGCGGGTCCAACCTGGTCCACCACTTCTTCTGTGACATCCCCCGATTATTGGTTATTTCCTGCTCAGGAAAATTTATGAACAAATATGTCCCAATTATCATTAGTGTGGTGTTGATTATCTGCTGTTTCATTTTCATCGCCATTTCCTATGTCCACATCTTCTCTGCTCCCAGGAAGTTCCCATCCACAGAACGGAAGGCCAAGGCCTACTCCACCTGCCTTCCCCACCTGCTGGTTGTGGTGCTGTTTGTCTCCACTGGAAGCTTTGCTGATCTGAAGCTGACCTCAGGGACCCCGTCCATGTCTGACCTGGTCATTTCTATGTTCTACACAATGGTGCCCCCCACCTTTAATCCTGTCATATACAGTCTGAGGAACCAAGCCTTGAAGATGGCTGTGGGGAGACTGATGAAGGGCCAATACTGAAAGATGTGAGATATCACAATCTACAACTATAAAACCTCATTAATACAGCTTTTCCCCCTAACTCTTACATGTCATCATTTATAAGCATAGATTTTGCATTAGGATTATCCCCTTGTCACAAATTCATATTCTCATAATCCTCACTATACTCCGGTTTCTTAAATTGCTGCAATCCTTCCCCCAAGCCCTCCCTGTGTGATGTTCACAAACTGAATCCAGCTCATGGTTAAAAAGTTGTATTTGGTGTAGAAAGAATGTTCTAGAACTCACATTCACCACCATTTACATAACGTGAGCAGTGGTAAAATGGTCTGTCCTCAGGACCACATGGCCATGGGACCCCAGTCCTGGGGCTCGGTTCCCACAGCCTGTGTGTGTCTCCACTGAGGGCCTTGTCCTTGTGATGGCAGGGGAGAGGTTGAGTGGACCCCCATTCCTCACGATTCCTCACAGGGCATCTCCTCCTGGAGAAGTTCCTGTTCCTGCTCAAAGGACAAATGGAAATTACACCTGACTCTTCCAGAGGTGGAAGGATGGAAGCTTCCTTGGTTAGTAGGAATCTATGAGTAAAACCTGGAATGGATGAAATGTTAATTTATGTGATGCCTGTTTGGATGCCAACGTGACTGCTCCCCCCCTCGATGTGGTGTTTTCAAAAGAAAAGTTATATGAATATTCTTTGAAGAACTGCATTTCTACTTAAAAGTTTATAATCTGTAACTTGTCATTGTGTTGATTTTTAGGTTCCCTTACTTTTCCAGATTGTATCTTGATCCTCTACCAGGTCTTCTCCACCTTCCTGTAGATTGCACTTAATTTCACTTTTCTTCCACTTGGGAACTGTGTTATTAACTTGCATAACTGTGTTATGCAAACTAAAGCATGGCATATTTGCAATTTTAATGTAATTTTACACATCTGCACTGCACTTCAGAAGATATCACTCTTGTTTTCCTAACACTGAGAACGTGAGCTGAGGTGACGTGCCTCCTCTCCAGGAGCAGGTCACTGTGTCTCCAAACTCTCCTAACCAAACACTGCAAAATCTCCTGTGTCTCCACATTTTGTCCATGAAAACATTTATGATAATAAAATGTAGTTAATCACCAGACATGACTCGTCCATTCAAATTTCAGAATGAAACCTGAGCTAAAAAATCCCTCAAAGTAATACTCATTTTAGTGATAGCATGAGGTCACAGTCCTCATCCCCTTGGAATATGACGTCATTCTCTGGTCAGATTTCTGTGGATGAATTTTCTATTTTTCCTAGAATAAATCCAGTCAGTGTGTGTTGAGAAGAGATTTTACCATGAGTGTTTCATCCCAACATCACGTTAATTTGTTATTTGTTCTCATCAAGGAGGACACTCATTTTTTTTATTTTTATTTTTTAAAGATTTTTTTATTTATTTATGCAAGTACTGGGTACAGTCAGAAGCGTGGGAGGGTGAGAGAATTCACCAGAGCCAGAGCAGGGAGCAGAGCAGGCAGAAGGACTGAAGGACACTGCTGAGGGGAGCAGCGGGCGGCAGGAGAGGTCTGCGTGCCATGTGGGACCCTCCTCCGGTGGCCGGGGAGCAGCCGGGGATCGAACCGGCACTGCAGAGGCTGCGGGCAGATTCGCAACCCAGCGCTCAGCCGCTGCACCACCGGGGAGGCCCAGGACACTCATTTAGACATTTTACTCTTTTCACCGTGGGTCACTTTTCACTCCCCCACATGCACCAGTGTCCACTCAGAATCTACTAAATGCCCTGTAGTGCCTGCCCCTTCTGTTCACACTCCTACTCTCCTCCCCTGTTCTGTCTGGTAAATAGAAATTTTTGTATTCAGTCGAACATTTCCTTTTGCTGTTTGCCACTATAATTTTTAAATTATTGACTTTTTATATTATAATCCACAGATGAGTGAGACCAGCCAATATCTTTCACTTTCTGACTTATTTCTCTAGCATACATACCACAAGGTGCACTTTTGGTCCCTAAGGGCACTAGTTCACCTTTTTTAATAGTTGTATAGTATTCCACTGTGTGTGGATCCGCATTCTTTATTCACTATTCTGTCCAAGGTACTTTGGTTAGGGCCACAGCCGGCAATGGTGGACAGGGCTGCTGTAAACACAGGTATACGTGGTCTGCACAGGAGAGTCTGCGCATCTGGGACAAATACCCGGATGAGGTTGCTCCATCCTGTGGTTGTCCTGTTGTTAGTGTCTGAAGACATCTCCACGCCATTCCCAGGACAGGTGAGAGGCATTTTCTCTGCCTCCCTCACCTTTTTTCTCTGTCCAGTCTCTTGATTGGTCCCTTCTCACAGGTGACAACAGTTTGGATTTCTATTTTCCTTATTATTAGAACAATTTGGAATAGGTTAAAATTTTGCATTAAACAAACCCTTAAAATACCAGAAGGAACACGCAGGTGCTGCCCACTGCACAATCACCCCACAGATGAGTTTGGGGACAACACACCAAGGACCAGGGAAGAAGAGCACGTAGGAACAAGTGCCCCCCCACACTAGAGAGCTTCTGTGCCTCAGAAAAGCCATCCCCTAAATGGGCCCCTGCACTGGGAGAATATTGTGCACATCACACATCTGAAAAGGGGAGTGTCCAAAGTACACAAAACCTACAAACCCAGCAACAGAAAGAGACACCCCAATTCAACACGGACTCAGACCCCCAGAGACATTTCCCTCGGGTAGGTGAGGAGCCCACAGCCTCTCACACTTTTTATTCAGGTTGAAACCATACGCTCTACAGAGCGCATCCACCTGCCTCACACGTGAAGCCACTTGAAAATCCCTGAGAAAGTCATAGATACCAGCGCGTGTTGCATAAGATCTCCTGGATTCCTGATGCATCCTTTTGATTTCATTATTGTTATAATCTAATTATCCTAAATTAATATTGTCAGGTGATTTCCTGCGTCGTCTGACTATTTAAAATTTATCCTTTTCATCCATCCCACTCGCTGCCCCGCTGTCCCCCCTTAGAGGCATCCAGGGCAGACAGAGCACCTGAGTCTGTTTTTTGCAACTCACTCGTGGGCACCCGGGGCTGGACGCTGCTCAGCCGGGACAGGCGGGAAGGACGGACATTCCCTCATTGGCTGAGATACTACAATAGTCTTGGTGACTACACAGGTTCCCCCGATACCCCTGTGAATGCTCCCCAGAAGGCAAGGACAAAGCCTACTCCGCCTGCCTTCTCCCCCTGCTGGTTGTGGTGCTGTTTCTCTCCACTGCATTCTTTGATTATCTGAAGCCAAACTCAGGGACCCCGTCCATGTCTGACCTGGTCATTTCTATGTTCTGTACGGTGGTGCCCTCCACCTTTAACCCCATCATGTACAGTCTGAGGAACCAAGCCATGAAGTCGGCTGTGGGGAGACTGATGAAGGGGAGACACACCTAAATGTAATTGGGAAGATGACTTCATGACTCCATTATGAGACACATATTTTAAAATTTCACATAATACTGGCCTTTATGTTTTTTCTAAGTTCATATAATTTCTTTGTAAAATTTAAAAATATATGTTCATTTTTAAATTACATTTATGATGACTTCATAGTTTGCTGCTCATATACTCTATTAGCATTGATTGTTCCTCTTTTTAACACTTAGGTGCACTGTGAGATTCCGTGTATACTGGAGGGGACTTCCAGACACTCTTTGCAGGTCTCCATTTCTGTGCTCCCGGATGCGAGAGGCAATGGTTGGGTTTCATCACATGGGTCAGCAGAAGTTCTCTCACTGGGCAGCATCTCCAGTCTCTAAGGTAGCTTCCCCTTTCAAGTCACTGACATTCTCAGTCATGTGGTCAGGGACCTCGGGGAGGATAGAGGCCCCTTTACTTGGTGAGTGGGGCCTTCTCAGCATAAATAAGGCCTTTGGTCCAAGTTGGGATCTGAGTAGTCACGACCTTCTGTGGACAAAGACCCACACATGTAACGTAGTGGAGACATTCCTGGAAGCTCTGGTGTGGGTGGGTGCTGCCGGCATTTACCATAAACACACTCAGCGCATGGTGGAAACCAGAAATAAGAAAGGTAAGTTCATGTGCACTGAAAAAAAAAAAAAAACAAGTTATGATGCTCTAAACAAATTAATAGCTAGTAGCCAACCTCATATCTAATATTTCCAGAAATCTGTTAGGGATGCCATCCATGACCTCACCCCACACTTTACAGGAGTGTTACCCCCATTTATTTCATCACTAGAGTGGGCAGGAATGGCAGGACAATGCCCTGGCCAGGCAGGTCATCAAGAGGAATCGTACCTAGAATGTCTGCATTTTTTTATGAACATGTTGAAATGAAAAAAACTCATCAGATTGATGTACAATAAAATAATATTATCATTCAGTGTACACATAAAGATAACAAAGAATTTGAAGGAGATTTCAATTTGGGAAGCGAAATGCCCCCATGATTGTTACTTGCTCTCTGGCCTCAGGTCCTCTCTGCTGACTGCATCCACCTTTGCTTTCCCTTCTGTGACGTCCCACATTTTAAAATTTCACAACAAAATATTTTGTGATGAAAATGTAGTTACAATTGGATGTCAGACATTTAAGTCATTCTCACAGAGGTCACCTTGCGAGGCCGCTAGTCAGGCCTACCTTGAATCCAGCCCAGGTGAGACCCATGTGGGCACAAAGTAAATATGGAGGCAGCCAGGAATGGTTAGAAAATGGCAACATCTCCATCTTTGAAAGTGTGGGATGACAACTTCTTACTCTTCTTTTAGTGACAGGCAATTTTATTTTTCTGCCAATAAATGACTTTCTTCATATTAATTCTTGGTACTGTTATACTTTACAGGTATAAAGTTTTGGGATACAATAAGAACCCAATATATATATTGAATTAAGAACCTGAATCAGAGCATTATAAATATTCACTGAGACTATTCATAGTCATTGCATAGCATAATTAAAATGTGTAAGTGAATAAAACATTAAACACCTCAAGTTTGTTGGAATTTAGACATTTAAAATTGTTGGGCAACATGTTATTATACAGTGAGAACTCTAGCGACTCCAAAAAAACCCAAATTAATTTAAATAAACCACTTCTGTATACTTGGAAGTTTAGAAAATGAACACATGAAAACCGATTGCCTTCCTATATGCAAAATATGAAGCAGAGAAGGTGAGAAGAGAGTCCTTTATATAATCACATAATTAAGTATCTAGGAGTAAACCTAAAAGATGGAAAATTGTAAGACATTCTTAAAACAAATAGGAAATGCCCAAAAATGGAAAGATAAACCCTCCTCATTAATTGAAGAATCAGCATTACAAAATATCCATAAGAACCACAGCAATTTGCACATTTAACGATTACCAAATGAATAATTTAATGGTATTCTTCCAAGATATAAAACAAATATTACTGAAATATATATGGAACCACAAAAGACCCAGAACCCAAAACAATCATGACAAAAATGAGGAAGAAATGAGGTAGCACACTTCCATACTTAAGTCTATACAATAAGGCTTTAATACTTAAAGCAGCATGGCACTGGGAGAAAAACAGACACAGACCCCTGGAATATAACGAGGGCCCAGGAATCTACCCTAATCAGGATGGACAGTGACCCTACAAAAGAGGAGCCAGAGCAGGCACTGGAACAGGAAAGTGGGGAGATGGTGCTGGGAGAATCAGACAGACACACACAGCAGAGTGAAGCAGGTCCTACCCCACACCCTACAGAAGAGTAAATCAAGCAGATAAACACTTGTTTCCATGTGTGACGTCACCATCATCATGCAGCAAACCTAAGGATATGACACCATGAGCAGAAACCCTAATATTCTACTCCATTTTGTTAAGGTTAAAAGTAAAATTATCCCAACAAAAGGATAATTCAAATGTAAGTGCAGTGACAGGTGCTGGGGTGGAAAAGAACCGCAGGGTACCCAACTTCAGAGACAAGTAAAGTTTCCCTTCCCACAGGGCTGGTGACCCCCATGGTCACTCACTTCTGCTGGATGTCCATTGACTTTCCATCCCACTCCCCCTCCCTGGGCTCCCTCCTGCCTCTTTCAGTGTCCCTTCCCTCCCACCTCAGGTCTTTCCACATCCCCCTCAAGTCCATCTCCCTGAAGGGCACACAGGGGGTGACGGGCGACTGTCCAGCTGTCTAGACAGGGACTCAGGACACTGTTATGACTGATGGTGCCCACCATGGCAGACACGACAGATGGGGAATGGAACCTGGACATGAGGATTTGTCTATTCATGTCCATAGAGGCTTGAGCCAGACACAAGTGATACACCGAGTGTGATAATTACTCGCTGAGACGCACAGCAGGACGCTCCAATTAATACAGTCAGGTAAACACACACTTTCCCTCTGGAGGAAGGTCCCTGAAGGCTGGAATCCGGACCATGTCCAACACGCGGACACCAGCTCCACAGCTCAAATAGTTCAGCCCTGAGGCCCTGCTCTGTCCATGAGGTGGTGTAGGATGGTGTGGAACATCCTGTGAGTGCTCAGAGGCTCCCCAAGCCCCGACCATGGGTGAGAGGCTGGGATGCCCTCTGTCCTGCCATGGGGACAACCTCAGGAGAGAGTCTCAAAGGGCAGCTGGATCTTTCTCCCGAGATTAAAGGTATCTGCCCCCAGCTGTTTAAAGAGGAGAATTATTCACAATGAAAGTTTTCTGATGTCAAACTTAATTTTAGACTTGAGAACGTGCTATAGTTAAACTGTTCGTTTTGTCATTCATGACAACTAATTTCCTGAAGGTGCCCAAGTCGCTCAGTGTCTCACTGTCGTATCAGCCTGGGATGAGACACAATGAGAGAAAACACATTCTCATTTAATTTAATGTGGTCAAAGATATTGACTTTTAATACATTGATCATATTAGAAGATTTTGAATGATGGGATGTGTGAAGATTATTGTTCATATCTAGGATTTCAGCATCAGCACAATGAGTGTGTTTAGGATACTAAACAAAATCATAACAATTACTGGAATTAGACTGTAGTGAAGAAATTCTAATGAAAATTTAAAACTAATACTTATTGTTAAATTCAGAATGTTAAGCATTTCTGTCTTAAACATGACAGAAAAGAGTCAAGTAGAAACTCAGTAACGTGTATTGCAACATGTTGACCACTTAATGGCTCTGACGCAAATGTGAGGCTGGCAGGGACCTTTGACTATTTATAGACGTGAAATTGGGTTTTTCCCCATCTCCATACTCTGGGATTGTTGGTAATATTGTAAAATAAAGTCATAATATTTAAACAGCTCCTGGAGGAGATAGATGTCAAATGTTGTTTTATCATTTTAAATTTGTATATAAATCACTCAACAGATGTCAACATTATTAAAAACCAAGTACCCTAATTTATTTCCTTGATTTTTATTATTTTTTTGGAATTATTCCCACCAATGTGTTGCAATTAATTTATATTACTATATTCTCATAAAAATCCTGCCTCCCAGGGCCTCCCATCCGTCACCCAACAGAAGAAGGAGAGGGTGAGATTGGGGAGGGGGAGGGGAGTGGGCAGGGCTGCCTCGTGTCCAGGCGTCCACACTCACGCACCTGGGGGACCCAGGGCCCTGGGACCGGCGGGGACAGCCACATGCACAGACCGTCCGGCTCAGCCCCAGAGCGGCCTCATTCCTGCACAGATGTGCATGAGCCTGAGGGGGACAGAGGGGCCAGGAGGGTCCCGGGGGTGGACGAGCCCATCCTGCAGGAGGGACATGTGGGTGTGACCATGGTAAGAGGCTACAGGAGAAACCACTTTAGGGCCTTGGGTGAGGGAAGGGGCAGGACAATGACCGGGATGGGCAGGAGCATGAGGTCACCCTCTCAGCACATACTATGCAGGGGTGAGGGGAACTCCATGGTCAGACAGCAACACAGGGCACGATCCCAAAACTGCCCCTGCAGCTGAGACTGGCCAGTGATTTGCAGGGACTGGGGTCTGACACCCCCACAGGCTATTTGGGGCATCCTTGACCATTCCGATTCTTGAGGCTGGCTGGGGGGGGTTGCCGCTCTTGAGAGGTGCGCTGACTGGGGCTTGGGGATGGCAGAGGAGGGGCCAGGGTCAGGGCTTCAGGGGTGCCCATGCACAGGATGTGGTGAGACGGGAGGAGACTGCTCAGGGAGCTGAGGTCGGTTGAACTCTCTGCCCTTCAGCATCTCCCACAGTTGGCGTGGACAGTGGCGGCACCTGTGGGTCACAAGATGGAGAAGCCGAGCAGAGCTGGAGCTGAGATCCCTGTGGGTTGATGCTGGTCAGGGCATGGAGAGAGGTCAGTGGGGAAGGACAACTCTGGTCCTATGCAGAGAGACATTGCGGGTCCAGCATGGCCGGACGATCACGGTGTTTTATTCCTCTAGACATTCATGTAGTGATGGTTCCAGGGGTGACCAATCTCACGGCCATGACAGAATTCGTACGCCTGGGGTTCCCCACCCAGGGGAACATGGGCTTCTTGCACCCGCTGCTCTTCTCCCTGGCCTACCTGTGCGCCCTGCTGGGGAACAGGCTTATCGTCCTCATCACCACCCTGGACCGTCACCTCCACACCCCCATGTACTTCTTCCTGAGGAGTCTGTCCTTCACGGACCTCTGCCTCATCACAACCACGGTTCCCAATTCCATTGCCAACTCTCTGAGGCACAGCAGCTCCATCTCCTTCCCGGGCTGTGTCCTCCAGGTCTTCATGATGGTTATGTCAGCAGGTACAGAGCTGTGTCTACTCACAATTATGATTCTTGACCGCTATGCTGCCATCTGTCACCCCCTGCACTATGAAGTCATCATGAGCAGGGATAGGTGTGTGTAGCTGACAGCTGTGTCCTGGATGGTTGGGAGTCTTGATGCTGTGATTTACACAGCTGGAACCTTCTCCTTGTCCTACTGTGGGTCCAACGTGGTCCACCAGTTCTTCTGTGACGTACCCCAGTTAATGGCTATTTCCTGCTCAGGAGATTTAATGAGCAAACTTGTCCCCATTCTCATTTGTGTGGTCTGGGGTATCTGCTCTTTTATTTTCATCATCATTTCCTATGTCCACATCTTCTCTGCTGTCAGGAAGATCCCATCCACAGAAGGGAAGGCCAAAGTCTTCTCTACCTGCCTTCCCCACCTGGTGGTTGTGGTGCTGTTTCTCTCCACTGCATTCTTTGATTATCTGAAGCCGACCTCAGGGACCCCGTCCATGTCTGAACCTGGTCATTTCTATGTTCTACACAGTGGTGCCCCCCACCTTTAATCCCATCATATACAGTCTGAGGAACCAAGCCATGAAGTTTGCTGTGGGGAGACTGATGAAGGGCCTATACTCCAAGATGTGAGATATCACAATCTACAATTATAAATCTTCATTAATTCAGCTTTTCCCCCCTAACTCTTACATGTCATCATTTATAAGCATAGATTTCCTGCATTAGGATTACTCCCTTGTCACAAATTCATATTCTCATAATCCTCACTATACTCTAGTTTCCTAAATTGCTGCATCCTTCCCCCAAGCCCTCCCCTGTGATATTCATGAACTGAATCCAGATCGTGGTTAAAAACTTGCATTTGCTGTGGAAAGAATGTTCTAGAACTCACATTCACCACCATTTACATAACATGAGCAGTGGTAAAAGGGTCTGTCCTCAGGACCACATGGCGACGGGACCCCAGTCCTGGGGCTCTGTTCCAACAGTCTGCGTATGTCTCCACCGAGGGCCTTGTCCTCGTGATGGCAGGGGAGAGGCTGAGTGGAACCCCATCCTCAGGATTCCTCATGGGGCGTCTTTCTCTAGGAGAAGTTCCTTATCCTGTTCAAAGGACAAAGGGAAACCACAGCTGACTCTGCCAGAGGTGGAAGGATGGATGCTTCCTTGGTTATTAGGAATCTATGAGTGAAACCTGGAATGGATGGAATGGTAATTTCTATGATGCCTGTTTGGATGCCAATGTGACTGAACCCCCTCGATGTGGCATTTTCAAAAGTAAACTTATATGAATTATCTTTGAAGAGCTACATTTCTACTTAAAAGTTTATAACTTGTAATTTGTCATTGTGTTGATTTTTAGGTTCCCTTACTTTTTCAGATTGTATCTTGATCCTCTACCAGGTCTTCTCCACCTTCTGGTATATTACTCTTAAGTTCACTTTTCTTCCACTTGGGAACAATATTATTTTTTAGTATGTAAAATGTTATGCAAACTAAAGTAAGACATAGTTGCATTTTTTTTTTTATAATCCTACACATCTGCACTGCATGCCGGAGGTTCTCATATTATTTCCCTAACACTGAGAACGTGAGCTGGGGTGACGTTCCTCCTCTCTGGAGCAAGTCACTGGGTCTCCAAGCTCTCCTGACCAATGAGCACATTTTGTCCATGAAACTATTTATGATAATAAAATGTAGTTAATCACAAGACATGACTCGTCCATTCAAATTTCAGAATGAAACCTGAGTTAGAAAATCACTTCCAGTAATACTCATTTCAGTGATAGCATGAGAGCACATGGCCTTCCTGGTGGCACATTGGGTTGAGAGCCGCCCTGTGAAGGTTTGTGCAGTATCTGCACTGCAGGTTTGATTCCCGGTGGGCCAGGGAGAAATCCATATGGCACGGCAGACCTCCCAGTTCTCCCACTGCTCCCCTCAGCAGTGTCTTCAGACCATCTGCCTGTTCTGCTCCCTACTCTGTCTCTGGTGAATTATCTCACACTCCCTCACCTCTGACTGTACCCCAGTTCTTGTATAAATAAATAAATCTTAAAAAAATACACATGAGACCACAATCCGATCCACTTGGGATATGACATCATTACGTGGTCAGATTCCTGTTTATGCATTTTCTGTTAAGCTTGAACCAATCCAGTGAGTGTCTGTGAGGATCTTTCCATGAGTGTTTCATCACAACATCATGTTAACTTGTTATTTGTTCTTATCAAGGAGGAAACTCGTTTTCACTTTTTACTGTTTTCACCATGGGTCACTTTTCACTCCACCCCATGCACCAGTGTCCACTCAAAATCTACTAAATGCCTTTCAGTGCCCGGCCCCTCCGTCCACACTCCTACTCTCCTCCCCTGTCCTGTCTGGTAATGAGCAAATTTTTGCACTCAGTCCAACATTTCCTTTTGCTGTTTGCCACTATATTTTTTTTAATTGTTGACTTTCATATTATAATCCACAGTTGGGTGATACCAGCCAATGTCTTTCACTTTTTGACTTATCTCACTAGCTTACACTCTTCAACGTCCACCTTTGGTCCCTTAGGACACTAGTTCACCTCTTTAATAGCCATGAGGCATTCCATTGAGTGTGGATGCACATTATATATTCTCTCCTCTATCCCCGGCACTTGGGTTGGGGCCATGGCCAGCAACAGTGGATGGTGCTGCTGGGAACACAGGTGTGTGTGGTCTGCACTGCAGTCTGCACATCTGGGAAAAAACCCGGATGAGGTTGCTCCGTTCTGTGGTTGTCCTGTTGTTAGTGTCTGAAGACGTCTCCACACCATTCCCAGGAGGGGTGAGAGGCCTTTTCTCTCCCTCTCTCACCTTTTTGCTCTCTCCAGTCTCTTGATTGGTCCCTTCTCACAAGCGACAACAGTTTGGATTTCTATTTTCCTTATTATTAGAACAATTTGGAATGGGTTCAAAATTTGCATTAGACAAACCCTTAAAATACCAGAAGGAAAACACAGGGACTGCCAACTGCACAGTCACCCCACAGGTGAACATGGGGACACTCGCCAAGGACCAGGGAAGAAGAGCACATAGGAACAAGTGCCCCCCCACACTAGAGAGCTTCTGTGCCTCAGAAAAACCATCCCCAAAATACGCCCCTGCACTGGGAGAAAATTGTGCACATCACACACCTGACAAGGGTGAGTGTCCAAAATACACAAAACCTACAAAACCAGCAACAGAAAGAGACACCCCAATCCAACACGGTCTCAGACCCCCAGAGACATTTTCCTGGGAGAGTTGAGTTCAGGAGCCCGCAGCCTATCACACCTTTTATTCATGTTGAAACCGTCTTGGCTCCTGAGCGCGTCCACCTGCCACACACCTGCAGGACGTGAACGAGCCTCGATAGTCACAGGGGCTGGCTCATGCTGCATAAAGTCTCCTGCATTCCCGATGCTTGTTTTAGATTTTAATATTGCATAGAATCTGAGTCTCCTGAATTAGTCCTGTCAGGTGATTTCCTGAGGCGTCTCACTGTTGCAAATTGATCCTCTTCATCAATCCCACTCGCTGTCCCTCTGTCTCCTCACAGAGGCCTCCCAGGAGACAGAGCACCTGAGTCTGCTTTCTGCTACTCACTCGTGGGCACACGGGGCTGGACACTGCCCAGCCAGAATGGGCAGGAAGGACGGACATTCCCTTGTTGACCGAGACACAACAACAGTCTCGGTGACCACGCGGGTTCCCAGTTAACCCCACGAGCAGCTCCCCAGACCCTGACCCTGTACCTTCTCCCTGAGCCCCAAAGGACACCCTGCCCAGGCGTTGACCCCGCCTGCCCTGCCGTCCAGGCCGCCTGATGAGCAGGAGGGAGGGGAGTCCTCTCCCGGGGGGCTCTGATCCAGGAGGCATTCGGGGCCACCGTCATCAGTGTGGATGGTCACTGGTCAAAGGTGACTTGAGAAATCGCTGACCTAGGGGTGCTCAGAATCGCAATGCCCCAGGGAGACACAGGCAAGCCTTGGGAGCCTCAGGCTACCCACCTGCCCCCTGAGCTCAGAGGCGATGCCCCTGACGGCCTCTGGGTGCCAGCCCCGTCTGCCAGCTCCCCAGTGCATCCGCTGCCCACCAACCCCTGACCCCGGGCGCCCCCCCACACCAAGCTCATGGCACCCAAACGTGTCAGGGAAACGAAGGGCCCCACCCGCCACCCTCAGCGTGGCCTGCACAGACCTGGGTGGGCCTTGTTCCAGCCCCTGTATCCTCAAAGCAGCGGCGGATCGTTCCTCTGTCACATGAACAACACATGAGACAGAATGGAGGACTTTTTCTTCATTGTGGATGAAAAGAGACCGGGGGTGTATTTACAAGACAGAGGAGACAACTTCAAAGGCAGAACATGCGGGACCCTGAACTGCATCTCCCTAACCCCTGCATCCATCAGGGGGAAACCCGCTCACAGGCACACAGACAACGCTGACGTTCTCCTCCTCCCAATCGCCAGGCCCGGCCGCTCTCCCTGGACAGCTGCAGGCTCTTGCCTGGACCCAGGCCTTAGGCTGCGGCTGGGCCAAGCCCGGGGTGAGGTCTCCGGCGCCTGAGCCCGAGGCCGCTTGCCAGGGGAGGGACGTGTCGCGGCCCCGCGTCAGGAGTCTGTGTGCTTGTCCCCCGCGAGGCTGGCTGATTCCCGGGCCTCAGAGCGCGTCGCATGGTGGAAAAGTGAAGACAGACACGCCAGGGACAGGACAGGAGTCCGGCAAGAGGGAGACTCCACAGTGACAATCCTCAGACCAAACCTCAGCTGGGATGGGAGAGGGAGCTGCAGAGGGCGCCGTCCCCGATGGCCAGTGTGGTCCCCACGGCGCCCACTCTCAGGGCCAGTTGCCGGTCAAGGACGCAACAGAGGGGGTGGTGGGTGGTTTCAGGAACGGACTCAAAACAAGCGGCCTCTGTGGAGGAGGCAGTGAGAATGATGTGCCCGTGCCCACCGGGAGTCCCAGCGAGGGGACACTGCCCGTTCCACACTGAGGGTCGGCAGAAGAGAAAGTGACGACACCTCGGGGGGGGCAGTTGGACTCCCAGACATGGGCAGGAGGACAGTGACCTGCACCTCAGGTCAGCCCCGTGGGCAGAAGCGGGAGGAAGCGGATCTGGAAGACCAAGGGCAAATCTCTGGGCCTCCTGCTGCTAGAGGGGGTCACCAAAGGTCACGCCACCAACTGACATCAGGGCTGGCCTTGAGTGACTGGAGTCTCCTGAGCCTCTGTGAGTCCTCATGTCCTTCTGCCCAGTTTCAGTGTCCCAGGGTCCCTGCACACAGGTGCAGCCCGGGACAGGGCGTGTTGTCTGGGCACTACCCCTGTGTTGATGTGCCAGGTGTACTGAACCTGGCATGAGCCACAGGAGAGCAGGCCCAGGGCACTCCCTGTCATCATGAGGCTCTGAGACCAGACACAGCTCCTGGACCCACATCTCATTTGGGCAGTGAGGCGCCTGCATCCCGGCCCAGACACCCTGAAGTGCCCAGGGCACGCAGCGTCAGGTCCACCGGAGTCAGCTCTGGCCGCGCCTCCCCTAAGCAAAGGGCCCAAGAGCCTGCCCTGAGCTCAGGGCAGTTTGGGTCTGGGCAGGGGCCGGGGTTTCACTTGGAAACAAGACACCAGGATCGTCAATGAACCACACAGGCAGCACCCTCCAGAACTGACAGGGCTGAGCTCTCACCAGCTGCAGGCAGGATTGGAACCCCTGAGCACTGAACATGGAGCATCCAATGAGAGCTTCGCCGACAACAAGAAACAGCGAGCACTGGAAACCATCCATCAGGCTTGAAGGCGGGACCATGAAAGGATGTAAGCCGCATAGGTGCAGCCTGGACTGTTAAATTAGCCTCAGAAGAGGACGCATGTGGTGGCCTCAGAAGAGAAGCATGAGCTGATGGCTGCACACCCTCCCCAGACAGAGTCGCCACGGCTTCAGGACCTCCATAGACTTGGAGACCCCCGGACACCTCCGCAGTGGCCCTGCTGCTGCACCTGCCTCAGGCCCTGCCTCTGGCATCTCCTGCAAAGAGCACCTGGGCCTCAACCTGGTCTCTGCAGGCTGTTTGCAGGTGGCAGGCGCCAACACCCCAAGAGCTGGAACACTGGTGTCGCTGGTACTGCCCGCGGGGCCGGGTGCTCACCTGCCTGCTCCCTGGGGGCTGGTGCCTGTGTCTGGCCTCCTTGAGATCTCTCCATGGCCCAGCCATGTCTGGCCTGGCATCTGGTGCTGTCCAGCCTCGTCTGCGGACTATTGCTGTGGGATCTGCCCGTGCGGGCTGCCTTCCCTGGATGTGGGGATTTGATGTTGATCCTTGGGTTCCCCCGTGCTGACCCCTCCCTGCCCTCTGCCCATGCCCGTGGACCCCTGGGTGTTGCCAGCCACAGCCCATGGGCCCACATGACGGGGCGCCCCCTGTGTCCTTGAGGTGCAGGACACCAGGGTGGGAACAGGACTGGGGCCAGTGGACCTGCATACCAGGCGGGGTCATGTGCCGGCTGGAATAGAGGGGCGGGGGCATCTGCTTCATTGACAGGCCTGTGGGGTCGAGACCCTCCCCTCATTGTCTGTAAGAAACTCCAGAATCACCGTCAGTTTCAGGGGCTGCAGCTTCTGGGACTGCTCATCAGGGTGGGTCCCTCATGCTCGCTCTGGCCTCCGCCTTCCCTCCTGCGCTTGCCGGGGATGGTCCCAGCGTGCCTGCCCACAAGCTCGTTTGTTGTGTGTGACCCTGACCTGGGGGGCCTATGAGGACTCGGGGAGACAACACCGGGAGAGAGTCCCCCACTCTGTGGTGTCAGAGGCTGAGGCACACCCACCACAAGGACACGCAAGGCGGCGCAGCCGCGGACTGACCCCCATTGTAAGGTCACACCCGCCTTCATCAGACACGACCGTTCACATGTTCCATTTTTAGGCGCTGAGGCAAACAGCCTTTTCTAATAAAATAATTCCTGTGTCAGAACATCCAGGTGCTTCCCTGGCTCGCTCTTGAGGGATTTTGTCCTGTTTTTCCTTCTTCCCTCCCCCTCCCGCCTCCACATGGCCCTTCCCCACCTGCCAGGCTCAGGAGGGTGCATGGGGTGGTGGCAGCTTTCCCCGCAGTGCACGAGGAGATGTCAGGCCAGGGCGTGGGAGGGGGAAATCGCAGACCCCACGGCGGGTCTGTCTGTGGGTGCATTGGCGGGGACCAGGAGAGAGTCCTGGGCTTGGGAGCCCTGAGCATGTGGCTGTCACCATAGGGTGGACCATCCCTCCCACACTGATGGTGGCTGCTCCTGAGCCCTGAGGAAGTAGCTGCAGGAGAAACCACCTCAGCACTTCAGGTGAGGACAGGGGGACAATGACCAGACGGGCAGGACAGGATGTCACTCTCTCAGCGCATACGAGCAGGGGCGAGGGCCAGAGGGTCGTCACATGGCGACACAGGGCGGGGACTCCCTACCCACTGCCCTGATGAAGGACGTGGGCCTCAACCAGGAATCAACTCAGGGCCATCAGTGTCCACTTGGTCCAAAATGTGCGCCTGGAGCTGCGACTGGCCAGTGTTTTGCAGGGACTGTGGCTGAGACCCCGCAGGCTAGATTTGGGGCATCCTTGACAGTTCGTGTTCCTGAGGATTCTTGGGGGTTCCGCTCCTGAAAGGTGCATGGACTGGGGCCTGGGGACAGCAGAGGAGGGACCAGGCTCAGTGTTTCAGGGGTGCCCATGCACAGGACATAGTGAGACGGGAGGAGACTGCTCAGGGGGCTGAGGTCAGTTGAACTTTCTGCCCTTTAGCATCTCCCACAGGCGGCGAGGACAGTGGTGGCACCTGCCGTTCACTAGCTGGAGAGGCTGAGCAGAGCTGGAGATGAGATCCCTGCGGGGGGATGCTGGACAGAGCACGGAGAGAGATCAGTGGGGAAGGCCAGTGCTGGTCACCTGCAGAGAGACACCGTGGGTCCAGCACTGGCTGACAATCACAGCTTTTTATTCCTCTAGACTTTAATGCGGTGATGGTTCCAGGGGTGACCAATCTCATAGCTGTGACAGAATTCATCCTCCTAGGGTACCCCACCCAGGGGACCATGGGCTTCCTGCACCTGCTGCTCTTCTCCCTGGTCTACCTGTGTGCCCTGCAGGGACCGGGCTCATCATCCTCATCACCACCCTGGACAGGCACCTCCACACCCCCATGTACTTCTTCCTGAGGAGTCTGTCCTTCTCGGACCTCTGCCTCATCTCAGCCACTGTCCCCAAGTCCATTGCCAGCTCTCTGAGGCACAGCAGCTCCATCTCCTTCCCAGGCTGTGTCCTCTAGGTCTTCATAATGGTTATGTCAGCAGGTACAGAGCTGTGTCTACTCACAATTATGATACATGACCGCTATGCTGCCATCTGCCACCCCTTGCACTATGACTTCCTCATGTGCAGGGACAGGTGTGTGCAGCTGACAGCTGTGTCTTGGCTGGGTGGGGGTCTCTATGCTGTGATCACACAGCTGGAACCTTCTCCTTGTCCTACTGTGGGTCCAACTTGGTCCACTAGTTCTTCTGTGAAGTCCCCCAGATATTGGCTATTTCCTGCTCAGGGAAGTTAATATTCAAAAGAACTTGTCTATATTGCCATTGGTGTGATTTTGGATTTCTGGAGTTTCATTTTCATCATCATTTCCTATGTCCACATCTTCTCTGCTGTCAAGAATATCCCATCCACAGAACGGAAGGCCAAGACCTACTCCACCTGCACTCCCCAAATGCTGGTTGTGGTGCTATTTCTCTCCACTGGATGCTTTGCTTATCTCAAGCCTACCACAGGGACCCCATTCGTGTCTGACCTGGTCATTTCTATGTTCTACACAGTGGTGCCCCCCACCTTTAATCCCGTTATCTGCAGTCTGAGGTACCAAGCCATGAAGATGGGTGTGGGGAGACTGATCAAGGGGAGACTCACCAAAATGTGATAGAGAAGATGAGTTTATGACTCCATTATGAGAGACATATTTTAAAATTTAACTTAATGCTGGCCTTTATGTTTTTCTAAGTTCATATAATTTCTTTGTAAAATTTAGATATATATGTTCATTTTAAAATTATATTTATGATGACTTCATGCAGTCTGCTGCTAATATACTCTATTAGCTTTGATTGTTACTCTTTTTAACACTTAGGTGCACTGTGATATTCCGTGTGTACTGGAGGGGACAACCAGACACTCTTTGCTGGTCTCCATTTCTGTGCTCCCGGCCGAGAGGGGAAATGGTTGGGTTTCATCGCAGGGGTCAGCAGAAGTTCTCTCACTGGGCAGCATCTCCAGTCTCTAAGGCGTCTTCCCCTTTCATGTCACTGACATTCTCGGTCACGTAGTCAGGGACCTCAGGGAGGACAGAGGCCCCTTTACTTGGTGAGTGGGGCCTTCACAACATAAATAAGGACTTTGGTCCAAGTTAGGATCTGAGTAGTCACGACTTTCTGTGGACAAAAACCACACATGTGACGTGGTGGAGACACTCCTGGAAGCTCTGGTGTGGGTGGGTGCTGCTGGCATTTATGATAAACACACTGAGCACACGGTGACACCAGAAATAAGAAAGTTAAGTTCAAGTGCACTGTAATTAATAAAAAAAATACAAAAATTCATTGGGTGGGAATTTTTGAGAAGCAGTAAGAGAACTTAGCAAGTTTTGATGCTCTAAAGAAATAAATAGCTAGTAGCCAACCTCATATCTAATATTTCCAGAAATGTGTTAGGGATGCCATCCATGACCTCACCCCACACTTTACAGGAGTGTTGTGCCCATTTATTTCATCACTAGAGTGGGCAGGATGACAGCACAATGTCCTGGCCAGGCAGGTTATCAAGATGAATTGTACCTAGGATGTCTGTATTTTTTGCGAACATGTTGAAATGAAAAAAAAAATCATCAGATTGATGTACAATAAAATAATATTATCATTCAGTGTACACGTAAAGACAATAAATAATTTGAAGGAGATTTCACTTTGGGAAGCAAAATGTCCCCATGATTGTGTCTTGCTGTCTGGCCTCAGCGCCTCTCTGCTGACTGCATCCACCTTTGCTTTCCCGTTTGTGATGTCCCATATTTGAAAATTTCACACCAAAATATTTCATGATGAAAATGTAGTTCCAATTGGATGTCAGATATTTAAGTCATTCTCACAGAGTTCCTCTGCGAGGCCGCTAGACAGGCCTACCTGGCCTCCAGCCCAGGTGAGACCCATGTGGGCACAAAGTAAATAAGGAGGCAGCCAGGATCAGTTAGAAAATGGCAACATCTCCACCTTTGAAAATCTGGGATGACAAAAACTTCATACTCTCCTTTAAGTGACAGGCAATTTTAACTTTTCTGCCAATAAATGTATTTCTTCATATTAATTCTTGGTAATGTTATGCTTTACAGGTATAAAGTTTTGGTATACAATAAGAATCCAACATATGTATTGAATTAAGAACCTGACTCATAGCATTATAAACATTCACTGGGACTATTCAAGTCGTTGTATAGCATAATTAAAATATGTAAGTGAACAAAACAATAAGTACCTCATGTTTGTTTGAATTTAGACATTTAAAATTGTTGGACAACATGTTATTATACATTGAGAACTCTAGAGACTCAAAAAAATAAAAAAAACAAATAAATTAAAATATGAAGAAGAGAAGTTGAGAAAGGAATCCTATATGTAATCACAAAATTAAGTACCTAGGAGTAAAAATAAAGATAGAAAATTGCAAGACATTCTTAAAATAAATAGGAAACACTCTAAAAATGGAAATATAACCCCTCCTCATGATTGAAGAATCAGCATTACAGAATATCCATCAGACTCAAAGCAATTTACACATTCAATGCAATCCAAATGAACATTTTGATGGTATTTTTCACAGATATGAAACAAATAATATTTAAATATATATAGAACCACAAAAGAACAGAACCCAAAATAATCCTGACAAAAATGAGAAGAATGGAGGCAGTGCATTCAGACTCAAGTCTATACAATAAAGCTCTAATAGTTAAAGAAGCATGGCACTGGGAAAAAAAACAGACACAGACCCCTGGAATATAACGAAGGCCCAGGAATCCACCCTAATCTGGATGGACAGTGACCCTCTGACAGAGGAGCCAGAGCAGGCATTGGAGCAGGAAAGTGGGGAGATGATGCTGGGAGAAGCAGACACACACAGCAGAATGAAGCAGGTCCTGCCCCACCCCCTACAAAAGAGTAAACTCAAGCAGATAAATGCCTGTTTCCATGTGTGACAGCACCATTGTCATGCAGCAAACCTAAGGATATTACACCTTGTGCAGAAACCTTAATATTCTACTGCATTTTGTTAAGGGTAAAATCAAATTATCCCAACAAAAGGAATATTCTAATGTAAGTGCAGGGACAGGTGCTGTGGTGGAAAAGAACTGCAGGATACAAAATTTCAGAGACGAGTAAAGTTTCTCTTCCCACAGGGCTTGTGACCACCGTGGTCTCTCACTTCTGATGGATGTCCATTGTCTTTCTGCCCCACTCCCCCTGCCTGGGCTCCCTCCTGCCTCTCTCCATGTCCCTTCCTTCCCGCCTCAGGCCTTTACACATCCAACCCTCACGCCCATCCCCAGGGCCTCTCCATGAAGGGCACACGGGGGGTGATGGGCGACTGTCCAGCTGTCTAGACAGGGACTCAGGACACTGTTATGACTAATGGTGCCCACCACGGTGGACACAACAGGTGGGGAATGGAACCTGGACATGAGGATTTGTCTATTCACTACCATAGAGGCGTGAGCCAGACACAACATCACATCTACAAACCAAGTGTGATAATTACTCGCTGAGACAGACTGCAGGATGCTCCAATTAACACAGTCAAGTAAACACACACTTTCCTTTGGAAGGAAGGCCCCTAAGGGCTGGAATGTGAACAGTGTCCAACCCACGGACACCAGCTCCAGAGCTCAAATAGCCCAGCCCTGAGGCCCTGCACTCTCCATGAGGAGGCGCAGGACAGGGTGGAACATCCTGTGCGTGCTCAGAGCCTCCCCACGAGCCCCAACCATGGAGTGAGAGGCCGGGACGCCCTCTGTCCACACCATGGGGACAACCTCAGGTCAGAGACTTGACACTGCAGCTGGATCTTTCCCCCAAGACTGCAGGTATCTGCCCCCAGCCATTTGCAGGGGAGAATCCACTCACACTTGAAAGTTTTCAAATTCAAGCTTAATTCTAGACTTGAGAATGCACCCTAGGTAAACTATTCATTTTCTAAATCATGGCAACTAATGCTGAAGGTGCCCACTTTGCTCAATGTCCCACTGCCATTTCAGCCTGGGTGAGACACAATGAGAGAAAACATTCTTTTTTAATTTAGGATGGTCAATGATATTGACTTAACACATGGATCATATGAAAAGAATTTGATTTATGGGAGATGTGATGGTTAATGTTAATACCTAGGATTTTAGCATCAGCACAATTAGTGTGTTTTGGATACTAAACAAAAATACAACAACTAACGGAATTAGTCTGTAATGAAGAAATGCTAAAGGAAATTTTAAAAAATGTAATACTTATTGTTAAATTCAGAATGGTTAGCATTCCTGTCCAAAACATCATGACAGACAATAGCTTCTGACTGTACCCAATGCTTGTATAAATAAATAAATAAATAAATAAATCTTTAAAAAATGTATTTCCTAAAATAATGCAGCCATTTTTCAAAACTCATATCTGGATGACATTCAATATATGAATCCTAGTTTTTTTTTTTTTAATATTATGGCTGGTATATGAAAGAATATTCTGGAACTCACTCATCTCCAACATTTACGTGATATCAAGCAGTTGTAAAGTGGGTTTGTCCTTGGGAGTACACGGTTATGGGATCCCAGTTCTGGGCACTGGGTACAAATAGCCCCTGTGTGAGTCTCCACTGAGGACCCCGCCTTGTGGAGCGGAGGGGAGGTGAGACAGAAAGTGGGACCTCCCAACCCTCAGAATTCGTAATGAGCCAACATCCTCCAAGAGAAATTCATTCTTCTTTTCAAAAGTCAAGTAGGAATTGCACTTGAAATGAATCTCCCACAGATGGGTGGAAGTTTCTTAAACAATCTGAATCTGGGTTGTTTCCGTAGCCTACCTATTGTAAACAGTGCTGCAATAAACTAGCGGTACAGGCATCCTCTTGAATTAATGTGTTTTTGGCCTTTGGGTAAGTACCTAGGAGTGAAATTGCTGCATCATATGAAAGCTCCATTTTTATCAGTGTGAGGAATCTCCACACAGCTCTCCATAGTGGTAGGACCAGTTCATACTCGCACCAGTAGTGCAGGAGAGTTCGTTATTCTCCACTTCGGATGCCCCCTCATCGATGACTGAATCAAGAAGATGCGGTCTATGCACAAAATGGAATATTACTCAGCAATCAAAAAGATAAACTTGTGTCATTCACAGCACACAGATGGGGCTGGAAGGGATCATGCTCAGTGAAATAAGCCAGAAAGAAAAAGAAAAATACCAGATGGTCTCACTCATAGCAGGAACATAGAGGATTCAAATAAGAGAACAGGAAAAAAAAAAGTAATTATAATAAAGTAAAAATCAACACCAACAGGTGACTATCAACCAGACACACTACAATTGGCAGGAGGGAGCAGGATCAAAAAGGTGGGAAGGGCACAGTGATGCTCGCGGGGGAGTGGGTGCTGGGATCTCACAGGGACTACACCTGACATGAGAAAGCATACATTGTGCAAAAAATGAAGAATGATGGAAAAATACATAAAAATTATAAATAAAAAGAATCGGAGTCTATGATTGAAACCTCTAATTCACGGTCATTTATACGGCATTCTGATTTGATTGCAGTCCATTAAAGAATGTTTGTTTTAAAAATGTGAACTATTTTTGAAGAACAACCTTTCATCAATTAAGTTTTATAATTTTTAAGACACTTGTTGCTCTTGTGTTTATTTTTATGAGTCCACATTTTAGGGGTTCACAGGTTGTTTGTTGATATCCTGCACCATGTCTTCTTCTCCACTTTCTTGTCGTCAGAGATTATGTCACTTTCTATATCATGTAAAGTGAAGCACGGTAATATCTGTAAATTTTATTCTTGGCAGCTTCTGCACTGTCAACGTCAGGGCCTCACGGCTGCTCACCCACCCTGAGAGCATGAGATGGGGGGAGGCTCCTCCCTCACGTGTCCTCTCTGCAGCAGGACACGGTGTCTCCAAACACGTCTGACAGATCATAACAAACTCAGTCCAGACAATATTTCTCTTATAACATGCATGTTAATGACCAGACGGAGACCATCGAGATTTCAGAATAAAATCTGTGTGGGGAAGTCCCCCAAGTTGCTCATCTTTCCATGAACAACACTGAAGGCAGGTGTCTCCTCCCTGGGCCTCCATCACTGTCGGGCCATGGCCTTTACACACTTTGTGTCTTGGCTTTGAGCGAAGCTTCTAGACTCTGTTGAGAAGAGGATTTGACCTCCCAAGATGGTGACGTGGGGTCATGGTAATAATTGCCATTTGTCACGTTTTCACTGTCTGTTTTGGGGTTCCATTTCTGTCCCTCTGTGGGTGTGGTGCCTCCCTCACACTCCATGGAACACCCATGTGAACCCCCTCCTGCCTCCACAATTCAAGGACAGGGAACCCCAAGTGTAATAAACAAGTGGCCAACCAACACTAGAGCGCTCCTGGGCCTCAGAAACTGCTGAGAGCACAGGCAATGTGCAGGGAGAAGCCATGTGCACCCCATACTCCTGACAAGGGCGAGTTTCCATCCACACACATGTGTCCTCACCACAACAGGGAGCAGCACCCCAGTCGAGACATGGGCCAAGGCTGACGCAGACAGTCTCTAAGGAGGACGCGCCGGTGCCTGAGAGTCGCGGGCAGGTGGATAAAGGCTCCAGACCCTGCTCTGAGCTCACTGGCGCGTCCTGACCCCGGCACGGATGTGTTTGTTCCTGTCTTGGGATGGGCTCATCCTGCGGGGCCAGTGTAGTCCAGGGCATGATCGTATCATTATTCAGTGTTAACATCTAATAAGCTGGGCGGACTCTGTCCTGCTGCTTCCTGGGACCTCTGAGACCTGCTGATGATGATGTTTCAGCTCCTCACACTCAGCCCACACTTTCCACTGTGTCCCCTTCCCTCAGAGGGTGCTGGACACCAGGATCCACACAGTGGACAGACTCGAGTCTGTGTCCGGAGCCATTAAATATGGGGAATGTGCTCCTGGGACTCAGAAGCCTTTCTCAGCTGGGGTGAGAAGGAAGGACTGACCATTCCCATCACTGGCTGAGGAATTTCTACCAGAAGAGTTTAAGTGAGGATGCGGGATCCCCCACAACCCACGTGAGCAGCACCCAGGCCCTCCAACCACCCACGACCCTCTCCCTGAGGCCTAAAGGACATCCCGCCCGGTGCTGACCCCGCCTGCCCCTACCACGCAGGCAGAGCAGGAAGAAGTGGGTGTCATCTCCCATGCGGTCTAGGGCATCCAGAGCATTGGTGGTCACAGTGCCCAGAGGCAGGATCCCCCAGGGTAGCATGTGTCATCTGCAAGGCCGAGGCAGGGGGATATATGGGCACACGAGCAGGCAGTCGGGGCGCAGGGTCTGTCCCCCTAAATGGCACCCACGTGGATCCCCAGAGTTGGGTGAAGAGCCAGGCGTCCTCCTGTCTGAGACCATTATCCGTCCCTGCTGGGCAGCACGTGATCCCTCACCCCGGACTCAGCCAGTCCCGGGCTCTGAGCAGATACTGCCTGACCCCCACCTCCTGCCCTCGGGGCCACCTCTGCCTCGCAGAACCCTTTGGGGAGTTCTGGGACTGTCCTGTGTGTCCTCCCATCCCGCAGGCCCAGCCAGGACCTCACATGAAGGGGTCACTTTGCGTCAGGGGAGGAAACGGACTTCGGTCACTTTGTGTCCCTCCCCCGGCCTCAGGGGCCACACAGCTCCCCTGGGCATGGACAGCTCTCCGCTGACCACTGTCAGGTTGGCTCTGATGCTGGAGAGTGACCTGTTGCCGGCCGCTCGCATGGAGGAGGCTCCTGACATGCAGGTTCCTCAGCGTCCCCTGAGTCCTGTCCTCCCCTCCCAGCAGATGACCACGATCCCCTGGGTGCTGGCCGGGCACGGGCAGCTGAGGCGGCGGCCTGGGTGGCACAGGCAGACCCTGACCCCCACCCCCAGGGGACCACAGCCCAGCAGTGTCCACCCCACGCTCAACCGGCAGGACTGTCCACGTGAAGGCAATGTTCACGCGAGGTCAGCAGCAAGGCAGGCTCTCAGGCATTAGAGGGGCCGGTGGGAGGGTCAGGACAGGGAGAGTAGCTGCGGCGCCAATGCTCACACTTCAGGGGATCCAGCCTCTGCCCCGTCTCCACCTGGTCCGGGGTGTCTGCTCATTGTCCTGCTTTCCCTGTTCCCCATACGGCCCCTCCCGACCTGCCAGCACATCACTCAACACCTGCCAGGCCCAGGAGAGCACACAGGGTGGAGGCGACATTCCTGCTCCCTGTGGACGGACTCATCCTGGCTCTGACAATGGGGCCACCATGGTACCTGCAGACATCAGGGGGGTGATGGGACTGAGGGGGGATCAGGTCCTGTCCTCACAGGGGTAAAAACTAAGGAAATTGCCTCTGACACACTCAGGGCACTAATGATCACTGGGATGAGCCACAAGACAACGCCAATTAAGACAGTGACCTGAGAAAGGGCACTTGTCCCTCTGGAGTAAAGTCACTTGATGGATGGATCTTGGACCATGTCCAACACTTGGACACCAGCTCCAGAGCTCAAATAGCCCAGCCCTGAGGCCCTGCTCTGTCCATGAGACGGCGTAGGATGAGGTGGAACATCCTATGAGTGCTCAGAGGCTCCCCACGAGCCCCGACCATGGAGTGAGAGCCCGGTATGCCCTCTGTCCTGCCATGGAGACAACCTTAGGACAGAGACTCGACACAGCAGCTGGAACTTCCCCCCCAGACAGCAGGTATCTGCCCCCCAGCCGTTTGCAGGGCAGAATCCACTCACAATTGAGAGTTTTCAGATCAAGCTTCATTTTAGACTGGAGAATGTGCCGTAGTTAAACTATTCACTTTGTAAATCACAATAACTAATGCTGATGGGGCCCAAGTTGTCATGTCCCACTGCCCTGTCAGCCTGGATGAGTCTCGGTGAGAGAAAACATTTTCTCTTGTAATTCACGATGGTCAAACACATTAACTTTTAATGCATTGAGCATAGGTTTTGATAAATGGGAGACATGATGATTTCTGCTGCACACCTGGGATGAGCATCAGCACACTCAGTGGGTTCTGGGCACTGAATAAAATCACAGCAATCAATAGAATTGGATGGTGATGAAGACATTCCAGAGGGAATTAAAAATTACACATATTGTTCGATTCAGAATGTTATGCCTTCTCTCCTAAACATGATGACAGATATGAGTCAGGAACAAATTCAGTAATTTGTCAGTGACACTGTTGACGTCTTAAAGGCTCTGGCACTAACAATTGGTGGCACCGACATATGTCTATTTGTGGACATGAACTTGGTATTTTTCCCCAGTTCCACACTCAGGATTGTCAGTGTAATTTTAAAATGAGTCACAATATTTAATCAGGGCCTGGGGAGATAAGTCACATTATTTTATCCATTTTAAATATGTATTTAAGGTCACGCGACAGATGTCAACATTTTTCACCACCATGAACCCTGATTTATTTTCATGTTTTCATGAAATTTCTGGAATTATTCCCACCAATGTGTTGCAATCATTTTATATTACTATATTCTCCTAAAAAATCCTGCCTACCCAGGGCCTGCCACTCCGTCACCCCACAGAGGGGGTAGAGGGTGAGATATGGGGGTAGGAGAGAGGGCAGGGCTGCCCCGTGTCCAGGTGTCCCCACTCATGCACGGGCCTGGTGGGAGGAACAAACCCACAACTGGGGGACCCGGGGCCCTGGGACCGGCAGGGAAAGCCACACACACAGACCATCCAGCTGAGGGCCAGAGTGGCCTCCTCCCTGCACAAACGTGCATGAGTCTCAGGGGGACAGAGGGGCCAGGAGGGACCCAGGGTGGACGAACCCATCCTGCAGGAGGGACGTGTGGGTGTGACCCAGGAGGAGACTGTGGGAAAAGTGGTCTCTGGGTCCTCAGATGTGGGGAGTCAGGGGCAGGGACATGAGGAGACGGAGATGAGGGGATGGACTAGGAGGCAGCAGTGAGGCCACAGAACAGGAATCTGACAGAGGAGGTGTCAGGACACTCCACATGGGGAAGCCGAGCCCAGATCATTCAGCTCCAGGACAGTGTCGAGTCCTGGGGAGCAGGAAAACGGGGACCCGCACACCCGTCCCTGTGGGGCCTCCCCAGACCAGGGATGCACTGGAGGAACAGGGACAAGCTCTCCTGGATGGGGAGGGGCTGGGATTGACCATGTGTCCTCTGGGGCTGTGCCCTGGACAACCTCTGGGAGGTGTGCTGGGCAGAGACGCTGGGGCATGGCAGGAGGGGGGTCTGCGGTCCTGGGAATGACTGGGCACTGGTGGTCTCTCAATTCAGTTTACTGAGAGATCTGATATTCAGGTTTTATCATGGTCATTTAAAAATTCATTTCTTCACAAATTTATGGACACATGCTTGGACAATACATCAATAGGGCATTCACATGAGATAAAATATAAATTTGCTCAGGTAACGATAAGCATAAATAGATTGTGTGATTGTTATATGTTGATAACTCATTTTGTGTTCAACATTGGAAGATATGACAATGTTTTTTTTTCTCTTTTTTTTTTTTTTTTTTTGTTCAGATGACGGTTCCAGTGGTGACCAAACTGACCATCGTGAGAGAATTCATGCTCCTGGGTTTCCCCACCCAGGGGACCATGGGCTTCTTGCACCCGCTGCTCTTCTCCCTGGTCTACCTGTGCGCCCTGCTGGGGAATGGGCTCATCGTCCTCATCACCATCCTGGACCGGCACCTCCACACCACCATGTACTTCTTCCTGAGGAGTCTATCATTCTCAGACCTCTGCCTCATCACAACCACGGTCCCCAAGTCCATTACCAACTCTCTGAGTCACAGCAGCTCCATCTCTTTCCCGTGCTGTGTCATCCAGTTCTTCGTGGTGATTATGTCAGCATCTACAGAGCTTCACCTGCTCACGGTGATGAGCCTTGACAGCTATGCTGTCATTTGCCACCCCCTGCACTAAGAGGTCATCATGAGCAGGGACAGGTGTTTGCAGCTGACAGCTGTGTCCTGGCTGGGTGGGGGTGTCATCTCTTTGATGCTCACAGCTGCTACCTTCTCCTTGTCCTACTGTGGGTCCAGAGTGTTCCACCAGTTCTTCTGTGATGTCCCCCAGTTATTGTCTGTTTCCTGTTCAAGAAATCTAATGAAGAAACTTGTCCCCATTCTCATCAGTGTGGTTTGGAGTATCTGCTGTTTCATTTTCATCATAGTTTCCTATGTCCACATCTTCTCTGCTGTCAGGAATATCCCATCCACAGAAGGGAAGGCCAAAGTCTACTCCACCTGCCTTCCCCACCTGCTGATTGTGGTGCTGTTTCTCTCCACTGGATGCTTTGATGATCTGAAGCCGAACTCAGAGACTCTGTCCATGTCTGACCTGGTCATTTCTATGTTCTACACGATGGTGCCCCCCACCTTTAATCCCATCTTATACATTCTGAGGAACCAAGCCATGAAGTCGGTTGTTGGGAGACTGATAAAGGGCCAGTAACCAGCATGTGAGGTATCACTGTTTTCCTAAATTAATTATGCAACCTACATTTATGACCCCAGCATTTATTTAGATTTTCCCTCTAACTATTACCAGTCACCTTTATAGTAAAGTAAGACTTTTCATTACAGATTCCCTTTGCAAATTTTAACATTGTTCTATCCTTAAAATATCTATTTACAAAAATAAGGCAGCTATTTACAAAACACCCATCCATGTGACATACATAATGTGAATTCTACTTCTTTAAATGTTATGGCTGGTATGTGAAAGCATGTTCTAGAACTCACACATCCTCAACATTTTCATGAAATCCAGCAGTGGTAAGGGGTCTGTCCCCGGGAGCACATGGTCACAGGACCCAAGTCCTGGGGTTCGGTTCCCACAGCCTGTGTGTGTCTCCCCTGAGGCCCATCCCTGTGGAGGGAGGGGAGTCATCTGCATGGGCCCCACTGCCCCGATTCCTGATGGGGCCCTTCCTCTGAGAGACATTCATGTTTCTGTTCAAAGGTCAAGTAGAAATTACACTTGACATGAATCTATGGAAGACGGAAGGAAGTTTCTGAAAGAATCTGAATCTGTGATTGAACCTATACTTGATGTTCATTTATATGGTGTCTGATCTGGTTACAGCACGTCGAGAGTCTGTTTATTTTAACGTGAGTTATTTTTGAAGAACTATGTTTCGTCTATTGAGTTTTATAATTTTTAATACATTTGTTGCTCTTGTGTTAATATTTAGGGATTCACATTTGAGGGGTTCACAAGGTTGTTTGTGGATGTCCTGTACCAGGTCTTGTTCTGCACTTTTTGTGTGTCGGGGATTATGTCACTTTCTACTTTATGTAAAGTAAGGTACAGCGATATATGTAAATTTTTATTCTCTGGCAACTTCTGTGCTGTAAACGCCGGGGCCTCATGGCTGCTCACCCACCCTGAGAACTTGAGCTGGGGCAGGGAACTCACTCACAAGTCCTCTCAGCAGCGGGACACGGTGTCTCCAAACACGCACAAGGGATCATAACAGAGTCAGAACAGACAATATTTCTTTTAAAACATGTATGTTTGTTAACATTTGAGAATGTTTTTTTGACATTCTTTAAAATGCATGGTAACCACAGACTGAGTCCATTGAGATTTCTGCAGCGGGACACAGTGTCTCCAAACATGCCTGACAGATCAGAACAGACTCAGTCAGACAATATTTCTCTTATAACATGCATGTTAATGACCAGACCAAGTCCATAGATATTTCAGAATAAAATCTGTGTGGGGAAGTCCCCCTAGTTACTCATCTTTCCATGAAAGACCCTGATGGCAGGTGTCTCCCCCCTGGGCCTCCATCACTGTCGGGCCACGGCCTTTACACACTTTCTGTCTTGGCTTTGAGCGAAGCTTCTAGACTCTGCTTAGGAGTGAACCCGGACTTCTGTGCTCCATGCCCACAATGCAACCTGCCAGCACCTAGCGGTTTTCCACATCCAGCCATCCCTCCCTGGGGTTCTCCCGGCCGGTGCCCACCACTCTGCCATCAGCCACCCACAGGAGATGCTCCTCACTCTCCCCTCTCTGTGGGCTCCCCCTCTGACCAGATGGAAGAACAGAGGGTGCTGCCCCACTGGGTCCTGCAGGACGAGGTTCCTGTCCCCACCCCTGACGGCCTGGGCAGGAAGGGGAGCCGCGGGCTTGGGAATGACTGGGCACTGCAGGTCTGTCAAATCAGCTTACTGAGCGATCTGATATTCAGGTTTTATCATGGTCATTTAAAAATTCATTTCTTCACAAATTTGTGGACACATTTTTGGAAAATATATGAAGAGCCCATTCACATGAGATAAAATATAAATTTGGTCAGATAACAATAAGCATAAATAGATTGTGTGATTTTTATATGATGATAACCCATTTTGTGTTCAACATTGGAAGATATGACAATATTTTCTTCCTCTTTTTTTTTTTTTTTGTACAGATGACGGTTCCAGTGGTGACCAAACTGACCATCGTGAGAGAATTCATGCTCCTGGGGTTCCCCACCCAGGGGACCATGGGCTTCCTGCACCCGCTACTATTCTCCGTGGTCTACCTGTGCACCCTTCTGGGGAACAGGCTCATCGTCCTCATCACCACCCTGGACCGGCACCTCCACACCACCATGTACTTCTTCCTGAGGAGTCTGTCCCTCACGGACCTCTGCCTCATCTCAGCTACAGTCCCCAGGTTCATTGCCAACTCTCTGAGACACAGCAGCTCCATCTACTTCCCAGGCTGCGTCCTCTAGGTCTTCATGGTGATTATGTCAGCATCTACAGAGCTTCACCTGCTCACGGAGATGAGCCTTGACTGCTCTGCTGCCATTTGCCACCCCTGCATTATGAGGTCTTCAAGAGCAGAGAAAGGTGTGTGCAGCTGACAGCTGTGTTCTGGCTGGGTGGGGGTCTCTATGCTGTGATGTTCACAGCTGGAACCTTCTCCTTGTCCTATTGCGGCTCCAACGTGTTCCACCAGTTCTTCTGTGACATTCCACAATTATTGGCTATTTCCTGCTCAGGAAACTTAATGAGCGAAGTTGTTCCCATTCTAACTAGTGTGCTGATGGATTCTTGCTGTTTTAGTTTCATTGTCATTTCCTATGTCCCCATCTTCTCTGCTCTCATGAAGAACCCAACCACAGAAGGAAAGGCCATGGCCTACTCCACCTGCCTTCCCCACCTGCTGGTTGTGGTGCTGTTTCTCTCTACTGGATGCTTTGCTTATCTGAAGTCAACCTCAGGGACCCCGTCCATCTGATCTGGTCATTTCTATGTTCTACACGATGGCGCCCCCACCTTTAATCCCATCATATACAGACTGAGGATCCAAGCCATGAAGTAGGCGGTGGGGAGACTGACTAAGGGGAGCCTCACTAAAATGTAATAGAGAAGATGACTTCATGACTCCATTATGAGACACTTATTTGAAAATTTCACATAATACTGGCCTTTATGATTTTCTAAGTTCATATGATTTCTTTCTAAAATTTAAAAATATATGCTCATTTTTAAATTATATTTGTGATGACTTCATACAGTCTGCTGCTCATATATTCTATTAGCATTGATTGTTCCTCTTTTTAACACTTAGGTGCACTGTGATATTCCATGTATACTGGAGGAAACTTCCAGACACTCTTTTCTGGTCTCCATTTCTGTGCTCCTGGCTGAAAGAGACGATGGTTGGGTTTCATCTCAGGGGTCAGCAGAAGTTCTCTCACTGGGCAGCATCTCTAGTCTCTAAGGTGGCTTCCCCTTTCATGTCACTGACATTCTCGGTCATGTGGTCAGGGACCTCGGGGAGGATATAGGCCTCTTTACTTGGTGAGTGGGGCCGTCACAGCATACATAAGGCCTTTGGTCCAAGTTGCAATCTGAATAGTCACAACCTTCTGTGGACAAAGACCCACACATGTGACGTGGTGGAGACCCTCCTGGAAGCTCTGGTGTGGGTGGGTGTTGCCGGCATTTACCATAAACACACTCAGCGCATGGTGGACACCAGACAAAAGAAAGTTAAGTTCATGTGCACTGTAATTACTAAAAAAATTACAAAATGGCATTGGGTGGGAATTTTTGAGAAGCAATAAGAGAACTTAGCATGTTATGATGCTCTAAACAAATTAATAGCTAGTAGCCAACCTCATATCTAATATTTCCAGAAAAGTGTTAGGGATGCCACCCATTACCTCACCCCACACTTTAAAGGAGGGTTCTCCCCATTTATTTCATCAATAGAGTGGGCGGGAATGGCAGCACAATGCCCTGGACGGGCAGGTCATCAAGAGGAATTGTACCTAGAAAGTCTGCATTTTTCACGAACATGTTGACATGAAAAAAAATCATCAGATTGATGGACAATAAAATAATATTATCATTCAGTGTACACATAAAGACAATAAAGAATTTGAATGAGATTTCACTTTGGGAAGCAAAATGCCCCCAAGATTGTCACTTGCTGTCTGGCCTCAGCTCCTCTCTGCTGACTGCATCCACCTTTGCTTTCCCGTCTGTTATGTCCTACATTTGAAAATTTCACACCAAAATATTTTATGATGAAAATGTAGTTCCAATTGGATGTCAGACATTTAAGTCATTCTCATAGAGTTCACCTTGCGAGGTGGCTAGTCAGGCTTACCTTGCCTCCAGCCCAGGTGAGACACATGTGGACACAAAGTAAATATGGAGGCAGCCAGGAACAGTTAGAAAATGGCAACATCTCAACCTTTGAAAGTGTGGGATGACAACTTCATACTCTCCTTTTAAGTGATAGGCGATTTTAATTTTTCTGCCAATAAATAAATTTCTTCATATTAATTCTTGGTAATGTTATACTTTACAGGTATAAAGTTTTGGGATACAATAAGAATCCAATATATGTATTGAATTAAGTACCTAAATAAGAGCATAATAAACATTCACTGAGACTATTCAAGACATTTTATAGCATAATTAAAATATGTAAGTTAACAAAACATTAAACGCCTCAAGTTTGTTGGAATTTAGACATTTAAAATTGTTGGACAACATGTTCTTATACATTGAGAACTCTAGAGACTCCAAAAAGAAAAAAAAAAAACTAAATTAAAAGATGAAGAAGAGAAGTTGAGAAAGCAATCCTATATGTAATCACAAAATTAAGTACCTAGGAATAAACCTAAAAGTTGGAAAATTGTAAGACATTCTTAAAATAAATAGGAAACACCCAAAAAATGGAAAGATAACCCCTCCTCATGGATTGAAGAATCAGCATAAGAAAAATACCCATCAGACCCAAAGCAATTTGCACATTCAATGCAATCCAAATTAATATTTCGATGGTATTCTTCAAAGATATGAAACAAATACTATTTATAAATATATGTAGAACCACAAAAGAATAGAACCCAAAATAATCCTGACAAGAATGAGGAAGAATGGAGGCAGCATATTCCAGACTTTAGTCTATACAATAAAGATCTAATAGTTAAAGCAGCATGGCATTGGGACAAAAACAGAGAGGCTGACCACTGGAATATAACGAGGGCCCAGGAACCCGCCTTCATCCGGATGGACAGTGAACTATGACAGAGGAGCCAGAGCAGGCACTGGAGCAGGGAAAGTTGGGAGATGGTGCTGGGAGAATCAGAAAGACATACGCAGCAGAGTGAAGCAGCTCCTGCCCCACCCCCTACAGAAGAGTAAACTCAAGCAGATAAACACCTGTTTCCATGTGTGATGTCACCATCGTCAGGCAGCAAACCTAAGGATATGACACCATGAACAGAAACTCTAATATTCTACTCCATTTTGTTAAGGTTAAAAGTAAAATTATTCAAACCTAATAACAGTTCTAATGTAAGTGCAGTGACAGGGGCTGGGGTGGAAAAGAACTGCAGGATACACAATTTCAGAGATGAGTAAAGTTTTTCTTCCCAAAGGGCTGATGAACCCCGTGGTCACTCACTTCTGCTGGACGTCCATTGTCTTTCCACCCGACTCCCCTCCCTGGGCTCCATACTGCCTCTCTCCGTGTCCCTTCCCTCCGGCCTCAGGCCTTTCCACATCCCCCTCACATCCATTCCCAGGGCCTCTCCGTGAAGGGCACATGGGTGGTGACGGGCGACTGTCCAGCTGTCTAGACAGTGACTTAGGGCACTGTTATGACTGATGGTGCCCTCCATGGTGGACATGACAGGTGGGGAATGGAACCTGGACATGAGGATTTGTCAATTCACGCCCATACAGGCATGAGCCAGACACACCATCACATCTGCACACCGAGTGTGATAACTACTTGGTGAGACACTCTGCAGGAAACTCCAATTAACACAGTCAGGTAAACACACACATTCCCTCTGGAGGAAGGTCCCTGAGGGATGGAATGTGGACAGAGTCCAACACGCGGACACCAGCTCCAGAGCTCAAATAGCCCAGCCCTGAGGCCCTGCTCTCTCCATGAGGCGGCGGAGGAAGGGGTGCAACATCCTGTGAGTGCTCAGAGGCTACCCACGAGCCCTGACCATGGACTGAGAGGCCGGGAAGCCCTCTGTCCTGCCATGGAGACAACCTCGGGAGCGTGACTCGACACGGTAGAGGGAACTTCCCCCCCAGACTGCAGGTATCTGCCCCCAGCCATTTGCAGGGGAGAATCCACTCACACTTGGAAGTTTTCAGATTCAAGCCTCACTTTACACTTGAGAACGTGCCATAGTTAAACTATTCACTTTGTAAATCATGACAACTAATGCTGACGGGGCCCAAGTCATCATGTCCCACTGCCCTGTCAGCCTGGGTGAAACTCAGTGAGAGAAAACATATTCTCTTGTAATTTAAGATGCTCAAAGATACTGACTTAATACATTGATCATATTAGAATATTTTGACTTATGGGATATGTCACGATTTTTGATTCATACTTAGAATTTTAGCATCAGCACACTCAGTGTGTTTTGGATACTAAACAAAATAACAAAATTAATGGAATTAGATTGTATCAAAAGATTGCAGAGCAAAATAAAAAAGAATTTATTGTTAAATTCAAAATGCTATGACCATTTGTCCTACACATTATGACAGATATGAGCCAAGTAGAAAATCAAAAACTCTTATGGCAACATGTTGACAGCTTCATGGCTCTGACACTAGCATGAGGCTGGCAGGGACGTGTGACTATTTATGGACGTGAACTTGGGATTCTTCCCCAACTCCATCACTCAGGGATTGTTAGCGATTTTGTAAAATAAATCACAGTATTTAAACAGGGCCTGTGGGAGATATACAAAAATTTTATTTTAAGATTTTAATTTTTTAAAATAAATCACTCAACAGATGTCAACATTATTAACAACCCAGTACCCTAATTTATTTCCTTGCTTTTACTAAATTATTTGGCATTATTTCCACCAATGTATTGCAAATATTTTATATTGCTACATTTCAAAAATCCTTCTGTCACCAGACCTGCCCTTCCATCATCCCCACAGAGGAGGGAGGGGGTGAGATTGGGGAGGAGTAGAGTGGGTAGGGCTGCCCCTTGTCCAGACGTCCCCACTCAAGCACAGGCCTTGGGGGAGGAACAAACCCGCACCCGGGGTACCAGGGGCCCTGGGACCAGCAGGGACAGCCACACACACAGACCGTCTGGCTCAGCCCAGGAGCGTCCTAATACATGCTTGAGTGCGATGGGGAAACAGAGGGGCTGGCAGGACCCGGGGGTGGACGAGCCCATCCTGCAGGAGGGATGTGGGGATGTGACTATGGGATGAAGTAGCTGCAGGAGAAACCACCTTAGCTCCTCCGGTAAATAACGAGGAAGGACAATGACCGGGAGGGGCAGGAGCGGACACCCTCTCAGCATATACAATGCAGGGACGAGGGGCAGTCAGTGTTCAGATGACAACATGGGCACGTGGGATGCCCACCTACTGCTGTGATGATGAACATGGGCACCGACCAGGAACAGACTTGGGACCATCAGTGTCCACTTGCTCCCAAAATATGCACCTGGAGCTGCAACTAGCCTTTGATTTGCTGGAACTTTGCAGCTGACCTCCACAGGTCAGATTTGGGGTGAGCTTGAACGTTCATGTTCCTGAGTCTTCTTGGAGGGCCCACTCCTGGGAGTTGTGCTGACCTGGGGCCCGGGATTGGCAGAGCAGGGGCTGGGGTCAGTGGTTCAGGGGTGCCCAGGCACAAGACGTGGTGAGACAGAAGGAGACTGCTCAGGAAGCTGAGGTCAGTTGAACACTCTGCCCTTCAGCATCTCCCACAGGTGGCCTGGACTGTGGTGGCACCTGGGGGTCACTGAAGCTGGAGAGGCCGAGCAGAGCAGGAGCTGAGATCCCTGTGGGGGAGACGCTGGACAGAGCACAGAGAGAGGTCAGTGGGGAAGGACAGCACTGGTCACCTGCAGAGAGACACCGGGGTTCCAGCACTGGTAGATGGTCCCGGCACTTCATTCCTCTAGACGTTCATGCAGTGATGGCTCCAGGGGGAATGAATCTGACAGCCGTGACAGAATTTGTGCTCCAAGGGTTCCCCACCCAGGGGACCATGGGCTTCTTGCACCCGCTGCTATTCTCCCTGGTCTACCTGTGCTCCTTTCTGGGGAACAGGCTCATCGTCCTCATCACCACCCTGGACCGGCACCTCCACAAACCCATGTACTTCTTCCTGAGGAGTCTGTCCCTCTCGGACCTCTGCCTCATCTCAGCCATGGTGCCCAAGTCCATTGCCAACTCTCTGAGGCACAGCAGCTCCATCTCCTTCCCGGGGTGTGTCCTCCAGGTCTTCTTGATTATTCTATCTGCAGGTGAAGAGCTTTACCTACTCACGGAGATGAGCCTTGACCGCTATGCTGCCATCTGCCACCCCTGGCACTATGAAGTCATTATGAGCAGGGACAGGTGTGTGCAGCTGACAGCTGTGTCTGGCTATGTGGGTGTGTCATGTCTGTGATGTTCACAGCTGGAACCTTCTCCTTGTCCTACTGTTGTTCCAACGGGTCCACCAGTTCTTCTGTGACATCCTTCAGTTATTGGCTATTTCCTGCTCAGGAAATTTAATCAATGAACTTGTTCCCATTCTCATTGGTGTGGTTTTGGATTTTTGCTGTTTCATCATCATCATCATTTCCTATGTCCACATCTTCTCTGCTGTCAGGAAGATCCCATCCACAGAAGGGAAGGCCAAGTTCTACTCCACCTGCCTTCCCCACCTGCTGGTTGTGGTGCTGTTTCTCTCCACTGGATGCTTTGATTGTCTCAAGCCGATCTCAGAGACTCCATCCATGTTTGACCTGGTCATTTATATGTTCTACATGGTGGTGCCCCCCACCTTTAATCCTGTCATCTACAGTCTGAGGAACCAAGCCATGAAGTCGGCTGTGTGGAGACTGTTGAAGGGGAGACACACCTAAATGTAATAGGGAAGATTACTTCATGACTCCATTATGAGACACATATTTTAAATTATTGAATCATACTCCTCTTCATATTTTTCTTATTGCATATTATTCCATTGCACACTTAAAAAAATATGCTCATTTTTAAATTATATTTACGGTGACTTCATATAGTCTGCTGCTCGTAGACTTTATTGGCATTGATTGTTCCTCTTTGTTACTCTTATGTTCTGTTTAATATTCTCTGTACAATGGAGTTCACTGAACTTGCAGACACTCTTTTTTGGTCTCCATTTCTCTGCTCCTGGCCGAGAGGGGCGATGGTTGGGTTTCATCTTAGTTGTGAGCAGAAGTTCTCTAATGGGGGCGGCATCTCCCGTCTCTAAGGCAGCTTTGCCTTTAATGTTTTCTTGGTTACGGGTGGGATGAGGGGCCAAGGGCAGGACAGAGATCCCTTACTTAGTGAGTGAGGCCTTCACAGCATATATATAAGGCCTGAGGATCCAAAGTTAGAATCTGAGAAGTCAAGACCTTGTTTGATAAGGACACACATGTGACGTGGTGGAGACCCTCCCGGAAACACTGGAGTGGTGCTGCCCGCATTTGCCATAATCACACTCACCCATGGTGGACACCAGAAATAAGAAAGTTAGGTTCATGTGCAGTATAATTCCAAAAAAAAAAAAATCCATAATGCACTGGATAGGAATTTTTGAGATACAATAAGAGAACTTAACAAGTTATGATGGTCAAAGCAAAATGATAGCTGATAGCCTGCCTCTTATCAAGTATTTCCATAATTGTGTTAGGGATGCCATCCATGACCTCACGCCACATGTTACAGGAGTGTTGTCCCCATTTATTTCATCCCCTAGAGTTTGCAGGATAGCAGGACAATGCCCTGGCCGGGTAAGTCATCAAGAGGAATTGTACCTAGAATTTCTGCATTTTTCAGAATCACGTTGAAATGCAAAAAACTCATCAAATTTACGTGCAATGAAATTATACTATCATTTAGTATACTTGTAAAGACATGTAAGGAATTGAAAGAGATTTTAATTGGGGGAGTGAAATGCCCCCATGATTGTCACTTGCTGTCTGGTCTCAGCTCCTCTCTGTTGACTGCATCCACCTTTGTTTTCCCGTCTGTGACAGCCAATATTTGAAAATTTCACATCAACATATTTCATGATAAAAATGTAGTTCCAACTGGATATCAGACATTTAAGTCGTTATCAAACAGTTTGCCATGTGAGGAGGCTCTCAGAGTGACCTTGCTCAGGTGAGATCCATGCAGGCACAAAGTAAATATGGAGGCTGCCACGAAAGGTTGGAAAATGTCAACATCTGGGTATTTGAAATCTTTGATGACAACTTGATACTGTTCTTTTAAGTGATTGTTTTTTTTTTAATTTTCCTGCCCATAAACTAATTTCTTAATATCAATTCTTGATACTGTTATCTTTCACTGGTAGGATATAATGAGAATTTAATATATGTATTAAGAACCTCAATCCAAGCATTATACACATTTTTGAGAGATTCACTGCCAACTTTGTATAATATTATTAAAATATTTAAGTAAAAAACATTAAATGTCTCAAGGTTGTATGAATTTAAAAATGTAAGCACAATGAAAATTGGCGTGGACACCAAGGTGAAATACATTGAGAACTCTAAAGACTCCACTGGAAAAAAAATGAAATTAAATAAGCCACTTCAGTATACTTGAAAATTACAAAATCAACACATGAACATCAATTGCCTTCTTACGTGCAAAAAATGAATCAGGAGAGAATAATGAGAAGGCAATCTTATATATAATCATAAAATTACCTAGGAGTCACCCTAAAAGAGAAAGTGAAGATATACAGAAAGCAAAGACATTCTTAAAATAAATTGGAAACACAAAAAAAGGGAACAACATGCTATTCTCATGGACAGAAAGAATCAGAATTAAAAAAAATATCTATCTGACTCAAAGCAATTTACAGATTCATGCAATACAAATGGAAATTTCAATGGCATTTTCAAACATATGAAACAAACATTACAGAAAAGCATATGGAACTACAAAAGACCACAAGCAGCCAAAACAACCTTGACAAAAATGAGTAAGAAAGGAGGAAGCACACTTTCAGACTTAAAACTATAGAGTAAAGCTATGATAGTTAAAGCAGCATGGCACTGGGACAGAAACAGACAGGTTGGCCACTGGAATATAAGGAGGGCCCAGAAATCCACCCTCATCAGGATGGACAGTGACTCTACGGCTGTGGGGAGACTGATAAATAGCCATTACTCCAAGATGTGAGATATCACAAATCTACAAATTATAACCCCTCATTAATTCAGCATTTTCCCCCAACTCTATGTCATGTCATCATTTATAAGCATTGATTTCTTGCATTAGGATTATTCCCTTGTCACAAATTCATACTCTCATAATCCTCACTAGACTCCTGTTTCCTAAATTGCTGCATCCTTCCCCCAAGCCCTCCCTGTGTGATGTTCATAAACCGAATCCAGCTCATGGTTAAAAACTTGTATTTGGTGTAGAAAGAATGTTCTAGAACTCACATTCACCAACATTTACACAACATGAAGCATTGGTAAAAGGGTCTGTCCTCAGGACCATATGGCCACGGGACCCCAGTCCTGGGGCTCGTTTCCCACAGCCTGCGTGTGTCTCCACCGAGAGCCTTGTCCTCGTTGATGGCAGGGGAGACAGAGAGTGAGGCCCCCCGTCCCTCATGATTCCTCACAGGGTGTCTTCCTCTAGGAGAAGTTCCTGTTCCTGCTCAAAGGACAAAGGAAACCACACCTGACTCTGCCAGAGGTGGAAGGATGGACACTCCCTTGGTTAATAGGAATCTATGAGTGAAACCTGGAATGGATGGAATATTAATTTCTATGATGACTGTTTGGATGCCAATGTGGCTGCACCCCCTCGATGTGGTGTTTTCAAAAGTCAAGTTATATGAATTATCTTTGAAGACCTCCATTTCTACTTAAAAGTTTAAAATGTGTAATTTGGCATTGTGTTGATATTTAGGTTCCCTTACTTTTCCAGATTTTATCTTGGTCCTCTACCAGGTCTTCTCCACCTTCTTGTAGATTACACTTAAGTTCACTTCCTCAGCTTGGGAACTGTTTTTTTTTTTTTTATGACGTAAAACATTATGCAAACTGAAGCTTGGTGATATTTGCTACTTCTTAAAATAATTCCACACATCTGCAATGCATTCACAGAGGTTCTCTTTCTTGTTTCCCTAACAGTGAGAACGTGAGCTGGGGGTGATGTTGCTCCACTCTGGGAGCAGGTCAATCTCCTGAATGATGGGCACATTTTGTCCATGTAACTATTTGTGATAATAAAATGTAGTTAATCACCAGACATGACTTGTCCATTCAAATTTCAGAATGAAACCTGAGTTAGAAAAACACTCAAAATAATATCCATTTCCGTGATAGTATGAGAGCACAGTCCCCATGACCATGGGATATGACATCATTCCCTGGTCAGATTCCTGTTGATGTATTTTCTGCTTTTCCTTGAACAAATCCAGTAAGGGTCTGTTGAGAAGGGATCTTTACCATGAGTGTTTCACCCCAACATCACGCTAATTTGTTATTTGTTCTTATCAAAGGAGAAGACACATTTTCACTTTCACTGTTTTCACCGTGGGTCACTTTTCACTCCCCCACATGCACCAGTGTCCACTCAGAATCTACTAAATGCCCTGCAGTGCCTTTCCCCTCCATCCATACTCCTACTCTCCTCCCCTGTTCTGTCTGGTAATGAGCAAATTTTTGCACACAGTCCAACATTTCCTTTTTCTGCATGCCACTATAATTTTTTAATTGTTGGTTTTTTATATTATAATCCACATATGGGTGAGACCAGCCAATATCTTTCACTTTTTGACTTATCTCAATAGCATACGCTCTCCAACGTCCACTTTGTTCCCTAAGGACACTAGTTTACCTCTTTAATAGCCATGTGGTATTCCACTGAGTGTGGATCCACATTCTTTATTCACTCCTCTGTCCCTAGCACTTGGGTTGGGGCCATGGCCAGCAACACTGGCCGGTGCTGCTGGGAACACAGGTGTGCAAGGTCTGTACTGTAGAGTCTGCACATATGGGACAAATATTGGTTGTGGTTGCTCAATCCTGTGGTTGTCCTGTTGTTAGTGTCTGAAGACGTCTCCATGCAAATTCCTAGCAGAGGTGAGAGGCCTTTTCTCTCCCTCCCTCACCTTTTTGCTTGGTCCAGTCTCTTGATTGGTCTCTTCTCACAAGTGACAACAGTTTGGATTTCTATTTTCCTTACTATTAGAACAATTTGGAATGGGTTCAAAATTTGCATTAGATAAACCCTTAAAATACCAGAAGGAGGGCCTCCCCGGTGGCGCAGCGGTTGAGCACTGGGTTGGGAAGTTGCCCGCGGCCTCAGCGTCACCGGTTCAATCCCCGGCTGCTCCCCGGTCACCGGAGGAGGGTCCCACATGGCGCACAGACCTCTCCTGCCTCCCGCTGCTCCCCTCAGCAGTGTACTTCGGTCCTTCTGCATGCTCTGCTCCCCGCTCTGGCTCTGGTGAATTCTCTCACCCTCCCGCGCTTCTGACTGTTCCCAGTGCATGTATAAACAAAACAAACAAACAAACAAATAAATAAATAAAACATGCCTCTATAAAAAAAAAATACCAGAAGGAACACACAGTTGCTGCCCACTGCACACTCACCACACAGATGAACTTGGGGACACATGCCAAGGACCAGGGAAGAAGAGATCGTAGGAACAAGTGCCCCCCCACTAGAGATCTTCTGTGCCTCAGAAGACGTCATCCCCAAAATTGGCCCCTGCACTGGGAGAAAATTGTGCACATCACACACCTGACAAGGGCTAGTGTCCAAAGTACACAAATCCTACAAAACCAGCAACAGAAAGAGACACCCCAATCCAATACGGTGGACAGACCCCCAGAGACATTTTCCTGGGGGAGTTCAGGAGCCCGCAGCCTCTCACACCTTTTATTCAGGTTGAAACCTTCTTGGCTCCTGGGCACGTCCACCTGCCTCACACCTGCAGCCACTTGAACATCCTTGAAAGTGACACAAGTGCAAGTTTGTGAGACATAAAGTCTCCTGCATTCCTGATTCTTCTTTTGATTTTAATATTGGATATATTCTGAGTCTCCTGAATTAGTTCTGTCAGGTGATTTCCTGCAGCGTCTGACTGTTGCAAATTGATCCTCTCCATCCATCCCACTTGCTGTCCCGCTGTCTCCCCACAGAGGCCTCCCAGGAGACAGAGCACCCGAGTCTGCTTTCTGAGTCTCACTCATGGGTGCCTGGGGCTTGACGCTGCTCAGCCAGGATGGGTGGGATGGACGGATATTCCCTCATTGGCCGAGACACAACAACAGTCTCGGTGACCACGCGGGTTCCCAGTTAACCCCATGAGCAGCACCCCAACCTCTGCCCCTTTCTCCCTGAGCCCCTAAAGGACACCCCGCCAGGGCTCTGACCTCACCTGCCCTGCCGCCCAGACCACCTGCTGAGCAAGAGTTAAGGGGGTGTCCTCTCCCCGGGGACTCGGCTCCGGGAGTTGTCCGGGGCCATTGTCAGTCAGTGTGGATGGTCTCTGGTCAAAGGTGACTTTGAGAAACTGCTGACCACGCAGTGCCCAGAATCATGATGCCTCAGGGAGACACAGGCGAGCCTTGGGGGCTGCAGGCTGCTCACCTGCACTCTGAGCTCGGAGGCAACGTCACTGCCGTCCTCTGGGTGCAGGCCCCTTCTGCCAGCTTGCCAGTGCGCCCGCTGTCCCCAACCCCTGACCCCGGGACCCAACCCACACCAAGCTCACGACACCCACAATGCATCAGGGAAGCGAGGGTCCCCACCCGCAGCCCCACAGCGCAGTGTGCATAGACCCGGGTGGGCCTCGTCCTGGCCCCGTCTCCTCAGAGCAGCCGGCGGATCGTTCCTCTGTCACACGAACAACACATGAGACAAAATGGAGGACGTTTTGATTATCGTGGGTGAAAAGAGACAGTGGGGTGTATTTATTAGACAAAGGAGATGACTTCAAAGGCAGAACATACGGGACCCTAAACTGCATCTCCCTCACACGCGTCTATCAGGGAGAAACCTGCTCACATGCAAACAGACAATGTGGACATTCTCTTCCTCCCGAGTGAACTGGGCCCAGCCCCTCTCCCTGGATGGCTGCCAGCTCGGGCCTGGCCCTAGGGCCTGAGACAGCAGCTGGGCAGAGCCCGGGGTGAAGTCTCTGGTGCCTGGAGCCCTAGGCCGCTTGCCAGGGTGGAGGACGTGTCTCGGCACCACGTCAGGAGTCCACGTGCTTGTCCCCAGAGGGGCCAGGTGATGGCCACGACTCAGAGCACGTGGCGCATGGGAAAAGCAAAGACAGACGCACCAGTGCCGGGACAGGAGCCCGGCAGGAGGGAGACGCCACAGTGACCATCCTCAGACCAAACCTCAGCGGGGATGGGAGAGGAAGCTGCAGAGGGTGCCGTCCCCGATGGCCTGTGCAGTCCCCATGGCGCCCACTCTCAGGGCTGGTTGCCGGTCAAGGGGGCAACAGAGGGGGTGGCGGGCAGTGTCCTCAGGAAATTGACTCAAAACAAGTGTCCTCTGCAGAGGAGGCAGGGAGAATGATGCGCCTGTGCCCACCGGGAGTCCCGGCGAGGGGGACACTGCCCGTTCCACACTGAGGGGTGTGGAAGAGAAAGCGATGACGCCTCAGCGGGGGCAGATGGACTCCCGGACATGGGCAGGAGGACAGTGACCTGCACCTCAGGTCAGCCCCGTGGACAAAAACGGGAGGAAGCAGATCTGGCAGAGACCAAGGGCAAAGCTCTGGGCCTCCTGCTGCAGGAGGGCGTCCCCCGAGGTCACGCCACCAACAGACCTCAGGGCTGGCCTTGAGTGACTGGAGTCTCCTCAGCCTCTGTGAGTCCTCAGCGTCCTTCTGCCCAGTCTTGGTGATCCAAGGGCCCTGCCCACAGGTGCAGCCCGGGGCACCGAGGCTTGCCTGGGCACTAGCACTGGGTTGACGTGCCAGGTGTACCCAGCCTGGCATGAGCCACAGGAGAGCAGGCCCAGGACACTCCCTGTCATCATGGTGGCTCCGAGCCCAGACGCAGCTGCTGGACCCACGTCTCAGCTGGGCAGTGAGGCACCTGCATCCCAGCCCAGATACTCTGAAGTGCTTAGGGCACGCAGTCTCAGGCCCACCAGAGCCAGCTCTGGCCACGCCTCCCCTGAGCAAACTGCTGATGAGCCAGCATATGGAACTACAAAATATGCCAACTATCCAAACAGTCTGGACAAAAATGAGTAAGACAGGAAGAGGCACACTTTCAGACTCCAGCCCATACAATAAAGCTCTAATAATCAAAACAGCATGGTACTGAAGAAAAGCAGACACACAGATCCCTGGAATATAACGAGGGCCCAGGAACCCAACCTCATCAGGATGGATAGTGCCTCTATGGCAGAGGAGCCAGAGCAGGCACTGGAGCAGGGAAAGTGGGGAGATGGTGCTGGGAGAAGCAGAGAGACACATGTAGCAGAGTGAAGCAGGTCCTGCCCACCCCCTACAGAAGAGTAAACACAAGCAGATAAAAAATTGTTTCCATGTGTGATGTCACCATCGTCATGCAGCAAACCTAAGGATATAACAGCATGAGCAGAAACCCTAAAATACTATTTCCTAAAGATTAAAAGCAAATTATCCCAACAAAAGGACAATTCTAATGTAAGTGCAGGGACAGGACTGTGGTGGAAAAGAACCGCAGGATACACAATTTCAGAGACGAGTAAAGTTTCTATTCCCGCAGTGCTGGTGACCCCCGTGGTCACTCACTTCTGCTGGACGTCCATTGTCTTTCCTCCTCACTCCCCTCCCTGGTGTCCCTCATGCATCTCTGTTTCGCTTCCCTCCCACCTCAGGACGTTCCGCATGCCCCTCACGCCCATCCCCAGGGCCTCTCTGTGATGGGCACATTGGGGGTGACGGGCGACTATCCAGCTGTCTAGACAGGGACTCAGGGCACTGTTATGACTGATGGTGCCCACCACGGCAGACACGACATTTGGGGAATGGAACCTGGACATGAGGATTTGTCTATTCACGTCCATAGAGGCGTGAGCCAGACACAACATCACATCTACACACTGAGTGTGATAATTACTCGCTGAGACTCACTGCAGAACCCTCCAGTTAACACAGTCAAGTAAACACACACTTTCCCTCTGGAGGAAGGTCCCTGAGGGCTGGAATGTGGACAGTGTCCAACACGCAGACACCAGCTCCAGAGCTCAAATAGCCCAGCCCTGAGGACCTGCTCTGTCTATGAGGCAGCAAAAGACAAGTAGAACATCCTGTGAGTGCTCAGAGGCTCCCCACGAGCCCTGACCATGGAGTGAGAGGCCAGGACGCCCTCAGTCCTGCCATGGGGACAACCTCAGGAGAGAGACTCGACACAGCTTTGGGAACTCCCCCCCCCCCAGACTGCAGGTATCTGCTCCCAGCCATTTGCTGGGGAGAATCCACTCACACTTGAGGGTTTTCAGATCAAGCTTCATTTTAGACTAGAGAACGCGCCACAGTTACACTGTTCACTTTGTAAACCATGACAACTAATGCTGACGGGGCCCAAGTCATCATGTCCCACTGCCTTGTCAGCCGGGGTGAGACTCAGGGAGAGAAAACATATTCTCTTGTAATTACGATGGTCAAAGATACTGACTTTTAATACAATGCTCTTGGTTTGGATATATGGGTGATGTGACAATTATTGCTTCAAACCTGGGATTTTAGATTCAGGACACTCAGTGTGTCTTGGGCACTGAATAAAATTGCAATGGTGAATGGGATTAGATTGTAACAAAGGAATTCCTGAAGAAATTAAAAAAAATAAAACTAGTTGTTAAATTCAGAACTTTGTGCCTTTTTGTCCCAAACATTATGACAAAAATGAGTCAAGTAGAAAAGCAATAATTTTTTGCAGCAACATGTTGATGGATTCATGGCTCTGACATGAATGTGACTCTGGCAGGGGCGTGTGACTATTTATGGACGTGAACTTGGGATTTTTACCCAACTCCATACTCAGGGATTGTCTGTATAATTGCAAAATGAGTCAAGGTATTTAGACGGGGCCTGGAGGAGACGTGTCAAGTTATTTTATCCATTTTAATACATAGTTAAAGTCACTCAACAGATGTCAACATTTTTCACCACCAATATCCTGATTTCTTTTCTTGTATTCATTAATTTTTTGGAATACTCAAACCGATGTGATTCAATTATTTTATATTACTATACTCATGTGAAAATTGTGCCTCCCAGGGCCCGCCCTTCCTTCACCCCACCGAGTGGGGAGAGGATGAGACTGGGGAGACGTGGAGACCGGGCAGGGCTACCCTGTGTCCAGACGTCCCCACTCATGCACTGGCCTGGGGGGAGGAACAAACCCATACCCGGGGGACCCGGGGCCCTGGGACTGGCAGGGACAGCCAAACACACAGGTAAAGGCTCATCACCGTGAGCAGGCTCATCTCTTTAGCTGCTGACATAACCATCATGAAGACCTGGAGGACACAGCCCGGGAAGGAGATGGAGCTGCTGTGCCTCAGAGAGTTGGCAATGGACTTGGGGACCATGGCTGAGATGAGGCAGGGTTCCGTGAGGTACAGACTCCTCAGGAAGAAGTACAAGGTGGTGTGGAGGTGCCGGTCCAGGGTGGTGATGAGGACGATGAGCCTGTTACCCAGCAGGGCACACAGGTAGACCAGGGAGAAGAGCAGCGGGTGCAAGAAGCCCATGGTCCCCTGGGTGGGGAACCCCAGGAGCACAAATTCTGTCATGGCAGTGAGATGGTTCACCCCTGGAGTCATCCTCTGTATAAAAGAGGAAAGAGAAGCAAAATCTTAATTTTTCTAATATTGAAAATAAAATGAGTTATCAATACAAGATAAAAACTCAGTTCATTTTCTACATAATTATTCCTTTCAGTTCTATGGCCACTAATATCATCTATGTCTGCTGTTTCATTCAACCCATTTATTACCACCTCATGTGAATATGTCATTATTAGACTCTCCACATAAGTCCTGAAAATTGGTGAAAACTGAAAATTCCATCTGCCCCCTACAACACTTGAACAAAGTAGAATTTCATATCTGTCAAAAAAGTCAATAGAGAAAGCTGCCCCACAACCCACCCCAGCCCTGTGGCTCCCCCTCCTGCCCAGGCCCCAGTGTCTCCGCCCAGCATACCTCCCAGAGGTTGTCCATGCACAGCCCCAGAGGACATTTGACCATGCCCAGCACCTCCCCACCGTGGAGAGCCTGTCCCTGCTCCTCCAGCACAGCTCTGGTCTGGGGAAGCCCCACAGTGACGGGTGTGCAGGGAGATGGGGTGTGGTGGTCCCTGTTTTCCTGTTCCCCAGGCACCGACACTGCCCCTGAATAGAATGATCTGGGCTCCGCGTCCCCATGTGGCGTGTCCTGACGCCTCCTCTATCAGATTCCTGCCCCTGTGGCCTCACTGCAGCCTCCTGGTCTGTACCCTCATACCCTCATCTCCCTGCCCCTGAATCCCCACATCTGAGGACCCAGAGACCACGTTTCCCGCAGAGTCTCCTCCTGGGTCACCCCACACATCCATCCTGCAGGATGGGCTCGTCCACCCCTGGTCCCACCGGCCCTTGTCCCCCTCAGAATCATGCACGTCTGTGTGACATCCCCCAGTTATTGGCTATTTCCTGCTCATGAAATTTTATCAATGAACTTGTCCCCATTCTCATTGCTGTGGTGTTGGATTTCTGCTGTTTCATTCTCATCGTCATTTCCTATGTCCACATCTCCTCTGCTGTCAGGAAGATCCCATCCACAGAAGGTAATGCCAAGGCCTATTCCACCTGCCTTCCCCACCTGCTGGTTGTGGTGCTGTTCCTCTCCGCTGGGCTCTTTGCTTATCTGAAGCCGACCTCAGAGATCCATACACATCTAACCTGGTCATTTCTATGTTTAACACAGTGGTATCCCCCACCTTTAATCCCATCATCTACAGTCTGAGGAACCAAGCCATGAAGTCGGCTGTGGGGAGACTGATGAAGGGGAGACACACCTAAATGTAATAGGGAAGTTTACTTCATGACTCCATTATGAGACACATATTTTAAATTATTGAATCACACTCCTCTTCGTATTTTTCTTATTATATATAATTCCATTGCACAATTTAAAATATATGCTCATTTTTAAATTATATTTACGGTGACTTCATATAGTCTGCTGCTCGTAGACTCTATTGGCATTGATTGTTCCTCTTTGTTACACTTAGTTGCTGTTTTTTTATTCTCTGTACAGTGGAGGTCACTGGACTTGCAGACACTCTTTTCTGGTCTCCAATTCTCTGCTCCCGGCTGAGAGGGGCGATGGTTGGGTTTCATCTCATTCGTGAGCAAAAGTTCTCTCATGGGGTCTGCTTCTCCAGTCTCTAAGGTGGCTTTGCCTTTAATGTTTTCTTGGTCACGGGTGGGATCAGGGCCACGGGCAGGACAGAGATCCCTTTCCTTAGTGAGTGAGGCCTTCACAGCATAAATAAGGCCTGAGGATCCAAAGTTAGAATCTGAGTAGTCAAGATCTTGGTCGATAAGGACCCACATGTGACGTGGTGGAGACCCTACCAGAAACACTGGTGTGGTACCGCCCACATTTGCCATAATCGCAGTCACCCATGGTGGTCACCAGAAATAAGAAAATTAGGTTCATGTGCAGTATAATTACAAAAAAAAAAAATCCAAAATGCACTGGATAGGAATTTTTGAGATACAGTAAGAGAACTTAGCAAGTTATGATGGTCAAAACAAAATGATAGCTGGTAGCCTGCCTTGTATCTAGGATTTCCAGAAATGTGTTAGGGATGCTATCCATGACCTCACACCACACTATACAGGAGTGTCGACCCCATTTAATTCATCCCCTAGAGTAGGCAGGATGTCAGGACAATGCCCATCTGGGCAGGTTATCAAGAGGAATCTTACCTAGAATGTCTGCATTTTTCAGGAACATGTTGAAATGAAAAAAAATTCATCATATTTATGTGCAATGGAATGATACTATCATTTAGTATACTTGTAAAGGCATGTAAGGAGTTGAAGGAGATTTAAAATTGGGAAGTGAAATGCCTCCATGATTGTCACTTGCTGTCCGGCCTCAGCTCCTCTCCACTGACTGCAACCACCTTTGCTTTCCCGTCTGTGACAGCCAATATTTGAAAATTTCACACCAACATATTTCATGATAAATATTAGTTCCAACTGGATATCAGACATTTAAGTTGTTATCAAACAGTTTGCCTTGTGAGGAGGCTTTTCAGGCTGACCTTGCTCAGGTCAGAGCCATGCAAGCACAGAATAAATATGGAGGCTGCCAGGAAGGGTTAGAAAATGTCAACATCTGTGGCCTCCCCGGTGGCACAATGGTTGAGCGCTGGGTTGCGAAACTGCCCGCTGCCTCTGCAGTGCCGGTTCGATCCCCGGCTACTCCCCGGCCACCGGAGGAGGGTCCCACAGGATGCGCAGACCTCTCCTGCAGCCCGCTGCTCCCCTCAGCAGTGTACTTCAGTCCTTCTGCCTGCTCTGCTCCACGTTCCGGCTCTGGTGAATTCTCTCACCCACCCGCACTTCTGACTGTACCCAGTGCATGAATAAGCAAACAAACAAACAAACAAATAAATAAATAAAATGTGCCTCTATAAAAAATAAAGTTAAAGAAAATGTCAATATCTGGACATTTTAAATCTTGGATGACAACTTGATACTGTTCTTTTAAGTGATTGGTATTTTTTTTTCTGCCAATAAATTAATTTCTTAATATCAATTCTTGATACTTTTATAGTTCACTGGTGGGATATAATGAAAATTTAATATATGTATTAAGAACCTGAATCAGAACATTATACACATTTATGAGGCTATTCATTGTCAACTTTGTATAATATTATTAAAATATTTAAGTAAACATTAAATGTCTCAAGGTTGTATGAATTTAAAAATGTAAGTACAATGAAAATTGTTGTGGACACCAAGGTAATATACATTGAAAACTCTAAAGACTCCACTGAAAAAAAACAGATGAAATTAAATAAGCCACTTCAGTATACTTGAAAAGTACAAAAGCAACACATGAACATCATTTGCATTCTTATGTGCAAAAAAAGGAATCAGAAGAGAAGAACTGAGAAGGCAATCTTACATGTATTCACAAAATTACCTAGGAGTAACCCTAAAAGTGAAAGTTAAAATATACAGAAAATTCTAAGACATTCTTAAAATAAATTGGAAAAACAAAAAAAGGGAATAATATGCCCTCCTCATGGACAAGAACAACCAGGATTACAAAATATCCACCTGTCTCAAATCAATTTACAGATTCATGCAATCCAAACGAAAATTTCAATGGCATTCTCAGACATATGAAACAAACATTACAGAAAAGCATATGGAACTACAAAAGACCACAAATAGCCAAAACAGTCTTGACGAAAATTCGTAAGAAAGGAGAAACACACTTTCAGACTTAAAACTATATAGTAAAGCTCTAATAGTTGAAGCAGCATGGCAGTGGAACAAAAACAGGCCACCACTGGAATATAAAGAGGGCCCAGGAATGACCCTCATCAGGATGGACAGTGACTCTACAGCAGAGGAGCCAGAGCAGGCACTGAAGCAGGGAAAGTGGGAAAATGGTGCTGGGAGAAGCAGACAGACACACGCAGCAGAGTGAAGCAGGTCCTGCCCCACCCCCCACAGAAGAGTAAACTCAAGCAGATAAATGCCTGTTTCCATGTGTGAAGTCACCATCGTCATGCAGCAAACCTAAGTATATGACATCATGAGCAGAAACCTAAAATTTCCTACAAGATTAGAAGCAAATTATCCCAACAAAAGGACAATTCTAATGTAAGTGCAAGGACAGGTGCTGTGCTGAAAAAGAACCGCAGGATACACAATTTCAGAGATGAGTAAAGTGTCTCTTCCCGCAGGGCTGATGACTCCCGTGGTCACTCATTCTACTGGACATCCATTGTCTTTCCACCCCACTCCCCCTTCCTTGGCTCCCTCCTGCCTCTCTCCATTTCACTTCCCTCCCACCTCAGGCCTTCCTCATCCCCCTCACACCCATCCCCAGGGCCTCTCCGTGAAGGGCAAGGGTGGCGACAGACGATTGTCCAGCTGTCTAGACAGGGACTCAGGGCACTGTTATGGCTGATGGTGCCTACCATGGCGTACACAACAGCTGGGGAATGGAACCTGGACATGAGGATTTCTCTATTCACTTCCATAGAGAAGTGAGCCAGAAACAAAATCACATCTACACACCGAGTGTGGTAATTACTCGATGTGACACACTGCAGGAGGCTCCAATTAACACAGTCAAGTAAACACACAGTTTCCCTCTGGAGGAAGGTCCCTGAGGGCTGGAATGTGGACAGTGTCCAACACGCGGACACCAGCTCCAGAGCTCAAATAGCCCAGCCCTAAGGCCCTGCTCTGTCCATGAGGCGACACATGACCGGGTGCAACATCCTGTGAGTGCTCAGAGGCTCCCCACAAGCCCTGACCATGGACTGAGAGGCCAGGATGCACTCTGTCCATGCCACGGGGACAACCTTAGGACACAGATGGACACGGCAGCCGGATCTTTCCTCCCCAATTTGCAAGTATTCAGTTCTTATGCAGTTTTCAGAATGGAAATCATTCAGACTTGAATGTTTTAAGAATGCAAGCTTCATTTTAGATGTCAGAAAGCACAATAATTAAAATACTCATTTTGTAAATCATGAAAACTAATAAATTTTGAAGGTGCACAAGTTTCTCAGTGCCCCACTGCCTTATCATGCTGGATGAGTCTCAACCAGAGGAAATATTCTCTCCTTGAACTTAAAGAGTTCAAAAGAATGACTTGTCGTACCTTTATATATTAGAAGGTTTTGATGTACGTGACAATTAATGCTCCATAACTGCCATTTGAGCATTCAGCACCCTGAGTTGTTGTGGGCACTGTATAAAAAACAACAACTCATGGAGATACATTGTAATGAACAAATTCTGGGGAAATTTAATATAATACTTATTGTTAAAAATCAGAATGTTGGGCCTCCCCAGTGGTGCAGCGGTTGAGCGCTGGGTTGCGTAGCTGCCCGAAGCCTCTGCAGCGCCGGTTCGATTCCCGGCTGCTCCCCGGCCACCGGAGGAGGGTCCCACATGGTGCACAGACCTCTCCTGCCGCCTGCTGCTCCCCTCAGCAGTGTGCTTCGGTCCTTCTGCCTGCTCTGCTCCCTGCTCTGGCTCTGGTGAATTCTCTCATCCTCCTGCGCTTCTGACTGTACCCAGTGCATGTATAAACAAAACAAATGAACAAATAAATAAATAAATAAATAAATAAATAAATAAATAAATAAATAAAATATGCCTCTATAAAATAAAAAAATGTTAAAAAAATCAGAATGTTCTGCATTTTGCCTACATATTATGACAGACCTAAATGTCAAATACAAATTATGTCACGTCTACGCAACATTGTTCCCCATTTCAGGCTCTGGCACTAAAGAAAAGATGGGTGTGGACTCCTGTTTCTTCACAGACATGGAATTGTGGTTTTTCCCAACTCCACCACTCAGGGGTGGTGACAATACTGCACAGGAAGAGAATATGTCAGTGATTCTTTCATCATGACAGAGATGTTTCATATCAGTCACAAGTTGTCTACATCTTAGACCACCTCATATTCTGATTTATTTTCCATTTTTTATTAAATTATGTTGTAATTTTTTTTGTTACTTTCTGACCTTTAATATCCTGCCTCCCCAGGGCCTGCCCCTGCGTCACCCCACAGAGGAGGGAGAGGGTGAGATTGGGGAGGAGGAGAGTGGGCAGGGCTGCCCCATGTCCAGACGTCCCCACACACGCATGGGTTCGGGGGGAGGAACAAATCCGCATCTGGGGGACCCGGGGCCCTGGAACCGGCAGGGACATCCATAAGCAAAGACCGTCCGGCTCAGCTCCGGAGCGGCCTCCTCCCTGCACAGATGTGCATGAGTCTGAGGGGGACAGAGGGGCCAGGAGGGACCCGGGGGTGGACGAGCCCATCCTGCAGGAGGGACGTGTGGGTGTGACCTAGGAGGAGAGTCTGCAGGAAACGTGGTCTCTGGGACCTCAGATGTGGGGAGTCAGGGGCAGGGAGATGAGGGGAGGAGGGGATGGACCAGGAGGCAGCAAGGAGGCCACAGGGGCAGGAATCTGACAGAGGAGGCGTCAGGACACGCCACACAGGGACGCCGAGCCCAGATCATTCAGCTCCAGGACAGTGTAGGGTCCTGGGGGCAGGAAACGGGAACCCACACACCCCACCTCACTGCACACCTGTCACTGTGGTGCCTCCCCAGACCAGGGCTGTGCTGGAGGAGCAGGGACAGGCTCTCCAGGGTGGGGAGGGACTGGGCATGGTCACATGTCCTCTGGGGCTATGCCCTGAACAACCTCTGGGAGGTGTGCTGGGAGTTGATGCTGGGGCCTGGGCAGGAGGGGGGAGTCCAGTAGCTGGGGTTGTCAGCTGATTGTCAGCCGAGTTTGTTGCCAGATATGAGATTTTCAGTTTTTCAAATTTTGTAGGGGAGAGTTTATTTTTTTCAGTTTTCACCAATTTTCAGGACTTATTTAGAAAATGCAATAATGGAACATTAACATGCAAGGAAATATGAGGGCTGAATAATGAAGTCTATGCAGATGATGATTTTGACTCAGTAGGAGGTAGAAGGAATAATTATGTAGAAAATACATTGATTTATTACCAATATGATAACCCATATATTCCATCTTGGAAGATTTTTTACATTTTCTTCCCTTCAGCTTTCTCAATACAGATGACAGCTCCAGGCGTGAACAATCTCATGGCCATGACAGAATTCGTCCTCCTGGGGTTCCCACCCAGGAGACCATGGGCTTCCTGCACCCACTGCTCTTCTCCCTGGTCTACCTGTGCGCCCTGCTGGGGAATGGGCTCATTGTCCTCATCACCACCCTGGACCGGCACCTCCACACTCCCATGTACTTCTTCCTGAGGATTCTGTCCTTCTAGGACCTCTGCCTCATCTCAGCCATGGTCCCCAAGTCCATTGCCAACTCTCTGAGGCACAACAGCTCCATCTCCTTCCCAGGCTGTGTCATCCAGGTCTTCATGGTGGTTATTTCAGAAGGTGCAGAGGTGAACCTGCTCATGGTGATGAGCCTTGACCGCTATGCTGCCATCTGCCACCCCCTGCACTATGAGGTCCTCATGATCAGGGACAGGTGTGTGCAGCTGACAGCTGTGTCCTGGCTGGGTGGGGGTATATTGGCTGTGATGCACACAGATGGAACCTTCTTCTTGTCCTACTGTGGGTCCAACGTGGTCCACCAGTTCTTCTGTAACTTCCCCCAGTTATTGGCTATTTCCTGTTCAGGAAATTTAATGAGCAAACTTGTCCCCATTCTGATTAGTGTGGTCTGGGGTATGTGCTGTTTTACTTTTATCATCATTTCCTATGTGCACATCTTCTCTGCTGTCAGGAAGATCCCATCCACAGAAGGGAAGGACAAAGCCTACTCCACCTGCCTTCCCCACCTGCTGGTTGTGGTGCTGCTGGTCTCCACTGGATGCTTTGCTAATCTGAGGCCGACCTCATGGACTCCATCCACGTCTGGCCTGGTCATTTCTATGTTCTACACGGTGGTGCCCCCACCTTTAATCCCATCATATACAGTCTGAGGAATAAAGCCTTGAAGATGACTGTGGGGAGACTGATAAAAGGCCAATTTTCCAACAAATATGGCATCATCAATTATTCACCCACATTTATTCAGAGTCCCACTAACTCTACATTCATCATCCACAAGGTAAAGATGCTTCCCATTAGTATTTTTCTTTTGTCGCAAATCCATATTCTCATATTGTCATTGTGCTCCTGTTTCCTAAAATAATGCAATCCTTTGCCAATCCTCTCCCTGTGTAATGTTCATAAACTGAATCAGCTCACGGTTAAAAACATGTATTTGGTGTAGAAAGAATATTCTAGAACTCACACATCACCAATGTTTACCAAAACCAAGCGGTGGTGATGGTGTTCTGTCCTTGGGAGCACACGGTCACAAGACCTCAGTCTGGGCACTCGGTTCCCACAGCCTCAGTGGAGACTGAGGGCCCCGTCCCTGTGGAGGGAAGGGGAGACAGGTGAGTGGGGTTTCCCCACACCATTCCTACAGGAGCATCTTCCTCTAAGACACATTCATGTTTTTGTTCAAAAGACACGGAATCTCCTCCTGAATCTGCCAGAGATGGGCGGAAGGTGATACTGAAGGAGTCAGAATGGATGACTGAAGCCTGCGGCTGCCGGGTGTCTTCACTTCCATCTGTCCTGTTTCGATCGAGACTCTTCACTGCCTTGATGGAATATTTTGAAAATAAAATAGCTCTTAGGAGAATGCATCACTGTGAAGAGCTACATTTCTGGTTTTCACATTTATGACTTTGAAACCATGGGCTGTCCTCGGGCTCACGGGTAGCTCCCATCAGGTTCCAGGTCGCCCCTCGACATGCGGCAGGTCTGCTTCCCGACTGTCCTGCAGAGAACTCTGGCGCTCACTGTGCTTCTGTTCTGGGGACTGTGTCGTTCCTTAAACATCCTGTGAGGAGAGCAGGGTGGTGTCGCTGACTCCTGTCTCTCCACGGCATCTGCCCTGCACGGCCCTGGTTCTCACACGTTTCCCATACCCTGAGGACCGAGCTGGTGATGCTCTGCCCCTCATGCCCTTTCTCCGGGGGAAGGCCACTGTGCCCCACACTCTCCTGGTGGCTCTACCGTCATCAGTCCCTGAGTGAGCTTCTCAAGGAGAAGGCCAGGTGGCCACGAGCTCGAGTCCATTCCAGGTCCTGTCACACGGCCGGGATGTCGCTTGCGTGTAGAATCTCCCCAGCATGGCCTGAGCAAATGCTCAGGGCTGCTCCCGAGTGTCACCGCACCACAGGGATGACAGGACCACAGTCCCCATCTCCTGGTCATCATGCCCTTCCTGAGTCACATCCCCACCATGTGTTTTCTACTTGCCCTTTGAACCAATGTGCCCAGTGTGCTGGGAGGAGACTTTCCCCACAGCCTTCATCGCACCACACTGTTCCTCACTGTTATGGTTTGTGGCTGTGTGTGACGTCTGGAGAATAATGCTGCCCTTCCTCCCCCTGTTACTCAGGAGATCTTTGGCTATTTGAGAGTTTCTCATGATTCCCTAGGAATTTCAGCTATATTTGTTCTATTTCTCTCAAGAATGCCATGGAGGCTCCCACTGGAAAGGCACTGGCTCTGGAATTTGCGTTTGGTAGGAGGCTTTTGGATAATACTGACCCTGCTGACCTGTCTGCTGGGGACGTCCTTCCACTTCTTTTTATCTTCCAATATTCCTTTTCAGTGTTTGGAAGTTTTCCTCTTTGAGTCCTTCACCTCTTTGCTAGATTCATTTATCCCCAAAGTCAATTTATTTATTGACTTTGAGGGGAAGGTTCTTGATTTCCTCCTCCTTAGACTGGCAGTGTGCCTAGAGGAAGGCATTGACATGTCCACGGAGAATGCAAACACTACGGATGAAGTCTGAAAACTACAACTTCCCCACGAAAAAATCTTTGCATGATGCTTTTCGCGGTCGCTGCATGTTCTCTTTAGCATTCTTCTAGCCAAAAGTAAAGGCACTCTCAATTAATTCTCATTAACAACCCACGCATGTTACTATTCCCCCTCAACCTATGATGGAGGGAGTGCCGGGCCAGGAGGCAGCGGCCGGCACGTGCAGGCACAGGAGATTTCTCATTATACTTTTTTTTTTTTTCACAACGGGACATTTTTTTTTTTCATGTCAGCTAAAATGTCAATATAGAATAATAAAGTTTAACTCTAACAAAAGTTGCCCCGACTCTGTGCTTGAAGGTATATAAATTCACCTTTCCCTATTGATGGGCAAAGCGGCGGTTTCGATTTTTACGGGAAATGTGGTTTTAAAGTTTATATGCGAAAAAGCAGGTAAGAGGAGGCTGGTCCAGCCACAGCCAAACCTCCCATGCAGGGCAGGACCCTCCCTCCTTCCCCAGCTGCTCCTGGAGCCTCGATTCCAGAGTCAGAGATTTTTTTTTTATTTTCAGCGGGGAGGGGAGAGCAGGGGGCATGGTATATGGACAGAGGGGGGCTGTGGTGACTGCATGAGAGATGTTAGTCTGTACCCCTAAATCACGCACTGTCTACGAGACCAAGGTTGCAGAATCACAAAATAAAAATGCAAACAAATGCAGACAAATGGGTTCAGAAGGGAAAACTAGTCACATTTCTAAGAGACATAAACAATCTGATATCCCAGGAGACCGAGACCTCGGACCTTCGCACTGGCTGCTGCGGAATTTATCCCTCCTCACCACTCCTGTCTCTTTCTTCACTTCCCCTCCCCCCTCCGCTCCAGCTCCACACAGCCCTCACCACCCATCCACGACCTTCCAGGCCCCGGGAGGGCTCACAGGGGCAGGAGGTAACTTGCCAGCTCCCTGTGGACGGGGCTTGTCCTGGCTCTGAGGACGGGGCCATCCCCGGGCCCCATGGTGGTCAGGGGAGGAGATGGGGCTGGGAGAAGAGGATGAACTACATTCCTCCCCACATGGGAAACCACCAACAAAATCACCCCGACACACTCAGACACCAATTATCACTGAATGTGCCACAGGATGACGCCAATTAAGATAGTGACCTGAACAAGGGTGCTTGTCCCTCTGGAGTAAAGTCACTTGATGGATGGAACTTGGACAGTGTCCAACCCGCGGACACCAGCTCCAGAGCTCAAATAACCCAGCCCTGAGGCCCTGCTCGGTCCATGAGGCGGCGCAGGACGGGGCGGAACATGCTGTGAGTGCTCAGAGGCTCCCCACCAGCCCCAACCATGGAGTGAGAGTCCAGGACGCCCTCTCCCCTGCCATGGGGACAACCTCAGGACAGAGACTCGAGATGAGAGCGGGAACTTCCCCCCAGACTGCAGGTATTTGCAGGGGAGCATCCACTCACACTTGAAAACTTTTAGATTTCAAACTTCATTTTTAGACTTGAGAACGTGTTAAACTATACATTTTGTAAATAACGACAACTAATGCTGACGGGGCCCAAGTCGTCATGCCCTGTCAGCTTGGGGGAGACTCAGGGAGAGAAAACATCTTCTCTTGTAATTTAAGATGTTCAAAGATATTGACTTTTAATACATTGATCATAGGCTTTGGTTATGGAAATGGGACAATTATTGCTTCAGACCTGGGATGTAGCTTCAGCACACTCAGTGGGTCCTGGGCACTGAATAAAATCACAACAATCAATGGAATTAGATTGTAATGAAGAAATTCCAGGCAAAGTTAAAAAATTAAACTAGTTGTTTAAAGATTTTTTTTTTTTTTTTTTTTTTTAATAGAGGCATGTTTTTCTTTATTTGTTTGCTTGTTTGTTTGTTTTGTTTACACATGCACTGGGTACAGTCAGAAGCGCGGGAGGGTGAGAGAATTCACCAGAGCCAGAGCGGGGAGCAGAGCAGGCAGAAGGACCGAAGTACACTGCTGAGGGGAGCAGCGGGCGGCAGGAGAGGTCTGCGCGCCATGTGGGACCCTCCTCTGGTGGCCGGGGAGCAGCCGGGGATTGAACCGGCGCCGCAGTGGCCGCGGGCAGCTTCGCAACCCAGCGCTCTACCACTGCGCCACCGGGGAGGCCCCTAAACTAGTTGTTTAAATTCAGAACATTATGCCTTTTTGTCCCAAACATTATGACGAAAATGAGTCAAGTAGAAAATCAGTAAATCTTACAGCACATGTTGAACGCTTCATGGCTCTGACATGAACATGAGGCTGGCAGGGACATCTGAATATTTATGGACGTGAACTTGGGATTTTTCCCTAACACCTTCACTCGGGGACTGTTAGCAATATTGTAAAATAAAGTCACAGTATAAACAGGACCTGGAGGAGATAGATGTTGAGTTATTTTATCCACTTTAAATAGGTATTTAAAGTCACACTACAGATGTCAACATCATTAATAACCAGGTACAACATTTCTTTACCTCCATGAATCCTGATTTATTTTCTTGTTTTTATTTAATTTTGTGAGTTATCCCCGCCAATGTTCTGCAATTATTTCATACTACTATACTCTTGTAAAAATCGTGCCTCCCCAGGGCGTGCCCCTCCGTCACCCAAAAGAGGGGGGAGAGGATGACACTGGGGAGGGGGGGAGAGCAGGCAGGGCTGCCCCATGTCCAGGTGTTCCCACTCACGCATGGGGCATGGGGGAGGAACAAACCCGCACCTGGGGCACCCAGGGCGCTGGGACCAGCAGGGACAGCCACACACACAGACCGTCTGGCTCAGTCCTGGAGCGGCCTCCTCCCTGCACAGATGTGCCTGAGTCTGAGGGGCACAGAGGGGTTGGGAGGGACCCGGGGTTGATGAACCCATCGTGCAGGACGGACATGTGGTGTGACCCAGGAGGATACACTGCAGGATACGTGGTCTCTGGGTCCTCATATGTGGGGAGTCAGGGGCAGGGAGATGAGGAGACAAGGGGATGGACCAGGAGTCAGTGGTGAGGCCACAGAGGCAGGAATCTCACAGAGGAGGCGTCAGGACATGCCCCATGGGGACGCGGAACCCAGATCATTCTGTTCCAGGACAGTGTCAGGTCCTGGGGAGCAGGAAAACAGGGACCCACACACCCCATCTCCCTGCACACCCGTCCCTGTAGGGCCTCCCCAGACCAGGGCTGTGCTGGAGGAGCAGGGACAGGCTCTCCAGGGTGGGGAGGGGCTGGGCATGGTCATGTGTCCTCTGGGGCTATGCCCTTGACAACCTCTGGGAGGTGTGTTGGGCAGAGATGCTGGGGCCTGGGCAGGAGGGGGAGCCACAGGACTGGGGTGGGTTGTGGGGGAGCTTTGTCTATTGACTATTTTGACAGATATAAGATTCTAATTGTTCAAGTTTTTTAGGGGACAGATGAAATTTTCAGTTTTCACCAATTTTCAGGAATTATGTGGAGAGTGTAATAATGACATATTCACATGAGGTGGTAATAAATGGGTTGAATGAAACAGCAGACATAGATGATATTAATGTCCATATAACTGGAAGGAATAATGATGTGGAAAATACATTGATTTATTATCTTTTATTGACAACCTATTATATTTTCAATATTGGAAGTATTAAAATTGTGTTACTCTTCCTCTTTTAAACAGAAGATGACTCCAGGGGTGACCAATCTCACGACCGTGACAGAATTCATCCTCTTGGGATTCCCCACCCAGGGGACCATGGGCTTCCTGCACCTGCTGCTCTTCTCCCTGGTCTACCTGTGCTCCCTGCTGGGGAATGGGTTCATTGTCCTCATCACCACCCTGGACCGGCACCTCCACACCCCCATGTACTTCTTCCTGAGGATTCTGTCCTTCTCGGACCTCTGCCTCATCTCAGCCATGGTCCCCAAGTCCATTGCCAACTCTCTGAGGCACAGCTGCTCCATCTCCTTCCCGGGCTGTGTCCTCCAGGTCTTCATGATAATTTTTTCAGCAGGTGCAGAGCTGAACCTGCTCACGGTGATCAGCCTTGACTGCTATGCTGCCATCAGCCACCCCTTGCACTATGAGGTCATCATGGTCAGGGACAAGTGTGTGCAACTGACAGCTGTGTCCTGGCTGTGTGGGGGTCTCTATGCCGTGATCCTCACAGCTGGAACCTTCTCTTTGTCCTACTGCGGGTCCAACGTGGTTCACCAGTTCTTTTGTGACATCCCCCAGTTATTGGCTATTTCCTGCTCAGAAAATGTAATGAGCAAATTTGTCCCCATTCTCATTAGTGTGGTATTGACTATCTGCTCTTTCATTTTCATCGACATTTCCTATGTCCACATTTTCTCTGCTGTCAGTAAGATCCCATCCACAGAAGGTATGTCCAAGGCCTACTACAACTGCCTTCCTCACCTGCTGGTTGTCATGCTGTATCTCTTCACTGGATGTTTTGCTTACCTAAAGCCAACCTCAGGGACCCCGTCCATGGCTGACCTGGTCATTTCTATGTTCTACACGGTGGTGCCCCCCATCTTTAATCCTGTCATATATAGTCTGAGGAATCAAGCCATGAAGTCAGCTGTGGGGAGACTGATAAATGGTCATTACTCCAAGATGTGAGATATCACAAATCTACAATTATAGCCCCTCATTCATTCAGCTATTTCCCCCAACTCTTACATGTCATCATTTATAAGCATAGATTTTGCATTAGGATTATCCCCTTGTCACAAATTCATATTCTCATAATCCTCACTATACTCTGGTTTCCTAAATTGCTGCACCCTTCCCCCAAGCCCTCCCTGTGTGATGTTCATAAACTGAACCCAGCTCGTGGTTAAAAAGTTGTATTTGTTGTAGAAATAATGTTCTAGAACTCACATTCACCAACATTTACATAATGTGAGGATTGGTAAAGGGGTCTGTCCTCAGGACCACATGCCCAGGGAACCACAGTCCTTGGGCTCGGTTCCCACAGCCTTTGTGTGTCTCCACCGAGGGCCTTGTCCTCATTGATGGCAGGGGAGACAGAGAGTGAGGCCCCTCATCCCTCATGATTCCTCACGGGGCATCTTCCTCTAGGGGAATTTCCTGTTCCTGTTCACAGGACAAAGGGAAACCATACTTGACTCTGCCAGAGGTGGAAGGATGGACGCTTCCTTGGTTAGTAGGAAACTATGAGTGAAACCTGGAATGGATGGAATATTAATTTCTGTGATGCCTGTTTGGATGTCAACATTACTGTACCCCTCAATGTGGTGTTTTCAGAAGTAGTTGTATGAATATTCTTTGAAGAACTACATTTCTACTTAAAAGTTTATAATGTGTAGCTTGTCATTGGGTGGATTTTTAGGTTCCCATACTTTTCCAGATTGTATCTTGATCCTCTACCAGGTCTTCTCCACCTTCTTTTAGATTACACTTATGTTCACTTTTCTTCCACTTGGGAACTGTGTTATGAGTTTGTTATGCAAAGTAAAGCATGGCATATTTGCAATTTTTAATGTAATTCTACACATCTGCACTGCACTTCGGAAGATATCACTCTTGTTTTCCTAACACGGAGAACGTGAGCTGGGGGTGACCTGCCTCGTCTCCAGGAGCAGGTCACTGTGTCTCCAAACTCTCCTGACCAAACTCTCCAAAGTCTCCTGTGTCTCCACATTTTGTCCATGAAACTATTTATGATAATAAAATGTAGTTAATAACAAAACATGACTCGTCCATTCAAATTTCATTATGAAAGCTGAGCTAAAAAAATCACTCAAAGTAATACTCATTTCAATGATAGCATGAAGTCACAGTCCCCATCCCCTCGGGATATGATATCATTCCCTGCTCAGATTCCTGTGGATGTATTTTCTATTTTTCCTTGAATAAATCCAGTGAGTGTGTGTTGAGAAGGGATTTTACCATGAGTGTTTCATCCCAACATCACATTATTTTTTTTATTTGTTCTTATCAAGGAGGACACTCATTTAGACTTTTTACTGTTTTTACCGTGGGTCACTTTTCACTCCACCACATGCACCAATGTCCACTCAGAATCTGCTAAATGCACTGCATTGCCTGCGCCCTCTGTCCACACTCCTGCTCTCCTCCCCTGTTCTGTCTGGTAAAGAGAAATTTTTGTACTCAGTCCAACATTTCCGTTTGCTGATTGCCACTATAATTTTTTTAATTATTGACTTTTTATATTATAATCCACAAATGGGTGAGACCAGCCAATATCTTTCACATTTTGACTTATTTCACTAGCACACACACACCACAAGGTGCACTTTTAGTCCCTAAGGACACTAGTTCACCTTTTTAATAGTTGTATACTATTCCATTGAGTGTGGATCCACATTCTTTATTCACTCTTCTCTCCATGGCACTTGGGTTGGGGCCATGGCCGGTTACAGTGGACGGTGCTGCTGGGAACACAGGTTTACGTGGTCTGTACTGTAGAGTCTGCGCATCTGGGACAAATACCCAGATGAGGTTGTTACATCCTGTGGTTGTCCTGTTGTTAGTGTCTGAAGACGTCTCCACGCCAATTCCCAGCAGAGATGAGAGGCCTTTTCTCTCCCTCCCCCACCTTTTTGCTGGTTCCAGTCTCTGGATTGGTCCCTTCTCACAAGTGACAGCAGTTTGGATTTCTATTTTCCTTATTATTAGAACAATTTGGAATGGGTTAAAAATTTGCATTTGACAAACCCTTAAAATACCAGCAAGAACACACAGGTGCTGCCCACTGCACACTCACCCCATAGATGAACTTGGGGACACACGCCAAGGACCAGGGAAGAAGAGCACGTAGGAACAAGTGCCCCCCCACACACACTAGAGAGCTTCTGTGACTCAGAAAAGCCATCCCCAAAATGGGTCCCTGCACTGGGAGAAAATTGTTCACATCACACACCTGACAAGGGCGAGTGTTCAAAGTACACAGAACCTGCAAACCCAGCAACAGAAAGAGCACCCCAATCCAACACGGCCTCAGACCCCCAGAGACATTTCCATCCAGGAGGTGAGGAGGCCGCAGCCTCTCACACTTTTTATTCAGGTTTAAACCATATGTGCTACTGAGCCCATCCACCTGACTCACACCTGAAGCCACTTGAACATCCCTGAGAGAGTCATAGATACCGGCATGTGTTGCATTAGATCTCCTGGATTCCTGATGTGTCCTTTTGATTACATTATTGATATAATCTAAGTATCCTAAATTAATATTGTCAGGTGATTTCCTGCGGCGTCTGACTATTTCAAATTGATCCTTTTCATCCATCCCATTCGCTGTCCCACTGCCCCCCTTACAGGTGTCCGGGGCAGACAGAGCACCTGAGTCTGTTTTTTGCAACTCACTCATGGGATCCCTGGGCTGGACGCTGCCCAGCCAGGATGGGCGGGATGGACGGACATTCCCTCGTTGGCTGAGACATGACAACAGTCCTGGTGACCATGCGGGTTCCCAGTTAACCCCACAAGCAGCTCCCCAGACCCCTGACCCTGTACCTTCTCCCTGAGCCCTTAAAGGACACCCCGCCCGGGCGCTGACCCCGCCTGCCCTGCCGCCAGGGCCGCCCGCTGAGCAGGAGGGAAGGGGGTGTCCTTTCCCGGGGGGCTCGGCTCCGGGAGTCTTCCGGGGCCACCGTCAGTCAGTGTGGACGGTCACTGGTCAAAGGTGACTTGAGGAACCGCTGACCGCGCGGTGCTCAGTGTCGCAATGTCCTGGGGTGACACAGGCGAGCCTTGGGGGCCGCAGGCTGCCCACCCGCGCCCCGAGCTTGGAGGCGACGCCCCTGCAGGCCTCTGGGCGCTGCCCCGTCTGCCAGCTCCCTGGTGCACCCGCTGCCCCCGACCCCTGACCCCGGACCCCCCACCCCAAGCTCACATCACCCACGCGTGTCAGGGAAGTGTGGGGCCCCACCCGCCACCTGCAGCGTGGCCTGCACAGACCCGGGTGGCCACGTCCTGGCCCCTGTCTCCTCACAGCAGCGGCGGATCATTCCTCCGTCACACGAACAACACAGGAGACAAAATGGCGGACGTTTTCTTCATTGTGGATGAAAAGAGGCCGCGGGGTGTGTTCACCAGACACAGGAGACAACTTCAAAGGCAGAAGATGCGGGCCCCTGTACTGCATCTCCCTCACCCCCGCGTCCCTCAGGGAGAAACCTGCTCACACGCACACAGTCAACGCTGACATTCTCCTCCTCAAGAGCGCCGGGCCAGGCTGCTCTCCCTGGATGGCTGCTGGCTAGGGCCTGGCCGGGGGCCTGAGGCAGCGGCTGGGCCGAGCCCGGGGGAGGTCTCCGGCACCTGAGCCCGAGGCTGCTCGCCAGGGAGAGGGACATGTCCCGGCACCGCGTCAGGAGTCTGTGTGCTTGTCCCCGGCGGGGCCGCTGATGCCCGGGCCTCAGAGCGCCAGGAGTGTGGGAAAATCGAAGACAGAAACGCCAGGGCCTGGACAGGAGCCCGGCAGGAGGGATACTCCACAGTGACCATCCTCAGACCAAACCTCAGCTGGGTGGGAGAGGGAGCCGAGCAGGCAGAAGGACCAAAGTACACTGCTGAGGGGAGCAGCGGGTGGCAGGAGAGGTCTGCGCACCATGCGGGACCCTCACCAGGTGGCCGGGGAGCAGCCGGGGATCGAACCGGAGCCGCAGAGGCTGCGGGGAGCTTCACAACCCAGCGCTCAACCACTGCGCCACCAGGGAGGCCCTGATAAATTAATTTCTTACTATAAATTCTTGATACTGTTATAGATCACTGACGGGATGTAATGAGAATTTAATATATGTATTAAGAACCTGAATCAGCATTATATACATTTATGAGACTATTCATTGCCAACTTGGTATAACATTATTAAAATATTTAAGTAATAAACATTGAATGTCTCAAGGTTGTATGAATTTAAAAATGTGAGCACAATGAAAATTGTTGTGGACACCAACGTAATATACATTGCAAACTCTAAAGAACTCTTAAGACTCCACTGAAAAAACAAATTAAATAAGCCACTTCAGTATACTTCAAAAGTTCAAAATCAACATATGAACATCAATTGCCTTCTTAAGTGCAAAAAAATGAATCAGAAGAGAAGAATTTGAGAAGGCAATCTTACATATAATCACAAAATTACCTAAGAGTAACCCTATAAAGAAAGTGAAGATATCCAGAAAGTTGTAAGACTTTCTTAAAATAATTTGGAAACACACAAAAAAGGGAATGATATGCCCTCCTCATGGACAGGAAGAATCAGGATTACAAAATATCCATCAGACTCAAAGCAATTTTCAGATTAATGCAATCCACATGAAAATTTTAATGGCATTTCAAACATATGAAGCAAACATTACAGAGAAGCATATGGAACTAAAAAGACAACAAACATGGGACTCCCGAGTGGTGCAGCGTTTGAGCGCTGGGTTGCGAAGCTGCCCACAGCCTCTGCAGTGCCGGTTTGATCCCCAGCTGCTCCCGGCCACTGGAGGAGGGTCCCGCATGGCGCACAGACCTCTCCTGCTGCCCGCTGCTCCCCTCAGCAGTGTACTTCTGTCCTTCTACCTGCTCTGCTCCCCAATCTGTCTCCGGTGAATTCTCTCACCCTCCCGCACTTCTGTCTGTACCCAGTGCTTGTATAAATAAAATAAATGAACAAACAAACAAACAAACAAATAAATAAACAAAATAAATAAATAAAAAGACCCCAAAAAGCCAAAACTGTCTTGACAAAAAAGTAAGAATGGAGGAAAGACACCTTCAGACTCCAGTCTATACAATAAAGCTCTAATAATCAAAACAGCATGGTACTGGAGAAAAGCAGACACACAGACCTGTGGAATATAATGAGGCCCTGGAACCCACCCTCATCAGGAGGGACAGTGACTCTACGACAGAAGAGCCAGAGCAGGCACTGGAGCAGGGAAAGTGGGGAGATGGTGCTGGGAGAAGCAGACAGACACACACAGCAGAGTGAAGCAGGAACTGCCCCACCCCTACACAAGAGTAAACTCAAACAAATAAACACCTCTTTGCAAATGTGTCACTACAGTCATGCAGCAAACCTAAATATATGACACCATGTTCAGAAACTCTAATATTCTACTCCATTTTGTTAAGGGTAAAAGCAAATTATCCCAACAAAAGGACAATTCTAATGTAAGTGCAGGGACAGGTGCTGTGGTGGAAAAGAACCACAGGATACACAATTATAGAGGCGAGTAAAGTTTCTGTTCCCGCGGGGCTGGTGACCACTGTGGTCACTCACTTCTGCTGGACATCCGTTGTCTTTTCCCCCACTCCCCTCCCTGGGCTCCCTCCTGCCTCTCTCCGTGTCCCTTTCCTCCGGCCTCAGGCCTTCCTGCATCCCCCTCACGCCCATCCCCACGGCCTCTCCATGAAGGGAACATGGGAGGTGACGGGCGACTGTGCAGCTGTCTAGACAGGGACTCAGGGCACTGTTATGACTGATGGTGGCCACCACAGTGGACCCGACAGGTGGGGAATGGAACCTGGACATGAGCATTTGTCTATTCACTTCCATAGAGGCGTGAGCCAGACACAACATAACATCTGCACACTGAGTGTGATAATTACTCGCTGAGATGCACTGCAGAACGCTCCAATTAACACAGTCAAGTAAAAACACACTTTCCCTCGTGAGGAAGGTCCCTGAGGGCTGGATTCTGGACCACGTCCAACACACGGACACCAGATCCAGAACTCAAATAGCCCAGCCCTAAGGCCCTGCTCTGTCCATGAGGCAGCACAGGACGGGTTGGAACATCCTGTGAGTGCTCAGAGGCAGCCCCACGAGACCCGACCATGGAGTGAGAAGCAGGGACGCCCTCTGTCCTGCCATGGGGACAAGGGATTTTAACACCAGACTGCAGGTATCTGCCCCCAGCTATTTGCAGGGGACAGTCCACTCACACTTGAAATATTTTAGGTGTGAAGCATCATTTTATACTGGAGAACTTGCTGTAGTTAAACTATTCATTTTGTAAACCGTGACAACTAATGCTGATGGTGCCCAAATCGTCATGTCCACTGCCCTGTCAGCCTGGGTGAGACTCCGTGAGAGAAAACACATTCTCTTGTAATTTATGATGGTGAAAGATATTGACTTTTAATACAGTGAGCGTATTAGAAGATTGTGACTTACGGGAGATGTGACGATTTCTGCTTCACACCTGGGATGAGCATCGACACACTCAGTGTGTTCTGGGCATGGAATAAAATCACAGCAATTAATAGAATTGTATGGTGATGAAGACATTCCAGAGGGAATTGAAAATTATACTTATTGCTCGATTCAGAATGTTATGCCGTTTCTCCTGAACATGTTGACAGATATGAGTCAAGTAGAAATTCAATAACTTGTCAGCAACATGTTGACCCCTTCATGGTTCTGACAGGAACGTGAGGCCGGCAGGGACGTGTGACTATTTATGGACATGAACTTGGGATTTTTTGCAAACTTCCTCATGCAGGGATTGTTAGTGGTTTTGTAAAATAAAGTCATAGTATTTAAACAGGTCCTGGAGGACATATATGACAAATGATATTTTATCCATTTTAAATATGTATTTAAAGTCACACATCAGATGTCAACATTATTAATAACCAGATACATATGCTTTACCTCCACGCACCCTGATTTATTTTCTTCTTTTTATTAAATATTGGAATTATTCTCACAAATGTGTTGCAATTATTATGTGTACTATGTTCTCAGAAAAATCCTGAGCTCCCCAGGGCCTGCCCCTCCGTCACCCCGCAGAGAGAGAAGAGGATGAGATTGGTGGGGGAGGAGAGAGGGTAGGTCTGCACCCTGTCCAGACGTATCCACACACACACACGGGCCTGGGACCGGCAGGGTGAGCCACACACACAAACCGTCCGGCTCAGCACTGGAGCAGCCTCCTCCCTGCACAGATGTGCATGAGTCTGGCGGGGACAGAGGGGCCGGGAGGGACCCGGGGGTGGATGAGCCCATCCTGCAGGAGGGACGTGTGGGTGTGACCCAGGAGGAGACACTGTGGGAAACGTGGTCTCTGGGTCCTCAGATGTGGGGAGTCAGGGGCAGGGAGAAGAGGGGAATGGTCCAGGAGGCCACAGGGGCAGGAATCTAACAGAGGAGGCGTCAGGACATGCCGCACGGGGACGCAGAGCCCAGATCATTCAGTTCCAGGACAGTGTCGGACCTGGGGAGCAGGAAATTGGGGACCCACACACCCCATCTCCCTGCACACCTGGGAATTTAGCATTAGGGCACCCAGTGTGTCTTGGGCACAGAATAAAATCACAACGATGAATGGGAATAGATTGTAACAAAGGAATTCCAGAAGAAATTAAAAAAATAAAACTAGTTGTTAAATTCAGAACGTTGTGCCTTTTTGCCCCAAAAATTATAACAAAAAAGAGTCAAGTAGAAAATCAATATTTTTTGAAGCAACATGTTGACGGCTTCATGGCTCTGACATGAATGTGACTCTGGCAGGGACATGTGACTATTTATGGACATGAACTTGGGATTTTACCCAAATCCTTACTCAGGGATTGTCCTTATAATGGCAAAATGTGTCACAGTATTTAAGCAGGGCCTGGAGGAGATGTGTCAAGTTATATTATCCATTTTAATATATTGTTAAGGTCACTCAGCAGATGTCAACATTTTTCACCACCAATATACTGATTTATTATCTTGTTTTTATTAATTTTTTTGGAATATTCAAATCCATCTGATTCAATTCTTTTCCACTACTATAGTCTTCTAAAAAACCTGCCTCCACGGGGCCTGCCCCTCTGTCACCCAGCAAAGGGGGGGAGAGGATTAATTGGAGGGGAGGGGTAGAGAATGCATGGCTGCCCTGTGTCCAGACGTCCCCACTCACACATGGGCCTCGGGTGAGGAACAAACCCGCACCCAGGGGACCCGGGGCCCTGGGACCGGCAGGGACAGCCACACTCACAGAATTTCCGGCTCAGCCCCAGAGCGGCCTCCACCCTGCACAGACATGCATGAGTCTGAGGGGGACAGAGGGGCTGGGGAGGGACCTGGGGTGGAGGAGCCCATTCTGCAGGAGGGACATGTGGGTGTGACACAGGAAGAGACTCTGTGGGAAACGTGGTATCTGGGTCCTCAGATATGGGGAGTCAGGGGCAGGGACATGAGGAGACGAGGGGACGGACCAGGAGGCAACAGTGAGGCCACAGAGGCAGAAATCTGACAGAGGAGGTGTCAGGACACGCCCCATGGGGACGCCGAACCCAGATCATTCAGTTCCAGGACAGTGTTGGGTCCTGGGGAGCAGAAAAACAGGGACCCGCACACCCCATCTCCCTGCACACCTGTTGCTGTGGGGCCTCCCAGACCAGGGCTGTGCTGAAGGAGCAGGGACAGGCTCTCCAGGGTGGGGAGGGGCTGGGCATGGTCATGTGTCCTCTGGGGCTGTGCCCTGGACAACCTCTGGGAGGTGTGCTGGGTGGAGATGCTGGGACTTGGGCAGGAGGGGGAGCCGCAGGCCTGGGAATGACTGGGCACGGGTGGTCTGTCATTTCAGTTTACCGAGCGATCTGATATTCAGGTTAATCATGGTCATTTAAAAATTCATTTCAACAAAAATTTATGGACACATGTTTGGGCAATACATCAATAGCGCATGCACATGAGATAAAATATAAATTTGGTCAGATAACAGTAAGCATAGATTGTGTGATTGTGATACATTGATAACCCATTTTGTGTTCAACATTGGAAGATATGACAACTTTTTCTTCCTATTTATTTATTTATTTATTATTATTTTTTTTTTTGGTACGGATGACGTCTTCAGTGGTGACCAATCTCACGGCTGTGACAGAATTCATCCTCCTGGGGTTCCCCAACCAGGGGACCATGGGCCTCCTGCTCCCGCTGCTCTTCTCCCTGGTCTATCTGTGTGCCTTGCTGGGGAACGGGCTCATCATCCTCATCACCACCCTGGACCGGCACCTCCACACCCCCATGTACTTCTTCCTGAGGAGTCTGTCCTTCTCGGACCTCTGCCTCATCTCAGCCACGGACCCCAAGTCCATTGCCAACTCTCTGAGTCACAGCAGCTCCATCTCCTTCCTGGGCTGTGTTGTCGAGGTCTTCATGGTGATTATGTCAGCATCTACAGAGCTTTACCTGCTCACCGTGATGAGCCTTGACCGCTATGCTGCCATCTGCCACCCCCTGAACTATGAGGTCATCATGAGCAGGGACAGGTGTGTGCAGCTGACAGCTGTGTCTTGGCTGGGTGGGGGTGTCATCGCTTTGATGCTCACAGCTGATACCTTCTCCTTGTCCTACAGTGGGTCCAGAGTGGCCCACCAGTTCTTCTGTGATATCCCCCAGTTATTGGCTATTTCCTGCTCAAGAAATCTAATGAAGAAACTTGTCTCCATTCTCATCCGTGTGGTCTGGAATATCTGCTGTTTCATTTTCATCATCGTTTCCTATGTCCACATCTTCTCTGCTGTCAGGAAGATCCCAAACACAGAAGGGAAGGCCAAAGTCTACTCCACGTGCCTTCCCCACTGCTGGTTGTGGTACTGTATCACTCCACTGGATGCTTTGATTATCTGAAGCCGACCTCAGAGACTCTGTCCATGTCTGACCTGTTCATTTCTATGTTCTACACTATGGTGCCCCCCTCATTTAATCCCATCATATACAGTCTGAGGAACTAAGCCATGAAGTCTGCTGTGGGGAGACTGATGAAGGGCCAGTAACTAGCATGTGAGGTATCACTGTTTTCCTAAATTAATTATTCAACCTACATTTATGACCCCAGCAGTTACTTAGATTTTCCCTCTATTACCAGTCACCATTATAGTAAAATAAGACTTTCATTACAGATTTCCTTTGACAGATTTTAACATTGTTCTATTCTTCAATTCTCTGTTTCCGAAACTAATGCAGCCATTTACAAAACACCCTTCCATGTGACATGCATAATGTGAATTCTAGTTCTTTAAATGTTACGGCTGGTATGTGAAAGCATGTTCTAGAACTCACACATCCCCAACATTTTCATGAAATCCAGCAGTGGTAAGGGGTCTGTCCCCGGGAGCACACGGTCATGGGACCCCAGCCCTTGGGCTCAGTTACCACAGCCTGTGTGTGATCTCCCCTGAGGCGCGTCCTTGTGGAGGGAAGGAGACAGCTGTTGCGCGCCACCCCCCTGATTCCTGATGGGGCAACTTCCTTGGAGAGATATTCATGTTTTTGCTCAAATGTCAAGTAGAAATTACACTTGACATGAATCTCCCAGGGACTGATGGAAGTTTGCAAAAGAATCTTAATCTGTGATTGAACCTGTACTTGATGTTCATTTATACGGCGTCTGAAGTGGTGACAGTACATTCAGGGTGTGGTATTTTTTAAGTGAATTATTTTTAAAGAACTATGTTTCATCCTTTAAATATTATAATGCTTAATACATTTGTTGTTGTGTTTATTTTTAGGGGATCCCTTAGTTTTCCCGATTGTGTGGATGTCCTGTACCAGGTCTTCTCCACTTTCTGGTACATCTGGGATTATGTCACTTTCTACATCATGTAAAGTAAAGCACGGCAATATTTGTAAATTTTATTCTCGGCAGCTTCTATGCTGTCAACGCCAGGGCCTCACGGTTGCTCACCCACCCTGATAATATGAGCTGGGAGAAGCTCCCCCCTCACGCGTCCTCTCTGCAGCAGGACACAGTGTCTCCAAACATGCCTGACGGATCATAACAGACTCAGTCAGGCAATATTTATCTTATAACATGCATGTTAATGATCAGACCAAGTCCATTGAGATTTCAGAATAAAATCGTGTGGGGAAGTCCCCCAAGTAACTCATCTTTCCATGAAAGACCCTGATGGCAGGTGTCTCACCCCTGGGCCTCCATCACTCTTGGGCCACAGCCTTTACACACTTTTTGTCTTGCCTTTGAGCGAAGCCTCTAGACTCTGTTGAGAAGAGGATTTGACCTCCGGTGTGGGGTGATGTGGGGTCATGGTAATAATTGCCATTTGTCACGTTTTTGCTGTCTTGTTTCGGGGCTCCATTTCTGCCCCTCTGTGTGTGCGGTGCCCACTCACACTCCACAGAACACCCACGTGAACACCCTCCTGTTTCCACAAGTCCAAGGACAGGGAACCTCAAGGGTAATAAACAAGTGGCCCCCAACACTTTAGCGCTCCTGGGCCTCATAAACCGCTATGAGCACAGGCCTTGTGCAGGGAGACGCCATGTGCACCCCACACTCCTGACAAGGGCGAGTGTCCGTCCACACATATGTGTCCCCACCACAACAGGGAGCAGCGCCCCAGTCCAGACAAGGACCAAGGCCTAGGTGGACAGTCTCTAAGGAGGTCGCCCAGTGCCTGCAGAGTTGCGGGCAGGTGGATTCAGGCTCTAGACCCTGCTCCGAGCTCGCTGGCCTGTCCTGACCCCCACACGGATGTGTTTGTTCAGGTCCTACTCACACTCTGCCCGCACTTTAAATTATGTCCCCTTCCCTCAGTGTGTGCTGGACTCCAGGGTCGACATGGTGGACAGACTCGAGTCTGTGTTCTTAGAGACTTAAAAGTGGGGAATGTGCTCCTGGGGTGGAAGAGCTTTTCTCAGCCGGGGTGAGCAGGAAGGACTAATCTCTTCATGGGCTGAGGAGTTTCAACCAGAAGGATTTAAGTGAGGAAGTGGGATCCCCCACAACCCGCGTGAACAGCAACCCAGCCACTCCAGCCCCCCACGACCTTCTCCCTTAGGCCAAAAAAGACAACCTGTCTGGGGCTGACCCTGCCTGCCCCTACCACGCATGCAGAGCAGGGGAAATGCAAAGTGGTCTCCAGGGCGGTGCGGGGGTCCAGAGCATCCGGGTTCCCAGAGGCAGTATCCCCCAGGGGCGGTCATGTGTCGACCATGAGAACAAGGGGGGTTCATGAGGGAGCACTGGTGGGCGGACGGGGCCACAATGTCTGTCCCTCTAAAGGCGCCCGCAGGGATCCCTGGAGTTGGGAAAAGTGCCAGGTGCCATCACATCTGTGGCCATGGCCAGACACCACTGGGCAGCGCATGTCCCTCGCCCCAGACTTGGCCAGCCTCGGGCCCTGAGCAGAAGCCACAGGACATCCCTTGCCCTTCTCTGCCCTCGGCACCGTGTCTGCCTCACAGAGCCCTTTGGGCACAAGTATCTGCATTTCAGTCAAAGACGAACATGCATCTGAGGCGTTCCGGGACTTGTCATGTGTGTCCTCCCATCCCGCGGGCACCCCCGGGAGTGCATATGAAGGGGTCACCTCCCATCAGAGGAGGAAATGGATTTGAGTCACTTCGTATCCATCCGGCAACCGCCTCACGGTCCATGCAGCTACCCTGAGCACGGCCATTGCTGCACTGACCACTGTCTGGTTGGCTCCCACGCCAGAGAGTGATTCCCGCCAGTCACTGTCTGGAGGAGGCTCCTTGCATGCAGGTTCCTCAGTGTCCCCTGAGCCCTGTCCTTCCCCTACGTGGCTGTCCACGGATCCCCTCCGAGCCCCAGGGGACCCCTGCCCCACTATGTCCACCCTGAGCAAACCCGGGCCTGGATTGTCCATGTGAAGGTGTTGTCCAGGCGACGTCAGCAGCAAGTCAGACTCTCAGGCACTAGAGGGGCCGGCAGGAGTGTCTGGACAGGGATCTTGTTGTGGCACCAACAACTCGCACTTCGGGGTCCAGCTTCTTCCCTCTCTAGTCCAAGTCCGGGGTGTCTGTAGTTGTCCTGCTCGCCCTGTCCCCCACTCTGCCCCACCTGCCCTGCCAGTGCCTCCCCCCACCTGCCAGGACCAGGAGGGCCCACCGGGGTGGCGGCGACTTTCCTGCTCCCTGTGGATGTGACGTGTAATGGCTCTGATGATGGGACCACCCTGGTCCTCGTGGTGGTCAGGGGAGGGGATAGGGCCTGGAGAACAGGTTAAGTTACATTCCTTCCCACAGGGGAATCCACCAGCAAAATTGCCCCTGACACACTCAGACACCAGTTATCACTGGGATGTGCCACAGGATGACACTAATTAAGACACTGTCCTGAAAAAGGGGGCTCGTCCCTCCGGAGTAAAGTCACTTGATGTATCTTGGACAGTGTCCATCACATGGACGCCAGCTCCAGAGCTCAGATAGTCCAACCCTGAGGCCCTGCTCTGTCCATGAGGCAGTGCAGGATGGGATGCAACATCCTGTGAGTGCTCAGAGGCTCCCCACGAGCCCCGACCATGGAGTGAGAGGCCGGGACGCCCTCTGTCCCATGATGGGGACAACCTCAGGACAGAGACTCGACATGGCAGTGGGAACTTCCCCCCAGACTGCAGGTATCTGCCCCTAGCCGTTTGCAGGGGAGAATCCACTCACAATTGAGAGTTTTCAGATCAAGCTTCATTTTAGACTGGAGAACACGCCATAGTTAAACTATTCACTTTGTAAATCGTGACAACTAATGCGGATGGGGTCCAATTTTTTCATGTCCCACTGCCCTGTCAGCCTGGGTGAGGCTCAAGGAGAGAAAACATATTCTCTTGTAATTTACGATGCTCAAACCCATTGACTTTTAACACATTGAGCATATTAGAAGATTGTGACTTGTGGGAGACATGACTATTTCTGCCGCACACCTGGGATGAGCATCGGCAAACTCAGTGGGTTCTGGGCACTGAATAAAATCCACAACAATTAATAGAATTGGATGGTGATGAAGACATTCCAGAGGGAATTAAAAATTACACTTATTTGTTCAGTTCAGAATGTTATGCCTTTCCTCCTTAACATGATGACAGATATGAGCCAGGAAGAAATTCAATAATTGTCAGTGACATGTTGACCCCTTCATGGCTCTGGCACTAACATGATGGTGGCGCTGACATCTGTCTATTTGTGGACGTGAACTTGGGATGTTTCCTGAACTCTGCACGCAGGGATTGTCAGTGTAATTGTAAAATAAGTCACAGTATTTAAACGGGGCCTGGGGGAGATATGTCAAGTTATTTAATCCATTTGAACATGTATTTAAAGTCACTCAACAGATGTCAACATTTTTCACCACTACGTACCCTGATGTATTTTCTTGTTTTTATTAATTTTTTGGAAATATTCCCAACTATGTGTTGTAATAATTTTATATTACTATACTCTTCTAAAAATTCTGCTCTCCCTTAGGCCTTTCCCTCCTTCTCCCCACAGAGGGAGTTGAGGATAAGATTGGGGACAGGGAGGAGGAGAGAGGGCAGGGCTGCCCCATGTCCGGACAGCCACACTCACACACGGGCCTGGGGGAGAAACAAACCTGCACCCGGGGGATCCGTGGCCCTGGGACCAGCAGGGACAGCCACACACACAATCCATCTGGCTCAGCCCCGGAGCAGCCTCCTCCCTGCACAGATGTACATGAGTCTGAGGGGGGCAGAGGAGCCGGGAGCTACCCAGAGTGGACGAACCCATCCTGCAGGAGGGACGTGTGGGTGTGACCCAGAAGGAGACTCTGCGGGAAACAGGGTCTCTGGGTCCTCAGATGTGAGGAGTCATGGGCAGGGATATGAGGGGACAAGGGGATAGACCAGGGGGCAGCAGTAAGGACACAGGGACAGGAATCTGACAGAGGAGGCATCAGGACACGCTGCACGGGGACGCCAAACCCAGATCATTCAGTTCCAGGACAGTGTCGGGTCCTGGGGAGCAGGAAAACGGGGACCCGCACACCCCATCTCCCTGCACACCCGTCACTGTGGGGCCTCCCCACACCAGGGCTGTTCTGGAGGAGCAGGGACAGGCTCTCCAGGGTGGGGAGGGGCTGGTCATGGTCATGTGTCCTCTAGGCTGTGACCTGGGCAACCTCTGGGAGGTGTGCTGGGCGGAGATGCTGGGGCCTGGTCAGGAGGGTAGTAGCAGGACTGGGGGGTTGTGGGGGAGCTTTGTCTATTGACTTTTTTGACAGAGATGAGTTTCTAACTGTTCAAATTTTGTAGGGGAGAGTTGAAATATTCAGTTTTCACCTATTTTTCAGGACTTATGTGGAGAATGTAATAATGACATATTCGCATGAAGTGGTAATAAATGGGTTTATAAAACAGAAGACATAGATGATATTAGTGTCCATAGAACTGGAAGGATTAATTATGTAGAAAATGAACTGTGTTATTATCTTGTATTGATAACCCATTTTATTTTCAATATCGGAAAAAATTAAGATTTGTTTCTCTTTCCTCTTTTACACAGATGACAGCTCCATGGTTGGCCAATCTCACGGCCGTTACAGAATTTGTGCTCCTGGGGTTCCCCACCCAGGAGACTGTGGGCTTCTTGCACCCACTGCTCTTATTTCCTGGTCTACCTGGGCGCCCTGCTGGGGAACGGGCTCATCGTCCTCATCACCACCCTGGACCAGCACCTCCACACCCCCATGTACTTCTTCCTGAGGATTGTGTCCTTCAAGAATCTCTGTCTCATCTCAGCCACGCTCACCAAGTCCATTGCAAACTCTCTGAGGCACAGCAGCTCCATCTCCTTCCCAGGCTGTGTCCTCCTGGTCTTTATGGTGGTTATTTCAGGAGCTACAGAGCTTAACCTGCTCATGGTGATGAGCCTTGACCGCTATGCTGCCATCTGCCACCCCCTGCACTATGAGGTCATCATGAGCAGGGACAGGTGTGTGCAGCTGACAGCTGTGTCCTGGCTGGGTTGGGGTGTCATGTCTGCGATGAACACAACTGGAACCTTTTCATTGTCCTACTGTGGGTCCAAAGTGGTCCACCAGTTCTTCTCTGACATCCCCCAGTTATTGGCTATTTCCTGCTCAGGAAATTTAATTAATGAACTTGACCCCATTCTCATTGGTGTGGTGTTGGATTTCTGCTGTTTCATTTTCATCATCATTCCCTATGTCCACATCTTCTCTGCTGTCAGGAAGATCCCATTCACAGAAGGGAAGGCCAAAGTCTACTCCACCTGCCTTCCCCACCTGCTGGTTGTGGTGCTGTTTCTCTCCACTGGGCACTTTGCTTGTCTGAAGCCAACCTCAGAGTCCCGTCCACGTCTGACCTGGTCATTTCAATGTTCTAAACGGTGGTGCCCCCACCTTTAATCCCATCATATACAGTCTGAGGAACCAAGCCATGAATTCGGCTGTGGGGAGACTGATGAAGGGGAGACGCACCCAAATGTAATAGGGAAAATGACGTCATGACTCCATTATGAGACACATATTTTAAATTATTGAATCATACTCCTCTTCATATTTTTCTTATTACATATAATTCCATTGCACAAATTAAAATATATATGCTCATTTTTAAATTACATTTACGGTAACATCATATTGTCTGCTGCTTGTAGACTCTATTGGCATCGATTGTTCCTCTTTGTTACACTTAAGTGCTGTTTCATATTCTCTGTACAATGGAGGTAACTGAACTTGCAGACACCCTTTGCTGATCTCCATTTCTGTGCTTCCATCCAAGAGAGGTGATGGTTGGGTTTCATCTCAGTCGTGAGCAGAAGTTCTCTCACGGGGGTAGCATCTCCAGGCTCTAAGGCGGCTTCGCCTTTAATGTTTTCTTGGTCACAGGTGGAATGAGGAGACATGGTCAGGACAGAGATCCCTTTAATTAGTGAATGAGGCCTTCACAGCATAAATTGGGCCTGAGGATCCGAAACTAGAATCTGAGTAGTCAAGACCTTGTTCGATAAGGTCCCACATGTGACGTGGTGGAGACCCTCCCGGAAACACTGGTGTGGTGCCGCCCGCGTTTGCCATAATCTCACTCACCCATGGTGGACACCAGAAATAAGAAAGTTAGGTTCATGTGTAGTATAATTACAAAAAACAAATCCAAAATGCACTGGTTAGGAAATTTTGAGATACAATAAGAGAACTTAAAAAGTTATGATGGTCAAAACAAAATGAAAGCTAGTAGCTGACCCCATGTATTTCATCCACTAGAGTGGGCAGGATGGCAGGATAATGCCCTGGCCGGGCAGATCATCAAGAAGAATCATACCTAGAATGACTGCATTTTTCACAAGCACATTGAAATGAAAAAAACTCATCAGTTTTACGTGCAATGGAATGATACTACATTTAGTATACTTGTAAAGACATGTAAGGAATTGATGGAGATTTCAATTTGGGAAGTGAAATGCCCCCATGACTGTCACTTGCTCTCTGGCCTCAGCTCCTCTCCACTGACTGCATCCACCTTTGCTTTCCCATCTGTGACAGCCAATATTTGAAAATTTCACACCAAAATATTTCATGATAAAAATGACTTCCAACTGGATATCAGACATTTAATTCGTTATCAAACAGTTCGTCTTGTGAGGAGGCTATTCAGGCTGACCTTGCTCAGGTAAGATCGATATGGAACAAAATAAATATGGAGGCTGCCAGGAAAGTTTAGAAAAATCAACATCTGGACATTTGAAATCTGGGATGACAACTTGATGCCATTCTTTTAAGTGATTGGTATTTCTAATTTTTCTGCCGATAAATAATCCCGTCATATACAGTCTGAGGAACAAAGCCTTGAAAATGGCTGTGGGAGAATGATAAAAGGCCAATTCTCCAACAAATAAGGCATCATCAATTATTCACCCACATTTATTCAGTTTCCCACTAACTCTGCATTCATCATTCACAAGGTAAAGATGCTTCCCATTAGTATATTTCTATTTATTTATTTATTTGTTTGTTTGTTTGTTTATTTATTTATTTATTTATTTATACAAGCACTGGGTACAGTCAGTAGTGCGGGAGGGTGAGAGGATTCACCATAGCCAGAGCCGGGAGCAGAACAGGCAGACTGACGAAGTACACTGCTGAGGGGAGCAGGGCGTGGCAGGAGAGGTCTGCGTGCCATGGCCGGGGAGTAGTCAGGGATCGATCCGGAGCTGTAGAGGCTGCAGGCATCTTTGCAGCCCAAAGTTCAGCCGCTGTGCCCCCGGGGAGTCCCTTCTCAATATTCTTTGCATGTCTTTGTGTCTACACTGAATGATGGTGTTATATTAATGCGCGCAGATCCCGTAATTTTGTCACTTCGACCTGTCCTGGGAAACTCGGCCCTCTGGGGGAGGGTCCTACGGCGCGTGCCCTCGGGACACTGTCGTAGTCTCCGCAGCAGAGGAAAATGAGCAATGAGCAGATGGGGATAAACACGTGCAGGTGCGGGCGAGGCTGCGGGGCTGTCCTCGGCAATGTCTGGAAACACTAGACTGCGAGGAGGCTGGTGTTTCTGCTTTTGCTGTTATAATTACAAACTTACATCCTCTTATTGTTCCCCAAAATTCCACCTAATACATTTTTGCAATGTTTTCGTCATCCTGCTGTACGTGCAGTGAACAGCTTTCACAGCTGCTCCTTCCTTGCCCTGGGTCGGGAGCGCGGATGGCACCGCGCCCAGCAGAGGGAGGGCAGCGCGGCCACAGCAGCAGCAGCAGCAGCAGCAGCAGCAGCAGCAGCAGCAGCAGCAGCAGCCGCGGGGGGCAGCGGCCCTGCGGGAGGGCGGGCGGCCCGGGGCGGGCCCCTCCAGTCACCCGCAGCCCGTGGGCACCTCACAGCACACGCAGAGCCAGCAAGCTGACAGCAGCCTGACCTGGGAGACATGGCCGGAGCAGACCCGCCCCACCCCGCATGGGCTCCTGGGTGTGGGATGAGCAGGCGTCCTCCACGGTCAGGCGCTTCCTGCGCTCAGCTTCTGCACACCCGCCTCATGACCTGGTTTCACGGCTGCAGACAGCGGCCCCAGGGAGGGGCAGCCACCCGCAGAATGCAAAGAGGACGTGGTCTTTGATGGCGGCCCCAAACAGCTCCAGGTCAGCTGGAAGCACGTGGGAGGGGCAGGGCAATGCCTGGCCTGACCCTGGGAGACGGGCCCCCCGATGGGCGGGCGTGGGCGGGGCTGCAGAGGCAGTGGGAGAGTACCGGGCCATGCGTGGTTGGGGTGTCTCCTTCTGTACTGGGTTTGTAGGTTTTGCATATTTTGGACACTCGCCCTTGTCAGGTGTGTGATGTGCACAATCATCTCCCATTGCAGGGGCCCATTTTGGGGATGGCATCTTCTGAGGCACAGAAGCTCTCTAGTATGTGGGGGTCAGTTTTTCCTACGTGCCCTTGTTCCCTGGTCCTTGGTGTGTGTCCCCAAGCTCATCTTTGGAGTAGATGTGCAGTGAGCAGTACCCAGGTGTGCTTTCTGGTATCTTAAGGCTTCGTCCAATGCAGATTTTTTAGCCATTCCAAATTGTTCAACTTCACTAATAAGGAAAATAGAAATCCAAACTGTAATGTCACCTGTGAGAAGGGAAGGAAATAAAGGGCCTCTCACCCCTGATGCCAAATGGCGTGGAGATGTCTTCAGACGATGGAAACAGAGCTCCCACAGGTTGGACCAACCTCTGCCGGGTGTTATCCCAGATGCACAGACTCTACAGTGCAGACCACATACAACTGTGTTCACAGCTGCACTGACAACTGTTGCTGGCCATGGCCCCAACCCAAGTGCAGTGCACGGAAGAGTGATCAAACAATGTGGGTCCACACTCAGTGGAATACTACACAGCTATTAAAAAGATGAGCCCATGCCCTTGGGGACCAAAGGTGGACGTTGAGCTGCGTATGCTAGTGAGATAAGTCACAAAGTGAAAGATATTGGCTGGTCCTACCTATCTGTGGAAGATAATATAAAAATTCAATAACTGAAAAAGTATAGTGGCAAACAGCACACGGAAATGTTGGACTGAGTGCAAAACTTTGCTCATTACCAGACTACCGGGGACCAGCCTTCGGCAAAATGTCGTGTCAGGGGTTCCTGAAAGGATGAGATGACCTCGGTGACCTGTAAGGGGCTGAAACTTAAGGGCTGAAGGGAAGAGAATGAGGTACAATGAGGAGACACTAACACTTGGATGAGGTGCAAGTATCTTCTGCCGAGAGACTCAGCAGGTCTTTATTTATTAATTTTTAGTAAGCAGGAGAAAAAAATGCATTGTCCTGTGTAAAGCAGAAACAATTAGTGTATTTTATTCCCATGGACTACTGGCTCCTACGGGTCCCAGCTAGACGGTAGCCTTCAAGGTTAATAGATAAAAAACCAGACCTAACACTAAAACTTATTTTTTTCAGCTAGACAATTATCTAAGACAGTGGATAGCCGCCAGTGCATGTCTATCAGCTAAAGCCTCAGCATCAAAAGACTATTTTATTCACATGGCCTTCAGCCAGAGACCAGCTGCTGCTCAGTTATCAGAACTTTTTCTACCTACAAACTTCTAAACACAGTAAACTTCATTTAAAAACTTTCCTAAGAAACTTCTAAATAAAAAGGAAACTTCTAAAAAAAACAAAAGAAGTATTTACTATATTTTTATGCTGGATTGTTTCTCAAATATATACAATGAATTGTCTCCCATTGTTAATTGGGCCAAATTGTGTAGTAACTAATTTCTAAACAAGTAATTTTCCATGCCAATTGCTTGCAGTCTGCTGATACATACAATTTATAGCCTAATGTACTTTTTGAGAAATTTTGTCTCTCTTTATGACCAAGAACAAAAATGAAGGAATGTCAGATCTTCAGCCCCACGGTGTGAGGCACAAGGAATCTTCAGCCCCACGGTGTGAGGCCCTTTACCTTTGGCCCCATGGTCTGAGGGCCTTTACCTTCGCTGCTTGCTACTGTCTTATGTGGCTGGGGCATCAAGGCCTCCTGCTGCACCAGACGGAACCAGGGAGGAGATAGGAGTGTGGACGGAGGGGCCAGGCACTGCAGGCCATTTAGTAGATTCTGAGTGGACACTGGTGCATGTGGGGGAGTGAAAAGTGACCCACGGTGAAAACAGTATAAAGTGTAAATGTCATCCTTGATAAGAACAAATAACAAATAAACGTGTCATTTCGATGAAACACTCATGGTAAAGATCCCTTCTCAACAGACACTGGATTTGTTCAAAGGAAAAACAGAAAATACATTAACAGGAATCTGACCAGGGAATGACATCATATCCCAAGGGATGGCTACTGTGATCGCATACTATCACTGAAATGAATATTACTTTGAGTGATTTTCTTTCTTTTTCCCACAGATTCATTTTTTAAAAAGATATATTATGCATACAATAACTAGGGTACAGGCCAGAAGTGTGCAGAGGTGAGAAGATTCAGCAGAGACAGAGTGGGGAGCAGAAAAAGCAGATGTACTGAAATATACTGCTAAGGTGAGCAGCAGGAGAGCCAGGAGTTGTCTGCTGCCCCATGTGGGTAGCTCCCTGGCCCGGGATTGAACTGGTGCTTCAGTGGATGCATAGCTTCACAGGTAGCATCTTAACCCTTTGCACCACCAGGGAGACCCCTAATTTGAGTGATTTTATAACTCTTGTATAATTCTGAAATTTGAATGGACTAGTCAGGTTTGTGGTTAACTACACATATTATTATAAGAAATATTTTTGTGAACAAATATGTGATAATCAATCAGGAGAGTTTGGAGACACAGTGACCTGTTCCAGAGAAAGTACTTGAGAGCAAGAACAACAAGCCCAGCTCACATTCTCAAGGTTAGGGAAACAATAAAACTGAGTGCAAATGTATAGAATAAACAAATATTGTCCTGCTTTATTTTGCATGATTTTTTACATAATAAAAAAATAACATAGTTCCCATATAGAAGAAAACTGGGCTTAAGTATAATCAACAAGAAGGTCGAGAGAAAGACCTGGTATAGGCTCAAGATACAATCTGGAAAAATAAGGAACCTAAAAATAAATACAACAATTAAGATTATAAATATTTAAGTAGAAATGTAGTTCTTCAAAAATAATTCAAATAACTTTACTTTTGAAAATTCCACATCAGGGAGTGTTAGTTACATTAGCATCAAAACAGGGCATCATACAAATTAATGTTCCCATCAATTCCAGGATTCAATCACAGATTCCGACTAACCAAGGAACCTCCATCCTTCCATCTCTGGCAGAATCAGAGAGAGCAGAAACATGAACTTCTCCTAGAGGAAAATGCTCTGTTAGAAATTGTGAGGGGTCCTCCCCTGGTGACACAGCAGTTGAGTGCTGGGACCCAAAGCTAACTGCAGCCTCTGCAGCGCCGGTTAGATCCCCGTCAGCGGTGAGGGTCCCACATGGCGCACAGACCTCTCCTGCCGCCCGCTGCTCCCCTCAGCAGTGTGCTTCGTCAGTCTGCCTGTTCTGCTCCCTGCTCTGGCTCTGGTTAATTCTCTGTCCCTCCCGCGCTTCTGATTATAACCAGTGCTTGTGTAGATAGATAAATAAATAAATAAATAAATAAATAAATAAATAAATAAACAAACAAATAAATAAATAAATAAATAAATCTTAAAAAAAAATATTGAGGGGCCAAGGTCATCAGCATTTAAAAAAAAAGAAATTGTGAGGGATGGGGGGCCCCACTCTCTGTCTCCCCTTCACTCCACAAAAATGGGCATCTCAGTGGAGACACACATCGGCTATGGGAATCGAGTTCCCAGGACTGGGATCTCGTAACCATGCACTCTCAAGGACTACCCCTTTTACCACTGCTTCATTTCTGTAAAGTTGGTGATGCCTGAGTTCTAGAACATTCTTTCTACACCAAATACATGTTTTTAACCATGAGCTGGTTTCAGTCTATGCATACCATGTAGGGAGGGTTTGGGGAAAGAATTGTATTATTTTAGGAAACAGGAGTTTATGGAAGAACATGAGAATATGAATTTGTGGAAAAGGAAAAATTCTAATGCAAGAAGCCTATGCTTTATAATGATGACATGCAAGAGTTAGAAGGGAAAAGCTGAATTTATGACAAGTTATAATTTTACATTATGAAATCTCACATCATAGAATATTTGCCATTTACCAGTCTCCCCACAGCCGTCTTCAAGGCTTGGTTCCTCAGACTGTATATGACAGGATTAAAGGTGGGGGGCACCACCGTGTAGAACATAGAAATGACCAAGTCAGACAATGACGGGGTCCCTGAGGTCTGCTTCAGATAAGCAAAGAATCCAGTGGAGAGAAACAGCACCACAACCAGCAGGTGGGGAAGGCAGGTGGAGTAGACTTTGGCCTTCCCTTCTGTGGATGGGATCTTCCTGACAGCAGAGAAGATGTGGACATAGGAAATGACGATGAAAATGAAACAACAGATACTCCAGACCACACTAATGAGGATGGAGACAAGTTCATTCATCAAATTTCCTGAGCAGGAAATAGCCAGTAGCTGGGGGATGTCACAGAAGAACTGGTGGACCACAATGGACCCACAGTAGGACAAGGAGAAGGTTTCAGCTGTGTGCATCACAGCATGGAGACCCCCACCCAGCCAGGACACAGCTGTCAGCTGCACACACCTGTCCCTGCTCATGATGACCTCATAGTGCAGGGGGTGGCAGATGGCAGCATAGCGGTCAAGGCTCATCACCGTAAGCAGGTGAAGCTCTACACCTGCTGACATAACCATCATGAAGACCTGGAGGACACAGCCCAGGAATGAGATGGAGCTGCTGTGCCTCAAAGAGTTGGCAATGGACTTGGGGACTATGTTTGTGATGAGGCAGAGGTCCGAAAAGGATAGACTCCTCAGGAAGAAGTACATGGGGGTGTGGAGGTGCCGGTCCAGGGTGGTAATGAGGATGATGAGCCCGTTCCCCAGCAGGGCACACAGGTAGACCAGGGAGAAGAGCAGCAGGTGCAAGATGCCCATGGTCCCCTGGGTGGGGAACCCAAGGAGCACAAATTCTGTCATGGCCGTAAGATTAGTCACCCCTGGAGGCATCATCTGTATGAAAGTGAAGAGCAAGAATTGTGAAATCTTCAAGTATTGAGCATAAGATGTGTTATAAGTATAGGATAATGACTCAATCTATTTACCAGGTAATTATTCCTTCTAGGTGCTACGGAGTCTCATTTCCTCCTCTGCATGTCCTGCTAATTCAACCTAATTCAACCTTTTATTTCCATCTCATGTGTCATTATTATGTTGTCCAAATTGTTTCTGAAATTTGGTAAAGACCAGAAAATTTCATCTCTCCCCTACAAACTTGAACAAATTAGAATTTCACATGTGTCAATAAACCAAGTGAATGCCCCTCCCCACTGCCCCAGGCCCATGGCTCCCCCTCCTGCCAGGCCCCAGAGTCTCCGCCCAGCACACTTCCCAGAGGTTGGCCAGGACACAGCCCCAGAAGACACATGATGATGCCCAGCCCCTCCCCACCCTGGAGAGCCAGTCCCTGCTCCTACAGCACAGCCCTGATATGGGGAGGCCCCACAGGGAAGAGTGTGCAGGGAGATGGGGTGTGCGGGTCCCCGTTTTCCTGCTCCCCAGCACCCGACACTGTCCTCGAACTGAATGATCTGGGCTCGGCATGTCCTGACGCCTCCTCTGTCAGATTCCTGCCCCTGCGGCCTCCCTGCTGCCTCCTGGTGCATACCCGAGTCTCCTCATCTCCTTGCCCCTGACTCCCCACATCTGAGGACCCAGAGACCATGTTTCCTGCAGAGTCTCCTCCTGGGTCACACCCACACGTCCCTCCTGCAGGATTGGCTCGTCCACTCCGGGTCCCTCCCGGCCCCTCTGTCCCCTCAGACTCAAGCATATCTGTGCAGGGAGGAGGCCGCACCAGGGCTGAGCCGGACAGTCTGTGCGTGTGGTTATCCCTGCCAGTCCCAGGGCCCCGGGTCCCCCGGGTGCGGGTTTGTTCCTCACCCCAGGCCCGTGCGTGAGTGGGGACGTCTGGACACGGGGCAACCCTGCCCAGTCTCCTCCCCCTCCACCATCTCACCATCTCCCCCCTCTGTGGGGTGACTAAGGGGCAGGCCCTGGGGAGGCAGGACTTTTAAGGAGAATGTGGGAAATAAACAAGTAGGTATACATTAGTTTGAATATTTGAAAGTACTTTAATAAAAATAATGTTATCAATAAGGGCACAAAGTAGCCTAGATGTCAAATCTTTTCATTGATTTAAGTATTTATAATAATAAGATAAATTTTGAGATATAATTCTGTTAAGATACTGTCACTTTTTCATTTTACAATATCGCTAACAATCTGTGAGTGACAGAGTTTTGGAAAAATTCCAAGTTCATGTCCATAAATAGACATCCCTGCCAGGCTCACATTAGTGTTAGAGCTATGAAACCATCAACAGTGGTTGCTTAAAATGTTTTTGAATTTCTGCTTGACACATATTGTGGGACAAAAAGGCATAATGCTCTAAATTTTAACAATAAGTATTTTAAATTTCATCTTATATTTCTATTTTTTATCTTATATATCTTTATCATTATAATTCCATTAGTTCTTATGATTTTATTTAATACTTGATATTCACTCACTGTGCTGAATGCTAAAATCAGTTATTACACAATATTGTCATCAGCCACAATTCAAAACATTCTCTATGATAAATGTATTAAATGTCACAGACTTTGGAAGAGTTAATGAAAAATTTAATTTCTCCATTGAAATGTATTCCATATAAAATATTGTGGTATGAAATAGAACTATTTGGGGACCTTGATTGTGTAGTTCTTTTCTCAATGAATATTTTAACTACGGTGCCTTTTGAGATTTGAAATGAAGCTTGAAATCTGAAATCTTTCAATCTGAATGGATTCTCCTTGGAAACTGTTTAAGAGTTAAATACCTGCAGTCTGGGGGGAAAGATTCCGCTGCCCTGTCGAGTCTCTGTCCTGAGGTTGTCCCCATGGCAGGACAGAGGGCATCCCGGCCTCTCACTCCATGGTCGGGGCTCATGGGGAGCCTCTGAGCACTCACAGGATGTTGCACCCTGTCCTGCACCGCCTCATGGACAGAGCAGGGCCTCAGGGCTGGGCTATTTGAGCTCTGGAGCTGGTGTCCATGGGTTGGACACTGTCCAGATTTCAGCCCTCGGGGATCTTCCTCCAGAGGGACAAGCACATTGTTTGTTGTTGTTGACGATCTTAATTGGTGTCGTCCTGCAGCACATCCCAGTGATAATTAGTGCACTGTGCGCGCCAGAGGCAGTTCTGTTAGTCTTGACTCCTGTGAGGACTGAAATGTGGTTTCTCCTTCTCAGACACCATCAGCCTCCACTGACCTCCCGTGGGGACCAGGTGCTGGTCCCATTATTAAAGACAGAGTGGGTCCACATGGAGGGTGGGCCCAGCTCAGGGTTCATGGGGTCTATGACCCATGATGACCTCTCCAGACTCAAGGGGACAGGGCTTTGACCTCATCTTCTGGCATTTGGTCGCTGAGGAGAGGCCCTTCTTCCAGGCCTGCAATTCCCCCCTGTCCACCAGAAATTGTCCCCCAGCCCCCTATCTGGGGCTGGGCCTGGCTCTCCCGGTTGCACTGGGAGGCTCCTGCCTGCAGGGAGGGGGTCCCCTGCACAATCTGTCAGGTGGGTACCCTCCAGGGAGAGGACACCCACTTTGCTCCTACTCAGCGGAGGATATGACTATGGGGACAGGGCCAGGAGATAATGCTGGCCTGTGTTTGTATAGGGGTCAGGGAGAAGTTTGTGGGGTACCTGAGGGAGGAGTAACTGGGGCTGCTGCCCCCGGGCATCATGGGGTAATCTGTGTCATCTGAACGTTCTGTTCATGACTTGAGAAAAAGTATAGTTAGTGCTTCCTGGTAATCTCTCTGAGAAAAGCTTCTCGGCACCCAGGAGCACATTCCCCACATTTAAGTCTCTCGGAAAACAGACTCAGACCATGTGGATTTGGGTGTCCAGCACCAGCTGAGGGAAAGTGACATGATGGAAAGTTTGTGCTGAGTGTGAGGAGCTGAAGCGTCGTCATCGGCAGCTCTCAGAGTTCCCAGGAAGCGGCAGGACAGAGTCCGCCCAGCTTATTAGACGTTAAGGCTGAATAATGACATGATCACACCCTGGACTCTGCTGGCCCCGCAGGATGAGCCCATCCCGGGACAGGAACAAACACATCTGTGTGTGGGTCAGGACGTACCTGCGAAGCTCAGAGCAGGGTCTGGAGCCTGAATCCCCCTGCCCACGACTCTGCAGGCACTGGCACGTCCTCCTTAGAGACTGTCCATGTCGGCCTTGTCCCAGGTCTGGACTGGGGTGCTGCTCCCTGTTGTGGTGGAGACAAACGTGTGTTCATGGACACTCGCCCTTGTCAGGAGTGTGGGGTGCCCATGGCTTCTCCCTGCACAGGGCCTGGGCTCACCGCGGTTTCTGAGGCCCAGGAGCACTCTAGTGTGGGGGAGACATTTGTTCCTTCGTGCCCTTGTTCCCTTCTCCATGGACTTGTGTCCCTGTAAACATTCTGGGGTCTGTGTCCACTAGGACATCACCCCGTGTTTTCTATCTGCTATTTTATGGTTTTGGGTCCTATCGTGATTTTAATCCACACAATATTGTTCAACAACACTAAGGGTAAGAGAATACAAGTTAAACTGCAGTGAATTGTCACTCTCCCCTGCAAGCAGGGACCAGTCAAGTGACTGAACACAACAGGAGGTGAGGGAGGGAGAGAAAGGGCCTCTCACCTCTTTTGGGAAAATGGCTTGGTGATTTCTTCAGACAACAAAAATGGAACAACCATAGGATGGAACGACCTCTGCTAGGTATTTGTCCCAGATGCCCAGACACTACAAGGCAGACCACATACACCTATGTTCACAGGCACTCCTTCCACTGTTGTTGTTCATGCCCCCAACGCAAATGCCGTGCACAGTGGAAGGAATAAATAATGTGGGTCCACACTCAATGGAATGCTATACAGCTATTAAATACATGAAATCATGTATATGGGTCAACGCAGATGGACCTTGTGGTGATTTTATAAAGTGAAATGACAGACAGCAAGAGACAGATAGTGGATGTTCTCACTCATATGGGCATATAAAATACAGAAATCCTATAGTACACAATGCAGCAAAAGCAAATCTTGGACTCGGAAAAACATGTAGTTACCAGAGGTAACAGGGGATGGAGGGTGGGCATGGAAGTGGATGAGGTAGTAATGGGTGTTTTGTGGAGTGCAAGGGCCCTGTGATTACAGAGTGGGAAACTAACCCCCAAATGAAAGCCACCAAAACACGTGAATAAAGCATTTATTTGATGGTGGCAAGTTATAACTACACATGACTTCATATTATGCCACACATGAACTCAAATCCCAATCTCAAAAGACAGAAGTTTTGTCCAAGTGAAGGATTGAAAATATTGTAAAAAAACAGAGGAGCCTGAAATAAAGATCCCAAGGGGATAGATCTTTGCTCAAATACATTCATTGAAATGAATGCTTATTTGAGTGATTTTCTAGCACATGTTCAATTCCAAAATCTGAATGGACTTGTTCTGGTGGTTCCCATATATATTTTTTTTTAAAGAAATGTTTTCTGGACTGAGTATGTAATGATCAGTCAGGAGAGTGTGGAGACACAGTGACCTGCTCCCTGAAAATACTCTTGAGGGAAGAACATCAACCCAGCTCATGGTCTCAGTAGAAGGAAGACAATAATGAGAAGCTGAGTATTTAGGGTACAAATGATGTACAAGAATAAATATTTACAAATAGTGTCATGCTGACCTTTACATAATGTTCTTTTCTTGGTATAATAAATAGCTATTTCCAAATTAGAAGAAAAGGGAAGTGAATGTCATCTACCAGAGTCAACAAGAAGTCCTGGCGTAAGACTCAAAATACAATTTCAAGGTCCTCCGCGGTGGCGCAGTGGTTGAGCGCTGGGTTGCGAAGCTGCCTGCAGCCTCTGCAGCGCCGGTTCAATACCCGGCTGCTCCCAGGCCACCAGAGGAGGGTCCCGCATGGCGCGCAGACCTCTCCTGCTGCCCGCTGCTCCCCTCAGCAGTGTAATTCAGTCCTTCTGCCTGCTCTGCTCCCCGCTCTGGCTCTGGTTAATTCTCTCACCCTCCCGTGCTTTTGACTGTACCCTGTGCTTGTATAAACAAAACAAACAAACAAATTAAATAAATAAATAAATAAATAAATAAATAAATAAATAAAGCATGCCGAGCAGGGGGTGGAGCAACATGGCGGCGAGGAGATGCTGTGAGTAAGATCTCCCATTAAAAAAAAGTTAATAGGGAGGAAAAGCGGCAGGTCCCAGTGAGAAGTGGGACACGGAAGATAAACGGGTGACGCCAGCAAACTGCCCGAAGAAGAAAGTTGCCATAAAAGAGGACTAGAAGGGAGGAAAGCGCAGAACCCTGCTCCCCTCCCCCACCCAGAGAGGCGGCACTCTCCGACCAGCAGAGAGGAGGAAAACAACAAACTAAAACGACCAAGAAGAACGAACTACGCAGCAAGCACGACTGTGAGTGGAAAGGAACTATTGCAGCCACCACACTCCGTGAACGGGAGCTGTGGAGAGCCCTGCAGGATTCGCCATGGCGGTGAGCGAATGGCTCTGGGCGCCATTAGAGAAGAACAAAGAGACTCTGGACAGGCGCACACAGCCCCGGCAGCCGGTAAGCTTGCGCAGAAAAGTGGTGTGCTTGGCGCGCTTGATAAGCAAACGCGGACCAGGATCCCAGCTGCCCAGGTCCCCGCGCCTGCGACCTAGGTTTGCAGGGAGACGCACGGAGGCCCTCACGGGGGTGAAAGTCCCTCACTGAGTTAGCAGGAACCAGGCGCCCAGGCACAGGAGCTGGGTGCAAAAGGCGCCATTCCCGCGCCACTGAACTGGGCTACAGCCCGCGTCCTGGTCCTGAGGGCTTTGGAACTGAGACCCGGGGCACGAAATTCTGGGCGTGGGTTTTCCACGACGTTGGGGCACAAGGCAGACACAGCACCCCAAAGCCGTTGAGGTTTACCCTACCATTCTCGCTCTCTGTTCCCTGTCCCACGGGGGTGGGGGGTTGAAAAACAGCCCCCCAAGGACAATAGGAAAGATCTCTGGCGCCACCTAGCGACCAGAAAAAAAGTCACTAACACCCCATAGAACAGGGAAATTTCTTAAGAAAAGACTTCTTGAAAAGGGCAGAAGGCTTCTGGAGGACCCAGTGGACAGATGGGAAGTTAGCCCACGCCAGGCCCCTTCCAACCAGCAGTCTGAGCCCACAGAGGGAGCAGGTACCCACGTCCGGGGCAGACCGGACACGCAGAAGAGTGTGCCTGAGACCGGAGGCGCAGGGACTGCGTCCCGCTTCGCCAGTTTAGAACAGGGACATTTCTTCAGTAAAGACTGCCTAAAAGCAGCAGAAAGCTCCCCCAGAAGCCAGATGGTACCTGGAGGAGCCAGAGGGGAGCGGAGAAGTTCACCCAAGATGCCGGCCAGTCCAAGCAACACAGTGTCCCAATGCACACGACAAATTAGAAAAAAGACAGTAGGGAGTAAAAGAACCACACGCAACCTAACAACGCCTCAGGAAAGAAGCAAACCACAAAAAGAAAACCACCCTCCAGATTGCAACGACAGTAACTTGGAAGAACTTCTGAGCCTTCCAGAAAGAGAATTTAAAATCACCCTGATTAAAAAAGTGACAGAAGTCATAAAGGAAAACAATGATCAGAAGAATGAAATTGAGTCCCTAAAGAGGGAAAACAATGGTCAGAAGAATGAAATTGAGTCCCTAAAGAGGGAAGAAAAAGAAATGCAAGAGATCAAAGAATTAATGGAGGCACTAAAGAACTCTGGGAAAAACAATGAAAGCAGAATAGATGAAATGGAAGAATGAATAAGTACTCTTGAAGACACAGAAATATAAAGAACCAAAACAGAAAAGGAAAGAGAAGTACGAAGGAAAATGAACGAAGAAAGACTTCGGGAACTATCTGACTCCATGAGGAAAGGAAATATAAGAGTTATACGAATTCCAATAGGAGAGGAGAGATATGTAGGAACAGAAAAAATATTCCAGGAGATAACTGAAGAGAACTTCCCAAATGCGAAGAAGGAGCTGAAAATTGATATACACGAAGCAAGAAGAACACCAAACTTCCACGACAAAAGGAAAAACACAGCAAGACACATAATAGTAAAGCTCCCAAGAATCCAGTACAAGGAAAAAAATAATGAAGCTGACAAGAGGGAAGAAACAGATAACATTCAAAGGAAAACCAATCAGGCTGACATCAGACTTCTCTGAAGAAACACTATGAGCAAGGAGAGAGTGGAGGGACATAGTCAACAGACTCCAAGAAAACGGATGCCAACCAAGAATACTCTATCCCGCAAAGCTCTCCTTCGTCTATGAAGAAAGAATATGGACCTTCCCAGACAAAGAGAAACTCCGGAATTTCATTATGACTAAACCCCCACTCCAAAAAATACTACAAGGAATCCTAAAGCCAGAACCTCAGAGGGATGAATAACAACGAAAGAAGACCAAAAAAAAAAAAAAAGTTATTAAAAGAATAAATAAATAAAATCAAAGGAAAGACAAACACAATGGCAAATACAGATGCTAACATATCAATATTAACTCTAAATGTAAATGGACTAAACTCTTCAATAAAAAGACACAGAGTTGCAGCCTGGATTAAGAAACAAAACCCAACCTTTTGCTGTCCCAGGAAACACATTTAGCTACAAAAGATAAAAATAGGCTCAAAGTTAAAGGATGGAAAACATTCCTACAAGCAAATGGACCAAAAAAGAAAGCAGGAACAGCTATACCTATATCAGATAAAACAGACTTCAAACTCAAAAAAAATAAAAAGAGACCCCAACGGTCACTACATTATGATCAAGGGGACAATACTTCAAGAAGAAATAACACTCATTAACATATACTCACCAAATGAAGGAACACCAAAATATATCAGACAACTGTTGTCCTCTCTGAAAACAGATATCAGAGAAAACACATACGTAGTGGGAGACTTCAACACACCACTATCAACAATGGATAGATCAACAAGACAAAAATTAAGTAAAGAAACTAAAGCTCTAAATAAGGACCTAGAGCATTTGGGCTTAACAGACATCTATAGAACACTAAACCCAAAAAAAACGGAGTACACATTTTTCGCAATCACACATGGATCATTCTCCAGGATCGATCACATACTGGGGCACAAGACAAACATCAACAGATACACCAAGATTGAAATCATACCAACCATTTTTTCTGACCATGAAGGCATCAAACTAGAAATAAACCATAAAAAGAAGGTAAGGAACTATCCTACCTCATGGAGATTAAAAACCACACTACTGGAAGACCACTGGACTAAAAAGGAGATCAAATAAGAAATTAAAAAAATTCTTCGGATTGAATGACAAGGAGGACACCAATATCCTAAATGTATGGGATGCAGCAAAAGCAGTAATAAGAGGAAAATATATAGCAATAGAAGCTCACATCAAAAAACAAGAAAGAACTCAAAGAAACAACCTAATCTCAAAGCTCAGAGATCTAGAAAAAGAACAACAAAAAAAAACCCCAAAACCAGTAGAAGAAAAGAAATAATAAAAACCAAAGCAGAAATAAATGAAATTGAAACTAAAAAAAAATCCAAAAAAATCAATGAAACCAAGAGCTGGTTCTTTGAAAAAATCAATAAAATAGACAAACCCCTAGCCAGGCTCACAAAGGAAAAAAGGGAGAAAGCACAAATAAACAGGATCATCAATGAAAGAGGAGAAATCATAACGGACACAGCAGAAATCAAAAGAATAATCAGTAACTACTATGAACAGTTATATGGAAACAAGTTCAACAATCTAGAGGAGATGGACAAATTCCTACAACTCTACAATCACCGAAAGCTAGATAAAGAAGAAATAGAACACCTAAACAGACCAATTACAAGCAGCAAAATTGAAATGGTAATCAAAAACCTTCCCAAAAACAAAAGCCCAGGACCTGATGGATTTACAAATGAATTCTACCAAAGATTCAGAGAAGAATTAGTGTCTATCCTTCACAAAATCTTCCAAAAAATTGAGAAGGAAGGGACAATACCAAACACGTTCTATGAAGCCAACATTACACTAATACCAAAACCGAACAAGGGCAACACAAAAAAGGAAAACTACAGGCCAATCTCCCTAATGAACACTGATGCAAAAATCCTCAATAAAATTTTAGCTATCAGAATCCAACAATGTATCCATAAGTTAATTCACCACGACCAAGTAGGATTCATTCCAGGGATACAAGGATGGTTTAACATCCGAAAATCAATCAACATTATCCAACACATCAACAAAAATAAATATAAAAACCATATGATAATATCAATAGATGCTGAGAAAGCTTTCTACAAAGTGCAACACCCATTCATGATAAAACCCCTTGAAATTTGTGGGATACAAGTAACATACCTCAACATCATAAAGGCCATCTATGACAAGCCAACAGCCAGTATCATCCTCAATGGTGAAAAGCTGAAAGCAATTTCATTAAGATCTGGAACAAGACAAGGATGTCCACTCTCACCACTGCTTTTCAATATAATACTGGAAGTCCTAGCCAGAGCAATAAGACAAGAGAAAGACATACAAGGAATCCAAATAGGAAAAGAAGAAGTCAAACTATCACTATTTGCAGATGATATGATAATATACATAGAGAACCCCCAAAACTCCACAGAAAAACTAATTCTACTTATCAATCAATACAGTAAAGTGGCAGGATACAAAATCAACACGCAAAAGTCAGTAGCCTTCCTATACACAAACAATAAATCTGAAGAAGAAGAAATAAAAAAAATGTTATTATCAAAACAAAAAAATCAAATATTTGGGAATAAATCTAACAAAAGAGGTAAAGGACCTATACAAAGAAAATTATAAAACACTGTTAAAAGAAATAGAAGAAGACACAAAGAAATGGAAAGACATCCCCTGCTCATGGATTGGAAGAATAAACATTATTAAAATGGCCATCCTACCAAAAGCAATATACCGATTCAATGCTATTCCAATCAAAATTTCAATGTCATTCTTCAAAGAAATAGAACAATTATTGATGAAATTCATATGGAATCACCAAAAACCCCGAATAGCCAAAGCTCTACTGAAAAAAAAGAAGGAAATGGAGGCATCACTTTCCCAGAATTCAAACTATACTACAAAGCCATAATCATCAAACTGCATGGTATTGGAACAAGAACAGACATACAGACCAATGGAATCAAATAGAAAATCCAGAAATAAACCCACAGATTTATGGTCAACTAATCTTTGACAAAGGTGCAAAGACTCTACATTGGAGCAAAGAAAGTTTGTTCAATTAATGGTGCTGGGAAACCTGGGTTGCTACATGCAAAAAAATGAAGCTTGACCACTACCTCACACCATACACAAAAATCAAATCAAAATGGATTAAAGTACTAGACATAAGACCTGAAACCATAAAATACATAGAAGGAAATATAGGTGAAACACTACATGATTTGCATATCAAAGACATCTTTACAGACACATCACCCAAAGGAGTGATAGTGAAGGCAAAGATAAACAGCTGGGGCTACATCAAATTAAAGAGATTCTGCACAGCAAAAGAGACAATAACAAAAACAAAGAGAAACCCCACCAACTGGGAGAACATTTTTGTACCCAACACTAATGATAAAGGACTGATCACAAAAATCTGCAAAGAGCTGATGAGACTCAACAACAACAAAGAAAATAACCCAGTCAAAAAATGGGCAGAAGAGCTAAAAAGAAACTTCTCTGAAGAGGAAATGCAAATGGCCAACAGGCATATGAAAAAATGTTCAACATCACTTGTCATCAGGGAAATGCAAATCAAAACTACCATGAGATACCATCTTACACCAGTGAGAATGGCACATATTAAAAAAAAAAACTAGCAACAACAAATGTTGGCGAGGGTGTGGAGAAAAAGGAACTCTTCTGCATTGTTGGTGGGAGTGCAAACTGGTCCAACCACTATGGAGAGCTGTGTGGAGATTTCTGGACCTACTAAACATAGAGCTTCCATATGATCCAGCAATTCCACTCCTAGGTATTTACCCAAAGGACACAGAAACATCAACTCCAAAGAACACCTGCACCCCTATGTTTATAGCAGCACTATTTACAATAGCTAAGCTTTGGAAACAGCCCAAATGCCCCAAAATAGATGACTGGATCAAGAAGATGTGGTACATATATACCATGGAATATTACTCAGCATTCAAAAAAGATAAACACATGCAATTTGCAGCAACATGGATGGCACTGGAAGTGATCATGCTCAGCAAAATAAGCCAAAAAGAAAAAGAAAAATACCGGATGGTCTCACTCATAGCAGGAATCTAGAAAACTTAAATAAGGGATCAGGAAAATGAATAACTATAAGAAAGTGAAAATCAAAATTAACAAAAAACTATGAACCAGAGACACTTTTTTGGGGGTGTGGGCCGGGAGGGGAGGGATTGGGGTCAGAATGGGGCATGTGCAGTTGTATGGGGGAATATAAAAATAAAATTTATTATTTAAAAAAAAATGGTGGCAAAACTTGACCTGATGTGAAAGTATTTATAGCTTTCATTTCATCTACTTGGTGTGACTATTCATTTGTTTCATAGCAGAACTGCAATGTTTTAATTATAGGGTTCTGTCTTTGGCCTCACAGGAATTGTGGGTAATAAATAATACATGCAATTTATTATTTTTTTCTGAGGTCCAAAAAAAAAAAAAAAATCAGACCTTCAAGGCGCATCTGGTCCCAAGGGTTTTGGATAAGGAATATGTATTCTATTACAGCACTCAACCAATTCTATTATTTTTAGTTGTAAAACTTGCATAATGTGTGGGTTTTAAAGTACTTAACAAAATTAATATATCAGAAATGCAAGTAGTATTATTTTAGCATTTGGAAGTAATAAAACTTACAACTATTAAAAAATAAATAAATAAATAAAGCATGCCTCTATAAAAAAAAATACAATTTCAAACACTAAGGGAACCCAAAAATGAACCCTTTATTTGATGTGTATAACAAATGATGTGTATACAAAAACATATATTTGAAAAGTAAAAATGTAGTTCCTCAATAAATATCATACACATTTTACTTTTATTGTAGTACTTAAACAGTACAGTCCTGTTACAATCAAATCAGGCATCATAGAAATTAATGTTCACATGAGTTGTAGGGTTTAGCGTAGACTCCAACTCCCCAAGGAAGCTTCCATCCTTCCATTTCTGGCAGAGTCAACTGTGGTTTCCATTTGTCTTCTGAACAGAAACATGAATGTCTCTTAGAGGAAGAAGCCCCATTATAATTTTAAGGGGAGGGGGACCCCACTCAGATGTCTCCCCTCCCCTCCAAAGGATGGGGCCCTAAGTAGAGACACACACAGGCTGAGGGAACCGAGTGCCCCAGGACTGGGGTCCAGTGACAGTGTGCTCCCGAGGACTAACCCCGTTTACAACTGCTTGGTTTCATGTAAATGTTGGTGATGTGTGACTTCTAGAGCATTCTTTCAATGCCATTCTTTCTATGTTTTCAAACATAAGTGGAATTCAGTTTATAAACATCACATAATTGGAGGTTTGACAAATGATAGCAGTAATTAGGAAACCACAGCTTATGGAAGAATATGAGAATATAAATTTCTGGAAAAGGAAAAATCCTAATGCAAGAAATTTGTACTTTATAAATGATAACATGTAGACTTAAAGGGAAAAACTGAATAAATGAGGGGCTGTAATTTTAGATTGTGAAATCTCACATCTTATAGTATTGACCCTTTAGCAGTCTCCCCACAGCTGACTTGATGGCTTGGTTCCTCAGACTGTAGATGACGGGATTAAAGGTGGGAGGCATTACCGTGTAGAACATAGAAATGACCAGGTCAGACATGGACAGAGTCTCTGAGGTCAGCTTCAGTTAAGCAAATAATCAGTGGAGAGAAACAGCACCACAACCAGCAGGTGGGGAAGGCAGGTGTAGAAGGCCTTGGTCTTCCCTTCTGTGGATTGGATCTTCCTGAGAGCAGAGAAGATGTGGGCATAGGAAATGATGATGAAAGTAAAATAATACACATGCAATGTCACACTAATGAGAATGGGGACAAGTTCGCTCATTAGATTTTCTGAGCAGGAAATAGCCAATAACTGGGGGATGTCACAAAAGAGCGGGGGGACCACAGTGGACCCACAGTAGGGCAACGAAAAGGTTCAAGCTGTGTTCATCACAGAGATGACATCCCCACCCAGCCAGGACACAGCTGTCAGCTGCACACACCTGTCCATGCTCATGATGATGGCATAGTGCAGGGGGTGGCAGATGGCAGCATAGCGGTCAAGGCTCACCACCACAAGGATGTGAAACTCTTCAGCCCCTGAAAGAATCAGCAAAAAGACCTGGTGGACAAGCCAGGGAAGGAGATGGAGCTGCTGTGCCTCAGAGAGCTGTCAATTGTCTTGGAGACTGTGGCTGAGAAGAGGCAGAGGTGTGAGAAGGACAGACTCCTTAGGAAGAAGTACATGGGGGTATGGAGGTGCCTGTCCAGGGTGGTGATGAGGACAATGAGCCCGTTCCCCTGCAGGGCGCACAGGTAGACCAGGGAGAAGAGCAGCGGGTACAAGAAGCCCATGGTCACCTGGGTGGGGAACCCCAGGAGCATGAATTCTGTCACGTCTGTGGGAATGGTCACCCCTGGAGCCATCATCTGCATAAAAATATCGAGCAGAATAAAACATGACACCTGCAAGGACAGTCACAGGCATGCCCCCGAGGTCACTCTCAGGGTGTGGAGTGGAGCAGCTCCGTGTCTCTCACTCTCTGTTGAGCCTTTTGTGTTCAGCTCTAGAAATGTGCCTTTATCACACAGGATCTGGGATCGGGAAATGAGGGACATTTCAGCTGATCTTAGGATTCTGCTCCGATTGAATCTCATAGTCAACCGACAGCCCATCCCTATCGCCCCAGCCCCGCTGCTCACCCTCCGGGTGCAGGTTTGTTTAGGCCCGTGTGTGATTGGGGACTTCTGGACACGGGCAGACCCGCACACTCCCCACCTCCCCCCAATCTCATCCTCTCCTCCCTCTGTGGGGTGATGGAGGGGCAGGTCCTGGTGACTGCAAGATTTTTAGGAGAATGTAGTAGTATATAATTACTGTAAGATATAAGAGAAACAATTCCAGTTAATTTAATGAAAACAAGAAAAAAATCAACTCAAAAAATGTTGTAGCCTAGGGAAAAAGCTTTTTCAGTGGTCTGGAATCCATATTTATATTGACAAAATTAGATTTTGCATAGCTCTGGTGTTGTGTGGATAAAATAAAAACAAGATCACATTCATAATAGATTTCCACAGGTGTCTCTGCTTTAGTGTGAAGGAACTATCAATATCAACATGACAGATCAGAGAACCCTGCTACCCTCCCCACCCACACTCTGGCCACATAAAGTAGGAAAAAAGAAAGAACGAAAATCAAACAAGAACAAACTACAGATCAAGTGGGACACTGCGTAGAAAAGAACTATTTCAGGCATCGCACCCCGTGAATGGGAACTGTGGAGAACCATGCAGGAATTGCCAGGAAGTGAGCGAACAGCTCCAGACGCCATTAGAGGAAGACAAGGACTCCACCTAGAGACCTGCAAATAGCCCAAGGCCAGCTGGTAAGCTTGTGCAGAAAAACAACGCACATTGGAAAAGCACACGTGTATTGGGCCTCTACTGGCAGCACAGGTGGTTGAGTGCAGCACTGTGAAGCTGAACGCAGCCTCTGCAGTGCGCGTTCCATCCCGGCTGGCAGGCCAGAATCCCACATGGCGCGCAGACCTCTCCTGTTGCGCCCACTGCTCCCCTCAGCAGTGTATTTCGTCAGTCTGCCTGTTCTGCTCCCCGCTCTGTCTCTGGTGAATCCTCCCACCCTCCCATGCATCTGGCCTGTACTTCGGTTCTTGTATAAATAAATAAATTAATTAAAAAAAAAAACAAAAACGTGTCTCACAACTGCCCAGGTCCCCGCGCCCACAACCTAGGTTTGTGGGGAGATGCACCGGAGCCGTCACTGAAGTGAATGTCCCTCCCTGAGTAATCAGAAACCAGGCACGCAGACACGGGAGCGGGGTGCAAAGGTCACCATTTCTGCGGAAACTGAACTGGGCTACCGCCTGCGGCCTCTATCTGAGGGATTCGAATCTGAGAACCGGGACACGAAATTCAGGGTTTGGGATCCCCACGACGGTGGGGCACAGGGAAGACACAGCACCCCCATGCTGCTGAGGTGCTCCACGACCCCCCCACCCTGTTCCCCAGACCCAAGGACACTGGGAAAGAAAGATCTCTGGCACCACCTAGCGAACAGAGCAAAATCACCAACATCCTGATAGTTGGAAACCAGGGATCCCAAAATCACACTCAGGCTCTGAGAAAGGATGGGCCATGCAAATCGGGCTAAGAAGGGAAATAAGGCATGGAGCAAGATCCCCCACTCTGGAACTGAGAGCAAGGCGCAGGATCCAGGATGAGGGATGCGCCATAGCAGCAGGCACTGCAGAATGACAGCCAGCGTTTTGGATCTGATAGCCCTAGAATGGAGACCTACAGCACAGAATTCAGGGCACGGGATCCATATAGTTGTGGGCACAGCACCCGGTGAACATGGGGCAGACGGAACACCCAGCTTAAATAAGAGTCCCTGTGTTGAGGTGCTCCCCTCCGCCCCTCCTCCATTCTCAGAGAACCACTGGGAAAAAACACAGGTCAGCAAGTATGGTCTCTGAGGCAGTAATCAAAGCACTCCCAAAAAACAAAAGTCCAGGCCCAGATAGCTTCACAAATGAATTCTACCAAATGTTCAGCAATGAATCAGTGCCTATCCTACACAAACTATTTCAAAAAATTGAAAAAGAAGGAATACTACCAAAAATGTTCTACGAAGCCAACATTGTACTAATACCAAAACCAAACAAAGACAGCACAAAAAAAAAAAAAGAATATTACAGGCCAATCTCCCTAATGAACACTGATGCAAAATTCCTCAACAGAATCCTGCCAACAGAATCCAGCAATGCGTCAAAGGGATAGTACGCCATGAACAAGTGGGATTCAGTCCAGGGACACAAGGATGGTTCAACATATGAAAATAAGTGTAATCCAACACAGTAAGACATTGGTGTAAAAAATATTAATAACAGTACAAAACACAACAAAGTGGGCCTCCCCCGGTGGCACAGCAGTTGAGCGCTGGGCTGGGAAGCTGCCCCAAGCCTCTGCAGCACCAGTTCGATCCCCGGCTGCCAGTGAGGGTCCCACATGGTGCGCAGACCTCTCCTGCCACCCGCTGCTCCCCTCAGCAGTGTACCTCGGTCCTTCTACCAGCTCTGCTCCCCGCTCTGGCTCTGGTGAATTCTGTCACCCTCCTGCGCTTCTGACTGTACCCAGTGCTTGTATAAATAAATAAATAATTCTTAAAAAAAAAACACAACAAAGCAAAATCAGACAATTATAAATCAGAGACATCCTGCAGGGGAGGAGGAGGGAGAGGGATCAGAGGGAGGGAGGGAGAAGCACAGGGGACTGAGTTGACGGTGCACGGTGCCTTGGGAAAGGAAATTCTATGGGGACTCAACCTGAGGGGGTGGGGAAAGCAAATATTGTTTAAAAATAAAAAAAAAAAATATGTATTGTAAAATGTTAGTGTAAAATAAAAAAAAAAATAAAAAAAACATAACAAAAAGTCATGAATTTCTGTCTGACTCCCTTTGTTGTCATAATATTTTAGGGATGAGGATGTGTACCTTCCCTTTTAAAACAATTAGCAGTATTTTAAATTTCCTTTCAGATTTTCCCCACTGCCCTCTAAATACTTCCATTAAATGTGATTTCATGTAACACTAAATACTTTCAACTCAGAGTGCTAAATGTTAAAAAATTAGTTATGAAACAATAATTGTCCTATATACCTTAGGTCAGAATATTATAAAATAATGAATGCATGAAAGATTATAATTTGTGGAACACCTTAAATTAAGATTATCCCAGAACAACATGGCATTCTGAATCTGAACCATAATCCACCTTTATAATTTATTAGTTTTCATTTATAATATGAATATTCTAGCTGTTCTCCTGAAATACAATATGCATTTTGAAGTGATACTGTGTTGTAAAACAGTGTTACATCAATAGAGAAATAAAGTCACCATTGGAAACACAAAAAATAACAATAATATTTCATGTTGAAATGCCAACACTTTGATGTATGGGTTAAATCTAATATCAGTAAATTAAAAATTTAAGATTTAAAAAACTTACTTTTTAAAATTATTTGACAGACACCTCAGTCAGGTGTGATGCACCCACTGTCCCAGAAGTTTGCTTCCCACAAAATTCTCGCCCTCACAGAGACAGGAGGAAAAGCAAACCTCACTTCATATCCCGGTCACCCACTGCCCTCTGCTGTGTCTGGGGTCCAGGCCTCTGGATCACAGACTCCAGCAGACAGGCCGCAGGGCTCACTGTCTCCTTCTCCTACTGCCCCCCAGGCCCTAACACCATCCCAGATCCCCTTCTTCAGGGACCTCACCCTGAGGGGAACAGGTGTCCCTTGTCCCCGTGGACTTCTTAATGGTGTCCCCAATAATGAGCCTCCTGAGCGCAGTCAGGGGGTCACAGGAGACTCCACAACCAGGACTGTGCTTCCCCCTCCTCAGGCTCCATCAGCCTCCAGTGAGTGGCCATGGGGACCCAGGCGTGGCCCTGTTATCAGAGCCATGTCCACAGGGAACTGCAAAGTCACCATCATCCCCTGTGCTCCCTCATGGGGAAACCTGCAGAGGCAGTTGTGAAGAGGTTAGGAAGGAGGGAGGGAAATAAAGTAGGATGGAACTAAAGGAAAAAGGAAAGCGGGAAGGAAGACAAAAAGAAATTCAACATAACTGAACGATAGATGGGAAGAAAACAAACTTCTGAAGTAGAAATGGTTCCTGTCATCACAAATGTACCATGTGTGTGCTTTGGTTTATTTTTTCATGGTCCGTTCTCAGCATCTACAAGTCTTCTTTGAATCTGAATCGCTACTGCTGGTGAGTGTGTCCTTTATCTTCACAAGGAGAGGGGCCATTGTGGTTGGAGTGATTCTGGTGGATGGTTCTTCATGTTTTGAGATTCCTGGAGTTTGATGTCATGACCATTGTGTCTTCAAATACATGGTAAGAGGCCTTTTGTGGGTGGCCTTCACTGTGTAAAATGCTTTGGAATTCAGAGTGATGCTGCCCTTATACCGCCTCATTCCTTGGTTTACATACACACATACCCAAAATTCTCTGGGCCTGGGTGTCCACACTCACATGCAGATGTACAAGACTTTGGGTGCCAGCCACAGAGGCTAATGACAGGAAGGGTCAAAAAGCCTGGCTTTTACCTCATATACCCTACAATCCACCCCTTCAGGATTTTTTCACCTCTCCCTAGGGCCTGGCACAGCCACCCTGTGGCCATGGGAGTGCCAGGCAGCAGATAAGCTTGCTTTAAGCCACCAAGGACGACAGGCCCATCCTTTGCTCTTCATCTCCTGTGGTAGGCAAATTATTCTGTCCACCCCAGGTCCCAAAGTTTTCCGCCTTCTGGCAGGATTGTTTGTGCAAGTCAGTCAGTGTCATCTTTGTCACTGGGCAAGTTATGGATGATGGATGAGGTCCCTTTTTTTTTCTGACAAGTCTTCTGCCTCAGGGGTATGGTGGGCTGGGCCTTGCAGGGTTTTCTTCTCCTCCCCACAAGGTCTGAGATGATTCCCAGTGCTTGTCCTCTATCTCCCAGACCTTGGACACCTTCTGTGCTCCTGAAGCATCTTTAGCTCTTCTTGGACGTTGGCCATCACCTGTCTCCAGCAACTCTGTTGTTGTCTTTCACTCCATTTGTAGATGCCACTTGGTATGTCTGCTCTCGGAGTCTTATCCTGCCAACTATGCCAATTGTTTTTCAAACATCCAAAGCCAGGTAGGTTCATTGTCATCTCTCACAGACACAAAGATGATTTTGGAGACTTCAGTAGATATTTACAGAGCTTTCATGCTGTATCAGGGAACAGACTCAGGTGTACATGTACATGTTGTAAAAATGAAAATGTTGTAAAGTATATATTAGATGTGATGAATTAAAACACCATAATTTGCATCACTCAAAATCACAGGGATACAATATGACAGAACTAATCCATCATTATTAGTTTATATTATATAATTATAAAATTATGAACTAGACTACAGCTATTCCATGGAAGATGTGCTAATCTCTGGGGATTTAACAAAACACATCCGAGGTCAGCCAGTGTCAGGACATGCAGGCAAAGTTCAGGAGCAGGCATGGTTTAGAACCCCAATAACATCTGTCGATGACTCTGCAGGGAAACTGGGTGTCCTCCTTGGAAATGTCTGTGTTGGTTTCTTACCCACTTCTTGATTGGGGTGTCTGCTTTTTGTTGTTGGACTGTGACATACCTTGTATGAATGGAAACCAGCCCCATGTCAGATGCATGATGTGTGCATATTTTTCCCAGTGCAGGGGCTTGTTTTTATAGTGGTTTATGAACTCTCTAGTTTGGTGGGGCACATTTGTTCCTACATGCTCATTTCTCTTGTCCTTGGGACCTTGGAGATATGTCCCCAAGTTCATCTGTGGGGTGGATGTGCAGCAGGAGCGCATAGTTCCTCAAGTATTTATGGCTTTGTCACATCCAAATATTTAATCCAAATAATATTATTCACTAGCTCTAATTATAAGGGAAACACAAACTAAAACTGCAATGACTTGTCACACACCCCTATGAGAATGGGCCGATCAAAAAGATTGAACACAACTGATGTTGTGTGGATGTGGAGAGAAAGGAACTCTCACCTCTGTTGGTGGGAATGAAAGTAGGTAAAACTTCTAGGAAAATGGTTTGCAGATGTCCTAAGTAAATAAAAATGGAAATTCCATAGGAACTAGCAATCCCTTCATTAAGTTTTTATCACAGAATGTGAAAACTCTACAACACAGAGACACTCATGTGCACCAGTGTCACAACAGCACCGTGCACCATTGCAGAACCAGCCCAAGGGCTTTCAACAAAGGATTGAATAAAATAATTGTGGGTCCATGGTCAGTGGAATTGTACACAGTGATTAAAAAAATCAAATCATACGTTTGGGACAAGGTGAGTAGACCTTAAAGTTATCTTGTTAGGTGAAAAAAATCAGATAGTAAAAGACAGATAGCAGATGGTCTCACTCATCTGTGGGATAGAAAATACAGAAAATCAGGCCTCCTTGGTAGCCCAAGGGGTTAAGATGCAACCTATGAAGCTAGCCACAGCCACAGCCTCAGCCACAGCCACTGAGTTCGATCCCCTCCTGCCTCGTCTGCTGCTCCCCTCATCAGTGTATTTCAATCAGTGCACCTGTTCTGTTCTCTACTCTGTCCCTGATGAATCATCTCACCCTTCACAACCCTGGCCTGTGCCCCAGTTCTTGTATGCATAATTCAATCTTTTAAAAAAAGAAAATACAGAAAGCTGACATTACAAAATACGGCAAAACCTATTTGTACTATTGAATAAATTCACTGTTACCAGTCGAGACTGGGGATAGGAGAGGGATAAGGAATGGAAATATGTGGGTATTCATGTGGGTGTTCCCCAGAGTGTGAGGGGAGACGTGCACACACAGAGGGGCAGAGATGCAGCCCGCTGTAAGAGAACAGAGATGTGACAATGAGTGTTTCCTTTAAGTGGCAATTGTTAATTAATATGACCCCATGTTAACCCACTCCTGAAGTCAGATCCTCTTCTCAACAGAGTTTAGAGTTTTCTTCAAAAGAAAGACAGAAAATATGTAAAGGACGTGATCAGAGAGTGATGAAGTCCCGGGAGGAGAAACATAAGATCAAGGTCTTTCATTGGAAATATTATTAACTTGAGAGATTTACCGACATAGATTTTATTCTGAAATCTGAATGGAGTCAGTCTGGTCATTAACATACATTTTTTAAAAGAAGTATTTTCTGGAGGGAGTATGTTATGATCCCTCAGGAGCATTTGGAGACCCAGTGACCTGCTCCAGAGAAAATGCTTGAGCGAGGAGCATCCCCCCAGCTCATGTCTCAGAGTGGATAAACAGTCATGAGGCCTCAGGGTTTATAGCACAGAAGCTTCTGGAGAATAAAAATTCATAAATATTGTACTGTTTTACTTTACATAAAGTTTTACGTCATATAAAAAGATAACATGGTTCCTGAGGTAGAAAAATAGTGAACTTAAGTGTTATCTAAAAGTATGTCAACTAGAAAACCTGGTAGAGGAATCAAGATACAATTTGGAAAACTCAGAGAACCTGAAAATGAACACAACAACATCAAAGGTCTTTTTTTTTTATTTTTTGTAAAGATTTATTTATTTATTTATTTATTTATTTATTTATTTATTTATTTATTTATTTATTTATCTATGCAAGCACTGGGTACAGTCAGAAGCGCAGGAGGGTGAGAGAATTCACCAGATCCAGAGCGGGGAGCAGAACAGGCAGAAGGACTGAAGCACACTGCTCAGGGTAGCAGCGGGCGGCAGGAGAGGTTATTGCGCCATGTGGGACCCTCCTCAGTTGGCCGGGGAGCAGCCAGGAATCAAACAGGTGCTGCAGAGGCTGTGGGCAGCTTTGCAACCCAGCGCTAAACCCCTGTGCCACCGGAGAGGCCCAACATCAAAGGTCTTAACATTAAATTTTGAAGTAGAAATGCACTGACTCAAAAATAATTCATCTACTTTAAAAAAAGAACACTGCATCACAGGAGGACAGTGGTGATAGGATCAAGTCAGATGTCACAGAAACTAACAGTCATGTCCATGACAGATTTCAGCCCCAGACTCCGATTCCCTGGTCTCCTTCCAACTCCCTCCTCAGGCAGATTCATGGCAAGCGTAGTTGCTATGCAAACTTTGAGCAGAAATATGAATATCTCTTAGAGGAAGACGCCCCATTAGGAATCGTGAGGATGGGAGCACGCAGTCAGCTGCCCCCCCTGCTCACCAGAAGGATGGGCCTCAGTGGAGACACACGCTGAGTGGGAACTGAATGCCCAGGTCTCGTGACCGGTGCTCCTGGGAGAAAATAACTTGCATCTTGTCACTGTTAGTAACTGTTGGTGACCTCTGAGTTCTGACTTCTTTCTGAGTCAGAAACGTGTGACTTCTTTCAAACAATATCACATTTTTTATCAAAGGTTTATTTATTTATTTATACAAGCACTAGGTACAGTCAGAACCGCGGGAGGGTGAGAGGATTCACCAGAGCCAGAGTGGGGAGCAGAGCAGGCAGACTGATGAAGTACACTGCTGAGGGGAGCAGCGGGCGGCAGGAGAGGTCTGTGCTCCATGCTGGACCCTCCTCTAGTGGCCGGGAAGCAGCCGGGGATTGAACTGGTGCTGCAGAGGCCGCAGGCAGCTTCCCAGCCCAGCGCTCAACCGCTGTGCCACCGGGGAGCCCCTTCATTATATTTTTTTTTAACGTGGCATAGATTTCAGGCTATGAGCTTCACTCGGGGAAGGGTTTTGTGAAAGACTGTATTAACTTACAGAACAAACTTTAAGGAACAATATGAGAATATAAGTTTCTGGCAAAGCAATAACGTTAAAAGTCTACTCGGAAATGAGGGCATGTGAGAGTTAGAGGGAAACCTGAGAGAAGCAGGGGTTATAACTGAGACTGTGATCTCTCACTTGTCAGTGTGTTGGCCTGGGCTGGGGCCACAACGGTAGAACCGGATCCCTGAGTGCGAGAGTTGCTGGGTCCCGACACCTCTCCTGTCCCGACCTCCCGCCGGCCCCTCCGGCGCCTGCGAGTCTGACTTGCTGCTGACTCCGTGGACGTCGCCTTCACGTGGACAGTCCCGCCCGGGGTGGACACGGCCGGGCCGGGTCCCCTGGCACGGCCGAGGGCTCGGCCCGTGGAGCCGGGGTCTGGGTCCACCTGGTTGACTAGGTCCTGCCCCCACCGCCCGAGCATGGGTCGGCAGCCAGGGGGAGGGGCTGGCAGCCGACAGGGACAAGGTTCTCGGGGCCTCCGCGCCAACCCCAGGGCAGGGGCGTCCTCCCGGACAGGCCACCGAGCGGGTCCCCTGCGGCGTCCCCCGCTGCCGGGCAGGGGTCAGCGCGGCGCTGGCCGCCCGGGGTGGCGGTGCTGACCGTGAGGTGGGGGAGGGACACGGCGTGGCTGAAGACCGCATCCTCCCTACGGGGCGACCCCTTCATGTGCGGTCCCGGCTGGGCCCGTGTCCGGGAGGTCATGCAGGACAGTCCAGAGCCCCCCATCGTGTGTGCCTTTGGCTGAAACGTGGGTATTTGCGTCCCAAGGGCTCCGCGAGGCGGACGCAGCCCCCGAGGGCAGGCGGGGGTCACGGGGGTCCTCGCGGAGCCCGGGGCCGGCTGAGGCTGCGGGGAGGGACACGCGCTCCCCAGGGGATGGGCCGAGGCCGTGGCAGGGAGGGCGCCTGGCGCTTCTCCCAGCTCCGGGGATCCCTGCGGGCGTGTTTGGGGGACGGACTCCGCGACCCTGTCTGCCCTCGGCCTGGAGCGTGACCCTGCCCTGCCCGGGGGGCCCTACCTGCGGGGCAGGATTGGGGCACTGCTCGTGGGGTCTCGGGGAACCCGCGTGGCCACAGAGACTGGGTCGCGTCTTGGCCCACCAGGGCGTGTCTGTCCCTCCCGCGGTCCTGGCGCGCAGCATCCACCCCAGCGTCTGCGGGTGCGGCTCAGAGAACAGACTCACGTGCACATCGCCCCGGAGGCCCTGGGGGGACAGGGCACAGCGGGCGGGTGGGATGGAAAGGACCAGTTTGCCACCGTCAGACCTGCAGGATATGACCCGGCAGGACTAATTCGGGATCGGTTATACTCACATGATAAAATCATAGAGAAGCACAGAGGCAGGGAGAGATTGAAAGTCGCACACACCAACACCTGTGCCTTCGTGGCAGCACGTTCACGTCACTTCAGACATGAAGACAAGCTCCGGAGCAGGGAAGGTTTAGACCCTGAATAAAATCTGCAAATGACTCTGCAGGGCCACTGAGCGTTTCTCCTAGAAAATGTCTCTGGGGGTCTGAGGCCGTGTTGGATTGGGGTGTCTCTTTCTGTGCTGGGTTTGTAGGTTTTGTCTACTTTGGACACTCGCCTTGTCAGGCGTGTGATGTGCACAATTTTCTCCCAGTGCAGGGGCCCATTTTGGGGATGGCTTTTCTGAGGCACAGAAGCTCTCTAGTGTGGGGGGGCACTTGTTTCTACATTCCCTTGTTCCCTGGTCCTTGGTGATGTGTCCCCAAGTTGATCTGTGGGGCGAGTGTGCAGTGGGCAGCACCCAGGTGTGCTTTCTGGTATTTTAAGCCCTCGTCAATGCAGATTTTAATGCATTCCAAATTGTTCAACTGCACTAATAATAAGGAAAATAGAAATCCAAACTGTAATGTATTGTCACCTGTGAGAAGGGACCGAGCTGGAGATTGGACACAGCAAGGAGGTGAGGAGAGAGACAAAGGGCCTCTCACCTCTGCTGGGAAAACAGCTTGGAGATGTCTTCAGACAATGAAAACAGAACCACCACAGGTTGGACCAACCTCTGCAGGTATTTGTCCCAGATGTTCAGACTCTCTGATGCACCATGCACACCTGTGTGCACAGCAGCACTGACCACTGTTGCTGGCCATGGCCACAACCCAATTACTATGCACAATGGAGTGAATAAATAAATAATGTGGGTCCACACACAATGGGATACTACATAGCTATTAAAAAGGTGAACGAGTTTCCTTAGGGACCAAAGGTGGACCTTGAGGTGCTTATACTAGTGACATAAGTAAAAAAGTGAAAGATATTGGCTGGTCTCACCCATCTGTGGATTATAGTATAAAAAGGCCAATAACTGAGAAAAAATAGTGGCAAAAAGCAAAAGGAAATGTTGGACTGAGCGCAAAGCTTTGCTCATTATCAGAGGGAACAGGGAGAGGGAGTGGGGAGGAGACAGGAGTGTGGATGGACAGGGCGGGCACTGCAAGGCACTTAGTAGATTCTGAGTGGACACTTGTGCAGGTGGGGGAGTGAAAAGTGACCCACAGTAAACAGTGAAAACAGTAAAAATTGTAAATGTGTGTCCTCCTTTTATTAGAACAAATAACAAATTAATGTGACGGTGTGATGAAACACTCATGGTAAATATCCCTTCTCAACAGACACTCACTGCATTTGTTCAAAGGAGAAATAGAAAATTAACAGGAATCTGACCAGGGAATGATGCCATTTCCCAAGGGGTGGGGACTGTGCTCTCATGCTATCACTGAAATGACTATTACTGTGAATGATTTTCTATTGCAGGTTTCATTCTGAAATTTGAATAGATGAGGCATGTCTTGTGATTAACTACATTTTATTATCATAAATAGTTTCATGGACAAAATGTGCTCATCAGTCAAGAGAGTTTGGAGACACAGTGAGTGACTTGCTCCAGATGGGAGGAACGTCACCCCAGCTTATGTTCTCACTGTTAGGGAACAATGTGAGAACCTCCGTACATGCAGTGCAGATGTGTAGGATTATTAAAAAAAAAAAAAAGAAATCAGCAAACATCGCCAGGCTTTAGTTTGCATGATGTTTTACATAATAAAAAACACTGTTCCCAAGTATAAAAAAGTGAACTTAAGTGTAATCTATAAGAAAATTGAGAAGAAGACCTAGTATAGGATCAAGATACAATATGGAAAACTAAAGGAACTTAACACAATAACAATTTAAAAATTATAATTTTTTAAGTAAAAATGTAGTTCTTCAAAAATAATTCATAAAACTTTACATTTGGAAACACCACATCAAGGGGGTGCAGTCACCTTGGCATCCAAACAGGCATCAAAGAAATTGATATTCCATCAATTCCAGGTTTCAGCCATAGATTCCTACGAACTAAGGAAGGTTCCATCCTTCCATCTCTGGCAGAGTCAAGTGTGGTTTCCCTTTGTCCTGTGAGCAGAAACATGACCTTCTCCTAGAGGAATATGCCCTATTAGGAATTGTGAGGGATGGGGGTCCAACACTAAACTGTGCTCCCCTCCCCTCCACAGGGACTGGACCCCCCAATGGAGATACAAACAGTCTGTGGGGACTGAGTGTCCAGGACTGGGGTCCCATGACCTTGTGCACCCAAGACCAAACCCCCATTAACACTGCTTCATTTCATGTAAAGGTTGGTGATGTGTGAGTTTCAGAACATTCTTCCCACAGAAAATTCATGCTTTTAACCATGATCTGGATTCAGTTTATGAACAAAACACAGGGAAACAGTTGGCTAAGGATTTCAGGAAATTTTAGGAATCAGAGGTTTATTGAAGAATATGATAATATAAATTTGGGACAAAGGAATAATCCTAATTCAAGAAATTTATTCTTTATGAATAACATGTTTAGAGTGAGGGGGGAAAGTTGAATTAATGAGAAGTTATAATTTTAGATTTTGATATCTCACATCTTGGAGTACTGGCCATTGATCAGTCTCCCCACAGCCATCTTCAAGGCTTAGTTCCTCAGACTGTATATGACAGGATTAAAGGTGGGGGGCACCACCGTGTAGAACATAGAAATGACCAGGTCAGACATGGACGGGTTCCCTGAGGTTGATTTCAGATAAGCAAAGCATCCAGTGGAGATAAACAGCACCACAAACAGCAGGTGGGGAAGGCAGGTGGAGTAGGCCTTGGCCTTCCCATCTGTGGATGGGATCTTCCTGACAGCAGAGAAAATGTGGAAATAGGAAATTACAATGAAAATAAGATAGCAGATACTCCAGACCACACTAATGAGAATAGGAACAAATTTGCTCATCAAATTTCCTGAGCAGGAAATAGCCAATAACTGGGGGACAACACAGAAGAACTTGTGGACCATGATGGACCCACAGTAGGACAAGGAGAAGGTTCTAGCTGTGTGCATCACAGCATGGAGACCCCCACCCAGCCAGGACACAGCTGTCAGCTGCACACATCTGTCCCTGCTCATGATGACCTCATAGTGCAGGGGGTGGCAGATGGCAGCATAGCGGTCAAGGCTCATCACCGTGAGCAGGTGCATCTCTGTAGCTGCTGACATACCATAATGAAGACCTGGAGGACACAGCCTGGGAAGGAGATGGAGCTGCTGTGCCTCAGAGAGTTGGCAATGGACTTGGGGACCGTGGCTGAGATGAGGCAGAGGTCCGAGAAGGACAGACTCCTCAGGAGGAAGTTCATGGGGTTGTGGACGTGCCGGTCCAGGGTGGTGATGAGGACGGTAAGCCTGTTCCCCAGCAGGGCACACAGGTAGACCAGGGAGAATGGCAGCGGGTGCAAGAAGCCCATGGTCCCGTGGGTGGGGAACCCCAGGAGGATGAATTCTTTCACAATGGTCAGATTGGTCACCTCTGGAGACATCACTGTATAAAAATGTGGGGAGGAAGAATTCAGTGCTGTCCAGTCTCCCCAGACTGAGTGTAACTGGGTGCCCCATACAACTATCACAGCAGCTTCTCACCACCCACACTCCTGGTCCTCCCGGGCCTCATCCCTAGTCATTCTCCAAGTAGCTTCATCCTGTCAAAGAATTGCATTTTCACCCTGAATGTGCCCTGTTACATTTTCCAGCCTTTTAATATGAAAGACACAAATATTTGAAATTTCAACTTACACTAACAAGACCTGGAAATCCCTCTCATATTTTCCAGTCAGTGGAAAGAACGGCCAGTGGACCAGGCCCGCCTGTGTCTGGCCCTTCCTCCCGGGCCCTGCCAAGCCAGCCCATGTGCCCACCATCCAGGAATCCAATGTCAGCAAGGCCTGGTGAGCAGCACCCTGTGCCACAACTTGCTCTACCCTCCCCATGCGACAGGTCTCCATCTGCTGTCTACAAAACCCCCATTTAGGGGGCTCTACCATCTGGGCTTTGGTAGGAGATTAAGGAGACACTGACTGGTTGTGCTCAACTCATTCACAGAGTCAATATTCCCCACAACATGAAAGGTCTCATCTCATCAGGCATTGCCTCCATGCTCCTGAATTTCCATCCAAATCAGATATGCCATTGATCAACTGGGGACTGGGAAGGACATTGTTAGCGTTTCAGCTTTAGCCTTGTTTGTTCGGTTTCACTGAGTTTAATGTCTTGTCATTCTTTCTAATGATTTCACTTAGAATTGAATGCAAAGTCCCATAGTGTGCTCAAGGGCTGAACACATAGTGGGCAGCCCTGGAACCAGAGAGTTGTCATATGTAGCAGGAAAGGGGCAAATCTATTAAAACCACAATCAGAGCTACACCTTCAATTAAAGAGAAAAAAAAAAAAACATTTTCTACACTGAAACTGCTCCGACAGTTGGCTGTGAAAACTGCACAATTCCTGCACCAGGCAATAAAATATCCCTTTAGCTATCACTACTTTTATCGTGAAATGAACAATTTCTACTTTGTTCTCAAATCTAGAATTTTTTAAATCTATGGATTTTTTTTTTAAATTGTGGTCTTTTCCTCGCTGAGGTAACATTGCATGATGGGATGCACACGACCTAGAGGGTAGCCCCCAGCTGCAGTGTCTCCACACCCACCACCCTGGCACCACAGGCCTCACCCACCTTGGCCGCTGTCCCCTGCCCTGTGCCTGTGTTCCTGCCCAGCACGTCGGTGACTGGGTCAGCTCAGCGTTAGGGTCCGGGCCACCCTGGAGGGCTTCTGGGTCTCTTCCAAATATGGCTTCCATGACTTCTCACCATCCCCTTAACCCAAGTGACTCTCCAGGACACACGCCAGCACAGCCCCCGCTGGCTGCGAGGCAAGTTGTCTTTTAAATTTTGCTTCCTGCTAAGCCAGCAAGTGGCGTCAGCAGAGGTGATTCCAGATCCCAGCTGCGCAGCCATGACACTGGTTCTGAGGCCTCAGAAAATCCGGGCAGTCACGAGTCTGACTCCAGGGCAGGGGCCTGAGGAGCTTTGACTTTCCTGCTGGTGCCCTGGGGCTATCGTCAGCCAGCCCCACCCAGTTTATCCCCAGGGAGGAGGGCCATGCTCTCTCCCGCTCATCTGCTTAACTGGCCTCAACCTCAAATAACCAACACTGCGCAATTAGGGCACCGACTGTGCCAGAGGAGATTTCCTTAGTTTTTACCCAGGGAGGATTGGACCTCGTTCCCCCTCAGGCCCCATCCCCTCCCCTGACCACCGCGGGGCCAGGTGTGGGCTGTGTTCAGATCCAAGGATGAGCCATGTCCACAGGGAGCTGGAAAGTCACCGTCACCCCCTGTGCACCCTTCATGGGGGAGGTGGGAGGTGGGGCAGGAGAAGGGGGCAGTGGTGGAGGCAGGAGAGGGAGGAGGGAGGAAAACCAGGAAGAAATTCCCCAGGAGTGAGAAGGGGAAGCCCCTGGATCTTGGGCACGAGAATTTGTTTGTTTCTCAGAATGTGTTTATTTAAAAACGCCATTTATTTTTGGCACCTATAAATCTGTCACTATATTTGAACTGTTGTGTTCGTGACAGAGGTTTGTGTTTATCTTCCAATGTGGGTCCATCCTGGGGGGGTCTCCTTCGTGTCCACGGGGTGGTCTGACACAGCAGAGTTGTGGGACCCTCTCCTGGGTGTGGCGCTACATGCTTGCTCACAGGACTCACCAGTTCAGGTGCACACAACGGGGGGTATAGGTGAAGGAGAGGCAGGACAGTCCCAGGGCCCACCCACTGTCCTTCCAGTCTCTGCAGCGTGCACCAGGCCATGCCAACAACTGCCCAGCAATATGGCCCCATCCAGAGGGAAGTGGAGCTGGAGCCCCGGGGTAGGCGGGTTGGGGGGCCCATCCAGGCTTGGGGGTGCTCGGGGGTGCTGCTCCCAAGGCCACTCCATAGCCTCTGCCCCTGGACCCTCTGACAGCCTCACCCTCTTCCGGGCCCACCCTCCCTGAGGTCACACACAAAAATCAGTTTCCTAATGGGGTTTGGACCCACACCCATGAGGGACCTGGTGTCGACCTGGGCCGATCCATCCCAGTCCAGGATGCAGTGTCCACCCCAGTCCTGTGTCCGTTGAGGAGGGCGGACAGCACTGTTGTGTGAGAGGCTGAGAGTAGACCTGCCAGACCCGTGTCCCAGAACTCCCTGAGCCACACTCTCTTGTTCCTTAAAACCCCAAAAAGCTGTACCAGAGTGCCTGGGACACAGCTTCTGTGTGGCGACAGGCGGGCTGCTCAGCCGGGCCCTGGGCCATCAAGGAAGCTGGAGTCCAGGCCACGGTCACTCATCCAGGTCTGATGATGACCCCCCTGGGATTTGGACAAAGGATAGTTAGTGCTTGACCCAGACAGGCCACCCAGGACACCAGCCCTCCACCCTGCCTGGACAGGGCTACCCGTGGGAAGGGCGGCACCCCTGTAGAACCCTGAGTTTATGGGTTAACAAGTTACCCCACTGCACACAGGAGAAAGACAGGTGGATGGAGATAAGGAGACACCCTTCACCCAGGACAGAGTCCTGTGAAAGGAAAGGGTGTGAAAAATACACACAGCAAAGCAGGTCAGACATGGACACACACAAGGGGGTAGAAGGGGGCACGGGGAAAGAGAACAGGCATTTGAGAAGGGAATCACATTAATACTCTTGGGGAACAACCTCCTGAGGGCTCTGAGAAAAGAGGTGAGGGGTCAGGGGACAAAGAGGGGCTAGTGTCCCTGTGGCACAAACACATGAGTCTGGCTGCAGGACACGGGCATGCACTTGTAGACAGTCTCTGTGGCTGAGGAAAAGAAGGGCGAGCTTGGGCCTCCCATGGTGGCGCAGCTGTTGTGCGCTGGGCTTCAAAGGTGCCTGGAGCCTCTGCAGTGCCAGTTAGATCCCCGGCCACCAGAGAGGGTCACACAGAGCGCTACAGACATCTCCTGCCGCTCCCGCTGCACCCCTCAGCAGTATATTTCCTCAGTCTGCCTGTTCTGCTCCGCGCTCTGGCTCTGGTGAATTCTCTCACCCTCCCGTGCTTCTGACTGTACACAGAGCTTGTATAAATAAATAAATCAATGAGAAAAAGGACGAGTTTTACTTGCTGGTGAAATAGCCCTTCATCAGTCTCCCCACAGCCATCTTCATGGCTTGGTTCCTCAGACTGTATATGACGGGATTAAAGGTGGGGGGCACCACCGTGTAGAACATACAAATGACCAGGTCAGACATGGATGGAGTCACTGACGTTGGCTTCATATAAGCAAATGATGCTATGCAGAGAAACAGCACCACAACCAGCAGGTGGGGAAGGCATGTGGAGTAGACTTTGGCCTTCCCTTCTGTGGATGACATCTTCCTGACAACAGAGAAGATGTGGACATAGGAAATAATGATGAAAATAAAATAGCAGATACTGAACACCACACAAATGAGCATGGGGACAAGTTCACTCATCAAATTTCCTGAGCAGGAAATAGCCAATAACTGGGGTATGTCACAGAAGAACTGGTGGACCACGTTGGACCCACAAAAGGAAAAGGAGAAGGTTCCAGCTGTGAGCATCACAGCATAGAGACCCCAACCGAGCCAGAACACAGCTGTCAGCTGCACACACCTGTCCCTGCTCATGATGACATCATAGTGCATGGGTGGCAGATGGCAGCATAGCGGTCAAGGCTCATCAACGTGAGCAGGTACATCTCTGTACCTGCTGACATAATCATCATGAAGACCTGGAGGACACAGCCCGGGAAGGAGATGGAGCTGCTGTGCCTCAGAGTTGGCAATGGACTTGGGGACCGTAGCTGAGATGAGGCAGAGGTCCGTGAAGGATAGACTCCTCAGGAGGAAGTACATGGGGGTGTGGAGATACCGGTCCAGGTTGTTGATGAGGACGATGAGCCCATTCCCCAGCAGGGTGCACAGGTAGACCAGGGAGAAGAACAGTAGTTTCAAGAAGCCCATGTTCAACTGGGTGGGGAACCCCAGGAGCACAAATTCTGTCATGGCTGTGAGATTGGTCACCCCTGGAGCCATCATCTGTATAAAAAATAAAGAGGAATAAAACATTTTCAAATCTTTAAGTACTGAGCATAAAATGGGTTATCAGCATAGTATAATAATTCATTCTATCTACTATAGGTAATTACTCCTAGGTCCTACAGAGTCTAATATCCTCATCTGGGTGTACTGCTACTTCAACCTTTTATTTCCATCTCTTATGTCATTATTATGTGGTCCAACTTGTCTATGAAATTTATAAAGACTGCAAATTCCAACTCTCCCCTATAACTTGAACAAATTAGAATCTCACATGTGTCAACAAACACGACTGACATCCCTCCCCCACAATATTCCAGTCCCGCAGCTCCAGCTCCTGCCCAGGCCCCAGGGTCTCCACCCAGCACACCTCCCAGAGGTTGTCCAGGGCACAGCCCCAGAGGACACGTGACCATGCCCAGCCCCTCCCCACCCTGAAGAGCCTGTACCTGCTCTTCCAGCACAGCCCCGGTCTGGGGAGCCCCCACAGTGATGGGTGTGCAGGGAGGTGGGGTTTGTGGGTCCCCGTTTTCCTGCTCCCCAGGACCCGACACTGTCCTGGAACTGAATGACCTGGGCTCGGAGTCCCCAAGTGGCATGTCCTGACGCCTCCTCTGTCAGATTCCTGCCCCTGTGGCCTCACTGCTGCCTCCTGGTCCGTCCCCTCGTCTCCTCATCTCCCTGCCCTTGACTCCCCATATCTGAGGACTCAAAGAACATGTTTCCCTCAGAGTCTCCTCCTGAGTCACACCCACACATCCCTCCTGCAGGATGGGCTTGTCCACCCCGGGTCCCTCCCGGCCCCTCTGTTCCCCTCAAACTCAAGCACATCTGTGCAGGGAGGAGGCCGCTCCAAGGCTGAGCCAGACGGTTTGTGCGTGTGGCTGTCCCTGCCGGTCCCAGGGCCCTGGGTTCCCTGGGTTCAGGTTTGTTCCTCACCCCAGGCCCTTGCTTGAGTTGGGATGTCTGGACACGGGGCAGCCCTGCCCTCTCCCCTCTCCCCCCAATCTCATCCTCACCTCCCTCCCTTAGGATGACAGTCCTTGTGACAGTAGGGTTTAATGGAAAATGTAGTAAATAAATTGAGAGAAATGCATTAGCAGAAATAATTCCAAATAGTTTAATAAAACAATATGCATCACATTGTCGAATTTGTAGACATCTTTTGAGAGATTCAAAGTACATATTGTAACAATGATGTAAGTTTTGATATATATTCTTCCATATTTAACTACTGTGATTTTATTTTCCAAATCTCTAGCAGTCCTGGATCTGTGGAACAGGGGGAAATCCCAAGTTCCTTTCCACAAAGAGTCAGATTTTCATGCCAGCCTCTCTTCAGTGTGAGATTCCTGAGATAGTCAAAAATATTGTTATAAAAGTTGTTGAATTTCTACTTCATATCTGTCATAATATTAGGAACAAAAACAAATAAATTGAAATTTAACAATAAGGATTTTGAAATTTCATCTTAGTTACAAAATAATCATTAATTATAATGATTTCATACAATATTTAATACATACTCACTGAGTGAACACTAAAATCCGTATGTAATATTGTCACGTAATCATAAAAAATGTAACCATATGATGACTGTATTAAAATGGCATAATTTGTGGAAGATCCTCAAAAAGTTAAGTTTTCTCTCACTGAGTCTCACCCAGGCTGACAGGGAAGTGGGACATGAGCGACTTGGGCACCTTCAGCATTAGTTGTCATGATTCAGAAAATGAATGGTTTATCTACGGCGCTTTCTTAAGTCTAACATGAGCCTTGCCATCTGAAAACTCTGTAGTGTGAGTGGATTCTCCCCTGCAAACGGCTGGGGGCAGATACCTGCAGTCTGGGGGGGAAGTTCCCACTGCCGTGTCAAGTCTCTCTCCTGAGGTTGTCCTCATGGCAGGACAGAGGGCGTCCCGGCCTCTCACTCCATGGTCTGGGCTCGTGGGGAGCCTCTGAGCACTCACAGGATGTTGCACCCCGTCTTGTGCCGCCTCATGGACAGAGCAGGGCATCAGGGCTAGGCTATTTGAGCTCTGGAGCTGCGTCCACATGTTGGACACTGTCCAGATTCCAGCCCTCATGGTCGTTCCTCCAGAGGGACAAGCACCTTCTTTGAGTTGACCGTGTTAATGGGTATCATCCTGTACCACATCTCAGTGGGCAATTCCCGCACTGAGGGTGCCAGAGGCAATTTTGTGAGTTGTTCACACCTGTGTGGAGAGGACTTCGCTCCTCCTCCTCCAGGCTCCATCACCCTCCACTGACTGGTCCCGGGGGACCCGGGTGTGGGCCTCGTGATGAGCCACGTCCAAAGGGTGCTGGAAAGTCACTATCACCCACTGTGTGCCCTCCGTGGGGAGATCTGAGAGATGGGCGTGAGGGGGATGGAGAAATGTGGAGGCAGGAGGGGGAGGGAGAAGAGGAAAACCAAGAAAAATGTGTATTTGTTCATGTTACTAAATATTTTTATTTAAATGCCACTTTATTCTCCGCAAGTATAAATGTGATACAACCTGAGTGCCCGTGTTTAACTAAATCTTTGTTTCTGTTACAATTCTGGCCAGTCCCAAGGGCTGCTGTCTTTGGCTTGTCCACTTCCTGGTCTGTGTCTTGGGCTCTGAGACAGCAGTGGGGGGACCCTCTCCCAGGGGTGTCCCCCGCGTGCTCACACCCAGCGGTGCAGGGTGCACAGACAAGGTGCTATCTGGGGGGGAGACGATGCGGTCCTGGGCCACATGCACTGTCCTGCCCCCGGGCCCGGTGTTCACCAGGCCCAGCTACGGCTGCCTCAGCAAGATGGTGCCTGCCCCGGGGGGGCTGAACTGGACACCCTGGGGTGGGGGGGAGGGAGACACAGCCCGGGGTGTGCTGCGCCCCCAGGTGCCGCTCCAGGCCCTGCTGCCGCCAGCTCCTGACCCCCCCCAAAGTCTCCAAGCCCGTCGAGGACCCGCCCGCCCTGGGGCCGCTGGAGACACCCGGTTCCAGACACAAGGGCCACACTATGTCCCGTGCGCCGGCGGGGTCAGCCTGGCCCGTCCACAGGCAGCTCGGGCTTCGGTGCCTGCCCCGGCCCCGCGTCCACCCGCCCCGCCAGCCAGCGGCTGCTGTGGGGGCGCTGGCGTCTCGCCCGATTGAGCCCAGAGGTGGGCGCTGCCCCGGGCGCGCGGGCAGCTCTAGCCAGTGGTGGTGGTCACCACCGGTCACCGTCCAGCCGGGCGCACGGGTCAGGGGCGCTCGTGCGAGGTCCCTCCTGGCCCGGGGCTGCATCAGAGCCGGAGTGTCCCCCACTCCGGGGTTCCGGGCAGCGCCCCACTCTGAGGCACGGGCCGGGCCTCGGGCCGCCTCTGCCAGCGGGGACGCAGGATGGACCCGAGCCCGCGCCTGCACGGCGTTGGCTCCTCTGCCCGCCCCTGCGGCGGCCGCGGGGCCTCTTCCCCTCAGCCTCCCAGTCCCCTTCCAGGACACCCTGGCGCGCAGTGCCCCCTCTGCCCTCAGATGCCAGCCCTTCCCTCCCTCGAGGGCGCATGCGCAGCTCCCTCCTCAGGTCCCTGCCCTCCTGAGTGGCCCCCCTCAGCCTTGGGCAGCTGCTCTCGGGCTGCCCCGCACCTGAGGCCCATGGGACCCTGTTTCAACCCTGCGTCTGATTGGGCCAGGCCCGTCCGTCCCGGCGCCTGATTGGTCCACTCCCGACCCGGAAGTGTGGCTCTCCATAACAGGGCCCTGAGGCGCCAGGGCAGGAGCAGATCCCGGGGGAGCCCAGGAGAGTCCGAGCCTCCCCTCCACGCGGGCGGCTCCGGGAGGGTGGGTTCGGGTGCCGGACGTCCCCCTAACACCCAGGTCCGGCCCGACCCGCCTGCACCCTGGCCCGGCTCAGGGCCTGGACCTGCCTCAGCCATTCCCGCTGCCCAGAGACACCGGCCCCGCCCTCCTCTCCTCGGGGGAGTGTCCACGGCCCCGCCCTCCTCTTCTCAGGGGAGAGTCCACGGCCCCGCCCCCTCTCCTCGGGGGAGTGTCCACAGCCCCGCCCTTCTCCCCTTCAGTGAGTGTCCACCAGCCAGAGAGACAAGCTCACTCTCCACCGGGGGTGGGGGCACGGGAAGCACCAGCTCTCACAAGGTGGTCAGCACCTCCTCCAACCTGACACAGCCATGACTAGACACAGGAGAAATTAAAACACTAATTACTGCTAACTAAACGGAGAGATGGGACTGTGTGTATTGTGTGATGTCATTGCTGCAACATTTGGGAAATGCCACTGGAACACACATGGAGGGCCAGTGTTGGCCGCAGAGGTAGCAGGGCACAAACAGCAGTGCCAGAGGGGTGGGCGAATGGTTGGTGCTGAGTGATGTCACCATAATGAATGTGTCACTGCAGGATTGTCACCAGCACAGAAGGTACAAACCGAGGCAAGAAGCCCCGATGCAGGCGAGGGGCGTGGATGAGGCCGGCAGGTCTCTGCGCCTGTGTGGGAGAGAGAAGGAGCACCTTGAGGTTACCTGCAGTGGGTGAGGCAGCCATTGGCAGTATTAGAGGCTTGAGGGAAACTCTCTGTACCCTCCTGCCAAATCATTAATTTTAAAATGATCTAAAAACTAAAGTCTGAAAATATCATTTGAGGTAAATATTCTGAAATATTAATGAGTAATTACAAGTGGAATCAATACTGAAAGAGCAGTAGGTAGAGGCATTACTCCTTAGTGAATCTCCCCTTCATCAGTCTCCCCACAGCTGACTTCAGGGCTTTGTTCCTCAGGCTGTATATGATGGGATTAAAGGTGGGGGGCACCATCGTGTAGAACAAGGAAATGACCTTAGGAAATGATGATGGCTATGAAATAGCAGATAATCAACACTTCACTAATAAGAATGGGGACAAGTTCATTCATCAGATTTTCTGAGCAGGAAATAGCCATTAACTGGGGGACGTCACAGAAGAACTGGTGGACCACGTTGTACCCACAGTAGGACAAGGAGAAGGTTCCAGCTGTGTGCATCACAGCATAGAGACCCCCACCCAGCCAGGACACAGCTGTCAGCTGCACACACCTTTCCCTGATCATGATGAGGTCATAGTGCAGGGGTGGCCGATGGCAGCATAACGGTCAAGGCTCATCACCATGAGCAGGTGAAGCTCTGTTACTGCTGACATAAGCATCGTGAAGATCTGGACGACACAGCCTTGTAAGGAGATGGAGCTGCTGTGCCTCAGAGAGTTGGCAATGGACTTGGGGACCATGGCAGAGATGAGGCAGAGATCCGTGAATGACAGACTCCTCAGGAAGAAGTACGTGGGGGTGTGGAGGTGCCGGTCCAGGATGGTGATGAGGATGATGAGCCCGTTCCCCATCAGGGTGCACAGGTAGACCAGGGAGAAGAGCAGTGGGTGCAAGAAGCCTATGGTCCCATGGGTAGGGAACCCCATGAGCACAAATTCTGTCACAGCTGTGAGATTCTGAACCACTGGAGACATCATCTGCATGAAAATGAGGAAGAAATCAGTCCCATCCACTCTCTCCAGACTGAGCATAACTGAGTGCCTCACTATAATCACAGCAGCTGCTCACCATCCATACTCCAGCTCCTCCTGAGTCTCATTCCCAGTCATTCTCTGAGTAGCTTCATCCTGTCAAAAATATGCATTTCCGGGCCTCCCCTTGTGGTGCAGGTGAGCACCGCACTGTGAAGCCGTCAGCAGCCTCTGCAGCATCTGTTCGATCCCAGCCAGCTGGCGAGTGTCCCACATGGTGCAGCAGACCTCTCCTGTCCTGCCTGCTGCTCCCCTCAGCAATGTGTTTCATCACTCAGCCTGTTCTGTTCCCCACTCTGTCTCTGGTGAATCCTCTCGCCTTCCCACGCATCTGGTCTTTACCCCGGTTCTTGTGTAAATAAATAAATCTTTAAAAAAATTGCATTTTCACTCTGAATGTGCTGTTACATTGTCCAAGCTTTTCATATGAAACACACCAAATATTTGAAATTTCAATTTACAGTGGTAACAAGACCTAGAAATACCCTCCCACATTTTCCAATAAATCGATTGACTAGAGGACTGGGCCTGCCTGTGTCTGTACCTCCCTCCCGGGCTGTGCCAAGCCAACCCATGGCCGACCATCCAGTAATCCAATGTCAGCAAGCCCCGGTGAGCAGCGCCCTGTGCCAGAAGCTGCTCTCCCCACCCCACGTGACACGTCCCTGCCTGCTGTCTGCAAAACCCCACGCAGAGGGGCTCAAAGCTCTGAGATTTTACTAGGAGATTAAGAAGACACTGACCTGGCTGTTCCTGTCTCATTACAGAATCAATATTTACCACAACATGAAAGGTCTCAAGTCATCACACATTGCGTCAATACTCTTGAATTTCCATCCGACTCAGTTATGTCATTAATATACTCGGGCAGCTATAGAACCAGATGACTGTTATATGTACTCAGTAATGGTGCAAAACTGTTAAAATCACAATAAGAGCTACAACTTCATTTAAAGAGAGAAAAAAATATTTTCTTCACTGAAACTGCTCCCAACACTTGGCATTGAAAACTGCACAATTTCTGGGCCTCCCTAGTGGTGCAAGGGGTTAAGCACAGCACTGTGAAGCTGTCCACAGTCACTGCAGCACGAGTTCGATCCCCAGCCAGGGAGCTAACCCCATGGCCCAGCAGACCTCTCCTGTTTCCCTTTGCTCCCCTCAGCAGTGTATTTCAGTCAGTCTGCCTGTTCTGTTCCCCTCTGTCTCAGGTGGATACTCTCACCCCTACACCTCTGGCCTGTACCCCAATTCTTGTGTGCATAGATAAATCTAAAAAGAAAAAAACCTGCACAATTTCTACAACAGGCAATAAAAATACCCCTTTAGATATTACTACTTTTATTGCAAAATGAACAATTTATATTTTGTTCTCAAATCTAGAATTTTTAAAACCTATGGGTTTTTATTTATTTATTTATTTATTTATTTATTTATTTATTTATACAAGCACTGGGTATAGTCAGAAGCATGGGAGGGTGAGAGAATTCACCAGAGCCAGAGTGGGAAACAGACCAGGCAGACTGACGGAGGACACTACTAAGGGCAGCAGCAGGCGTGGCAGGAGAGGTCTGCATGCCATGTGCGACCCTCGCCAGGGCCGGGGATCAAACCAGCACTGCAGAGGCTGTTGGCAGCTTCGCAGCCCTGTGCTCAGCCGCTGCACCACCAGGGAGGCCCTAAAACCTATGGATTTTTAAAAATTGTAATGTTTTCATCGCTGAGGTAACATCGCTTGACAGGGAGAACATGGCCTGGGGGTCAGCCCACCAGCTGCGGCATCTCCACACCCATCACCCCAGCACCACAGACCTCACCTGGCCTTATCTGCTTTCCCGTCCCCTGTGCCTGTGGTCCTGTCCGGCACGTCTGTTACTGGGTCAACTCTACGTTTGGCTCCGGGCTGCCCCGGAGGGACTCTAGCTTCTGTGACTTAGCACCGTCCCCTAACCCAAGTGACTTTCACGGACACACACCAGCACAACCCCCGCAGCCTGTGGAGGAAAGTTGTCTTTTAAATTTTGCTTCCTGTGAAGCCAGCAAGTGGTGTGCACAGAGGAGATGACAGATCCCAGTTGCGCGGCCCTGACACCGGCTCTGAGGCATCAGAAAACTGACTCCAGGGCAGGGGACTGAGGAGCTTTGATCTTCCTGCTGGTCCCCCAGGTTCTCTCTGTCCGAGAGCCCCACCCAGGTCATCCCCAGGGAGGAGGGCCATGCTCTCTCCCACTCATCTGCTTAATTGGCCTCAACCTCAAATAACCGCCACTGAACAATTAGAGCACTGAGTGTGCAAGAGGCTATTCCTTAGTTTTTACCCAGGGAGGACTGGACCTGGTTCCCCCACAGGCCCCATCCACTCACTGACCGCCGTGGGGACTTGGTGGTCAGAGCCATGGATGAGCCAAGTCCACAGGGAGCTGGAAATTCACCATCACGCACTGTGTGCCCTTCATGGGGGAGGTGGGAGAGGGTGATGGGGCAGTGGTGGAGGCAGGAGAGGGAGCAAGGGAGGAAAACCAGGAAGAAATTCCCCAAGTGCCAAAATGGGAAGCACCTGAATCTTCTGACATGAGAATTTGTTTGTGTCTCTCAGAATTTGTTTATTTAAAAATGCCATTTATGGGCCTCCCCGGTGGCGCAGCGGTTGAGCGCTGGGTTGCGAAGCTGCCCGCGGCCTCTGCAGCGCAGGTTCGATCCCCGGCTGCTCCCCAGCCACTGGAGGAGAGTCCCACATGGCGCGCAGACCTCTCCTGCCGCCCGCTGCTCCCCTCAGCAGTGTACTTCGGTCCTTCTGCCTGCTCTGCTCCCCGCTCTGGCTCTGGTGAATTCTCTCACCCTCCCGTACTTCTGACTGTACCCAGTGCATGTATAAACAAAAACAAACAAACAAACAAATAAATAAATAAATAAACATGCCTCTAAAAAAAATAAAAATGCCATTTATTTTTCAGCAGCTATAAATCAGTCACTACATTTGAACTGTTGTGTTTGTGACAGAGGTTTGTGTTTATCTCCCAATGTGGGTCAGTCCTGAGAAGGCACAGTCGGCATGTCCATGGGGTGGTCTGTGTCTCGGGCTCTGACACAGCAGAGTGGGGGTTCCCTCTCCTGGGTGTGGCTCTCCCCATGCTCACAGTCTTTCCAGCTCCCCTTGCATGCTCACAGACAACAGGGGGTACTGCTGAAGGAGATGCAGTACAGTCCCACGGCCCACCTATGGTCCTGCCAGTCTCTGCAGCATCTGCCAGGCCATGCCAACTGCCCAGCAATATGGCTCCTACATGAGGGAAGCAGAGCCAGAGCCCTGGGGTGGGCATGGTTGGGGGCGTCATCCCAGCTTGAGGGTGCTTGGGGAAGCTGCTCCCTAGGCCCTGCCAAAGCCCCTGCCCCTGGACCCTCTGACAGCCTCACCACCCTCTTCTGGGCCCACCCGTGCTGAGGCCACACTCCAACATCGGTTTCCCAACTGGCCATATACCCACAGCCATTGGGGCCCTGGGGTTGGCCTGGGCCCTGATCCGACCAACCCAGGATGCAGCGTCTACCCCAGCCCTGTGTCTGTTGCAGTGAACGGGCAGCACTGCTGTGTATGCGAGACTGAGAGTGGACCTGCTGACTCGTGTCCCAGACCTCCCTGAGCCTTTCTCTCTTGTTCCCTAAAACCCCAACCAGCTGTGCCAGAGTGCCCAGGTCACAGCTCCCATGGGGCAATGGGCCGGGCTGCTCAGCCATGGAGGAAGCCAGAGCCCGGGCCACAGTCACTGATCCAGGTCTGATAATGACTCCCTGGGATTTGGGCAAAGGATAATTAGTGCTTGACTCAGGCAGGACACCAGCCCTCCACCCTGTCTGGACTGGGCTGCCTGTGGGAGGGGGCAGCTCCCCCTGTAGAACGCCGATTTTATGGAGTAATAAGCTGCCCCACTGCACACAGGAGACAGGCGGATTGAGACAAGGAGACACCCAAAACCCCGGACAACAGCCACATCATAGGGGCCCAGAGGCAGTAGAGGGTGTGGAGAAAGGGCCCCATTGCACTGCTAGTGGACAGGGACAGTGAAACTTTACACAGAGCACCCCACATTTCCTTAAAAAATGCAAGACAGATTCCAGCAGCAGGTCACACGCGGGCACAGGCAGAGCAGGTCTCTCCCACGGCTCTGCGATCATCATGGCAGCATCATCCACAGCAGCTCCACTTGGCCCATGGGACAAGGACCAGATGGTGGCACATCCACATGGTGGCACATGGTGGCACAGGATGGTGGCACATCCTGTCCACGGGCATGGGCAGGGCGAGGTCAGAGTCCTATGAAAGGAGGGGATTTGAGAATTACACGCAACAAAGCAGGTCTTACATGGACACACACACTTGGTGGGGGGGCAGAGAACAGGCATTTGAGCAGGGAAACACTGTTAATAGTCTTGGGGAGCAACCTCCTGAGGACTCTGAGAAGGGAGGGAAGGACATGGGGTACAAAGTGGAACTGTTGTCCCCATGAAACAACCACATGTGTCTGGCTGGAGGACACGGGTGTGCACTTGCAGACAATCACTGTGGCTGAGGAAAAGAAGGCCGAGCTTTACTTGCTAGTGAAATGGCCCTTCATCAGTTTCCCCACAGCCAAATTCATTGCTTGGTTCCTCAGAATGTATATGAGTGGATTAAAGGTGGGGGACACCATCGTGTAAAACATAGAAATGACCAGGTCAGATATGGAGGTAGTCTCTGAGGTCGGCTTCAGATAAGCAAAAAGCCCAGTGGACAGAAACAGCTCCACAACCAGCAGGTGGGGAAGGCACGTGGAGTAGATTTTGGACTGACCTTCTGTGGATGGGATCTTCCTGACAGCAGAGAAGATGTGGACATAGGAAATGACAATTAAAAACAAAATAGCAGATACTCAAGACCACACTGATAAGAATGGGGAAAAGTTCACTCATCAAATTCCCTGAGCAGGTAATAACCATTAACTGGGGCATGCCACAGAAGAAGTGGTGGACAACATTGGACCTGCAGTAGGACAAGGAGAACGTTCTGGCTGTGTGTATCACAGCCAATAGACCCCCCACCCAGCCACGACACAGCTGTCATCTGCATACACCTGTCCTTGCTCATGATGATGTCATAGTGCAGGGGTGTCAGATGGCAGCAAACTGGTCAAGGCTCATAACCATGAGGAGGTGCATCTCTGTACCTGCTGACATAACAATCACAAAAATCTGGATGACACAGCCCAGTAACGAGATGGAGCTGCTGTGAGTGATTTTCTATCTCATGTTTTATTCTCAAATTTGAATGGACAGTCAGGTCTTGTGGTTAAGTACATATATCATCATAAGAAATATTTTCATGGACAAATATGTGATAATCAGTCAGGAGAGTTTGAGACACAGTGACTTGCTCCCAGAGAAAGTGCTTGAGAGCAAGAACATCATGCCCAGCTCATGATCTCAGTGTTAGGAAAACAATATGAGAACAACCGCACATGCAGCGCCCATGTGTAGAAATAACAAATATTGTTGTGCTTTATTTTCCATGATGTTGTACATAATTAAACATAGTTCCTAATGTAGAGGAAAAATGAACTTTAGTTTAATCTACAAGAAGGTCGAGAGGAAGACCTGGTAGAGGATCAAGATACAATCTGGAATATTAAGGAACCTAAAAATAAACACAATAAATTAAAAATTATAAATTTTTAAGTAGAAATGTAGTTCTTCAAAGATAATTCATATAACTTTACTTTTGAAAACAGCACATCAAAGGAATGTAGTCATATTGGCATCAAAATGGCATCATAGAAATTAACATTCCATCAATTCCAGGATTCACTCATAGATTCCTACTAAGTAACCTTCCATCCTTCCATCTTTGGCAGAGTCAAGTGTGTTTTCCATTGTCCTTTGAGCAGAAACATGAACTTCTCCCAGAGGAAGACGCCACATTAACAACCATGAGGGATGGGAGGCTTCACTCTCTGTCCTCCCTCCCCTCCACACAGGTGGAATCCTCAGTGGAGATACACAGGGGCTGGGGGTATCGAGTGCCCAGGCCTGGGGTCCTTTCAACTTCTGCTCACGAAGACAGTCCACATTTACCACTGCTTCACTTTATGTTAAGTTGGTGATGTGTGAGTTCTAAAACATTCTTTCTAAGCCACATACATTGTTTTCAATGATGAGTGGGAGTTCAGTTTATGAACATCACAAGTTGGAGATTTGTCAAATGAAAGCAGAATTTAGGAAACTAAACTTATGGAAGAACATGAGAATATAAATTTCTGGAAAAGGAAAAATTGTAATGCAAGAAATCTGTACTTTATAAATAATGGCATCTCGAGTCAGAGGGAAAAACTAATCATGGGTTATAATTATAGATTGTGATATCTCACATCTTGGAATATTGGCAATTTATCAGTCTCCCCATAGCCGACTTCATGGCTTGGTTCCTCAGACTGTATATGACAGGGTTAAAGGTGGGGGGCACCACCGTGTAGAACATAGAAATGACCAGGACAGATATGAAGGGAGTCAACCTGCCTGTGACTCTGCAGGCACCAGCTTGTCCTCCTTAGAGAGTGTCCCCCTAGGCCTTGGCCTGGGTCTTGACTGGGGTGCTGCTCCCTCTTGTGGTGGGGACACACGTGTGTGGATGGACACTTGCCCTTGTCAGGAGTGTGGGGTGCACGTGGCTTCTCCCCGCGCAGCGCTTGTGATCACAGTGGTTTCTGAGGCCCAGGAGCACTCTAGTGGGGGCAGGGGCGCTTGTTTATTACCGTTGGGGTTCCCTGTCCTTGAATTGTGGAGGCAGGAGGGTGTTCACATGGGTGTTCTGTGGAGTGTGCAGGGGACACTGCACACATAGAGGGGCAGAAATTGTGGAGGCAGGAGGGTGTTCACATGGGTGTTCTGTGGAGTGTGCAGGGGACACTGCACACATAGAGGGGCAGAAATGGAACTCCAAAACAAGACGGCAAAGACGTGACAAATGGCAATTATTACCATGATCCCAAGTCACCCCACTCGGGAGGTCAAATCTTCTTCTCAACAGAGTCTAGAGGCTTCGCTCAAAGCCAAGATAGAAAGTGTGTAAAGGCCATGGCCCGAGAGTGATGGAGGCCCAGGGGGGAGACTCCTGCCATCAGGGTCTTTCATGGAAAGATGAGCAACTTGGGGGACTTCCCAACACAAATTCTACTCTGAAATCTCAATGGACTCGGTCTGGTCATTATCATGCATGTTATAAGAGAAATATTGTCTGGACTGAGTCTGTTATGATCTGTCAGGCGTGTTTGGAGACACCGTGTCCTGCAGCAGAGAGGAAGCGTGAGGGAGGAGCCTCCCCCAGCTCATGTTCTCAGGGTGGGTGAGCAGCCATGAGGCCCAGGGTTTACAGCACAGAAGCTGCTGGAAAATAAAAGTTACAAGTATTGCCTGCTTTACTTTTCATAATATAAAAAATGACATAATTGCAAACGTACCAGAAAGTGGAGGAGACCTGGTACAGGATATCAACAAACAAACTTGTGAACCCCTCACATGTGGACTCCTAAAAATAAACACAAGAGCAACAAGTGTATTAAAAATTATAAAACTTAATTGACAAAACATAGTTCTTTAAAAATTGTTCACATTTTTTTAAAAAAGCATGCTTATAATGGACTCTAATCAAATCAGAACACCGTATAAATGACCATGAAATAGAGGTTTCAATCATAGACTCCGATTCCTTTTTATTTTTAATATTTTTTTATATATTTTACATCATTTTTCATTTTTTGCACAATGTATGCTTTCTTATCTCAGGTGTAGTCCCTGTGAGATCCCAGCACCCACTCAACCACGAGCATCACTGCTGTCCCCTGTGTCCTTCCCACCCGTTCTGATCCTGCTCACTTTTCCCCATTGTAGTATGTCTGGTTTATAGTTGCCTGTTGGTGTTGATTTTTACTTTATTATAATTACTTTTTTTTTTTCCTGTTCTCTTATTTGGATCCTCTATGTTCCTGCTATGAGTGAGACCATCTGGTATTTTTATTTTTCTGTCTGGCTTATTTCACTTAGCAAGATCCCTTCCAGCTCCATCCGTGTTGCTGTGCATGCCACAAATTCATCTTTTTGATAGCTGAGTAATATTCCATTGTGTGTATAGACCACATCTTCTCGATCCTGTCATCGATGAGGGGGCATCCGAAGAGGAGAATAACGAACTCTCCTGCACTTCTGGTGGGAGTATGAACTGGTCCAACCACTATGGAGAGCTGTGTGGAGGTTTCTCAAACTGATAAAAATGGAGCTTCCATATGATCCAGCAATCCCACTCCTAGAGATCTACACAAAGGACAAAATCACGTTAATTCAAGAGGGCGCCTGTAACACTAGTTTATTGCAGCACTGTTTACAATAGGTAGGCTACTGAAACAACCCAGATTCAGATTGTTTAAGAAACTCCCACCCATCTGTGGGAGATTCATTTCAAGTGCAATTCCTACTTGACTTTTGAACAGAAGAATGAATTTCTCTTGGAGGATGATGCCCCATTAGTTATCGTGATGGTTGGGGGGCCCCACAATCTGTCTCCCCTCCCCTCCCCTCCACAAGGAGGGGTCTTCAGTGGAGACACACACAGGGGCTGTGGGTACAGAGTGCCCAGAACTGGGGTCCCGTGACTGTCTACTCCCAAGGACAAACCCCTTTACAACTGCTTGATTTCACGTAAATGTTGGAGATGAGTGAGTTATAGAACATTATTTCATATACCAGCCATAATATTTAAAAATCTAGGATTTATATATTGAATGTAAAACAGATATGAGTTTTCAAAAATGGCTGCATTATTTCAGGAAATATATTTTTTTAAAGATTTGTTTATTTATTTACATAAGCACTGGGTACTGTCAGAAGTGCATGAGGGTGAAAGTATTCACCAGTGCCAGAGCAGGGAGCACACCAGGCCGACTGACAAAATACACGGCTGAGGGGAGCAGCGGGTGCAGCAGGAGAGGTCTGCACACCATGTGGGACCCTCGCCGGCAATCGGGGATCGAACAAGCGCTGCAGAGACTGCAGGAAGCTTCGCAACACAGTGCTCAACCGTTGTGCCACCTGGGAGGCCCAGGAAATATATTTTTGAAGAATAGAAAAATGTTAAAATTTGTCAAAGGTAATCTGTAATGAAAAGTCTTATTTACTTTAAAATGGTGATTGTAATAGTTAGTGGGAAAATCTTAATAACTGCTGGATTCCTGAATGTAGATGGTGTAATTAATTTAGGAAAACAATGATATCTCACATGCTGGTGTACGGGTCCTTCATCAGTCTCCCCACAGCCGACTTCATGGCTTGATTCCTCAGACTGTAGATGATGGGATTAAAGGTGGGGGGTACCACCGTGTAGAACATAGAAATGACCAGGTAAGACACGGATGGGGTCTCTGAGGTCGGCTTCAGATAAGCAAAGCATCCAGTGGAGAGAAACAGCACCACAACCAGCAAGTGGGGAAGACAGGTGGAGAAGGCCTTGGTCTTCGCTTCTGTGGATGGGATCTTCCTGACAGCAGAGAAGATGTGGACATAGGAAATGACGATGAAAATAAAATAAAATAAAACAGCACATACCCAAAACCACACTAATGAGAATGGAGACAAGTTTGTTCATCAAATTTTCTGAGCAGGAAATAGCCAATAACTGGGGGATGTCACAGAAGAACTGGTGGACCACGTTGGACCCACAGTAGGACAAGGAGAAGGTTCCAGCTGTGTGCATCACAACATGGAGACCCCACACAGCCAGGACACAGCTGTCAGCTGCACACACCTGTCCCTGCTCATGATGACATCGTAGTGCAGGGGGTGACAGATGGCAGCATAGAGGTCAAGGCTCATCACTGTTAAGAGGGTCATCTCTGCACCTGCCGAAAAATTCATCATGAAGAGCTGAACGACACAGCCTGGCAAGGAGATGGAGCTTCTGTGCCTCAGAGAGTTGGCAATGGACTTGGAGACCATGGCTGAGATGCGGCAGAGGTCCAAGAAGGACAGACCCCTTAGGAAGAAGTACATAGGGGTCTGGAGGTGCAGGTCAAGGGTGGTGATGAGGACGATGAGCCCATTCCCAAGCAGAGCGCACAGGGAGAGCAGGGAGAAGAGCAGTGGGTGCAGGAAGCCCATGGTCCCCTGGGTGGGGAACCCCAGGAGGATGAATTCTTTCACTGCCGTGAGATTGGTCACCCCTGGAGCCGTTCATCTGTACAGAAGAGGAAAGAGCTGCAAAATCTTAATACTTCCAATATTGAAAATAGAATGAGTTATCAATACAAGATGTATTTTCTATATAATTATTCCTTCCAGTTCTATGGACACTAATATCACCTATGTCTGCTGTTTCATTCAACTCATTTATTACCACCTCATGTGAATATGTCATTATTACATTCTACACATAAGTCCTGAAAATTGATGAAAACTGAAAATTTTATCTGTCCCCTACAAAACTTGAACAAATTAGAATCTCATATTTGTCAAAAATCTCAACAGAGCTCCCACACTATGCTCCTCGCCCCAGTTGTGCTGCTCCAGCCTCCTGCCCAGGCCCCAGTGTCTCTGCCACGCACACCGCCCTGAGGTTGTCCAGGGCACAGTCCCAGAGGACACATGACCATGACCAGCCCCTCCCCACCCTGGAGAGCCTGTCCCTGCTCCTCCAGCACAGCCCTGGTCTGGGGATGCCCCACAGGGACCGGTGTGCAGGGAGGTGTGGTGTGCGGGTCCCCGTTTTCTTGCTCCCCCGGACCCGACACTGTCCTGAAACTGAATGATTTGGGCTCAGCGTCCCTGTGTGGCGTGTCCTGACAACTCCTCTGTCAGATTCCTGCCCCTGTGGCCTCACTGCTGCCTCCTGATCCGTTCCCTCGTTTCCTCATCTCCCTGCCCCTGATGCCCCACATCTGAGGACCCAGATACCAAGTTTCCCGCAGAGTCTTATCCTGGGTCACACCACACACCCCTCTTGCAGGATGGGCTCATCTACCCCGGGTCCCTCCCGGCCCCTCTGTCCCCCTCAGACTCATGCACGTCTGTGCAGGGAGGAGGCCGCTCCGGAACTGAGTCGGACAGTCTGTGTGTGAGGCTTTCCCTGCTGTTCCCAGGGCCCCGGGTCCCAGGTGCATGTTTGGTCACCCCTGGAGCCATCACTGCATGAAATTCGAGAGGAATAAAACTCCAGGACCATCTGTCAGTGTCTGACCCACGGTGTCTCTCTGCGGTGACCAGCACTGTCCTTCCCCACTGACCTCTCTCTGTGCTCGGTCCTGCATCTCCCCCGCAGGGATCTCACCTCTTGTTCTGCTCAGCGTCTCCAGCTTCAGTGACCTGCAGGTGCCGCCAGTGTCCACACCGCCTGTGGGAGATGCCGAAGGACAGAGAGTTCAACTGACCACAGCCCCTTGCGCAGTCTCCTCCCGTCTCACCACATCCCATGCAAGGGCACCCCTGAAACCCTGATCCTGGCCCCTCCATTACTGTCTCCAGGCCCTAGTCAGCACACATCCAAAGAGGGGGACTCCCACCAGCCTCAAGAATATGAATGGTCAAGGACGCCCCAAATTAGCCTATGGAGTCTCAGCTCCCAGTCCTCACATAACACTGTCCAGTTCCAGCTCCAGGCACACATTTTGGGACCAAGTGGACCGTGATGGCCCCGAGACTGTTCCTGGTCGGCACCCATTCCCTCATCACGGCAGCGGATGGGGTGCCCCCCCCACCCCGTGTCACCGTCTGAGGATCGTCTGGCCGTCATCTCTGCTCATATGTGCTGAGAGGGTGATCTCCTGTCCTACCCTCCTGGTCATTTTCCTGCCCTTCCGCCACCCCAGAAACTGTAGTGGATTCTCCTGAAGCTACTTCCCATGGTCTCAGCCGCTGTCCCTCCTGCAGGATGGGCTCGTCCACCCCCGGGTCCCTCCCAGACTCATGCACATCTGTGCAGGGAGGAGGCCGCTCGGGGGTTGAGCCGGACGGTCTGTGCGTGTGGCTGTCCCTGCCGCTCCCAGGGCACCAGGTCTCCCGGGTGTGGGTTTGTTCCTCCCGCCCAGGCCCGTGCGTGAGTAGGGACATCTGGACATGGGGAAGCCTTGCCCTCTCTGCTCCTCGTCCAATTCCACTTAAAGCAAGAATTTTGGGAGCGTGTAGTAACATAAAATAATTGCAACACTTTGTTGGGAATAATGCCAAATAATTTAATGAAAATAAGGAAACAAATAGGATACATAGGATACATGTTGGTCAAGAATTTTGACATCTGTTTAGTGTTTTGTATACAAATTTAAAATGATGAAATAATTTTTGACATCTATCTCCTCCTGACCCTGTTTAAATACTGTGACTTTGTTTTACAAAATTGGTAACAATCCCTGAGTGAGGGAGTTGGCGAAAAATCCCAAGTTCACGTCCATAAATAGTAAGATGTCCCTGCCAGCCTCACGTTCGTGTCAGAGCCATGAATTGATCAACATGTTGCTGTAAGAGTTACTGATTTTCTACTTGACTCCTCTCTGTCATACTATTTAGGATGAAAAGGCATAACGTTCTGAATTTACCAATATGTAATTTTAATTTTCTCTGGATTTTCTTTTTTTTAATTTTTATTTAGACAAGAACCCAGGTACAGGCCAGAGGTGCAGGGGTGAGAGGATTCCCCAGAGACAGAGCAGGGAGCAGAACAGGCAGAAGGACTGAAACACACTGCTGAGGGGAGCAGCAGGGAGACAGGAGGGGTCTGCTGCGCCTCCTCTAAACTTTCTATGCTACAATCTAATCTCATTAATTGTTGTGATTTTGTTCAGTACAAAAACAAACTCAGTGTCCTGAATGCTAAAATCCAGGTATGAAGCAAAAACCATCATATCTCCCATAAATCAAAATCTTCTAATGTGATCAATGTATTGAAAGTCAGTATCTTTGATCATCTTAAATATAAATATATATATATATATACTTTTTTTTCTGTCATTGAGTCTCTCCCCAGGCTAAAATGGCAGTGGGACATTGAGTGACTTGTGCTCATTTAGAATTCATTAGCTTGTATTATTTTTAAAACAAATAGTTTAACGACAGAGCTTTCTCAAGTCTAAAAATGAAGGTTGACATCTAAAATATTTCAAGTGTGAGTGGATTCTCCCCTGCAAATGGCTGGGGGCAAATACCTGCAGTCTTGGGGGGAAGTTCCTGCTGTTGTGTTGAGTCTCTCTCCTGAGGTTGTCCCCATGGCAGGGCAGAGATCATCCGGCCTCTCACTCCATGGTTGGGGCTCGTGGGGAGCCAGCCTCTGAGTACTCACAGGATGTCACACCCTATCCTGTGCTGCCTTATAGACAGAGCAGGGCCTCAGGGCTGGGCTATTTGAGCTCTGGAGGTGGTGTCTGCATGTTGGACACTGTCCAGATTCCAGCCCTCAGGGACTTTCCTCCAGAGGGACAAGTCCTTTTTTTTTTCAGGTCACTGTCTTAATTGGCGTCGTCCTGTGGCCCATCCCAGTGATCATTAGTGCCATGACTGTGTCAGAGGCCATTTCCTTAGTTTTTACCCCTGTGTGGCCAGGACCGTGGTTCCTCCTCAGGCCCCAGCACCTCCCCTGACCGCTGCGGGGATTGGGGGCTCCTGTCATCAGAGCCAGGACGAGCCCCGTCCACAGGGAGCAGCAACATTGCCGCCACCCTCATGCACCCTCCTGGGCCTGGCAAGTGGGGGGAGACACTGGGGGGACGGGAAAGTAGAGTGGGGGACAGGCTGAGCAGGACAATGAGCAGACAGGACATACCTGGATGAGATGGCGCAGAAGCCGGATCCCTGAAGCGCGAGTTGTTGGTGCCGCAACAAGATGCCTGTCCTGAAGCTCCCGCCGGCCCCTCCAGTGCCTGAGAGTCTGACTTGCTGCTTACCTCGCATAGAGGTCACCTTCATGTGGGCAAACCTGCCTGGGGCGTGGGGTGGACACAGCCGGGCTGGGGTCCCTTGGGGGCCGAGGTTGCGGGCGGCCAGGAGGGAGGGCAGAGTCCGTGTCTGTCTCGGCTGCCCAAGCCTGGGCCAGCAGCCGGGGGACCCATGGGCAGATGTGCGGAGGGAGTACAGGGCTCAGGGGAACTGAAGGCACGCAGGGGGTGAGGAGCCTCCTCCAGATGAGTGGCCAGTGGGAATCTCTCTCTGGCGTTGTCACCAACTGGACAGTGGTCAGCTCAGAGCTGGCCACCCTGGGGTAGCTGCATGGACCGTGAGGCCGGGAGTGGAGGGACACGGAGTGACCAAAGTCCATGTCCTCCTCTGACAGGAGTGACCCCTTCATGTACGGTCCCGGCTGGGCCTGCGGGACGAGAGGACACACAGGACAAATCCCTGAATCTCCCCGATGAGTGTTCGCCTTTGACTGAAATGTGAATATTTGTGCCCTAAGGGCTCTGCAAGGTGGACGCGGCCCCAAGGGCAGGCAGGATGGGGTCGGGGCATCCGCTCGGAGACCGGGGCTGGCCGAGGCCTGGGTGAGGGACATGCACTGCCCAGCGGGGATGGGCTGTGGCCACAGAGGAGAGGGTGCCTGCTGATTTTCCCAACTCCGGGGATTCCCGCAGGCGTGTTTAGGGGGACACACACTGTGGCCCCGTGTCCGACCCCTTGGCCTCGAGGATAACCCATGCCCCATCCCTGGGGGATCCGGCGTCCTATGGCCACTGTGACCCCTGATGCTCTAGACCTCTGAGACCCCTGGAAGATGACACCCCCTTTGTCCTACTTCTCGTGGGTGCCAGGGGAAGGTGGGGTCATCATCTCAGGCAGGGTGTCCTTTCGGGGCTCAGGGAGCAGGTCGTGGGGCGCTGGAGTAGCTGGGTGCTTCTGGTGGGGATCGCGGGGATCCCGTGTCTTCACTAAAACTTTTCTAGCTGAAACTTCTCAGCCAGTGAAGAGAATGTCCATCTTTCCCTCTGTCCTGGCTGCGCAGTGTCCAGCCCCAGTGCCCACGTGTGAGTGTCAGAAAACAGACTCAGGTGCTCTGTCACCCAGGAGGCCCTGGGAGGAGACAGGGGACAGCAAGTGGGAGGGATGGAAAGGATCAGTTTGACACAGTCAGATGCCGCATGGAATGACGTGACGGGAATAATTCATGACACTCAGAGTCTATCCAATGATAAAATCAAAAGAAGCATCAGGAATGCAAGAGATTTTATGCAGCGCAAACCGGCATCTGTGGCTCGGTCACTGGCTCAGCAGGGGGGCTGCTTCAACCTCAGTAGGAAGTGTGAGAGGCCGCGGCCTCCTGACTTGTGAGGAAAGCGTCTCTGGGGGCCTGAGGCCGTGTTGGGTTGGGGTGTCCTTCCTCTTGTTGCATTCATGAGGTTTTGTGTACTTTGGACACTCGCCCTTGCCAGGCGTGTGATGTGCACACAGCTTCCCCCAGAGCAGGTGTCTGTTTTGTGATGGTGTCTTCTGAGTCACGGGAGCCCGCTAGTGTGGTGGGACCACTTGCTTTTGCCGGTTTCTCTGTCCTTGGCCTTGTGTCCCCAAGTCCACCTGTGGGGGGGGTGTCCAGTAGGCTTCCCTGTGTTCTTTCTGGTGTTTTATGGTTTTGTGTCTTATCCAGACTTTAACCATGAAACCTGCTCTACATAAATAATTCTAGGGGCAGCACAGTTCTAAGCCACAAGGAGTGGTCACCCGTGAGTGGGGAGCAATCAGGGACTGGACACGTCAGGAGGTGAGGAAGGGAGAGAAAGGGCCTCACATCTCTTCCTCCGTCCATCTTCCTTCAGTGCAGTTTCTTTTTCTTTTGAACAGAAGTGTGACTGTCTCTTAGAGGAAGACGCCCCTTTAGGAATGGTGAGGGGTGGGGACCCGCACTCAGCTGTCCCCCCCTCCACAAGGGCAGGATTCTCAGTGGACACACACAGAGTGAGAGAACCGATGCCCAGGACTAGGATCCCTTCCCCAGGAGCTCCCCAGGAGAGATGCTCCTTTACCACTGTTTCATTTCACATAAATGCTGGTGATGTGTGAGTTCTAGAACATTCTTTCTACAGCATGTACATGTTTTTAGTCCTGAGCTGGATTCAGTTTATAAACATCACACAGGGAGGGGTTTGGCAAAGGATTGCAATATTTTTGGAAACTACACCTTATGGAAGAATATGAGAATAAATTTCTGCCAGAGGATTAAAACCTAATGACAGGAGTCATTGCATTGTAATGATGACGTATCAAAGTTAGGGGGAGAAACTGTATGAATGACAGAGTATAATTATACAATGTGATATCTCATTAGATGGGGAATTGACCCTTGATCAGTCTGCCCACAGCCAAATTTGTGCCTTGGTTCCTCAGACTGTATATGATGGGAATAAAGGTGGGGGGCACCATCATGTAGAACATAGAAATGACCAGGTCAGACATGGACAGTGTCCCTGGGTAGATTTCAGATAAGCAAAGCATGCAGTGAAGACAAATAGCACCACAACCAGCAGGTGGTGAAGGCAGGTGGAGTAGGCCTTGGCTTTCCCTTCTGTGGATGGGATCTTCCTGACAGCAGAGAAGATGTGGACATAGGAAATGATGATGAAAGTAAAACAGTGCATACCTAATGTCACACTAGTGATAATGGGGAGAAGTTCACTCACTGAATTTCCTGAGCAGGAAATAGCCAATAACTGGGGGATGTCACAGAAGAACTGGTGGACCATATTGGACCCGCAGTAGGACAAGGAGAAGGTTCCATCTGTGTGCATCATAGCATAGAGACCCCCACCCAGCCAGGACACAGCTGTCAGCTGCACACACCTGTCCCTGCTCATGATGACCACATAGTGCAGGGGGTGGCAGATGGCAGCATAGCGGTCAAGGCTCATCACCGTGAGCAGGGTCAGCACTGAACCTCCTGACAAACCCAGCATAAAGTCCTGGAGAACATAGCCCGGGAAGGAGATGGAGCTGCTGTGCCTCAGAGAGTTGGCAACGGACTTGGGGACCATGGCTGAGATGAGGCAGAGGTCTGTGAAGGACAGACTCCTCAGGAAGAAGCACATGGGGATGTGGAGGTGCCGGTCCAGGGTGGTGATGAGGACGATGAGTCCGTTCCCCAGCAGGGCGCACAGGGAGAGCAGGGAGACGAACAGCAGGTGCAGAAATCCCATGGTCCCCTGGGTGGGGAACCCTAGGAGGACGAATTTTGTCACGGCCTTGAGATTGGTCACCCATGGGGCCATCTTCTGCATAAAAATATTGAGCAGAAAACAACACATGTGAACCTGGCAGTCTGAGTCTAGATTATACCTACAAGGACCAGTCACAGGCATGTCCCAGCAGTAGCTCTCAGGTTGTGAAATGGAGAGGCTGATCGTGGGATTCTGTTCTGGTTGATCTCATAGCCTGACTTACAGCCCCTCCCCACTGCCCCAATCTTGCTTTCCCACCTCCTGCCCAGGCTCCAGCATCTCCACCCAGCACACCTCCCAGAGGTTGTCCAGGGCACACACCTGAGGACACGTGACCATGCCCAGCCCCTACCCACCCTGGAGAGCCTGTCCCTGCTCCTCCAGCACAGCCTGGTCTGGGGAGGACCCACAGGGGCAGGTGTTCAGGGAGATGGGGTGTGCGGGTCCCCATTTCCCTGCTCCTCAGGACCCGACACTGTCCTGGAACTGAATGATCGTGGCTCGGTGTCCCCATGTGGCGAGTCCTGACAACTCCTCTGTCAGATTCCTGCCCCTGTGGCCTCACTGCTGCCTCCTGGTCCATTCCTTCGTTTCCTCATCTCCCTGCCCATGACTCCCCACATCAGAGGACCCAGAGACCACGTTTCCCACAGAGTCTCCTCCTGGGTCACACCCTCACATCCCTCCTGCAGGCTGGGCTCGTCCAACCTGGGTCCATCCCCGGCCCCTCTGTTCCCCCCAGACTCCTGCACACCTGTGCAGGGAGGAGGCCACTCCAGCGCTGAGCCGGACGTTCTGCACATCTGGCTGTCCCTGATGGTCCCAGGGCCCCGGGTCCCCTGGGTGCGGGTTTGTTCCTCCCCACAGTCCCGTGCGTGAGTGGGGACATCTGGATATGGGGCAGCCCTGCCCTCTCTCCTCCTCCCCAATCTCATCCCCACCCCCATGGGATCACGGATGTGAGGCCCTGGGGAGGCAGGATTTTTAGGAAAATGTGCTGCTATAGAATTATTGTATGAGACTAGAGGGACAATTTTTGCTATTGTAATGGAAACAAGAAAACAAATTCAGAACCTGCTATTTTGTGCCCTCTGCAAAAACCTTTTCAGTGAATTAAAATAATATTTATGTTGATCATATTATATTTTATATAGCTGTGTTGCTGTGTGTAGTCAGGTAAAATGTACACATCCATGATAGACTGATTTCTACATGTGACTATCTCTTCAGTGTGAAGGAAAAAAAGATCAATATTTATCGCCTTAAAAATTTATGAATTTCTGACTCCTGATTGTGTCATATTCTGGGCATGAACATGTGAAGCTTTCCCTTTTAAACTACTAGTGTGAATTTTAACTTCCTCTTAAGAGTCTTCCTCACTGCTCCTAAATAGCTCTCGTACGTGTGATATTTAACATGTGATGCATTTTCATCTTAGTGTTCTCAGTGTTGAAATACATGGCTGTGAAAAATAATTGTCAGATAAACCATAATTAAAACATATATGATCACAGATATATTAAAAACCTAAGCTGCAGTAGTCCTTTAGTTGAAGAAAAGTAAAAAAAAAAAAAAAAATTCCCTCTTTGAAATTCATCCCAGAAAAGATGGCATTGTGAAATTGAACTGTGAGTTTTAAATATTAGCTTTCAGTTATAAGATGAATATTTCAACTACTGCTCCTCTGAAATGCAAAATGCATTGTGAAATGATACCAGGTTGTAAAACACGTTACCTCAAAAGGGAAAAAATAAAATTTCCTTTTGTAGGACAACAAAAAAGGTCAGTTGTTCCTATTGAAAGGCTGACACTTTGAAATGCAGTTCAATGGAATATCTATTTATACTGAATAGAAAACATTTAGTTACAAGGGAAACTTCTCCACCCGATTTGAACCACATGTCCAGTCTGCCGGGTCGCGCCCGGCATAGAGACAGGAGGAAACGCAAACCTCTCTTGACGGCCCGGTCACCCGCTGCCCTCCGTGGCGTTGGCCTCTGGCGTCAAGGGTCCAGGCCTCTGGCTCACTGACTGTGCAGACAGGCCCCAGGGCTCATTATCTCCGTCCCCTGCTGCCCCTCAGGCCCTGACACTGTCCCCGGCTCCCCTTCCTCAGGGACCTCACCCGAGGGGCACCGGGTGTCCCTTGTCCCCGTGGACTTCTCGGTGGCGTCCCTGATATGAGCCTCCCGAGTCAGCAGCACTATCAGGGCGTCCTAGGGGACTCTGTGAGCAGGACTTTGTCCCCTCCATCAGGCCCCATCCATCCCCTGACCGCCGCAGGGACCCGGTGTGGCCCCATCAAAGCCCCAGGTGAGCCCCATCCACAGGGAGCTGGAAAGTCACTGCCACCCCCTGTGCACCCTCCTGGGGCCTGGCAGGTGTGGAGGCAGGAGGAGGGATAAACTGACAGGAAGGAAGGAGCACGGGGAGGAACAGTGGGAGAGACAGGATGGGCAGCAGAACCGGAGGGCAGCAGGATGGAGCCGGCACCTCGGGACCGGGAATGCTCCTGTCATGTTAGAAATCCCTGTGTCACCCCTGCACAGCCACCTCAGCCCCACCCGCAGCAGAGCTGAATGTGCCAGGCGGGTGTGTCTCCCCTTGCCCAGCGCGGCCTGCTTTCGCCCGGGGACACCGTCACTGGGCTGTCTCTGGGCTGGTGTCGCATCGGGCCTGTGTGCATCTGGACGGGGCTTATTTGTGGTTCCCACCGGGGGACGTGCCGAGGAGTTGTCCTTACATTGGAGATACTCGTTGGCCTGAGTGGGGACAGGCCCCGAGGGTGGTGTCATGAGATTTAAAAAAATTCATTAATATTCAGCTGTGGCCTTAATGCACAGTGAACACGTGTTCACTCTCGGAGAGGTTCTGAGGTCCCAGGGGTTCCAGTGTCCCTGGGGTCAGCACGGTGTCCTGCGTGGTCCCTGAGGGCCAGGAAGAAAGAACCTTGTCAGGGGTGGGTCCTGAACCCCAGTGAGCCCTGAGCGGTAGTGACCACAGCAGCCCCAACCTCTGAACCCCACTGATTTCTGCACTTCTAAGACCCCAGAAACCCAATGACCCCAGATTCCCAGTGGCACCTGAGCCCCAGTGACATCACAACCCCAGTGACCTCTGCACCCCAATGACCCCTGAACCCCAGCGACCCCTGGACCCCAGTGTCCCAAGAACCTCAGTGACGCTGGAGCCCCCGTGACCTCAGAACCTCTCCTGAGAGTGAGCACGCGTGCATGATGGGTTAGGGCCACAGCTGAATATTAATGAATTTGTAAAATCTTGGGTCCTCTTGTAAAATAATTCTGCAAGTGTCACATGTGCTCATTTAGTTTGGGAAAGGATTTATTTAGCAGAGACTGTTCCAGAATGTTTTAATCCAAGTGGAATGAGAAGTTGTCTGAGTGCAAAACTAGTGACTGCATATGAGTTAAAATGCAACCGAAGACTGACGTACATGGGAAAACAAAGAACCGGCAGCAGGACTCTGAGCCCACGTGGGGAGGGTGTTCGTGTCTGGGCGGGAGAACCCTGCTGCGGCGGGCAGGGGAGGCAGAGGCGTCTCCTTGGAGCGAGCCTGTACGCAAAGTCCCGGGTCCCAGAGGACAGGCCTGAGGCCAGGCAGACCGTGGGGCTGCTCGGGGCCAGAGAGGACAAGCTGTCAGTAGCGGGCGCGGAGGAGCTGGGGAGGCTCAGAGGCCGGGAAGGTTGCGTGTCCAGCTCTTCCCACTCTGCGACATCCTGCAACAGCAAAACTACCAAGACAGTCAAAAGGCCGGGGTGGGTGGGGCAGGGGGGAGAAACAGGGAGCAGAGAGCTCCGTGGGCTCCTGTAATATTAGGATGCCGACTCAGGCCATGTGGGGTTGTCTAAAACCACAGAGCGTGGCACCCCAAGAGGGCGCTGAGCGTGACGTGGTGGGGCCCTAAGACGTGCCAGGGCAGGGACGTGCTTGATTCTCTGAAAACCCTGGACTTTCAAAATCCTGGCTTCTCTGACACCCAGATAGACAGACAGACAGACACAGGGCCTGCAGCGCTCGGCTACTTCACCCTCCTGCTGCTCCTTCCGGCCCTGGACACTTTCCCCGCCCTCAGTGACCACGTGACCTGCTCCTCGGGACTGTGGCCCTGGCGCCCATGGGCTGCTCAGCTGCAGGCACTTGCAGGAAATCTCAGCGAGTGGGTGACGTGCGGGGCCCTCCCAGCTTCCTGTCGCCGCTGCGCTCTTTCCTGCGGGCATGTCTGCAGTGGCCCCGTTTCTGATGCTTCATTCATCCCAGGTTGAGGCCAGACCCTCCCGTGGCACCGCCTCGCAAAACTTACAGTGTCCTGTGTCCGAAATGTTGTGAGATCACCAGGGGCCGAGACCAGGGGGCGGGAGAGAATGGTGGGAGACTCGGAGGTGGCCCAGCAGGAGGGCACGGCCTGTGATGTGTGACCCATCCCTCCTCCCAGATGGCGTCAGCTTTGGATTTGAAGATGAGAAGGGGGTGCCTCCAGCTCGACCTTTCTCAGGGTTGCCTTGAGCAGCCCAGGATTGTGCTTCTGTGACGTTTTCAAATTATTTATTCTGGATCTGTGAAAGAGCTGTCAGAATTCTCATAGGGTGTGCCGTGAATTGGTGGCTGGCTCCTGGCCTTTTGACACTTTCTCCTTCTGATTCATAAACTTGGGGTCTCTTTCCACGTAGTGTATCTTCAGTTTTATTTGTTGGTGTCTATAGTTTTTACCATGTAGATTTTCTACCCCTTTGGTTCAACATCTCCCTCAATATGTACTCTTTTTGAGGTTGGTCTAAATGGAATAGTTTCTTTCTTTTTGGATCATTAGTATAGAAACATAACTATTTTTTGTCAGTTGGTTTTGTATCCCGTAACCTTCCTGAGTTTATAGTTCTGATTGTCTTTGGAGGGGGTTTCTTGGGCTGCCTATAGAAGGCTATTCTGCCCCCAAAGAGACACAATTTTAATTCTTCTTTTCTTTTCTGATGTTGGATTTCTTTTATTTTTTTCTTGCCTTATTGGCCTTCCAGTGAGATACACATGGGGAAATTACAAACAGTCTCTTCAATAAGTGGAAAAACTGTGACATCACCTTTTCACATTATTGAATGGCTTTTTCCTTCCATCCCAGCCAAAAAAATCACTTATCTACTTATTTTTCTCAAAGATGTTCCTTATTACAAAAAGGCCGTTTTTGTTGTCAGTCCTTATCCAGCTGTGTTCCCGGCTCTATTAACACTGGCCTCTGCGAGCAGGACACAGAATGGCTCTTCGCTCAGTCGCAGCAATTTCAGATAATTGTCCAGGATTATAGTGGATCATTCTTCTATTCTACCCCACCCGATAAACGTGTTCAATCCCCACATCTTCTCCCTCGTTATTCCTTCAATGTCGTGGTCAGTTCTCCCATCCCCAGGCTCTCTCGACCCTCGTGGGCGGCAACTATGCCCCAGGCTGCCAAGTCATGGTCTGGCACCCAGGCTGCTGCCCCGGGGCCGACTGCCTGCATTGCGCCTTCCCCTTCGGCCCCACGTGCTGAACTAGCAGCTGCTATTTTGGCTCTTTCTTCATTTCCTTAACAGTCACTTAACATCATTTCTGACTCCTCATCTGTTTCCTCCCAGTACATGATATCCCCTCTGCTCTTCTTAATACTAATAATGATGAAGCCCTATACAAAGGTCAGCACTGTCCAGTCATAGTCATATGAGCCAAACCTTACAAGGTGCCTTTCCTATCAATCAAGAGCAGAAGCTTGATCACTCTGGGAAGTGTGTGCATCATGAGGCATCACCGGGAATGCCCAGGGGGCTGAGGACGGATGCATGGACTTACCCCCAACTCATGCATCATGAGGTATGACTGGGAACCCCTGGGGGGGCAAGGACCGATGTATGACAAGGGACCCCAGAAGTTGATCAGATGATAAGATTAGGACTGTGCCCAGGGGGCCTGGGGTCTAGTTTCGATGACAACACTTGGTCATCAAGGTGATAACATGGTCAGCAGACTCATGTACCCCAAGCCCTAGATAACATTCCTGAGTTTCACCCATCCTTCTCTCCTTGTCCTCCTAATGCACGTGGCTGATGCTCTATGATTATTCTATCAATAAAAACAGCCAGGGTCTTGCTCTCATCAGCATCCTGCCTTGTGCAGCCTGGTCCACGACTCCCGAGTCTTCATCAGTGTGGGGTTGCACAACACAACATCCACAATCAATAGAAAAAATTGGACTCTAATCTCAAACCGTACATAAAAGTCAGCTCAAATGAATTAAACACTAAACATAAGAGGTGTAATTGTAACAATCCTAGCAAAACATGGGAAAGCATTCTTTACATTGGTGTGGGGAATGATCTTTGGAATGTGCTACCAAAAGCACAAACCACAAGAAAGAAAATAAACACGCCAGGCTACATGAAAGTACAAAGTTTCTGCAGGGCAAAGGGAGTAGCATCAGCAGAATGTGAAGGCTTCCAGGGAGAGGGAGAAAAGGTTGCAAACCATATATTTGATAAATGATTAATATATAATGAATAAGGGTCTCGTACAACTCAAACCATTTATTTGATAAATGATTAATATATAATGCATAAGGATCTCGTACAACTCAACAGGGAAAAGCTAAATTGCCCACTTCAAAGTGACAAAGAATATGAATACACTTTTCTAAGCCTTTTTCTTCTGTTCACTACAACACATTGTTTCCACTGGGTTTCTTCTGTCAGTTAATATCAAGTTACTCTTCCCTTTACTTTCGATTCAGAAGCTTCACACACTCCCCGTGCAAGCCCAGTCTCTCAGTTCATCATTGGAGGTGGGAAGATGGCAGGGGAGTCTGCGTCATGAGCAGAGTTGGCGCGCAGCTGAGCTTCCTTGTGAAGGGGATGCAGCGGACTTGAAAGGTCTTGAATACTCATTTTTAATGGAATCTGTTTTTCCAGAAAGGACCTCCACTCATTATTATAACAATTTAATATAAAGGTGCTCATTTGAATTTTGTAAAAGATCTTGAGATGCAACTAAGGGCTTCACGATAGAGTCTCTTTTCAATGAAGTCCTCTATTGTGGATAATTGGCCCCTTGCTGCCACTTTGCAAAGCCCGGTGTCCCCAAGGCTGCTTTCTGCTGCCACCTCCATCATTTTGAGAACTGTTTCACTTAATTGCACTTGGTTTTCATTCCTCTTGGGGGACTTTCTAATTAGTGCTTCAATCACATTGTCTCTTAATTGGCTTGTCTGATCCAATTTACCATTATTCAATGTTGGCACAAAACATGCTTCAGGGACTCAGGCATTCCTGCCGGGTTACATGACAGGTAATTGTTCACAATCAGCAATTATTCTCTTTTTTATTTCTGTTGTAACAGTCGCAATCCCTCTTTTATTTATTTATTTATTTATTTATTTATTTATTTATTTATTTATTTATTTATTTATTTATTTATATTCAGCTCCTTTCTTTTTCCCCCTGGTCTCACTAAGGGCTTGCCTATCTTATCTTTCAAATAAAAGCTCTCATTTTTGTTTTGTGGATTTTTCTACTATTTATTTCATTTGTTTGTTGTACTGACATGGGGGTTTGTGTCTCTTTATTGTCCAATATGCGTGTATCTGTAGAGTGGAATTACTGGGTCAGAAAACATTTATGTTCCTAATTTTTAAAAGAAACCTCCACAGCTTTCCACATGAGTGCACTGATCTGTACCCTCACCAGCAGTGCCCAGGCGCTCCCTTCTCCCCACATCCCCTGACTTCCAGATGACATGCCCTTGTTGCCTTGTGATTTGACTGTGTTCCCTGGGGATGAGTGATGTCAAGCACTTTCTCAAGGGCCTGTGGCCATGTCTGTTCAGATTGTCTGCCTGGTTTTTAGTCTGATTGTTGAGGCTTTGCTACTGGGTGTATGAGTTGTTAATATTTTTGGAAATGATTTCTTATCAAATATATAATTTGCAAATACCTTACTCCTTTTGATCAGTTACAGTTTCATTTTGTTGATGGATCATACTTATTTTATTTAATGAAAATATTTCGTGGTTTTTAGCTATTTTCTTAAAATCAGCAAAGAACCTATATTTATGTTCAATATTCTACCTTTTCTTGAGACATGATTCTCTAAGTCCCTAAGAGTTCAGAAATGTTATTACATCAAGAGATTTATTGTGCTAAACGACCATACTGCCTAAAAATACTTAAAGTAAATGATATTTTGGTCACTTAGACATGGGTTTATATTACTATACATTGAACCACGTCTGGGCCGCACCACAGCATGAATAAAAGGGGCGCTCAGCACAGCCCCAAAGAAACAGACTCAACGGAGCACGGAGGCGCCTTCCAGTCTTGGTTCCCGACAGCCTGGGTGACGCTGCTCAGTGAGAGTCAACAAAGGTCCAGGAGAGGCTTGAGGCTGGGGTGTGGGGGGAGCTCTCGTGTGCCCCGACGCCCTCGGGGTGTCACACTGGGCTGGCCGCACTCGCTCAGACAGAGCTTCACCCTCTGGCGACACCCCACAATGGGGCTGTGCTGTGCTCACCCGCGGGGCCTCCTGTTGGGATGCAGGGGGTCCCCTGTGAGTCTGAGCACACCTCAGCGACCTCCGCGCTGCGGGGCTCCAGCCACAGTGTCCACCAAGCGAAGGGCCCTGTGGACCTCACTGGGCCCCACAGCTCACCCCACAGCTGACTTCATGGCTTGGTTCCTCAGACTGCCCTCTATATTCCAGAGGTATGTGTGTCTGTTTTTGTCCCAGTGCCATGCTGCTTTAAGTGTTAGAGCTTTAGTGTATGGACTGGAGTCTGGAATGTACTGCCTCCATCACGCTTCCTCATTTTTGTCAGGATTTTTGGTTGTTGCATATGCATTTCTGTAATGTTTGTTTTATGACCTTGGAGAATGCCATTGAAGCCCTTATTGGGGTTGCATTGAATCTGTAAACTGCTTTGGGTCAGATGGGCATTTGGTAATGTTGATTCTTCCAAGCCCAGAGCAGGGAATCTCTTTCCATTTCTTTGTCTTTTATATTTCTTTTAACAATGCCTTACCCTTTTCTTATATCTTCACCTCCTTAGTTGTGTCTACTCCATGGTACTTAGTCTCGTGGTTGTAAGTGGGATTGTTTTCTTCACTTCTCTTCTAGTTCAATTTTTGGGTATAAGAAGGCAATTGATTTTCATGTGTTGATTTTGTAATCTAGCTACACTGAAGTGGCTTATTTATTTCATTTGTTTTTACAGTGGAATCTTTAGTGTTCTTAGTGTGTATTATACATCCACAACAAATTTAATTGTTCTTAAATGTTTAAAGCCATACAACCTAGAGACAGTTATTGTTTTATTAATTTAAAAATTTCAATTCTGTTATGCAAAGGTGACAAAATGAATTGTCTTACTATAGTCAGTATAAATTTATAAGTCATAGTATGAATAGTCAGTATAAATTTATAATAGTCTGATTCAGCTTCTTCATTCAATACATGTTTTGAATTTTCATTGTATCCCATAACCTATTCTTATTATATCTATAACTTTTATTGACCAGTAAGCTATGGCAGTATCAATAATTAATATTAAGAAAGTTATTTATCAGTTGATAAATAAAAATGCCAATGATTTAAAAGAACTGTAGCAAGTTGTCAACCTAGAATTTATATATTGAGTTTTTGCCATCTTTTTTTAACTATTCCTGACTGCCTCCAATCTGACATTGTGCACACATGGGACTCGCCTGGGCTGAAGGCAAGATCAGCCTGATTAGCACCCTCAGAGCGTGAATGTCTGAGAATGAGTTAAATGTCTGATATCCACTTGGAACTACATTTTTTTAATGAAATATTTAGGTGTGAACTTTTCAAACATTGGACTTTACAGATGGGCAAGGAGGGGTCGATGCAGTCAGCAGACAAGTGCTGAGGCCAGACAGCAGCCACACACTTGGGCATTTCACTTCCCAATTTTAAATCTTCAAATTATTTATTTATTTATTTATTTATTTACACAAGCAGTGAGTACAGTGAGAAGCACGGGAGGGTGAGAGAATTCACCAGAGCCAGAGCGGAGAACAGAACAGGCAGACTGACTAAATACACTGCTGAGGGGAGCAGCGGGCAGCAGGAGAGGTCTGCGCACCACATGGGACCCTCACCCCATGGCCAGGGATCTAACCGGCACTGCAGAGGCTGCTGGCAGCTTCACAGCCCAGTGTTCAACCACTACAGCGCCTATGAGGCCCTTCTTCAAATTCTTTATGTCTTTACAGCTACACTAAATGATAGCATTATTTATGATATGTAAATCTGGTGAGTTTTCTTGTTTGAACAACTCCATATGGAAACACAAACACTCTGAGATGCCATAATAATGTGCTCAAAAAGATATTGCCCTCAAATTCCCAGGTGTTTTTGGTAATTAAATAAATGTGGATAAACAGTTTTGTAAAGAGTGGCATGATGTTGTGAGTGCCATTCCTCAACTATTTCTGTAAATATCAGAATATTGTGTAGTCGACTAACTATTATTTTGTTTTTACCATTATAGCTTCCTAAGTTCCTACCCAATATATATTCGTAACTTTTTAGTGATTATACTGCACGTGAAATTAACTGCTTTCACTCACTGTCTTATTTCTGGTGTCCACTGTATGCTGAGTGTGTTTACGGTAAATGCCATCAGCACCCACACCAGAGCTTCCCGAAGGGTCTCTACCACATCAGGTGTGGTCCTTATCATCAGAAGGTCATGACTATTCAGATTCCACTACAGATCCCAAGGCCTTATTTATTCTGTGAAGTCCTCACTCACTAAGAAAAGGGGCCTCTGTCCTATCCGTGATCCCTGATCAGTGACATGATAGGGGAAGCACCATAGAGACTGGAGATGCTGCCCCATGAGAGAACCTCTGCTGATGACTGAGATGAAATCCAACCATCACCTTCCTCGGCCGGGAGCACAGAATGGAGAACAGCTGAAAGATATTGAGGACCAATTACCCCAGTACACACGGAATACCAGAGAACATTCAGTGCTCAAAAGAGCAAAATATAAGCTATAGGAGTATATGAAGTATCTTAAATATAATTTAAAAATAAGCTTATTTTTTTAATTATACAATGAAATTAAACTTATCTATAACAATATAAAGCATGATGAAAAAATTAAAATAAATGTCTTGTAATAGAGTCATGATGTCATCTTCTCTATTACATTTTGGTGAGTCTCCCCTTCATCAGTGTCCCCACAGCTGACTTCATGGCCTGGTTCCTCAGGAAACAAACAGCAAAAAAAACAGCAGGTAGGGAAGGCAGGTGGAGTATGCCTCGTCCTTCCCTTCTGTAGATGGGATCTTCCTGACAGAAGAGAAGATGTGGACATAGGATATGACGATGAAAATGAAACAGCAGATAATCTACACCACACTAATGATAATGGGGAAATATTTGTTCATAAAGTTTACTGAGCAGGAAATAGCCAATAACTGCGGGATGTCACAGAAGAACTAGTGGACCAGGTCAGACCCGCAGTAGGACAAAGAGAAGGTTCCATCTGTGTGCATCACAGCATAGAGACCCACACCCAGCCAGGACACAGCTGTCAGCTGCACACACCTGTCCCTGCTCATGATGACGTCATAGTGCAAGGGGTGGCAGATGGCAGCATAGCGGTCATAGCTCATCACCGTGAGCAGATGAAGCTTCGTAGTTGCTGAAATAACCAGCACAAAGACCCGGAGGACACAGCCCGGGAAGGAGATGGAGCTGCTGTGCCTCAGAGAGTTGGCATTGGTCTTGGGGACCATGGCAGTGATGAGGCAGAGTTCCTTGAAGGACAGACTCCTCAGGAAGAAGTACATGGGGGTGTGGAGATGCCGGTCCGGGGTGGTGATGTGGACGATGAGCCCGTTCCCCAGCAGGGTGCACAGGTAGACCAGGGAGAAGAGCAGCGGGTGCAGGAAGCCCATGGTCCCCTGGGTGGGGAACCCCAGGAGGACAATTTCTGTCACGGCCATGAGATTGGTCACCCCTGGAGCCGTCATCTGTGTAAAAGAGGAAAGACAAACAAAATCTTAATTCTTCCAATATTGAATATAGAATGGGTATCAATACAGGATAATAACTGAATGTATGTTCTACATAATTATTCCTTCCAGTTCTATGGACACTAATATCATCTATGTCTGCTGTTTCATTCAACCCATTTATTACCACCTCATGTGAATATGTCATTATTACATTCTCCACATAAGTCCTAAAAATTGATGAAAAGTGAAAATTTCATCTGTCCCCTATATAAACTTGAACAAATTAGAATCTCGTATTTGTCAAAAATCTCAACAGAGCTCCCATGCTATGCTCCTCGCCCTATTCCCACAGCTCCCCCTCCTGCCTGGCCCCAGTGTCTCAGCCCAGCACACCTCCCAGAGGTTGTCCAGGGCACAGCCCTACAGGACACGTGACCATGCCCCTCCCCACCCTGTAGAGCCTGTCTCTGCTCTTCCAGCACAGCCCTGGTCTGGGGAGGCCCCACAGTGACGGGTGTACAGGGAGGTGGGTTGTGTGGGTCCCTGTTTTCCTGTTGCCCAGGACCCTACACTGTCCTGTAGCTGAATCATCTGGGCTCCGCGTCCCCGTGCGGCATGTCCTGACGTCTCCTCTGTCAGATCCCTGCCCCTGTGGCCTCACTACTGCCTCCTGGTTCATCCCCTTGTTTCCTCATCTCCCTGCCCCTGACTCCCCACATCTGAGGACACAGAGACCACTTTTTCCAGTCTCCTCCTGGGTCACTCCCACACGTCCCTCCTGCAGGATGGGCTCGTCCACCCCCGGGTCCCTCCCGGCCCCTCTGTCCCCCTCAGAATCATGCACATCTGTGAAGGGAGGAGGCGGCTCCAGGGCTGAGCTGGACGGTCTGTGCGTGTGGCTGTCCCTGCCGGTCCCAGGGCCCCAGGTCCCCTGGGTGCGGGTTTGTTCCTCCCCCCAGGCCTGTGCGTGAGTGGGGATGCCTGGACACGGGGCAGCCCTGCTCTCTCTACTGTCCCCACCCTCAATCTCATCCTCGACTCCCTCTGTTTGGGTGACGTATGAGCAGGCCCAGGGGAGGGCAGGATTTTTAGGAGAACCCCAAGTTCATGTCCACAAATAGGCAGATGTCGGCACCACCATCATGTTAGTGCTAGAGCCTTTAAGACGTCAACATGTTGCTGATAAGTTACTGAATTTCTACCTGAATCATATCTGTCATGTTTATAGAAAAGGCATAACATTCTGAATAGAACAATAAGCCTAATTTTTAATTCCCTCTGGAATGTCTTCCTCACCATCCAATTCTATTAATTGCTGTGATTTTATTCAGTGCCCAGAACCCACTGAGTGTGCTGATGCTCATCCCAGGTGTGCAGCAGAAATCGTCACATCTCCCATAAGTCACAATCTTCTAATATGCTCAATGTATTAAAGTATATGAGTTTGAACATCGTAAATTACAAGAGAATGTGTTTTCTCTCACTGAGTCTCACCCAGGCTGACAGGGCAGTGGGACAAGATGACTTGGGCCCCGTCAGCATTAGTTGTCATGATTTACAAAGTGAATAGTTTAACTGTGGCACATTCTCCATTCTAAAATGAAGCTAGACATCAAAAATTTTCCAAGTGTTAGTGGATTCTCCCCTGCAAATGGCGGGGGCAGATACCTGCAGTCTGGGGGTAAGTTCCCACTGCCGTGTCGAGTCTCTGTCCTGAGGTTGTCCCCGTGGCAGGATAGTGGGTGTCCCGGCCTCTCACTCCATGGTCGGGGCTCGTGGGGAGCCTCTGAGCACTCACAGGATGTTGCACATCCTGCGCCGCCTCATGAACAGAGCAGGGCCTCAGGGCTGGGCTATTTGAGCTCTGGAGCTGGTGTCCGTGTGTTCGACACTGTCCAAGATCCATCCATCAAGTGACTTTACTCCAGAAGGACAAGCGCCCCTTTCAGGTCAGTGTCTTAATTAGTGTCGACCTGTGGCACATCCCAGTGGTAATTGGTGTCTGAGTGTGTCAGGGAAAATTTTGCTGGTGGATTCCTTTGTGGGAAGGAATGTAAATTATCCTGTTCTCCAGGCCCCATCCCTTCCCCTGACCACCATGGGGACCAGGACGGCCCCATCATCAGAGCCAGGGCAAGCTGCATCCACAGGGAGCAGGAAAGTCGCCACCACCCCGGTGGGCCCTCCTGGGCCTGGCAGGTGAGGGGAAGCACTGGAAGGGCGGGCGGGGCAGAGTGTGGGACAGGGAAAGCAGGACAACGAGGAGACACCCCGGACCCAGATGGGGCAGAACCTGGACCACAAGTGCGAGTTGTTGGCGCCACAACAAGATCCCTGTCCTGACGTCCCTGCCCTTCCCTCTAGTGCCTGAGAGTCTTACTTGCTGCTGACGTCGCCTGGACATTGCCTTCACGTGGACAATTCAGGCCCGGGTGTGTGCAGGGTGTTCATGGCCGGGCAGGGGTCCCCTGTGGGGCAGGGGGGATTCGTGGCCAGCCGTGGTGGGGAGGACAGGGCTCAAGGGACACTCAGGAACCTGCATGTGAGGCACCTCCTCCATACAGTGACCGGTGGGAATCTCTCTCTTGCTTGGGAGCCAACTGAACAGTGGTCAGGGCAGAGCTGGCCGCACCCGGGGTAGGTGCAGGGACCCTGAGGCGGTCACAGGATGGATACGAAGTAACTCAAGTCTGTTTGCTCCCCTGATAGGAAGTGACTCCTTCATATGCGGTCCCGGGGGCGCCCGCGGGACGGGAGGACACGCATGACAAGTCCCGGAATGCCCCAGATGTGTGTTCGTCTTTGACTGAAATGCAGACATTTGTGCCCCAAGGGCTCTGTGAGGCGGACATGGTCCCGAGGGCAGTGCGGGGTGGGGGGGCGTCCTGTGGCTTCCGCTCAGGGCCCAGGCCTGGCCGAGGCCGGAGTGAGGTACATGCACTGCCCAGCTGTGTCCGGCCATGGCCGCAGATGTGATGGCGCCTGGCGCTTCTCCCAACTCCAGGATTCCCCACGGGCACCTTTAGGGGGACAGACACTGTGGCCCCGTCCGCCCACCAGTGCTCCCTCATGACCACCCCTCGTCCTCATGGTAGACACATGACCACCCCTGGGTGAACCTGCCTCTGGGAACCCCGATGCTCTGGACCTCGCACCGCCCGGGAGACAACTCTGCCTTTCACTGCTCTGCCTGCGTGGTAGGGGCAGGGGGGGTCAGCGCCAGGCAGGGTGTCTTTTCCACCTCAGAGAGAAGGTCGTGGGTGGCTGGAGGGGCTGGGGTCCTGCTCACACGGGTTGTGGGGGATCCCGCTTCCTCACTTAAACTCTTCTGGTTGAAACTCCTCAGCCCATGAAGAGAACGGTCAGTCCTTCCTGCTCATCCCGGGTGAGAAAAGCTCATCAGCCCAGGAGCACATCCCCACATTTAATCTCTCCGGACACAGAACTGAGTCTGTCCACCGAGTGGACCCCGGTGTCCAGTACACACTGAGGGAAGGGGACAAGTTGGAAAGTGTGGGCTGAGTGTGAATAGCTGAAGTGTCATCATCGGCAGCTCAGAAGTCCCAAGAAGCAGCAGGACAGAGTCTGCCCAACTTATTAGATGTTAACACTGGATAATGACACGATCACACCCTGGACACCGCTGGCCCCACAGAATGAGCCCATCCTGGGATGGGAACAAACACATCTGTGTGGGGGTCAGGACGAGCCAGCGAGCTCAGAGCAGGGTCTGGAGGCTGAAACCACTTTCCCGCGACACTACAGGCACTGGGCATCCTCCTAAGAGGCTTTCTGCATCTTCCTTGGCCCTGGTCTGGACTGGGGTGCTGCTCCCTGTTGTGGTGGGGACACATGTGTGTGGATGGACACTCGCCCTTGTCAGGAGTTTAGGGTGCATGTGGCTTCTCCCCATGCTGGGCCTGTGCCCACAGTGGTTTCTGAGGCCCAGGAGCGCTCCAGTGTGGGGCGACTACTTGTTTATTACCCTTGGGGTTCCCTGTCCTTGAATTGTGGAGGCAGGAGGGTGTTCACATGGGTGTTCTGTTGAGTGTGAGGGGGCACCACACACAGAGGGGCAGAAATGGAGCCCCAAAACAAGACAGCAAAGACGTGACAAATGTCATTATTTCCATGACCCCTCGCCACCCCACTCAGGAGGTCAAATCCTCTTCTCAGCAGTCTAGAGGCTTCGCTCAAAGCCAAGACAGAAAGTGTGTAAAGGCTGTGGCCCAAGAGTGATGGAGGCCCAGGGGGGAGACACCTGCCATCAGGGTCTTTCATGGAAAGATGAGCTACTTGGGGGACTTCCCCACACAGATTTTATTCTGATCTCAATGGACTTGGTGTGGTGGATAACATGCATTTTAAGGAATGTTAAAAAATACACATTTCATAAGTGAAATATTGTCTGGAATGAGTCTGTTATGATCCGCCTGGCGTGTTTGGAGACACCATGTCCTGCTGCAGAGAGGACACGTGAGGGAGGAGCCTCCCCCCAGCTCATGCTCTCAGGGTGGATGAGCAGCCATGAGGCCCCGACGTTGACAGCACAGAAGCTGCTGGAGAATAAAAAATTACTTGTATTGCCATGCCTCACTTTACATGATGAAGAAAGTAACATAATCCCAGACATACCAGAGAGTGAGGAAGAAGACCTCCTATAGGACATCCACAAACAACCTGGAAACTACGGGAACCCCTAAAAATAAACACAACAACAAATGTATTAAGCATTATAATATTTAAAGGATGAAACATAGTTCTTCAAAAATAATTCACATAAAAAATACCACACCCTGAAGGTGCTGTAATCAGATCAGACGCCGTGTAAATGAACATCAAGTAACAGGTTCAATCACAGATTCGGATTCTTTTGGAAACTTCCATCTGTCTCCGGGAGATTCATGTCAAGTGTAATTTCTACTTGACCTTTGAGCAGAAACATGAATGTCTCTCAGAGGATGTTGCCCCATCAGGAGTCGGGGGGGTGGGGCCCACCAGCTGACTCCCTCCCTCCACAGGGACTGGCCTCAAGGGAGACACAAAGAGGCTGCGGGAACTGAGCCTCAGGACTGGGGTCCCATGACCGTGTGCTCCTGGGGACAGACCCCTTACCACTGTTGATTTTCATGAAAATGTTGGCGATGTGTGAGTTCTAGAACACGCTTTCACATACCAGCCGTAGTATTTAAAGACAGAATTCACATCATGTATGTCACATGGATGGGTGTTTTGGAAATGGCTGCATGATTTTTGGAAATAGATTTGAGGAATAGAACAATGTTAAAATTTGTAAAGGAAATCTGTAATGAAATGTCTTGCTGTTCTTTAATAAGGTGACTGATAATAGTTGTAGGGAAAATCGAAATAACTGCTGGGTCCATAAATGTAGGTGGTGTTACTAATTAATGAAAACAGTAATATCTCACATGCTGGTATACTGGCCCTTAACCAGTCTCCCCACAGCCAACTTCATGGCTTGGTTCCTCAGACTGTAGATGACGGGATTAAAGGTGGGGGGCACCACCGTGTAGAACTTAGAAATGACCAGGTCAGACATGGATGGGGTCCCTGAGGTCGGCTTCAGGTAAGCAAAGCATGCAGTGGAGTGAAACAGCACCACAACCAGCAGGTGGAGAAGGCAGGTGGAGTAGACTTCGGCCTTCCCTTCTGTAGATGGGATCTTCCTGACAGCAGAGAAGATGTGGACATAGGAAATGATGATGAAAATAAAACAGCAGATACCCCAGACCACACTGATGAGAATGGGGACAAGTTCGCTCTCTAAAATTTCCAGAGCAAGAAATAGCCATTAGTTGGGGGATGTCACAGAAGAACTGGTGGACCACGTTAGACCCACAGAAGGACAAGGAGAAGGTTCCAGCCGTGTGCATCACATAATAGAGACCCCCACCCAGCCAAGACACAGCTGTCAGCTGCACACACCTGTCCCTGCTCATGATGACCTCATAGTGCAAGGGGTGGCAGATGGCAGCATAGCGGTCATAGCTCATCACCGTGAGCAGGGTCAGCTCTACACCTCCTGACATAACCATCATGAAGACCTGGAGGACACAGCCCGGGAAGGAGATGGAGCTGCTGAACCTCAGAGCGTTGGCGATGGACTTGGGGACCGTGGTTGAGATGAGGCAGAGGTCCGTGAGGGACAGACTCCTCAGGAAGAAGTACATGGGGGTATGGAGTTGCCGGTCCAGGGTGGTGATGAGGACGATGAACCCGTACCCCAGCAGGGCGCACAGGTAGACCAGGGAGAAGAGCAGCGGGTGCAAGAAGCCCATGGTCCCCTAGGTGGGGAACCCCAGGAGGACGAATTCTGTCACTGCCGTGAGATTGGTCACCCCTGGGGCCATCATCTGTACAAAAAAAAGAGGAAGAAACATTGTCATATCTTCCAATGTTGAACACAAAATGGGTTATCAATATATAACAGTCACGCAATCTATGCTTTACCGTTATCTGAGCAAATTCATATTTTATCTCATGTGAATGTACTATTGATGTATTGTCCCAACATGTGTCTATAAATATGTGAAGAGATGAATTTTTAAATGTCCATGATAAAACCTGAATATCAGGTCTCTCAGTGAACTTTATTGACAGACCAGCAGTGTCCAGCCATTCGCAGGCCTGTAGCTCCCCCTCCTGCCAGGCCCTGGCATCTCTGCACAGCACACCTCCCAGAGGTTGTCCAGGGCACAGTCCCAGAGGACATGTGACCATGCCCAGCCCCTCCCCGCCCTGGAGAGCCTGTCCCTGCTCCTCCAGGAGAGCCCTGGTCTGGGGAGGCCCCACAGGGACGGGTGTGCCGGGAGATGGGGTGTTCGGGTCCCTGTTTTCCTACTCCCTAGGACCCGACACTGTCCTGGAACTGAATGATCTGGGCTCGGCGTCCTGGTGTGGTGTGTCCTGAAGCCTCCTCTGTCAGATTCCTGCCCCTGTGGCCTCACTGCTGCCTCCTGGTCCGTCCCCTCGTCTCCTCATTTCCCTGCCCCTGACTCCCCACATCTGAGGACCCAGAGACGACGTGTCCCGCAGAGTCTCCACCTGGGTCACACCCACTCATCCGTCCTGCAGGATGGGCTTGTCCACCCCGGGTCCCTCCCAGGCCCTCTGTCCCCCTCAGACTCATGCACATCTGTGCAGGGAGGAGGCCGCTCCGGAGCTGAGATGGATGGTCTTTGTGTGTGGCTGTCCCTGCCGGTCCCAAGGCCCTGGGTCCCCCTGTGCGGGTTTGTTCCTCCCCCCAGGCCCGTGCGTGAGTGGGGATGCCTGGACATGGGGCATCCCTGTCCTCTCTAACACCCCTCCCCAGTCTTAGCCTCTCCCTCTATTGTGGCGTGACTGAGGGGCAGGCCCTGGAGAGGCATATTTTTAGGAGAATATAGTAATATAAAATTATTGCCACACATTGGTGGGGATAATTCCAGAAATTTCATGAAAACACAAAAAAATAAATCAGGGTACTTTGTTGTGAAAAATGTTGACATTTGTCAAGTGACCTTAAATATATTTTTAAATCAGATAAAATAACTTGACATATCTCCTCCAGGCCCTGTGTAAATACTGTGACTCATTTTTCAATTACACTGACAATCCCTGAGTGTAGAGCTGAGGAAAAATCCCAAGTTCACGTCCACAAATAGGCAGATGTCGGCGCCACCATCATGTTAGTGCCAGAACCATGAAGGAATCAACAGTGTTGCTGACAAGTTACTGAATTTCTTCCTGACTCACATCTGTCATCATGTTTAAGAGAAAAGGCATAACATTCTGAATTGAACAATAAGTGTAATTTTTAATTCCCTCTGGGATGTCTTCATCACCATCCAATTCTATTGATTGCTGCGATTTTATTCAGTGCCCAGAACCCAGTGAGTTTGCCGATGCTCATCCCAGGTGTGCGGCAGAAATTGTCACATCTCCCATAAGTCACAATCTTCTAATATATTCAAAGTATTAAAAGTCAATGTGTTTGAGCATCGTAAATTACAAGAAAATGCGTTTTCTCTCTTTGAGCCTCACCCAGGCTGACAGGGCAGTGGGACATGATGACTTGGGCCCTGTCAATATTAGTTGTCATGATTTACAAAGTGAATATTTTAACTATGGCACATTCTAAAGTCTAAAATGAAGCTTGTTCTGAAAACTCTCAATTGTGGACGGATTCTCCCCTGCAAACGGCTGGGGACAGATACCTGCAGTCTGGGGGGAAGTTCCCGCTGCCGTGTCGAATCTCTCCTGAGGTGGTCCCCATGGTGGGACAGAGGGCGTTCTGGCCTCGCACTCCATGGTCAGGGCTCATGGGGAGCCTCTGAGCACTCACAGGATGTTCAACCCCGTCCTGCGCCACCTCATGGACAGAGCAGTGCCTCAGGGCTGGGCTATTTGAGCTCTAGAACCGGTGTTCGCGGGTTGGACACTGTCCAAGATCCATCCATCAAGTGACTTTACTCCAGAGGGACAAGTGCCCTTGTTCAGGTCATTGACTTAAGTGGCGTTGTCCTGTGGCTCATCCCAGTGATCATTAGTGTCCTGAGTGTGTCACAGGCCATTTCCTTAGTTTTTACCCCTGTGAGGACAGGACCTGGTCCCCACTCAGGCCCATCACCCCCCTGAGCTCCTCGGGGACCGGGGTGGCCCCGTTGTCAGAGCTAGGATGAGCCCGGCCACAGGGAGCAGGAAAGTCGCTGATACCCGCCGGTGCACTATGGGCCTGGCCGGTGGGGTAGGCACTGGCAGGGCGGTGGGGGGGCAGCATGGGGGACATGGCGAGCCGGACAATGAGCAGACTCCCCAGTCTGGGAAAGAGAGTGGCAGAAGCTGGACTCCGAAGCCAATTTTTTGGTGCCACACCTACTCTCCCTGTCCTAACGCTCCCGCCAGCCCCTCTAGTGCCTGAGAGTTTGACTTGCTGCTAACCTTGTGTGAACATCGCCTTCACGTGGACCGTCCTGCCCGGGTGAGCGTGGGGTGGAAACGGCTGGGCTGGGGTCCCCTGGGGGGCAGGGGTCTGAGTCTGCCTGTGCCACCCAGGCCGCCGCCTCGGCCGCCGGAGCTTGGCCAGCAGCTCGGGGATCGTAGTCAGCCGCTGGGAGGGGAGGACAGGACTCAGGGGATACTGAGGAACCTGCATGCCAGAAGCCTACTTTATGTGAGCAGCCGGCAGGAGGTCCTTCTCCAGTGTCAGAGCCAACCTGACAGTGCTCAGAGGAGAGCTGTCCGCGCTGGGGGAGCTGTGTGGCCCCTGAGGCCAGGGGAGGGACACAAAGTGACTGAAGTCCTTTTCCTTCCCTGACGAGAAGTGACCCCTTCATGTGAGGTCCCGGCTGGGCACACAGGACGGGAGTGCACACAGGACAGTCCCAGAACTCCCCAAAGGGCTCTGCGAGGTGGAGGCAGCCCCGAGGGCATGGGGTGAGGTCAGGGAGTATCTGCTCGGAGCCTAGGACTGGCCGAGTCCGGGGTGAGGGATCACGTGCTGCCCAGCATGGATGGATCATGGCCGCAGACGGGAGGGCACCTGGCACTTCACCCAACTCTGGGGATCCACGTTGGTGCCGTTTAGGGGGACAGACTCTGCACCCCGTCTGTCCGCTGGTGTGCCCACATGTCCTCCCTGCCTTGGCCTTGCAAACGGCACATGCCTACCCCTGGGGGATCCTACCTCTGGGTCTGTGACCCCTGATGCTGTGGATGCCCTAGACTGCCCGGGAGACGACACCCACATCTTCCTGCTCTGCCTGTGTGGTCGGGGCAGGTGGAGTCATCACCAGGTGGGGAGTCCTTTATGCCTCAGGGAGAAGGTTGTGGGTGGCTAGAGGGGCTGGGGTGCTGCTCGCGGGGCTTTGGGGATCCTGCGTTCCCACTTAAACTCTTCTAGTTGAAACTCCTCAGCCAATGAAGTGAATGGTCAGTCCTTCCTGCTGACCATGGCTGAGAAAAGCTTCTCAGCCCAGGAGCACATTCCCCACATTTAAGTCTCTCCAGACACAGACTCGAGTCTGTCCACCTTGTGGATCCTGGTGTCCAGCATCTGCTGAGGGAAGGGGACATGGTGGAAAGTGTGGGCTGAGTGTGAGGAGCTGAAGCGTCCTCATCAGCAGCTCTCAGAGGTCCCAGGAAGCAGCAAGACAGAGTCTGCACAGCTTATTAGACGTTAACGCTGAATAATGACACAATCACGCCCTGGACTCCGCTGGCTCTGCAGGATGAGCCCATCCCGGGACGTGAACAACCACATCCATGCGGGGGTCAGGACACGCCAGCGATCTCAGAGCAGGTTCTGGAGCCTGAATCCACCTGCCCTTGATTCTGCAGGCCCCGGGCGACCTCCTTAGAGACTGTCCGCCTAGGCCTTGTTCCACGTATTGACAGGGGCGCTGCTGCCTGTTGTGGTGGGGACACACGTGTGTGGATGTACGCACGCCCTTGTCAGGAGTGTGGGGTGCAAATGGCTTCTCCCCTCGCAGGGCCTGTGCTCACAGTGATTTATGAGGCCCAGGAGTGCTCTAATGTGGTGGGGCCTCTTGTTTATTACCCTTGGGGTTCCCTGGTCTTGAATTGTGGAGGCAGGAGGGTGTTCACATGGGTGTTCCATGGAGTCTGAGGTGGGCACCACACACATAGGGGCAGAAATGGAGCCCCAAAACAAGATAGCAAAGACCTGAATAATGGCAATTATTAACATGACCCCACGTCACCCCACTTGGGAGGTCAAATCCTCTTCTCAACAGAGTCTAGAGGCTTCACTCAAAGCCAAGACAGAAAGTGTGTAAAGGCCATGGCCCGAGAGTGATGAAGGCCCAGTGGGGAGACACCTGCCTTCAGGGTCTTTCATGGAAAGATGAGCAACTTGGGGGACTTCCCCACACAGATTTTATTCTGAAATCTCGATGGACTCAGTCTGGTCATTGACATGCATAAGAGAAATATTGTCTGACTGAGTCTTTTATTATCTGTCAGGCGTGTTTGGAGACACCATGTCCTGCTACAGAGTGTATGTGTGAGGGAGGAGCCTCCCCCCAGCTCATGTTCTCAGGGTGGGTGAGCAGCTGAGAGGCCCTGGCGTTGACAGCACAGAAGCTGCTGATAATAAAATTTACAGATATGGCCGTGCTTCACTTTACATGATGTAGAAAGTGACATAATCCCAGACATACCAGAAAGTGGAGAAGAAGACCTAGTGCAGGACATCAACATCAACAGACAACCTTGTGAACCCCTGAAATGTGACCTCCTAAAAATAAACAAAAGAGCATCAAATGTCTTAAAAATTATAAAACTTAATTGACGAAACGTAGTTCTTCAAAAATAGTTCACACTTAAAAAAAAAAAAAAACAAGCTTTTGAAGGACTGTAATCAAATCCGAATGCTGTATAAATGACCATGAAACAGAGGTTTCAATCATAGACTCCGATTCTTTTTTATTTTTACTAATTTTTTGTATATTTTTACATCGTTCTTCATTTTTTGCACAATGTATGCTTTCTCATCACAGGTGTAGTCCCTGTGAAACGCAGCACCCACTCCCTGGCGAGCATCACTGCCGTCCCCTGTGCCCTTCCCACCCGTTCTGATCCGGCTCCCTTGTCCCCGTTGTAGTGAGTCTGGTTTATAGACGCCTGTTGGTGTTGATTGTTACTTCATTATAACTACTTTTTTTTTCCTGTTCTCTTATTTGGATCCTCTATGTTCCTGCCATGAGTGAGACCATCTGGTATTTTTCTTTTTCTGTCTGGCTTATTTCACTGAGCATGATCCCTTCCAGCTCCATCCATGTTGCTGTGAATGGCATGGGTTTATCTTTTTGATTGCTGAGTAATATTCCATTGTGTGCATAGACCACATCTTCTTGATCCAGTCATCGATGAGGGGGCATCCAATGTGGAGAAAAACGAACTCTTGTGCTCTGCTGGTGGGAGTATGAACTGGTCCAACCACTATGGAGAGCTGTGTGGAGATTCCTCAAGCTGATAAAAATGGAGATTCCCATACGATGCAGCAATTCCACAACTAGGGATCTACCCAAGGGACAAAAACACATTAATTCAAGAGGACACCTGCACCGCTAGTTTATTGCAGCACTGTTTACAATAGGTAGGCTATTCAGATTGTTTAAGAAACTTCCACCCATCTGTGGGAGATTCATTTCAAGTGCAATTCCTACTTGACTTTTGAATAGAAGAATGAATTTCTCTTGTAGGATGTTGCCCCATTATGAATTGTGAGGGTAGGGAGGCCCCAAGTTCTATCTCCCCTCCCCTCCTCTCCACAAAGCAGGGTCCTCAATGGAGACACACACAGGGGCTGTGGGTACCGAGTTCCCAGAACTGGGGTCCTGTGACCGTGTACTCCCAAGGACAAACCCACTTTAGAACTTCTTGATTTTATGTAAATCAAGTTGGAGATGAGTGAGTTCTAGAACATTTTTTCATATACCAGCCATAATATTTAAAAAACTAGGATTCATATATTGAATGCCACACAGACATGAGTTTGGAGAAATGAAATGGCTGCATTATTTTAGGAAATATATTTGTTTAAAGAGTTTTTTATTTATTTATACAAGCACTGGGTACAGTCAGAAGCACGGGAGGGTGAGAGAATTCACCAGAGCCAGAGCAGGGAGCAGAACAGGCCGACGAGGAAATACACTGCATGTGGGACCCTAGCCGGGGACCGGGGATCGAACTAGCACTACAGAGACTGCGGCAGATTTGCAACACAGAGCTCAACCGTTGTGCCATCTGGGAGGCCCAGGAAATATATTTTTGAAGAATAGAAATATGTTAAAATTTGTCAAAGGCAAACTGTAATGAAAAGTCTTATTTACTTTAAAATGGTGATGGTAATAGTTAGAGAGAAATCTAAATAACTGCTGGATTCCTGATTGTTGATAGTGTAATTAATTTAGGAAAAGAGGGCCTTCCCAGTGGTGCAACGTTTTAGCGCTGGATTGTGAAGCTGCCCACGGCCTCTGAGGCACTGGTTCGATCCCTGGCTGCTCCCCGGCCACCAGAGGAGGGTCCCACATTGCATGCAGAACTCTCCTGCTGCCTGCTGCTCCCCTCAGCAGTGTACTTCGGTCCTTCTGCCTGCTCTGCTCCCCGCTCTGGCTCTGGTGAATTCTCTCACCCTCCCGCGCTTCTGACTGTACCCAGTGCATGTACAAACAAACAAACAAACAAATAAATAAATAAATAATACATACCTCTTAAAAAAATTAGGAAAAGAACTATATCTCACATGCTGGTGTACTGGCCCTTCATCAGTCTCCCCACAGCCAACTTCATGGCTTGGTTCCTCAGACTGTATATGACGGGATTAAAGGTGGGGGGCACCACCATGTAGAACATAGAAATGACCAGGTCAGATATGGATGGGGTCTCTGAGGTCGGCTTCAGATAAGCAAAGTATCCAGTGGAGAGAAACAGCACCACAACCAGCAGGTGGGGAAGGCAGGTGGAGTAGACTTTGGCCTTCCCTTCTGTGGATGGGATCTTCCTGACAGCAGAGAAGATGCGAACACAGGAAATGACGATGAAAATGAAACAGCAGATACCCAAAACCACAATAATGAGAATGGGGACAAGTTTGTTCATCAAATTTCCTGAGCAGGAAATAGCCAATAACTGGGGGATGTCACAGAAGAACTGGTGGACCACGTTGGACCCACAGTAGGACAAGAAGAAGTTTCCAGCTGTGTTCATCACAGCATAGAGACCCCCCACCCAGCCAGGACACAGCCATCACCTGCACACACCTGGCCCTGCTCATGATGACCTCATAGTGCAGGGGTGGCAGATGGCAGCATAGTGGTCAAGGCTCATCACCGTGAGCAGGTGAAGCTCTGCACCTGCTGACATAATCAGCACAAACACCTAAACGACAATGCCTGGGAAGGTGATGGACCTGCTGTTCCTCAGATAGTTGACAATGGATTTCGGGACCATGGCTGAGATGAGGCAGAGGTCCGTGAGGGACTGAACCCTCAGGAAGAAAAACATGGGGGTGTGGAGGTGCCAGTCTAGGGTGGTGATAAGGATGATGAGCCCGTTCCCCAGCAGGGTGCCCAGATAGACCAGGTAGAAAAGCAGCGGGTGCAGGAAGCCCATGGTCCCCTAGGTGGGGAACCCCAGGAGCACGAATTCTGTCACGAACGTGAGATTGGTCACCCCTGGAGCTGTCATCTGTATAGAAGAGGAAAGAGCAGCAAAATCTTAAGTCTTCCAATATTGAAAATAGAATGGGTTATCAATATAAGATAATTACTGAATGTATTTTCTATATAATTTTCCTTCCAGTTCTATGGACATTAACATCATCTATGTCTGCTGTTTCATTCAACCCATTTATTACCAACTCATGTGTATATGTCATTATTACACTCTACACATAAGTCCTGAAAATTGGTGAAAACTGAAATTTTTATCTTTCCCCTACAAAACATGAACAAATTAAAATCTCGTATTTGACTAAAATCTCAACAGAGCTCCCACGCTACGCTCCTTGCCCCAGTTGCACTGATCCCGCCTGCTGCAGAGGCCCCAGGGTCTAAGCCCAGCACACCTCCCAGAGGTTGTCCAGTGCATAGCCTCAGGGGACACGTGACCATGTCCAGACCCTCCCCACCCTGGAAAGCCTGTCCCTGCTCCTCCAGCAAAGCCCTGTCTGGGGAGGCCCCACTGGGACAGGTGTGCAGGGAGGTGGGGTGTGTGGGTCCTCATTTCCCTGCTCCCCAGGAACTGACACTGTCGTGGAACTGAATGATCGGGGCTCAGCATACCCGTGCAGCATGTCCTGACGCCTCCTCTGTCAGATTCCTGCCCCCGTGGCCTCCCTGCTGCCTCCTGGTCTTTCTCCTCGTCTCCTCATCTCCCTGCCCCTGACTCCCCACATCTGAGGACTCAGAGACCACGTTTCCCGCAGAGTCTCCTCCTCGGTCACACCCACACATCCCTCCTGCAAGATGAGCTCGTCCAGCCCGGATACCTCCCGGCCCCTCTGTCCCCCTCAGACTCATGCACATCTGTGCAGGGAGGAGGCCGCTCCGGAGCTGAGCTGGAAGGTCTGTGCGTGTGGCTGTCCCTGCCGGTCCCAGGGCCCCAAGTCCCCCGGGTGCTGGTTTGTTCCTCCCCCCAGACCCATGCATGAGTGAGGACGTGTGGACACGTTGGAGCCCTGCCCTCTCTCCTCCCCCAAATCTTATCCTCTACCCCCTCTGTGGGGTGACGGAGGGGCAGGCCCTGAGGAGGCAGGTTTTTTAGAAGACTATAGTAATGTAAAATAATTGAATCACATGGGTTTGAATATTCCCAAAATTTAATAAATACAGGACAATAAATCAGGATATTGGTGGTAAAAAATGTTGACATCTGCTGAGTGACCTTAAGTACATATAAAAATGGATAAAATAACTTGTCACGTCTCCTCCAGGCCCTGTTTAAATACTGTGACTCAGGGCCTCCCCGGTGGTGCAACAGTTAAGCGCTGGGTTGCGAAGCTGCCCGCAGCCTCTGCAGCACCGGTTCGATCTCCGGCTGCTCCGTGGCCACCAGAGGAGGGTCCCACATGGCGCACAGACCTCTCCTGCCATGTGCTGCTCCCCACAGCAGTGTATTTCCGTACTTCTGCCTGCTCTGCTCCCTGCTCTAGCTCTGGTAAATTCTCTCGCCCCCCCCCTGCGCTTCTGACTGTACCCAGTGCTTGCATAAATAAATAAAATAAACCTTTAAAATAAATAAAGTAATACTGTGACTCATTTTGCAATTATACGGACAATCCCTGTGTTCCGAGTTGGGTAAAAAACCTAAGTTCACATCCATAAATAGTCACATGTCCCTGCCAGAGTCACGTTCATGTCAGAGACATGAAGCCGTCAACATGTTGCTGCAAAAATTATTGATTTTCTACTTGACTCATTTTTGTTATAATGTTTGGGGCACAAAGGCACAGCGTTCTGAATTTAACAACTAGTTTTATTTTTTTAATTTCTTCTGGAATTCCTTTGTTACAGTCTAATCCCATTCATCGTTGTGATTTTATTCAGTGCCCAAGACACAGAGTGTCCTGAAGCTAAAAACCCAGGTTTGAAGCAATAATCGTCACATCTCCCATATATCAAAACCAAGAGCACTGTATTAAAAGTCAGTATCTTTGAGCATCATAATTCCAAGATAATATATTTTCTCTCCCTAAGTCTCACCCAGGCTGACAAGGCAGTGGGACATGACGACTTGGGCCCCGTCAGCATTAGTTGTTCTAATTTACAAAGTGAATAGTTTAACTATGACACATTCTCCAGTCTAAAATGGAGCTTGATCTGAAAACCCTCAATTGTGAGTGGATTATCCCCTGCAAATGGCTGGGGGCAGACACCTGCAGTCTTGGGAGTAAAGATCCAGCTGCCGTGTGGAGTCTCTCTCCTGAGGTTTTCCCCATGGTGGGAAAGAGGGTGTCCCAGCCTCTCGCTCCTTGGTCAGGTCTCATGGGGAGACTCTGTGCACTCAAAGGCGGTTCCACCCCGTCCTGCGCTGCCTCATGGACCGAGCAGGGACTCAGGGCTGGGCTATTTGAGCTCTGGAGCTGGTGTCCGCGTGTTGGACAATGTCCACATTCCAGCCCTCAGGGACCTTCCTCCCGAGGGAAAGTGTGTGTTTACTTGACTGTGTTAATTGGAGTGTCCTGCAGTGTGTCTCAGCGAGTAATTATCACACTCGGTGTGTAGATGTGATGTTTGTGTCTGGCTCACGCCTCTATGGACGTGAATAGACAAATCCTCATGTCCAGGTTCCATTCCCCACCTGTCAGGTCTGCCGTGGTGGGCACCATCAGTCATAACAGTGCCCTGAGTCCCTTTCTAGACAGCTGGACAGTTGCCCGTCACCCCCCATGTGCCCTTCAGGTAGAGGCCCTGGGTATGGGTGTGAGGGGGATGTGGAAAGGCCGGGGGCGGGAGGGAAAGGACATGGACAGAGGCAGGAGGGAGCCCAGGGAGGGGAGTGGGGTGGAAAGACAATGGATGTCCAGCAGAAGTGAGTGACCATGGGGGTCACCAGCCCTGCGGGAAGAGTAACTTTACTCATCTCTGAAATTGTGTACCCTGCGGTTCTTTTCCACCCCAGCCCCTGTCACAGCACTTACATTATAACTGTTATTAGGTTTGAATAATTTTACTTTTAACTTAACAAAATGGAGTAGAATATTAGGGTTTATGTTCATGGTGTCATATGCTTAGGTTTGCTGCATGACGATGGTGATGTCACACATGGAAACAGGTGTTTATCTGCTTGAGTTTACTCTTCTGTAGGGGGTGGGATGGGACCTGCTTCACTCTGCTGTGTGTGTCTGTCTGCTTCTCCCAGCACCATCTCCTCACTTTCCTGCTCCATTGCCTGCTCTGGCTCCTCTGTCGTAGAGTCACCGTCCATCCTGATGGGGGTGGGTTCCTGGGCCCTCCTTACATCCAGGGGGCTGTGTGTCTGCATTTCACCAGTACCATGCTGTTTTGGTTATTTGAGCTTTATTGTATGGACTGGAGTATGAAAGTGTGCTTATTCCTGTCTTACTCATTTTTATCAAGACTCTTTGTATAGTTGTTGTCTTTTGTAGTTCCAATGCAGGCTCATCAGCAGTTTGCTCAGGGGAGGCACAGCCAGAGCCGGCACTGGTGGGCCTGAAGCTGCATGCCCCAAGCACTTCAGGGTATCTGGGCCGGGATGCAGGTGCCTTACTGCCCAGCTGAGAGGTGGGTCCAGCCACTGCATCTGGGCTTGGAGCCACCATGATGACAGGGAGTGCCCTGGGCCTACTCTCCTGTTGCTCATGCCAGGCTGGGTACACCTGGCACGTCAACCCAGGGCTAGTGCCCAGCCATCTCGCCATACCCCGGGCTGCACCTGTGGGCAGGGCCCCTGGAACACCAAGACTGGACAGAAGGACACTGAAGACTCATGGAGGCTGAGGGACTCCAGTCACTCAAGCCCAGCTCTGAGGTCAGTTGGTGGCGTGACCTCGGGGGACACCCTCCTGCAGCAGGAGGCCCAGAGATTTGCCCTTGGCCTCTACCAGGTCCGCCTCCCCCCACTTTTGCCCACGGGGATGACCTGAGGTGCAGGTCACTGTCCTCCTGCCCGTGTCCAGGAGTCCACCTGCCCCCGCCGAGGCATCATCACTTTCTCTTCCTCACCCCTCAGTGTGGAACGGGCAGTGTCCCCTCGCTGGGACTCCTGGTGGGCACGGGCACATCATTCTCCCTGCCTCCTCCACAGAGGCCGCTTGTTTTGAGTCCATTTCCTGAGAACACCACTCGCCACCCCCTCTGTTGCGACCTTTAATAGGCAACCGGCCCTGATAGTGGGCGCCATGGGGATCGCACTGGCCATAAGGGACGGTGTCCTCTGCGGCTCCCTCTCCCGTCCCAGCTGAGGTTTGGTCTAAGGATGGTCACTGTGGCGTCTCCCTCCTGCCGGCCTCCTGTCCCTGCCCTGGCGCGTCTGTCTTTGCTTTTCCCACGTGCCATGCACTCTGAGGTGTGGGCATCAGCGGCCCCGCCAGGGACAAGCACGTGGACCCTGACGCGGACACATCCTCCCCTGGCCAGCAGCCTCGGGCTCCAGGCGCCGGAGACCTAGCCCCAGGCTCGGCCCAGCCGCCGTCTCAGGCCCCGGGCCAGGCCCGAGCCAGCAGCTGTCCAGGGAAAGCGTTGGGGATTTGTGAGTTCTAGAACATGCTTTCACATAAAAGCCGTAACATTTAAAGAACAGAATTCATATCATGTATGTCACATGGATGGGTGTTTTGGAAATGGCTGCATTATTTTAGGAAATAGAGGTTTGAAGAATAGAACAATGTTAAAATTTGCAAAGGAAATCTGTAATGAAAAGTCTTATTTTACTTTAACTTGGTGACTGGTAATGGATGTAAAATCTAAATAACTGAGGGGCACATGAATGTAAATTGGGGAATTAGTTAATGATAACAATGATACCTCACATGCTGGTGGACTGGCCCTTCATCAGTCTTCCCACAGCCGACTTCATGGCTTGGTTCCTCAGACTGTATATGACGGGATTAAAGGTGGGGGGCACTGTAACTAGCAATAAAATATAATTGCTATCCCTGTGCACAGGTGTTTGAGGGAGGCTCAATTCCGTGGGATTCAATGACCACACCGTATTAAAGGAAAAAGGATTTATTGTGAGCAACAGAGTCAATGTGCTAGCAAAATTATAAACAGTGCCCCAAACCCAACCAAACCTATGATCATGCATACATACTGCACAGTTTCCTCAGAAATCAGCATCACGGAGGCAAAGAGTCAGCACTCCAGAAAACAGGATCACGGAGGCAAAAAGTCAGCACTCCGGAGAACAGCATGGGAGATGTATCCAAGTTCAGCAGCAGCTAGGCGACCACTGTGTTTTTATCTCTCAAGGTTGGATGCGGCCAGTATCCAAGCTCAGGGATTCATGGTGGGCTGTTCATATTTCTGTGCAAGACGCCCCGGAGTTACATAACCAGCCATATTTCTTGGTGGTCCTGGACGTCGTGAACAGAACACTTACATAACCAGCCCTATCTTTTGGCTCCCGGTCTGGGTGCTGGCCAGGCTCCCAGATCAAGAGGCCAAAAGGCGGTCGCACATCTTCCAATGTCCCCGGCAAAACAACATTAACATTTTATTTTCCTACAGGCACCACCTTGTAGAACATGGAAATGACCAGGTCAGACACGGATGGAGTCCCTGAGGTCGGCTTCAGATAAGCAAAGAGCCCAGTGGAGACAAACAGCACCACAACCAGCAGGTGGGGAAGGCAGGTAGAGCAGACTTTGGCCTTCCCTTCTGTGGATGGGATCTTCCTGATAGCATATATGTGCACATAGGAAATGGTGATGAATATGAAATAGCAGATACCCCAGACCACACTGATGAGAATGGGGACAAGTTCACTCATTAAATTTCCTGAGCAGGAAATAGCAAATAACTGGGGGATGTCGCAGAAAAACTGGTGGACCACGTTGGACCCACAGAAGGACAAGGAGAAGGTTCCAGCTGTGTGCATCACAGCATAGAGACGCCCACCCAGCCAGGACACAGCTGTCAGCTGCACACACCTGCCGCTGCTCATGAGGACCTCATAGTGCAGGGGGTGGCAGATGACAGCATAGCGGTCAAGGCTCATCACTGTGAGCAGGTGAAGCTCTGTAACTGCTGACACAAGAATCATGAAGACCTGGCCGACACAGTCCGGGAAGGAGATGGAGATGCTGTGCCTCAGAGAGTTGGCAATGGACTTGGGGACCATGGTTGTGATGAGGCAGAGGTCCGAGAATGATAGCCTCCTCAGGAATAAGTACATGGGAGTGTGGAGGTGCTGGTCCACGGTGGTGATGAGGATGATGAGCCCATTCCCCAGCAGGGCGCACAGGAAGACCAGGGAGAAGAGCAGCGGGTGCAGGAAGGCCATGGTCCCCTGGGTGGGGAAGCCCAGTAGGACGAATTCTATCACAGCTGTGAGATTCGGAACCACTGGAGACATCATATGCATGAAAATGTGGATGAAATCAGCCCTGTCCAGTCTCCCCAGGCTGAGTGTAACTGAGTGCCTCACGACAATCACAGCAGCAGCTCACCACCCACACTCCCTGTCCTCCCGAATCTCATCCCAAGTCATTCACCAAGTAGCTTTTTCAGGCCTCCCCTTGTGGGTCAGTTGGTTGTGCGCCACGCTGTGATGCTGTCCGCAGCCTCTGCAGTGCCAGTTCAATCCCAGCTGGCTGGCGAGGGTCCCACATGGCCAAGCAGACCTCTCCTGTCACGCCTCCTGCTCCCTTCAGCAGTGTGTTTCATCAGTGTGCCTGTTCTATTCCCTGCTCTGTCTCTGGTGAATGCTCTCACCCTCCCGTGCATCTGGTCTGTACCCCAGTTCTTGTATAAATAAATAAATCTTAAAAAATATTGCATTTTCACTCTGAATGTGCTGTTACATCGTCCAAGCTTTTGATATGAATCACACCAAAGATTTGAAATTTCAACTTACAGTAGTAACAAGGCCTGGAAGTACCCTCCCATATTTTCCAATAAATCGAATGACCAGGGGACCAGGCCTGCCTGTGTCTGTCCCTTCCTCCAGGGCTGTGCCAAGCCAGCCCATGGCCCGCGTCCGGGAATCCAGTGTCAGCAAACCCTGGCGAGCAGCGCCCTCTGCCAGAACCAGCTCTGCCAGCCCCATGCAACAGGTCCCTGCCTGCTGTTTGCAAAACCCCATGCAGAGGGGTTCAGAGCTCTGAGCTTTTACTAGGAGATTAAGGAGACACTGACCTGGTTGTGCTCCTCTCATTCACAGAATCAATATTCACCACAACATGAAAGGTCTCAAGTCATCAGACATTGTCTCAATACTCTTGAATTTTCATCCGAGTCAGTTATGTCATTAATATACTCGGGCAGCTGTAGAACCAGATGATTGTTATATGTACTCAGTAATGGTGCAAAACTGTTAAAATCACAATCATAGCTATAACTTCAATTAAAGAGAGAAAAAACTATTTTCCCCACTGAAAATGCTCCCAAGAGTTGGCGTTGAAAACTGCACAATTTCTGGGCCTCCCTGGTGGTGCAAGGGGTTAAGCACAGCACTATGAAGCTGTCCACAGCCTCTGCAGCACAAGTTCGATCCCCAGCCAGAGAGCTAACCCCATGGCGCAGCAGACCTCTCCTGTCTCCCCGCTGCTCCGCTTAGAGTGTATTTCAGTCAGTGTGCCTGTTCTGTTCCCCGCTCTTTCTCTGGTGAATCCTCTCACCCCCCACACCTCTGGCCTGTACCCCAGTTCTTGTGTGCATAAATAAATCTAAAAAAAAAGAAAACTGCACAATTTTTGCAACAGGCAATACCCCATTAGCTATCACTACTTTTACTGTGAAATGAACAATTTCTACTTTGTTCTCAAAAGTAGAATTTTTAAAACCTATGGAATTTTAAAAATTGTAATGTTTTCATCGCTGAGGTAACATCACTTGACAGGGTGAACATGACCTAGGGGCTAGTCCCCCTGCCGTGGCGTCTCCACACCCATCACCCCGGCACCACAGAACTCACCTGGCCTCATATGCTGCCCTGTGCCCTGCGGTCCTGCCCGGCACGTCGGTGACTGGGTCAGCTCCGCGTTCGGGTCCGGGCCGCCCCGGAGGGCCTCTGGGTCTCTTCCAACTCTGGCTTCCATGACATAGCACCATCCCCCTAACCCAAGTGACTCTCCCGGACACACACCAGCACAGCCCCCGCAGCCTGCGAGGCAAGTTGTCTTTTAAATTTTGCTTCCTGCGAAGCAAGCAAGTGGCGTCCGCAGAAGAGATGCCAGATCCCAGCTGCATGGCCATGACACTGGCTCTGAGGCCACAGAAAACTCGGGGCAGGCACGAGTCTGACTCCAGGACAGGGGCCTGAGGAGCTTTGACCTTCCTGCTGGTCCCCCAGGTGCTCTCCATCCGCCAGCCCCACCCAGGTCATCCCGTGGGAGGAGGGCCAGGCTCTCTCCCGCTCATCTGCTGAACTGGCCTTGACCTCAAACAACTGCCAATGAGCAATGAAGGCCCTGAGTGTGCCAGAGGAGATTCCTTAGTTTTCACCCAGGGAGGACTGGACCTGGTTCCCCCGCAGGCCCCATCCCCTCCCCTGACTGCCGCGGGGACAGGTGTGGCCTGTGCTCAGAGCCACGGATGAGCCACGTCCACAGGGAGCTGGAAAGTCACCGTCAACCCCTGTGCACCCTTCATGGGGGAGGTGGGAGGTGGGGCAGGAGGAGGGGGCAGTGGTGGAGGCAGGAGAGGGAGGAGGGAGGAAAACCAGGAAGAAATTCCCCAGGAGTGAGAAGGGGAAGCCCCTGGATCTTGGGCACGAGAATTTGTTCGTGTCTCAGAATTTGTTTATTTAAAAACGCCATTTATTTTCAGCACCGATAAATCTGTCACTAAATTTGAACTGTGGTGTTCGTGACAGAGGCTTGTGTTTATCTTCCACTGCGGGTCTGTCCTGAGGTCTGACACAGCAGAGTGGGGGTTCCCTCTCCCAGGTGTGTCTCACCCCACGCGCTCACAGTCTTTCCAGCTCCCCATGCGCGCTCACAGACAACGGGGGGTATTGGTGAAGGAGACCCAGGACAGTCCCAGGGCCCACCCACTGTCCTGCCAGTCTCTGCAGCATCCGCCTGGCCATGCCAACAACTGCCCAGCAATATGGCGCCGCCATGAGGGAAGCAGAGCTGGAGTCCTTGGGTGGGCATGGCTAGGGGGGCCCATCGCGGCTTGGGGATGCTCGGGGGCACTGCTCCCTAAGCTCCGCCACAGCCCCTGCCCCTGGACCCTCTGACAGCCTCACCATCCTCTTCCGGGCTCACCCTCCCTGAGACCACACACCAACATCGGTTTCCTGACTAGGAGTGCACCCCACCCATGGGGGCCCTGGGGTCGGCCTGGGCCCCGATCCGACCAGCCCAGGACGCAGTGTCCACCCGAGCCCTGCCCTGTGTCCATTGCAGAGGACGCGCCGCACCACTGTGTATGCGAGGCTGAGAGTAGACCCACCTGACCCGTGTCCCAGACCTCCCTGAGCCTTTCTCTCTTGTTCCCTAAAACCCCAACCAGCTGTGCCAGAGTTCCCGGGACACCGTTCCCAGGGGGCGACTGACTGGGCTGCTCAGCCATGGAGGAAGCCAGAGCCCAGGCCACGGTCACTGATCAAGGTCTGATGATGACCCACTGGGATTTGGGCAAAGGATAGTTAGTGCTTGACTCGAGCAGGCCATCCAGGACACCAGCCCCCCACCCTGTCTGGACCGGGCTGCCTGTGGGACTGGCGGCTCCCCCTGTACAACCCTAATTTTATAGGGTAATAAGCTGCCCCACTGCACACAGGAGACAGGCTGATTGAGACAAGGAGACACCCCCACACCCCAGGACAACAGCCATGTCATAGGTGCCCAGAGGCAGTAGAGGGTGTGGAGAAAGGACCCCGTTGTACTGCTAGTGGACAGGGACAGTGAAACTTTGCACAGAGCACCCCACATTTCCTTAAAAAAATCCAGAACAGATTCCAGCAGCAGGTCACACGCGGGCACGGGCAGCACAGGACTCTCCTTGAGTCCACGGCTCTGTGATCCACATGGAGGCGTTGTCCACAGTAGCCCCACTCGACCCACGGGACAAGGAGCAGATGGTGGCACATCCACACCCAGGCAGACACGGCCAGGAAGAGGGCAGAGTCCTGTGAAAGGAGAGGGTTTGAGAAATACACACAACAAAGCAAGTCGTACATGGACACACACTTGTGGGGGGAGGCAGAGAACAGGCATTTGAGAAGGGAAACCTGTAATAGTCTTGGGGAACAACCTCCTGAGGGCTCTGAGAAGGGAGGGGAGGGCACGGGGAACAAAGAGGGCTGGTCCCCCGTGACCCCAGGGCTGGTGTCCCTGTGACCCAACCACATGTGTCTGGCTGGAGGACATAGGTGTGCACCTGTAGACGGTCTCTGTGGCTGAGGGAAAGAAGGGCAAGCTATTCTTGCTGGTGAAACGGCCCTTCATCAATCTCCCCACAGCCATGACTGTATATGACCTTATTAAAGGTGGGGGGCACCACCGTGTAGAACATAGAAATGACCAGGTCAGACATGGACGGGGTCCCTGAGGTCGGCTTCAGATAAGCAAAGTATCCAGCGGAAAGAAAGAGCACCACAACCAGCAGGTGGGGAAGGCAGGTGGAGTAGGCCTTGGCCATGCCTTCTGTGGATAGGATCTTCCTGACAGCAGAGAAGATGTGGATATAGGAAATGACGATGGAAATAAAATAACCCATATCCAATGTCACACTAATAAGAAGGGGGACAAGTTCACTCATCAAATTTTCTGAGCAGGAAATAGTCAGTAACTGGGGGATGTCACAGAAGAACTGGTGGACCACGATGGACCCACAGTAGGATAAGGAGAAGGTTCCAGCTGTGTTCATCACAGCATCGAGACCTCCACCCAGCCAGGACACAGCTGTCAGCTGCACACACCTGTCCCTGCTCATGATGACGTCATAGTGCAGGGGGTGGCAGATGGCAGCATAGTGGTCATGGCTCATCATCGTGAGCAGGTGCATCTCTGTACCTGCTGACATAACCATCGTGAAGACCTGGAGGACACAGCCCGGGAACGAGATGGAGCTACTGTGAGTGATTTTCTAACTCATGTTTAATTCTGAAATTTGAATGGACAGTCAGATCTTGTGGTTAACTACATGTATTATCATAAAAATATTTGCACGCACAAATATGGGATAATCAGAGAGTTTGGAGACATAGTGACCTGCTCCCAGAGAAAGTGCTTGAGAGCAAGAACATCACGCCCAGCTCACAATCTCAGTGTTAGGGAAACAATATGAGAACATCTGCATGTGCAGTGCACATGTGTAGAATTAATAAATATCGCCGTGCTTTATTTTCCATAATGTTGTACATAATTAAACATAGTTCCCAAAGTAGAAGAAAAATGAACTTTATTTTAATCTACAAGAAGGTCGAGACAAATACCTGGTATACAATCAAGATATAATATGGAGGGCCTCCCCTGGTGGTGCAGAGGTTGAGCCCTGGGCTGCAAAGCTGCCTGCAGCCTCTGCAGTGCCGGTTCGTTCCCTGGCCACTGGGCTAGGGTCCCACATGGCATGCATACCTCTCCTGCAGCCCGCTGCTCCCCTCAGCAGTGTATTTAAGTCAGTCTGTCTGTACTGCTGTGGCTCTGGTGAATTCTCTCACCCACCCGCACTTCAGACTGTACCCAGTGCTTGTATAAATAAATAAATCTTAAAAAAAAAGATACAATCTGGAAAATAAGGAACCTAAAACAAAACAAATTATACATTATAAAGTTTTAAGTAGAAATTTAGTTCTTCAAAGATAATTCATCTAACTTTACTTTTGAAAGCACCACATCGAGGGAGTGTAGTCACGTTGGCATCAAAACAGGCATCATAGAAATTAATATTCCATCCATTCCAGGTTTCAGTCATAGATTCCTACAAACCAAGGAAGGTTCCATCCTTCCACCTCTGGCAGAGTCAAGTGTGGTTTCCCTTTGTCCTGTGAGCAGAAACATGACCTTCTCCTAGAGGAAGACGCCCCATTAGGAATCATGAGGGATGGGAGGCCCCACTCTCTGTCTCTCCTCCCCTCCACATGGGCGGAACCGTCAGTGGAGACACACATGGGCTGGGGGTACCGAGTGCCCAGGACTGGGGTCCCTTGAACATCTGCTCCCGAAGACATTTACCACTGCTTAATTTTATGTTAAAATTGGTGATGTGTGAGTTCTAGAACATTCTAAGCCACATACATTGTTTTCAATGATGAGTGGGAGTTTAGTTTATGAACATCACAAGTTGGAAGTTTGTCAAATGAGAGCAGTATTTAGGAAACTAAAGCTTATGGAAAAACATGAGAATATAAATTTCTGGGAAAGGAAAATTTGTAATGCAAGAAATCTGTACTTTATAAATGATGGCATGTAGATACAGAGGGAAAAACTAGTCATGGATTATAATTGTAGGTTGTGATAGCTCATGTCTTGGAATATTGACAATTTATCAGTCTCCTCACAGCCGACTTCATGGCTTGGTTCCTCAGACTGTATATGACGGGATTAAAGGTGGGGGGCACGGTCGTGTAGAACATAGAAATGACCAGGTCAGACATGGATGGGGTCCCTGAGGCCGGCTTCAGATAAGCAAAGAATGCAGTGGAGACAAACAGCACCACAACCAGCAGGTGGGGAAGGCAGGTGGAGTAGGCCTTGGCCTTCACTTCTGTGGATGGGATCTTCCTGACAGCGGAGAAGATGTGGACATAGGAAATGACAATGAAAATAAAGTAGCAGATACACAACAATGCAACAAAAAGAACGGGGGCAAGTTTGTTCATTACATTTCCTGAGCAGGAAATAGCCAATAACTGGGGGATGTCACAGAACTGGTGGACCACGCTGGACCCATAGTAGGACAAGGAGAAGGTTCCAGCTGTGTGCATCACAGCATAGAGACCCCCACCCAGCCAGGACACAGCTGTCAGCTGCACACACCTTTCCCTGCTCATTTTGACCTCATAGAGGAGGGAGGAAAACAAAGGGCAGGCAAGCAAGAGAAGTGAATCTGATTTAAATGCACGTCACAGGAGGGGACCTGAGGACAGCACTCATTGTGCTGCCTTTCTCTGGGCCCTGCCAGCTCTGTTCTCCACCACAAGCCATGTTCCCCGCTTGTCCCCCAGTGGATGGGTTATTTCGCATCTGACACTCAAAATGGATTGGGCATCATCCCTGGGTGATTTGAAGAGGCCCACTGTCCTCTTCAGCATCCCTTTTGGCTGCTTCTCAACCTCTCAGGACCTCCTGACCTTGGCACCAGTGGTTGGCCTTCTCCGAGTTGGCTTCCTGATGCATCTCCTGCCTGGCTACAGAGACCTGGCGAGGGCGCCAAGCTCTGCCAGCCCAGGGCTGCTGGCACACTCACCCTGTCCCACTGTCAGCCGTCCCAGGGGCACACTGCCACGCCAGGCTAAACGCACGACAGCTCCCACGATAGGTGGCCATAGGCCAGCATGGCCCAGTGGTCGCCCTTGGATCTTCATGTCCCGGGGTCTGCACATGACCCTGTCCCCCCGGGCCCCATAATCAGCCATCAATGTGCCCAAGCCCGGCCTCAGCAGGATTGCCTCTTGGGGTCATCAGTATGAAATTTGCCACTGGCGAGCTCTGAATGATTGGCAGGGCCTCGGTTTCCCTATCAAGTCTGCAGCCTCAGGGGTGGGGGGGCAGGTGCTGTCTGGCTGCCTCTGCCTCCCGCAAGGTTCTAGGTGTTTCCCAGCATATTGCCCTGCATCTCCAGGGCCTCGTCTGCCTCCTGCACTCAGCCGCTCTTCCTGGACATTGGCCGCCAGCTGTGCTCCCGCAGGGACTCCAACAATATGTTTGACTCCAGTGACAGAGGCCACTTGGTGCGTCTTCTCTCTGTGAAAAATCCTGCCACCTGCACCACTTGTTTTCCACCCATTCAGCTCGAGGAGGTCCACTGTCGCTTCTCACAGACAAAAGGGAATTGTGTGGCCTTTAGATTTTTCAGGCCTTTAATGCTGACTCACGGGACTGAGCAGCTCTCACCCTCATTTCTCTGGCTGTCTCCCCTCCCCCTGGATCTAGAGTGACCACACCCTTACACTCCCTCGCCTGAGGGCACTGGGGTCCCTGTTACATGTGCATGCCCTGTGCACTCTGGCCCAGGTGCCCACCATCACAGGCACATGGGCAAGACCACAGAGGCCACCACAGAGGCTGATGGCAGGAGTGCTGGAAAAGAAGCCTGATTTTTAACTCAACTACCCTAGAGGCCCAAACTTTATTCATTTATACCAAAGGTGCAGAAGCACAAGCAGAAAATCATAGTAGGATTCAATCTGCCCCCCTCAGCCAAACCATCCTCCAGCTTCAGGTTGAGGATAAGTTCTTAAATATGTGTTTTTAGTGAGAATGGGTACTTTTAATTTTAGATAGATAAAAAGCAAAGAGAACATAGAGAAACTTTGTGAATAGTGTTATGCGAGAGGCAGAATTATTACACAAGGAACATTTATTTATAAAACTTCAAAATATTGTTTGGAATTTTAGAGGGGAAACAAGCATGTCAGACAGAGAATCAACACTCGAGGCCTGGTTGGAAGAGGAGGTGACCCAGGGTGGGAGAGCCTCATCTCCCCCGGGGCCAGGCCTTCCCGGCAGCCCGGACACTTGCCTAAGGACGCCTGCCCTGTCTCCCATGCCTGGGCTTGGCTCTGTTTCTGGATGGCATCTGGCAAGTGGAAAAGGTGCGGTGTGGGGGGCTCCCCACTTAGTCCAGAATCAGGAGTGGCAGCACAGTGACCCAAGGGACCGCTGCTCGCTGCTCACCCCCTCCCCACTCTGCCCGGCCTCTCCAGCTGTGCTTTCCACCAGCTGTGGAGCTGCCCTTGTCCTGGGGCTTCGAGAAATTCCTCTCCCGAGATATGAGGACCCCCTCGTGGTCCCCAACAGGGCAGCTTAAAATAAAATGATATTGTAACATTTTAGCCCAACTGAAGGGAAATATTTTCACGTTTCTATGTTCACAAACTTCATGCTCTTAAGGGGAGTGAGAGTTTAAGGAAAATGATGTAAATCAGGAAAAATTATGACTTCTGTAATATTTCCTGACAAATATGACTAGAACTTGATAACATTGTCCCAGAAAGTGCTGACTAGACAGAAACCAGCCTCTCGGCAGTGCCATGGTGGAGAAGCCCCTCTGCAGGCTCAGCGGGAAGCCTGAGGCTGAGGGTGTGAGGGACACGCACTGCCCAGCAGCGGCCGGGACACAGCTGAGACGGGAGGCACACCTGGCTCTTCACTGGGACCCACAGAAGGATGTGCCTGCGGTGGGGTCAACCCCTGTGGTTGTTCCTCCTGAGAGGCCCTGTCGTTGTCGCCTGTGGGTGTGTTCCCTGTCCACGTCAGGGCTGCCGGGCCCATAGCCTCAGGATCCCAACACTGTGGGTTGCCCTCAGATCAGCCAAGCAATGAAAGTGGGGCACCGGGAAGGGCGTGCATCGCGAGGGGTGACCCAGAATGCCGGGGGCTGGTAACTGAGGCAGGACAAGGGACCCCAGAAACTGAGGCATGGACGCCGTGATAAGACTGACAACGTGGCCAGGATGAGGGCTGGGTCCCCATCTCAGTGCCATGTGGTCCCGCAGTGAGAGGGCCTGGGGATGCCCGACCCCTGCCCTCAGATGCCAGCACATTTCTCTCCTCGCCCTCCCTTTCCCCGTTGTCCTCCAGCCCCACAGCTGCCCCGGGTCCTGGTTCCAGGACCAAGGGTCTGGGCCTGGCTCATCAGCAGCGCCCTGCCCTATGCAACCTGCTCCCAGCTCCCACTCCCCAGGGTGTCACCGCAACACCTGGGCTCTCCTTGGAGCCGAGGCACTCCCGGGAGTGACACCCCATTTTCTCCTGCTCAGCAGGGGGTGCGGCTGCAGGGGCAAGGGCAGGGTCGTCGCCTCTGAGGAGAGTCTTTATTGGCTCAGGGGAGGTCATGAGACCAAGGGGCAGCTGTGGTGCTGCTCGAGGTGGACGTGGTGGACACAGTGCCATCACCACAAGTATCGCATCCGCAGGTTAATAACACTCATGTTTAAGATATTTTCATGGACCTCGTGTGTTATAAGCAGTCAGGAGAGCATGGAGACAAGTGACGGCTCCCAGAGTAAACACTGGAGAGGAGGAACCTCACCCCCAGTGCATGGTCTCAGGGTGGAGACAGAGCCTTGAGGTCCCGGAATCCATCGCACAGAAGCTGCTGGAGATGAAACATTTAAAATATTGCCGTGCTTAATTTTTATGTAATATACCTTACATAGTGTAAAATATAACGTAGTTCCAAAGTAGAAGAAGAGGATGCAAATATTACCCACAGGGAAGTTGACAAGAATTCTAGGCATGAGACATCAAAATACAATTTTGACAGCTAAGGGAGCCTAAACACACAGACAAACCAATGTCTCCGAGCTAAACACTTTCACTGTACATATGCAGTTTCAGTAAGAATTCATGGATATTTTGTTTTTATTATAGTACATCAAAGAGAGTAGTCCTGTTAGAAACAAATCCGACATCTGGATTAATATTCACATCAACTGTCAGTTTCAATCACAGATTCCTTTCCCAAGATGTGTTGGTCCTTCCATCTCTGGCAGATTCAGGAGCAGATGCTCCTTGTCCTTTGAACAGAAATATGAATTTGTCTCAGAGGGAGGTGACCCATTACATTCGTGAAGGTGAGGGATCCACTCAAAGGTACCCCCCTCCCCTCCACTAGCACGAAGGCCCCTCAGTGGAGACACACACAGGAAAGAAGGAACTGAAGCCCAGAACTGCAGTCTGGTGACCCAAAGGCTCCCAAGGAGCGATCCCTTTTACCACAGCTTCACTCTACATAACTTTTGGTAATGTGTGAGTTCTAGAACATTCTTTCTACACCAAATACATAGTTAAACAATGAGTGAGAATTCAGTTTATTTGAATGTAACACAGTTGAGGTTTGGTAAAGGATTAGGAAACTACAGTTAATGGAAGAATATGAGAATATAAATTTCTGGAAAAGGAGAATTTCTAATGCAAGAGTCTATACTATATAAATTATGACATGTAAGAGTTAGAGGGGAAAAACAGAATGAATGAGGAGTTTCTTTTAGCTTGTGGTATCTCACTTGTTGGTGTATTGGCCATTTATCAGTCTCCCCACAACCATTTTCAAGGCTTGGTTCCTCAGACTGTATATGATGGGATTTAAGGTGGGGGGCACCATCGTGTAGAACATAGAAATGACCAGATCAGAAAGGGACTGGGTCACTGAGGTTGGCTTCAGATAAGCAAAGCATCCAGTGGAGAGAAACAGCACCACAGCCAGCAGGTGGGGAAGGCAGGTGGAATGGACTTTGGACTGACATTCTGTGAATGGGATCTTCCTGACAGCAGAGAAGATGTGGACATAGGAAATGACAATGAAAATAAAGTAGCAGATACTCAACACCACAGTTATGAGAATGGGTGAAAGTTTGTTCATCACATTTCCTGAGCAGGAAAGAGCCAATAATTGGGGGATGTCACAAAAGAACTGGTGGACCACGTTGGACACACAGTAGGACAAGGAGAAGGTTCCAGCTATTAGCATGACAGAGATGATGCCCACACCCAGCCAGGACACAGCTGTCAGCTGCACACACCTGTCCCTGCTCATGATGACCTCATAGTGCAGGGGGTGGCAGCATACCGGTCAAAGCTCATCACTGTGAGCAGGTACAAGTCTGTACCTACTGAAAGAATCAGCACAAACACCTGGACGACACAGCCTGGGAAGGAGATGGAGCTGCTGTGCCTCAGAGAGTTGGCAATGGACTTGGGGACCTTGGCTGAGATGAGGCAGAGGTCCGAGAAGGACAGACTCCTCAGGAAGAAGTACATGGGGGTTTGGAGGTGCCAGTCCAGGGTGGTGATGAGGATGATAATTCCGTTCCCCAGCAGGGCGCACAGGTAGACCAGGGAGAAGAGCAGCAGGTGAGGGAAGCCCATGGTCCCCTGGGTGGGGAAACCCAGGAGGATGAATTCTGTCATGATTGTGCGATTGGTCACCCCCGGAGCTATCATCTGTGTAAAAGAAGAAAATGGGAAAAGCCTCAATCATCCAATATTGAAAATATAAGGGGTTATCAATATAAGTTAAAAATTCAATGTATTTTCTACATACTTATTCCTTCTAGGCGCATCTGTGTATAAAGTTTTATTCAACTCATTTATTTCCTTCTAATGTGAAAGTGCCATTATTATATTCTCCAAATATGTCTGCCAGATTGGTGAGAGACTCAAATTTCAACTGTCCCCTACAAAACTTGAACACATTAGAATCCCTTATATGTCAACAAACCTCCCACACTACGCACCCCGCCCCAGTCTCACTGCTCCTGCTCCTGCCCAGGCCCCAGCGTCTCTGCCCAGCACATCTCCCAGAGGTTGTCCAGGGCACAGCCTAGAGGACACGTGACCATGCCCAGCCCCTTCCCACCCTGGAGAGCCTGACCCTGCTCCTCCAGCACAGCCCTGGTCTGGGGAGGCCCCACAGTGACGGGTGTGCAGGGAGATGGGGTGTGCGTGTCCCTGTTCCTGCCCACAGGACCCGACACTGTCCTGGAACTGAATGATCTGGGCTCGGCGTCCCCATGCAGCATGTTCTGACACCTCCTCTGTCAGATTCCTTCCCCTGTGGCCTCACTGCTGCCTCCTGGTCTGTCCCCTCGTCTCCTCATCTCCCTGTCCCTGACTCCCCACATCTGAGGACCAAGAGACCGCGTTTCCCGCAGAGTCTCCTCCTGGGTCACACCCACACGTCCCTCCTACAGGATGGGCTCTTCGACCCCGGGACCCTGCCGGCCCCTCTGTCCCCCTCAGACTCATGCACATCTGTGCAGTGAGGAGGCGGCTCCGGGGCTGAGCTGGACAGTCTGTGCATGTGGCTGTCCCTGCTGGTCCCAGGGCCCGGGTCCCCTGGGTGCGGGTTTGTTCCTCCCCCGAGCCCCGTGCATGCTTGGGGACGTCTAGATATGGGGCTGCCCTGCCCTCTCTCCCGCCCCCAATCTCACCCTCTCCCCCTTCTGTGGGGTGAAGGAGGGGCAGGCACTGGGGAGGCAGGATTTTGGAGTAGAATACAGGAAATAACTTTGTGGATATACATTAGTGTAAACAATCCAATATCATTTAATTACAAAATAAATTAGGATACAATTTGGTCTAGTTGTAGAAATCATTTGATTACCCTAAATGTAATGATGAAGTATGTTTTGCATAGATCTCTTCCTGACATTTAAAAAAAAAAAAACCTGTTTCTCTTCCTTTTACAATATCACTAACAATCCTTGAGTGACAGAGTTGGAGAAAAACCCCAAGTCCAGGTCCATAAATAGTCAGATGTCCCTGCCACCCGCACTTCATCATCAGAGCCATGAAACTCTCCCCAAAGTTGAGTAAAAAGTTATTGAATCTCTACTTGACATATTGGTCATAGGATTTAAGGACAAAATGACATAACATTCTGATTTTTAACAATAAGTATTATTTTAAATTCATATTAAGTTTAGCATCCCTCACATTAATGTCATCAAATGTTTTGATTGTATTTGACACTGAACACACACGGACACACTGTGCTGAGTGCCCAACCACAGTGAGGATGTGATGTTATATGTACTGTAAGTCAAGATCTACTTTATGATAATGCTATAAAACGTCATAGTACTTGGAACAGTTAAAATAAAAAAAAGTTATTTTCTCCCATTGAAATTCATCCCAGGAGAATACGGAATTGTGAAATCCAGCAACTTGTGCATCTTAAGAATTTATTAGTTTCATTATTTATAAAATAAGATTTTAACTGCTATGCACTCTCCAATGTAAAAAGAAGCTTGGAATCTAAAATCTTTCAAGTGTGAGTGGATTCTCCTCTGCAAATAGCTGGGGGCAGATACCTGATATCTGGGGAGGAAAGTTCCCGCTGCCGTGTCCTGTCCCTCTCCTGAAGTTGTGGCCATGGCATGGACAGTGGGTGTCCCAACCTCCTACTCCATGGTCGTGGCTCGTGGGGATGCCTCTGAGCACTCACAGGAAGTTCCATTCTGTCCTGTGCCACCTCGTGGACAGAGCAGGGCCTCAGGGCTGGGCTATTTGAGCTCTGGAGCTGGTGTCCGCGGGTTGGACACTGTCCAGATTCCAGCCCTCAGGGACCCTCCTCTAGAGGGACAAGCGCCCTTTTTCAGGTCACTGTCTTAATTGGCGTCATCCTGTAGCACATTCAGTGGGTAATTGGTGCACTGAGTGTGCCAAAGGCAGTTGTGTTAGTGGTTTGCACCTCAGTGGAAAGGAATGTAATTCATCCCCTTTCAGGCTCCACCACCATAGACTGAGCCTACTATGGGGCACCCGGGTGTGGCCACGTCGTCAAATCCACAGATGAGCCCACTTCACAGGAAGCTGGAAAGTCTCTGCCTCCCCCTGTGCACCATCCTGGGGCCTGGCAGGTGTGGGGGGTGGACAAGGGCCTTGTAGGGGCAGGAGGGGGAGGGAGTTGAAAAACCAGGATGAGATCCCCCAGGAGCGAGAAGGGGAAGCACCTGGATCTTCTGACACGAGAATTTGTTTGTGTGACTCAGAATTTGTTTATTTAAAAATGGCATTTACTCTCAGCACCTATAACTCTTTCATCACATTTGAACTGTTGTCGTGTGTGAGGGAAGCTTGTGTTTATCTTCCACTGCGGGTCAGTCCTGAGGCAGAGCTGTCCGGTGTGTCCATGGGGTGGTCTGGGTCTAGGGCTCTGACACAGCAGAGTGGGGGACCCTCTTGCAGCTGTGGGTCTCCCGCAGAGTCCTCATAGGGCCCACCAGGTCAGGCACAGACAACGGGTTGGCGGTTACTGACTGAGGAGACAGGGGATTACAGTCCTGGGCCAAAACACTGTCCTACCTGTGTCCACAGCGTCTGCCAGGCCCATCCCACAGCTGCCCAGAAAGATGGCGCCTCCCTGAGGGAGGTGGAGCTGGAGGCCCAGGATGGACTAGGTTGGGGGTGCATCCAGGCTTGGGGGGGTGTGTGGGTGCTGACTCCAGGCCCTGTGGCAGCCCCGGCTCATGGACCCCTGACGGCCTGTTCACCCCTTTCCGGGCCGCCCACTCTGAGGCCATGTGCCATGCAGCGTTCCCTGAGGAATGTGCGCCTGCGCCTGTGGGGGTCGTGGGTTTGGGCTGGCCCCTCAGACCAGGGTGGGCGGCAGCGTCCACCCAGCCCTGTGTCCACTGCAGGAGGTGGGCAGCTCCACTGTGTCTGTGAACCAAGGTGGGACCCGCCCACCCTCAACCCAGACCTGCCTGGGTCTTCCTCTCCTTTCCCTGAAACCCCAAATGCTGGTGCCAGAGTCCCCAGAACCAGCTCCCAGGAGACGGACTGCTCAGATGGGCCGAGGGCCATTGGGAACCTGTTGAAGAAGCTGTGCCCAGGCCACTGTCACTTTTCCAGGTCTGACGATGCCCCCGGGTTTGGGCAAAGGACAGTTAGTGCTTGGTCTGCAAAGGACAGAGAGGACACCTGCTCCCAGGCCTGGGTGGACCCAGCTGCCCGTGGGAGGGGCGACTCCCCCTGAGGGACCCTGAGTCTATGGGGTAACAAGCTGCCCCACTGTTCACCAGAGACAAGCATTTTGGTACAAGGAGACACCCCTCATCCCGGGGCAACGGCCATGTCACAGGGGCCCACAGGCACTAGAGGGTGTGGAGAAAGGGCCCCGTTAGATGGCTGGGGAGACAGAGAAACTATGCAGAGCAACTACCTTGGCTTAAAACTCCAGAATGGATCAAGCAGCGGGTCACACGCGGGCATGGGCAGCAGGATTCTCTCACAGCTCTGCCATCATCACGGTGGAATCATCCCCAGCAGGCCCGCTCGGCCCACGGACCAAGGACCAGATGGTGGCACATCCACACAGATGGTAGCACATCCACACCCGGGTGGGCACGGACAGGGCGAGGGCAGGGCCGTGCAAAAGGAGGGAGTTTTAGAAATACACACAGCAAAGCAAGTCAGACATGGACACACAATCAGGGGGCGGCAGAACACAGGCATTTGAGCAGGGAAAAACATGAAAAGTCATGGGGAACAACCCCTTGAGGCTCTGAGAGGGACGGGAGGGCATGGGGACAAAGGAGGGGCTGGTGTCCCTGTGACACAACCACCTGTGAGGGTGGCTGGAGGACCCGGGCGTGCACTTGTAGACAGTCTCTGTGACTGAGGGAAAGAAAGGCGAGCTTTACTTGCTGGCGTACTGGCCCTTCATCAGTCTCCCCACAGCCGACTTCATGGCTTCATTCCTCAGACTGTATATGACAGGATTAAAGGTGGGGGGCACCGTCGTGTAGAACATAGAAATGACCACGTCAGACATGGACGGGGTCTCTGAGGTCGGCTTCAGATAAGCAAAGAGCCCAATGGAGACAAATAGCAACACAACCAGCAAATGGGGAAGGCAGGTGGAGTAGACTTTGGCCTTCCCTTCTGTGGATGGGATCTGCCTGACAGCAGAGAAGATGTGGACATAGGAAATGATGATGAAAATGAAGCAGAACATATCCAATGTCATACACATAAAAAGGGGGACAAGTTCACTCATCACATTTTCTGAGGATGAAATAGCCAATAACTGGGGGACGTCACAGAAGAACTGGTGGAACACGTTGGACCCACAGTAGGACAAGGAGAAGGTTCCAGCTGTGAGCATCACAGAGATGAAACATCCACCCAGCCAGGACACAGCTGTCAGCTGCACACACCTGTCCCTGCTCATGATGACCTCATAGTGCAGGGGGTGGCAGATGGCAGCATAGCAGTCAAGGCTCATCACCGTGAGCAGGTGAAGCTCTGCAGCTGCTGAAATAACCATCATGAAGACCTGGAGGACACAGCCCGGGAAGGAGATGGAGCTGCATCTGGTTTTTCTATTCGGTTTCATTGATCCGTGAGTCTGTTCTGGTTCCAATACATGCAGTTTTGATTATTATGCCTTTGTAGTATAGTTTGAAATCTGGGCAAGTGATGCCTCCATTCCTATCTTTATTTTATTTTATAAGGAGAGCTTTTTTCTCTTTTTTTTTTCAGGAAAGCTTTGGCTATTCATGGTTTTTGGTGGTGCCATATGAATTTCATCAGTATTTGTTCTATTTCTTTGAAGAATGACATTGAAATTTTTATTGGAATAGCACTGAATCTGTAAATTACTTTTGGGAGGATGGCTATTTTGATAATGGTAATTCTTCCAATGCATGAGCAGGGGGTGTCTTTCCATTTCTTTGTGTCTTCTTCTATTTCTTTTAACAATGTTTTATACTTTTCTTTGTATAGGTCCTTTGCCTCTTTTGTTAGGTTTATTCCCAGGTATTTGATTTTTTTTTTGTTTCAATAATAAAAGTGATGTTTTTTTCTTGATTTCTTCTTCAGATTTAATGTTTGTGTATAGGAAGGCTACTGATTTTTGCGTGTTGATTTTGTATTCTGCTACTTTACTAAACTGATTGATTAGTTTAATTAGTTTTTCTGTGGAGTTTTTGGGGTTCTCTATGTATAGTATCATATCATCTGCAAATAGTGATATTTTGACATCTTCTTTTCCTATTTGGATGCCTTGTATGTCTTTCTCCTGTCCTATTGCTCTGACTAGGACTTCCAGTATTATGCTGAAAAGCAGTGGTGAGAGTGTACATCCTTGTCTTGTTCCAGATCTAAATGGAAATGCTTTCATATTTTCACCATTGAAAAGGCGAGGATGATACTGGCTATGGGCTTGTCATATATGGTCTTTATGATGTTGAGGTATGTTCCTTGCTTTCCAAGAATTTCAAGGGCCTTTATCATAAATGGGTGTTGTACTTTGTCAAAAGCTTTGTCAGCATCTATTGATATTATCATATGGTTTTTATGTTTCTTTTTGTTGATGTGTTGGATTGCATTGATTGATTTTCAGATGTTGAACCATCCTTGTGTCCCCAGAATAAATGCTACTTGGTCGTGGTGAATTATCTTATGGATGCACTGTTGGATTCTGATAGCTAAGATTTTATTAAGGATTTTTGAATCAGTGTACATTAGACAGATTGGTCTGCAGTTTTCTTTTTTTGTGTTGTCCTTGTTTGGTTTTGGAATTAGTGTAATGTTGGCTTCATAGAACTTGTTTGGTATTATCCCTACCTTCTCAATTTTTTTCTTGGTATAAAACATCAGAAATTTATTGGCTCATAATTCTGGAGGCCAGAAGTCCAAAATTAAGGTGATAGCAAAGCCTCTGTCCTCTGGCCTCTGTCATGCTCTGGGAAAGGAACTGCTTCTTGCCTTTCTCATAGCTTTTGGTAGCCTCAAGCTCCTGTTGGCTTGTAGGTACATCTCTCTAGTCACATGGCTGCCTTCTCCCTGTGTTTTCGCATCATCGTCCCTCTGTGTGCATCTGTCTCTGTGTTCAGATTTTTTTTTAATAAAGACATCTGGATTAAGTCCACCTAATAACTTATTTTAGCTTGAGAATCTCTATAAAGATTATATTTCCCAATAAGGTCATATTCTGAGGCACTGAGGATTAGGACTCCAACATATCTTATTTTTTTTCACATTTGATATGCATTTTATTTTATTTTTTATTTTTTTTTAATTTTTACTTTATTTTTATATTCCCCATACAATTGCAACCCCTTATTTTGACCTCAATCTCTCCTTTCCTCACCCCCCAACCCTCATAGAGTGTCTCCAGTTCATAGTTGTTGGTTGCTTTTGATTTTTACTTGACCTACTACACATAGACCTTACATATGATCCAGCAATTCCACTCCTAGGTATTTACCCAAAGGACATGAAAACATCAATTCCAAAGAGCACCTGCACCCCTATGTTTATGGCAGCACTGTTTACAATAGCTAAGCTATGGAAACAACCCAGATGCCCAAAAATAGATGACTTGATCAAGACCATCTGGTACATATACACAATGGAATATTTCTCAGCATTCAAAAAAGATAAACACATGCAATTTGCAGCAACATGGATGGCACTGGAAGGGATCATGCTCAGCGAAATAAACCAGAAAGAAAAAGAAAAATACTGGGTGGTCTCACTCTTAGCAGGAATCTAGAAAACTTAAATAAGAGACCAGGAAAAAGAATAACTATAAGAAAGTAAACACCTTCTCAATTTTTTGAAATAATTTAGAAGGATGGGCACTAATTCGTTCTGAATGTTTGGTAGAATTCATTTGTAAATCCATCTGCTCCTGGGCTTTTGTTTTTGGGGAGGGTTTTAATTACCATTTCAATTTCACTGCTTGAAATTGGACTGTTTAGGTGTTTTATTTCTTCTTTAGCTAGCTTTGGGTGACTGCAGAGTTGTAGGAATTTGTCCATCTCTTCTAGATTGTTGAGTTTGTTTGTGTATAACTGTTCATATTAGTTTCTGATTATTCTTTAGATTTCTGCTGTGTCTGCTGGGATTTCTCCTTTTGCATTTGTGATCCTATTTATTTGTTCTTTCTCCCATTTTCCTTTGTGAGCCTGGCTAGGGGTTTGCCTATTTTAATTATTATTTTTTAAGAACCAACTTTTTATTTCATTGATCTTATTTTTTTTCATTTCTATTTCATTTATTTCTGCTTTGATTTTTAGTATTTCCTTTCTTCTACTGGTTTTGGGTTTTTTTGTTGTTCTTTTTCTGGTTCTTTGAGATGTGTGATTGGGTTATTTCTTTGAGTTATTTTTTGTTTGTTTATGTGAGCCTGTATTGCTGTATATTTTCCTCTTATTACTGCTTTTGCTGTATCCCACACATTTTGGAAATCAGTGTCCTCCTTGTCATTCAACTTAAAGTATTTTTTTTTTAATTTCTTCTTTGATCTCCTCATTAGTCCAATGGTCTTCCAGTAGTGTGGGTTTCAATTTCCGTGAATTAGAAGGGTTCCTTGCCTTCTTTTTATGGTTTATTTCTAGTTTGATTTATTCGTGGTAAGAGAAGATGATTGGTATGATTTCAACCTTGGAGTATCTGTTGATATTTGTCTTGTGTCCCAGTATGTGATCCATCCTGGAGAATGATCTGTGTGCACCCGAGAAAAATGTGTACTCAGATTTTTTTTTGGTTTAGTGTTCTATAGGTGTCTGTTAAGCACATGAGCTCTAGATCCTTTCTTAGAACTTTAGTGTCCTTACTTATTTTTTTTTGTCTCTTTGCTCCATCCATTGTTGATAGTGGTGTGTTGAAGTCTCCTACTACATACATGTTTTCTCTGATGTTGGTTTTCAGAGATGATAATATTTGTCTGATATATTTTGGTGCTCCTTCGTTTGGTGAGTATATGTTAATGAAGTAATGTCTCCTTGATCATGGTGTAGTGACCGTCTGGGTCTTTATTTTTTTACCTTTTTGAGTTTGAAATCTATTTTATCTTACATAAGTATTGCTGTTCTTACCTTCTTTTTTGGTCCGTTTGTTTGTAGGATTGTTTTCCATTCTTTTACTTTCAGTCTATTTTTATCTTTTGTAGTTAAATGTGTTTCCTGGAGACAGCAAAAGGTTGGATCTTGTTTCTTAATCCAGGCTGTGATGCTGTGTCTGTTTATTGAAGATTTTAGTCCATTTAAATTTAGATTTAATATTGATATGTTAGTGTCTGTATTTCCATTTTGTTTGTCTTTTCTCTGGTTTTATTTATTTTTTAATTAAAATTTTTGGTCTTGTTTCATTCTTATTCATCCCTCTGTTGGTTCTGTCTTTAGGAATCCTTGTAGTATTTTTTGGACTGGGGGTTTAGTCATAATGGCATTCCAGAGTTTCCATTTGTCTGAGAAGGTCTTTATTCTTTCTTCATAGAGGAAGGGAAACTTTGCAGGATAGAGTATTCTTGGTTGGCATTTGTTGTCTTGGAGCCTGTTGACTATGTCCCTCCACTCTCTTCTTGCCCATGGTGTTTCTTCAGAGAAGTCTGATGTCAGCCTGTTTGGTTTTCCTTTGAACGTTATCTGTTTCTTCCCTCTTGTCAGCATCATTATTTTTTCCTTGTCTCTGATTCTTGGGAGTTTTACTATTATGTCTTGCTGACTTTTTCCTTCCATCGTGGAAGTTTGGTGTTATTTTTGCTTTTCCTACATCTATTTCAGCTCCTTCTTCGCATTTGGGAAGTTCTCTTCAATTATTTCCTTGAATATTTTCTCTGTTCTTATGTCTATATCCTCTCTTTCTGGGATTCCTATAACGTATATTTCATTTCCTCATGGAGTCAGATAGTTCCCGAAGTCTTTCTTCTTTCTTTTTCCTTTGTACTTCTCTTTCCTTTTCTGTTTTGAATCTTCTTTTTTTTATTTCTGGGTCTTCAAGAGTGCTTATTCATTCTTCCATTTCAACTATTCTGCTTTCACTGCTTTTCCCGGAGTTCTTTAGCTCCTCCATTAATCCTTTGATCTCCTGCATTTCTTTCACTTCCCTCTTTAGGGACTCAATTTCATTCTTCTGATCATTGATTATTTTCCCTTATCATTGTTTTATGACTTCTTTCAATTTTTCAATCATGGCAATTTTAATTTCTCTATCTGGAAGGCTCAGAAGTTCTCCCAAGTCACTGTTGTTGCAATCTGGTGGGTGATTTTCTTTATTTGGTGTGTCTTTTCCCTGAGGACTTGCTTGGTTGCTTGTAGTTTTTCTTCTCCCTGCTGCTTGTTTTCTAATATGTCCTATGTGTTGGGACATTGTATCACTGGTACTGGCCGGCATTTTTTGGTGTGCTCTTTCTGAGATGTTGAAAACTGGTGGTCCAGTCAAGTCAAAAACTGTTATACCAGAAGTCCAGTAGTGCAGTGGTACTATGAATATGTTAGTGGTTACTGTCACAGAAAATCTCCTCCTTCTGTATTTGTTTAATTCCAGAGGTGGGTCTTGCAGTCCCACAGACTGCCCTGGCCTTGGCTGGATTGCCCACTTGGCTCCAAATCACTGGATCCCCCATCTGCTGCTCCGACTGGCTGCCAGACAGGGGCCTGGATTGTGGGGCTTTTCGGCTCACCTCTGGCTGTGGGGGGAGCACTTTCCCAGTTTCACACAGTCTAGGTGGATTCCGGACGCAAATATACCTGGTCTAAAATGGTGAGTCAAGAGGGTATTCCCCTGTGCCCATGGTCTAGAAATTAACAGTTTTAATTCATACAACCTTGAGACATTTCATATTTTATTAAGGTAAATATTTTAATTATGTTGTAAAAAGATGGCAAAAATGTTGGCAATGAATATTCTCAGCATAATGGTTTGATTGAGCTTCTTAATTCAATACATATATTACATTCTTATTATATCCCATAACTGTCATTGATGGGTAAATTATTAACAGTATCAAAAATTAATGTTAACAAAGTTATTTATTGACAGAAAACATAAAAGTGCCAATCATTTGAACACTTTATAGTATAGCAAGTTGTCAGCCCAGAAGTTCAAAGATCAAGATTCTGCCACCTCTTCTACTGTCCTTGGCTGGTTTCCAGATTTCCCTTGTGCCACATGGGACTCTCCTGGGCTGGAGGCAAGGTCAGCCTCACTCACTCCTCACAGAGCAAACTGTTTGAGAGTGACTGAATGTCTGGTATCCAATTGGAACTACATTTTATCATGAAATATTTGGTGTGAACTTTTCAAAGATCAAGCATCACAGACAGGAAAGCAAAGGTCAATACTGTCAGCAGAGAGGAGCTGAGGCCAGACAGTAGCCACACCCACGGGCATTTTACTTTCCCAAATTATATCTTCTTCAAATCCTTTGTATCTTTATGTCAACACTAAATAATAGTATTATTTTATTATACACTAATCTGATGAGCTTTCTCGTTTGAATATGTCCATAGAAACGGAGACACTCTGGGTAATTTTCCTATGAGGTGCCCACAGGACTTGTCCCCAAATTCCCAGGCACCCAGGTAATTAAATAGATGGGGACAATAGTGTGGGGTGATGCTGCGGTGCCATTCCTCAGTGATTTCTGGAAATAGTAGAATTGATGTAGGTTACTCTTTTAATTTTGCTTTTATAAATATAACTTATTAATTTCTCTTATTTGTTCCAAAAAATTTCTATGCTTTACATTTTTGTAATATTTTAAATATTTTTAAAAATATTTTAATGTTTAAAAATTTTAAATATTGATGGGCAAATTATAACAGTATCAACAATTAATGTTAGCAAATTTATTTATCGACAGAAAACATAAAATGGCCAATCATTTGAACACTTTATAATATAACAAGTTGCCAGCCCAGAAGTTCAAAGATCAGGATTCTGCCATGTGTTCTACAGTCCCTGCCTGGTCTCCAAATGTCAATATTTAATATTTTAATATTTAAAATATTATTTTTTATTATTTAAAATATTAATATTTTAAAATTTTATCTAAATATTTAAAACTTTATTTAAAATTTCATTTAAAAGTTTATTTAACTATGAACCAGAGATAATTTTTGGGGGGTGGGGGGCAGGAAGGAAGGACTGGGGTAATAATGGGGGTTGCAATTGTATGGGGAATATAAAAATAAAATTTATTATTTAAAACAAAAGTTTATTTAAAATTTTATTATATAAAATACTAATGTTTTAATAATATTTAAATTAAAAATATTTTAGATAATATTTGAATTTAAATATTATCTAAATTTTTTTGAACTTATTATATAAATATTTAAAACATTTTTGTAATATTTTAGTAATCATACTGCACAGGAAATTAACATTCTTATTTCTAAGTGTGTTTATGGTAAATGCTGGTGGCACCCACACCAGTGCTTACAGGAGGGTCTCTACCATGGCACTTGTGGTCCTTACTGACAGTAGATGGTGAATATTCAGATTCTAACTTGTACCCTAAAGCCTTGTTGATGCTATGAAGGCCTCACTCACTAAGTACAGGGGCCTCGGCCCCAACAGTGGCCCCTGGTCCCATAAGTGACCGAGAGGGTCTGTGACATTAGAGGGGAAGCCGCCTTAGAGACTGGAGATGCTGCCCCAGTGAGAGAACTGCTGACAACTGAGAAGAAGCCCAAACATCTCCTTTCTCAGCTGGGAGCTAAAGCAATGGAGACCAGCAAAGAGTGGTTGGAAGTTCAGTTCCCTCCAGTATACACAGAATATCAAAGTGCACATAGTTTGAAGTCTGGGAGTGTAATGCCTCCATTCCCTTCTTTTTTTTTTTTTTTTTTTCAGGAGAGCTTTGGCTATTCGGGGTTTTTTGTGATTCCATATGAATTTCATCAATAATTGTTCTATTTCTTTGAAGAATGACATTGAAATTTTGATTGGAATAGCATTGAATCTGTATATTGCTTTTGGAAGGATGGCCATTTTAATAATGTTTATTCTTCCAATCCATGAGCAGGGGATGTCTCTCCATTTCTTTGTGTCTTCTTCTATTTCTTTTAACAGTGTTTTATAGTTTTCTTTGTATAGGTCCTTTACCTCTTTTGTTAGATTTATTCCCAAATATTTGATTTTTTTTGTTTCAATAAAAAAAGGGATTTTTTTTTATTTCTTCTTCTTCAGATTTATTGTTTGTGTATAGGAAGGCTACTGACTTTTGCGTGTTGATTTTTTATCCTGCCACTTTACTGAACTGATTGATGAGTTGAATTAGTTTTTCTGTGGAGTTTTTGGGGTTCTCTATGTATATTATCATATCATCTGCAAATAGTGATAGCTTGACTTCTTCTTTTCCTAGTTGGATTCCTTGGATGTCTTTCTCTTGTCTTATTGCTCTGGCTAGGACTTCCAGTATTATATTGAAAAGCAGTGGTGAGAGTGGACATCCTTGTCTTGTTCCAGATCTTAATGAAATTGCATTCAGCTTTTCACCATTGAGAATGATACTGGCTGTTGGCTTGTCATAGATGGCCTTTATGATGTTGAGGTATGTTACTTGTATCCCAAGAATTTCAAGGGCTTTTATCATGAATGGGTGTTGCACTTTGTCGAAAGCTTTCTCAGCATCTATTGATATTATCATATGTTTTTTATATTTCTTTTTGTTGATGTGTTGGATAATGTTGATTGATTTTCGGATGTTAAACCATCCTTGTGTCCCTGGAATGAATCCTACTTGGTCGTGGTGAATTATCTTATGGATACATTGTTGGATTCTGATAGCTAAAATTTTATTGAGGATTTTTGCATCAGTGTTCATTAGGGAGATTGGCCTGTGGTTTTCCTTTTTTGTGTTGTCCTTGTTCGGTTTTGGTATTAGTGTAATGTTGGCTTCATAGAACGTGTTTGGTATTGTCCCTTCCTTCTCAATTTTTTGGAAGAGTTTGTGAAGGATAGGCACTAATTCGTCTCTGAATGTTTGGTAGAATTAATTTGTAAATCCATCAGGTCCTGGGCTTTTGTTTTTGGGGAGGTTTTTTGATTACCATTTCAATTTCGCTGCTTGTAATTGGTCTGTTTAGGTGTTCTATTTCTTCTTTATCTAGCTTTGGGTGGTTGTAGAGTTGTAGGAATATGTCCATCTCCTCTAGATTGTTAAACTTGTTTCCATATAACTGTTCATAGTAGTTACTGATTATTCTTTTGATTTCTGCTGTGTCCGTTGTGATTTTTCCTCTTTCATTGATGATCCTGTTTATTTGTGCTTTCTCCCTTTTTTCCTTTGTGAGCCTGGCTAGGGGTTTGTCTATTTTATTGATTTTTTCAAAGAACCAGCTCTTGGTTTCATTGATCTTTTGGATTTTTTTTTTTTTTTTTTTTAGTTTCAATTTCATTTATTTCTGCTTTGGTTTTAATTATTTCTTTTCTTCTTCTGGTTTTGGGGTTTTTTATTGTTCTTTTTCTAGATCTTTGAGCTTCAAGATTAGGTTGTTTCTTTGAGTTCTATCTTGTTTCTTGAGGTGAGCTTCTATTGCTATATATTTTCCTCTTATTACTGTTTTTGCTGCATCCCATACATTTAGGAAATTGGTGTCCTCCTTGTCGTTCAATTCAAAGAATTTTTTAAATTTCTTCTTTGATCTCCTCATTAGTCCAGTGGTCTTCCAGTAGTGTGGTTTTTAATCTCCATGAGGTAGGAAAGTTCCTTGCCTTCTTTTTATGGTTTATTTCTAGTTTGATGCCTTCATGGTCAGAAAAAATGGTTGGTATGATTTCAATCTTGGTGTATCTGTTGATGTTTGTCTTGTGCCCCAGTATGTGATCGATCCTGGAGAATGATCCGTGTGCGCTTGAGAAAAAAGTGTACTCCGATTTTTTGGGGTTTAATGTTCTATAGATGTCTGTTAAGCCCGATTGCTCTAGGTCCTCATTTAGAGCTTTGGTTTCTTTACTTATTTTTTGTCTTGTTGATCTATCCATTGTTGATAGTGGTGTGTTGAAGTCTCCCACTACGTATGTGTTTTCTCTGATGTCTGTTTTCAAAGAGGACAACAGTTGTCTGATATATTTTGGTGCTCCTTCGTTTGGTGAGTATATGTTAATGAGTGTTATTTCTTCTTGAAGTATTGTCCCCTTGATCATAATGTAGTGACCATTGGGGTCTCTTTTTATCTTTTTGTGTTTGAAATCTGTTTTATCTGATATAAGTATAGCTGTTCCTGCTTTCTTTTTTGGTCCATTTGCTTGTAGGATTGTTTTCCATGCTTTAACTTTGAGCCTATTTTTATCTTTTGTAGCTAAATGTGTTTCCTGGAGACAGCAAAAGGTTGGGTTTTGTTTCTTAATCCAGGCTGCAACTCTGTGTCTTTTTATTGAAGAGTTTAGTCCATTTACATTTAGAGTTAATATTGATATGTTAGCATCTGTATTTGCCATTGTGATTGTCTTTCCTTTGATTTTATTTATTTATTCTTTTAATAACTTTTTTTGGCCTTCTTTCATTGTTATTCGTCCCTCTGAGGTTCTGGCTTTAGGACTCCTTGTAGTATTTTTTGGAGTGGGGGTTTAGTTGTAATGAAATTCCGGAGTTTCTGTTTGTCTGGGAGGGTCCATATTCTTTCTTCAAAGTGGAAGGAGAGCTTTGCAGAATAGATTATTCTTGGTTGGCATCTGTTTTCTTGGAGTCTGTTGACTATGTCCCTCCACTCTCTCCTTGCCCGTAGTGTTTCTTCGGAGAAGTCTGATGTCAGCCTGATTGGCTTTCCTTTGAATGTTATCTGTTTCTTCCCTCTTGCCAGCTTCATTATTTTTTCCTTGTCCTGGATTCTTGGGAGCTTTACTATTATGTGTCTTGCTGTATTTTTCCTTTCGTCGTGGATGTTTGGTGTTCTTCTTGCTTCTTGTATATCAATTTTCAGCTCCTTCTTCACATTTGGGAAGTTCTCTTCAATTATCTCTTTGAATATTTTCTCTGTTCCTACATCTCTCTCCTCTCCTTCTGGTATTCCTGTAACTCTTATATTTCCTTTCCTCATGGAGTCAGATAGTTCCCGAAGTCTTTCTTCGTTCTTTTTCCTTCATACTTCTCTTTCCTTTTCTGTTTGGTTCTTTTTATTTCTGTGTCTTCAAGAGTACTTATTCGTTCTTCCATTTCATCTATTCTGCTTTCATTGCTTTTCCCAGAAATCTTTAGTTCTTCCATTCATTCTTTGATCTCCTGCATTTCTTTTACTTCCCTCTTTAGGGACTCAATTTCATTCTTCTGATCGTTGATTATTTTTCCCTTATCATTGTTTTCCTTTATGACTTCTGTCAGTTTTTTTAATCACAGCAATTTTAAATTCTCTTTCTGGAAGGCTCAGAAGTTCTTCTAAGTTACTGTCGTTGCAATCTGGGGGCTGGTTTTCTTTTTGTGGTGTGCTTTTTCCCTGGGGAGTTGCTAGGTTGCATGTGGTTCTTCTACTCCCTACTGTCTGTTTTCTAATTTGCCGTATGCATTGGGACACTGTGTTGTTGGGACTGGCCGGCATCTTGGGTGAGCTTCTCTGCTCCCCTCTGGTTCCTCCAGGAGCCATATGTCAGTTTCAAGCAGTCTTTACTGGAGAAAGGTCCCTGTTCTAAAATGCCAATGTGGGGACACACTCCCCTGTGCGCCTGGTCTGCCCCGGCGGTGGGTTCCTGCTCCCCCTCTGGGCTTGGACTGCAGGCCAGAATGGGTCTGGCGTGGGCAAACTTCCCCCACTCACCTCTGGCTCCTGAGGAAGCCTTCTGCAGGTAGTCTTTACTGAAGAGATGTCCCTGTTCTAAAATGGTGATGTGGGACACACTCCCTGCGCATCCGGTCTCAGGCACACTCTTCTACGCGCCTGGTCTGCCCCGGCTGTGGGTGCTCGCTCCCCCTGTGGGCTCAGACTACTGGTCGGAAGGGGTCTGGCGTGGGCTAATTCCCCAGCTGGCCACTGGCTCCTCCAGGAGCCTCTGCTGGCTTCAAGTCGCTAGGTGGCGCCAGAGATCTCTCCTAGAGCCCTTGGGGAGCTGATTTTCCACCCCGTGGGACAGGGAACAGAGCAGGAATGGTAGGGTAAACCTCAACGGCTTTGGGGTGCTGTCTGCCTTGTGCCCCACCGTCGTGGGGAACCCACGCCCCTAATTTCGTGCCACGGGTCTCAGCTCCAAAGCCCTCAGTTCCAGGACGTGGGCTGTAGCCCAGTACAGTGGCGCGGGAATGGCGCCTTTTGAATCCTGCTCCCGTGCCTGGGCGCCTGGTTCCTGCTCACTCAGTGAGGGCCTCCGCGCGTCTCCCCACAAGCCTAGGTCGCAGGCGCGGGGACCTGGCAGCTGTGATCCGGATCCGCGTTTGCTTTTCAACCTCACTGCTTTTCCGTGCGATCCCGATTCCGATCCGCGTCTGCTTTTCCAGCGCGCCGCTTTTCCGCGCAAGCTTACCAGTGGCCCGGGGCTGTGTGCTGGTCCTGGCCTCCTCCTGGGGGGCGGGGTGTCCCTTTAATGATGCCTGGAGCTCACCTCGCAGCGGATCCTGCAGGATTCTCCACAGCTCCTGTTCACGGGGTGTGGTGGCTGAAATAGTTCCTTTCCACTCACAGTCCCGCTTGCTGCGTAGTTTGTTCTTGTTGGTCGTTTTAGTTTGTTTTTTTTTTTTTTCCTCCTCTCTGCTGGTCGGAGAGTGCCAACTCTGTGGGCGGGGGAGGGGAGCAGGGTTCTGCGCTTTCCTCCCTTCTGGTCCTCTTTTATAGCAACTTTCTTCTTCGGGCAGTTTGCTGGCGTCACCCGTTTATCTTCCGTGTCCCAGTTCTCCAATAACTTTACTTTTGAAAATTCCACATCAAGGGAATGTTATTTACATTATCATCAAAACAGGGCATCATATAAATTAATGTTCCCATCAATTTAGTGTTCAATCACAGATTCCGACTAACCAAGGCACCTCCATCCTTCTATCTCTGGCAGAGTCAAATGTGGTTTCCCTTTGTCCTTGGAGTAGAAACATGAACTTCTCCTAGAGGAAAATGCTCTGTTAGAAATTTTGAAGGGGCCTCCCCTTGTGGTGCAGCAGTTGAGCGCAGAGTCCAAAAGCTACCTACAGCCTCTGTAGTGCCGGTTCGATCCCAGGCTGCCTGCGAGGGTCCCACGTGGCAAGCAGACCTCTCCTGCCACCCGCTGCTCCGCTCAGCAGTGTTCTTCGTCAGTCTGCCTGTTCTGTTCCCCACTCTTAATCTGGTAAATCCACTCACCCTCCCGCGCTTCTGACTGTACCCAGTGCTTGTATAAATCAAACAATCAATCAATCAATCAATCTATCAATAAATCTTTAAAAAAAACTAACTTGAGAGGCCAAGTTCATCAGCATGTAAAAAAAAAAGAAATTGTGAGGGATGCGGGGACCCCACTCTCTGTCTCCCTCCACTCCACAAAGATGGGCCTCCCAGTGGAGACACACATCGGCTGTGGGAACACAGTGCCCAGAACTGGGATCTCGTGACCATGCACTCTCAAGGACTACCCCTTTTACCACTGCTTCATTTTTGTAGAATTGGTGATGCCTGAGTTCTTGAACATTCTTTCTACACCAAATACATGTTTTTAACCATGAGCTGGTTTCAGTCTATGCATACCATGTAGGGAGGGGTTGGGGAAAGGATTGTAGTATTTTAGGAAACAGGAGTTTATGGACGAATATGAGAATATGAATTTATGGAAAATGAAAAATTCCTATGCTTTATAAATGATGAGATGTAAGAGTAAGAGGGGAAAAGCTGAATTAATGAAGAGTTATAATTTTACATTATGAAATCTCACATCTAAAAGTATTTGCCATTTATCAGTCTCCCCACAGCTGTCTTCAAGGCTTGGTTCCTCAGACTGTATATGATGGGATTAAAGGTGGGGGGCACAACCGTGTAGAACATAGAAATGACCAGGTCAGGCATGGATGGGGTCCCTGAGTTCGGCTTCAGATAAGCAAAGAATCCAGTGGAGAGAAACAGCACCACAATCAGCAGGTTGGAAGGCAGGTGGAGTAGACTTTGGCCTTCCCTTCTGTGGATGGGATCTTCCTGACAGCAGAGAAGATGTGGACATAGGAAATGATGATGAAAATGAAACAGCACATACCCCAGACCACACTGATGAGAATGGGAACAAGTTCGCTTATCAAATTTCCTGAGCAAGTAATAGCCAATAACTGGGGGATGTCACAGAAGAACTGGTGGACCACGTTGGACCCACAGTAGGACAAGGAGAAGTTTCCAGCTGTGTGCATCACAGCATCGAGACCCCCACCCAGCCAGGACACAGCTGTCAGCTGCACACACCTGTCCCTGCTCATGATGACCTCAGAGTGCAAGGGGTGGCAGATGGCAGCATAGCGGTCAAGGCTCATCACTGTGAGCAGGTGCAGCTCGGCACCTACTGAAAGAAACAGCACAAAGACCTGACGACACAGCCTGGGAAGGAGATGGAGCTGCTGTGCCTCAGAGAGTTGGCAATGGACTTGGGGACCGTGGCTGAGATGAGGCAGAGTTCCGAGAGGGACAGACTCCTCAGAAAGAAGTACATGGGGGTGTGGAGGTGCCGGTCCAGCGTAGTGATGAAGACGATGAGCCCGTTCCCCAGCAGGGCACACAGGTAGACCAGTGAGAAGAGCAGCGGGTGCAGGAAGCCCATGGTCCCCTGTGTAGGGAACCCCAGGAGGACAAATCATGTCATGGCCGTGAGATTGGTCACCCCTGGACACATCATCTGTATGAAAGAGAAGAGCAAGAATTGTCAAATCTTCAAGTATTGAGTATAAGATGAGTTATAAGTATAGGATAATGATTCAATCTATTTACCAGGTAATTACTCCTTCTAGGTGCTATGGAGTCTCATATCCTCCTCTGCGTATCCTGCTAATTCAACCTTTTATTTCCCTCTCATGTGTCATTTTTATGTTGTCCAAATTGTTTCTGAAATTTGGTAAAGACCAGAAAATTTCAACTCTCCCCCACAAACTTGAACAAATTAGAATCTCACATGTGTCAATAAACCCAAGTGAATGCCCCTCCCCACTGCCCCAGTCGCTCAGCTCCCCCTCCTGCCACGCCCAGCGTCTCCGCCCAGCACACCTTCCAGAGGTTGTCCAGGGCACAGTCCCAGAGGACACTTGACCATGCCCAGCCCCTCCCCACACTGGAGAGCCTGTCCCTGCTCCTCCAGCACAGCCCTGGTCTGGGGAGGCCCCACAGGGACGGGTGTGCAGGGAGGTGGGGTGTGCAGGTCCCTGTTTGCCTGCTCCCCAGGATCCAACACTGTCCTGGAACTGAATGATCTGGACACGTGCGGCGTTTCCTGATGCCTCTTCTGTCAGATTCCTGCTCCTGTGGCCTCACGGCTGCCTCCTGGTCCATCCCCTCGTCTACTCATCTCCCTGCCCCTGACTCCCCCACATCTGAGGACCCAGAGACCATGTTTCCCACAGACTCTGTTCCCGGGTCACACCCACACGTCTCTCCTGCAGGATATGCTCGTCCACCCCGGGTCCCTCCAGGCCCCTCTGTCCCCCTGAGACTCATGCACGTCAGTGCAGGGAGGAGGCCGCTCCGGAGCTGAGCCGGACAGTCTGTGCCTGTGGCTGTCCCTGCCGGTCCCAGGGCCCTGGGTCTCCCGGGTGCAGGTTTGTTCCTCACACCAGGCCCGTGCATGAGTGGGGACACCTAAACACGGGGATGCCCTGCCCACTCTCCTCTCCCCAACCTCATCCTCTCCCAGCTCTGTGGGGTGATGGAGGGGCAGGCCCTGTGGAAGCAGAATTTTTAAAGAGAATGTGGAAAATAAACTTGTAGGTATACATTAGTTTGAACATTTAAAAGTACTTTAATAAATTATTATTATCAATAAGGGCACAAAGTAGTCTAGATGTCAAATATTTTTTATTGATTTAAATATCTAAAATAATAAGATAAATTTTGACATATAATTTTGTTAAAATACTGTCACTTCTTCATTTTACAATATCGCTAACAATCTGTGAGTGACGAAGTTTCAGAAAAATTCCAAGTTCATGTCCATAAATAGACATCTCTGCCAGGCTCACATTAGTGTCAGAGCCATGAAACCTTCAACAGTTGTTGCTTAAAATGTTTTTGAATTTCTGCTTGACACCTATGTGTTGTAAATTTTGGGAAAAAAGGCATAATGCTCCGAATTTTAACAATAAGTATATTAAATTTCCGTTTATATTTCTATTTTTTATCTTATATTTCATTATCATTATATGTCCATTAGTTGTTGTGATTTTATTTAATACTTGATATTCACTCACTGTGCTGAATGCTAAAATCAATTATTAAACAATATTGTTATTGGCCACAATTCAACACTTTATGAAAAATGAATTAAATGTCACAGACTTTGGAAGAGTTAATGAAAAATTTTATTTCTCCCATTGAAACTCATCCCATAAAAATATTGTGGTGTGAAATGGAACTATTTGGGAAACTTGAGAATGTGTAGTTCTATTCTGAAAGAATATTTTAACTCCAGTACTTTCGGAGATGTGAAAGGAAGCTTGAAATCTGAAATCTTTCAATCTGAATGGATTCTCCTTGGAAACTGTTTAAGAGCTAAATACCTGCAGTCTGGGGGGAAAGATTCCACTGCCGTGTCGAGTATCTGTCCTGAGATTGTCCCTGTGGCGTGGACAGAGGGTGTCCCGGCCTCTCACTCCATGGTAGGGGCTCGTGGGGAGACTCTGAGCACTCACAGCATGTTCCACTCCGTCCTGTGCCGCCTCATGGACTGAGCAGGGCCTCAGGGCTGGGCTATTTGAGCTCTGGAGCTGGTGTCTGTGTGTTGGACACTGTCCAGATTCCAGCCCTCGGGGACCTTCCTCGAGAGGGACAAGTGCATTTTTTATTGTTGTTGACTGTCTTAATTGGCGTCGTCCTGCAGCACATCCCAGTGATAATTAGTGCGCTGAGGGTGCCAGAGGCAGTTCTGTTAGTCTTGACTCCTGTGGGGACTGTACTGTGGTTCCTCCTCCTCAGACTCCATCAGTCTCCACTGACCTGCCGTGGGGACCAGGTGCTGGTCCCATTATTAAAGACAGTTTGGGTCCACGTGGTGGGTGGGCCCAGCTCAGTGTCCATGGGGTCCATGACCCTTGATGAACTCCCCAGACTCGAGGGCACAGAACTTTGACCTCAGCTTACGGCATGTGGTTGCTGAGGAGAGGCCCTCCTTCCAGGCCTGCAATTCCCCCCTTTCCACCCGAGGTTGTCCCCCAGCTCCCTACCTGGGGCTGGGCCTGGCTCTCCCGGTTGCCCTGGGAGGCTCCTGCCTACAGAAAGGGGGTCCCCTGCACACTCTGTCAGGCGGGTTACCTCCTGGGAGAGGACACCCCCTTTGCTCCTACTCAATGGAGGATATGACTGCGGGAACAGGGCCAGGAGATAACGCTGGGCTGGTGTCTGTATAGAGGCACAGGGAGAAAGTTGTGAGGTACCTGAGGGAGGAGCAACTGTGGCTGTTACCCCCGGGTATCATGGGGTAATGGTGTCATCTGAATGTTCTTTTCATGACTTGAGAAAAAGTATAGTTAGTCCTTCCTGCTAATCTCGGCTGAGAAAAGCTTCTCGGCATCCAGGAGCACATTCTCCACATTTAAGTCTCTCAGAAAACAGACTCAGACCACGTGGATTTGGGTGTCCAGCACACTCTGTGAGGGGAAAGTGACATGATGGAAAGTGTGGGTTGAGTGTGAGTAGCGGAAGTGTTGTCACCTGCAGCTCTCAGAGGTCCCAGGATGTAGCAGGACAGAGTCCCCCCAGCTTATTAGACATTAACGCTGAATAATGACACGATCACGCCCTGGACTCCACTGGCCCCGCAGGGTGAGCCCATCCTGGGACTGGGACAAACACATCCGTGCAGGGGTCAGGACGTGCCTGCGAAGTTCGGATCAGGGTCTGGAGCCTGAATCCAACCTGCCAGTGACTCTGCAGGCACCAGCGTGTCCTACTTAGAGACTGTCTGTGTCGGCCTTGGCCCGTGTATTAACTGGTGTGCTGCTCCCTGTTGTGGTGGGGACAAACTTGTGTGATGGACACTCGCCCTTGCCAGGAGTGTGGTGTGCACGTGGCTTCTCCCTGTGCAGGGCCTATGCTCACAGCCGTTTCTGAGGCCCAGGAGCACTCTAGTGTGGGGGGGCCACTTGTTCCTACATGCTCTTGTTCCCTTCTCCTTAGACTTGTATCCCTGTAAACATTCTGGGGTCTGTGTCCACTAGGACATCACCCCATGTTTTCTCTCTGCTATTTTATGGTTTTGGGTCCTATCGTGATTTTAATCCACACAATATTGTTCAACAGCACTAATGGTGAGAGAACACAAGTTAAACTGCAGTGACTTGTCACTCTCCCCTGCAAGCAGGGACCAATCAAGAGACTGGACAAAACAGGAGGTGAGGGAGGGAGAGAAAGTGCCTCTCATCTCTTTTGGGAAAATGGCTTGGAGATTTCTTCAGACAACAAAAACAGAACAACCATAGGATGGAGCAACCTCTGCTAGGTGTTTGTCCCAGATGCCCAGACACTACAAGGCAGACCACGTACACCCATGTTCACAGGCACACCGTCCACCATTGCTGTTCGTGGCCCCAAAACAAGTGCTGTGTACAGAGGAAGGAATAAATAATGTGGGTCCACACTCAATGAAATAATATACAGCTATTAAAAACATGAACTCATGTATATGTGTTAACACGGATGGACCTTGTGGTGATTTTATAAAGTGAAATAACAGACAGCAAGAGACAGATAGTGGATGGTCTCACTCATCTGGGAATAGAAAATACAGAAATCCTATAGTACAAAATGTGGCAAAAGCAAATCTTGGACTAGGGAAAACATGTAGTTACCAGAGGTAACAGGGGATAGAGGGTGGGCATGGAAGTAGATGAGGTAGTAATGGGTGTTTTGCAGAGTGCAGGGTCCCTGTGAATACAGAGTGGGAAACTAACCCCCAAATGAAAGCCACCAAAACCATGAATATAGCATTTATTTGATGGTGGCAAGTTATAATTTCACATGACTTCATATTATGTCTCTCATGAAATCAAAACCCCATCTCAAAAGACAGAAGTTTTGTCCAAGTGAAGAACTGAAAATGTTTTAAGAAACAGAGGAGACTGAAATAAGGATCCCAAGGGAATAGATCTTTGATCAAATACATTCATTGAAATGAATGCTTATTTGAGTGATTTTCTAGCACATGTTCAATTCCAAAATCTGAATGAACTTGGTCTGGTGGTTCCCATATATATTTTTAAAAGAAAGGTTTTCTGGACTGAGTATGTAATGATCAGTCAGGAGAGTGTGGAGACACAGTGACCTGCTCCCTGAAAATACTCTTGAGGGAAGAACATCAACCCAGCTCAGGGTCTCAGTAGAAGGAAGACAATAATGAGAAGCTGAGTATTTAGGGTACAAATGATGTACAAGAATAAATATTTACAAATACTGTCATGCTGACCTTTACATAATGTACTTTACATAGTATAATAAATAGCTATTTCTAAAGTAGAAGAAAAGGGAAGTGAATGTCATCTACCAGAGTCAACAAGAATTCCTGGCGTAAGACTCAAAATACAGTTTCAAGGGCCTCCCCGGTGATGCAGCGGTTGAGCACTGGGTTTGGAAGCTGCCCGTGGCATCTGCGTCACCGGTTCGATCCCCGGCTGCCCCCCCCCCCGGCCACTGGAGGAGGGTCCCACATGGCGCGCAGACCTCTCCTGCTGCCCGCTGCTCCCCTCAGCAGTGTACTTCTGTCCTTCTGCCTGCTCTGCCCCCCGCTCTGGCTCTGGAAAATTCTCTCACCCTCCCGCACTTCTGATTGTTAGCAGTCCATGTATAAACAAAACAAACAAACAAATAAAATAAATAAATAAATAAATAAATAAAGCATGCCTCTATTAAAAAAAAATTCAAAAAATACAATTTCAAAAACTAAAGGAACCCAAAAATATACCCTTTATTTGATGTGTATAACAAATTATGTGTATAAAAATACATTTTAAAAGTAAAATTGTAGTTCCTCAATAAATATCATACACTTTTTACATTTATTATAGTACTTAAACAGTGTGGTCTTATTACAATCGAATCAGGCATCATAGAAATTAATATTCACATGAGTTGTAGGGTTTAGCATAGACTCCATTTCCCCAAGGAAGCTTCCATCCTTCCATATCTGGCAGAGGCAACTGTGGTTTCCATTTGTCTTTTTTTTTTTTAATTAATAAATTTTATTTTTATATTCCCCATACAATTGCAATCCCCCCATTCTGACCCCAATCCCTCCCCTCCCGCCCCCCACCCCACAAAAAGTGTCTCTGGTTCATAGTTTTTGTTGATTTTGATTTTCACTTTCTTATAGTTATTCATTTTCCTGGTCCCTTATTTAAGTTTTCTAGATCCCTGCTATGAGTGAGACCATCCGGTATTTTTCTTTTTCTTTTTGGCTTATTTCACTGAGCATGATCCCTTCCAGCGTCATCCATGATGCTGCAAATTGCATGTGTTTATCTTTTTTGAATGCTGAGTAATATTCCATGGTGTATATGTACCACATCTTCTTGATCCAGTCATCTATTTTTGGGCATTTGGGCTGTTTCCAAAGCTTAGCTATTGTAAACAGTGCTGCTATAAACATAGGGGTGCAGGTGTTCTTTGGAATTGATGTTTCTGTGTTCTTTGGGTAAATACCTAGGAGTGGAATTGCTGGATCCTGTGGAAGCTCTATGTTTAGTAGGTCCAGAAATCTCCACACAGCTCTCCATAGTGGTTGGAACAGTTTGCACTCCCACCAACAGTGCAGGAGAGTTCCTTTTTCTCCACAACCTCGCCAACATTTGTTGTTGCTAGTTTTTTTAATATGTGCCATTCTCACTGGTGTAAGATGGTATCTCATGGTAGTTTTGATTTGCATTTCCCTGATTGCAAGTGATGTTGAACATTTTTTCATATGCCTGTTGGCCATTCGCATTTCCTCTTCAGAGAAGTTTCTTTTTAGTTTCTCTGTCCATTTTTTGACTGGATTATTTTCTTTGTTGTTGTTGAGTCTCATCATCTCTTTGCAGATTTTTGTGATCAGTCCTTTATCATTAGTGTTGTATGCAAAAATGTTCTCCCAGTTGGTGGGGTTTCTCTTTGTTTTTGTTATTGTCTCTTTTGCTGTGCAGAAGCTCTTTAATTTGATGTAGTCCCAACTGTTGATCTTTGCCTTCACTATCACTGCTTTGGGTGATGTGTCTGTAAAGATGTCTTTGATATGCAAATCACGTAGTGTTTCGCCTATATTTCCTTCTATGTATTTTATGGTTTCAGGTCTTATGTCTAGTTCTTTAATCCATTTTGAGTTGATTTTTGTATATGGTGTGAGGTAGTGGTCAAGCTTCATTCTTTTGCATGTAGCGACCCAGTTTTCCCAGCACCATTTATTGAACAAACTTTCTTTGCTCCAATGCATAGTCTTTGCTCCTTTGTCAAAGATTAGTTGACCATAAATATGTGGGTTTATTTCTGGATTTTCTATTCGATTCCATTGGTCTGTATGTCTGTTCTTGTTCCAATACCATGCAGTTTTGATGATTATGGCTTTGTAGTAGAGTTTGAAGTCTGGGAGTGTGATGCCTCCATTCCCTTCTTTTTTTTCAGGAGAGCTTTGGCTATTTGGGGTTTTTTGTGATTCCATATGAATTTCATCAATAATTGTTCTATTTCTTTGAAGAATAACATTGAAATTTTGATTGGAATAGCATTGAATCAGTATATTGCTTTTGGTAGGATGGCCATTTTAATAATGTTTATTCTCCCAATCCATGAGCAGGGGATGTCTTTCCATTTCTTTGTGTCTTCTTCTATTTCTTTTAACAGTGTTTTATAGTTTTCTTTGTATAGGTCCTTTACCTCTTTTGTTAGATTTATTCCCAAATATTTGATTTTTTTTGTTTCAATAATAAAAGGGATGTTTTTTTTTTGATTTCTTCTTCTTCAGATTTATTGTTTGTATATAGGAAGGCTACTGACTTTTGCGTGTTGATTTTGTATCCTGCCACTTTACTGAACTGATTGATGAGTTGAATTAGTTTTTCTGTGGAGTTTTTGGGGTTCTCTATGTATATTATCATATCATCTGCAAGGAGTGATATTTTGACTTCTTCTTTTCCTATTTGTATTCCTTGGATGTCTTTCTCTTGTCTTATTGCTCTGGCTAGGACTTCCAGTATTATGTTGAAAAGCAGTGGTGAAAGTGGACATCCTTGTCTTGTTCCAGATCTTAATGGAATTGCTTTCAGCTTTTCACCATTGAGAATGATACTGGCTGTTGGCTTGTCATATATGGCCTTTATGATGTTGAGGTACGTTCCTTGTATCCCAAGAACCCACCCCTTACATTTATAATGGGGCTTCTCCCTCTAAGAGACATTCATGTTTCTGTTCAAAAGACAAATGGAAATGTGGTGGGGCACCCCACTCAGCTGTCTCCCCTCCCCTCTACAGGATGGGGCCCTCAGTGGAGACACACACAGGCTGAGGGAACCAAGTGCCCCAGAACTAGGGTCCAGTGACAGTGTGCTCCCGAGGACAAATCCTGTTTACCACTGCTTGGTTTCACGTAAATGTTGGTGAAGTGTGAGTTCTAGAGCATTCTTTCCTTTTTTCAAACACAAGTGGGAAATCATTTTATGAATATCACATAATTGGCAAATGATAGCAGTAATTAGGAAACCTTTACAGCTTATGGAAGAATATGAGAATATAAATTTCTGGAAAATGAAAAATCCTGATGCAAGAACTCTGTACTTTATAAATGATAACATGTAGAAGTTAAAGGGAAAAAATTGAATAAATGAGGGGCTGTAATTTTAGATTGTGATATCTCACATCTTATAGTATTGGCCCTTCAGCAGTCTCCCCACAGCCGACTTCATGGCTTGGTTCCTCAGACTGTATATGAAGGGGTTAAAGGGGCACCACTGTGTAGAACAAAGAAATGACTAAGTCAGACATGGACGGAATCTCTGAAGTCGGCTTCAGATAAGCAAAGCTTCCAGTGGAGAGAAATAGCACCACAACCAGCAGGTGGGGAAGGCAGGTGGAGTGGGCCTTGGCCTTACGTTCTGTAGATGGGATCTTCTTGAAAGCAGGGAAGATGTGGACATAGGAAATGATGATAAAAGTAAAATAATCCACATCCAAAGTCACACTAATGAGAATGGGGAAAGTTCGCACATTAGATTTTCTGAGCAAGAAATAGCCAATAACTAGGGGATGTCACAAAAGAATTGGGGGGCCACAGTGGACCCACAGTAGGAAAACAAAAATGTTCAAGCTGTATGCATCACAGAGATGACACCCCCCCCATCCAGGCAGGACACAGCTGTCAGCTGCACACACCTGTCCCTGCTCATGATGACATCATAATGCAGGGGGTGGCAGATGGCAGCATAGCGGTCAAGGCTTATCACCGTGAGCAGTTTCATCTCTACACCTGCTGAAATAACCACCATAAAGACCTGGAGGACACAGCCCAGGATGCAGATGGAGCTGCTGTGCCTCAGAGAGTTGGCAATGGACTTGGGGACCATGGCTGAGAGGAGGCAGAGGTCCGTGAAGGACAGAACCCTCAGGAAGAAGTACATGGGGGTGTGGAGGTGCCGATCCAGGGTGGTGATGAGGACGATGAGCCCGTTCCCCAGCAGGGCGCACAGGTAGACCAGGGAGAAGAGCAGCGGGTACAAGAAGCCCATGGTCACCTGGGTGGGGAAACCCAGGATGACAAATTTTGTCACGGCCGTTAGATTGGTCACCCCTGGAGCCATCATCTGTATAAAAATATTGAGCAGAATAAAACATGACACCTGCAAGTACAGTCACAGGCATGCCCCAGAGGTTACTCCCAGGGTGTGGAGTGGAGCAGCTCCGTGTCTCTTGCTCTCTGTTGAGCCTTTTGTGTTCAGCTCCAGAAATGTGCCTTTATCACACAGGATCTGGGATCGGGAAATGAGGGACATTTCACCTGATCTTAGGCTTCTGCTCTGGTTGAATCTCATAGTCGACCGACAGCCCCTCCCTATCACCCTAGCCCCACTGCTCAACCTCTGGGTGCAGGTTTGTTCAGGCCCGTGCGTGAGTGGGGACATCGGGCAGCCCCGCCCACTCCCCTCCTCCCCCCAATCTCATCCTCTCCTCCCTCTGTGGGGGTGACACAGGGGCAGGTCCTTGTGACTGTAAAATTTTTAGGAGAATGTAGTAGTATATGACTACTGTAAGATATAAGAGAAACAATTCCAGCTAATTTAATGAAAACAAGAAAAAAATCAACTCAAAAAATGTTGTAGCCTAGGGAAAAAGCTCTTTCAGCAGTCTGGAATCCATATTTATATTAACAAAATTAGATTTTACATAGCTTTGTTGTGTGGAATTAAAATAAAAACAAGATCACATCCATAATAGATTTCCACAGGTGTCTCTGCTTTAGTGTGAAGGAACTAGCAATATCAACATGACAGATCAGAGAACCTTGCTACCCTCCCCAACAACAAAGTCGGCGCTCTCTGACCAACAGAAATTAGGAAAAAAAGAAAGAAAGAAAATAAAACAAGAACAAATTACAGATCAAGGGGGGCACTGCACAGAAAAGAACTATTTCAGGCACGGCACCCCGTGAATGGGAACTGTGGAGAACCGTGAAGGAATTGCCAGGAAGTGAGCAAACAGCTCCAGGCGCCATTAGAGGAAGACAAGGACTCCTCCAGAGACCTGCAAATAGCCCAAGGCCAGCTGGTAAGCTTGTGCAAAAAAACAACGCACACTGGAAAAATACACGTGTATCGGGCCTCCACTGGCAGCGCAGGTGGTTGAGTGCAGCACTGTGGAGCTGAACGCAGCCTCTGCAGCGCAGGTTCGATCCTGGCCAGCAGGCAAGGGTCCCAAATGGCGCGCAGACCTCTCATGTCACACCCGCTGCTCCCTTCAGCAGTGTATATTGTCAGTCTGCCTGTTCTGCTCCCCACTCTGTCTCTGGTGAATCCTCTCACCCTCCCATGCATCTGGTCTGTACCCTGGTTCTTGTATAAATAAATAAATAAATCTAAAAAGAAAAAAAAAACGTGTATCACAACTGCCCAGGTCCCTGCGCCCACAACATAGGTTTGTGGGGAGATGCAACAGAGCTGTCACTAAAGTGAATGTCCCTCACTGAGTAATCAGAAACCAGGCGCCCAGACACAGGAGCGGGGTGCAAAAGGCAGGAAATTTGATGAGCGAACTTGTCCCCATTCTCATTAGTGTGGTGTTGAGTATCTACTCTTTCATTTTCATCGTCATTTCCTACGCCCACATCTTCTCTGCTATCAGGAAGATTCCGTCCACAGAAGGGAAGGCCAAAGTCTACTCCATCTGCCTTCCCCACCTGCTGGTTGTGTTGCTGTTTCTCTACACTGGATGCTTTGCTTATATGAAGCCAACCTCAGAGACCCCCTCCATGTCTGACCCAGTCATTTCTATGTACTACACGGTGGTGCCCCCCACCTTTAATCCCGTCATATACAGTCTGAGGAACCAAGCCTTGAAAACGGCTGTGGGGAGACTGATGAAGGGGAGACTCACCAAAATGTAATAGAGAAGATGACTTCATGACTCCATTATGAGAGACTTATTTTAAATTTTCACATAATACTGGCCTTTATGTTTTTCTAAGTTCATGTAATTTCATTGTAAAATTTAAAAATATATGCTCATTTTTAAATTACATTTATGATAACTTCATACAGTCTGCTGCTCATATACTCTATTAGCAATAATTATTCCTCTTTTTAACACTTAGGTTTCACTGTGAGATTCTGAGTGTACTGGAGGGAACTTCCAGACACTCTTTGCTGATCTCCATTTCTGTGCTCCCGGTAGAGAGGGGCGCTGGTTGGGTTTCATCTCAGGGGTCAGCAGAAGTTCTCTCACTGGGCAGCCCCTCCAGTCTCTGATGCGGCTTCCCCTTTCATGTCATGACATTCTCGGTAACATGGTCAGGGATGTCAGGGAGGACAGAGGCCCCTTGGTGAGTGGGGCCTTCACAGCATAAATAAGGCCTTTGGTCCAAGTTGGGATCTGAGTAGTCACAACCTTCTGTGGACAAAGACCCACACATGTGACATGGTGGAGACACTCCTGGAAGCTCTGGTGTGGGTGGGTACTGCCGACATTTACCATAAACACACTCAGCACATGGTGGACACGAGAAATAAGAAAGTTAAGTTCATGTGCACTGTAATTACTAAAAAAAAATACAAAACACATTGTGTGGAAATTTTTTAGAAGGAATAAGAGAACTTAGCACGTTATGATGCTCTAAACAAATTAATAGCTAGTAGCCAACCTCATATCTAATATTTCCAGAAATGTGTTAGGGATGCCATCCATGACCTCACCCCAAACTTTACAGGAGTGTTGCCCCCATTTATTTCATCACTAGAGTGGGCGGGATGACAGCACAATACCCTGGCTGGGCAGGTTATCAAGAGTAATCTTACCTAGAATGACTGTATTTTTTACGAAAATATTGAAATAAAAAAACCCATCAGATTGACATACGATAAAATAATATTATCATTCAGTGTACACATAAAGGCAATAAATAATTTGAAGGAGATTTCAATTTGGGAAGCGAAATGCCCCCATGATTGTCACTTTCTGTCTGGCCTCAGCTCCTCTCTGCTGACTGCATCCACCTTTGCTTTCCCGTCTGTGACGTCCCACAATTGAAAATTTCACACCAAAATATTTAATGATGAAAATGTAGTTCCAATTGGATGTAAGACATTTAAGTCATTCTCACAGAGTTCACCTTGCGAGGCCACTAGTCAGGCCTACCTGGACTCCAGCCCAGGTGAGACCCATGTGGGCACAAAGTAAATAAGGAGGCAGCCAGGAACAGTTAGAAAATGCCAACATCTCCACCTTTGAAAGTCTGGGATGACAACTTCATTCTCTCCTTTAAGTGACAGGAAATTTTAACTTTTCTGCCAATAAATGACATTCTTCATATTAATTCTTGGTACTCTTATGCTTTACAGGTATAAAGTTTTGGGATACAATAAATATCCAATATATGTATTGAATTAAGAACCTGACTCAGAGCATGATAAACATTCACTGAGACTATTCAAGTCATTGTATAGCATAATTAAAATATGTAAGTGAACAAACCATTAAATACCTCAAGTTTGTTTGAATTTAGACATTTAAAATTGTTGGACAACATGTTATTATACATTGAGAACTCTAGAGACTCAGAAAAAAAATAAATTAAAATATGAAGAAGAGAAGTTGAGAAAGCAATCCTATATGTAATCACAAAATTAAGTACCTACGAGTAAACCTAAAGATGGAAAATTGTAAGACATTCTTAAATAGGAAATGCCCAAATAATGGAAAGAAAACCCCTCCTCATGGATTTAAGAATCAACATTTCAAAATATCCATCAGACCCAAAGAAATTTACACATTCAATGCAATCCAAATGAACATTTCAATGGTATTCTTCACAGATATGAAACAAATAATATTTAAATATATATAGAACCACAAAAGAACAGAACCCAAAATAATCCTGACAAAAATGAGGAAGAATGGAGGCAGCGCATTCCAGACTCAAGTCTATACAATAAAGCTCTAATAGTTAAAGCCGCATGGCACTGGGACAAAAGCAGACACAGACCCCTGGAAAAAAACGAGGTCCCAGGAACCCACCCTCATCAGGATGGACAGTGACCCTATGACAGAGGAGACAGAGCAGGCACTGGAGCAGGGAAAGTGGGGAAATGGTGCTGGGAGAAGTAGACAGACACACGCAGCAGAGTGAAGCAGGTCCTGCCCCACCCCCTACAGAAGAGTAAACTCAAGCAGATAAACACCTGTTTCCATGTGTGATGTCACCATCGTCATGCAGCAAACCTAAGGATATGACACCTTGTGCAGAAACCCTAATATTCTACTCAATTTTTTTAATGGTAAAAGCAAATGATCCCAACAAAAGGACAATTCTAATGTAAGTGCAAGGACAGGTGCTGTGGTGGAAATGAACCGAAGGATACACAATTTCAGAGACCAGTTTCTCTTCCCCCAGGGCTGGTGACCCCTGTGGTCACTCACTTCTGCTGGACGTCCATTGTCTTTCCACACAAATCCCCCTCCCTGGGCTCCCTCCTGCCTCTCTCCATATCCCTTCCTTCCCGCCTCAGGCCTTTCCACATCCGCCCTCACACCCATACCCAGGGCCTCTCCGTGAAGGGCACATGGGGGGTGACGGGCGAATGCCCAGCTGTATAGACAGGGATTCAGGGCACTGTTATGACTGATGGTGCCCACCACGGTGGACCCAACAGGTGGGGAATGGAACCTGGACATGAGGATTTGTCTATTCACTTCCATAGAGGTGTGAGCCAGACACAAAATCACATCTACACACCGAGTGTGATAATGAATCCCCCGAGAAGCACTGCAGGACGCTCCAATTAACACAGTCAAGTAAACACACAATTTCCCTCGGGAGAAAGGTCCCTGAGGGCTGGAATCTGGACTGTGCCAACACACAGACACCAGCTCCAGAGCTCAAATAGCCCAGCCATGAGGTCCTGCTCTGTCCATGAGTCGGCGCAGGACGGGGTGGAACATCCTGTGAGTGCTCAGAGGTTCCCCACGAGCCCCGACCATGGAGTGAGAGGCCAGGGCGCCCTCTGTCCGCACCATGGGGACAACCTCAGGAGAGAGACTCGACACAGGAGCTAGATCTTTCCCCCAAAACTGCAGGTATCTGCCCCCAGCCATTTGCAGGGGAGAATCCACTCACACTTGAAAGTTTTCAGATTCAAGCTTAATTCTAGACTTGAGAATGTGCCTAGGTAAACTATTAATTTTCTAAATCATGACAAATAATGCTGAAGGTGCCCACGTTGCTCAATGTCCCACTGCCGTGTCAGCCTGGGTGAGACTCAATGAGAGAAATCATTCTTTTTTTAATTTAGGATGGTCAACAATATTGACTTAATACATTGATCATATTAAAAGAATTTGATTTATGGGAGATGTGACAATTAATGTTAATACCTAGGATTTTAGCATCAGCATACTCAGAGTGTTTTGGATACTAAACAAAAACACAACAATTAACGGAATTAGAGTGTAATGAAGAAATGCTAAAGGAAATTAAAAAAAATACTTATTGTTAAATTCAGAATGTTAAGCATTTACTAGCATGAGGCTGGCAGGGACGTGTGACTATTTATGGACTTGAACTTGGGATTTTCCCCATCTCCATTTGGATTTTCCCCAACTCAGGGATTGTTGGTAATATTGTAAAATAAAGTCACAATATTTAAACAGGGCCTGGAGGAGATAGATGTGAAATGTTATTTTATCATTTTAAATTTATATATAAATCACTCAACAGATGTCAACATTATTAACAACTAAGTACACTAATTTATTTCCTTGTTTTTATTATATTTCAGGAATTATTCCCACCAATGTGTTGCAATTATTTTATATTAACCACATTCTCCTAAAAATCCTGCATCCCCAGGGCCTGCCCCTCCTTCACCCCACAGAGGGCAGAGAGAATGAGCTTGGGGAGGGTAGGGCTGTACCGCATCCAGACATCCCCACTCACACACGGGCCTGAGGGAGGAACAAACACGCAAATGGGAGACCCGGGGCCCTGGTACCAGCAGGGACAGCCACACGCAATAGATGTGCATGAGTCTGAGGGGGACAGGGGGGCCGGGAGGGACCCGGAGTGGACGAGCCCATCCTGTAGGAGGGACGTGTGGGTGTGACCCAGGAGGAAACCAACCTGAACCAAGGGGTGTGACCCAGGAGGAACCAACCTGAACCAAGGGGACCAAGGGTCCTGGGACTGGCAGGGACAGCCACGCGCACAGACTGTCCGGCTCAGCGCCGGAGCGGCCTCCTCCCTGCACAGATGTGCATGAGTTTGAGGGGGACAGAGGGGCCCGGAGGGACCCGGGTGGACAAGACCATCCTGCAGGAGGGACGTGTGGGTGTGACCCAGGAGGAGACTCTGCGGGAAACGTGGTCTCTGGGTCCTCAGATGTGGGGAGTCAGGGGCAGGGAGATGAGGAAATGAGAGGACGGACCAGGAGGCAGCAATGAGGTCACAGGGGCAGGAATCTGACAGAGGAGGCATCAGGACATGCCGTACAGGGACGATGAGCCCAGGTCATTCAGTTCTAGGATGGTGTTGGGTCCTGAGGAGCAGGAAAATAGGGACCCGCACACCCCATCTCCCTGCACACCTATCACTGTGGGGCCTCCCAAGACCGGGGTGTGCTGGAGGAACAAGGGCCGGCACTCCAGGGTGGGGAGGGGCTGGGCATGGTCACGTGTCCTCTGGGGCTGTGCCCTAGACAACCTCTGGGAAGTATGCTGGGCAGAGACAGCGGGGCCTGGGCAGGAGGTGGAGCCGCGGGCCTGTGACAGTCAGGAAGTCGGTCAGTCGGGTTTGTTGAGAGGTTTGAGATTGTAATTCTTTTTTTTTTGTAACATTTGTGCTTTTATTTATTTATTTATTTATTTATTTATTTATTTATTTTAATTTATACAAACACTGGGTACAGTCAGAAGTGTGGGAGGGTGAGAAAATTCACCAGAGCCAGAGCAGGGAGCAGAGCAGGCAGAAGGACCGAAGTACACTGCTGAGGGGAGCAGCGGGCGGCAGGAGAGGTCTGCGCACCATGTGGGACCCTCCGCCAGGGACCAGGGAGCAGCCGGGCATCAAACCGGTGCTGCTGAGGCTGCAGGCAGCTTTGCAACCCAGCGCTCAACCGATGCACCACCAAGGAGGCCTGAGATAGTAATTCTTAAAGTTCTATAGGGTCAATTGAAATCTTCAAGCCTTCACAAATTTTCAGGATATATTTGGACAGTGTGATAACGTCCCCTCACAGGAGATGGAAATGTAATTTTGAACACAGCAGCACACGCAGATGAGGGTACTAGACTCCGTGGGACATAGAAGGAGTAATTACCGGCTAAATAGATTGAATCATTATCCTATGCTGATAATGCACTTATGTTCAATTATGCAGGATTTGACAATGTTTTCTTCCTCCTTATTTTTTTATACAGATGATGGCTCCAGGGGGGATGAATCTTACGGCAATGACAGAATTCGTGCTCCTGGCATTCCCCACCCAGGGGACCATGGGCTTCTTGCACCCGCTGCTCTTCTCCTTGGTCTACCTGTGATCCCTGCTGGGGAACAGGCTCATCGAACTCATCACCACCCTGGACTGGCAACTCCATACCCCTATGCACGTCTTCCTGAGGGGTCTGTCCCTCACGGACCTCTGCCTTATCTCAGCCACGGTCCCCAAGTCCATTGCCAACTCTCTGAGGAACAGCAGCTCCATCTCCTTCCCAGGCTGTGACCTCCAGGTCTTCATGATGATTATTTCAGTAGTTACAGAGCTTCACCTGCTCACGGTGATGAGCCTTGACCGTTATGCTGCCAACTGCCACCCCTTGCACTATGAGGTGATCATGAGCAGGAACAGGTGTGTGCAGCTGATAGCTGTGTCCTGGCAGGGTGGCGGTCTCTATGCTGTGATGTTCACAGCAGGAACCTTCTCCTTGTCCTACTGTGGGTCCAACGTGGTCCACCAGTTCTTCTGTGACATCCACCAGTTATTGGCTATTTCCTGCTCAGAAAATTTAATGAGCGAACTTGTCCCCATTTTCATCAGTGTGGTCTGGGGTATCTGTGTTTCATTTTCGTCATCATTTCCTATGTCAGTATCTTCTCTGCTGTCAGGAAGATCCCATCCACAGAAGGGAAGGCCAAAGTCTACTCCACCTGCCTTCCCCACCTGCTGGTTGTGGTGCTGTTTTTCTTTACTGGATGCTTTCCTTATCTGAAGCCAACCTCAGTGTCTCCGTCCTTGTCTGACCTGGTCATTTCTATGTTCTAAACGGTGGTGCCCCCCACCTTTAATCCCGTCATCTATAGTCTAAGGAACCAGGCCTTGAAGTCGTCTGTGGGGAGACTGATGAAGGGCCAGTACACCAGCATTTGAGGTATCATTGTTTTCATTAACTAATTACCCAATCTACATTTATGCGCCCCTTAGTTTAGATTTTCCCTCTATTACCATTCAACATGTTAAAGTAAAATAAGACGTTTCATTACAGATTTCCTTTGCAAATTTTAACATTGTTCTAGTCTTCAAATCTCTATTTCCTAAACCAATGCAGCCATTTCCAAAACACCCATCCATGTGACATACATGATATGAATTCTGTCTTTAAATATTACAGCTGGTATGTGAAAGCATGTTCTAGAACTCACACATCCCCAATATTTTCATGAAATCCAGCAGTGGTAAGGGGTCTGTCCCTGGAGGCACATGGTCACAGGACCCCAGTCCTGGGGCTCGGTTACCAAAGCCTGTGTGTGACTCCCCTGAGGCCCGTCCCTGTGGAGGGAGGGAGACAGCTGGTGGGCCCCACCCCCCCGATTCCTGATGGGGCAACTTCCTCTGAGAGACATTCATGTTTCTGCTCAAAGATCAAGTAGAAATTATACTTGACATGAATCTCCAGAGACGGATGGAAGTTTCTGATAGAATCTGAATCTGTGATTGAACCTGTACTTGATGTTCATTTACACAAAGTCTGATCTGGTTAAAGCACCTTCAGGGTGTGGATTTTTTAATGCAAATTATTTTTGAAGAACTATGTTTCACCTTTAAATTTTAAATATTTTAGACATTCATTGTTGTTGTGTTTATTTTTAGGGGTTCCTGTAATTTTCTAGGTTGTTTGTAGATGTCCTGCTCCAGTTCTTCTTCTCCACTTTCCGGTACGTCTGGGATTATGTCACTTTCTACATCATGTAAAGTGAAGCACAGCAATATCTGTAACTTTTATTCTCCAGCAGCTTCTGTGCTGTAAACTCCGGGGCCTCACGGCTGCTCACCCACCCTGAGAACATGAGCTGGGGGAGGCTCCTCCCTCACGTGTCCTCTCTGCAGCAGGACATGGTGTCTCCAAACACGCCTGATGGATCTTAGCAGACTCAGTCAGACAATATTTCTCTTATGAAATGTTTTTTTTTTTTAATATTCTTTAAAATGCATGTTAACCGCCAGACCGAGTCCATTGAGATTTCAGAATAAAATCTCTGTGGGGAATTCCCCCAAGTTGCTCATCTTTCCATGAAAGACTCTGAAGGCAGGTGTCTCCCCCCTGGGCCTCCATCACTCTCGGGACACGGCCTTTACACACTTTCTGTCTTGGCTTTGAGCGAAGCCTCTAGACTCTGTTGAGAAGAGGATTTGACCCCACGAGTGGGGCGACGTGGGGTCATCTTAATAATTGCCATTTGTCACATCTTTGCTATCTTGTTTTGGGGTTCCATTTGTGCCCCTCTGTTTGTGCAGTGCCCCCCTCACACTCCACCGAACACCCATGTGGACACCTCATGCCTCCACAATTCAAAGACAGGGAAACCCAAGGGTAATAAACAGGTGGCCCCACCACACTGGAGCGCTCCTGGGCCTCAGAAACCACTGTGAGCACAGGCCCTGCACGGGTTTAAGCCATGTGTACCCCACACCCCTGACAAGGGCGAGTGTCCACCACTCACATGTGTCCCCGCCACAACAATGAGCAGCACCCCAGTTGAGAAACGGGCCAAGGCCTAGGCGGACAGTCTCTAAGGAGGTCACCCAGTGCCTGCAGAGATGTGGGCAGGTGGATTCAGACTCCAGACCCTGCTCAGAGTTCGATGGCGCGTCCTGACCCCTGCACGGATGTGTTTGATCCGTCCACAGATGGGCTCATCCTGAGGGACCAGCGGAGTCCAGGGCGTGATCGTGTCATTATTCAGCGTTAATGTCTAATTAGCTGGGCGGACTCTGTCCTGCTGCTTCCTGGGACCCCTGAGAGCTGCTGATGATGATGCTTAGCTCCTCACACTCAGCCCACACTTTCCATCACATCAGTGTGTGCTGGACACCGGGGTCCACACGGAGGACAGACTCGAGTCTGAGTCCAGAGAGATTAAATGTGGGGAATGTGCTCCTGGGCTGAGGAGCTTTTCTCAGCCGGAGTGAGCAGGTAGGGCTAAACATTCTCTTCATTGGCTGAGGTGTTTCTACCAGAAGAGTTTAAGTGAGAAAGCAGGATATCCCACAACCCATGTGAGCAGCCCCTCCAGCCTCCCACGACCTTCTCCCTGAGGCCAAATGACACCCTGTCTGGCTCTGACCCCCTCCTGCCCCTACCATGCAGGCAGAGCAGGAGAAAGGCAGCGTTGTCTCCCGGGCAGTGCAGGGTCCAGAGCATCGGGGTTCCCAGAGGCAGGATCCCCCAGGGGCGGTCATGTGTCGACCATGAGGATGGGGGGGTCATGAGGGAGCACTAGTAGGCGGATGGGGCCACAGTGTCTGTCTGCCTAAAGGCACCCACGGGGATCCCTGGAGTTGGGAGAAGCGCCAGGTGCCATCACGTCTATGGCCATGGCTGGACACTGCTGGGCAGCGCATGTCCCTCACCCCGGCCTCGGCCAGCCCCAGGCCCTGAGCGGAAGCCACAGGACATCCCCCCGCCCTGCACTGCCCTCGGGACCGTGTCCGCCTCACAGAACCCTTTGGGCACAAATATCTGCATTTCAGTCAAAGACGAACATGCATCTGGGACGTTCCGGGACTTGTCATGTGTGTCCTCCTGTTCCGTGGGCGCCCCCGGGCATGCATATAGAAGGGGTCACTTCCCATCAGGGGAGGAAATGGACTTGAGTCAATTTCTATCCATCCTGCGACCCCCTCATGGTCTGTGCAGCTACCCCGGGCTTGGCCAGCTCTGCGCTGACCACCATCTGGTTGGCTCCCACGCCAGAGTGTGATTCCCGCTGGTCACTGTCTCGAGGAGGCTCCTCGCATGCTGGTTCCTCAGTGTCCTCTGAGCCCTGTCCTCCCCACCACGGCTGGCCATGGATCCCCTCCGGCCCCCAGGGGATCCCTGCCCCGCCATGTCCACCCTGCCCACACCCGGGCCTGGATTGTCCACGTTGAGGCGATGTCCAGGCGACATCAGCAGCAAGTCATACTCTCAGGCACTAGAGGGGCTGGCAGGAGAGACAGGACAGGAATCTTGTTGTGGCACCAACAACTTGCACACCCCATCTCCCTGCACACCCTTCCCTGTGGGGCCTCCCCAGACCAGGGCTGTTCTGGAGGAACAGGGACAAGCTCTCCAGGGTGGGGAGGGGCTAGGCACGGTCACATGTTCTCTGGGGCTGTGCCCTGGACAACCTCTGGGTGGTGTGCTGGGCTGAGACTCGGGGCCAGGGCAGGAGGAGGGAGCTCCGTGGCTGAGGTTGTCAGCTGATTGTCACCTGAGTTTGTTGACTGACATGAGATTTTCAGTTTTTCAAATTTTGTAGGGGAGAGTTGAATTTTTTCAGTTTTCACCAATTTTCAGGACTTATTTAGAAAATATAATAATGGCACATTCACATGCATGGAAATACATGGGCTGAATATTTAAGTCTATGCAGATGATGATTTTTGACTCAATAGGAGGTAGAAGGAGTAATTATGCAGAAAATAGATTGATTTATTACCAATATGATAACCCATAAATTGCATCTTGGAAGATTTTTACATTTTCTTCCCTTCACCTTTCTCAATACAGATGAGGGCTCCAGGGGTGACCAATCTCATGGCTGTGACAGAATTTGTCCTCCTGGGGTTCCCCACCCAGTGGACCATGGGCTTCTAGCACGCACTGCTCTTCTCCCTGGTCTACCTGTGCGCCCTGCTGGGGTACGGGTTCATCGTCCTCATCACCACCCTGGACTGGCACCTCCACACCCCCATGTACTTCTTCCTGAGGAGTCTGTCCCTCACGGACCTCTGCCTCATCTCAGCCACGGTCCCCAAGTCCATTGCCAGCTCTCTGAAGCACAACAGCTCCATCTCCAGATAAATGCATGTTAACCGCCAGACCGAGTCCATTGAGATTTGAGAATAAAATCTGTGTGGGGAAGTCTCCCAAGTTGCTCATCCTTCCAAGAAAGACTCTGTGTCATCCAGGTAATCATGATGTTTTTTCAGCAGGTTCAGAGCTGACCCTGCTAACAGTGATGAGCCATGACCACTATGCTTGCCATCTGCCACCCCCTGCACTATGAGGTCATCATGAGCAGGGACAGGTATGTGCAGCTGACAGCTGTGTCCTGGCTGGGTGGGGGTCTCTATGTTGTGATGCACACAGCTGGAACCTTCTATTTGTCCTACTGTGGGTCCAACGTGGTCCACCAGTTCTTCTGCGACGTCCCCAAGTTATTGGCTATTTCTTGCTCAGAAAATGTAATGAGCAAACTTGTCCCCATTCTCATTAGTGTGGTGTTGACTGTCTGCTCTTTCATCTTTATCATCATTTCCTATGTCCACATCTTCTCTGCTGTCAGGAAGATCACATCCACAGAAGGGAAGGCCAAGGCCTACTCCACCTGCCTTTCCCACCTGCTGGTTGTAATGCTATATCTCTTCACTGGATGCTTTTCTTACATACAGCCAACCTCAGGGACCCCGTCCATGTCTGACCTGGTCAGTTCTATGTTCTACACAGTGGTGACCCCCATCTTTAATCCCGTCATATACAGTCTGAGGAACCAAGCCATGAAATCAGCTGTCGGGAGACTGATAAATGGTCATTACTCCAAGATATGAGATATCACAAATCTACAATTATAACCCCACATTCATTCAGCTTTGTCCCCCAACTCTTACATGTCATCATTTATAAGCATAGATTTCGCATTAGGATTAGGCCCTTGTCACAAATTCATATTCTCATAATCCTCACTATACTCTGGTTTCCTAAATTGCTGCATCCTTCCCCCAAGCCCTCCCTGTGTGATGTTCATAAACTGAATCCAGCTCGTGGTTAAAAATTTGTATTTGGTGTAGAAAGAATGTTCTAGAACTCACATTCACCAACATTTACATAACGTGAGCAGTGGTAAAAAGGTCTGTCCTCAGGACCACATGGCCACGGGAGCCCAGTCCTGGGGCTCGGGTCCCACAACCTGCATGTGTCTCCACCGAGGGCCTTGTCCTCGTTGATGGCAGGGTAGACAGAGAGTGGGGCCCCTGTCCCTCATGATTCCTTATGGGGCATCTTCCTCTAGGAGAATTTCCTCTTGCTGCTCAAAGGACAAAGGGAAACTACACTTGACTATGCCAGAGGTGGAAGGATGGACACTTCCTTGGTTAGTAGGAATCTATGAGTTAAACCTGGATGGGTGGAATGTTAACTATGATGCCTGTTTGGATGCCAATGTGACTGCACCCCCTCGATGTGGCATTTTCAAAACTAAAGTTATATGAATTATCTTTGAAGAGCTATGTTTCTACTTAAAAGTTTATAATGTGTAACTTGTCATTGTGTTGATTTTTAGGTTCCCTTACTTTTCCAGATTGTATCTTGATCCTCTACCAGGTCTTCTCCACCTTCTTGTAGATTACACTTAAGTTCACTTTTCTTCCACTTGGGAACTGTGCTTTTTTTTTTTTTAATGATGTAAAACATTATGCAAACATTAGCTTGGTGATATTTGCAGTTTTTAAAAATAATTTCACAATCTGCACTGCAGTCACAGAGGTTCTCTTTCTTGTTTCCCTAACAGTGAGAACGTGAGCTGGGGGCGATGTTGCTCCACTCTGGGAGCAGGTCACTCTCCTGACCAATGGGCACATTTTGTCCATGAAACTATTTATAATAATAAAATGAAGTTAATCACCAGACATGACTCGTCCATTCAAATTTCAGATGAAACCTGCGTTAGAAAATCACTCACAGTAATATTCATTTCAGTGATAGCATGAGAGCACAGTCCCCATGACCTTGGGATATGACGTCTTTCCGTGGTCAGATTACTGTCGATGTATTTTCTCCTTTTCTTTGAAAAAATCCAGTAAGTGTCTGTTGAGAAGGGATCTTTACCATGAGTGTTTCATCCCAATATCATGTTAATTTGTTATTTGTTCTTATCAAAGGAGTAGACTCATTTAGAACTTTTACTGTTTTCACCATGGGTCACTTTTCACTCCCCCACGAGCACCAGTGTCCACTCAGAATCTACTAAACGCCCTTCCGTGTCCAGCCCCTACGTCCACACTCCTGCTCTCCTGCCCTGTTCTGTCTGGTAAAGAGAAAATTTTTTCACTTAGTCCAACTTTTCCTTTCGCTGTTTGCCACTATAATGTTTTAATTGTTGGCTTTTTATATTATAATCCACAGATGGGTGAGACGAGCCAATGTCTTTCACTTTTTGACTTATCTCACTAGCATACACTCTTCAACGTCCACTTTGGTCCCAAAGGACACTAGTTCAACTCTTTAATAGCAGTGGGGTATTCCATGGAGTATGGACACACATTATGTATTCTCTCCTCTGTCCCCAGCACTTGGGTTGGGACAATGGCCGGCAACGGTGAACAGTGCTGCTGGGAACATAGGTGTGCATGGTCTGCACTGTAGAGTCTGCGCATATGGGACAAATACCCAGATGAGGTTGCTCCATGCATTTCACACACCTGACAACGGCGAGTGTCCAAAGTACACACCACCTACAAACCCAGCAACAGAAAGAGACACCCCAATCCAACACACCTCGGACCCCCGGAGACATTTTCCCGGGGGAGTTCAGGAGCCCCCAGCCTCTCACACCTTTTATTCAGGTTGAAACCGTCTTGGCTCCTGAGCGTGTCCACCTGCCTCACACCTGCAGCCACTTGAACATCCCTGACAGAGTCACAGGTCAAGTTTGTGAGACATAAAGTCTCCTGCATTCCTGATGCTTCTTTTGATTTTAATATTGGATAGAATCTGAGTCTCCTAAATAAGTTCTATCAGGTGATTTCTTGCGACATCTGACTGTTGCAAATTGATGCTCTCCATCCATCCCACTCGCTGTCCCGCTATCTCCCCACAGAGGCCTCCCAGGAATCAGAGCACATGAGTCTAATTTCTGAGTCTCACTTGTGGGCACCCGGGGCTGGACGCTGCTTAGCCAGGTTGGGCAGGAAGGACGGACATTCCCTCGTTGGCTGAGACATGACAATCTCGGTGACCATGCGGGTTCCCAGTTAACCCCACGAGCGGCTCCCCAGCCCCTGCCCCTGTACCTTCTCCCTGAGCCCCTGAAGGACACCCCACCTGGGCGCTGACCCTGCCTGACATGCTGCCCAGGCCGCCTGCTGAGTAGGAGGGAAAGGGGTGTCCTCTCCCGGGGGGCTCGGCTCCGGGAGGGTCCGGGGCCACCGTCATCAGTGTGGACGGTCACTGGTCAAAGGTGACTTGAGAAACTGCTGACCGCGTGGTGCTCAGAATCGCGATGCCCCAGGGAGACACAGGCAAGCCTTGGGGGCTGTAGGCTGTCCAACTGTGCCCTGAGCTCGGAGGCGACACACCTGCTGGCCTCTGGGCGCCTGCCCCGTCTGCCAGCTTGCCTGTGTGCCCCGCTTCCCTGACCCCTGACCCCGGGCCCCCCTCCCCACCAAGCTCACAACACCCACGGGTGTTAGGGAAGCGAGGGGCCCACCCGCCACTCGCAGCATGGCCTGCGCAGACCCGGGTGGCCTCGTCCCTGCCCCTGTCTCCCCAGAGCAGCGGTGGATTGTTCCTCTGTCACACGAACGACACATGAGACAAAATAGAGGACGTTTACTTCATCGTGGATGAAAAGAGGCCACGGGGTGTATTCACAAGACAGAGGAGACGACTTCAAAGGCAGAATATGTGGGACCCTAAACTGCATCTCCCTCACCCCCGCATCCATCAGGGCGAAACCCACTCACATGCACACAGACAACGCTGACATTCTCCTCCTCCCTAGAGCGCAGGCCCGGCTGCTCTCCCTGGACGGCTGCCGGCTCGGGCCTGGCCCGGGGCCTGAGGCAGCGGCTGGGCTGATCCCGGGGTGAGGTCTCCAGAGCCTGAGCCAGAGGCTACTCCCCTGGGGAAGGAACGTGTCCTGGCACTGCGTCAGGAGTCCACGTGCTTGTCTCCGGCTGGGCCAGCTGATGCCTGGGCCTCAGAGCGCGCAGCGCGGGGGGGGGGGGGGGGGCGGGGGAGGAAACGAAGACAGACTCGCCAGGGCTGGGACAGGAGCCCGGCGGGAGGGAGACACCACAGTGACCATCCTCAGACCAAACCTCAGCCAGTATGGGAGAGGGAGCCTTAGAGGGCGCCGTGCCCGATGGCGAGTGTGTCCCCACGGTGCCCACTCTCAGGGCCAGTCGCCGGTCAAGGACGCAACAGAGGGGGTGGCGGGCGGTGTCCTCAGGAAACGGACTCAAAACAAGCGGCCTCTGCGGAGGAGGCAGGGAGAATGTTGTGCCCATGCCCACCGGGAGAGCCCAGCAAGGGGGACACTGCCCGTTCCACACTGAGGGGTTGGGGAAGAGAAAGTGATGACGCCTCGAAGGGGGCAGGTGGACTCCCGAACACGGGCAAGAGGACAGTGACCTGCACCTCAGGTCAGCCCCATGGGCAGAAGCGGGAGGAAGCAGATCTGGCAGAAGACCAAGGGCAAAGCTCTGTGCCTCCTGCTGCTGGAGGGGGTCCCCCAAGTTCAAGCCACCAACTGACCTCAGGGCTGGCCTTGAGTGACTGGAGTCTCCTCAGCCTCTGTGAGTCCTCAGTGTCCTTCTGCCCAGTCTCGGTGTTCCAGGAGCCCTACCCGAGAGGTGCAAGGCCACGGCACGGTGGCTAGGATGGGCACTAGCCCTGCGTTGACGTGCCAGTTGTACCCAGCCTGGCATGAGCCACAGGAGAGCAGGCCCAGGGCACTCCCTGTTATCATGCTGGCTCCGAGCCCAGATGCAGCTGCAGCAGACGTGCTGACCCACGTCTCAACTGGGCATTGAAGCACCTGTGTCCCTGCCCAGATACCCTGAAGTGCTCAGGGCACGCAGCGTCAGGACCACTGGAGCAGGCTCTGGCCGCCCCGCCCTTGAGCAAACTGCTGATGGGCCTGCATATGGAACTACAAAATAGGACAACTATCCAAACAGTCTTGACAAAAATGAGTAAGACAGGAAGAAACACACTTTCATACTCCAGTCCATACAATAAAGCTCTAATAATTAAAGCAGCATGGCACTGGAGAAAAGCAGACACACAAACCCCTGGAATATAACAAGGGCCCAGGAACCCACCCTCATCAGGAGGGACAATGACTCTACGACAGAGGAGCCAGAGCAGGCACTGGAGCAGGAAAGTGGGGAGATGGTTCTGGGAGAAGCAGACAGACACATGCAGCAGAGTGAAGCAGGTCCTGCCCCACCCCCTGCAGAAGAGTAAACTCAAGCAGATAAATGCCTGTTTCCATGTGTGACATCACCATCGTGATGCAGCAAACCTAAGGATATGACACCATGAGCAGAAACCCTATAATACTGTTTCCTAAAGATTAAAAGCAAATGATCCCAACAAAGGACAATTCTAATGTAAGTGCAGGGACAGGGGCTGGGGTGGAAAAGAACCACAGGATACACTATTTCAGAGACCAGTAAAGTTTCTATTCCCGAAGGGCTGGTGACCCCCGTGGTCACTCACTTCTGCTGGATGTCCATTGTCTTTCCACTCCACTCCCCTCCCTGGAATCCCACCTTCCTTTCTCCTTGTCACTTCCCACTGGCCTCAGGCCTACCCACATCCCCTTCACATCCATTCCCAGGGCCTCTCCGTGAAGGGCACATGGGGGGTGATGGGTGACTGTCCAGCTGTCTAGACAGGGACTCAGGGCACTGTTATGACTGATGGTGACCACGGCGGGACCGACAGGTGGGGAATGGAACCTGGACATGAGCATTTGTCTATTCACATCCATAGAGGCGTGAGCCAGACACAAATCACATCTACACACTGAGTGTGATAATTACTCGCTGAAACAGACTGCAGGATGTTCCAATTAACACAGTCAAGTAAACACACACTTTCCCTCTGGAGGAAGGTCCCTGAGGGCTGGAATCTGGACAGTGTCCAACACATGGACACCAGCTCCAGAGCTCAAATAGCCCAGCCCTGAGTCCCTGCTCTGTCCTTGAGGTGGCGCAGGACGGGGTGCAACATCCTGTGAGTGCTCAGAGACTTCCCACAAGCCCCGACCATGGAGTGAGAGGCCAGGTCACCCTCTGTCCTGCCATGGGGACAACGTCAGGGGAGAGACTCGACACGGCACTGGCAACTTTACTCCCAGACAGCAGGTATCTGCCCCCAGCCGTTTGCAGGGGAGAATCCACTCACATTTGGAAAATTTCCCATGTCAAGCTTCATTTTAGACTGGAGAATGTGCCGAATTTAAACTATTCACTTTGTAAATCATGGCAACCTATGCTGATGGGTCAAGTCATCATGTCCCACTGCCCTGTCAGCCTGGGTGAGGCTCGGTGAGAGAAGACACATTCTCATGTAATTTACGATGGTGAAAGATATTGACTTTTAATACATTGAGCATAGGTTTTGATACATGGGAGATGTGATGATTTCTGCCGCACACCTGGGATGGGCATCAGCACACTCAGTGGGTTCTGGTCATTGAATAAAATCACAGCAATTAATAGAATTGAATGGTGATGAAGACATTCCAGAGGGAATTAAAAATTACACTTATTGTTCAATTCAGAATGTTATGCCTTTTCTCCTAAACATGATGACAGATATGAGTCAGGAAGAAATTCAGTAACTTGTCAGCGACTCTGTTGACACCTTCATGGTTCTGGCACTAACATGATGGTGGCACTGACATCCTCAGATTTGGGGAGTCACTGGCAAGGAGATGAGGAGATGAGGAGATGGACCAGGAGGCAGCAGTGAGGTCACAGGGGCAGGAATCTGACAGAGGAGGCATCAGGACATGCTGCACAGGGACGAAGAGCCCAGATCATACAGTTCCAGGACAGTGTCGGGTCCTGGGGAACAGGAAAATGGGGACCCGCACACCCCATCTCACTAAACACCCGTCTCTGTGGGGCCTTCCCAGACCAGGGCTGTGCTGGAGGAGCAGGGACAGGCTCTCCAGGGTTGGGAGGGGCTGGGTTTCCGCAGGTGTCCTATGGGGCTGTGCCCTGAACAACCTCTGGGAGGTGTGCTGGGCAGAGTCGCCAGGGCCTGGCAGGAGGGGGAGCCACCGGCCTGGGAATGACTGGGCACTGGTGATCTGTCAGTTCAGTTCACTGAGAGACCTGATATTCAGGTTTTATCAAGGTCATTCAAAATTAATTTCTTCAGAAATTTATAGACACATGTTTGGACAATACTTCAATAGTGCATTCACATGAGGTAAAACATGAATTTGCTCAGCTAACGATAAACCATAAATAGATTGCACATTTGTTTTATGTTGATAACACATTTTGTGTTCAAAATTGGCGAATATGAAATGTTATCTGCCTCTTTATTTTTTATACAGATGATGGCTCCAGGGCTGACCAATCTCACAGCCTTGACAGAATTCGTCCTCCTGGGGTTCCCCACCCAGGGGACCATGGTCTTCTTGCACCCGCTGCTCTTCTCCCTGGTCTACCTGTGTGCCCTGCTGGGGAACGGGCTCATCGTCCTCATCACCACCCTGGACCGGCACCTCCACACCCCCATGTACTTCTTCCTGAGGAGTCTGTCCTTCACGGACCTCTGCCTCATCTCAGCCACGGTCCCCAAGTCCATTGCCAACTCTCTGAGGCACAGCAGCTCCATCTCCTTCCAGGGCTGTGTCCTCCAGGTCTTTATGCTTATTCTTTCAGCATGTGGAGAGATGAACCACCTCACGGTGATGAGCATTGACCGCTATGCTGCCATCTGCCACCCCCTGCACTATGAGGTCATCATGAGCAGGGACAGGTGTGTGCAGCTGACAGCTGTGTCCTGGCTGGGTGGGGGCCTATTTGCTGTAATGAACACAGCTGGAACCTTCTCCTTGTCCTACTGTTGGTCCAATGTGGTCCACCAGTTCTTCTGTGACATCCCCCAGTTATTGGCTATTTCCTGCTCTGGAAATTTAATGAGCGAACTTGTCCCCATGCTCATTAGTGTGGTCTGGGGTATCTGCTGTTTCACTATTATCGTCATTTCCTATGTGCATATCTTCTCTGCTGTCAGGAAGATCCCATCCACAGAAGGGAAGGCCAAGGCCTACTCCACCTGCCTTCCCCACCTGCTGGTTGTGGTGCTATTTCTCTTCACTGGATTCTTTGCTTATCTGAAGCCGACCTCAGGGACCTCGTCTACCTCTGACCTGGTCATTTCTATGTTCTACACGATGGTGCCCCCCACCTTTAATCCTGTCATATACAGTCTGAGGAACCAAGCCATGAAGACGGCTGTGGGGAGACTGATGAAGGGCCAGTACACCAGCATGTGAGATATCATTGTTTTCATTAATTAATTATGCAATCTACATTTTTGGACCCCTCATTTATTTAGATTTTACCTCCATTACCAGTCCCCTTATTAAAGAACAATAAGACTTTCATTACAGATTTCCTTGGACAAATTTTAACATTGTTCTATTATTCAAATTTCTATCTTCTAAACTAATGCAGACATTTCCAAAACACCCATCCATGTTACATACATGATATGAATTCTGTTCTTTAAATATTACGGTTGGTATATGAAAGTATGTTCTACCTCACACATCCCCAACATTTTCATGAAATCCAGCAGTGGTAAGGGGTCTGTCCCCGGGAGCACACGGTCACGGCACCCTAGTCCTGGGGCTCCGTTCCCACAGCCTGTGTGTGTCTCCCCTGAAGCCTGTCCCTGTGGAGGTAGGGAGACAGCTGGAGGGTCCCACACACCTGACTCCTGATGGGGCAACTTCCTCTGAGAGACATTCATGTTTCTGCTCAAAGGTCAAGTAGAAATTACACTTGATGTGAATCTCCTGGAGATGGATGGAAGTTTGCGAAAGAATCTTAATCTGTGATTGAACCTGTACTTGATGTTCATTTATACGGTGTCTGATTTGGTTACAGCACCTTGAGGGTGTAGTATTTTTTGAAGTGAATTACTTTTGAAGAACTTTGTTTCATCTTTTAAATTTTATAATTTTTAAGACACTTCTTGTTGTGTTTATTTTTAGGGGTTCCCGTAGTTTTCCAGGTTTTCTGTGGATGTCCTGTACCAGGTCTTCTCCACTTTCTGGTACTTCGGGGACTATGTCACTTTCTACATCATGTAAAGTGAAGCAGGGCGATATCTGTAAATATTTATTCTCCGGCAGCTTCTGTGCTATAAACTCTGGGGCCTCACGACTGCTCACCCACCCTGAGAACATGAGCTGGGGGAGGCTCCTCCCTCATGCGTCCTCTCTGCAGCAGGACACGGTGTCTCCAATCACGCCTGACGGATCATAACAGACTCAGTCCAGAAAATATTTCTCTCATAAAATGTATGTTTCTTAACATTTAAGAATGTTTTTTAACATTCTTTAAAATGCACGTTAACCGCAGACCGAGTCCATTGATATTTCAGAATAAAATCTGTGTGGGGAAGTCCCCCAAGTTACTCATCTTTCCATGAAAGACCCTGATGGCAGGTGTCTCTCCCCGGGCCTCCATCACTCTCGGGCCATGGACTTTACACACTTTCTGTCTTGGCTTTGAGCGAAGCCCCTAGACTTGTTGAGAAGAGGATTTGACCTCCCCAGAGGGGTGATATGGGGTCATGGTAATAATTGTCATTTGGCATGTCTTGTTTTGGGGTTCCATTGCTGCCCCTCTGTGTGTGTGGTGGCCCCCTAACACTCCACAGAACAACCATGTGAAAACCCTCCTGCCTCCACAATTCAAGGACAGGGAACACCAAGGGTAATAAAAAGTGGCCCTACCATATTAGAGCACTCCTGGGCCTCAGAACCCGCTGTGAGCACAGGCCCTGCACAGGGAGAAGCCATGTGCACCCCACACTCCTGAGAAGGGCGAGTGTCCATCCACACAAGTGTGTCCCCACCACAACAGGCAGCAGCACCCCAGTCGAGACACGGGCCAAAGCCCAGGTGGACAGTCTCTACAGAGGATGCCCGGTGTCTGCAGAATCGCGGGCAGGTGGATTCAGTCTCCAGACCCTGCTTCGAGGTCGGTGGCGCGTCCTGACCCCTACATGGATGTGTTTGTTCCCAGGATGGGCTCATCCTGCGGGGCCAGCTCAGTCCAGGGCGTGATCGTGTCATTATTCAGCATTAATGTCTAATAAGCTGGGCAGAGTCTGTCCTGCTGCTTCCTGGGACCTCTGAGAGCTCCCAATGATGAAGCTTCAGCTCCTCACACTCAGCCCACAATTTCCACCATGTCCCCTTCCCTCAGCGGGTGCTGGACACTGGGATCCACATGGTGGACAGACTCGAGTCTGAGTCCGGTGAGATTAAATGTGGGGAATGTACTCCTGGGCTGAGAAGCTTTCCTCAGCTTGCGTGAGCAGGAAGGACTGACCATTCCCTTCATTGGCTGAGGAGTTTCAACCAGAAGTTTTTAAGTGAGGACGCAGGATCCTCCCAACCACCATGAGCAACACCCCAGCCCCTCCAGCCCCCAACGACCTCCCTGAAGCCTAAAGGACACCCCACTCAACTCTGACCCCCCTGCCCCTACCATGCAGGCAGCGCAGGAGGATGTGGGTGTCATCTCTGGGGTGGTATCGGGGGTCCAGAGCAACGGGGTTCACAGTGCCCAGAGGCAGGATCCCCCGGGGCGGTCATGTGTTGACCCCTATTCTGAGGGGGGGACACGCAGGAGCACTGGTAATCAGACTGTGCCACAGTGTGTGTCCCTCTAAAGGCAACCGTGGGGATGCCTGGAGTTGGGAGAAGCGTCAGGTGCCCTCCTGCCTGCATCCATGGCCATCCACGATGGGCAGCGCGTGTCCCTCACACTGGCCTTGGCCAGCCCGGGGCTCCAATTGTATGCCCCCTAACTGCCCCCCACCCCCACACTGTCCTCAGGGCCGCATCCACCTCGCAGAGCCTTTTGGGCACAAATACCCACATCTCAGTCAAAGGCGAACACGCATCAGGGAGGTTCCGGGACTGTCCTGCGTGTCCTCCCATCGTTGGACCAGCCGGGACTGCTCATGAAGGGGTCACTCCCTACAGGGGAGGAAATGGACTTTGGTCACTCCATGTCCCTCCACGCCTGGCCTCATGGTCCATGCAGCTACCCTAGGCATGGCCAGCTCCACCTGACCACTGTCCGGTTGGCTCCAACAGCAGAGAGTCTATTCCACGTGCCTGCCCCACCTGCTTGTTGTGGTGCTGTATCTCTCCACTGGATGCTTTGCTTACCTGAAGCCGACTTCTGGGACTCCATCCACGTCTGACCTCGTCATTTCTATGTTCTACATGGTGGTGCCCCCCACCTTTAATCCCATCATATACAGTCTGAGGAACCAGGCCATGAAGTCAGCGGTGGTCATGCTGTTCAAGGGGATACTCACCAAAATGTGAAAACTCTACTTCTTCTTTACAATAATAGTTACCTTGTACAGCTCTATTTACAATATTTCTTAATATTTTAATTTGAATATTTGTTTTCCAAGACTTGAAGATTTGCAGTAGTTTCTAAACACAAATAGTGTGAGGGAGATGCAGGTTTTCCATACTCTCTTCAACTCACAAATGCACCATCTCACTCCCAAAGCAGCAAGATTCATCAGAATCATGCAGTTTTAACTGAGGATGTGTCCACTTTGGCGCCTCATCATGGAGTCCAGCCCATGGCTCACTCTTGGGCTTCCCCCTTGGTGTTTTACATTTTGTGGGTTTGGGCCAATGCATCGTGACAGACACTCGTCATCATCACAGCACCCAGTGCACCTCACAAGTCCCCCGAACATCTGCACCCTGCCATTGTCACCCTCTCACCCTGCAGACCGCCGATCTTCTCCCTGTCTCCATCGTTCAGGTCTTTCCAGAAGGCCATGGAGTTGGACAGGTCCAACTTTTCAGTTTGACTTCTTCTACTTCGCAGAGTCCAGCTCAGCTTCCTTCACATCCTTCTTATGCAGGGAGCTCCCTCTGCTCTCACTGGGTGACAGCCGTCGTCTGCATACCTGGCCACCATTTATCCATTCTGAGGTGTGACTCACTTCCTTCCAAATTTTGGCAAGAAGAATAAAGTTACCGTAAACACTTGTGAAGCTTTGTGTGAGTGCAGAAGTTTCTCCCGCCTTTGGGTTAATGCAGAATAAGTGAACACTTGACCACGAGTTGAGAGACACTTCAGCTTCCTCTGACCCCCATTAAACTGTCTTATAAATGAGTGTCAAGTTGGCTTCTTCCCACAGGGGACATGTGAGAGGCCCTGATGTTCCTTTCATCATTATTGTGTGGGGCTTGGTTTCTGGGCAGGTGTGTGGGGGCATCTCAAATGCTCTCTGCGGTTCTTGGTGATGGACGAGGGGAAACGATTTTCAGCAGCCTGCTTGGGTGACACCTGCTCTGTGGAGTGTCTAGTGAGCTTGCCGGCCCCTCTGGTGGAACCATCTATGTTCTTTTTTTTATTTTCTGTGGGACCCTTGCCGGCAGCCGGGCATTGAACCATCACTGCAGAGGATGTGGGCAGCCTCCCAGCCCAGCGCTTAACTGCTGTGCCACCAGGGGAGGCCCGGAACTGTCTCTGTTCTTCTTGAGTCCTACAAGCATTTGCTTATTTTTGTATAAAGGTCTTTTTTCAAGTGCATCTTTGGTAGGTATTTTCTCACAGAGTGTGGCTTTTTTCTCCTCTCTTGGTATTTTCCTCTCCAGGTAAGTTTTTAATTTTCCTGAACTCCAGGGTATCATTTTTCCTTTTCATGCTTCATGTCTTTGGAAATGTATCTACAAAGAATCACCACACTCAAGGTTACCTAGACTTCAGGCTGTGTCAAGTGCTGTGTTTATGCTATGGTGTTTTACAAAAGGCCAGTGATCCATTTGGAGTTGAACTTTGTATAGGTTCTTGTCAAATCAATGTAATAGAAATGAAGGGGACATCATAAAATTAATTGAATAGATTCAGAAGGAACAATTGGCAAGACACAGCATCCATTTGATCAGAAAAAAAATCTTCTGAATAAAATGGGTATAAGAAACAAATGCTAACAATAAATGACTCATAAATGACGATCCAGACCTAACATCACAGTTGGTGGCAAAAATCAAAACAAAACAAAAAAACAAAAACTGAAAGCTCCTCCTCTACGGTCAAGAGGGAGATTGAGTGGCCTCCCTCACCAGTGTTGTTCAACCTGATGCTGCGGGTCCCGGCAGAGGGGTCAGGCAGTTACGAGACATAAAGGGTATCCAGACTGGAGTAAAGTGGCTCCTTTGTGCAGGTGACATGGAGGCAGATGTGCACGCACTGATGACTCAATCAACAAACTGAAAATAATAAATAGTGCAAAGTTGCACGCTACAAAATCACTATAAAATTTCAGTTGTTTTTCTGTACACAGAAACTACCTGAAAGAGAAATAACTACCTGAAAGAGAAATAAAGACAAGCCCATTACAATGACATTAACAAGAATAAAATACCTAGGATAAGTTTGATCAGTGGGTTAAACACCCACACACTAAGATCTATGACAGCAATGAAATAAGTTAGAAAGGACAAAGAAATAGGAAAACATACTTTTCTCATGGATCAGAAAAAATAGCATTTTCAAAAAGGTCATTATCCATAAAGCAATGTACAAATTCATACAATGCCTATCAAAATCCCAGTAGCATTCTTCACAGAATTAGAACAAAGAAATCCTTAACATTTGCAGGAAGCACAAAAGATCTTGACTAGCAAAGCAATTGAGCAATAAAAGCAAAATGGAGGTTTTATGATCCTGATTCAAACCATACTACAAAGTGATAGTAATCAAAAGAGCACGTTGTTGGGAGGAAACCACACATGGATCAATGGAACAAGGCCCCAACATATATATATACACACAACTCTTGCAGCAATGACTAATGGGGGTCTCTTCAATAAATGGTGCGGGGGAGTCTGGACAACCACATGCAAAATAATGAAACTAGACCATTATCTCACACTATATACAAAAGTTACTAAATGCACTTATTATTTTAATGTAAGATATAAAACGATAAAACACAGAGAAGAAAACATAGACTCTGACTTCAGCTTCAGATATATCTGTGTGGATTCAAAGCCACAAGCAAAGGAAACAAAAGCAAAAACCCAGGATTAGATGAGAGCAAGAATTCCTCTACCACCAACATCCAAAAGAAAAAGTCAACTTACTGAATGGGAGGAGCTATTTGCAAGCCACCATCCCACCAGGGCTTAATACCCAAGAAATATAAATACTCAAACAAAGAGTCAACAAAAAAACAAACAAACAACTCAATGAAAAAGCAGACACAAGATCTACAGAAACACTTGACAAAAGACGAAATTCCCCCGATCTGGGAGCACGGACTGAATGGCATGTGGCCCCGCTCCCTAGGCCAGGCCATTCCAGGTCCTGCACAACCCACAGTGCACAGGTCTTCTGTTCTTTAGAAATTAATAAAGTTTTGACTTTACTAATGCATTTCCTTTACTGTGTGTTTTGAAAGGGTATTGAAATTATCTTCAGTAGTTGATAGAAAATGAGGTTAATCTAAGTCTGTCATAAATGCTACTGTAACATCTGTGTCATGTTGAAATATAATCAGAACTACTTCGAGCACACAAGAACCCATCGCATATGCATATTAGCAGATGCTGGGATGTTCATCGGATAACACCATACACACCACGGGATTTGGCGGAACCTCAGAGGTCACTTATCATCCGTTCTCCAACCTCCCCACAAGGAGTTTTCAAAGACCATGCCCGCACGCACACCCACACACCCACATGTGCACACACATGTACACATGCAAACCCACGCACACATGCACATGCAGTCACCTTGAATCTAGCTAACGTTGTCACATAAATATGTCTTTAATTTTTATGAGCCTGCATCTAACCATATTACACTATTTGAATCCATAAATAAAAAAGTTATTTTACAAGAAGTTTCCAACATGAAAAGCCACTCTAATCACAAGATCAAGACCCCAGGAAAAGCCACCATGCACAGAAGCCCAAACCTATCTCATTTATTAAGGTAAAGGTGAAATGCTTAACAGTAGTAACTACGCAAGCTGAAATGCAGAGTTACAGGTATTGAGAGTGGAACAAATCTCGTAAATAATATTTAAGTGACATGAAGACACACATTTCAGAAGATCCAGGCTCCACCCATTAAACTTCACATCTGCTGAGTTTTCCCTTGTCTGTCCACCTCGCTACCCCCACCCATTGCCCCTGCCTCCAGCCCGCCTCATCACCCTCCCCCACCAGCACGCAGTGGGTGACGGTGACTTTCCAGCTCCCTTTGGATGTGGCACATATTGTGGCTTTTAAGGATGGACAGCTTTTAAGGCTTTTAAGGAAACAAAAGCAAAAACCAGGATTATATCAGAGCAAGAGCATGAATTCTGCTGGGCCACACCCAGGTGCCCCGTGGACGGTCAGTGCAGGGTGATGGAGACTGGCAAGGAGTAAAAACTGACCTGTCCTAACAGGTGTAAAAACTAACAAAAATGCCTCTGACACACTCAGTGCACTAATTTCTCACTGAATGTGATATAGGACGACCCAATTAACACAGTCGAGTAAACACACACTTTCCCTCGGGAGGAAGGTCCCTGAGGGCTGGAATCTGGACAGTGTCCAACACGCGGACACCAGTTCCAGAGCTCAAATAGCTCAGCCATGAGGCCCTGCTCTGTCCATGATGCAGCGAGGGACGGGGTGCAACATCCTATGAGTGATCAGAGGCTCCCCATGAGCCCCCACCATGGAGTGAGAGGCCGGGAGCCCTCTGTCCTGCCATGAGGACAACCTCAGGACAGAGACTCGTCAGGACAGCTGGAAACGCCCCCCTCAGAATGCAGCTATTCTGTTCGTAAACAGTTTTCAGAATAGAAATCCTTCAGACTTGAAAGTTTTTATATTTCAAGGTTAATTGTAGATTAGAGAAAGCACATCATCCAAAAGAGTCATTTCATAAATAATGAAAAATATTGCTGCTAGAGTTACACAAGTTCCTCAACGATGCACTGCCTTATCATCCTGGGGTTAAGATTCAATGACAGAAATTTTTTTTTTATTAGAAAAATCCAAATATTATGAATTTTAATAGCATCATCATATTAGTAGATTTTAATATACGATGCATATAACTTCATAACTATGATCTGGGCACTCAGCTCAAAGAGTAAGTGTGTATAAGTGTCAAATAAAATCAAAACAATTGAAGCAATTAAATTGGGATTAAAGAACTCAAAATCAAATAAAAAATACTTATAATTAAAAATCAGAATGCTAAGCCATTTTGTTCTGAACTATTGCAACAGATATATGAGACAAGTGGAAATTCAAAAACTTTTTAAAGCAACATGATCACCACTGCATGGCTCTAACACTAACGGGAGGGTGGCACGGACGTCTGCTACTTTTGGACGTGGAATTGGGATTTTTCCCCAACTCATCAATCAAGGATTGTTAGTGATATTAAAATGAAAAAACACAATATTTTAACAATACCTGGAGAGATATGTATCAAAAATTATTTCATCATTACAAATAGTATTTTAAATCACTCCTATGATGTCTACATGTATGACCACCTGGTATTTTCATTTATCTTCTAGTTTTTATTAAATTACTTGGAATTGTATGAACACTGATGTATAGCCACAAGTTTATTCCCCACATTCCCCTAAAAAGTCCTGCCTCCCCAGGACCTGCCACTCTGTCACCCCACATAGGGGGGAGAGGATGAGACTGGCGGGGAGGAGAGAGGGCAGGGCTGCCCTGTGTCCAGATGTCCACACTCACGCATGGGCCTGGGGGGAGGAACAAACCTGAACCCGGGGGACCCGGGTCCCTGGGACGGGCAGGGACAGACACACGCACAGACCGTCTGGCTCAGCCCCGAAGCGGCCTCCTCCCTGCACAGATGTGCATGAGTCTGAGGGGGTCAGAGGGGCCGGAAGGGACCCAGGGTGGACGAGCCCATCCAGCAGGAGGGACGTGTGGGTGTGACCCAGGAGGAGACTCTGCGGGAAATGTGGTCTCTGGGTCCTCAGACATGGGGAGTAAGGGGCAGGGAGATGAGGAGATGAGGGGATGGATCAGGAGGCACCAGTGAGGCCACAGGGGCAGGAATCTGACAGAGGAGGTGTCAGGACACGCCACACAGGGACGCTGAGCCCAGATCATTCAGCTCCAGGACAGTGTTGGGTCCTGGGGAGCAGGAAAACAGGGACCCGCACACCCCATCTCCCTGTACACCTGTCACTGTGGGGCCTCCCCAGACAGGGCTGTGCTGGAGGAGCAGGGACAGGCTTTCCTGGGTGGGGAGGGCCTGGGCATGGTCACGTGTACTCTGGGGCTGTGCCCTGGACAACCTCTGGGAGGTGTGCTGGGCGGAGACTCTGAGGCCTGAGCAGGAGGCTGGAGAGCAGGGCTGGGGTGGTGGGGAGGGGCAGTCAGTAGGGCTATGAGATCAACCAGAGCAGAATCTTATGATCACCGAAATGTCCCTCCTTCCCAACCCCAGATCCAGTGTGATAAAGGAATGTGTCTGGAGCTGAACACAAAAGGCTCAACAGAGAGCAAGAGACATGGAGCTGCTTCACTCCATAGCCTTAGAGTGACCGCTGGAACACACCTGTGACTGTCCTTGTAGGTGTCCTGTTTTATTCAGCTCAATGTTTTTACACAGATGATGGCTCCAGGGGTGACGAATCTCACAGCTGTGACAGAGTTTATCCTCCTGGGGTTCCCCACCCAGGGGACCATGGTCTTCTTGCACCCCCTGCACTTCTCCCTGGTCTAGCTGTGCGCCCTGCTGGGGAACGGGCTCATCATCCTCATAACCACCCTGGACCGGCACCTCCACACCCCCATGTACTTCTTCTTGAGGAGTCTGTCCTTGGACCTCTGCCTCATCTCAGCCACGGTCCCCAAGTCCATTGCCAACTCTCTGAGGCACAGCAGCTCCATCTCCTTCCTGGGCTGTGTCCTCCAGGTCTTCATGGTGATGGTTTCAGGAGCTACAGAGCTTCACCTGCTCATGGTGATGAGCCTTGACCGCTATGCTACCATCTGCCACCCCCTGCACTATGAGGTCATCATGAGCAGGGAAAGGTGTGTGCAGCTGACAGCTGTGTCCTGGCTGGGTGGGGGTCTCTATGCTGTGATGCACACAGCTGGAACCTTCTCATTGTTCTACTGTGGGTCCAACTTGGTACACCAGTTCTTCTGTGACATCCCCCAGTTATTGGCTATTTCCTGCTTGGGGAATTTAATGAATGAACTTGTCCCTATTGCGATTGGTGTGGTGTTGGATTTCTGCTATTTCATATTCATTGTCATTTCCTATGTCCACATCTTCTCTGCTGTCAGGAAGATCCCATCCACAGAAGGGAAGGCCAAGGCCTACTCCACCTGCCTTCCCCACCTGCTGGTTGTGGTGCTGTTTCTCTTCACTGGATGCTTTGCTTATCTGAAGCCGACCTCAGGAACCTTGCCCATGTCTGACATGGTCATTTCTATGTTCTACACGGTGATGTCCCCCACCTTTAATCCCGTCATATACAGTCTGAGGAACCAAGTCATGAAGTCAGCTATGGGGAGACTGATAAATGGCCATTACTCCAAGATGTGACATATCAGAAATCTACAATTATAACCGCTCATTAATTCAACTTTCCCCCCCCTAACTCTTGCATGTCATCATTTACAAGCATAGATTATTTTTATTAGGATTACTCCCTTGTCACAAATTCATATTCTCATAATCCTCACTATATTCCTGTTTCCTAAATAGCTGCTATCCTTCCTCCAAGCCCTCCCTGTGTGATGTTCATAAAATGAATCAAGCTTGTGGTTAAAAACTTGTATTTTGTGTAGAAGGAATGTTCTAGAACTCACATTCACCAACATTTACATAACGTGAATCAGTGGTAAATGGGTCTGTCCTCAGGACTACATGGCCACGGGACCCTAGTACTGGGGCTCGGTTTCCACAGCCTGTGTGTGTCTCCACTGGGTGCCTCGTCATCGTCGTTTATGTCAGGGGAGTCAGGGAGTGAGGCCCCCCATTCCTCACGATTCCTCATGGGGCATCTTCCTCTAGGAAAAGATCCTGTTGCTGCTCGAAGGACAAAGGGAAACCACACTTGACTCTGCCAGAGGTGGAAGGATGGAAGCTTCCTTGGTTATTAGGAATCTATGAGTGAAACCTGGAATGGATGGAATATTAACTGTGATGCCTGTTTGGATGCCAATGTGACTGCACCCCCTCAATGTGGCGTTTTCAAAAGTAAAGTTATATGAATTATCTTTGAAGAACTATGTTTCTACTTAAAATTTTAAAATTTGTAACTTGTCATTGTGTTGATTTTTAGGATCCCTTACTTTTCCAGATTGTATCTTGATCCTCTACCAGGTCTTCTCCACCATCTTGTAGATTACACTCAAGTTAACTTTTCTTCCACTGGGAACTGTGTTGTGTTTATGATGTAAAACATTATGCAATCTAAAGGTTGATGATATTTGCAATTTTTTAAAATAATTCCGCACATCTGCACTGCAGTCACAGAGGTTCTTTTTCTTTTTTCCCTAACAGTGAGAACGTGAACTGGGAGTGACATTGCTCCACTCTGGGAGCAGGTCATTCTCCAGACCGATGGGCACATTTTGTCCATGAAACTATTTGTGATAATAAAATGTAGTTAATCACCAGACATGACTCGTCCATTCAAATTTCAGAATGAAACCTGAGTTAGAAAATCACTCACAGTAATATTCATTTCAGTGATAGCATGAGAGCACAGTGCCCATCCCTTGGGATATGACATCATTCCGTGGTCAGATTCCTGTTGATATAGTTCATCCTTTTCCTTGAACAAATCCAGTAAGTGTCTGTTGAGAAGGGACCTTTACCATGAGTGTTTCATCCCAACATCATGTTAAATTTTATTTGTTCTTATAAAAGGAGTAGACTCATTTAGACTTTTTACTGTTTTCACCGTGGGTCACTTTTCACTCCCCCACGAGCACCAGTGTCCACTCAGAATCTACTAAATGTACTCCAGTGCCTGGCCCCTCTGTCCACACTCCTACTCTCCTGCCCTGTTCTGTCTGGTAAAGAAAAATTTTTTTCACTTAGTCCAACTTTTCCTTTCGCTGTTTGCCACTATAATTTTTCAATTGTTGGCTTTTTATATTATAATCCTCAGATGGGTGAGACCAGCCAATGTCTTTCACTTTTTGACTTATCTCACTATCATATGCTCTTCAATGTCCAGTTTGGTCCCTAAGGACATTAGTTCACCTCTTTAATAGCTGTGTGGTATTACATGGTGTATGGAATCACATTATATATTCTCTCCTCTGTCCCCAGCACTTGGGTTGGGGCCACAGCCGGCAACAGTGGATGGTGCTGCTGGGAACACAGGTGTGCGTGATCTACACTGTAGAGTCTGTGCATCTGTGACAAATACCCGGATGATGTTGCTCCATCCTGTGGTTGTCCTGGTGTTAGTGTCTGAAGATGTCTCCACGCAATTCCCAGGACAGGTGAGAGGCCTTTTCTCTCCCTCCCTCACCTTTTTGCTCTGCCCAGTCTCTGGATTGGTCCCTTCTCACAGGTGACAACAGTTTGGATTTCTATTTTTCTTATTATTAGAACAATTTGGAATGGGTTAAAAATTTGCATTAGACAAACCCTTAAAATACCAGAAGGAACACACAGTGGCTGCCCACTGCACACTCACCCCACAGATGAGCTTGGGGACACACACCAAGGACCAGGGAAGAAGAGCACATAGGAACAAGTGTCCCCTCCACACTAGAGCAATTCTGTGCCTCAGAAAATGCCATCCCCAAAATAGGCCCCTGCACTGGGAGAATATTGTGCACATCACACACCTGACAAGGGCGAGTGTCCAAAGTACACAAAACCTACAAACCCAGCAACAGAAAGAGACACCCCAAACCAACATGCCTCGGACCCCCAGAGACATTTTCCTGGGGGAGTTCAGGAGCCCGCAGCCTCTCATACCTTTTATTCAAGTTGAAACCATCTCTGCTCCTGAACGCGTCCACCTGCCTCACACCTGCAGCCACTGGAACATCCCTGAGAGAGTCACAGGTCAAGTTTGTGAGACATAAAGTCTCCTGCATTCCTGATGCTTCTTTTGATTTTAATATTGGATAGAATCTGAGTCCCCTGAATTAGTTCTGTCAGGTGATTTCCTGCGGCATCTGACTGTTGCAAATTGATCCTCTCCATCCATCCCACTCGCTGTCCCGCTGTCTCCCCACAGAGGCCTCCCAGAAGTCAGAGCACCTGAATCTGCTTTTTGAGTCTCACTCGTGGACACCCAGGGCTGGACACTGCTCAGCCAGGTTGGGCGGGAAGGAGAGACATTCCCTCGTTGGCCGAGATGCTACAACAGTCTTGGTGACCCGGCAGATTCCCAGTTAACCCCACGAGCAGCTCCCCAGGCCCCTGACCCTGTACTTTCTCCCTGAGCCCCTGAAGGACAACCCGCCTGGGCGCTGACCCCGCCTGCCCTGCTGACCGGGCCGCCTGTTGAGTAGGAGGGAAGAAGGTGTCCTCTCCAGGGGGGCTCGGCTCCAGGAGGCATCCGGGGTCACCGTTTGTCAGTGTGGACGGTCACTGGTCAGAGGTGACTTGAGGAACTGCTGACCGCACAGTGCTCAGAATCACGATGCCCCGGGGAGACATGGGCCAGCCTTGGGGGCCGCAGGCTGCCCACCAGTGCCCTGAGCTCGGAGGCGACGCCCCTGAAGGCCTCAGGGTGCCTCCCCGTCTGCCGGCTCCCTGGTGCGCCCGCTGCCCCTGACCCCTGACCCCCGCCCACCCACCCTAAGCTCCCGGCACCCACGCGTGTCAGGGAAGCGAGGGGCCCACCTGGCACCCACAGCGCGGCCTGTGCAGTCCCGGGTGGCCTGTCCCGGCCCATCTCCTCAGAGCAGCGGTGGATCGTTCCTCCGTCACACAAAAGACACAGGAGACAAAATGGCGGACGTTTCCTTCATAGTTGGTGTAAGAGGCCGCGGGGTGTGTTCACCAGACACAGGAGACGACTTCAGAGGTGGAACCCGCGGGACCCTGAACTGCATCACCCTCACCCCCGCGTCCATTGGGGAGAAACCCGCCCACACGCCACAGACAACGAGATTCTCTCATCCCTCGTGTGGGACCGGCCGCTCTCCCTGGACGGCTGTCTGCTCGGGCCTGGCCCGGGGCCTGAGGCAGCGGCTGGGCCGAGCCCGGAGCAAGGTCTCCAGCGCCTGAGCCTGAGGCCGTTGCCAGGGGAGGGACGTGCCCCGGCCCTGTGTCAGGAGTCCGTGTGCTTGTTCCCGGTGGGGACGCTGGTGCCCAGGCCTCAGAGGCGTGGCTTAGGGAAAAATGAGGACATACGCGCCAGGGCCACGACAGGAGCCTGGCAGGAGGGAGATGCACAGTGACCCTCCTCAGACCAACCTCACCTGGGTGGGAGAGGGAGCCGAGCAGGCAGAAGGACCGAAGTACACTGATGAGGGGATCAGCGGGCGGCAGGAGAGGTCTGCGTGCCATGCGGGACCCTCCTCAGTCGCCGGGGAGCAGCCGGGATCGAACCGGTGCTGCCGAGTCTGCGGGCAGCTTCACAACTCAGCGCTAAACCTCTGCGCCTCCGGGGAGGCCCTGATAAATTAATTTCTTAATATCAATTCTTGATACTGTTATAGTTCACTGGTGGGCTATAATGAGCATTTAATATACGTATTAAGATCCTGAATCAGCATTATACACATTTATGAGACTATTCACTACCAACTTTGTATAACATTATTAAAATATTTAAGTAATAAACACTGAATGTCTCAAGGTTTTATGAATTTAAAAAATGTAAGCACAATGAAAATTGTTGTGGACACCAAGGTAATATACATTGCAAACTCTAAAGACTCCACTGAAAAAACAAATTAAATTAAATAAGCCATTTCAGTATACTTCAAAAGTTCAAAATCAACACATGAACATCAATTGCCTTCTTTTGTGCAAAAAAGGAATCAGAAGAGAAGAATGAGAAGGAAATCTTACATATAATCACAAAATTACCTAGGAGTCACCCTACAAAGAAAGTCAAGATACCCAGAAAATTGTAAGACATTCTTAAAATAAATTGGAAACACAAAAAAAAGGGAAAAATATACCCTCCTCATGGACAGGAAGAATCAGGATTACAAAATATCCATCGGACTCAAAGCAATTTACAGATTCATGTGATCCAAGTGAAAATTTCAATGGCATTTTCAAACATTACAGCTACATTACAATAGCTTCATATGCTTCATACAGCTATTGTATGTACAATGCTTCATACAGCTATTGTATGAAGCAAACATTACAGAAAAGCATATGGTACTAAAAAGACCGCAAACATGAGCCTCTCCATTGGCACAGTGGTTAAGCGATGGGCTATGAAGCTGCCCGCAGTCTCTGCAGCACCGGTTCCATCCCCGGCTGCTCCCTGGACAACAGAGGAGGGTCCCGCATGGCGTGCAGAACTCTCCTGCTGCCCGCTGCTCGCCTCAGCAGTGTGCTTCGGTCCTTCTGCCTGCTCTGCTCCCCGCTCTGGCTCTGGTGAATTGTCTCACCATCCGGTGCTTCTCACTATACCCAGTGCTTGTATAAATAAAATAAATTAATAAATTAATTAATTAATTAAATTAATAAATAAAAAGACCCCAAACAGCCAAAACAGTCTTGACAAAAAAGTAAGAAAGGAGGAAGCACACCTTCAGACTCCAGTCCATATAATAAAGCCCTAATAATCAAAACAGCATGGTACTGGAGAAAAACAGACACACAGACCTGTGGAATATAATGAGGCCCAGGAACCCACCCTCATCAGGATGCACAGTGACTCTACGACAGAGGAGCCAGAGCAGGCACTGGAGGAGGGAAAGTGGGGAGATGGTGCTGGGAGAAGCAGACAGACACATGCAGCAGAGTGAAGCAGGTCCTGCCCCACACCCTACAGAAGAGTAAACTCAAGCAAATAAACACTTCTTTGCAAATGTGTCACTATAGTCATGCAACAAACCTAAGTATATGACACCATGTGCAGAAACCCTAATATTCTACTCCATTTTGTTAAGGGTAAAAGGAAATTATCCCAACAAAAGGACAATTCTAATGTAAGTGCAGGGACAGGTGCTGGGGTGGAAAAGAACCACAGGATACACAATTTCAGAGACGAGTAAAGTTTCTCTTCCCGAAGGGCTGGTGACCCCCATGGTCACTCACTTCTGCTGGACGTCCATTGTCTTTCTGCACCACTCCCCCTCCCTTGGCTCCATCCTGCCTCTCTACATGTCCCTTCCACCCGCTTCAGGCCTTTCTGCATCCCCCTCACGCCCATCCCCAGGGACTCTCCGTGAAAGGCACACGGTGGGTGATGGGCGACTGTCCAGCTGTGTAGACAGGGACTCAAGGCACTGTTAAAACTGATGGTGCCCACCACGGCAGACACGACAGGTGGGGAATGGAACCTGGACATGAGCATTTTTCTATTCACTTCCATAGAGGCGTGAGCCAGACACAACATCACATCTGCACACCGAGTGTGATAATTAATCGCTGAGACACACTGCAGGACACTCCAATTAACACAGTCAAGTAAACACACACATTAACTCCGGAGGAAAGTCCCCGAGGGCTGGAATCTGGACATTGTCCAACATGCGGACACCAGCTCCAGAGCTCAAATAGCCCAGCCCTGAGGCCCTGCTTTGTCCATGAGGCAGCACAGGATGGAGTGGAACATCCTGCGAGTGCTCAGAGGTGGCCCCACGAGCCCCGACCATGGAGTGAGAGGCCAGGACGCCCTCTGTCCTGCCATGGGGACAACCTCAGGAGAGAGACTTGACACAGCAGCGGCAAGTTTACCCCCAGACTGCAGGTATCTGCCCCCAGCCCTTTGCAGGGGAGAATCCACTCATACTTGAAATATTTTAGCTGTGAAGCATCATTTTACACTGGAGAACACACCGTAGCTAAACTATTCATTTTGTAAATTGTGACAACCAATGACGATGGGGCGCAAGTCATAATGTCCCACTGCCCTGTCAGCCTGGGTGAGACTCGGTGAGAGAAATCACATTCTCTTGTAATTTACGATGGTCAAAGATATTGACTTTTAATACTTTGAGCATATTAGGAGATTGTGACTTATGGGAGACATTACAATTTCTGCTGCACACCTGGGATGAGCATCAGCACACTCAGAGGGTTCTGGGCACTGAATAAAATCACAGCAATTGATAGAATTGGATGGTGATGTAGACATTCCAGAGGGAATTAAAAATTATACTTATTGCTCAATTCAGAATGTTATGCCTTTTCTCCTAAACATGATGACTGATATGAGTCAGGTGGAAATTCAATAAATTGTCAGCAACATATTGACACCTTCATGGCTCTGGCAGGAACGTGAGGCTGGCAAGGACGTTTGACTATTTATGGACATGAACTTGGGATTTTTTGCCAACTCCCTCTCACAGGGATTATTAGTGATTTTGTAAAATAAAATCCTAGTATTAAAACAGGGCCTGGAGGACATATATGACAAATGATATTTTATCAATTTTAATTATGTATTTAAAGTCACACATCAGATGTCGACATTATTAATAACTAGATACACATGCTTTGCCCCCACGTTTCCTGATTTATTTTCTTCTTTTTATTAAATATTGAAATTATTCTCACCTATGTGTTGCAATTATTATGTATAATATGTTCTCGAAAAAATCCAGCCCTCCCCAGGGCCTGCAAATCCATCACCCCGTGGAGAGAGAAGAGAATGAGATTGGAGGGGGAAGAGAGTGGGCAGGACTGCCCCGTGTCCAGATGTACCCACTCACGCACAGGCCTGGGGGGAGGAACAAACCTGCACCCTGGGGACCTGGGGCCCTGAGACTGGCAGGGACAGCCACACGCACAGATCATCCAGCTCAGCTCCGGAGCGGCCTCCTCCCTGCACAGATGTGCATGACTCTGTGGGGGACAGAGGGGCCAGGGAGGAACCCAGGGTTGGACGAGCCCATCCTACAGGAGGGACGTGTGGGTGTGACCCAGGAGGAGACTCTGCGAGAAACGTGGTCTCTGGGTCCTCAGATGTGGGGAGTCAGGGGTAGGAAGATGAGGGGAGGAGGAGACGGACCAGGAGGCAGCAGTGAGACCACAGGGGCAGGAATCTGACAGAGGAGGTGTCAGGACATGCCACATGGGGATGCCGAGCCCAGATCATTCAGTTCCAGGACAGTGTCGGGTCCTGGGAGTAAGAAAACAGGGACCTGCACACCCCATCTCCCTGCACACCCGTCCCTGTGGGGCCTCCCCAGACCAGGGCTGTGCTGGAGGAGCAGGGACAAGATCTCCAGGGTGGGGAGGGGCTGGGCATGGTCACGTGTCCTGTGGGGTTGTGCCCTCGACAACCTCTGGGAGCTGTGCTGGGCGGAGATGCTGGTGCCTGGCAGAAGGGGGGGCTGCGAGCCTGGGAATGACTGGGCACTGGTGATCTGTCAATTCAGTTCACTGAGAGACCTGATATTCAGGTTTTATCATGATCATATAAAAATTAATTTCTTCACAGATATATTGACACCCATTCGGACAAACACCAATAGCGCATTCACATGAGATAAAATACAAATTTGTTCAGATAACTACAAAACATAGATTATGCGATTGTTTTATGTTGATAAACCATTTTGTGTTCAAAATTGGAAGAAATGACAATGTTTTCTTCCTCTTTTTTTTTTTTTTGGTACAGATGATGGCACCAGGGGTGACCATTCTCATGGACATGACAGAATTCGTCCCCCTGGGGTTCCCCACCCAGGGGACCATGGGCTTTTTGCACCTGCTGCTCTTCACCCTGGTCTACCTGTGTGCCCTGCTGGGGAACGGGCTCATCGTCCTCTTCACCACCCTGGACCAGCACCTCCACACCCCCATGTACTTCTTCCTGAGGAGTCTTTCCTTCTCGGACCTCTGACTCATCTCAGCCACAGTCCCCAAGTCCATTGCCAACTCTCTGAGGCACAGCGGCTCCATCTCCATCCTGGGCTGTGTCCTCCAGGTCTTCATGGTGATTATGTCAGCAACTGCAGAGATGCACCTGCTCACAGTGATGAGCCTTAACCGCTATGCTGCCATCTGCCACCCCCTGCACTATGAGGTCATCATGAGCAGGGACAGGTGTGTGCAGCTGGCAGCTATGTCCTGGCTGGGTGGGGGTGCCATCTCTTTGATGAACACAGCTGCTACCTTCTCCTAGTCCTACTGTGGGTCCAGAGTGGTCCACCAGTTCTTCTGCGACATCCCCCAGTTACTGGCTATTTCTTGCTCAGGAAATCTAATGAAGAAACTTGTCCCCATTCTCATTAGTGTGGTCTGGGGTATCTGCTGTTTAATTTTCATCGTCATTTCCTATGTCCACATCTACTCTGCTGTCAGGGAGATCCCATCCACAGAAGGGAAGTCCAAAGTCTACTCCACCTGCCTTCCCCACTTGCTGGTTGTGCTGTTTGTCTCCACTCGATGCTTTTATTTTCTGAAGCCGACCTCAGAGTCTCCATCCACGTCTGACCTGGTCATTTCTATGTTCTACACGGTGGTGCCCCCACCATTAATCCCGTCATATACAGTCTGAAGAACCAAGCCATGAAGTCGTCTGTGGGGAGACTGATGAAGGGTCAGTACACCAGCATGTGAGATATCATTGTTTTCATTAATTGATTACACAATCTACGTTTATGGACCCCTCATTTATTTAGATTTTTAACTTCATTACCAGTTACCTTATTAAAGAACAATAAGACATTTCATTACAGATTTCCTTGTACAAATCTTAACATTGTTCTAGTCTTCAAATTTCTATTTCCTAAACCAATGCAGCCATTTCCAAAACACCCATCCATGTGACATACATGATATGAATTCTGTCTTTAAATGTTACGGTTTGTGAAAGCATGTTCTAGAACACACATATCCCCAACTTTTCCATGATATCCAGCAGTGCTAAGGGGTCTGTCACGAGGAGCACAGGGTCATGGGACCCCAGTCCTGGGGCTCAGTTCCCACAGCCTATGTGTGTGTCTCCCCGGAGGCCTGTCCCTGTGGAGGGATGGAGACAGCTGGTGGGCCCCACCCCCCTGATTCCTGATGGGGCAACTTCCTCTGAGAGACATTCATGTTTCTGCTCAAAGGTCAAGTAGAAATTGCACTTGACATGAATCTCCTGGAGACAGATGTAAGTTTGCGAAAATATCTTAATCTGTGATTGAACCTGTACTTGATGTCATTTATACGGCATCTGATCTGGTTACAGCACCTTCAGGGTGTGGTGTATTTTATGTGAATTATTATTGAAGAACTATGTTTCATCCTTTAAATATTATAATGCTTAATACATTCATTGTTGTGTTTAATTTTAGGGGTTCCCGTAGTTTTCCTGGTTGTTTGTGGATGTCCTGTACCAGGTCTTCTTCTCCACTTTCTGGTACATCGGGGATTATGTCACTTTCTACATCATGTATAGTGAAGCACGGCAATATCTGTAAATTTTATTCACGGCTTCTGTGCTGTAAACTCCGGGGTCTCACGGCTGCTCACCCACCCTGAGAACATGAGCTGTGAGAGGCTCCTCCCTCACATGTCCTCTCTGCTGCAGGACACGGTGTCTCCAAACATGCCTGACGGATCATAACAGACTCAGTCAGACAAAATTTCTCTTATAACATGCATGTTAATGACCAGACTGAGTCCACTGAAATTTCAGAATAAAATCTGTGTGGGGAAGTCTCCCAAGTTACTCATCTTTCCATGAAAAACCCTGATGGCTGGTGTCTACCTCCGGGCCTCCATCACTCTAGGGTCATGGCCTTTACACACTTTCTTTCTTGGCTTTGAGCAAAGCCTCTAGACTCTGATGAGAAGAGGATTTGACCTCCCAAATGGGGTGATGTGGGGTCATGGTTATAATTGTCATTTGTCACGTCTTTGCTGTCTTGTGTTGGGGTTCCATTGCTGCCCCTCTGTGTGTTCGGTGCCCCCCTAACACTCCACAGAACACCAATGTGAACACCCTCCTGCCTCCACAATTCAAGGACAGGGAGCCCCAAGGGGAATAAACAAGTGTCCCCCCACTCTAGAGCGCTCCTGGGTCTCAGAAAACAATGTGAGCACAGGCCCTGTGTGGGGAGAAACCATGTGCAACCCACACTCCTGACAAGGGCGAGTGTCCATCCACACACGTGTGTCCCCACCACAACAGGGAGCAGCACCCCAGTCAAGACACGGGCCAAGGCCTAGGTGGACAGTCTCTAAGGAGGACGCCTGGTGCCTGCAGAGACGCGGGACGGTGGTTTTTCAGTCTCCTGACCCTGCTCTGAGCTTGCTGTCCCGTCCTGAGCCCCCTCACGGATGTGTTTGTTCAGGTCCTACTCACACTAAGCCCACACTTTGCATCATGTCCCCTTCCCTCAGCGTGTGCTGGACTCCAGGGTCCACACGGTGGACAGACTCGAGTCTGTGTCCTTAGAGACTTAAATATGGGGAATGTGCTCCTGGGATGAGGAGCTTTTCTCAGCCGGGGTGAGCAGGAAGGACTAACCATTCTCTTCATGGGCTGAGGAGTTTCAACCAGAAGGGTTTAAGTGAGGATGTGGGATCCTCCACAACCCGTGTGAGCAGCACAACAGCCCTTCCAGCCCCCCACGACCTTCTCCCTGAGGCCAAAAATACACCCTGTCTGGCGCTGACCCCGCCTGCCCCTACCACGCAGGCAGAGCAGGGGAAAGGCTGAGTTGTCTCCCAGGAAGGGCGGGGGTCCAGAGCATCGGGGTTCTCAGAGACAGGATCCCCCAGGGGCGGTCATGTGTCGACTATGAGTACGAGTGGGATCATGACGGAGCACTGGTCGGCGGACGGGGCCACAGTGCCTGTCCCCCTAAAGGCGCCCGTGGGGATCACTGGAGTTGGGAGAAGCGCCAGGCGCCAACATGTCTGCTGCCATGGCTGGACTCCGCTGGGCAGCGCATGTCCCTCACCCCTGCCTTGGCCAGCCCCGGGCCCTGAGCTGAAGCCACAGGACATCCCCCCGCCCCGCACTGCTCTCGGGACTGTGTCCGCCTCACAGAACCCTTTGGGCACAAATATCTGCATTTCAGTCAAAGACGAACATGCATCTGGGACGTTCCGGGACTTGTCATGTGTGTTCTCCGGTCCTGCAGGCGCCCCGGGACCGCAAACGAAGGGGTCACTTCCCATCAGAGGAGGAAACGGACTTCAGTCACTTCGTATCCATCCTGCGACCACCTCACGGTCGGTGCAGCTACCCCAGGCACGGCCAGCTCTGTGCTGACCACTGTCTGGTTGACTCCCACGCCAGAGAGTGATTCTCGCCGGTCACTGTCTGGAGGAGGCTCCTCGCATGCAGGTTCCTCAGTGTCCCCTGAGCCCTGTCCTCCCCACCACGGCTGGCCATGGATCCCCTCCTCCCCCCAGTAGACCCCAGCCCCGCCATGTCCACCCTGCCCGCACCCGGGCCTGGATTGTACACGTAAAGGCGATGTCCAGGCGACGTCAGCAGCAAGTCAGACACTCAGGCACTAGAGGGGCCGGCAGGAGCATCAGGACAGGGATCTTGTTGTGGCACCTAAAACTCGCACTTCGGGCTCCAGCTTCTGCCCTGTCTCATCCAGGTCCGGGGTGTCTGTAGTTGTCCTGCTTGCCCTGTCACCCACTCTGCCCTCCTGCCCTGCCAGTGCCTCCCCACACCTGCCAGAACGAGCAGGGTCCACCAGGGTGGCGGCGGCTTGTCCTGGCTCTGATTACGGGGCCACCCTGGTCCCCGTGGTGGTCAGGGGAGGGGATGGGGCCTGGAGAACAGGATAAGTTACATTCCTTCCCACAGTGAAAACCACCAGCAAAATTTCCACTGACACACTTAGACACCAATTATCACTGGGATGTGCCACAGGACGACACTAATTAAGACCCTGTCCTGAAAAAGGGCACTTGTCGCTCTGGAGTAAAGTCACTTGATGGATGGATCTTGGACACTGTCCAACACACGGACACCAGCTCCAGAGCTCAAATAGCCCAGCCCTGAGGCCCTGCTCTGTCCATGAGGTGGCACAGGATGGGGCGGAACATCTTGTGAGTGCTCAGAGGTGCCACGAGTACCCATCCATGGACTGAGAGGCTGGGACGCCCTCTGTCCTGACATGGGGAAAACCTCAGGAGAGAGACTCGACACAGCAGCAGGAACTTCCCCCCCAGACTGCAGTTATCTGCCCCCAGCCGTTTGCAGGGGAGAATCCACTCACAATTGAGAGTTTTCAGATCAAGCTTCATTTAAGACTAGAGAATGCATGCTAGTTAAACTATTCACTTTGTAAATCGTGACAACTAATGCTGTCGGGGCCCAAGTCATCACGTGCCACTGCCCTGTCAGCCTGGGTGAGGCTCAGGGAGAGAAAACACATTCTCTTGTAATTTACGATGGTCAAAGATATTGACTTTTAATACATTGAACATATGAAAGACTTTGATTTATGGGAGACGTGATCATTTCTGCGGCACTCCTGGGATGACCATCAGCACAATCAGTGGGTTCTGGGCACTGAGTAAAATCACAGCAATCAATAGAATTGGATGGTGATGAAGACATTCCAGAGGGAATTAAAAATTATACTGATTGTTCAATTCAGTATGTTGTGCGTTTTCTCCTAAACATGATGACAAATATGAGTCAGTTAGAAATTCAATAGGTGGTCAGCGACATGTTGACATCTTAAAGGCTCTGGCACTAACATGATGGTTGCGCCAACAACTGTCTATTTCTGGACGTGAACTTGGGATATTTCCTGAACTCCACACGCAGGGAATTTCAGTGTAATTGTAAAATAAGTCACAGTATTTAAACGAGGCCTGGGGAGATATCTAAATTTATTTTAACCATTTGAACATGTATTTCAAGTCACTCAACAGATGTCAACATTTTTCACCACCACATACCCTGATTTATTTTCTTGATTTTATTAAATTTTTGCCCTCCCCTGGGCCTGCCCCTCCGTCACCACACAGAGGGAGTCGAGGATGAGACTGTGGACTGGGAGGAGGGGAGCAGGCAGGGCTGCCATGTGTCCAGACGTCCCCACTCACACACGGGCCTGGGGGGAGAAAAAACCTGCACCCGGGGGACCCGGGACCCTGGGACTGGCAGGAACAGCCACACGCACAGACAGTCCGGCTCAGCTCTGGAGTGGCCTCCTCCATGCACAGACGTGCATGAATCTGGGGGGGGGACAGAGGGGCCAGGGAAGGACCCGGGGGTGAACGAGCCCATCCTGCAGGAGGGCTGTGTGGGTGTGACCCAGGAGGAGATTCTGCGTGAACATGGTCTTGGGGTCCTCAGATGTGGGGAGTCATGGGCAAGGAGATGAGGAGATGTACCAGGAGGCAGCAGTGAGGCCGCAGGGGCAGGAATCTGACAGAGGAGGCAGCAGGACATGCCACACGGGGACACGCAGCCCATATCATTCAGTTCCAGGACAGTGTCTGGTCCTGGGGGCAGGAAAACTTGGACCCGCACGTCCCATCTCACTGCACACCCCTCCCTGTGGGGCCTCCCCAGACAAGGGCTGTGCTGGAGGAGCAGGGACATGCTCTCCAGGGTGTGGAGGGGCTGGGCCTGGTCACGTGTCCTCTGGGACTGTGCCCTGGACAACCTGTGGGAGGTGTGCTGGGCAGAGACGCTGGGGCCTGGGCAGGAGGGGGAGCAGCGGGACTGGTGGGGTTATGGGGAAGCTTTGTCTATTGACTTTTTTGACAGTTATGAGTATCTAATTGTTCAAGTTTTGTAGGGGACAGTTGAAATATTCTGTTTTCACCAACATTCAGACTTACGTGGAGAGTGTAATAATGACATATTCACATGCGGTGGTAATAAATGGGTTGAATGAAACAGCAGAATTAGATGATATTAGTGTCCATAGAACTGGAAGGAATAACTATGTAGAAAATGAACTGAGTTATTATCTTGTATTGATAACCCATTTTATTTTCAATATTGGAAAAATTAAGATTTTGTTTCTCTTTCCTCTTTTACAGAGATGACGGCACCAGGGGTGAACAATCTCATAGCTGTGAAAGAATTTGTCCTCCTGGGGTTCCCCACCCAGGGGACCATGAGCTTCTTGTACCCACTGCTCTTCTCCCTGTTCTACCTGTGCGCCCTGCTGGAGAACGGGCTCATCGTCCTCATCACCACCCTGGACCGGCAACTCCACACCCCCATGTACTTCTTCCTGCGGAGTCTGTCCTTCTCGGACGTATGCCTCATCTCAGCCACGGTCCACAAGTCCATTGCCACCTCTCTGAGACACAACAGCTCCATCTACTTCCTGGATTGTTTCCTCCAGGTCTTCATGATGGTTATTTCAGGAGCTACAGAGATGAGCCTCCTCACGGTAATGAGCCTTGACCGCTATGCTGCCATCTGCCACCCCTTGCACTATGACATCATCATGAGCAGGGACAGGTGTGTGCAGCTGACAGCTGCGTCCTGGCTGGGTGGGGGGTCTCTATGCTGTGATGCACACAACTGGAACCTTCTCCTTATCCTACTGGGGGTCCAACATGGTCCACCAGTTCTTCTGTGACATCCGCCAGTTATTGGCTATTTACTACTCAGGAAATTTGATGAGTGAACTTCTCCCCATTCTCATCAGTGTAGTCTGTAGTATCTGCTGTTTTATTTTCATTATCATTTCCTATGTCCACATCTTCTCTGCTGTCAGGAAGATCCCATCCACAGAAGGGAAGGCCAAAATCTACTCCACCTGCCTTCCCCACCTGCTGGTTTTGGTGCTGTTTCTCTCCACTGGATTTTTTGATCATCTGAAGCCGACATCAGGGATCCTTTCCACGTCTGACCTGGTCATTTCTGTGTTCTACACTGTGGTGCCCCCACCTTCAATCCCCTTATATGCAGTCTGAGGAATAAAGCCTTGAAGTCGGCTGTGGGGAGAGTGATAAAAGGCCTATTCTCCAACAAATAAGTAATCATCAAATATTCACCAGCAATTTATTCAGTTTCCCACTAACTCTACATTCATCATTCATAAAGTAAAGATGCTTCCCATTAGTATTTTTCTTTTTATTTATTAATTTATTTGTTTGTTTGTTTGTTTGTTTGTTTATACATACAAGCACTGGGTACAGTCAGAAGCACGGGAGATTGAGAGGATTCACCAGAGCCAAGCGGGGAGCAGAGCAGGAAGAGGGATGAAATACACTGCTCAGGGAGCAGCAGGAGGCAGGAGAGGTCTTTGTGCCATGTGGGACCCTTGCCTGGTGGCCGGGGATTTAAATGGCGCTGCAGATGCTGTGGGCATCTTCGCAACCCAGGGCTCAACCGCTGTGCCACCTGGGAGGCCCAGTATTTTTCATTTGTTGTAAATTCATATTCTCATATTGTCAATGGGCTCCTTTTTTCTTACAATAACGCAATCCTTTGCCAAACCTCTCCCTGTGTGATGTTCATAAACTGAGTCCAGCTGCTGGTTAAAAATATGTTTTTGGTGTAGAAAGAATGTTCTAGAACTCACACATCACCAACATTTATCTAAACCAAGCAGTGGTGAAGGGGTTCTGTCCTCGGGAGCACATGGTCATGGGACCCCAGATCTGGGCACTTGGTTCCCACAGCATCAGTGGAGACTGTGGGCCCCGTCCCTGTGGAGGGGAGGGGGGCAGGTGAGTGGGATCCCACCCACCATTCCTACAGAAGCATCTTCCTCTAAGACACATTCATGTTTCTGTTCAAAAGACAAGGAATCTCCTCCTGAATCTGCCAGAGACGGGCGGAAGGTGATACTTAAGGAATCAGAATTGACAACTGAAGCCTGTGGCTGCTGGGAGTGTTCACTTCCATCATGTCCTGTTTCGATCGAGTCTCTCCACTGCCTAGCTGGAGTATTTTGAAAACAAAATAGCTCTTAGGAGAATGCATCGCTGTGAAGAGCTACCTTTGTGGTTTTCACATTTATGATGTTGAAGCCGTGGGCTGTCCTCGGGCTCATGGGCAGCTTCCCTCAGGTTCCAGGTCGCCCCTTGACGTGCAGCAGGTCTGCTTCGCGACTGTCCCACAGAGAACTCTGGTGCTCACTGTGTGTCTGCGCCGGGGACTGTGTCGTTCCTTATTTAAATATCCTGTGAGGAGAGCAGGGTGTTGTCACCGACTTCTGTCTCTCCGCGGCATCTGCCCTGCACGGCCGAGGTTCTTGCACATTTCCCTGACCCTGAGGTCAAGCTTGTGATGCTCTGCCCCTCACACCCTTTCTCAGGAGCAGGTCACTGTGCCCCACACTCTCCCGGTGGCTCTACCATCGTCAGTCCCTGAATGAGCTTCGCAATGAGAAGGCCCAGTGGCAAAGAGCTCGAGTCCATTCCAGGTCCTGGTCACACGGCCAGGGAGTTGCTCGCGTGTAGATTTTCCCCAGCGTGGCCTGAGCAGCCACTCAGGGCTGCTCCCGAGTGTCACCACACCACAGGGGTATTAGGACCACAGTCCCCACCACCTTGCCGTCACACCCTTCCCGGGTCTGATCCCCATTGTGTGTTTTCTATTTGCCCTTTGAACCAATGTGCCGAGTGTGCTTGGAGAAGACTTTCCCCACAGGCTTCATCGCACCACACTGTTCCTCACTGTTATGGTTCGTGGCTGTGTGTGACGTCTGGAGAGTAATGCTGCCCTTCCTCCACCTTTTAGTCAGGAGAGCTTCGGCTATTTGAGAGTTTCTCGTGATTCCCTATGAATTGAAGCAGTATTTGTTCTATTTCTCTCAAGAATGCCATGGAGGTTTCCACCGGAAAGTCACTGGCTCTGGAATTTTTCTTTGGTAGGCTGGCTTTTGGATAATACTGACCCTACTGACCTGTCTGCTGGGGATGTCCTTCCACTTCTTTGTATCTTCCAATATTCCTTGTCAGTGTTTGGAAGTTTTCCTGTTTGAGTCCTCCACCTCTTTGCTTGATTTGTTTATCCCCAAAGTCAATTTATTTATAGACTTTGAGGGGAAGGTTCTCGATTTCCTCCTCCTTAGACTGGCAGCGTGCCTAGAGAAAGGTGCTGACTTGTCCACGGAGAATGCAGACGCTACGGATGAAGTCTGACAACTACATCATCCCCAGGAAAAAATCTTTGCATGATGCTTTTCACGGTCGCTGTGTGTTCTCTTTAGCATTCTTCTATCCAAAGTAAAGACACTCTCAATTAATTCTCATTAACAACCCACGCATGTTACTATTCCCCCTCAACCTAAGATGGAGAGAGTGCCAGGGCCAGGAGGCAGCGGCTGGCACGTGCAGGCACAAGAGATTTCTGATTATACCTTTTTTTCACATCGGGACAATTTTTTCCACGTCTGCTAAAATGTCAATATAAAATAATAAAGTTTTAACTCTAACAAAAGATGCCCTGATTCTGTGCTTGAAGGTATATAAATTCACCTTTCCATATTGATGGGTAAAGCAACGATTTTGGCTTTTATTGGAAATGCTGTTTTAAAATTTATATGCGAAAAGCAGGTAAGAGGAGGCTGTTCTGGCCACAGCTAAACCTTACATGCAGGACCCTCCCTCCTTCCCGTCTGCTCCTGGAGCCTCGATTCTATTGTCATAGATTTTTTTATTTCCATCAATGGGTGTGGTATGTGGACAGAGGGGGCGGGCTGTGGCCTTGGGGGGCTGTGGTGACTATGTGAGAGATGTTAGTCTGTACCCCTAAATCACGCACTGTCTACGAGACCAAGGTTGCAGAATCACAAAATAAAAATGCAAACAAATGCAGACAAATGGGTTCGGAAGGGAAAACTAGTCACATTTCTCAGAGTCATAAACAAATTCACATCCCAGGAGACCCAGACCTCGACCATTCTCTCTTGCTTCTGCGGAATGTCTCCCACCTCACCCCTCCTCTCTCTTTCTTCATTTCCTCCCTCCCTCCCACTCCTGCTCCACACAACCCTCACCCCCCATCCACCACCTGCCAGGCCCCGGGAGGGCTCACAGGAGCAGGCGGTAACATGTCAGCTACCTGTGGACTGGGCTTGTCCTGGTTCTGACGATGGGGCCACTCCCAGGCCCCACTGTGGTCAGGGGAGGGGATGGGGCTGGGAGAAGAGGATGAATTACATTCCTCCCCACATGGAAAACCACCAACAAAATCGCCCCTGACACAGTTATCACTGATGTGCCACAGGACGACGCCAATTAAGACAGTGACCTGAACAAGGGCTCTTGTCCCTCTGGAGTAAAGTCACTTGATGGATGGATCTTGGACAGTGTCCAACACATGGACACCAGCTCCAGAGCTCAAATAGCCCAGCCCTGAGGCCCTGCTCTGTCCATGAGGCAGCACAGGACGGGGTGGGACATGCTGTGACTGCTCAGAGGCTCCCCACGAGACCCAACTATGGAGTTAGAGGCCCGGACGCCCTCTGTCCCGCCATGGGGACAACCTCAGGACACAGACTCAACACGATTGTGGGAACTTCCCCCCAGACTGCAGCTATTTGCAGGGGAGCATCCCCTCACACTTGAAAACTTTTAGATTTCAAGCTTCATTTTTAGACTTGAGAATGTGTTAAACTATTCATTTTGTAAATCACGACAACTAATGCTGATGGGGCCCAGGTTGTCAAGTCCCACTGCCCTGTCAGCCTGGGTGAGACTCAGGGAGAGAAAACACATTCTCTTGTAATTTACGATGGTCAAAAGTATTGACTTTTAATACATTGATCATAGGCTTTGGTTATGGGAGACGTGACGATTATTGCTTCAGACCTGGGATGTAGCTTCAGCACACTCAGTGGATTTTGAGCACTGAATAAAATCACAACAATCAATGTGATTAGATTGTAAAGAATAAATTCCAGGCAAATTTAAAAAATAAAATTAGTTGTTTAAATTCAGAACATTATGCCTTTTTGTCCCAAACATTATGACAAAAATGAGTCAAGTAGAAAATCAGTAACTCTTACAGCAGCATGTTGACCGCTTCATGGCTCTGACATGAACATGAGGCTGGCAGGGACATCTGAATATTTATGGATGTGAACTTGGGATTTTTCCCCAATGCCCTCACTTGGGGACTGTTAGCGATATTGTAACATAAAGTCACAGTTAGAAACAGGGCCTGGAGGAGATAGATGTCAACTGATTTTATCCATTTGAAATAGGTATTTAAAGTCACACAACAGATGTCAACATTATTAATAACCAGGTAATACATTTCTTTACTGCCATGAATCCTGATTTATTTTCTTGTTTTTATTAAATTTCTGGAGTTATCTCCGCCAATGTGCTGCAATTATTTTATATTACTATACTCTCCAAAATCCCTGCCCTCACCAGTGACGGCCCACATCACTGCACAGAAGGGGGAGAGGTGCGATTGGGGGGAGGACAGAGGGCAGGGCTGCCCCGTGTCCAGACGTCCCCACTCATGCATGGGCCTGGGGTGAGGAACAAACCTGCACCTGGGGGACCCGGGGTCCTGGGACCGGCAGGGACAGCCACATGCACAGACCATCCCACTCAGCCTCGGAGTGTGGCCTCCTCCCTGCACAGATGTGCATAGATGTGCATGAGTCTGAGGGGGACAGAGGGGCTGGAGGGACCCGGGGGTGGACGAGCCCATCCTGCAGGAGGGACGTGTGGTTATGACCCAGGAGGAGACTCTGCAGGAAACGTGGGATCTGAGTCCTCAGATGTGGGGAGTCAGGGGCAGGGAGATGAGGACACGAAGGGATGGACCAGGAGGTAGTAGTGAGGCCACAGGGGCAGGAATCTGATAGAGGAGGCATCAGGACACACCGCACAGGGAAGCCAAGCACAGATCATTCAGTTCCAGGACAGTGTCGGGTCCTGGGTAGCAGTAAAATTGGGAAATGCACACCCCATCTCCTGCACATCTGTCCCTGTGGGGCCACCCCAGACCAGGGCTGTGCTGGAGGAGCAGGGACAGGCTCTCCAGGGTGGGGAGAGGCTGGACATGGTCACATGTCCTCTGGGGCTGTGCCCTGGACAACCTCTGGGAGGTGTGCTGGGCAGAGACAGTGGGGCCTGGGCAGGAGGGGGAGCAGCAGGTCTTGGGGGTTGTGGGGGAGCTGTGTCTATAGACTTTTTTGACAGATATGAGATTCTAATTGTTCAAGTGTTGTAGGGGTCAGTTGAAATTTTCAGTTTTCACCAATTTTCAGGACTTATGTGGAGAGTGTAATAATGACATATTCACATAGGGTGGTAATAAATGGGTTGAATGAAACAGCAGAGTAAGATGATATTAGTGTCCATAGAACTTGAAAGAATAATTATGTAGAAAATACATTCAGTTGTTATCTTTTATTAATAACCCATTTTATTTTCAATATTGGAAGAATTAAAATTTTGTTGCTCTTTCCTCTTTTATGCAGATGATGGCTCCAGGGGTGACCAATCTCATGGCCATGACAGAATTTGTCCTCATGGGGATCCCCACCCTTGGGACCATGGGCTTCCAGCACCCGCTGCTCTTCTCCCTGGTCTACATGTTCGCCCTGCTGGGGAACGGGCTCATCAACCTCATCACCACCCTAGACTGGCACCTCCACACCCCCATGTACTTCTTCCTACGGAGTCTGTCCTTCTCGGTAATCTGCCTCATCTCAGCCACGGTCCCCAAGTCCATTGCCAACTCTCTGAGGCACAGCAGCTCCATCTCCTTCCCGGGCTGTGTCCTCCAGGTCTTTGTGCTGGTTATGTCAGCAGCTACAGATATGAGCCATCTCACGGTGATAAGCCTTGACCGCTATGCTGCAATCTGCCACCCCTGCACTATGAGGTCATCATGAGCAGGGACAGGTGTGTGCAGCTGACAGCTGTGTCCTGGCTGGGTGGGGGTCTCTATGCTGTGATGTACACACCTGGAACCTTCAGCTTGTCCTACTGTGGGTCCAACATGGTCCGTGAGTTCTTTTGTGACATCCCCCAGTTATTGGCTATTTCCTGCTCAGAAAATTTAATGAGTGAATTAAAGGTCCATACAGGAGGCCGGAATGCAAAAGCCTACCCGAAAACCCACCTGGGGGGGGGCAGAAATGCAGATACCTGCCTGGAAGACTCAGACAATGAGCTTCCCCCATCCCCCTATGAGTCTCTTCTCAGACAAAGAACCTCTACCTGTCTCACGAAACTCCCCCCGCCCAACAAACTTTTTCCCACCGTAGGAGCCCAGTTTCTCACCTGACCCCTCTTCACCCTATAAAACCCTGCTTCCCCCTAACAACATGCACGCTTCACTGACCCCCCACCTTGGGTGTGTGAGGTCCGCCCAGGGTGCAATAAACTTTCCCTCCATTTGAGAAATGTAGCCTGGCTCTCCTTTTCTTTACTGCGCCGAACCTTTCATCTTGGTGCCGAAACCCAGGAAGGCCTTGTCCCCTGGCGCCGGGGCCACCTTCTCGTCCCTGGACCTCTGCTCTCCATTGCAGATATCTCACACCCACCACCGGCCCTAATCCTTGGGGTAAGTCACCTGCCTGTCCATCCTTCCTGGAAGGCCCTCGCCTCTGGCTATTCAGCTCCTCTCCTGACCCCCTACCTTGGTTGGCATTCCATAAACCATGGGCCCACATCAGCCAACTCCCGTTACACCTAGACCCTGATCTGGGGACGCCCGTCCAGACTAGGTGCCCGAATCCTAGGCACAACCGAGCGGTGGAGACGTCCCCCTTGCTTGTCACCTCTGTTCCAAAGGCCAGGACCGAATTGGGGGATGCCGCGATTCAGGGCCTGCGCCCCCGACAGCCAGTTCAGGTTCATGGGACGCTGTGTCCTGACTCTGTGCCCCCGTTAGTTGGGAAAGGAGCCGACTTAGTCATGGGGTCCGCAAAATCCAAGCCAAGCCAGGCCACACCACTGGGATGCCTTCTCTCAAACCTCGGTTCATTGGGACTAAGGCCACATAACAGCCTAAGCGTCTTGTCTTTTACTGCAACACTGCATGGCCTCAGTATCAATTGGACAATGACTCCCACTGGCCCAAACATGGCACTTTTGACTTCTCCGTCCTTACAGACCTAAACAATTCTGTCACCGCAATGGAACAAGGTCAGAGATCCTTAGGGCCAGGCTGTCTTTCTCTTGTGCTCCGCCCCGTCCCTCCCTCCTGAAAACCTGCCTTACTTTCTAAGTCTCGAGACTCCTGTCACTCTTCACCCTCTCCAGACCCCTCTTCAAAATTCTCTAATCCTCTAAATTCTCAGTCTTCACCTCCTCCAGCTCCCCAATCCAGGCCCTCCCTCCCCTTTCTTTTCACCTCTTAGCCGCCACACCCTCTCCCTGCTGATGCTCTTCTCCCTCCCCACAGGAAAGTGGGTGGGACTGAAGGAGGAGTTAGAGTCCATGTTTCTTTCTCTGACTGATCTCTCCCATCTTGAAAAGTGTCTTGGCTCTTTCACAAACGATCCCGCTACCTACACCTAAATTTCATTATCTTACCCAAGCCTATGACCTTACATGTCATAATCACATGTTATCTTCTCTTCCACCCTGACCTCTGACCTGTCTCCTAGCTGGTCTCCAAACGGCAGTGCCTAAACCTACAATCTTTCATAAGCTCAGAGAGATTACCCAGTCTTCCTCAAAAAACCCTCCTGACTTCCAAAAGGCTGAGCATGGTCCTCAAACCCCTATCCGGGATTTGCTGAAAACGGCCTTTAAAGTATTTAACAACCAGGAGGAACAGGACAGGACAGAGAAGGAACACCACGGTCGCCAGAAGGCTGAGCTTCAAGATCAGGCCCTAGTAGCTGCCTTGAGACTGCCAGGCCCTGCTCCTCCAATGACCACAGCCTGACAGAGGACGACAATGGGCCCCAACCGACCGCCACCAGGAGCCTGCTTCAAATGTGGCCAAGAAGGCCACTGGTCCAGACAATGCACCAACCCCCGCCCTCCAGGACTGTGCCTCATCTGAAACATCCAGGGTCACTGAAAAAGTGACTGTCCCTCCACGCCTGGCTGCGGTGGGCCAGTCCTTCCAGCCCCTGCAACTCTTGCCACCGGCGGTCTTGGGTTTGGCGGCTGAGGACTGAAGAGGCCCAGACTTATCAACTCCAATAATCTTTGAGGAGCCCAGGGTAATGGTCCAGGTAGCAGATAAGTACACCTCCTTTCTGGCTGACACGTGGGCTACCTTCTCTGTCCTCCCCTCTCATTCATATCAAGTTTATCCTTCTAAGGCCTTGGTTACAGGTGTTGATGGCCTTCCTTCTCAGCTCAGGACCACTGGTCCGCTAGTCATGCCTTCCTGCCCCACACCACTCCTGGGTCACAATCTCCTGGCCAAACTCAGGGTTACTCTCTCATGGTTCCACAACATCCTAGCGCTTCTCTCATCCTCCCATGGCTCCAAACTTCTCCTGATCCTCAGGACTACCCACTGTCTAATTCCACTGTCAACTCCATGTTCTGGCACCCATCTTACCCCAGTCCTCATTCGCCTTAAGGATCCCGCTTCTTTTCCCTCTCACCCCCAATTTCCAATTTCCCTCACCCACCATCAGGGTCTCAAACCCATCAGCCAACGACTCCTGTGAAAGGGACTCCTTACTTCTATCAACTCACCCTGTAATATTCCCATTCTCTCTATTTAAAAAGCCTGGTGGTTCTTATCCCCTAGTTCAAGACCTTCGCCTCATTAACAAAGTGGTGGTGCCTATCCATCCTGTAGTGCCAAACCCCAACACCCTTCTATCTCATATACTGTCTTCTACCACACACTTCTCTGTACTTCACCTCAGATGTATTTTTTTTACCATCCCTCAAAATCCTCAATATTATGTCCTATTTGCTTTTACTAGGGAAAATCTGGACCCACACACCTCCCAGCAACTGGCCTGGACTGTCCTGCCTCAGCCCTCATCTGTTTGGTCAGGCATTAGCCAGTGATCTCTCATCATGTAATACTCCACCCAGCACTCTCCTCCAGCATGCTGCTGACCTCCTCCTATGCCGTCCTTCTCTGCCACTGTCTCAGCAACACACTGCACAACTCCTCAGCTTCCTGTGCTCCAAAGTATACCATGTCTCCCCATCCAAAGCTCAACTTTCAGTTCCCACAGCCATCTATCTGGGTCCTCGACTAACTCCTTCCTCCAAACAGCTGATGGTGGACCACAAACAGGCCATCCGGGACCTTCCCTCCCCTGAATTAGCAAAACAAATCCTTTCTTGCCTAGGTTTGGTTGGATTCTTCCGACACTGGATCCCTAATTTTGCTTCCTTATCCAAGCCACTATATGACACAGCAAAAGTCTCCCTGAAGGACGTCTCCAATCCCCCGGGGAGTCTGCAGGGCCTTCCTTTTATTCACACATATCCTTCTGAAGGCACCTGTCCTTACCCTTCCTGATCCAGAAAAGCCTTTGCTCCTGTTCACAGCCGAACGTCGGGGTATGGCGGCAGGCGTCCTTTCCCAGCCTCTCGGACCAGCCCTGCGTCCTATCACTTATCTCTCCAAGCAGATGGATCCCACTGTTGGGGGCTGGCAACCCTGCCTTAGATCCCTGGCGGCAACCCTACTCACCCGGGAATCCCTCAAACTTACTCTGGAAAGACCCATCCAAGTACATTCCTCGCCTCGCCTTCAGGACCTCCTGTCTCACTGCTAGCTCTCCACTCTCACTCCTTCCCGTTTACAGTATTTACATATGCTCTTTATTAAAACCCCCCTGGTGCGTCTCACTCAGTCTAATTCTCTTAACCCAGCCACTCTCCTGCCTGTCTCTGGTCCCTCTTCTGCCACTCATTCATGTCCTAAAATCCTGGAAAAAATGCAAACCTGCAGACTGACTCTCCTTTGTCAGATGCCTACTGTGTTTGTAGACGGCAGCTCTTGCGAAGATGCGCGAGGTCAGCGGAGGGCCGCCTAGGCCACTGTTACCATCAATCAGCTCACAAACTGCGTGGACACCTATCCGGACAGGATTGACCTCTCCCTACTCAGGCAACTGCTCCGGGAACATGCAGATTGGTACTTACCCGGTCCTGCTTGGATCTCGACCTCTTCAAGCAACCTTCCCCACCATTGCATCCAGGAGACCAAGTCCTGCTCAAATCGCTTCAGCCAAAGCCACTACAGCCTCGGTGGAGCGGGCCACACACGACTGTTCTCACCATGCCTACAGTGGTAAAACTTCTGGGAGACCCCTCCTGGCACCATCTATCACGGGTCCAATGTGCCCCCGAAGAAAAACAGTATGTATGTCATAACCTGGGTCCTACTAGGATGTGCATTTATTGTCAATATCTCCCCTAGCTCAGTGTCCTGTGTATGGAAATTCAAAGTCATGGAGACCTTTGTCTCAGGATCCACTGAGACCACCCACTAGGTGGGTGCTGTGGAGTGCCCACAGGCCAGATGCACAGCACCTATCATACCCACCCTAACTCTTTCATTGATTACTAACCATGTGAACACCTTGTTTTGTTTCTTTACCATCAAACCTTAGATCACTGCAAAAATACCTATAGAGAATATTGGGGGTGCCCTTACTAGTCATATTACTATATCAACAGACATAAAATCACTCAATATATTTCAACACACATTAAAAATTAAAAAAAAATTCAAAAACCCAAGATTTAAAGGGCTTTTCCTTAAAATAATAAAATGTATAAATGAAAATATGTAACTAACATTATACTTAATGATGAGTCAACAAATAGAGAAACAGCTCATTTTGTCCTCTGCCACTACACCAATTAAGAACTGTGGGGCTGTTCTAACTAATATAATAAGTGACGGAAAAGAAAAGCTTATAAAGGGAATACATATTGATATGAAACAATAAATTATGTATTCTAGGTAGAAAACCACTAGGAAGCTTAAAAAAACTCAGAAATAATTATCAACTATAGGAAGGTTGCAGGGTATGTGGTCAATATACAAGTTTTATTAGTTTCCCCATAAGCAACATGAACAACTAGGATTTAAAATTAAAGAAACATTAAATTTAATAATAATTCTACCCCAAAAGAAACACCTAAGCATAAATCTAACAAAATGTGCAGGGCACCTATACACAGAAAGCCAACAACACTCATAAAATGGACCTAGATACAGACCTAAACCTTATTAAAAAATGAACAAACACAAATTGAGTCATAAACATGAAAGTAAAATGCAATACTATAAAACTTCTCAAATAACACATAATAGTACAAATAGATGTGACTTTGGATTTGCTAATAACGTTTTAGATAAAACACTGGAAGCATGGCCTATGAAATAATAAACAGATCTTTGCACTTTATTAAAAGTTTATGCTCTGCAAAAATGATGTTTGAAAGACAAGTAACTCATTGGGAAAATACTATGAAAATAGCTGCATTTAACAAAATGCATTTGTCAAAACCAAAAGAACTCACAACACTATGAATGACCCTTGGTCTACCTACATTTTAAAGAATCATTATGCAAGTTCATGTATCCCAGAATGTGACACAGACAATGACAATAGAATATAACTGTATTACATTGTATGACACATGCTTACAGAAAGAGATTTTGGTAAAGGTGCTTTAGACTCAGAAAGAAGGAAATAATTCTATAGTTTCCTCTGCTGGAAATGTCCTTTCCACCCTGGCAAGGCTGCCTGGGACAATAAAGTCAGCAAGACAATAACTTTGTTTGCTTTGAAGAATTCCTCTGGTGAGAAGCAAAGAAAATGTCCAGAAAGTCCACAGTCCTATCGTGTTTATAAGTTGCTAGACGAAGGAACATGAGCTAATGACCTGAGGGACAAGCGTGTCTATGAGGGCACTTGTCAAAATAAGAGATTCCAACAACCTTTGGTCCTTACATCTTCCCCTACACAGGTAACTCGACTGACTTGACTTTGTAAAATCTAGAGGTTACTTTGAGGTTATAACAATGCGTCTCCTCTATCCATCAACTACATCTGTCGGAAACCTCATTCATTTAACTATGTTAGAAATTAACTAGAAGTCTTCCTTTATTTATTAAAGAATAATAATGTACTTTTTTCTGTTAATGTAACTTATAACCCGAGACCACATCTCAGAGGTTAGGGGAAATTACGCAAAAAAAAAAAAAAAAAAAAAAAAAAACTGATGGCAGTCTCCCTGGCCTAGGTCCTCACTTTGACTCTGAATAATCTCTTTAATAAATTTCTCCTTTATTAAACTTTGAATTTGTTTCACAGTGGTGATTATTTCATTAAAAATTGCAGACCAAGGTAGTTTTGGAAATGTGTGGACTCTGCAAGTTGAAAGGAAAAAGGGCCAGTACAACAGCACACTACTCAAACGATAATGTTGATGCCCACAGGACAACAGTTGACAACACTGAAAAATCTAAATGTGTGTTAAAAAGTATTAAAGAAAATAATTTTAGTGAATCAAACACTTCAGAAAATCTTCATTCAGAAAACTGTAAAATGAGATGCAGCGCCAGTTCAATCCCAGCAACCAGGTGAGGGAACCACATGGCGTGCAGAACTCTCCTGCCATGCCCGCTGTACCCCTCAGCAGTGTACTTCATCAGTCTGCCTGTTCTGCTCCCCGCTCTGGCTCTGGTGAATCCTCTCACCCTCCCGCACTTCTGACTGTACCCAGTGCTTGTATTAATAAATAAATAAAAAACAAACAACAACAACAAAAATAATTAAAAATAAAAAGTATCAGGCTTTCCCGCCCTCCCACCATTAGGATGGATGACAGAACCCTGCATTCCCTGAATACATGCCTGATGGCAGCACCTGAAGTAGGGTGTGGGCATAGGTAGATGGGATTCTTCTGGACTAAGACTGGGCTTTTAAGGGCAGCATCACGGGGACACCAGTAGAAGCCGAGAAAGATGCAGAGATGCAGGAGAACAGAGAAGCAGTGAGAACGCCAGAGAATGCCAGAGAGCCCAGACAGAGTGAAGACTTGAAGACAGAACCCCTGCCTGCTGTGTACCCAGTAAATCCCAATAAAAGCCAGAAAAGCCACTGAGGACCCCAGGACTCCTCCTTTACCCGGTCTGCTGGATCACTGGTGTCCTTCCTGGATTACCAGTGTCCTTTACAGGGACTAATCATGAGACCCAACTACAGGCACACACAAAAGGGTTTATTTACAAAAAGGGGAAAATGAAGAAAGGAATATCTGGGAGAAAAAGGGAGAGAGAAATTGGTGAATGTGTCCTACCAGTTCCACTGAGCTGGAACCCCAATAGCATGCTGAAGATCGGTGAAAACCAAGAGGCCCCCAAGTCCTACATGTCTGACTATATACCAAGCCAAGCTGCTGAACTCCACCCTCAGTTCCTGCAGTCTAGAACCTTGATGTTTTCAGGCGGTTACCTGAGGGCTTTCAACAAGTGGAGAAAGTTGCCACATGGTTTAAATGCCATCTCAAAAAAGAGAAGTGTTCAACAAGGAGGACACAAGGACTGCTCACTCCCACACAGGAAGAGTTCCAAATCATCAAATGTTTGAATTAGCAATTAGAGATGAGTTGCACAGACACACCAAAAGTCTCTGCCATGCCACGGCCATTTTTCTGGCAACTGCACCCGGTTTTGCCAACAGTTTGGCATTGCGCCATTGCAAGACAAAATTGTATGATCTTCCCTCTCCACTCCTACCCATTTTGGGGAATGGCGATTTTACTTTGATTTTGAGTTTTGACTTCTGTGGAACTTCAGTATTTTCTTCCCTTTTTGTCCCTTTTTCTTTTGCAGGTCAATGCAGCCAGAGAACAAACCCTCCAACTACTGCACAATGTACTAAATTTCAGTTTACACAAGAGTATACACCTGGCTTAACGAAAACTAAGAGATATCAACTGTATGTGTTTGTATGTTTCTGCTTTTCCATTGATAGTTGGTGATTAAAATACATAATTTGAAATTAAATAATTTAGTCTGGAAACTGTGTGCCTGTAGAGTTATAGGATTGTGAAAAAATATGTTTTATTTTACCTGGATTTATAAATTTCACAAGTAGGGTTTCACATCAGTGAAAGTTTGGTGGAAGGAAAATGGTTACTTTTGGAATGAGACAATATAGGACATGGGAAAGGTCGTTTTGTCACCACTGTGCTGCTGAGTCTATCCAGAGCTTGGCATTTGAAATTGTCAAATTGAGTAATTAAATTGAGTAATTAAATGCCACCCCCCTTAGTATTTAGGGCAAATGTCCCCAGAAATCTAATTCAGGAAATAATGTTGTCTTTTATTTCATTGATCAGAGGAAATTTTATGGAACATCCATGGAGCTGCTAAGCCACCCCACAAAATTTCTCCTTTTCTTTATGGGAAAGACATTAAACACACTTGCCTGCTGGGCATTTATCTGATGAACTCATACTTAATGGGAAGTATTTTCACTTGATGGAAATATTTAACCTTTATATGTAAATGAACATTAATATTGGGTTCTTAATTTTTTGTGAGACTTCTTAGGTATATACTATATTCTGATATAATATTGCTTGTCAATTATGATTATTGTAGTTTTGGAATGCTGTAGGTTACAATATTCACCAAGTTTCCTTGTCAATGATATTATCAGATTTTTAAAAAAAAAGATTTATATATTTATGCATATAAGAACCGGGTTATAGGCCAGAGGTGCGGTGGGTGAGAGGATTCACCAGAGACAGAGTGGGGAACAGAACAGGCGGATTGACAGAAACACACTGCTGAGGGGAGCAGAGGGCCAGACAGGAGAGGTATGCTGTGCCATGTGGGTTACTCTCTGGCCAGGAATAAAACTCATGCTGCAGAGGCTGCTGATAACTTCATTGGTGGCGTCTTAACCCCTTGTGCCACCTGGGAGGGAGACCCTATTATCAGATTTTTGATTTTGGTTATCTCAGTGTTCTGGTACTTGTAGAAATTGTTTCTGGAGAAATGAACAAGAGAGACATCTTGACATTTTTTTAAGATCCATGGTAATAGATGTAATTTGAGATGGAGAGATTTCTACATATGTGTGAGTGGATTAACAATTTTAATAAGTTTTGCTTGGAATGAAACTAGTTTCCTTTTGTTTTGCCTCATGGAAGAAGTTTTTTTTATTTTTCTTTGAGCTGACCAGTATCTGTAGCAAAGTTAAATGGTCATTTTGTGAAAAAGAACTAAATTCTATTGACATTTTCTCTCTGCTTCACAACATCATAATATGGAAGATAGTAAAATGTATGATAGTACTCATCAAAATGGTCTGTCTTTGCATAATTTCAATAAGGAATTTCAATTACCTTCTCCTTAAATAAATAATTAAGTGTCACAAGACACTGTAATTGAAATATTATAGTCCAGACCAGATTGCTTTTAGTAGTTGGATTGAGAAGAGCCAAGAAGAAAAAGCCTGCCATGTGCTTATAGGATTTCAGAGTTGGATGGAAGCTTGCCTGCACTGGTGACCCCAGATACAACCCTTCAGAAGAGAAATAACCGAAATAACAGTGTCTGAGGAGACTGAGGCCTGGCTCCTGAAGCATGTACTGGCCAAATATTGAGAGCTTAATCTAAAATCCTTTAAGTAAATTTCCATTAAAGCCAAAAAAAAATTCTGCTTGGTTGTTCTGCCCTATGAGTTAATGCAAACACAGATTAAAAAAAAAAGTTGGGAATTAGAATTAATTACTTACTTGTGATGAAGATGGAGAAAAAATATTTCCTCTCTTTTCCTTTTTTAAATAATTTTTGGCCTCGACTAATTGACTGTTTTCTAGGAATGAAGGACTTTACCACACTGGCTCTTAGTGGAAAATGCCTAGCATCTGCTCTTGTTTTTTCACCCCAGAAGAGACTGTTTTCTTTTTCTTTTTTTTTCTATAACAAGTTTTTATTGTATTTTTTAAATAAGTTTTATTTTTATATCCCCCATACAATTGCAACCCCCTTATTTTGACCACAATCCCTCCCCTCCCAGCCCCTCCACCCCCATAGAGTGTCTCTGGTTCATAGTTTTTTGTTGATTTTTATTTTCACTTTCTTATAGTTATTCATTTTCCTGGTCCCTTATTTACATTTTCTAGATTCATGCTATGAGTGAGACCATCCAGTATTTTTCTTTTTCTTTCTGGCTTATTTTGCTGAGCATGATCCCTTCCAGCGCCATCCATGTTGCTGCAAATTGCATGTGTTTATCTTTTTTTAAATGCTCAGTAATATTCCATGGTCTATATGTACCACATCTTCTTGATCCAGTCATCTATTATTGGGCATTTGGGCTGTTTGCAAAGCTTAGCTATTGTAAACAGTGCTGCTATAAACATAGGGGTGCAGGTGTTATTTGGAATTGATGTTTCTGTGTCCTTTGGGTAAATACCTAGGAGTGGAATTGCTGGATCATATATGGGAGAACATTTTTGCACACAGCACTAATGATAAAGGACTTATCACAAAAATGTGCAAAGAGCTGATGAGACTCAACAACAACAAATAAAATAATTCTGTCAAAAAATGCGCAGAAGAGCTAAAAAAAAAAAAAAACTTCTCTGAAGAGGAAATGCAAATGGCTAACAGGCATATGAAAAAATGTTCAACATCACATGTAATCAGGGGAATGCAAATCAAAACTACCATGAGATACCAACTTACACCAGTGAGAATGGCACATATTAAAAAAAAAAAAAACTAGCAACAACAAATGTTGGGAAAATGTGGAGTAAAAGGAACTCTTCTGCACTGTTGGTGGGAGTGCAAACTGGTCCAACCACTATGGAGAGCTGTGTGGAGATTTCTGGACCTACTAAACATAAAGATTCCATATGATCCAGCAATTCAACTCCTAGGTATTTACCGAAAGGACACAGAAACATCAATTCCAAAGAACACGTGCACCCCTATGTTTATAGCAGCACTGTTTACAATAGCTAAGCTTTGGAAACAGCCCAAATGCCCAAAAATAGATGACTGGATCAAGAAGATGTGGTACATATATACCATGGAATATTACTCAGCATTCAATAAAGATAAACACATGCAATTTGCAGCAACATGGATGGCGCTGGAAGGGATCATGCTCAGCGAAATAAGCCAGAAAGAAAAAGAAAAATACCGGATGGTCTCTCTCATAGCAGGAATCTAGAAAACTTAAATAAAGGACCAGGAAAATGAATAACTATAAGAAAGTAAAAATCAAAATCAACAAAAAACTATGAAACAGAGACACTTTTATGGGGGGTGGGGGCCGGGAGGGGAGGGATTGTGGTCAGAATGGGGAGTTTGCAATTGTATGGGGGAATATAAAAATAAAATTTATTATTAAAAAAAAGACAGCCCAAAAGATCAATGAAACCAAAAGCTGGTTCTCTGGAAAAAATAAACAAAATAGACAAAACGTTATCTGGGATCACAGAGAAAAAGAGGGAGAAAACTCAAATAAAGAGGATCATAAGAAAGAGGAGAAATTACAACAGACACAGCAGAGAGCCAGAGGCAAATTAGAGATTTTAAGAACACTTATATGCAAACAATTTCAACAATCAAGATGAAATGGGCATACTCTTAGAACTATACAATCACCCAAAGATGAACAAAGAAGACATAGACTATTTAAACCAATTACAAGCAGCAAAACTGAAAGAGTAATTAAAACCCCCTTTAAGTGCCAAAACCCAGGACCAGATACTTTCAGAAGTGAGTTCTACCAAATGTTCAAGATGAACTAATGCCTTCCCTACACACACTCTTTGAAAATATCAAGAAAGAAAGAATACCATCAGAAACATTTTACAAAGTCAACTTTATACTAACACCAAAACCAAAAGAAAACTACATAAAACACCAATAATGAAATCTACATATCAATCTCCCTAATGAACACTAATGTAAAATCCTCAATAAATCTTAGCAACATGAATCCATTCAAAGGATTATACAGCATGACCAAGTGGGATGTATTCCAGGGATACAGGGATGGTTCAACATCCAAAAATCAATTAATGTATTTCACCACATCAACATAAAGAAAAAGAAAAAAAAACATATGATCATATCAATAAGTGCTAAGAAGCATTTGCTAAAGTTCAACATCCTTTTATGATGAAGTCCCTTGAAAAACTAAGCAGAAGAGGTAGTTATCTTGACATTATAGACACCACCCACATCTAACATTGTTCTTATGGTGAATGATTGAAAGCCTTCCCATTAAGATCTGCAAAAAGATAAGGATGTCCACACTCACCACTACTTTCAACATACTAGTGGAAGTCCTAGCTAGAACAGTTAAGCAACAGAAGACATAAAAGGAATCCAAATTGAGAAAGAAGAATTAAAATGACTATTATTTGCAGATGATATGATAATATACAAAGTACTCTAAGTTCCACAGAAAAACTAATGAAAACAAGTAACCATTTCAATAGAGTTGCAAGTTACAAAATGCATACACAAAAATCACAAGCCTTCCTATATGCAAACAATCAATCTGAATAGGAAAAAATTAAGAAATTCATCCCATTTACATTTGCACCAAAAAACCATTAATACCTGGAAATAAACCTAATAAAGGAGGTGAGAGAACTATACAAGGAAAACTACAAAATACTGTTAAAAGAAACCGAACATAGAAATGTAAATCTATTCCCTGCTCACGAGCTGTTAGAAATAACACTCTCTAAATGGCCATCCTACCAAAATAATTTACAGATTCAATGCAATTCCAATAAAAAAAAGTAATGGCATGCTTTAAAGATATGGAACATATATTGCTAAAATAATATGGAATCACAAAAAATACTCATTGGCCACAGCTTTCCTGTGGGAGAAGAACAGAGGTATTACACTCTCAGACTCCAATCTATAAAACAAAACCATTGTGATAAAAACAACATGGTACTTGAATAGAAACAGACAACATAGACCAGTAGAATAAAATCAAAAGCCCAGAAATAAAAGCAACATATATGGCCAACAAATCCAATCCACAACAAAGGAGCAAAGAACATACACTGCAGCATGGAACCTTCCTCAATTAATGGTGCTGGGGAAACTGGACTGTCACATGCAAAAGGATTGAACTAACCTACTCTCTCACACCATACACAAATCAACTCAAAATAGATAAAATACTTGGATGTAAGATTAAAATCATAAAATATATAGAAGAAAACATAAGCTAAACACTCCATGATATAAACCTCAAAAAACGCTTAGATGACTCATCTCCAGAAGTAAAGACAATAAAGAAGATAAATAGGTGTTACTACACCAAACAAAAAAGATTCTGTACAGTAAAAGAGACTGTAACCCAAACAAAGAGATATGCTACTGAATGGAAGAAAATATTTGCACTCCATACAACTGATAAGGGACTGATATCAGAGATCAACAAAGGTGTAACACTACTCACCAAAAATGAAGTAAACAATCCAGTCAAAAAATGGGCAGAAGAGCTAAAAAGACACTTCTCCAAAGAAGAAATGTGGATGGCCAACAGGAATATGAAAAAAAATAAAATCATCATCACTTATAATCAGGAAAATACAAAGCAAAACCACAATGAGATACTACCTCACCTCACTGAAAATGGCTTATATTAAAAAAAAAAAACTGGAAACAATAAATGCTAACAAGGGTGTGGTGAAAAAGGAAACCTCTTACACTGCTGGTGGGAATGTAAAGTGGTCCAGCCACAATGGAAAGCTGTGTGGAATTTCTTCAAAACACTGAATATGGATCTACCATATGACCCAGGAACTCCATTCCTAGGAATCTACCCAAAGGACACAAAAGCACTAATCCAAAAGGAGACCTGCACTCCTGTTTATTGCAGCACTATTTACAATAGCTAAGATATGGAAACAAACTAAGGCCACAAAATACACGAATGGATTAGAAAGTGGTGGGATATATACACAATGGAATACTGCTTGGCAATCAAAAAAGGTAAGCTCATGCCATCTCTGGCAACATGGATGGAGCTGGATGGGATTATGCTCAGTGAAATAAGTCAGAAGGAAAAAGATAAATGTTGGATTGTTTCACTCACATGTGGACTATAGAGAAACCAAACAAAAGCTCAAGAAATAGACAAAACTTGCAAACCCATGTTAGATTTGAGACATACAGCAGAAGGGGGGGTGGTAAAAGGTTCAAAACAGTGGAGAGAAAAATACCAGGTTACGATGGTGATGGATAATACAGTCTCTGGTGGTGGGGAATTACTGTCACTACACCTGAGAGGAGAAATCAAATACCTTACAAAAATGTACAACAACGTTCAAAGGAAGTTTAGAAACTGAAATTAAAAAATATATATCTTTCCCAAAGTCCTGGCTGAGGGGGCCAGAGCTGTGGGGGGAGGGGCACTGAGCTGAGGGGAGAAGTTGTTGAGTGTCATAGTCCCCAGCTTAATTTCTGGTTTGCTGGGGGTTGCCCAATGAATGGAATTGGCTTTAGTACCCTTGGCGATTCTGGGTCTCATTCCCACTTTTATGCCCTCAGGGTCGCCTTTCAAATGGAAGAATGAATAAGAAGTCTCAGGGGATGGGGGAGTGAGTAAACGGCTCAAGGTGGCCCAATGAACCTTGGAGGGCAGGGTGGGGATGCAGTCCTGCCCTCTATCTGGTGTATGCTCTGTCTGATGGGGTTGTTGACACTGGGGGATATAAGGTGGCCGACACCTGGCAAGTTGCAGGAGCAAGGCAGTCCATCTTCTGAAGAAGGCGTGGAGGAGCAGAAGGCCATGCAGGATCTGGGGGTTCATTGGATAGACGGCACCTATGGTCAGATCAGATCCAATCAGGTAGCCCAGTCCAGAGACATCTGAATTCTCAGACTGAAAACACTATCAGTGACACCTCCTGTAGTTAGGTGTCTAGTCCTGGAAAGGCCTTGCTGGAAATCAGCATGCAAACTATATAGCAGGTGTTACATCTGCAGCATGTGTAGGAAGACCTCTCCCTAACTTCCAGCTCCCCTATCCCAGCAGCCATTTGCAATGGGGCATGACTTGCAGAAGGGACCCCTTGCACTAGAGTGGTTTTGAGTACATGCCAGTCAAGTTGAACCTGGCCAGTGCCTGCCTGCCTGGCTCTTCTGCAGAGCCCACTGCTGGCACAAGACCACAGGACCTCAGGGTAGATAGGGTTTCACATGCTGGTGGGGTTCTGTTTTAAAGAAGATGTGACATTGTAAAAGGAGCAGTCAGATTTTATCACACACAGGAGCCAATCAAATGTTGAAATTGTGTCAGTTTTGAAGATGCACCGATCCAGTTTGAAAGGGGGATAACACTGAAGGAAGTATAAGCTGGGACAGTAGCTGGTTTCATTCGTTGATTGGGAGACTCCATTTGGACATTCATTTACTGAGACTTTAATTCATAGAAACCTTCTTTCATTGGAGACCTTTGCATCTGATCTCTCCGAGGAAACACTGTTTGACATTTGCTTCTGCCTCTAATTCTGCTCCCATATTGCCTGTTGACGTTGACTGGTGTCCCTGGCCTATGTGTAGCATCTATGGAAGAGCTGTCAATCGGTGCCTGGTCCTCTGACACCACTTGTGAAAAGAGCTGTCTCCTGTTGGCCTATGTTTGGCATCTCTAAAGAGTTTAACACCAATGCCTGATCTTCCACATGCCTTATGACTGTCACTGCAGGCATGAGCACAACCACCTCTAATCACCATCTTCTGATCTTAGCACCATTGCTTACTGCCCCCTCTGCCTCCAGCATGCCTGACACAAGCTCTTGGTGCAGTTGTATCTGACACTGTCCAGTCCATCCTTCGGAATTCTGCCTCAGCACCTCCTATTAAACAATGTGGCTGCTTGCACTGGGAGTGGCAAATAGTGAAAAGCTTGTGGTCTCTGCTGCTTTCAGAGCAGGCTGCACATACTGGGATAGTGGAGTGGGAAATCACTGCTGCCACTCAGTCTCCAGGCACCTTTGCTTAGGCAGCAGGCTGCAGGAAAGCCTCTAGGGCCCCTTTGACTTTAGGGACCTTGCATCCCTGTTGCACTGTGACTACCTCCAGCTGCCATCGTGAGTCAGGTCCTGGTTCATCACTTATTGGTGTGCACCACCTACAGGCTCTCACTGAGAGGACGGGGCCATCCTGCATAAGCAGCTTTTGGTTGGGACTACTGGATGCTGTGGGCACTCTTTGGGGTAGGAAAGTCAGCCATCCGTGGCCTTAGAAAATTTCCTTTTCCCCAGGTCCACCTCAATGTACCCTGAGCCTGACTTGTGTCTTGCAGTTGTGAGCATATAGATAAGGACCCACAGACTGTGTCATCCCCTCACCTTTGCATGGTTTCACATGGACACACAACCTTGACTGTGCTGTGACCAGAGCTGCTTAGCCACACTGACTTGGAAGACCGAGGAAAACTACACTCCCATTCTTACTCAGAATGGCAATAAGCAATGTTATTGTTTATGATTCTAAGTTAGGGGGTAATTTCTTTCACTCAGTAGATGTATATATCAAATACCAGCTGTGTTAACTGAATATCACATCCTGTTTGAAGCACCCCGACAGTGTATGCTTTACCTCAGAAGCACTGCCAAGGACCAGATGTCTCTTCCACAGGGCTCCCAGTGACTCCTCTAAGGCACTGCTCACCAGGGCTTCAATTTTAGGTTGAACCATGTCTCTTCCAAGGCTGAATTAGGTCTTCAGGTCTTCTGAGCCCAGAAAGTTCGCAAGGAATTCCTGATTCCTCTTAGTGGAGAGGTCCACCCCCATTGGAACTAAAGAACTCAAGCCACCTTGGTGGCTAATAAATTATTATTGGTATTTGATTCACAGAAGCTTTATCAGGTTTGTGTCTGAGGGGGAAAATCTAAAACACAGAAAGTAAAAATTCTAGTCAGGATGCCTACCCCTGTGCTCAGCAGGGACTTGGAAATATCAGAATTGGGAGGTCCTGTTGCACAGTGTGAGCTGAGAAATCAGGGCAATGGTTCTTGATGCACCCCCAACAGAGAACACTGGGAAAGGTTTCCTGATACAAACAGCTAAACTAACTCCTGACACAAGGTTAATTGCAGAGAAAAAAATGGACATTCCAGAGAGAAGAAGCACATTCTGGAAAAAGCTGAAGGAATATGTACTTTAGTACAACTGAGTATGTAGTTACAGAGAAGGTAAGATTGTTAGGAGAGAATAGAGTCATACTGAAAAACCCTTGATGTCATGCTAAGACGCGGAGACTGCTTCTAAAGACAATAAGAGGGGCCTCCCCTGTGGCACAACGTTTGAGCACTGGGTTGTGAAGCTGCCCACAGCCACTTAAGCACTGGTTCAATTCTCGGCCTAATTCTTTTCTAGGCATCTCTACCAACTTGGAAGGCACTCTGGGAAACTATCAAGAATTTACAGCAAACAAAAGTTCAATCGAGATAAAATTATCTTCACAATTACAGGAAAGAGACCTTCCCTCACAGCACAAAGGATTAAATCTCAGCATTATGAAGCTGTTTGCAGCACCGAGTTAGATCCCTGGCCAGGGAGCTGCCCACATGACACGACAGACCTCTCCTGTCTCTCCCGCTGCTCCCCTCAGCAGTATATTTCAGTCAATCTGCCTGTTCTGCTCCTGACTCTGTACCTGGTGAATCCTCTCACCACCCACACCTCGGGCTTGTACACCAGCTCTTGTATGCAAAAATACATAAATCTTAAAAAATAAGAGAACACTATGTGCATAATTTTGACAAAAAAATATACACAAGTTACACATAACAAAAAGCAAGAAGCAACAAGTGTTGGTGGGGATGTGGAGTAAAAAGAACACTTTTTCACTGTTGGTGTTGGTAGTCTGGTGTCGCTCCTATGGAAAATAGTATGGAGTTTTCTCAAAAGATTAAAAGTGGATCTGCCACGTGACCCAGCAATCCTACTCCTAGGTTTCTACTGCTGAAATGCAAAAACACTAATTTGAAAGGAAACTTGGTCTCCCATGTTTATTGCTGCACTATTTACAATAGCCAAGATGTGGGGACAACTTAAGTGCCCGATCAGATAAATGGATCAAGAATATGTGATGTGGGCCTCCCCGGTGGCGCAGCAGTTGAGCGCTGGGTTGCGAAGCTGCCCGCAGCCTCTGCAGCGCCGGTTCGATCCCTGGCTGCTCCCCGGCCACCGGAGGAGGGTCCCACATAGCGCACAGACCTCTCCTGCCGCCCGCTGCTCCCCTCAGCAGTGTACCTCGGTCCTTCTGCCTGCTCTGCTCCCTGCTCTGGCTCTGGTGAATTCTCTCACCCTCCCGCGCTTCTGACTGTACCTAGTGTTTGTATAAATAAATAAAAAAAATCTTAAAAAAAAAAAGAATACGTGATGTGTATACACAATGGAATACTACTGAGCAATGAAAAAATATACTCATGTTATTTACAGAAACATGAATGGAACTAAAAGGCATTATGCGGCGTGAAATAAGTCACTAGGAAAAAGACAATACCAAGTAGCATCACTTGTATGTGGACTATAGAGAAAACAAACAAAGGGTCATATAACCTCAAACTTTAAAAGTAATCCTTGCCCCTGGTCACGGAACTGATGTCCCCAAGGGGAAGAAAAATAGGGAGGGGTGAGAAAGATGCGGGAGAAAGCACAATGGCTATGGGGGCAGACTGCGGGTGTTTTTGCAGTGGGTGCACTTTGGTGACTGCACATAGGGAACAGAGACCTTACAAAATACTAACACTCGTGGACACCAATCTTACTCAATTACATTTTAAAAGATTTTTTTTTTATTGACTCCTTGAACAAAAATAACATATGGGGTAAGGGAGAAAGGATTTTGAGTGGGAATTGCAGAAGGGGCCTACACCCAGAAGTAACATAAATCCCAAATAAATAATTAAACAGTACACCTCAGGCAACTTGAGAAATAAAACAAAGAATAACTAAAATAAATAAAAGAAGGGAAATTATATAAATTGGAGCAGAAATAAATGAAACACAAGTCAAAAAGCCAAAACAAAGATCCATGCACTAAGAGTTACTTCTTCAATAAACAGCATTGATAAATCTTTAGCTAGGCTAACAATGGAAGCAAGAGAAAATGTATGAATAGAATAAGAAAAAAGATGGAAATTACTACAGCTAGCAGAGAAATACAAAGGTCCTGAGAGCACTGTGACTGACTATCCTAGCAAATTAAATAATCTTTTTTTCTTTTTTTTAAGACTTATTTATTTATGCTTATAAGAACTGGGGTACTGGCTGGAGATGCGGGAGGGTGAGAGGATTCATCAGAGACAGAGTGAGAAGCAGAACAAGCAGATTGACGAAATATACCACTGAGGGGATCAGTGGGTGAGACAGGAGAGGTCTGCCGTGACATGTGGGTAGCTCGGAGGCCGGCAGTGATCGAGCAGGCACTGCAGAGGCTGCGGACAGCTTCACAGAGCTGTGCTCAACTGCCTGCACCACCATAGAGGCCCTGTATAGATTTTTCACCTCTTTTATTAGGTTCATTCCCAAGTATTTGATTTTTTTGTTTCAATTACGTAAGGGATGTTTTTCTTGATTTCTTCTTCTGCAGATTGATTGTGTATAGAAAGACTACTGATTTTTGTGTGTTGATTTGGAATCCTGCCACTTTACTGAACTGGTTGATTATTTTGAGTAGTTTTTCTGTGGAGTTTTTAAGGTTCTCAGTGTATATTATCGTATTATCTGCAAATAGTGATAGTTTTACTTCTTCTTTCCCCATCTTCATTCCTTGTATGTTTAAACATAGGTATTGACACAGATTGGGACGGTGAGACACTTCTAAAGTTAAGCCAACAGGTTAAAATACAGCAAAAACACTCAATGTTGCTGATGATGTAAACCTTTATGACATTGCACGTGACATTTGTCATGTGAAGTACTTTGAAATATTGCTTCAAACAAAGTTTCCCTAGTCAAACTGTTTGAATCTAATTCCTATGGAGAGTGAGAAAATATTCCCATGTAAAAAGGCAAGGGAACATTCAAAATGTACTGTTCTTTAGAATGTTCTTGTTTTAGGACTGGTTTGGGTCAGTCAACAGCATTCTTCCCACAAGCAAAACTGTGTCAGGACTTCAAGACACAGGAGGGAATTCCATTCTACCATGAAATTCTGAAAACATGTTAGTATGATTTAGGTGCAATGACACTGTGAAGGGAGGAGAGGATGTGGTTCAGGACGAAATGTGCAGTACCTGCCTGCAAGGCGGTCAGAAGTGATATGTGGGTTGGTGGAAAGCAAGGTCAGAGAGCTGGTAGGTGCAGACTGGGGATTCTGCAAGAACAAGAGCAAATGCCCCAGGTGGCAACAGGATGTGGCAGAAAGAAGAACACCCAAATATCCCAAAATAGATGACAGGATCAAGAAAATGTGGTGCATATCCACAATGAAACATGACTCAGCAATCAAAAAAGATAAATGCATACAATTTGCAGCAACATGGATGAAGCTGGAAGGGGTCATGCTTGGGCAAAATAAGCCAGAAAGAAAAAAGAAAAATACCGGATGGTCTTACTCATAGCAGAAATTTAGAAAATCTAAATAAGGGAAATACTAATTATAATAAAGTAATATATTATAAAGTAAATTATAATAAAGTAAAAATCACAATCAACAGCATCTACAAGCCAGAGACACACTACCGTGCAGGGGAGGAGGGAGTAGGATCATCAAGGGGGCTGGGAATTGTACGGGAACTATAACCAAGGTGAAAATGCATACATTGGCAAAAATGAAAAATGATGTAAAAATACATAAAATTAAAAACAAAAAAGAAGGGCAGCTCACCCAGCAGGGCTGGACAGGGAGTGGAGGCGGGTGGGGACATGGCTGAGGCCAGCGGGGCAGTGAAGCCTGTGCAAAGGGGTTTTGGGGAAGTGTCACGCCCAGTTGGGCCACGGGAAGGTGTGAGGCCAGCGAGCGGATGATCTGATTGATGTTCTCGCTCTTCCCTGGGTGTGGGGGAGGGTGAAGGAAGGGGAGGAACCAGTGCGGGGCCGCAGCCCTGGCCATTGACGCGCAGCATCCCAGGCTGGTGGGGGCATCGTGGGTTCTCAGAGGCGAGAGGGATGCGGAGCCTCCGTGGGGTTTGCAGCCTCTGAGGCTGAGGCGGGCGTGGACACAGGCGGCCACAGAGCGCGGACTCCCCCGAGGCGGCCATGGAGGTTGGGGAGAAAGACGGGAACAGGCCTGCAAGTCCGCCCCCGACACCTGAGAGGCCGCGACCTCTCTGTGTGGCAGCCGGGAGCAGCCGTGGTCACAGGAGGAGCAGCATGGCCTCTCCTGGCCGATGCTGGGTCAGGTCCCGGGGGGCGGAACCAAGAGAACCTGCCCTGGGTGTCCTGTCCCCCGAGAGGATGACACCCTCCGCCCTCCGGGCCTGGGACACGCACGCTGGAGCCATCGGGCCCGACCCCAGAGCCCAGGCTCTGAGCCTCGGGGCTCTGGCCGCGCCCCAGGCTGCTCAGGGGAGACCTGGCCTCAGCGGATTCTGTGCGTGAGTGATCAGGGTTGGCCTGGCGGGGGGAACCTGCAGCCTGAGCAGCAGCGGACCCCGCTGCTCACGTGAACCCACCACTTCCAGAAGCCAGGCCGTTCACGGCGGGGAGCAGTGTCACAGCGTGTGTACCTGGCCTTTGTCAACCTCTGCTCCCCGACCCCATGTTCGAGCAAGAAGCAGATTCTTTTTAAATGGTCTTTTTTTTTTTTAAGATATATTTATAAAAGAACCGGGGTACAGGCCAGAGGTGTGAGGGTGAGAGGATTCACCAGAGACAGAGCGGGGAGCATAACAGGCAGACTGACAAAATACACTGCTGAGGGGTGCAGCGGGTGGGAAAGGAGAGGTCTGCTCGCCTGCCTGGTGGGCCGGGAATCGAACCAGCGCTGCAGAGGTGCGGACAGCTCCACAGTGCTGCGCTCAACCCGCTGTGCCAACGGGAGCCCCAGACGCAGATATTTCCAAGCCAGAAATCTCGGGGGGATCTGACCAGCCCCAGCTGCCCCCAGCCCCGGCTGAGTCAGGTCAGGGGGTGTCCCCACAGCGGGGTGGGGGGGCTGGGGCGGACACCCCCTCCAGGGCCCGCTTTACAGCCTCTGCCGCCCTGGGAGCCGCCCTGGCCTCCCGCCTGCGAGGACGCCGAGGGGCACACGCAGCTCGAGGGCCAAATGGGGGGACCATGTCCCAGAGAGTTTTCAGTGTCGGGGTGTGAAGAGCGGACTCTGTCGTGTCTCATGCTCCCAACATGGTGTCGTTTATTGTGCCTGTGGATGTGTCGTGTCATGTGAGATGCATCAGGGTTTGAGGGGGACGGTGCGGAGAGACCCTAAAAGCCGAAACCTGGGACAGGTGCTCGCGACAGAGGACACGGCCTCGCCAGCACCCCGCGGGCTTCTGGAACGGGGTGGACTCCAGTCTCCAGGGCGTCTGTCCACACACCTCTTGGCGGTTGCTGTCCGGTGAAGGCTGAATGGCCCCCTGGGTGCCCTCTGCCAGGGGCGTGGCCTCTGCTCTGACGCCACAAAGAGCTCTGTGATGTCACCCGCAGAGCCTGCTTAAGCCCCGGCGCGGCCCGCGGCGGTGTAGGTAGAGCGAGGAGTGTTGGGATCGTGAAGGTGGACTCGGAGGGAGAGAGAGGCGTGTTGGTGGATTGGATTGCTTTGCTTTGTTTGTTTATTTCTTATTTAGTTATTTATTTAGCTATTTATTTTATTTATTTTATTTTATTTATTTTATTTTTATTTTATTTTTATTTTTTGTTTTTATTTCCCTTTATTATTTTATTTGCTTATTTTTTCTTTTAATTTTTATTTGTTTTTGATTTTCATTTTTTGATTTTTTCTTTTCTTTTTTTTTTTGATTACCCCTGTTTTCCCTCAAGTTGTTATTTTTGTGTGTGTTGTTTTTTCCCCTTTGTTGTTTGTCTGTTTTTTTTTTTTTTTAGTTGTTAGTTTGTAATTGTCGTTTGTTCGCTTGTGGTTAGTTCGTTTTGTCTGTGTTCTTGTTAACTTTAGTGGTTAGTTTGTTATTGGATTTTTAATTATATTTTTAAATATTTATCTTTGTTAATTTTTTGGTTGTGTGTTTTCATTTTTGAGTGCGTAGTTTGTTAGTTAGTATTAGTATCCTAGTGAGGTTAGCATAATTAGTGTTTCTGGTGGAGGTAAGTTAGCATCCTTAGTGTTTCGGTAGAGTAGTCAGCGCAGGGAGCATTTAGTGAGTTTTGGGGATCCTTTTCACGTACTACTAGCTCTAGGCTAATAGTGCACTTGTTAATCCGGTAGAGGAGCTAGTGCCGAGAGCTCTAGACAGCCAGGGCCTCTGAGCATAGGAGCGGGTCCGCCCCTCACTGCCCCGATGTGCCCGTCTGCCCAGGGAACGGCCCTGAGACAGTATGTGATGCTCCACACGCTGGGGGAGGGTGGCTACGGCAAGGTCAAGCTGTCTCTGCACCTGCCTACGGGCACGGAGGTGGCCATAAAGGTCGTGCCCAAGGGCGGCCCCCCTCAGAGGTTCCTGGCCTGCGAGGTGGCCTGCATGAAAGTCCTTTGGCACCCGAACATTCTCCAGCTCTTCCAGGTGGTGGACACCAAGGATGAGGTGCTGCTGGTCCTGGAGCACGCGCAGGGGGGCGACCTGGAGGACTACCTGTTGAAACATAGGTGCCTGGTGGAGATGGAGGCGTGCCGCCTATTCCAGCAGATCCTCGCTGCACTCAGCCACTGCCACGCCCGGGGCGTGGCACACCAGGACCTGAAGACGGAGAACCTGCTCCTGGACCGGAACCGAAACATAAAACTGGCAGACTTCGGGCTCAGCACCCAGTTCTCCGGGGTGGCGCTGCTCAAGACCCCCTGTGGCTGCCCGGAGTTCGCAGCCCCCGAGCTCTTCCATCGCCAAGAGTACAGTGGCCCCGCGGCGGACGTCTGGAGCCTGGGGTGGTCCTCTATGATATTGTCACCGGGGAGCTGCCCTTCAAGGGCACCAGCCTCGGGGAGCTGCTGGCCAGGTTGCTGAGCGGCGTCTACCACGAGCCGCACTACCTCTCCCAGCAGTGCCCAGACCTACTGAGGAAGATGATGATGCTTGACCCCCAGAGCAGTAGCAACCTGGATAGCATCATCCAGCACCCCTGGGTGGGGCTGACGAACGGACTCCCGCCCTGCTGCAAGCTGTCCCTGGACCAGCACAAGGCTGTGATGGAAGCCATGGTCCGCCAGGGGTTCCGGAAAGAAATCATCCACAGGGTGCTTTTGGAGGGCAGGTATGACCCTGTGATGGGGTTCTACCTCATGCTTCTCTCCAGGCAGCAGGCGGACAAGGAGCCGGAACCCGCCATCTCCGCCAAGCTCCTCAGTCCTAATGGGGCCCACTGCGCCCCAATACCGGAGGACCACCAGCAGTCTGATGTCTCGGGGTGCAAGCCCTTTCGGGTTGGACTGCCCCTGAAGCAGGATGCCCAGAAGCCCCCTACCACCTCTGGGCCAGGCATCCCACAGAAGGACACCAGCGTGCAGAGCTCTGTCTCTGGCTCAGGGACCTTGCTGCCAGACTCCTGGAAGCCCAGCATGGCCTCCCGGTCAGAGCCCATGCTGCGGGAGGCCTGGGGGGCCCAACACCACATCGCTGCCAGGCCCCCTGCAGGAGGAAGCACTGCGGCCCAGCACCACCTTGCTAGGCCTCCAGCTGTTGGGGGGGGCAGGAAAGTATTAGGAAGACCACCAGCCCAGGCCCCCAGCTCTCCAGCACCACCCAAATAACACCAAGAAGGCGCCTCCTGTTCAGCCCACCCCCTGCAGAGACACTGGGCCATGAACAAGATTCACATTCCACCCTTCAGTCCAGCGGAGGCTACAAGGCCAGAGTTCGAGGAATCCTTAATAGAATTTTAAAATGTTACCTTTTCTGTTCACACTTTGGAGGAAAACACAAAAGAAGAGTTCACCCTGCTGGGGATTAGATGGCCACCAGCACCTCCCTAGAATTTACTTTCCCGCTCCAGGGCAGCCACTCAGTGGCCATAGTGAAAGGAGCACACCAGCGGAGGCCAAGGCCCTGGAGAGGGCTCAGGAGCTGGGCCCAGCCAGAGAGGCCAGGAGCAACATGAGAACATAGGCGTGGAGCACAGATGTCCGCAAGCACAGCAGACCCAGGAGCAGAGCAGGTGAAGGGCAGGGAGGGCAACGGGACTGGTGAAGCACCTGGAGGAGAGCAGAGTGGGGAAAGGGGGGGAGAGGAGGGCTTGGGGCAGCTGAGCAAGTGTAGGGCCGGGGATTGGAGTGGAGCTGTGTGGGCTGAGCCTCCAGAGGCCCCAGGGCCAGAGACTGGGACCCCAGGGCCTTGCTTCCCTATCTTAGGCTCTATCCCGTGAGGGCCCTGCTGGTGGCCCCTGGGCACCCAGATGGCACAGACGATGCAGGAGCTCTTTGGGCTGACTGGCGCTGTCAGGGACTGACATCCACGGTAGGAAGTCCCCCACTACTGAGCCCCTTTTCACAACGGAGATTCTAAGTTTGAGAATTGCTCACCTGCCAGCGAGTGGTGCCTCGGTAGGGCCTCCTGGTTTCCATCTGCACTTTGTCACATCTCAGTCCGTGCAGCACTCCCCGGGGGTGTCACTAAGGAAAGAGCCTCCTCCCTGCTTGGGCTTCACTGGCTCTGCTCTTCCCATGCAGGTCCAATAGGGCGCAAGGAGGCGGCCGGCGAGGACACACTGGTTCCCACTGCAGGGGCACCTCCAGGTGACCTGCTCTGCCTGCGGGGCCCTGGGGCATGGAGGCATCTGGATGCTCTTTCTCCGCCTAGAGGAGACAGTCTGAAATGGATAACTTAGTTAAAATGTCTACCCCAGGCCACATTAAAATGGTGTATTAAACCAACCACGTTTGCTTCCTGTTAATGACTGCACCCACACTTCCAACACATCGGACGCCAGAGACCTAAATTTCCTTTAACATTCTTGTATCAGCAGTGAAAAGTTTAGAAAATTTAGAAAATTTTGGAAAGCATTTAGAAAATTTTAGAAAAGTCAGAGGGGTCACGTGGTGATAAGACAGACAGGAGTGTGAAGCAGAGCTAGCTGTGAGTATGGAATTAGGTATTTGCATTATTTTCTTTAGGTGTATGTGCATGTCTTACACTGTGTGAAAGTGTGTGCATGTGAGTCTACATGAGTGTGGCTTGTGTGTGCTTCTTTAGGTATGAAGTATTTAAGTACCTTCTACCATCAGGAAAAAAAAACAAAACAAAACTCCCAGCTGTAGAGAATTGGTACAATGTCTTTAAAAATGTGGCCTCCCGGATGGCCCAGCGGGTTGAGCCCAGCGCTGAGGGAAGTGCTGAGTCTCCAAAGTTCCCAATGTGGCTTGTGTCCCCGAGTCCACATATCTATGGGGTTTAATTCTGCTCCAGTATAACTGTAGATGCAGGTCAGTTAAAGTTTTCCCTGTCTCTTGCCACTGTTCCCTGCTCCTGGTGTGTGCCCTGGTCACCCATTTCTCTTTCAGGGGCATTGATGTTGTCCTGAACAGTGTTGTGAGTTTATGGTGTCGGTGAGCCCAGTGTCTTCACTCAGCCTCCGTATTGCCTCTCATACGTAATCCAATTCATTTTTGAGACCATATTTACTTTGTAAACCAAAACAACTAAATACAATAAAAAGACAATAAAACTGAAAAAAACTAGAGATGTAAAAAAAATCAAGTCCAGTGACTTGTATTGAAATTATTGAAAAATTATATATATCATGGCTAAGTGTGGTTCATTCCTGTAATACAAAAGCAGTTCAACACTTACATATCAAGTAATATAACAGTTTACATTAAGAGTGAATAAGAAAAGAACATATTATTATATCAACAGACATAAAAACACTCAATATATTTCACCACACATTCAAATTTAAAAAATAATTCAGGGCCTCCCCAGTGGCACAGCAGTTGAGCGCTGGGTTGTGAAGCTGCCCGCAGCCTCTGCGTTGCCGGTTTGATCCCCGGCTGCTCCCTAGCCACTAGAGGAGGGTCCGACATGGCGCACAGACCTCTCCTGCCACCCACTTCTCCCATCAGCAGTGTTCTTTGGTCTTTCTGCCTGCTCTGCTCCCCGCTCTGGCTCTGGAGAATTCTCTCACCATCCTGTGCTTCTGACTGTACCCAGTGCATGTATAACCATAACAAACAAACAAACAAACAAACAAACAAATAAATAAATAAAACATGCCTCTAAAAATAAAAAAAAAAATCAAAAACAAAGGATTTAAAAGGCTTTTCCTTAAACTCATAAAATGTATAAAAGAAAACATATAGCTAGCATTATACTTAAAGATGAGCCACCAAATAGATATCTTCTTCAGATGGAGAAAAAGGTCATTTTGTCCTCTGCCACTATACCAATACAGAACTGTGGGGCTGTCCTAACTAATATGATAAGTAAAAGAAAAGAAAACCTATAAAGGGAATACATATTGATATGAAACAATCAATTACGTATTCCAGGTAGAAAACCACTAGAAAGCTTAAAAAAGTCTCAGAAATAATTAACAACTATAGGAAGGTTGCAGGGTATGTGGTCAATATACAAAATTTTATTAGTTTCCACATAAGCAACACAAACAACTGGAATTTAAAATTAAAGAAACATTATCTTTTATAAAAATACTACCCCAAATGAAATACCTAAGTAGGGCCTCCCCTGGTGGCGCAGTGGTTGAGTGCTGGGCTGTGAAGCTGCCCGCAGCTTCTGCAGTGCTGGTTCGATCCCTGGCCACCAAGAAGGTTACCACATAGCACACATAGAAGATTCCCTCTCCTGACGACCGCTGCTCCCCTCAGCAGTGTACTTCATCAGTCTGCCTGTTCTGTTCCCTGCTCTATCTCTGGTGAAATTTCTCATCCTCCCATGCTTCTGACTGTACCCAGTGCTTGTATAAATAAATCAATAAATCTTTAAAAATAAATAAATAAATAAAAACTGAAAAAAAAAAGGAAAGAAAAAATAAATACCTAAGCATAAATCTAACAAAATTTGCAGGGGACCTATACACAGAAAGTCAACAACACTAATAAAATGGACCTAGATACAGACCTAAATCTCATTGAAAAATGAACAAATGCAAATTGAATCATAAACATGAAAGTAAAACGCAATACTATAAAACTCGAATAAGACAAAATAATACAAATAGATGTGACTTTGCATTTGCTAATAACTTTTTAGATAAAACAGTAGAATCATGACCTATGAAATAATAAACAGAGCTTTGCACTTTATTAAAAGTTTATGCTCTGCAAAAATGATGTTAATAAGACAAGTAACTTATTGAGAAAATACTATGAAGATAGCTGCATTTAACAACATGCATTTGTCAAAACCCATAGAACTCACAGCACAAAGAATGACCCTTGTTCTACCTAAATTTTAAAGAATCATTTTGCAAATTTGGGTATCCCAGAATGTGACACAGATGATGACAATAGAATGTAACTGTATTACATTGTACGACACACGCTTACAGAAATCAATTTTGGAAAAGGTGCTGTAGATTCAAAAAGAAGGAAAGAATTATATGGTTTGCTCTGCTGGAAATGTCCTTTCCACCCTGGAAAGGCTGCCTGGGACAATAAAGTCAGCAAGGCAATAACTTTGTTTGCTTTGAAGAGTTCCTCTGGTGAGAAGCAAAGAAAATGTCCAGAAAGTCCACAGTCCTATCATGTTTATAAGTTGCTAGATGAAGGAACATGAGCTAATGACCTGAGGGACGAGTGTGTCTTTGAGGGCACTTGTCAAAATAAGAGATTCCAATAAACTTTAGTCCTTACATCTTCCCCTACACAGGTAACTCTGACTGACTCCACTTTGTAAAATCAAACCTGGACTTGATATTTGTTTTTAAATTGGGGGTTGGAGTCATAGACCTGTCAGAACATTCCTACAGGTCCAACATAACCTGTGCAATATGATCCATCCCTGGAAGGCATTGAGTTGATTGGTTAAACTGTTAACCCAGACTACTAGATGTACAAGAACTCTGCTGTACCCTGCCCTCAAGGTGCTAGTGTCCTAGGGAAGAAGACACATTACCAGGGATTGAATCTAAAGCTTGTCTTTGACAAACTTTGTTTGGTTTCTTGATATTGCACAGAAAAGTAACATCATCCGGTACTTATCTTTTCCCTTCTGGCTTATTTTGCTTGTCATAATAGCTTTCAGTTCCATTCATATTGCCATAAATGGTGTGAATTTATCTTTTTTTGATTGCAGATTAGTATTACATTGTGTGTGTGTGTGTGTATATATATATATATATATATATATACATATATATATATATATATACCACATTATGTCTTCCATATGGCCACTGAAAATCCTTTCATTTGATTCCTCTATTCCTTGAAAAAACTCCATTTGGGGGAGGAAGTCCACTCATCTCTGCTAAGCAGACAAGTACAGGTTTTTGCACCTGCGGGGGGAAATTCTATACTCCCAAAACACTAACAAAAATGTAAACCAATGGTGCTTCTATAATAAAAATTAAAAAGATGACACATCATCATCACTAAGCTGGCCGTGTGGTGGATAGCTTGACGATTAACACTATGGAGAAGAAATAAGCAAGGAAGAAGAAAGGCCATATTGTCTTAAATCAAGACTTCAAGGAAAGCCTCTCTGAAAGCAAGGAAGGACAAGCAGGAGGACCAGCAAGGGCAAGCCTTGGGTGGTAGTGTGCTTTCAGTCTTTGAGGGGAAGAACTTTGGCCTGAAGAGCAATGTTGGCTCAAATCTACAGGCCCTGGCGTGGATCTTTTGGGCTGTGTGAGTTGCCCTAAGTGGTAAAAATGCATTCAGCTTTAAATGAGGACTGCAACAGAGATGGTGATTATATAACCCTTCCCAGTCTAGCATTCATTAAGTCAGGGTAATTAGCACACTTCCTTTTCCAGCTGTGCCCTCAAAATCCCATTATCATCAAGTGCTGACACCCACTGTCACCTACAGATTCAAGGTAATAGAGCTCATATCTTCTACAACAGGATGGGTTTCCTGAAGGAATTGAATAATTTCCCAGGATTGCATTGGGCAAAGTGGGACACATAAATGGGGGCTGAATTAGAATGGGGGTGAGGAAGGGGAAGCTGGGCTGCAGGTGAAACATCCAGAACAAGACTTTGATAGACAACTTCATGCTTCCAAGGAGAGCCTGCCCCAGGTGGACTCAGGATACCAAACACTCAGTAGATAATGAATGCCCCTCCACCAAAACATCTGTGATCTCTATGTCTATACCTGCCCGTTGAGACTCTCACATTTTTGTGTCTGCATTATGTTCTGTGACTGACACCACATGGTCACCCTGCTTGCAGTTTTATTATACTAAGCAATCAAACCCTTCCATTGCATAACACTGATTTTATTGAAGAACAAATCTGCCCTGTTTGTTTACATTTTGGACACTGATTAAATAGAATAATGATTTCAGAATAATGATTTTTTATTTCTGTAAAGGGCTCATACATGTAGTACAGACTTGAGTGGGGTAGTGCAAATCCAGGATTCAAGGGTCCCTGTAAATTCATCTATCACTCACTCCTGATGCTTTTATTTTTTTTATTTTTTTAAAAAATAAATTTTATTTTTATATTCCCCATACAATTGCAGCCCCCCCATTCTGACCACAATCCCTCCCCTCCCGCCCCACACCCCCCAAAATGTGTCTCTGGATCATAGTTTTTTTGTTGATTTTGATTTTCACTTTCTTATACTTATTTATTTTACTGCTTCCTTATTTAAGTTTTCTACATTCCTGCTATGAGTGAGACCATCCGATATTTTTCTTTTTCTTTCTGGCTTATTTCGCTGAGCATGATCCCTTCCAGCGCCACCCATGTTGCTGCAAATTGCATGTGTTTATCTTTTTTGATTGCTGAGTAATATTCCATGATATATATGTACCATATCTTCTTGATACAGTCATCTATTTTTGGGCATGTGGGCTGTTTCCAAAGATTAGCTATTGTAAATAGTGCTGTGATAAACATAGGGGTGCAGGTGTTCTTTGGAATTGATGTTTCCGTGTCCTTTGGGTAAATACCTAGGAGTGGAACTGCTAGATCATATGGAAGCTCTATGTTTAGTAGGTCAAGAAATCTCCACACAGCTCTCCATAGTGGTTGGACCAGTTTGCACTCCCACCAACAGTGCAGAAGAGTTCCTTTTTCTCCACATTTTGCCAACATTTGTTGTTGCTAGTTTTTTTTTAATATGTGCCATTCTCACTGGTGTAAGATGGTATCTCATGGTAGTTTTGATTTGCATTTCCCTGATTACAAGTGATGTTGAACATTTTATCATAGGCCTGTTGGCCATTTGCATTTCCTCTTCAAAGAAGTTTCTTTTTAGCTCTCCTGCCCATTTTTTTGACTGGATTATTTTCTTTGTTGTTGTTGAGTCTCATCAGCTCTTTGCAGATTTTTGTCATCAGTCCTTTATCATTAGTGTTGTGTGCAAAAATGTTCTCCCAGTTGGTGGGGTTTCTCTTTGTTTTTGTTATTGTCTCTTTTGCGGTGCAGAGGTCTTTAATTTGATGTAGTCCCAGCAGTTTATCTTTGCCTTCACTATCACTGCTTTGAGTGACGTGTCTGTAAAGATGCCTTTGATGTGAATATCACGTAGTGTTTCGCCTATATTTCCTTCTATGTATTTTATGGTTTCAGGTATTAAGTCTAGTTCTTTAATCCATTTTGAGTTGGTTTTTGTGTATGGTGTGAGGTAGTGGTCAAGCTTCATTCTTTTGCATGTAGTGACCCAGTTTTCCCAGCACCATTCATTGAACAAACTTTCTTTGCTCCAATGCATAGTCTTTGCTCCTTTGTCAAAGATTAGTTGATCATAAATCTAAGGGTTTATTTCTGGATTTTCTATTCCATTCCATTGTTCTGTATGTCTGTTCTTGTTCCAATACCATGCAGTTTTGATGATTATGGCTTTGTAGTATAGTTTGATGTCTGGGTGTGTGATACGTCCACTCCCTTTTTTTTTCAGGAGAGCTTTGGCTATTTGGGGTTTTTGGTGATTCCATATGAATTTTATCAAAAATTGTTATATTTCTTTGAAGAATGACTTTGAAATTTTGATTGGAATAGCATTAAATCTGTATATTGCTTTTGGTTGATGGCCATTTTAATAATGGTTATTCTTCCAATCAATGAGCAGTGGATGCCTTTGCATTTCTTTGTGTCTTCTTCTATTTCTTTTAACAGTGTTTTATAGTTTTCTTTGTATAGGTCCTTTACCTCTTTTGTTAGATATTCCCAAATATTTGATTTTTTTTTGTTTTGATAATAAAAAGGATGTTTTTTTTTTATTTATTCTCCTTCAGATTTATTGTTTGTGTATAGGAAGGCTACTGACTTTTGCGTGTTGATTTTGTATCCTGTCACTTTACTGAACTGATTGATGAGTTGAATTAGTTTTTCTGTGGAGTTTTTTGGGTTCTCTATGTATATTATCATATCATCTGCAAATAGTGATAGTTTGACTTCTTCTTTTCCTATTTGGATTCCTTGTATGTCTTTCTCTTGTCTTATTGCTCTGGCTAGGACTTCCAGTATTATATTGAAAAGCAGTGGTGAGAGTGGACATCCTTGTCTTGTTCCAGATCTTAATGGAATTGCTTTCAGCTTTTCACCATTGAGAATGATACTGCCTGTTGGCTTCTCATAGATGGCCTTTATGATTTTGAGGTATGTTCCTTGTATCCCAAGAATTTCAAGGGCTTTTATCATGAATGGGTGTTGCACTTTGTCGAAAGCTTTTTCAGCATTGATTGATATTATCATACGGTTTTTATTTTATTTTTTTTTTGTTGATGTGTTGGATAACGTTGATTGATTTTCGGATGTTAAACCATCCTTGTGTCGCTGGAATAAACCCTACTTGGTCATGGTGAATTAACTTATGGATACACTGTTGATTTCTGATAGCTAAAATTTTATTGAGGATTTTTGCATCAGTGTTCATTAGGGAGATTGGCCTGTAGTTTTCCTTTTTTGTGTTGTTCTTTTTTCATTTTTTTTTTTATTAGTGTAATGCTGGCTTCATAGAACATGTTTGGTATTGTCCCATCCTTCTCAATTTTTTGGAAGAGATTGTGAAGTATAGGCACATATTCGTATCTGAATGTTTGGTAGAATTCATTTGTAAATCCATCAGGTCCTGGGCTTTTGTTTGTGGGGAGGTTTTTGATTACCATTTCAATTTCGCTGCTTGTAATTGGTCTGTTTAGGTGTTCTAATTCTTCTTTATCTAGCTTTGGGTGATTGTAGAGTTGTAGGAATTTGTCCATCTCCTCGAGATTGTTGAACTTGTTTCCATATAACTGTTCATAGTTCATAGTTACTGATTATTCTTTTGATTTCTGCTGTGTCCGTTGTGATTTCTCCGCTTTCTTTGATGATCCTGTTTATTTGTGCTTTCTCCCTTTTTTCCTTTTTGAGCCTGGCTAGGGGTTTGTCTATTTTATTGATTTTTTTCGAAGAACCATCTCTTGGTTTCATTGATCTTTTGGATTTTTTTTCTTTCAATTTCATTTATTTCTGCTTTTCTTCTACTGTTTTTGGGTTTTTTTGTTGTTCTTTTTCTAGATTTTTGAGCTTCGAGATTTGGTAGTCTTTGAGTTCTTTCTTGTTTCTTGGTTTGTGCTTCTATTGCTATATATTTTCCTCTTAATACTGCTTTTGCTGCATCCCACACATTTAGGAAATTTGTGTCCTCCTTGTCATTCAATTCGAAGAATTTTTTTTAATTTCTTCTTTGATCTCCTCATTAGTCCAGTGGTCTTCCAGTAGTGTGGTTTTTAATCCCCATGAGGTAGGAAAGTTCCTTGCCTTCTTTTTATGGTTTATTTCTAGATTTATGCCTTCATGGTCAGAAAAGATGGTTGGTATGATTTCAATCTTGGTGTATCCGTTGATGTTTGTCTTGTGCCCCAGTATGTGATTGATCCTGGAGAATGAACCATGTGCGCTTGAGAAGAATGTGTACTCCGTTTTTTTTTTTTGGGTTTAGTGTTCTATAGATGTCCGTTAAGACCAAATGCTCTAGGTCCTCATTTAGAGCTTTATATTCTTTACTTACTTTTTGTCTTGTTGATCTATCCATTGTTGATAGTGGTGTGTTGAAATCTCCCACTATGTATGTGTTTTCTCTGATGTCTGTTTTCAGAGATGACAACAGTTGTATGATATATTTTGGTGCTCCTTCGTTTGGTGAGTGTATGTTAGTGAGTGTTATTTCTTCTTGAAGTATTGTCCCCTTGATCATAATGTAGTGACCATTGGGGTCTCTTTTTATCTTTTTGAGTTTGAAATCTGTTTTATCTGATATAAGAATAGCTATTCCTGCTTTCTTTTTTGGTCCATTTGCTTGTAGGATTGTTTTCCATCCTTTAACTTTGAGTCTATTTTTATCTTTTGTAGCTAAATGTGTTTCCTGGAGACAGCAAAATGTTGGATTTTGTTTCTTAATCCAGGGTGCAACTCTGTGTCTTTTTATTGAAGAGTGTAGTCCATTTACATTTAGAGTTAATATTGATATGTTAGCATCTGTATTTGCCATTGTGTTTGTCTTTCCTTTCATTTTGTATATTTATTCTTTTAATAACTTTTTTGGCCTTCTTTTGTTGTTGTTATTCGTCCCTCTGAGGTTCTTTCTTTAGGATTCCTTGTAGTATTTTTTGGAGTGGGGGTTTAGTAGTAATGAAATTCTGGAGTTTCTGTTTGTCTGGGAAGGTCCTTATTCTTTCTTCATAGAGGAAGGAGAGCTTTGCGGGATAGAGTATTCTTGGTTGGCATCTGTTTTCTTGGAGTCTGTTGACTATGTCCCTCCACTCTCTACTTGCCCGTAGAGTTTCTTCAGAGAAGTCTGATGTCAGCCTGATTGGTTTTACTTTGAATGTTATCTGTTTCTTCCCTCTTGTCAGCTTCATTATTTTTTCATTGTCCTGGATTCTTGGGAGCTTTACTATTATGTGTCTTGCTGTATTTTTCCTTTTGTCGTGGAAGTTTGGTGTTCTTCTTGCTTCTGGTATATCAATTTTCAGCTCCTTCTTCACATTTGGGAAGTTCTCTTCAATTATCTCCTGGAATATTTTCTCTTTCCCTACATATCTCTCCTCTCCTTTTGGAATTCCAATAACTCTTATATTTCCTTTCCTCATGGAGTCAGATAGTTCCCGATGTCTTTCTTCGTTCTTTTTCCTTCGTACTTCTCTTTCCTTTTCTGTTTTGGTTCTTTTTATTTCTGTGTCTTCAAGAGTACTTATTCTTTCTTCCATTTCATCTATTCTGCTTTCATTGCTTTTCCCAGAGTTCTTTAGTTCCTCCATTAATTCTTTGATCCCCTGTGTTTCCTTTGCTTCCCTCTTTAGGGACTCAATTTCCTTCTTCTTATCATTGTTTTCTGTATGAGTTCTGTCATTTTTTTTTTTTAATCACGGCAATTTTAAATTCTCTTTCTGGAAGGCTCAGAAGTTCTTCCAAGTTACTGTGATTGCAATCTGGGGGGTGGTTTTCTTTTTGTGTTGTGCTTTTTTCCTGAGGAGTTGTTAGGTTGCGTGTGGTTCTTCTACTCCCTACTATTTGTTTTCTAATTTGTCGTATGCATTGGGACACTGTTTTTCTGGGACTGGCTGGAATCTTGGGTGAACTTCTCCACTCCCCTCTAGCTCCTCTGGGAGCCATCTGTCGGTTTCAAGCAGTCTTTACTGAAGAAAGGTCCCTGTTCTAAAATGCTGATGTTGGGACCCACAACCCTGTGTGCTTGGTCTGCCCCAGCGGTGGGTTCCCGCTCCCCCTCTGGGTTTGGACTACAGGCCAGAAGGGGCCTGGCGTGGGCAAGCTTCCCCGCTCACCTCTGGCTCCTGAGGGAGATTTCTGCAGGCAGTCTTTACTGAAGAAATGCACCTGTTATAAAATAGCAATGTGGGATGCACTCCCTGCACGTCCGGTCACAGGCACACTCTTCTGCGTGCCTGTTCTGCCCTCGCCATGGGTGCCCGCTCCCCCTGTGGGCTCAGACTGCTGGTCTGAAGGGGCATGGGGTGGTCTAACTTCCCAGCTGGTCATGGGCTCCTCCAGGAGCCTTCTGCCGGTTTCAAGCAGTCTTTTCTGAAGAAAGCTCCCTGTTCTATGGGGTGTTAGTGACTTTTTTTCTGGTCGCTAGGTGGCGCCAGAGATCTCTCCTATTGTTCTTGGGGAGCTGTTTTTTTCACCCTGTGGGACAGGGAACAGAGTGGGAATGCTAGGGAAAACCTCAACTGCTTGGGGTGCTGTGTCTGCCTTGTGCCCCACTGACGTGGAGGACCTACGCCCCGAATTTCGTGCCCCGGGTCTCAGTTCCAAAGCCCTCAGGTCCAGGACGCGGGCTGTAGCCCAGTTCAATGACCACAGAAATAGCGCCTTTTGCACCCCACTCCCGTGTCCGGGCCCCTGGTTTCTGATAACTCAGTGAGGGACTTTCACCTCAGTGAGGGCCCCCGTGCATTTCCCCACAAGCCTAGGTCGTAGGCGCGGGTACCTGGGCAGCCATGATCTTCAAGTGTGTCGCTTTTCCGCGCAAGCTTACTGGCCAGCCCGGGGCTGTGTGCAGGACTCCAGAGTCTCTGTTGTTCTCTAATGGCGCCTGGAGCCATTAGCTCACCTCCGCGGCGAATCCTGCAGGGTTCTCCACAGCTCCAGTTCACGGGGTATGGTGGCTGAAATAGTTACTTTCCACTCACAGTCCCGCTTGATGCATATTTTGTTCTTGTTGGTCGTTTAGTTTGTTTTTTTCCTCCTTTCTGTTGGTCGGAGAGTGCCGAATCTGTGAGTGGGGGAGGGTAGCAGTGTTCTGCGCTTTCCTCCCTTCTAGTCCTCTTTTTTGGCAACTTTCTTCTGTGGGTAGTTCGCTGGAGTTGTCCGTTTATCTTCCGTGTCCCAGTTCTCACTGGGACCTGCCACTTTTCCTCCCTATTAACTTTTTTTTTAATTTTTTTTATAGAGGCATTTTTTTTATTTGTTTGTTTGTTTTTGTTTATACACACACTGGGTACAGTGAGAAGCACGGGAGGGTGAGCAAATTCACCAGAGCCAGAGCGGGGAGCAGAGCAGGCAGAAGGACCGAAGTACACTGCTGAGGGGAGCTGCTGGCGGCAGGAGAGGTCTGCGCTCCAAAGCGCTGGGTTGCGAAGCTGCCCACAGCCTCTGCGGCGCTGGTTCGATCCCCGGCTGCTCCCTGGCCACCTATTAACTTTTTTTTTAATGGTAGATCTTACTCGCAGTGTCTCCTTGCTGCCATGTTGCTCCGCCCCCACCCCAGCTTTTCTATGCAAATTTTTTTAAAAAGCTTTAAAAAAGGGCCTCCCCTACTGGCACAGCAGTTGAGCGCTGGACTGTGAAGTTGCCTGCAGCCTCTACAGCGTGAGTTTGATCCCTGGCCACCAGCGAGGGTCCCACATGGCACAAAAGACCTCTCCTGCCATGCCCGCTGCTCCCCTCAGTAGTGTATTTCATCAGTCTGCCTGTTTTGTTTCCCGCTCTGCCTGTGGTGAATTCTCTCACCCTCCCACGCATCTGACTGTACCCCAGTGCTTACATAAGTTATTAAATATATCTTTAAAAATCTTTAAAAAAGACACATAAAGGGGATTATCTCCAAAATATCCAGTTCCCATGAGTCATTGTGGTTTATTCAATCCCTGAAATAGGAGGGATCCTTTTAGCACCATTTGTAGAGAAAAGATCTCAAGAGCTTAGAATACAACCCTTCAGTGTCGAAGATGCTCCCCATTGATAAAGTTTCCTTCCCTGTTAGTGACAGCCCCCAGGAGGCCCTGCTGAAAAGATTCTTGGGTGTGTCCTTTAGTGACACAGAGAGGGCCACTGCTTTAACTGCATGGAGTTTGTTCATGATAACCCATTTCAGAAAACTAAACACTTGTAGCCAGCGTGTGGCAGGCTGTGTGGCTCTTGGTCACTCAATTCTCAGGGAAGCCTGGATTTTCTTCAAGGGAGAGTGTAAAGTTGCCTCCTGAGGCAGTGTCCAGGGGTCCAAGGTCCCTCTTCCAGGCTCTGAATGACCATGCCAGCTGCACAACAGGGAAGGAGTGTCACAGCCCTCACATGTGGGCCCATGACCAGCAGGGGTAGCATCTCAGACCCCTTGTGAGAAAGGCAGACCCAGAAACCCCTGTGTCTGAACTTGTGCCCCGGGGAGACTGGGACTCGACTCTGACCTCCTGCCTGCTGGACCTGGGGTGGGGAGGGGCAGTCTGCCCCAGAGAAGTTTACAACATGTAACCTTATAATTCCCCAAATTATATTATAAGTTCACAGAAATTAAGCACACAAATCAGTGGAACACAGCGGGGAGCCTGGCAAACCCACCCTGGAGGTGATGAGTGCAGCAGGGTGGCGCTGGGAGCAAACACGGGGGACGCACTTTCAGTCAGGGGCTCTGGCCACCCACGGGGTCACACTCAGGAATGACCTGACCCCCACGTTCCTCCAGGACCCAAAATGACCCGCACAGAGCTCTCCAACCACAGCCCGCCCCACCCAGGGTCCCCTGACTGGCCCGCTCTGCATCAGCCACCTGCAGTGACTTGTCCTCACCTCCCTCTTGCTCCGGGTGGTTCCTGAAGAAACTGGGCTCCCGCAGGCAAAGCTTCACCCCGAGTCTGGAGCAGCGAGTGCCAAGGAGAACCCAGCAGCGGGGGAGGCTGGAGCGGGCACAGGGCCAGGGCTGCAGGGGCGGGTGTTGGGGCAGGCCCAGGGCCTGGGCAGGAGGGAGAACCCCGGGTGCTCAGGGGGCGCCCCCACCTGTCCTGATCCGCTGAAGCTCGGAAAATCAAACTAAATGGAGGCGAACACCCCGCATCTCCGAAAACGGCGTTAACGTAGAATTTCCACGCGACTCCACAGCAAGTCGCGCCCCGTGACTGAAAACACGCGAGGATTGTTCACCCGTGACCCCACAGGCCAGAACCCGCTGCCCCCACAGGGAGAGATGGGGCGTCCCGCCCCCCATTATTCCCTGCCTCGCCCCGCCCAGCCCCCAGCTGGCGCACTTCCTGCCTGCGCGCTGCCCCGGGGACTGCTCCCTCCTCTGCCCACCGCCAGGGCTGGTGATCCCGGCCCTGGGTCTCAGCCACTTCTGCTCCTGCATTGGCGCTCAGGGGCGTGATGTCAACATGTAGGGGGCGGGGCGAGGCTGAGGATGAACAGGTTCACAGGGGAACCAGGCATGGAGATGCGGCAGGCGTGCTGCCTGGTGGCTTCGGGTTGAGGTGCTGCCCAGGTGGGATATTGGGGGGTGGAGGCCCCAGGCCTGGCCAGTGGTGCAGGGGGGATGGAGCCGGGACGGAGGGGCTGGTCAGCCCCGCCAACAGGAGACACAGCTGAGGAGAGTCGAGGGGGGTGGATGGCCCGCGCAGAGTGGGGGCAGGAAGCGGGAGTGTGTGATGTCAGGGCCTTCAAGATGGGATGTCAGAATGATGTGGAGGCACGAATCCGCTGAAATAGGGGTTCTCGCTCATTCAGAAAAAAATTTGTATCGCCTTTCTGTGGGGAATTTTGATTCAGCTATTAGAATTTGGAATATTATATATATGCATGTGCATTAAAAGAAATAGTAATGCTTTTTTAAGAAATGACCTCAGAAAATGCTGTGAACACAAGTAAAAATGTATATCCGTAAAGATGCTAACCAGAACTTCCCTGTACTAACAAATACAGGAAACAATCTCCATCAGAACTCGAGGAAACAGTCAAATATGTGACAATAAAAGTAGCAATTAGGTACCATCATACTGAATAGTTATCAATGACTTGCAAAATACAAAATTAAATGAAAAAATGATACAAAATTGCAAATATAGTGTTATCCCAGCATGGATATAAAAATTTTATGAAATAATATACTGTGCATGTAGAACAGAAGGGAGAAGTTACTTTGCATTGGGTGGAATACTATACAACAGTGAAAACACAGAGAGTCTAGCAAAATCCAATATGTGGGTCACCTTGCCTACATGGTTTTGAGTGAAAGAGTCAAGATATAAAATGAACATAGCATGATTGATTTAATATTTAGATACCAGACAAAATTGAAATCATGTGTTAATCATGTGTGTCACTTAGTGACACACTTAGGTGATGAATTGTAATGAAAAGCTGGGGGAATACTTGTAATGACAGTCACACATTTGTGCTTACTCAGAGAAGAAGACTATGACAGTGTGGTCTTGTGTTTCTTCACCCAGTTAATGGAGTTCATTTAGTCATTCAGAAATTTCACGTTTATACTATCCAGGACCCTTGCACACAGGTGTTTCAACAGTGAGTCTTCCCTTAACCCAGGAAGGGCAGCTCAACACTTCTAATTACTCTCGTTACCTCAAATTTCCGAGTGACTCTCAGCCATCAGTGACATCCTGTTTAATGTGCTATTTAACCAGATGCACGCAACAGATACAGCACACAAAGCAAACATAGAATTTGTCTTCCCTTCTTCACTGACATCAACCACCTGCCCTTGTTCCATGGAAATCTTGTGATCACCCCATAGGAATAGATGATATTACCACATGTGACACAGACACCCACAAATAGGGATGCCACAGAAACACTGAAAGTGACGGATGGCCTGTTACTACCTTACTGGAATCAGGTTATGTTCAAGTGTGTGATGACTATAAATCCTTTCTGGTGATTTATTTTTCCCTAGACACAGTCTAAAATATGATTTAACAAAAGAGAGAGCTAGCTGGATTTTGGAGTTAATTTTCTTATAAAAATATATGTTATTTATCCTTTGTGCTAAGCTATAATTTATGATCTTTTTAAAAGATTTATTTTATTTACTTGTGCAACAAGAACTGGGATGTAGGCCAGCGTTACAGGGAGTGAGAAAAATTCACCAGAGACAGTGTGGGGAGCAGAACAGGCAGATCCACTGCTGAGGGCCGCTGCCCCTCCCCCATGAGCCATGTGGGTCAGTTCCCTGGACAGGGTCAAACTCGTCCTCCAGTGGCCATGGATAGCTTTATAGTACTGAGACTTAACCCCTGCGTCACCAGGAGGGGTCCTATAGTTTGTAATCTTCAGAAATTTGAAGATGACTCTCTTTTCTTATTCTGAAATTACAGAAAGGAATAAACAAGGATATATATGGGGAATAATTGAATATACACACAGGGTTGATTGATTCCAATATACACTTGCAGAGCCGCTGTCTCCTATCAAAAGGCAATAGCTTACTTTTTTAATTATTTTAATTCTTATTTATTTGTACAGGCCAGAGGTGGTGGGCTGAGAGGATTCAGCAGAGAGAGCAGGGAGCAGAATAGGCGACTGACTGAAATTTTCTGCTGAGGGGAGCAGTGGCGGAGAGGAGAGTTCTGCTCCACCATGTGGGTCAACTCCCTGGCAGGGGATTGAATCCCTGATGTAGTAGCTACAGATTACATCAGAGTGCTGATGCTTAACCCCTTGCACCACCAGGGAGGCCTGAGCCGACATTTTTTACATTGACTGGGAAACCAAAAAGTAATTTTTTTTCCAGATCTAGCCTGATGGTTTTGTCACACCTCCCAGGGTGTCAGTCCTCAGCCCTGATCAGTGGTAAGTGGGGAATTCCTGATGTTACTGGGAGCCTCGTGTGCACGGGAACTAGGGACAAGGGTCACTTGGGCCAAATTGGGACAAAGGGACAGCAGGGCCTGATCCGCACAATGACGTGGATCCCAGCTGGGATGTCTGCCAGTCCATGGTACGTTATGGTACTCGGGAGAAAACATAGTTTATTTGCATCGAAGGCACCTGTTTTCCCAAGTTCTGTGATTGACTCTCTGGTTCTTCAGTTAGTGCTTAGTGAGCAGTGACCCAGCTGCTCTTCCTCCTTAGTTTTCACAATCCTGGGTCTCTGGGTGCTCCTGCTCGCTGTCAAGTGTGTACCCCCATCCTGCTGCACAGATCAGAGGCTCCCCCATAGGAAAACTACTCTCACCTGAGCGCCGCCCCGCCCAACCCAAATCCAGTCCGATGCACCGCGGGGTGTTCCAGGGAGTGCTCCACAGTGAAGGTCATTCACTCTGACCTTCTCAGGCCATGGCCTCTCCAGAATGGGGACAGGGGCTGTATTTCATGAAGAGCAGTTAGAGTTTACACAGAGACGTGCATTTGCTATTTTTAAAAAGGTCAGTGAAAACGCGGACGGGAATAAAAGACCACACGTGACATTGTGGATGGACCCTGGAGATGCGGACACTGTCCAAGCACAGGGCAGCCGCCTGCAGAGAGGCGGACAGGGGCAGGGACAGGTCTCTCCTGGCGCCCCCCAGAGGAGCTCCCTGATCTTTTTCCTCTGACAAGTCTGCCTCCCGCACGCTAGGCAGAGAGAGAATATTCCTGGGATGACACGGGTATCCCCAGGGTGTCAGGACCAGGTCGCACCCGCACCAGCTGCTCGCAGACTCTCGGCCCCGCCTCAGCGCCTCCCCAGGGAACTGGCCAGAGACCCCCGCGCAGACCTGGCCTCGGGGTCCAACGCTCTGTGTCCGCGACGGTCCGAGGTCTCCAGGGGACCAAGGCGGCCGATGTGGGGCCCCTGGGTTCTCTGAGCAGCAACCTCAGTGGCTGAGGGACCTGTCCGCGCTCCCCCAGCCTGGCACTGCCCCCCACCCGCCGCCCACTCTGTCGCCGCCAGGGGGCGCTGCCCTGCCACAAGTCAGGCGCCTAGCCAGAGAAAGTCTGTCAGTCACTCCCCGAAATTTTTATCCACACCCAGGCCTTGTCCACCATAACTTTGGCTAATGAACAACTCAGGCTCACAATTTTCACCTCGGGACATTATAAGAACTATTATACTGTTATTCCTTTCTACTGGGTAACTCATACATAAACATATATTTTTTTTTTAAGGTGAAATGATAAACAATAAAGTTTATATTTCCTACATTAAGAAGCAAAATATAAACCAAAACCTCATTAAGTAGTCACATTTTCATTGTATTGAACTTATTAGATCCTTAGTTTTATAGGAGAAATATAACAATATTTAAATAATGATAGAACAGATTTAAGATAGGGATACCAGAAGTAGCTTTAGTTTTTCTTAGGATAGGAATTTCAAAATGCAGCATTACAAATGAAACAAATTCATATGCCAGAGGTTTTTTTTTGTTTATTTTATTATTATTATTTTTTTTTTGCTAGGACAAGGGGATGAAAAATCAATGAAGGTGCTCACCAGTGATTTAATTAAACCATTGCATTTTGAAATCGTTTTTGTGGTGGACTCCCTGGTGGTGCAAGGAGTTAAGCACCACACTATGAAGCAATCTACAGTCTCTGTAGCACGAGTTCGATCCCCAGCCAGCCAGGGAGAAACCCATATGTCGCGGCAGACCTCTCCTGTCTCACCTGCTGTTCCCCTCAGCAGTGTATTTCAGTCAATCTACCTGTTCTGCTCCCTGCTCTATCTCTGGTGAATCCTCTCACTCCCCACATCTCTGGCCTGTATGCCAGCTCTTGTATGCATCAATAAATAAATCTTAGAATATATAATGGCACCACTTTAACCCGGCAACCCTCTGAGACAAAAGACACAAAGGTAAAAACAGACACACAGATCTCTCATTTAGAATTTGGGCCACTTGCACTTATTTTTAGAGAAAGTTATTTTAACAGTATTTGTGACAACACTGACAACAATTATTAATTTACTTTTAATTTTTTCTTTTCTTTTTTTTTTTTTTTTTTTTTGGTGGGTCCCTCGCTGGTGGCTGGGAACGAACTGGTGCTGCAGAGGCTGCGGGCAGCCTCACAGCCCAGCGCTCAACTGCTGCACCACCGGGGAGGCCATTAAATAATAATATTTAACTAATACTTTCAGATAAGAAAACATTTCCCAAGTTTTATTTGTAAGAATGTCCTTAGGTTCTAAAGAAAGTGAGGCAGAATATTCCCTATGAGATATTTTAAGGACACTATTTTTTTAACAGACTAATACCTTATAAACCCATATTTATTTATTTATTTATTTTCAGATTTAATTAATTTATTAATTTTATTATTTATTATTTTTTATTTATACAATCACTGGGTACAGTCAGAAGTGCGGGAGGGTGAGATAATTCACCAGAGTCAGAGCAGGGAGCAGAACAGGCAGAACGACCGAAGTACACTGCTGAGTGGAGCAGCAGGCGGCGGCAGGAGAGGTCTGCGTGCCACGTGGGACCCTCCTCCGGTGGCTGGGGAGCAGCTAGGGATTGAACCAGCACTGCAGAGGCCAAGGCAGCTTCGCAACCCAGCGCTCAACTGCTGTGCCACCGGGGAGGAACATTTAAGGCCATTTTTTCCTTAAATTCCTAGAAGAGATTTTGGATGGGTGGTTATTTTCACCAGAACTATATACCTTTTCAAGACAAAGCTAGACTTATTCCTAAAACAACTTAAGTTTTTCAGGTTAAGTCAATATAGCCATTTAAGTTCCCCCCCCTTTGGTATTCAAGGAGGTTACTAATTTGAGATGGAAACTGAAGTTCTTACATGTTCTAATAAGTGTCCCATTTTAATCATTTTAAAACCTCTAAAGCCCACAATTGGAACCCTTTTAAAGACAAGCAGTGAAAATTCAAATTGTTGTATAAAGTCCTGGTTTCTATTTGACCTCACAGATGAGACCTGCTCCTAGGAAAGATAAAAGACACTTCTACCTGGGCCATGAAAAGGGAAGGAATAGAAATAGATTGGGCCTCCCTGATGGCGCAAGGAGTGAAACACAGCACTGTGTAGCTGTCCGCAGCCTCCGCAACACAGGTTCGCTCCCCAGCCAGCCATGGAGTTACCCACACGGTGCAGTGGACTGCTCCTGACTTACCTGCTGCTCCCCTTGGCAGTGTATTTCAGTCAGTATGCCTATTCTGTTCCCCACTCTGTATATGGTGAATCCTATTGCCCCCTGCTCCTCTGCCTTGTCTCCTAGTTCTTGTATGCATAGATAAGTAAATCTTTTTTAAAAAGAGAGATAGATCAATATCTCTGCTTTACAGTTTGTCTGTTCTTAGACTCTTATCAGAAATTTGACAAAGAGGGCCTCCCTGTTGGTGCAAGGGGTTAAGACACAACCTTAGAATCTGTCCGCAGCCACTGGAGCACGAGTTTGATACCTGTCCAGGGAGCTGCCCACATGGCACAGCAGACATCTCTTGACTCACCTGCTGCTCCCCACAGCAGTGTAGTTCTTCAGTCTGCCTGTTCTGTTCCCTGTTCTGTCTCTGTTGAAACCTTTCACCGCCCCACATCTCTGGTGTGTACCTCAGTTCTTGTATGCATAAATAAATAAATATTTTAAGAAAAAAAAATTGACAAGGAATATCTTTGACAGAAACCTGTGTGGTTTTTGATGACTAAATTGATTACTTTAAACAAAACTTGGATTTTTAAAGAAACCTGTGATTTTTAATGGTCAAGAAGTTTAGAAAAGTTCCAACCAACTGGCAAGCTTCCTTTATAACTGACTAGAAATTCCAAAGTAATTTTGACAAAACCAACCGAGCCTGATCCCAGAAGCATGATCCCGAGTGTGATCAGAAGAGGCCAGCCAACTCAGAGGAAGTAAAGGCCTCCTTCCAGGAAGAACACACTCTTCAGCCTACTTTCCATCCCATTTTCACAGTGACAGGTGGCTACTGAATTGGCTGTCTGACTAAACAGATAAAAATAAGAAAAATACCAAATTTTTAAATAACCAAGATCTGATTCAGGAGACTTGCTTGAATTCCTTACACAGACACAATGTTCAGAATCACAAAACTATTTGCACAAAGTGAGGACCAAGTAAGGTAAGTACAAGCCCCAGTCCAGGCCCACTGCTCTCATTGGGACAATCCAGCCCTCCCAGCCACCTGCCAGTGTCCAGAGAGTCCGGGTTTTCCTAGGTTGCCCACGGCCAAAGTGCCTGAGCTTACCCTGGATGTCAGGGTGAGACTGCAGAAGAGGAGAGTCACAAGGAACTCATGCCTGAGCCAGCCAGTGTGGACAAAGAGCGTACACTGCCTGGACTTTGTGTTAGGAAAGCATCAGTCTGTCCCCCACTGTCAGCTGCTCCTGGGCTCCTGCAGGGAAACAGTGACAAGAGCTGCTTCTTAGACATGGGTTGGCAGCTACAGGTCCCCAATTCACTTAATACCGTCCCCAAGGGCTTTCAGATGAAACAAATATGGCACCTCACCATTTTAACCACATCCCTGGCTTCCAGAAAAGAAATGGGAAACTCCAAATACGAGACACCAAATAAAAATACCATATGTTCCCCAGTTCCCACTCAACAGGGCCTGACATAGGAAAGGCTCCACAAATGGGGGAGATTCATGGACTCCCTCCCAAACTGAGGGGAACTGGACTCCCTCTCCAAGGGATACTCTGATTCCTCCCAAATGTGTGCAGACCAGGTGATTTGCGTGCACCCCTGGGGACCACGGTCTTCCACCAGGTTCCATCTCCTGCACGGTGAATCAGGGGGCAGAGAATGCTGTGCCTCTCCCGGGGAGACCTTGGGAGGTTTCCTGGAGGAAAAACCCCACAGCTGCTGGGACTCTCCCTCCCCCTGGAGAGAGGGCACTCCCTCTGAGCACGGGGGTCAAGATGCCACCCGGGATGCCCAGGCCCCTGCTCTGATGCAGATGTGGAAGGCCTGGCACACTGCCATGGGCTACTACTCCTTCCCCGGGAGTCAGAGTTGGGGCTGGCAGAGCCCAAGTGGCATCCAGCTCCCGGCTCTGGCCCTCCCATTTGTGAGTGAACACCGGCCTCGAACACAAGGAAAGTGGTTGAATTTGTCGAGAAACGAGGAGGGCAGCAGACTCATGTCTGAAAGACAGGTCCTGCTCTTGGGCAGAGGGCAGGGGTGTGTCTACCAGGGGACAGAGGGGAAAATGCGCGAGGGGCTGCAAAGGGGAGGAGGAAGGGCCACCCCGAGTCAGGAGGGCACCAGCTTGCTTTTCTTAGCTCCTTGGAACACAAGAAGTGAACCTGTGAAACATGGGCGGAATGGAAAGAAATATGGGGGAGGCCACCTTGTTATCGCTTATGGGAGAGGCCCGCCATCCGCCACCGCCTCGTCGTTTCTCTGACCCGGGAAAGACGTTCCTGATCTGCACGTGGGCCAGTCTTCCGACCCGTCCCAGTCTCCAGCCACGCCAGGGTGTGTTCCTTGTCTCGCACTTCATGCCTCAGGGGTCGCCAATATGTGCTGACCTCATGTTTCAACTAGATCACACACTTGTGCACACAGAGAATTTGTCATCACACACCTGCGCACACAGAGAATTTGTTACCGCATCCCCTCGCTAGACACCATCACACACCCTCGGCCCCACTGCACACCAGCCAGGTGCGCACGGGGACGATGTGGGGCCTTGCCTGCTCCCTGCGCCCGGCTTCATCTCACTCCCCACCTGATCCCCTGATGCCCAAGGTCACTTATCTCCCCAGCTGCCCGCACCCGCCCGTGCGTCACCACCCTCGGCACCCGATCGCCGCGCTCACACTCGCACTGCACACTTGCACACGCACACACACACACATGCACACACTCTCACACGCACTCACATGCACATTCACATGCACACATTCTCACATGCACGCACACACTCTCACAGATGCACATGCACACACTCACACGCACACTCACATGCACTCTCACATGCACACACACTCTCACACGCTCACTTACGCACAATCTCACACACACACGCACACACACATGCACACCTGCACACACGCACACACACGCACACAGGACGCAGGTGGCGCGCAGAGGCGGCCGCGGCCCACACACACTCCCCGTCCTGAACGCGGTCCCGGGGTGTGTCTCTGAGGGGGGCGTTCCTGGCTGGTCACTGAGGCGGTTCCCACCGCTGGTGACTGAATAATGCGCCGGGGACTGCCTCGCCCTTCGAGGGGGTGGATCGTCTTCCACGTGCCCCCAAACCCCGCAGACTCTGGCCGGAGGCCAGACTCCCCGCCCCGCCCATCCCCGCGGGAGGGCGCTCGTGACGCCCTCGGGACGCGAGCGCCGGGTCAGCGCCTCCTCGTGGCACGTTCTGTCCAGCCACATCTTCGGGTTCCACACGACCTGTCCCCCCGCCCCCCGCTGGGCCTCCCGGACCTCCTGCCCACGCCCTCGCCCGCCTGTGTCCCCCACCCTGCGCCATCGCCCTTGGGTCCATCCCGCCGGCCCGACAGCTCCTGGGACGGGGCGGGGTGTCGGGGGGGCACGTCCGGCGCCCCCAGACCTCAGTCTCCGAATTGGCCTTGTTGCGCGTCCGAGCCCCCTCGCCTCCCCCCGCAGCTCCCCCCTTGCCGCTTCCCCACGGCTTCTCTCCTGGGCCCTTGGATCCCCGCCCCGCCCACCCCGACAATGCTCTGGGGTCCGCCCTCAAGGCCGCCCCATCTCCATGTCATGCCACGGGCACAGCCGGTGGGGATGCCGGGGCTGGGAAGGCCTGGGCGGGAGCTGCGGCCTAGCGGGGGGCAGCGCCCACTGGCAGCGATGGAGTGGGAGGAGTGGGGGGCAGCGGGAGGGGAGAGGGGAGGGTCTGAGTGGGGAGACCCAGCCCCAACCACTTCCCCCATTTGCGGGGCACGGGCAGGTGCTGCAGCCATTGCGGTCACTGGTCAGAGACCCCGGGACACCACATTGGCCGCCCTGGGACCCCTGGATGCCTCAGACCATTGCGGATACGGCGGGGCGGGACCCTGAGGCTGGGTCTGCACGGGGGTCTCTGGCCGGTACCCCGGGGAGCCGCTGCAGCGGGGCCGAGAGTCCACGAGCAGCAGGCGACGCGCGACCCCGTCCTGATGCACTGGGGATGCCAGTGTCATCCCAGGAATATCCGCTCTCCGCCTAGAGTGCAGGAGGCAGACTGTCAGAGGCAAGAGGTTGAGGTGCTCCTCTGGGGGGCGCCAGGAGATACCTGTCCCTGCCCCTGTCCACCTGTCCCTGACCCTGCCCCTGTCCGCCTCTCTGCAGGTGGCTGCCCTGTGCGTGGACAGTGTCCGCGTCTCCAGGGACCATCCACGATGTCACGTGTGGTCTTTTATTCCCGTCCGCGTTTTCACTGACATTTTTTTAAAAATAGAAAATACACGTCAGTGTGTAAACTCTATCTGCTCTTCATGAAATACAGCCCCCCCCATTCTAGAGAGGTGGTGGCCTGAGAGGGTCAGAGTGAATGACCTTCACTGTGGAGCACTCCCTGGTACATCCCACGGGGCATCCGACTGGATTAGGGTTGGGAGGGGCAGCGCTCAGGTGAGAGTAGCTTTAGATTTCCTGTGGGGGAGCCTCTGCTCTGTGCAGCAGGGTGGGGGTACACACTGGACAGTAAGCAGGAGCACCCAGAGACCCAGGATTGTGATAACTAACGAGGAGGATCAGCTGGGACACTGCTCACTAAGCACTAACTGAAGAACCAGACAGTTGATCACAGAACTTGGGAAAACAAGTGCCTTCGATGCAAATAAACTATGTTTTCTCACGAGTATATTTGCACCTTAACGTACCTTGGACTGGCAGACATCCCAGCTCGGGTGCATGTCCTATGTTCGGATCAGGCCCTGCTGTCCCTTTGTCCCAATTTGGCCCAAGTGACCCTTGTCCCTAGTTCCCGTGCACACGAGGCTCCCAGCAACATCAGGAATTCCCCACTTACCACTGATCAGGGCTGAGGACTGACACCCTGGGAGGTGTGACAAAACCATCAGGCTAGATCTGGAAAAAAAATTACTTTTTGGTTTCCCAGTCAATGTAAAAAATGTCGGCTCAGGCCTCCCTGGTGGTGCAAGGGGTTAAGCATCAGCACTCTGATGTAATCCATAGCTACTACATCAGGGATTCAATCCCCTGCCAGGGAGTTGACCCACATGGCGGAGCAGAACTCTCCTCTCCGCCACTGCTCCCCTCAGCAGAGAATTTCAGTCAGTCGCCTATTCTGCTCCCTGCTCTCTCTGCTGAATCCTCTCAGCCCACCACCTCTGGCCTGTACAAATAAATAAGAATTAAAATAATTAAAAAATCAAGCTATTTGCCTTTTGATAGGAGACAGCGGCTCTGCAAGTGTATATTGGAATCAATCAACCCTGTGTGTATATTCAATTATTCCCCATATATATCCTTGTTTATTCCTTTCTGTAATTTCAGAAAAAGAAAAGAGAGTCATTAATGTATCTTCAAATTTCTGAAGATTACAAACTATAGGGCCCCCCTGGTGACACGGGTGTTAAGTCTCAGCACTATAAAGCTATCCACAGCCACTGCAGGAAGAGTTTGGCCCTGTCCAGGGAGATGACCCACATGGCTCAGCATTTCTCTCCTGTCTTCTCAATGCTGCCCTCAGCAGTATATTTCAGTGGATCTGCCTGTTTTGCTCCCCGCTCTGTCTCTGCTGAATTTTTCTCACTCCCTGTAACGCTGGCCTACATCCCAGTTCTTTTTGCACAAGTAAATAAAATAAATCTTTTTAAAATATTATAAATTATAGTTTAGCACAAAGGATAAATAAAATATAATTTTTATAACAAAATTAACTCCAAAATGCAGCTAGCTCTCTCTTTTGTTATATCATATTTTAGAGTGTGTTTCGGGAAAAAGAAATCACCAGAAAGGATCTATAATCATCACACACTTGAACATAACCTGATTCCAGTGAGGTAGTAACAGGCCATCCGTCACTTTCAGTGTTTCTGTAGCATCCCTATTTGTGGATGTCTGTGTCACATGTGGTAATATCCTCTATTCCTATGGGGTGATCACAAGATTTCCATGGAACAGGGGCAGGTGGTTGATATCAGTAAAGAAGGGGACACATATTCTAGGTTTGCTCTGGGGGCTGTATCTGTTGTGTGCAACTGGGTAAATAGCACATTAAACAGGATGTCACTGATAGCTGAGAGTCAATCGGAAAGTTGAGGTAACGAGAGTAATTAGAAGAGGTGAGCTGCCCTTCCTGGGTTAAGGGAAGACTCACTGTTGAAACAACTGTGTGCAAGGGTCCTGGATAGTATAAATGTGAAATTTCAGAATGACCAAATGACTCCATTAACTGGGTGAAGAAACACAAGTCCACACTATCATAATCTTCTTCTCCAAGTAAGCAGAAATATGTGGCTGTCATTACAAGTATAACCTCTGCCTTTCATGACAATTCAACACCTACACGTGTCACTTAGGTGTGATTAATCATGTGACACACATGATTAACATATAACTTCAAGTTTGTCTGGTATCTAAAATCTAAATCAGTCATAATATGTTCATTTCATATCTTGACTCTTTCACTCAACAACATGCAGGCAAAGTGACCCACATACAGGATTTAGCTAGAGTCTCTCTATTTTCACTGTTTCATAGTATTCCACTGAATGCAAAGTAACTTCTCCCTTCTGTTCTACGTGTACAGTATATTATTTCCATGCTGGAATAACACTAAATTTGCTATTTTATATCATTTCTCTTTCATTTAATGTTGTAACATAAGTGTTTTGCAAGTCATTGATAACTATACAGAATGATTGTACCTAATTGCTACATTTACTGTCAATTATTTGACTGTTTCCTGGAGTTCTGATGCAGATTGTTTCCTGTATTTGTTAGTACAAAAAAGTGCTGGTTAGCATCTTTACGGATATACATTTTTATTTGTGTTCACAGCATTTCCTTAGGTCATTTCTCAAACACTGCATTACTATTTCTTTTATTGCACATGCATATATATAATATTCCAAATTCTAATAGCTGAAGTCAAATTTCCCCACAGAATGGCGACACAAAAATTTTCTGAATGAGCGAGAACCCCTATTTCAGCGGGTTCTTGCCTACACGTCATTCTGTCTCCCCATCTTGAAGGCTCTGACGTCACACAGTCCTGCTTCCTGCCCCCCTCTGCGCGGGCCTCACCCCTCCACAACTCTCCGCAGCTGCCTCTCCCCTTGGCCAGGCTGAACCGCCCCTTGGCCCCAGTTCCATCCTCCCTGTGCCCCCTGTCCCAGGGCTTGTGCCTCAGCTCCCCATTATCCCGCCTTGGCGGCCCTGTCCCCCCCACCCCCCAGCCATCAGGCGGCGCGCGCCATGTACCCGCGCCTGGCTCCCGCGAGCCTCTCCTCCCTCGGCCTCGCCCCGCCCCCTGCGTGTTGACGTCACGTCCCTGCGCGCTGATGCGGGAGCGGAAGTGGCGGAGATGCACCGGGATCACCCACCGAAGCGGAGCCGCCCGCGGGCCGAGGAGGGAGCAGCCCGGGGGCAGCGCACAGGCGGGGAGCGCGCAGGCTGGTGGCGGGGTGGGGAGAGGCAGGGAATAATGGGGGGCGGGACGCCCCGTCTCTCCCTGTGGGGGCAGCGGGTTCGGGCCTGTGGGGTCGCGGGTGAACGATCCTCGCGTGTTTTCAGTCACGGGGCGCGACTTGCTGTGGAGTCGCGTGGAAATTCTACGTTAACGGCGTCGTCGGAGACGCGGGGTGTTCGCCTCCGTTAAGTTGGGTTTTCTGAGCTTCAGCACAGCAGGATGGCGGGGGCGCCCCGTGAGCACCCGGGGTTCTCCCGCTGGTCCCGGCCCTGGGCCCGCCCCGACACCCGCCCCTGCAGCCCTGGCCCTGCGCCCGCTCCCGCCTCCCCCGCTGCTGGGGTCTGCTGGGCACTCGCTGCTCCAGACTCGGGTGAAGCTCTTGCTTGCGGGAGCCCAGTTTCTTCAGGAACTACCTGGAGCAAGACGGACGTGAGGACAAGTCACTGCCTGTGGCTGATGCAGGGGGGGCAGTCAGGGAACCCAGGGCGGGGCGGCTGGGGGTGCAGAGCTCTGCTCGGGTCATTTTGGGTCCTGGAGGAACATGGGGGTCAGGTCGTTCCTAGTGTGACCCCGTGGGTGGCCAGCGCCCCTGACAGAATGTGCGTCCCCTGTGTTTGCTCCCAGAGCCTCCCTGCTGCACTGGTCACCCCTGGGTTGGGTTCGCCGGGCTCCCCGCTGTGCTCCACTGATTTGTGTGTTTAATTTCTGTGAACTTAGAATATAATTTGGGGAATTATAAATTAACATGTTGTAGACTTCTCTGGGGCTGACACCCCCTCCCCACGCCAGGTCCAGCAGGCAGGAGGGCAGAGTCGTGTCCCAGTCTCCTGGGGGCACAAGTTCTGACCCAGACGATTGCTGGTGCCTTGGGCTCTGCATTTCTCACAAAGGGTCTGAGATGCTGCCCCTGCTGGTTTTGCGCACACATGTGAGGGCTGCAGCGCTGCTTCCCTTTTGTGCAGCTGCCATGGTCATTCAGAGCCTGGAAGAGTGACCTTGGACCCCTGGACACTGCCTCAGGAGGCGACTTTACACTCTCCCTTGAAGAGAATCCAGGCTTCCCAGAGACTTGAGTGACCACGAGCCACACAGCCTGCCACACACTGGCTACAAGAGTTTTGTTTTCTAAAATGGGTTATTATTAACCGACTCCTTGTGGTGAAAGCAGTGGTCCTCTCTGAATCACTAAAGGACACTGCCAACAAACCTTTCAGCAGGGTCAGCTGGGCGCTGTCACTAACAGGGAAGGAAACTTTCTAAATGGGGAGCATCTTTTACACTGAAGGGTGCTTTCCTAAGCTCTTCAGATATTTTCTCTATAGATGGTGCTAAAAGGATCCCTCCTATTTCAGGGATTGAGAAAACCACAATAACTCATGAGAACTGGATATTTTGCAAAAAATCCCCTTTATGTGTCTTTTTTAAAAGATTTTTTTAAAGATATTTATTTATGCAAGCACCGGCATACAGTCAGAAGCGTGCGAGGGTGAGATAATTCACCAGAGCCAGAGCGGGAACAGAACAGGAAGACTGACAAAATACACTGCTGAGGGGAGCAGCGCCCGTGGCAGTTAGAGGTCTGTTGCACCATGTGGGACCCTCGGCGGCGGCCAGGGATCAAATTGGCGCTGCAGAGGCTGCGGGCAGCATCGTGGCCCAGTGCTCAACTGCTGTCCCACTAGATGTGGCCCTTTTTTAAAGCTTTTTTTTTTTTAAATTGCATACAAAAACTGGGGTGCAGGCTAGATGTGTGGGAGGGTGAGAGGATTCACCAGAGACAGAGTAGGGAGCAGAACAGGAGGATCTTCTGAGATACAATGCTGAGGGGAGCAGCGGGTGAGGCAGGAGAGGTCTGCTACACCTAGTGGGTCAACTCCTGGCTGAGGATTGAACTCAGGCCATCATGGTGACAGCACTGGGATTTAACCCCTAGCCCACTGGCGGGGGTGGGGGAGAAAGTTGCACTTTACTTTTAAACGTGTTGCCACTTCCTCTGTTATGCTTGCTTTGAAGAGAAGTTGAATTTCTCTAGAAAGCAGAAATGAATTGACCTTTATTGAGCATCTGATGGAGATTACCTGACCCTGTGCAACAAGTTCATTGCTTTAGTTCTATGATCTCCATTAATGACGCTATAGAGATATTATTCCTACACTGAAGTTGTGGACCCTGTGGTCCAAAAGGGATCAGTAACTTCTCTGAGATCAAAAAATAAGGACAAGGGACAGATATTTTTGGACTCCCAAAATTTTGTATTTTGTACTGAACTAGAGGATAATGATGGTAAATTATAACCCTCTTGGAGGCCGGGGGAGGGAAGGAGTTTGCGTCCATCCTCAGAACAGATCTGTGGGTGCTGGGCTTCCTTCTCCATAAGGAAGGAGCCTGGGCTAAAACGAGACAGAAGAAAACTTTCAGGTATCATTGTAGCATGTGAGGATGCTGTCATTAATATTGAACATGAATTACTTAAAAGTTTTAGAATGCCCCTCATCCCAAACATGATTGCTAGTCATAAGAGATTGCAGTTAAAAACAGCCCTTTTGGTGGGCCTCCGGTGGTGCAGCGGTTGTGCGCTGGGCTGCAAAGCTGTCCACAGCCTCCGCAGCGCCGGTTCCATCCCTGGCCGCTGGCGAGGATCCCACAGGGCGTGCAGAACTCTCCTGCAGTGCCCGCTGCTCCCCTCAGCAGTGTCCTTCATCAGTCTGCCTGTTCTGTTGCCCACTCTGGCTCTGGTGAATTCTGTCACCCTCCCATGCTTCTGACTGTACCCAGTGTTTGTAAAAATAAATAAATATTTTAAAAAATAGCCCTTTTGGACCTTCCCGGTGGCACAGTGGGTTGAGAACAATGATGTGAAGCTGTCCACAGCCTCTGAAGTGTGGGTTCAATTCCCAGCCGGCCAGGGAGACACCCACATGGCACGGCCAACTTCTCCTATCTCCCTGCTCCTCCCCCCAGCAGTGTATTTCGGTCCATCTGCCTGTTCTGCTCCCTACTCTGTCTCTGGTGAATCTTCTCACCCTGCAGCACCTCTGGCCTGCACCCCAGCTCTTGTAAAACAATAAATCAATCTTTAAAAAATGCATTTTCTCTAACTGTTTCTCTAACACAGCAGGCTTAATTGCTGCACCTACCAGAGAAAGTTCCTGGAGATCTATTCTAGATCTGGTGAGGAGGGGATGCCTCTGCAGTGCCAGCAGTATTTTTCAGGATGAGACTCCCCTTTTAAGAGCATTTATTTATGTTGTTTTATGGTTTTCCCTGTCCTTAAAGACCATCTCTTTTCATCTTCTTTTCTTACATCCTTGTTCATTTTTGTCTACTTACTTGATCTCCCCCAGGGTTGGTCCCCATAATGCTCCCACCACCATAGCAGCTGTGACCTATCACCCCAATCCCTTGTGCTCTTCCCTCCCCTCTGTTGAGACCCCTCCCTCCCTCTCCCTGCTGGATGCTTTAGCTCTTGTTCAGCCTGCTAGGGTTGTATTTTTCTTTACATTTTGTTCAGTTTCTCTGAATTTCCCATCTGATATTTCTTCTCCTGATTTATTGTGGCCAGCATAATCCCTTCCAGCTCCATCCATATCACCAACAGTGGCATGAATTTGTCTGTTTTCATTGCTGAGTAATATTGCCTTGTGTATCTACACCACACCATTTTGATCCATTCATCTCTTTTGTGGCATTTGAGTTGTTTCCATGTCATGGTTATTGAAAATAGTTCTGCAGTAACAAAGGAGTTCAGGTTTCCTGGGATGTTTTTGTCCCTTGGGTAGATTCCTAGGAGTGGACTCACCCATTTTCAGTGTTCTGAGGAACCTCCACACAGCCGTCCATAGTGGCTGGACCAGTTTGCCTTCGCAACAGCAGAGTAGGAGGCTCCCTTTTCTCCACTGCTCCTCCAGCATTTGTTGTTTCAGGGTTTTTTTTTTTTTTTAATGTGGAGCATTCTTACTGGAGTGAGGTGTCATCTCTGTGGTTTAGGTTTGCATTTCCTTGATACTAGTGATGCTGAACCTTTATTCTGTGCCTGTTGGCCATTTTCATTTCTTCTTTGGAGAAGAGTCCTTTAACTTCTGCCCATTTTTTGGACTGGATTATTTTTTTTTTTGAGTTGTGTAAGCTCTTTGTAGACCTTTTATATCAGTCCCTCATCTGTCATATGGTTTTCAAATGTTTTCTCCCATTCCGCAGGGTGTCTCTTTGTTTTGATCATTGTCTCTTGCTGTTCTGAAGATTTTTATGTTTATGGAGCCCCAACTGTTTACATTCTCCTTTGTTTTCTTTGCTTCTGGAGAAGAATCCACAAAGACATTCGTGAGGATTGTGTCATGGAGTGTTGGACTATGTTCCCTCCTGTGTATTCTATGGTGCCAGGTTTCATACTCAAGTCTTTCATCCACTTGAGTTGGTTTGTATATAGTGTGAGGCAGTGGTCTAGTTCCATTCTTTTTCATGTTGCAATCCAGTTTCCCCAGCACCATTTATGGAAGAGGCAATTATTTTTCCAATGTATATTCTGTGCTCCTGTGTCATAGGCTAGTTCCTCATTGTTATCTGTGTCTGTTTATGTTCCAATAAAGATTTCATTACAACAGCTTTGTAATATTGTTTGATGTCTGTTAGTGTAATACCTCCTTTCTCCCCCACCCCTTTTAGTAAGAACTATCAATACTAGAAGTTTTTGTGATCCCATGTGAATTTGAACCATTTTGGTTCCATTTCATTGAAGAACATGACTGTAATTTGTATTGGAATTGCATTGAATTTGTAAATTGCGTACAAATAGAAAGTCCCACCTAGGTTTGTTACGTTTTTCCAATTATGGAACATTCATAAAACAGAGTGCTAATAAAAAAAGTAGGTGTTATTTTCTATAATTTCAAAAAAGGTCTTATTTTCTATAAATTCTAAACGGACAAAATAGGTCTGTTCTCTAGAGATGAAGAATAATTCAGATTGAATGACAAAGGCATTTTATCATATAATAGATGGCAAGTTACTGATTGTATAATATTAGGCTATTCTTCCACATTTCCGCGGATGGAACTGTAAGTAAGTTCATCCTTTTATCATCTGCTTTATGTGTAACCAGAAAAATATTGCACTCACGTGACATAATTTCAGGATAATGCCAGTGTGCTTTATAAAGGAATCAAAGAGAGGAATAAATTCAGGAAATTCAAAACATGAAACTGGAAAACAGGAAACTGATAATGAAGTTAGAGCCACGTCTCTGGTCACCTGTGTCTGTCAAATCCACGATCCTCAATTGCAGGCTGGTCACCAGCCACTGGACAAGGCAGGGCCAGACCCACTCATCCGTGGAATGTCCTTTCTAAAGCTGGGCCTGGGGTCTGAATTTGTACCTGGCAAGCAAGGGCATGTCCCTGCTTCTTCCTCTTGCCTCTGCTTCTGCTTCCCTTGGGTGACTATCTCTTTACTCCTCCCATGGCCCACAGAAGTAAACAACACAGCAATGTAACAACTGCAGATGCCCTTCAGGCAGGGCAATCCTAATGGTGGTATGGCAGAAAAGCCTGAAAATAATTTACCCTACACCCCCAAATAAGGGGAGGGGGAGCCAAGCGAGGGCCTGAGCCCGACTCTGCTTCCCTCTTCTGCAGGGTGCGAGGATGGAGCACTCAGTCTGCTGGGGTGGCTGCCCAGGAGCCAGTGAAGGTGTCCCCCCTCCATCTTTAGCCCCCCCCAGGAATGGAGGACTAATCAACACGAGTGGCCCTGGACACGCAGGACAATTGAGCCAGATCCCAAGGCTGGCGTCCCCTGGGTCCTGCTGCTCTTCCACCCTATTCTGTCATTTATTTCTCAGTTCTCTCAGAGTCCTCTCCCCATCCCCGCTCCTCCAGCCAGTCTTGGGCAATTGGCACCCAAACAGGGGCCTAAAGGGTGGACAGGCTCCTGCCCCCATAGTGGGGAATAAAAGGGCAAAAAAGCCTCAAAGGTTGATAGGCACAGGCCTGAGGCCTGGCTGTGTGGGGAGGACTGGGGGCTCCTGTGGAGCAGATGGGACAAACTGATAGGGAGAAACCTGAGTCTGTGAAGCTTCTTGGAAGTTTGCTGAGGACCTCCCCTAGTGGCGCGGCACTTGAGCACTGGGCTGTGAAGCTGCCCACAGTCTCTGCAGTGCCAGTTCAATCCCAGTCCACAAGGGAGGGACCCACATGTTGTGCAGACATCTCTTGCTGTTCCCGCTGCTCCCCTCAGCAGTGTACTTTGTTGGTCTGCCTGTTCTGCTCTCTGCTCTGGCTCTGGTGAATTCTCTCTGGCTTCTGTTCAGGTGATCTAAAAATTCTGATGCTCTTTTACCCTCAGGGTACTTTGCTGAGCCTTGTCAGAGGAAGAGAGCTATTATTAAATCACTCTGAATTTTATCCATTGACGGACTGATGCTGACCGCACAGGTGCCAAAATACATTGGCATTCAGGGGCGGCTGTGGTCAGAGCACCACTTTGGTGCATCACGTAACTCTACCGGGTTTTTCTTCCCAGTGTGGTTGCCATTTCTCCTGAGTGTGGGGAGGGGTCATCTGTACTTTGATGTAGAATTTGCTCTTTGAGCTGCTGTCCAGGGCACCCCAGGACTGACTTCTAACACAAAGGCTTGACCACGATCAACCCTAAAGTGATACACGAGACTGTGTGATTCCTTTGTAATTGATCTCATTAAACTTACCCTGTTTTCAAAGTCTTAGGCTTGTAGGGTGACAACTTGAACCTGTGATTTCTGCCAACAACACTCCACATTTCTAGAGTTTGAGATTATTTTTCCCCCTAAGCCTATGGAGAAAAAAACTGCAGTTGTGCAAAATATCCCTCCTGGCATAACTAAGAAAATGGCCTGTGTCTGCAGGGCCTTTCCTCATGCCTGTGTTGGCATCTAAAAGGCTGTCAACATTCTGAACGGAGAAATGTGATAAAACTAGCACAAGTGGTATGTTCCTTAATCCCCTTCCACCCCGTCAGGTCTGTGCCTGGACACCCCACAGCAGCTGCCCCCCCTCATCCCCCCCTGGCCTGGAGCCTGTGACCTAGGCCTTGGGGCCTGTGGACCCATTTTCTGCAACTGGGTTCTGGCATGTGGGTCCTGCTACCCACCCCTGAGCGACAGGCACCTATTTTCTCTTTTTGTCCTCGGGGACCTCTGGCCTTCAACACCTTCATCACTCTGAGCACAGTCCCCCCACCCTGCCTGTGGTCCGCCATGTCCACCACCCCCATACCCTTTCCAGCTGGGGTCCTCAGTCTGTGCTATGGGCAGGTCTGGGCACCTCCCCAGTGCATCTCTCGTGCCCAGGCTCCCGCCAACAGGCCTCCTGTCCGGCCGGGCCAGGCCATCTTTCTCTGGCCCAGAGCCCGGGGGCAGCTGGGGCCGGGCTCCCTCTCTGGGGCCTGTGTCACCGGCACCATGTCCCGGGAGCCTCTCCAGTGAGGCCCGTGGGTGGTGGTGACGGGCCCTCCCCTCCAGGCAGGCGACGCCCTGTGCATCTGCTGACCCATCTGAGCCCACGAGGTCAGGCTGCCGGTCAGTCTATTGGGCCAACCCCAAGACGCCTTCCAAGTCAGCCGGTAGCCCCTGCTGGGTGGCCGGGCAGGGCGGGCATCAGGGGCGAGGTGGGCCCTGGAGCTGCACAGTGGATCCCTGGGATAAGATGGAAGCCAGGCATGCCAGGCACGGCCTTGGTCACTGCAGCGAGGCCTGAAGCGGAGCCGATGTGGCTGGGGCCGGCGCTGACCCGACCTGCGGACGAGCGCCCAGTCTCCCTCCCTCTTCCTTGCCTCCTCCCTCACACCGCGGCAGGGACTGTCCTGCCCGCAAAGGGCCGGGCCTCAGCAGCCTCCCCGTCCTGCAGTCGGGTCACCCAGCAGCCAGGCCCGAGGCTTCTGTATGTTGGGTCTTCCCGAGGCCCGTGGGGATGGGGGGTTGAAGACCCCAGCAGTGGGGAGCCGGGCAGGACACGGGCAGACACGGGGAAGGATGCGGGAACACGGGGTGGGCCGGGCGGCTCCGCCCCATGGAGCCCCCGCGCACTTCGGGAGGCCCCGCCTGAACAGTGCCCTCCCGGCCCCCCAGGCGGAGGGGGCCAGTCCTCTCCAGCTCCGGCCGGGCCGCCGAGGACACCTGACAGCTGGACGGGGCGGCTCAGGCTCGGCGGCGCCCGAGGAAGGTGTCCTGGGTCTCGGATCGGGCGCGGCGGAGGGAGACATGCACCCGTGGGGGTCGGCGCGCCTCGGGGAGTGGCAGGAGGCGACCGGCCCGCGGGCTTGCGCTGGACCGGGCTGAGAGGACAGTCCCCGCGCCCCCGGCAGGAGCCTCGGTCCCGCGGAGCCCTGGCCTCCAGCCGCTCAGGCGGCGCCGGCACTGGAGAGACGAGCAGACCACGGGGTGAGTGGGCGCAGTCCCGGCCCCCAGCGTGTGACACGCGACCCTCTCACGGCCCCCCCACGGCAGCCACTTCAGCCACGGCGGCCCGCAGGGGGCTGGGAGGATCCATGGCTTTCTGCTGGGCATCTCTGAAGAGTGAGGATAGGGCAGGCGGGGTGTGGGGGCTTGGCCAGGGCTGGCGGGGCGTGGGGCGTGGCTGGGGCTGGAGGTTCGCGGGCTGCGTGGGCCTGGCTTCTCCTCCAGGCCATAATTTCCCGACGTGTCACCTTCGGGTTCGCTCTCTGGACCCCTCAGGCTGAGCTGGGGTGCACCGATGAGGCACCACCTTGGGGCCGAGCTGGGGATCCCCGCTCTGTTCAGCCGGACACCTAGAAGCCCTTGGAGTCTGGGGGCGAACAGCAGGGATGCCCCGTCCTCGCCCCTCCCGCTTTCATGTTGCGACCAGGCCTCCTGTCGGCCTGGCGGGTCCTCCCCTGCGACCTGGGGTGGCAGCCGCACGGGCGGGACCCGCAGCTGGGCACGTCCCGGGAGCCACGCTGCGGTGCCCACCCAGTGCTCCCCCCGCTGGTCGCCCCGGCTCCCGTGGGCGGGGCCCCCAGGCCTGCTCCGGCGTCCTGAGCTGTCAGGTGCCCCAGCAGGCCCGCAGCCCACGGTCCCGCGGCGCAGAGTGCTGGGAGGGTCTCCCCATTAGGGACGGGTCGGCGCCCGGGCTGTGGCCAGCAGGGGGCGGGGCGCCTCTGGGGCCTGGTTTAGGGGGACCTCCCTGGGGCTGCTGGGACCACGCGGGGCACTGCGCGTGGGGCCACAGCAGCAGCAACACGCCTGCTCAGCTGAATGTGGTGTTTTGGTGCCCACAGCAGCTGGACCCTTGATACACGATTCGGGGGTGGACTGTGCTGAGAAACAGAAGTGGAGCCACGGACTAGGACCACGGGAGGGGCCACGCACACGCAGATCCGCCACCCTCAACGCCCCCCGCCCCCCTCACTATAAAAAGGCAGCTGGAAATGGAATGTTAAGGCGGTTTCTTTAGGGTGTTCATTCCCCAAGTTCCAGATTGCAGCTGCCTCATTGAAGCAGTTTAAAGACTCCGCTTCTGGCTCTGCTTTACTAGCATTCGCTGGTGACAGGTCCCTGAACTCCAGGCTGCCGGGGCAACCCTCCTTGTGGACTTGTCCTCTATGGCTCTGATGTGCCATGCACACTCAGTTTGCCAAGGGTTTCATCATACATGGATGCTGAATGTGTCAGATGTTTTCTCAGCCTCAGTTGATAGGAGGGCACAGTTTTCACTTTCCTTTTTATCGATTGGGTAAGTATCATTGATTGATATCCAGATCCTGAGCCATTCGTGAGTACTGGTTTAAATCCCACGTGGTCATGTTGTGTCAGCTTTTCATTGCATTGTTGGATTTGGTTCATTAAGCTTTTATTGAGGATTTCTGCATCTGCCTTTATTAGGTGCACTGTCTCTACTTTTCTTTCTTTGTGTTCATGTTTGCTTTTGGTATTAGTGTCATGTGGACCTCATAAAATCTATCTGGAAATATTCATTCTTTCTCAATTTTTGGAAGAATTTTAGCAGTATAGGAATTAGTTCATCTCTGAACATTTGGTAGAACTCACCGGAGAAGTCATTTGGTCCTGGACTTTTGTTTTCTGGGAAAATTTGGTGACTTTTTCAATTTCTTTGCTTGTGATTGATTCGTTTGGGTTTTTCTATTTCTTCCCTATATAGTCATGGATAATTCTCTAATATCTAAAATTCTATCCATCTCATTGAGATTGTTGAATTTATACATTTTTTCAAAGACCCAGTTAATGTTCACATTGGTCTTTTAAACTGTCTTTTTCCTTTCTATTTCATTTATTTCTGCTCTGAATTTTATTATTTCCTTCCTTCTACTGACATTTGAAATTTGTTGCTCTTCTTTTTCAAGTTCCTTGAGATTAGACACAAGTTCTTTAGTTTGGCCTCTTTCTTGTTTCTTGATGTGGGCCTGTATTGCTATAGAATTCCCTCTTGTTACTGCTTTTGAGGAGTCCCACATATTCTGGAAGGTTGTGCCCTCACTATTATTTATCTTAAATTAAGTTTTGATTTCTTTCTTCATTTTTCTCATTATTCCAGTGACTTCTCAGAAGTGTGTTTTCAGCTCCTTGTATTAGAGACTTTGTTTTATTTTTGTAGTTGATTTCTAATTCAATATCTTTATGGTCAGAGAAGATACTTGGTATGATTGAATCTCCCAAAATTCATTGACATTTGTTGTGTCACTCAGTATGTGGTCAATCGTTAAGAATGATCCTTGTACAGGGCCTCCCTGGTGGTACAGGTTTTTGAGTGCCACATGGTGAAGCTGTCTGCAGACTCTGCAGCATGGGTTCCATCCTGGCTGGCCAGTGAGAATCCCACATGGTGCAGCAGACCTCTACTGTCATACCTGCTGCTCCACTCAGTAGTGCATTTCGTCGTTCTGCCTGTTCTGTTCCCCGCTTTTGCTCTGGTGAATTCTCTCACCCTCCTGTAATTCTGACTGTACCCAGTGCTTGTATAAAAAAAAAAAAAAGAATGATCCTCGTACACTTGAGACAAATGTGTATTTGGCTTTTTTGTATGTGTGTATGTGTGGGGGATGCAGTTCCCTATATATGTCTATTAATCCCATGTGGTCTATTCCTTTGTTTAGGACAATTGTGTCCTTATATATTTTGTGTCTGATTGTTTTGTCCATTGGTGAGTGTGGGATATTAGAGTCTGCAAGGTCATATGTATTTTCTCCAGTGTCTGTTTTCTGATTAGAAATTAGTTGTCTAATGTATTTTGGTGCTCTTCTGTTGAGTATATATTGATGAATGTTATATCTTCCTGTTGTATTGTTTCTTTAGTCATTATTGTCTATTTCTGCTTCTTGCTACCTTTTAAAGTTGGAAGCATATTTGATTTCATATCTCTGTCCTAGCTTTACTTAGGGTGTCATTTGCTTGTAGAATATTTTCTTTCCCTTGTCTTTCAGTCTATGTTTATCATTGGGATTTAGTTGTGTTAGCAGCATAAGGTTGGATTCTGTTTCCAGTACCAACTTCATACTGTATAGCTTTTATTTTGCCAGTTCAGCGCATTGACATTTGATATAGCCGTCATACTTATTTTTTGTTTGTTTTGTTTTAATTCTATTTAATTGCTTTTTTAGTTTTTGTTCCTCTCTTTCATTTATTTATTTTTTTTAAGATTTGTTTATTCATGAATACAAGAACTGGGGAACAGGCCAGATGTGCGGGAGGGTGAGAGGATTCACCAGAGACAGAGTGGGGAACAGAACAGGCAGATCTACTGAAATACACTGCTGAGGGGAGAGCAGGCAAGACAGGAGAGGTCTGCTGCACCATGTGGGTCTCCCTGGCTGGCCGGGATTGAAGCCACACTGCAGAGGCTGTGGACTTCATCACAACGCTGTACTCAACCGTCTGTGCCACAGGGGAGGCCCCATCTCTTTCATTTAAATACAAAAATTCCTTTTAATGCTTCTTGGAGAAGGGGAGGTAAAGACTGCAAACTCCTTGAGATTGTGTTTGTCTGAGAAGGTCTTTATTTCTCTCTCTATCTTTGCAGGAGTGAGTTTTCTTCTTGGCAAATTTTATCTGGGTGTATTTTGAATATGTCACTCCATTCTCTTGATGCCTACAGTGTTTTTCTGGAGAGTCTGGTGTTAGTCTACTCAGGTTTCCTTTATATCTGTTTCTTTTCCCTTGTCAGCTTAACTATTTTTTTTCTTTATCTTGAACTCTGGTAAGTTATACTACTCTGGTTGGCTATAGGTTTCCTTTTCTCTAGTAGCTTGATTTTTATCTGGCCTGTACCCCGGATCTCGTATAAATAAATAAATAAATCTTCAAAAAATTACTGAAGGGAGTCTTTTAGGTTCAAATGAAAGAACACTAGCCAATACCTTCTGTCCACATGAACTGATGGTGGGAATATGATGGTGACTACCTATGAGAGGAGAAAGCGTACACTGTACAAAAATGAACAGTGATGTAAACTACATATTATTATATTATTGTGTATGTAAAATATATATTAATTACAAAAAGAAATAAAGACCTCCAGAAAGGGATACACATAGCAGACTTAAAGGCATTATTAATGCTTATTTTTGCATTTTTAAATCAGATGATACTGACTTATGTGAACAGGTGCAAAATTGTATAAAGTTGCTTTTTGTGAGACTATATAAATGGGTAGAGGGGAAGTATATTAGAATGAGGATTTTGTGTACTATTGAAATTCAGTTGGTAGCAACTTCAATTACTACCAATTATATATATATAATTACTAATTATAAATTAAGATTAAATTTAATCCCCAAATCAGTCAATAAAAATATCCAAAATATGTAATTAAAAACAAAATAATTAAAGTGGTACACTGGATGGCTAATATAACATAGAAGCATGCAATAATGGACAAATGAAGAAAGAAAAAAGTACATGACATATAAGAAATATTTAAATGCCAGATGCCAATTCTACTTTATCAGTAATAATATTGAATAAAAATGGGTTAAATGCACCAATGAAAAGAGACAAACATTTAAAATGGGTAAAACATGATGAACTACATACTGTCTACAAGGCCCACACTTTAGTTGCAAACACACAAATAGGTTTCAAGTAAAAGTCAACAGTCACATCATCTAAACAATAAATGAAAGAGCCCGAGTGGATAAGTTAACACTATCAAAATATATTAAAGACAAAAAATCTTACTAAGACAACAAAGAACATTTTAGAAAAAAAAAAAGAATCAATGTATCAAAGATACAAAATGATTAAAAGCATAATATATCATATACCTCACAGCAGTGCCTCAAAGAACATGAAACAAAAACTGACAGAATTTGACAGAAGTTAATATTTTAACGACAACCATTGACAACTTCAATAATATAGTAATTCATTTCTATAATGAATAGATAAAATAGAAAAATTGTGAGCAAGGAAATAAAAGATTTTACAGCACTGTATGCCAACAAGACACAAAAGATAGCCTACGACCACCCCACCAAACAAGAATAGAATATGCATTCTTTTCAAGTTCATATACAGCATGCTCTAGACTAGATCAAATGATAGGTGATATAACAAAGGTCCATAAAAGTAAAAGAACCACATTGGAATAAAAGTAGAAAACAATAAATGGAGAAGATTTGGTATTTCTGATTTAGTTTGTATAATTTATGTAATTTGTAAATTTGATCTACCATTTATGTAAATAAATGTAAATACATAACTATAAAATTTCAGGAATTTGGCGTTATACCTAGACATATGCACATTTGCACAGGAACAGCCCCAGCCCCAGTGCCACAACCACATCAGTTCATGCCATCTACCCTTCTCCCCTCCCATGCCCTTTCCCCTCTGGTAACCACCATAGTTTTCATAGTCTAAGATTATTTCTGTGTCTTATGCCCATTTATTTTCTTGGTTTCTTTGCATTCCACAAATGAGCAAAACTATTCAGTAATTGTCTTTTTTTACTTATTTCCCTTAGCATAGTCACCTCAAGTTCCATTAACATGTCTCAAAAGACAATGATTCATCTTTTATAATAGCTGATTAGTTTTCAACTGTGCATATAAACCATAGTTTCTTTATCTAGTTATCTGTCAATGGATATTTATGTTGAGTCCAGGATTGGGTTATTGTGAGTAATGCTGCCATGAACATAGAAGTGCATAAATATTTTCATATTAGTGTTTATATATTCTCTGGAAAAATTCATAGAAGTGATATTTCTGGATCTTATGGTATTTATTTTTATTTTTAAGGAAACTTAAGACATGCATTTTTCATAGAGGATGTAATAATTCACATGCCCAGGAGGATTGAGGGAGTGTTCCTCTTTCTCTACAACCTTGCTGACTCTTTGTTCCAGTCTTTTGAATAGAATTCATTTGCACAGGTGTGAAGTGATACCACACTGTGGTTCAGATTTTCATTTCCCTAAATGAGTAATGAGCATTTTTTTCATATGGCATGGATCACATGTGTTCTTTGGAGAAACAATTTTTTGCTCTTTTATCCATTTTTAACTGTTGTTTAAAGTTGTTCAGTTGGATGAAATCTTTATATATTTTGGGAATTAACTTATTTTTGGATATGTGCTGTGCCAATATTTTCTAACAGTCACTAGTTGTTCTGTGAATATTTCTTTATCTGTGCAAAGTTTTTCAGTGTGTATCTTTAAAGATGTATTTATTTATGCATACAAGAACTGGGGTACAGGCCAGAGGTGTGGGAGGTGACAGGATTCACCAGAGACAGAGCGGGGAACAGAACAGGCAGACTGACGTAACACACTGTTAAGGGGAGCAGTGCGTGCAGCAGGAGAGGTCTGCTGTGCCATGTGGGTAGCTCCCTGGCTGGCAGGAATCAAACTCCTGCTGCAGAGGCTACGGCCAGCTTCATAGTGCTGTGCTTAACTCCTTGTGCCAGAATTAATCCACTTGTTTATTTTTGTTTTTGTTTTTGATTTTGTGCCATTAGAGTGAGTCCCTGAATGCATCTCTGAGGTTGAGATCCGTGAGCACATTGCCTCTTTTCTTTTATGTATTTTATGCCTTAAGGTCATGCTCATCACTTGGGAAACTGCCAGAGTTTTGGAAGATCTGTGCTACAAATGGTATACAGAACAAATATATGCTAATTTATGCCATGGAATGTTATCTAGCAAGGAAAAGGAATGAAGTACTGATCCATACGTTGTACAGCATGCATGAACCTTGAAAATAGAATAAGTGAAAGCAGCCAGTCACAAATAATACCTATTGTGTGACTGCATTTACATGAATTGTCTGTAGTAGACAAATAACTCCACAAATACAGAAAACAGAAGTGTGATGTTTCATGTAATATAGAGGGAGGGACACAGGGAGGATTTGTTATTGGGTTAAGTTTCATTACCTCAGAAGTTCATGAATATGTCCTAACATTAAGTTGTGGTGACAGTTCTACAACTATGAGTTCCTAAAACCCACTGAATTGTACACTTTAAAAAGGGGAATTTTTGGTCTATGAATATAGTTGATATTTAAATTAGATGAAGAGGGCCTCCCTGTTGGCATAGGCAGTTGAGTGCTGCATTGTGAATCTGTCCGCAGCCTCTGCAGTGCGGGTTCCATCCTGGCTGGCCGGCAAGGGTCCCACATGACTCTGCAGACCTCTCCTGTCTCCCCACTGCTCCCCTCAGCAGTGTATTTTGTCAGTCTTCCTGTTCTGTTCCCCACTCTGTCTCTGGTGAATCCTCTCAGCCTCCTGTGCATCTCGCCTGTATCCCAGCTCTTGTATAAATGAATAAAAAAATCTTAAAAAAATGGAAAATAAATGAAGAGATTGCTTACTTGGGCATTTAAGTTCAATTTTAAAAACCCTGTAATGGGGCCTCCCTGGTGGCACAAGGGGTTAGATGCAACCTATGAAACTGTCTGCAGCCGCTGCAGGTCAGGTTCAATCCCTTCCAGGGAGATACCCACATGCCGTGGCAAACCTCTCCTGTCTCAGTCTGAGCTGTTCCCCACAGTGGTGTATTTCAGTCAATCCACCTGTTCTATTTCTCACTCTGTCTCTGGTGGATCCTCTCACCGCCCACAACCCCTGCATCGGTGGCCTGTACCCCAGCTCTTGTATGCATAAATAAATAAATCTTAAAAAAAAAAAAACTCTGTAAGACCACAGATGATACTGACTTGTGGTCAGATCCTGTCCTGGTAGACAATTTCTGTCCTCTGGGTGACATTTATGCTTGCTGTCTGCATCTCAGGGGCAGATTACTCTTTGCCCTCCCTGGACTCTAATATGTACAAGGCAAGGCCATGTCTTCCAGGTTTTGTCTCCTGTACTGAGCACCTGCTGTGCTGGGCTTGCAGAAGGAATCGTACATGTTTGTTAAGTGCATTACGTCCCATTCACTCATCTCATCTATACTGATCAGTATCAATCTATCACATGTATCATTAAGAGAGAAAAACTGACCCCAGAGTACAAGGCAGAGATGATCTGAAATCCAAAGTGCTTTGGGGAACCTCATATAAAAGCATCAGGAGTGAGTGACAGATGAATTTACAGGGACCCTTGATTCCTGGATTTGCACTACCCCACTCAAGTCTGTACTACTTGTATGAGCCCTTTACAGAAATAACGGGCACTTTTTCAGTTGTTCTAAGTATACATATAAAGTCTATTTCTCTGCCCTATGCACCAAAGCATTCTTACTTGTGTTCCTTGGCATCAAATGCTGCATGTCTGTCCTCTCTGAAAACAATTTTATTTTTAAACTTTTTTTAATATTTATTTATTTATTTATACAAGCACTGGGTACAGTCAGAAGCACGGGAGGGTGAGAGAATTCACCAGAGCCAGAGCAGGGAGCAGAGCAGGCAGAAGGACCGAAGTACCTGCTGAGGGGAGCAGCGGGCGGCAGGAGAGGTCTGCGCGCCATGTGGGACCCTCCTCCGGTGGCCGGGGAGCAGCCGGGAATTGAACCGGCGCTGCAGAGGCTGCGGGCAGCTTTGCAACCCAGCGTTCAACCGCTGCGCCACTGGGGAGGCCCCTCTCTGAAAACAATTTTAACATCAGTAGGAAAACCTTTAACTCTCTGGCTCTGGGTTTTATTTTCCTAACAATTAAGCTGTCATTTCATACTGTCCACAGTCTTCCACTTCTTTCATTTTTGGACCATATAAAGTGGGGATAAATTATAAATTTGACTCACTCAAGATACTAACTGAAATCATTATTCTATTTTATCAGTGACCAGAATGTAAACAAACAGGGCATATGTGTTCTTCAATAAAATCAGTGTTATGCAATGGAAGGCTGTGATTGCTTAATATAATAAAACTGCAAGCAGGGTGACCATGTGGTGTCAGTCAAGAACATAATGCAGACACAAAAAGGTGAGAGTCTCACGGTGTGTCTAGACTTAGAGAGCACAGATGTTTTGGTGGAGGGACATTCATTATCTACTGAGCGTTTGGTATACTGAGTCCACCTGGAGCAGGCTCTCCTTGGAAGCATGAAGTTGTCTGTCAAAGTCTTGTTCGGGATGTTTCACCTGCAGCCCAGCTTCCCCTTCCTCACCCCCATTCTAATTCAGCCCCCCATTTCTGTGTCCCACTTTGCCCAAGGCAGTCCTGGGAAATGATTCAATTCCTTCAGGAAACCCATCATGTTGTAGAAGAGATGAGGTCTATTACCTTGAATCTGTAGGTGACAGTGGGTGCCAGCACTTGATGTTAATGGAGTTTTGAGGGCACAGCTGGAAAAGGAAGTGTGCTAATTAGCCCTGACTTAATGGATGCTGGACTGGGTGGGGTTATATAATCACCATATCTGGTGCAGTCCTCATTTAAAGCTGAATGCATTTTAAGCACTTAGGGCCCCTCACACATCCCAAAAGAGCCACGCCAGGGCCTGTAGATTTGAGACAACATTGCTCTTCAGGCCATACTTTTGCCCTTCAAAGACTGCAAGTATACTACCACCCAAGGCTTGCCCCTGCTGGTCCCCCTGCTTGTCCTTCCTTGCTTTCAGAGAGGCTTTCCCTGAAGTCTTGATTTAAGATAATATGGCCTTTCTTCTTCCTTGCTTATTTCTTCTCCATAGTGTTAATCGTCAAGCTATCCACCACACTGCCAGCTTAGTGACGTTGATGATGTGTCATCTTTTTAATTTTTATTATAGAAGCACCATTGGTTTACATTTTTGTTAGTGTTTTGGGAGTATAGAATTTCCCCCGCAGGTGCAAAAACCTGTACTTGTCTGCTTAGCAGAGATGAGTGGACTTCCTCCCCCAAATGGAGTTTTTTCAAGGAATAGAGGAATCAAATGAAAGGATTTTCAGTGGCCATATGGAAGACATAATGTGGTATATATATATATATATATATATATATATATATATACACACACACACACACACACACAATGTAATACTAATCTGCAATCAAAAAAAGATAAATTCACACCATTTATGGCAATATGAATGGAACTGAAAGCTATTATGACAAGCAAAATAAGCCAGAAGGGAAAAGATAAGTACTGGATGATGTTACTTTTCTGTGCAATATCAAGAAACCAAACAAAGTTTGTCAAAGACAAGCTTTAGATTCAATCCCTGGTAATGTGTCTTCTTCCCTAGGACACCAGCACCTTGAGGGCAGGGGACAGCAGAGTCCTTGTACATCAGGTAGGCTGGGTTAGCTGTTTAACCAATCAACTCAATGTCTTCCAGGGATGGATCATATTGCACAGGTTATGTTGGACCTGCAGAAATGTTCTGAGAGGCCTATGACTCCAACCCCCAATTTAAAAACCAATAGCAAGTCCAGATTTGATTTTACAGTCGAGTCAGTCAGAGTTACCTGTGTGGGGGAAGATGTAAGGACCAAAGGCTATAGGAATCTCTTATTTTGACAAGTGCCCTCAAAGACTTGCTAGTCCCTCAGGTCATTAGCTCATGTTCCTTTGTCTAGCAACTTATAAACACGATAGGACCGTGGACTTTCTGGACATTGTCTTTGCTTCTCACCAGAGGAACTCTTCAGAGCAAACAAAGTTATTGTCTTGCTGACTTTATTGTCCCAGGCAGCCTTGCCAGTGTGGAAAGGACATTTCCAGCAGTGCAAACCATAGAATTCTTTCCTTCTTTTTGAGTCTACAGCCCCTTTTCCAAAATCTCTTTCTGTAGGCATGTGCCATACAGTATAATACAGTTACATTCTATTGTCATCATCTGTGTCACATTCTGGTATCCCCGAACTTGCAGAATGATTCTTTAAAATGTAGGTAGACCAACGGTCATTCTTAGTGCTGTGAGTTCTATGGGTATTGACAAATGCATGTTGGTAAATGCAGCTATCTTAGTATTTTCCCAATAAGTTACTTGTGTTTTTAACATCATTTTTGCAGAGCATAAACTTTTAATAAAGTGCAAATGTCTGTTTATTTTTTCATAGGTCATGCTTCTAGTGTTTTACCTAAAAAGTTATTAGCAAATCCAAAGTCACATCTATTTGTATTATTATTTCATATTCGAGAAGTTTTATAGTATTGCATTTTACTTTCATGTTTATGATTCAATTTGCATTTGTTCATTTTTAAATAAGGTTTTGGTCTGTATCTAGGTCCATTTTATGAGTGTTGTTGGCTTTCTGTGAATAGATCTCCTGCAAATTTTGTTAGATTTATGCTTAGATATTTATTTTTTTTCTTTTTTTCATTTTTTATTATTTATTTATTTTAAAAAACTTATTTATTTATTTATTTTTTATTTATACAAGCGCTGGCTACATTCAGAAGCATGGGAGGATGAGAGAATTCACCAGAGACAGAGCAGGGAACAGAACAGGCAGACTGATGAAGTACGCTGCTGAGGGGAGCAGCGGTCAGAAGGAGAGGTCTGTGTGCTATGTGGGAACCTTGTTGGTGGCTGGGGATGGAACCAGTGCTGCAGAGAATGCGGGCAGCTTCACAGCCCAGCGCTCAACCCCTGCGCCACCAGGGGCGGCCCTGCTTAGGTATTTCATTTGGGGTAGTATTTTTATAATAGATAATGTTTCTTTAATTTTATATCCCAGTTGTTTGTGTTGCTTATGGGGAAACTAATAAACTTTCGTATATTGACCACATACCCTGCAACCTTCCTATAATTGCTAATTATTTCTGAGATTTTTTAAGATTTCTAGTGTTTTTCATATCAATATGTATTCCCTTTATAGCTTTTCTTTTCTTTTACTTATCATATTAGTTAGGAATGCCCCACAGTTCTGAATTGGTGTAGTGGCAGAGGACAAAATGGCCTTTTTTCCATCTGAAGAGGAAATCTATTTGGTGGCTCATCTTTAAGTGTAATGTTAGTTACATGTTTTCTTTTATACATTTAATTAGTTTAAGGAAAAGCCCCTTAAATTCTGGGTTTTTGAATTTACTTTTTTTTTAATTTTGAATATATGTTGAAATATATTGAGTGTTTTTATGTCTGTTGATACAGTAATATATTTTTTTCTTATGCACTCTTAATGTAAACTGTTATATTACTTGATATGTAAGTGTTGAACTGGTCTTGTATTACAGGATTGAACCACACTTAGCCATGATGTATATAATTTTTCAATAATTTCAATACAAGTCACTGGATGTGATTTTTTTAACATCTCTAGTTTTTCAGTGTTATTATCTTTTTATTATATTTAGTTGTTTTGGTTTACAAAGTAATTATGGTCTCAAAAATGAATTGTGTTACGCAGGAGGCGCAATACAGAGGCAGAGTGAAGACACAGGGCTCACCGCCGCCATAAACTCACAACACTGTGCAGGACAACATTGATGCTCCTGAAAGAGAAATGGGTGACCAGGGCACATGCCAGGAGCAGGGACCAATGGCAAGAAACCGGGAAAACATTAACTGACCTGCATCTACAGTTATACTGGAGCAGAAGTAAAACCCCTACAGATATGGACTCGGGGACACAAGCCACATTGGGGACTTTGGAGATTCAGCACTTCCCTCAGCGCTGGGCTCAACCCGCTGGGCCCTCCGGAAGGCCCTATTTTTGAAGATACCGTACCAATTCTCTATAGCTGTGAGTGTTTTTCTGATGGTAGAAGGTACATAAATACTTCATACCTATAGATGCACACACAAGCCACACTCATGTAGACAAATATGCACACACTTGCACACAGTGCAAGACATGCACATACACCTAAAGGAAAGAGTGCAAATACCTAATTCCATACTCATAACTAGCTCTGCTTCACACTCTTGTCTTGCTGTCTTATTACCATGTGGCCCCTCTCACTTTTCTAAAATTTTCTAAATGCTTTCCAAAATTTTCTAAATTTTCTAAACTTTTCACTGCTGTTACAAGAATGTTAAAGGAAATTTAGGTCTCTGGTGTCTGATGTGTTGAAAGCGTGGGTGCAGTCATAAACAGGAAGCAAACGTGGTCAGTTTCATACACCATTTTAATGTGGCCTGGGGTACACATTTTAACTAAACAATCCATTTCAGACTGTCTCCTCCAGGCAGAGAAAGAACATCCAGATGCCTCCATGCCCCAGGGCCCCGCAGGCAGAGCAGGTCACCTGGAGGTGTCCCTGCAGTGGGAACCAGTGTGCCCACGGCGGCCGCCTCCTTGTGCCCTCTGGGACCTGCGTGGGAAGAGCAGAGCCAGTGAAGCCCAAGCACGGAGGAGTCTCTTTCCTTAGTGACACTCCCTGGGAAGTGCTGCATGGACACAGATGCGACAAAATGCAGATGGAAACCAGGAGGCCCTATCGAGGCGCCACTCACTGGCGGGTAAGCAATTCTCAAAGTTGGAATCTCCATTGTGAAAATGGGCTCAGTAGAGAGGGACTTCCTACCGTGTATGTCAGTCCCTGACAACGCCAGTCAGCCCGAAGAGTTCCTGCCTCATCTGCGCCGTCTGGGTGCCCAGGGGCCACCAGCAGGGCCCTCACAGGATAGAGCCTAAGATGGGGAAACAAGGCCCTGGGGTCCCAGCCTATGGCCCTGGGGCCTCTCAGGGCTCAGCCCGCACAGCTCCACTCCCATCCCAGGCCCTGCACCTGCTCAGCTGCCCCAAGCCCTCCTCTCCCCCCTTCCTCTGCTCTGTTCTCCTCAGGTGCACCAGACCTGTTGCCCTCCCTGCCCTTCATCTGCTCTGCTCCTGGGTCTGCTGTGCTTGCGGACATCTGTGCTCCACGCCTGTGTTCTCATGCTGCTCCTGGCCCCTCTGGCTGGGCCCAGCCCCTGACCCCTCTCCAGGTCTCGGCCTCCGCTGGTGTGCTCCTTTCACTATGGCCACTGAGTGACTGCCCTGGAGCGGGGAAGTGAATTCTAGGGAGGTGCTGGTGACCATCTAATCCCCAACAGGGTGAACTCTGCTCTTGTGTTTTCTTCTGAAGGGTGGACATAAAATGCAACATTTTAAAATCCTATTAAGGATTCAATGAGCTCTGGCCTTATAGCCTCCGCTGGACTGAAGGGTGGATTGGGAATGGTGTTCATAGCCCAGTGTCTCTGCAGGGAGTGGGCTGAACAGGGGCTCCTCCTTGGGGTTATTCAGGTGGTGCTGGAGAGCTGGGGGACTGGTTTGGAGGTCTTCCTAATGCTTTCCTGGCCCCCTCCAGCTGGGGGCCTAGCAAGGTGGTGCTGGGCTGCAGGGCTTCCTCCTGTAGAGGGCCTGGCAGTGATGTGATGTTGAACCCCCAGGCCTCCTGCAGCACAGGCCCTGACCTGGAGGCCATGCTGGGCTTCCAGGCGTTCGGCAGCAGGGGCCCTGAGCCGGAGACAGAACTCTGCAGGCTGGCATCCTTCTGCGGGATGCCTGGCCCGGAGGTGGTGGTGGGCTTCTGGGTGTCCTGCTTCGGGGACAGCCCCACCCACAAGAATTCCCACCCCGAGACCTCAGGCTGCCGGTGGTCCTCTGGTATCGGGGAAGAGTGGGCCCCATTGGGACTGAGGAGCTTGGGGAAGATGGTAGGTTCTGGCCCCTCCTCGCCCACCCACTGCCTAGAAAGCAGCATGAGGTAGGACCACATCACAGGGTCATACCTGCCCTCCAAAAGCGCCCTTTCGATGACCTCCTTCCGGAACCCCAGGCGGACCATGGCTTCCATCGCGGCCTTGTGCTGGACCGGGGTCGGCTCAGGGCAGGGCGGGAGTGTGTTGGGCAGCCCCACCCAGGGGTGCTGGATGATGCTGTCCAGGGTGCTGCGGCTCTGGGGGTTGAGCATAATCATCTTCCTTAGCAGATCACGGGCACTGCTGGGAGAGGTAGTACGGCTCGTTGTAGTCGCCGCTCAGCACCCTGGCCCGCAGCTCCCCGAGGCTGTTGCCCTTGAAGGGCAGCTCCCCGGTGACCATGTCATAGAGGACCACCCCCGGGCTCCAGATGTATGCTGCGGGGCCACTGTACTCCTGGTGATGGAGGATCTCGTGCGCCACAAACTGCGGGCTGCCGCAGGGGGTCTTGAGCAGTGCTGTCCCAGAGAATTGGGCACTGAGCCGAAGTCTGCCAGTTTTATGTTTCGGTGCCGGTCCAGGAGCAGGTTCTCTGGCTTCAGGACCCGGTGCACTATACCCCGGGCATAGCAGTGGCTGAGCATGGTGAGGATCTGCTGGAAGATGCGGCACGCCTCCATCTCCCCCAGGTGCCCGTACCTGCACAGGTAGTCCTGCAGGTCGCCCCCCTGAGTGTGCTCCAGGACCAGCAGCACCTCATCCTCGGTGTCCACCACCTGGAAGAGCTGGAGAATGTTCGGGTGCCAAAGGACTTTCATGCAGGCCACCTCGCGGACCAGGAACCTCTGAGGCCTGCCGGACTTGGGGATGAACTTTATGGCCACCTCTGTGCCCGTCGGCAGGTGCAGCGCCAGCTTGACCTTGCCGTAGCCACCCTCCCGCAGCTTGCTGAGCATCACATACTGTCTCAGGGTCATTCCCTGGGCAGACAGGCACATCGAGGCAGTGAGGGCGGACCCGCTCCTACACTTGCAGGCCCTGGCTGTCTAGAGCCCTCGGCACTAGCTCTGCTACCCGATTAACAAGTTCACTACTAGCCTAGAGCTAGTAGTATGTGAAAAGGATCCCAAAAACTAACTAAATGCTCCCCGCGCTGACTCCTCTACCGAAACACTAAGGAAGCTTACTTACCTCTACCAGAAATACTAACTATGCTAACCTAACTAGGATACTATTACTAACTAACTATGCTCTCAAAAATGAAAACACACAACCTAAAAATTAACAAAGATACATATTTAAAAATATAAAAAACAATAACAAACAAACAACTCAAGTTAACAAGAAAACAAACAAACCACAAACGAACAAACAATTACAAACTAACAAGTAAAATTAAAAAAAAAAAAAAACAGACAACAAAGGGGAAATAACAACACATGCAAAAATAACAACACAAGGGAAAATGGGGGCAATAAAAAAATACAAAAAAAATAAAAGGAAAAAATAAGCAAATAATAAAACAATAAAGGAAAATGAAAAAACAATTAAAAATAAATAAAATAACTAAAATAGCTAAAATAACTGAATAAGAAATAAACAAAGCAAAAGGAATCAAATCCACCAACACGCCTCTCTCTCCCTCCGAGTCCACCATCACGATCCCAACACTCCTCGCTCTACCTACACCTCCGCGGGCCACGCGGGGGCTTAAGTAGGCTCCGCGGGTGACATCACAGAGCTCTCTGTGGCTTCAGAGCAGAGGCCACGCCCCCGGCAGAGGGCACCCCGGGGGCCATTCAGCCTTCACGGGACAGCAACCTCCAAGAGGTGTGTGGACAGACGCCCTGGAGACTGGAATCCACCCCGTTCCAGAAGCCCGCGGGGCGCTGTCCTCTGTGGCGAGCACCTGTCCCAGGTTTCGGCTTTTAGGGTCTCGGCGCACAGTCCCCCTCAAACCCTGATGTGTCTCACATGACACGACACATCCACGGGCACAATAAACGACACCATGTTGGGAGCATGAGACGAGACAGAGTCCGCTCGTCACACCCAGACATTGAAAACTCTCTGGGACATGGTCCCCCCGTTTGGCCCTCAAGCTGCGTGTGCCCCTCGGCGTCCTCATAGGCCGGAGGCCGGGTCGGCTCCCAGGGCGGCAGAAGCTGTAACGCGGGCCATGCAGGTGGTGTCCGCCCCAGCCCCCCGCAGTGCTGTGGGGACACCCCCTGACCTGACTGAGCCGGGGCTGGGGGCAGCTGGGGCTGGTCAGCTCCCCCCGAGATTTCTGGCTTGGAAATATCTGCATCTGGGGCTCCCGTTGGCGCAGCAGGTTGAGCGCAGCGCTGTGGAGCTGTCCGCACATCTGCAGCACTGGTTCGATTCCCAGCCCGCCAGGCAGGCGAGCAGACCTCCCCTTTCCTGCCCGCTGCGCCCCTCAGCAGTGTATTTCGTCAGTCTGCCTGTTCTGCTCCCCGCTCTGTCTCTGGTGAATCCTCTCACCCTCACAACTCTGGCCTGTACCCAGGTTCCTGTATAAATATATGTTTAAAAAAAAAAAGACTATTTAAAATAAATCTGCTTCATGATAGAACTCGGGGTCGGGGAGCAGAGGTTGGCAAAGGCCAGGTCCAGACACTGTGGCCCTGCGCCCCGCGGGGAACGGCCTGGTTCCTGGAAGTGGTGGGTTCACGTGAGCAGCGGGGTCCGTTGCTGCTGAGGCTGGATGTTCCCCCCGCCAGGCCAACCCTGATCACTCACGCACAACATCCGCTGAGGCCAGGTCTCCCCTGAGCAGCCTGGGGCGCGGCCAGAGCCCCGAGGCTCAGAGCCTGGGCTCTGGGGTCGGGCCCGATGGCTCCAGCGCGCGTGTCCCAGGCACGGATGCCGGAGGGTGTCATCCTCTCGGGGGACAGGACGCCCAGGGCAGGTTCCCTTGGTCACACCCCCCGGGGACCTGCCCCAGCAGCTGCCAGGAGAGGCCGTGCTGCTCCTCCTGTGACCACCACTGCTCCCGGCTGCCACGCAGAGAGGTCACGGCCTCTCCCGTGTCTGGGGTGGACTCGCGGGCCCGTTCCCGTCTTTCTCCCCAACCTCCAAGGCCGCCTTGGGGGAGTCCGTGATCTTTGGCCGCCTGTGTCCACGCCCGCCTCAGCCTCAGGGGCTGCAAACCCCACGGAGGCTCCGCATCCCTCTCGCCTCTGAGAACCCACGATGTCCCCACCAGCCTGGGATGCTGCGCGTCACGGGCCAGGGCTGCGGCCCCGCACTGGTTCCTCCCCTTCCTTCAACCTCCCCCACACCCAGGGAAGAACGAGAGCATCAATCAGATCATCGCTAGCTGGCCTCACGCCTTCCCGTGGCCCTACTGGGCTTGACACTTCCCCCAAACCCCTTTGCACAGGCTTCACTGCCCTGCTGGCCTCAGCCCTGCCCCCGCCCACCTCCCCTCCCTGTCCAGCCCTGCTGGGTGAGCTGCCCTTCTTTTTTGTCTTTAATTTTATGTATTTTTACATCATTTTTCATTTTTGCCAATGTATGCATTTTCACCTTGGTTATAGTCCCCGTACAATTCCCAACCCCCTTGTTTGATCCTACTCCCTCCTCCCCACATGGTATTGTGTCTCTGGCTTGTAGTTGCTGTTGATTGTGATTTTTACTTTATTATAATTAATATTTTCCTGGTCCCTCATTTAGGTTTTCTAAATTCCTGCTATGAGTAGGACCATCTGGTGTTTTTTCTTTTTCTTTCTGGCTTATTTTGCCCAAGCATTACCCCTTCCAGCTCCATCCATGTTGCACAAATTGCATGTGTTTATCTTTTTTGATTGCGGAGTCATATTCCATTGTTTATATGCACCACTTCTTCTTGATCCTGTCATCTATTTTGGGATATTTGGGTGTCCTTCTTTCTGCCACATCCTGTTGCCACCTGGGGCATTTGCTCTTGTTCTTGCAGAATCCCCAGATGTGCCTACCAGTTCTCTGACCTTGCTTTCCTCCAACCCACATGTCACTTCTGACCGCCTTGCAGGCAGGTGCTGCACATTTCTTCCTGAACCCCATCCTCTCCTCCCTTCACAGTGTCATCTGCACCTAAATCATACTAACATGTTTTCAGAATTTCATGCTAGAATGGAATTTTCTCCTGTGTCTTGAGGTCCTGACACAGTTTTGTTTATGGGAAGAATGCTGTTGACTGACCCAAAACCAGTCCTAAAACAAGAACATTCTAAAGAACTGTACATTTTGACTGTCCCCTTGCCTTTTTACATGGGAACATTGTCTCACTCTCCATCAGGATATAGATGCAAACAGTTTGACTAGGGAAACTTTGTTTGAAGCAATATTTCAAAGTACTTCAAATGACAAATGTCACATGTGATGTCATAAATGTTTACATCATCATACATACATACATACATACATAAAGGTTTACATTGAGTTTTTTTTTGCTGTATTTTAATCTGTAGGCTTAATTTTAGAAGTGCCTCACAGTCCAAATCAGTGTCAATACCTATGTCTAAACATACAAGGAATGCAGATGGGGAAAGAAGAAGCAAAACTATCACTATTTGCAGACAATTTGATAATATACACCGAGAACCCTAAAAACTCTACAGAAAAACTATCTCAAAATAATCAACCAGTTCATAAAGTGGCAGGATTCAAAATCACACAAAAATCAGTAGCCTTACTACACACAAACAGTCTGCAGAAGAAGAAATCAAGAAAATCATCCCTTATATAACTGAAACAAAAAAATCAAATACTTGGGAATGAACCTAATGAAAGAGATGAAAGACCTATACAGGGCCTCTCTGGTGGCGCAGGCAGTTGAGTGCAACGCTGTGAAGCTGTCCTCAGCCTCTGCAGTGCCTGTATGATCCCCGCTGTCCTTGGAGCTACGCCCATGGCGCGGCAGGCCTCTCCTGTCTTGCCTGCTGCTCCCCTCAGTGGTGTATTTCGTCAGTCTGCTTGTTCTGCTCCCCACTCTGTCTCTGGTGAATCCTCTCACCCTCCCACACCTCCGGCCTGTGCCCCAGTTATTATAAGCATAAATAAATAAATCTTTAAAAAAAGAAAAAAGCATTATTGAATTTGCTAGCATAGTCAGTCATAGTGCTCTCATGACCTTTATATTTCTCTGCTAGCTGTAGTAATTTCCATTTTTTTCTAATTCTATCATAAATTTTCTCTTGCTTCCATTGTTAGCCTAGCTAAAGATTTATCAGTGGTGTTTATTGAAGAAGTAACTCTTACTTCATGGATCTCTGTTTTGGCTTTTTGACTCGTGTTTCATTTATTTCTGCTCCAATTTAAATAGTTCCATTCTTTAATTTATTTTAGTTATTCTTTGTTTTATTTCTCAGGTTGTTTGAGGTGTACTGTTTAATTATTTATTTGGGATTTATGTTACTTCTGGGTGTAGGTCCCTTCTGCAATTCCCACTCAAAATCCTTTCTCCCTTAACCTATATGCTATTTTTGTTCAAGGAGTCAATAAAAAAATATTTTTTTAAAATGTAATTAAGTAAGAGGGGTTTCCACCAGTGTTAGTATTTTGTAAGGTCTCTGTGCCCTATGTGCAGTCACCAAAGTGCACCCACTGCAAAAGCACCCGCGGTCTGCCCCCATAGCCATTGTGATTTCTCCCGCGTCTTTCTCACACCTCCCTATTCTTCTTCCCCTTGGGGACCTGAGTTCTGTGACCAGTGGGCAAGGATTAGTATTAAAGTTTGATGTTACATGACACTTTATTTGGTTTCTCTATAGTCCACGTACAAGTGATGGACCTGGTATTGTCTTTTTCCTAGTGACTTATTTCACTCCGCATAATGCCTTTTAGTTCCATCCGTGTTGCTGTAAATGGCAAGAGTTTATCTTTTTTTCATTGCTGAGTAGTATTCCATTGTGTATACACATCACATCTTCTTGATCCATTTATCTGATTGGGCACTTAAATTGTCCCCACATATTGTCTATTGTAAATAGTGCAGCAATAAACTTGGGAGAGCAAGTTTCCTTTCAAATTAGTGTTTTTGTATTTCGGTGTTAGAAACCTAGGGGTGGGATTACTGGGTCACGTGGCAGATCCACTTTTAGTCTTTTGAGAAAACTCCATACTGTTTTCCATAGGAGCGACACCAGACTACCTACAGCAACAGTGGAAAATTGTTCTTTTGACTCCGTATCCCCACCAACACTTGTTGCTTCTTGCTTTTTGATATGTGTACTTGTGGATATTTTTTGGTCAAAATTATGCACATAGTGTTCTCTTATTTTTTAAGATTTATTTATGTATGCATACAAGAGCAGGGGTACAGGCCCGAGTTGTGGGAGATGAGAGGATTCACCAGAGACAGAGCGGGGAACAGAACAGGCAGATTGACTGAAATACACTGCTGAGGGGAGCAGCAGGTGAGACAGGAGAGATCTGCTGCACCATGTGAGCAGCTCCCTGGCTAGGGATTTAACTCCGTGCTGCAAACAGCTTCATAATGCTGGGATTTAATTCTTTGTGCCGTGAGGGAAGGCCCTTTTACTGCAATTGTGAAGATGATTTAATCTCGATTGAACTTTTGCTTGCTGTAAATTCTTGAGAGTTTCTCAGAGTGCCTTCCAAATTGGTAGAGATGCCTAGAAAAAAAAATTGGCGATTTCCTGTCTATTTTGCTCATTTGGAATATGAGTTGGAAACTATAAAATGTTCTGATTTTCTATGTCCTTAATCCCCTGCTTATGATTTTTTTTTTCCATTGTGGGTTCTGTTTCTCTTCTTCATTTTATAAATACCTCAAAGGGCTCCCCCATCAGCCCTTGTCTTGTCTAACTTTGCACACAGTACTAGATCATCTCATCCACATGACGTTACCTACACACTGATGGCTTCCAACTCAACCTCCAGTCCTGATCTGACCTTTTTACAACTGCCTCCTGGATACCTACGCTAAGATATTCCCGAGCAGGTAAATCTCAACTCATATATCTCCCTCCCAACTCCCAAACTGATTTCTGTGCAGCTTCCTCACTCATCGTTTTGTCTCCAGGCTTGCTCCACTCTAATTAGAATCTCCATATGGAAGCTCGAGGTCCTTTTATTATTGTCTTTATTTTTTTAATTAATTAATTTATTTATTTATACATGCACTGGGTACAGTCAGAAGCGCAGGAGGGTGAGAGAATTCACCAGAGCCAGAGCGGGGAGCAGAGCAGGCAGAAGGACCGAAGTACACTGCTGAGGGGAGCTGCCGGCAGCAGGAGAGGTCTGCACACCATGTGGGACCCTCGCAGGCGACCAGGGAGAAGCCCAGAATCGAATCAGCGCTGCAGAGGCTGAGGGCAGCTTAGCAACCCAGCGCTCAACCGCTGCGCCACCAGGGAGGCCCCTCTTATTGTCTTTAGAAGCAGCCCCTTCGTCTTAGCATGACCATCAAGGGTTTTACAGTCTGATTCTATTCTCTTAGCAATCATACCTTCTCTGTAACTATTCAGTTGTACTAAACTACATATTCCTTCAGCTTTTTCCAGAATGTACTACTGCTGTCTGGAATGTCCATTTTTTCTCTGCAAAGAACCTTATGTCAGGAGTCAGTATAGCTGTTTGTATCAGGAGAACTTTCCCCATGTTCTCTGCTGGGGGCACATCAAGAATGATTGCCCTGTTTTCTCAGCTCACACTGTGGAGCAGGCCCTCTGGACCCCATTATTTCCAAGTTCCTGCTGAGCATCAGGGTGTTTTATGCAGGGTTAGGCATCCTGACTAGGATTTTTACTTCCTGTGTTTTCGATTTCACCCCTCAGACACAAACCTGAGAAGGCTTCTGTGAATCAAATACCAATAATAATTTATTAGCCACCAAGATGGCTTGTGTTCTTTAGTGCCAATGGGAGATGGCCCTCTCCACTAAGAGGACTCAGGAAACCCTTGGGAGCTTTCTGGTCTCAGAAGACCTAATTCAGCCTTGGAAGAGGCTTGGTTCAACCTGAAATTGAATCCCTGGTGAGCAGTGCCTTAGAGGAGTCACTGGGAGCCCTATGGAAGAGACATCTGGCCCTTGGCAGTGCTTCTGAGTAAAGCATACACTGTCGGGGTGCTTCAAACAGGATGTGATTTTCACTTAACACAGCTGGTATTTGATATATACATCTACTAAGTGAAACAAATCACCCCCTTACTTAGAAGCACAAATAATAACATTGCTTATTGCCACTCTGAGTCAAGAATGGGAGTATAGGGCCTCCCCGGTGGCGCAGCGGTTGAGCATTGGGTTGCAAGGCTTCCCGCAGCCTCTCTAGCACCAGTTCAATCTCGGCTGCTGGACGGGGCTCCCACATGGTGCGCAGACCTCTCCTGCCACCCGCTGCTCCCCTCAGCAGTGTACTTCGGTCCTTCTGCCTGTTCTGTTCCCCGCTCTGGCTCTGGTGGGTTCTCTCGCCCTCCTGCGCTTCTGGCTGTGCCCAGTGCTTGTATAAATGAATAAATAGATCTTTGAAGAAAAAAGAAAAAAAAAAGAATAATGTGATTTAAAAAAAAAAAAAAAGAAGAAGAAGAATGTGAGTGTAGCTTTCCTCGGTCCTCCAAGTCAGTGTCACTAAGCAGCTCTGGTCACAGCACAGACAGGACTGTGTGTCCATGTGAAACCATGCAAAGCTGAGGGGATGACACAGTCTGTGGGTCTCATCTATGTGCTCACAGCTGCAAGACACAAGTCAGGCTCAAGGTGCAATGAGGGGGAATTGGGGAAAATGAAAATCGTTAAGGCCACGGATGTCTGGCTGTCCTACCCCAAAGAGTGCCCACAGCGTCCAGTAATCCCAACCAAAAGCTGCTTATGCAGGATGACCCCGTCCTGTCAATGAGAGCCTGGAGGTAGTGCACACCAATAAGTGATGAACCAGGACCCGACTCACAGTGGCAGCTGGAGGTAGTCACAGTGCAACAGGGATGCAAGGTCCCTAAGTCAGAGCAGCCCTAGAGGCTTTCCTGCAGCCTGCTGCCTAAGCTAAGGTGCCTGGAGAATGAGTGGCAGCAGTGATTTCCCACTCCACTATCCCAGTATGTGCAGCCTGCTCTGAAAGCAGCAGAGAACACAATATTTTCACTATTTGCCACTCCCAGTGCAAGCAGCCACATTGTTTTACTAGGAGGTGCTGAGGCAGAAATCTGAAGGCTGGACTGGACAGTGTCAGATGCAACTGCACCAAAAGGTTGTGTCAGGCATTCTGGAGGAAGGGGCGGCAGTGAGCAGTGGTGCTGGAAGATTAGAAGCTGCTGATTAGAGGTGGTGGTGCACATGCCTGCAGAGCCAGTCAGCAGGTGGGGGTGTGGAAGATCAGGCATCGGTGTTACACTCTAAAGTTGCCAAACATAGGCCGACAGGAGACAGCTCTTTTCACAAGTGGTGTTAGAGGACCAGGCACAAATTTTGCAGAGATGCTACGCATAGGCCAGGGACACCAGTCAACAGGCAATGTGGGAGCAGAGTTAGAGGCGGAAACAAATGTCAAGCAGTGTTTAAAAATGAGAGATCAGATGCAAAGGTCTGCAATGAATGAAGGTTTCGATGAATGAAGGTCTCAGTAAATGGGTGTCCAAATGGAGTCTCGCAATCAACGCATGAAACCAGCTACTGTCCCAGCTTATACTTCCTTCAGTGTTATCCCCCTTTCATACTGGACTGGTGCATCTTCAAAACTGACACCATTTCAACATTTGATTGGCTCCTGCATGAGATAAAATCTGACTGCTCCTTTTACAATGTCACATCTTCTTTAAAACAGAACCCCACCAGCATGTGAAACCCTATCTACCCTGAGGTTGCGTGGTCTTGTGCCAACAGTGGGCTCTGCAGAAGAGCCAGGCAGGCAGGCAGTGCTGCCTTTAAATGGCACTGCCCAGGTTCAAACCTGACTGGCATGTACCCAAAACCACTCTAGTGCAAGGGGCCCCTTCTGCAATGGAGCTGGCCATTCCCCATTACACCTGGCTGCTGTGCTGGGGGAGCTGGAAGTTAGGGAGGGGTCTTCCTACACATGTTGCAGATGTAACATCTGCTATAGCATTTGCATGCTGATTTCCAGCAAGGCCTTTCCAGGACTAGACACCTAACTACAGGAGGTGTCACTGATAGCGTTTTTAGTCTGAGAATTCTGATGTCTCCAGACTGGGCTACCTGATTGGATCTGATCTGACCATTGGTGCCGTCTATCCAATGTGCCCCCAGATCCTTTTTTGTCTTGTCCTTGTTCGGTTTTGGTAATATTGTAATGTTGGCTTCATAGAACGTGTTTGGTATTCTCCCTTCCTTCTCAATTTTTTGGAAGATTTTGTGAAGGATAGGCACTAATTTGTCTCTGAATGTTTGGTAGATTTCATTTGTAAATTCATCAGGTCCTCGGCTTTTGTTTTTGGGGAAGTTTTTGATTATCATTTCAAATTTGCTGCTTGTAATTGGTCTGTTTAGGTGTTCTATTTCTTCTTTATCTAGCTTTGGGTGATTGTAGAGTTGGAGGAATTTGTCCATCTCCTCTAGATTGTTGAACTTGTTTCCATATAACTCTTCATAGTATTCTTTTGATTTCTGCTGTGTCCGTTGTGATTTCTCCTCTTTCATTTATGATCCTGTTTATTTGTGCTTTCTCCCTTTTTTCCTTTGTGAGCCTGGCTAGGGGTTTGTCTATTTTATTGATATTTATGAAGAACCAGCTCTTGGTTTCATTGATCTTTTGGATGTTTTTTTTTTTTTTAGTTTCAATTTCATTTATTTCTGCTTTGGTTTTTATTATTTTGTTTCTTCTACTGGTTTTGGTTTTTTTTTTTTGGTGTTCTTTTTCTAGATCTTTGAGCTTCAAAATTAGGTTGTTTCTTTGTGTTCTTTCTTGTTTCTTGATGTGAGCCTCTATTGCTATATATTCTCCTCTTATCACTGCTTTTGCTGCATCCCATACATTTAGGAAATTGGTGTCCTCATTGTCATTCAATTAAAATAATTTTTAATGATTTATTTTATTTATTCATTCATTTATTTATTTATACCAGCACTGAGTACAGTCAGAAGTGTGGGAGGGTGAGAGAATTCACCAGAGCGGGTAGCAGAGCAGGTAGAAGACAGAAGTACACTGCTGAGGGGAGCAGCAGGCGGCAGGAGAGGTCTGTGCACCATGTGGGACTCTCCTCCGCTGGCCGGGGAGCAGCTGGGGATCGAACCAGCGCCACAGAGACTGCAGGCAGCTTCACAACCCAGCGCTCAACCGCTGTGCCACTGGGGGGGCCCAATTCAAAGAATTTTTTAATTTCTTCTTTGATAGCCTCATTAGTCCAGTGGTCTTCCAGTAGTGTGGTTTTCAATCTCCAAGAGATAGGAGAGTTCCTTGCCTTCTTTTTATGGTTTATTTCTAGTTTGATGCCTTTATGGTCAGAAAAGATGGTTGGTATGATTTCTATCTTGGTGTTGGTGTATCTGTTGATGTTTGTCTTGTGTCCCAGTATGTGATCGATCCTGCAGAATGATCCGTGTGTGCTTGAGGAAAATGTGTACACTGTTATTTTTGGGTTTAGTGTTCTATAGATGTCTGTTCAGCCAAAGCACTCTAGGTCCTTATTTAGAGCTTTAGTGTCTTTACTTATTTTTTGTCTCCTTGATCTATCCATTGTTGTTAGTGGTGTGTTGAAGTCTCCCACTACGTATGTGTTTTCTCTGATGTCTGTTTTCAGAGATGACAATTGTTGTCTGATATATTTTGGTGCTCCTTCGTTTGGTGTATATATGTTAATGAGTGTTATTTCTTCTTGAAGCATTGTCCCCTTGATCATAATGTAATGACCACAGGGGTCTCTTTTTATCTTTTTGAGTTTGAATTCTGTTTTATCTGATATAAGGGGAGCAACTGGTGAGACAGGAGAATCTGCTGAGCCCTAGGAGAGTCATCTCCCTGAGCTGTGCTAGATTCAGGCCTCAGTGGTGACAGTGCTGAGGCTTCACCCCTAGGACACCAGGGAGGCCCAAAAAACCAAATTTGTGTTATACCTACCATGTGTACTACCTCTGTTGTATACTTGGGAAGATCCAAGGTCACCATTTATTTGGTTCCTTCTCTGTAAAATGCCCAGGTAGAATTCAGAACAGAGGCAGCAGACATGTGAGAGAATCAGGGCCTGAGGGGCCTCGGCTGTGAGTAGTTTGTCTAAAGGATTTACACTGGGTTGTAGATCTTCTGCAAGGCCATAGCGAGAAGGAGGCCAGCACTATGACAGAACTGGATGCTAAAGGAGTGAAAAAATTTGGGTGATACAAAACAAACTTTATTAGTATTTCTATAATGAACAAGATACCCTGGAGGAAATAAAATGAAACAACTTGAAATCAATTAGGAAACAAAGATTTTGAACTACAAGAGGAGGGTCAGGTGTCTGTTGGTGGAGGGGTAGTAGAAGTTAAATGAGGATATGTGGCTAGAGAGGTGGATAAGGTTTGGGGTCAGCGGTGCTTAGTCTGCACCAGAGGTGGACAGGCAGGACAGGGGTCAGGGGATGGGACCCTGGAGGAATGCTATCAGGTGAGCACCCTCTGCATATGTTGTTCCAGAGGAACAGGAGAGCCCAGCAGGCCTGCTGGGTCAGACAGAAAATGCCCAGGATGCTGTAGGTGTTCCTGGGCACTCTGAGCTCACTAATCCCCTGCAGCGTCAGCTTGAAACTCCCCAGATTCCAGCAGGATATCCCCAGGCTGCTGAGCCCTGCTAGGGAAACCAGGCCAGGACCTGCAACCAGTGGGACAACCAGCTGGGCACAAGCACACACCACCTGTTTGCAGGGAGCCAGGCTCTTGCTAGGCCCCAGCAGGGCATCCTGGCAGTGTTGTGTTTAGACCAGCCCCACTATGGGAGACAGGTGTAGGCCAGGATGCTTCAGGAGCTGCCCAGCATGGGCAGTTCACACCCGCCCCTTCTGGGGAAGCTAAGACTGGCGCAGGATTTGGAAGACTTCTTTGAGGATTCTGAGATAAGAGGAGTGCTGCAGGAGGAACCAGACAATGACTAGGACGCTGCACCCAATGGGGACAGTGCTGAGCTCACACCACCCCCGCTGGAACAGCCAGGCCCTGGCCAGGAGAATGCAGCCTAAGCAAGAGTGTCCTGAGCTCAAACCACACCTGTGGGAGGAAGCCACCTCTGGCCAACATCCTGCAGGTTCAAGTGGAGTTCGAAGGCAACAGCAGCCCTGCCTGGGGAACCAGCCCCTGCAGGGATCCTGTAGCACAAGCAGAGACACCCCTGGTGTCTGTTTCTCTCCCATCAGCAAATTCTCTGGGCTCGTGGCCTGTCCCATTGGCTGCAGGGGAGCCCAGCTGTACTCCTTGAGAAGGCACTTGATATGCAAGAGGACAGGCCATCAGCCACATGCCAGATTGCCATTTGCCTTTTCAAACAGACCACATGCTAGAGTCCTGAGCAGAGACCAGCCTAAAAATAGGGGGCCCTTGGGATTCTGTTCCCCAAATTTCTCAGCTACAGATGCCATGTCATATTGCTGTGGTCCAAATCTAGCCCGTGTGTTCTCCTCCAAGGGGCACCTGACCCTACCCATCCAGTCGGGCCCATGCACCAGCCTGGGCCGCTCACCCTTGGACATCAACTCCAAGGGTTTTTTGTACTCCAGCCAGTTCCTTTGAACATGTGCCCCAATCTCAAAGTTGTGGGTGCACTTCAACCTGGAAGTGACAGATCCCAAACTGGGCTGTGGGAGGACAGTCGGAGAAATGCACTCGTTGGGCCTCTTCACCTTCCTGAACAGAGAGCACCTTCTGGGAGCAAACAGACACACCTGCTGGGTGGCAACCAGCTGGGGCAAGAGGGAGCAGCCATGACTCTCTGGGTCCAACCACAAGCCAGGCTGGTTGTGGTGGAGACATGACCCATCCTGGGTGTGCCAGACCCTCCTTCCTTGAGCATGCACACACTCACAGGGGGAAAGGGAGGGGTGGGGGGCATCAGAGCCATGTCTTGGCCTGACCTGTCCCCAGGGCCCCCCTAGTTACCTTAGGGACAGTGCTGGTGTTGGCCTGAGACATATAAACAGGCTCCTCATGCCTTGCAGCAGAGGGAGACAAGAGTTTCGGGGACCTTTTTTGGGTCCACTGTGGGGAGACCTGGGAAAACAGTAAGAAAACGTGGGGCCGGGTCCAGGTCCACCAGGCAAGTGAGCTGGGTCAGGTTTGGTTCAGAACCAACTGCCTGGGGACCAGGGTTCCAAGGTGATGTGTGCCCTGTCATCTCTCGGAGGTGATGTCACTTCCTGGGTCCCCTTCCCTGGACTTCCTGCTCACACAGATGCCCTACTCCCCCCCATGGCTGCCTGGGCCACTTCCTTTTCGCCCTCCATGCCAGGCTCATCTCACAGCACTGAGAGCAGCACAGCCTCCCAGGGACCTTGGATGGTGCCATGAAGCCAGGGCCAAGCTGGAGACCCAGGTCTCTGGCTGCTAACCTGACTCGTCCTCCCTGCCAGGGAGCAGGCCCTGCAGCACCAGCAACTTCAGGCTCCCGTCTCCAATGGGCACAGAGGAGCTCCAGAATGTGGAGCCTCTCCCAGGGGTGGTCCTGAGGAGTGGGCCACTCCTCTCTGCTGCCCTTGGAAGGGAGGCTGGTGTCAGGCTCAAGGCACTTGGAGGGTCCCACCCAGGGGAGGGCACCTGCACATGGCTCACCCAGGCCTGGCCAGCCCTGCTGGGGGCTGAGACATCTCCCACCCGGTGTGCCTGTTCTCCCTCAACGTGGAATCCACCCAAACTCAGCCATGCTCCTCTCTGGCTGTGCCCTACAGGGCCTTGTCGGCACAGTCAAGGTGCCAAGGCCACAAACAGTGTACACGTGCTGGTGACAGACATCTCAGGGACCCCCAAGCCCTGCCTGCTCACACACCTGCCCAACTGCCTGGAGACTGTATGGACTTGGGGCTGGGTTCTGATTGGGACGAGGCCACCCAAGGCATGGAGTGTCCACTCCAACAGTGACTGATGCCAGCGAGGCCACTTCTGTCTCCTTCCCTGTCCTCACTGGCTGACTCTCCCTTTCTCTTTCTGTATGTCCCTCTGATGTTCTGTCTCCCCCTCTTGGTCTGTCCTCATCTCACTCTCTGTGTGTGTCCCTGTCCTTCTCTGCTTCTCTGTCCCTGCCCCATTCCTTTGTGTCTGTCTCAGTTTCCCTCTGATCCCCAGTGTGCAGAGGACCAGAGGGAGGGAGGGAGAAGATAGGGGACTGAGGTGATGGTGCATGGGTGCCTTGGAGAAGGAAACTCTATGGGGACTACACCCGAGTGTGTGTGGGAAAACAAACAGCGTTTACAAGTGAAAACTGAAGTTAAAAAATAAAAAAAGAAGAATATATATAAAAAAATACAATCACGCCTGCAGGATCCTCCCCCTGTCTTGGCCTCTCCAGCAGTGGGGTGTGAACTGTCCACACTGGGCAGCTCCTGAAGCATCCTGGCCTATGCCTGTCTCCCGCAGTGGGGCTGTTTTGATCCTGTCTCCTGGAGCCACATAAAGTTGGGTTTTGTTTTTGGTACAACCAGTCATTCTGTGTCTTATTCTTTGGTGAGTTCAATTAATTTCCATAAAGGGTGATGACATAATGACTTGCTACAGTGCTTTTGTCTTCAGTCTAATCCAACCAAGAAATGTGTGGTATCTGGAGTGGGTGGTGCGGGCTCCAGGGTCACCGCCTCCTTGGTCCCCTGGTCAGTTTGGAGGATGGTGTCGGTCCAGAGGCCCAGACATTAGCCAGGTGGCTGGGGTTCTGACCTGGGCATTGCCATAACCCCTCAGTCTCCATGTCCTTGTTTCTGAGAGGGTGTGGGGGAGGGGTGTCAGGTCAGTATCACTTCCCAGTTCACAGAGTGCTGGGGAGGGATCTCCAAGGTCACACAGTGAAAGTAACTGCTGAGGTCAAGTAGCCGGCCTTTCATCAGCTCCCTGAGCCACTTCTGTTCCTGTGCCCACATCTGGCTTTCAAGACCCAGTTCCCATGTCCCCTTCCTGCTGAGGAAGGAACCTCCCTGGCTCTGCCCTTGGCCCCCTCTGAGGCAGCTACTGCAGCCCTTCTCTCCTCACACACCCCAGGCTGCAGGGCCTCCAGGGTGGGGTCATGTGGTTCTCTGTGACCTTAACACCCTGTGGAGTATGTTCCTGGGCACCAGCATGCATTGGGTTAGGGTACCCCAAATGTCCACTGCAGGTCTGTGTCAGCGGAGTTGCCTGGGATGTGTTTAGAGAGAAGTTCCCTGGCCCATCCCCAGAGGCAGAGAGTGGGCTCTGGCTGCCCAGGGCTGGGGAAGGGAAGGTGGGGGTGGAGCCCCATGGGCCCAGACCCAGGAAACAAGGTTGTTGTGGTGATGGAGATGTTCTCAAGTTAGAGTATGGGATGATTGTCCTGCTCTGCACTTACCAAAAGGACATGACAGGTGAGCCTTCAACAAATGACTCAATGACCAAAAGTTATATCTCAATAAATTTGCTTTTAAAACATTAAAAAATGGGTCTACAAGTTGCCCTGTGTGTGTTCTCCACTGTATCTTCATCGAGGGCTTATGGGAAAACTGCTGTAGCCCACGAGAAGCTGAGCACAGACAATTTGACTGCACAGATGTTCTCAAGGCGCCTCCTCTGCATGGTCCTGTGTCGCGCGATGAGATGCTGATGTCACACTGCTCCTGCGATGGGAGAGACTTTTAGGGGCCTTGGGTGGGAGGCAGCTTATTTTTTATGTGGACAGAATAGAAATAATGAGTGTCCAGAAGGTCTACTGTGTTGGTTTTCAATTTTCCTCCAATTCTGGGATACACAGGAGGGGAGACAGTGCCCCCCGGGAGTGTGTCTGACTCTCTGGCTCTTTCTTGTGAGGAGAATGAAGCAGAAGGGATGCGCCACGTCACAGAGTCAGGTTCACATGGGCTGAGACTTCCCAACCGGGCTCCCCTCCTGGTCCCTCTCTAGGGTGACTCCCTTCACACGGTGGACACTCAGCTAAGTGGATGCCCACAGGACAAGGACCTGAGGGTTTTCTCCAGGAGCCACATGCATGAGCTCTGAGGCAGGTCCTTCCATGCTGATCACTGCCGTTCAGATCTGCCAACATCTCGTCCCCATCCCAGCCTCATGGGACCCAGAGCTGGAGCCTCTGAGTGAGGCCCCTCCTGCCGCCTGCCCCTCAGAGACTGTGGAGATGCCGGATCTTTGTTTTACAAGCAAAGTAGGAAGAGATTTGGTATAAACCAGTAAGATATTCAGGCGATAAAGTGATCAGTGGCTGTTTTCTCACAAAAAAAACAGTGGAGGGGGCCTCCCCGGTGGTGCAGCGGTTGAGTGCTGGGTTGCGATGCTGCCCGTGGCCTCTGCGCCGCTGGTTCGATCCCCGGCTGCTCCCGGGCCACCGGAGGAGGGTCCCACATGGCACACAGACCTCTCCTGCCGCCCGCTGCTCCCCTCAGCAGTGTACTTCAGTCCTTCTGCCTGCTCTGCTCCCCGCTCTGGCTCTGGTGAATTCTCTCACCCTCCCGCGCTTCTGACTGTAGCCAGTGCATGTATAAACAAGCAAAAGAAACAATCAAATAAATAAATAAACATACCAGTATTTAAAAAAAAAAAAGAAAGAAACATTGGAGGCCAGAGTAGCTTATGTGACGGTCAAAGCCCTGATTGCAATGAGCTGTCAGACAAGGAATCCACATCCCCTGAAGTGTCATTCAAAATATGTGATTTTTAAAAATCAGTTCTACCGTTTTTAAATTCCCATTTAATTTTGCTGTTTTGTTTCTTTATACTATCCCCAGAGCGGTGTCTGCAGGGTCACGGCACAGAGGGGCTCTCAGCAGCCTGGAACTTTGAACAGCAGGGCTGATTCAGACCTGCCTGTAGGGAGTGGGGCCCTGGAGCCCCAGAATCAGACCCCAGGGCTGACCCTCCAGAGCAGTGCAGGCCTTTCTCCTCTTGATTCCCTGAATCACCTCCTCTTGATTCCAGGAATCTCCGTGCCACCCCAGCATTGGGGAGTTGAGGAGGATGTTGTGGCTCAGGAAATGGGGGCCTCCTCCTAACCATCTGTCCTCTCCTCATCTCTCTCCTTCATCAGCCTGAGTGTGCGTGTTTGAGTCACACCAGCCCTGGATGGACAGGAAAGGCCCAGAACGTACGTGATTCCCTGGTCAGTTACAGCACCAGCCCCTCTGCAGTCCCACCAGGGGAGACAGAGACTCTCCCAGCCCCAGCCAGAGCCGCGTCACCCACACAGACCTTCCCCTCACAGTGTCCCCGATGCTGCCCCTTCCTGGCCCCACCCTTCCTGGTGCCCCCATCACTCCTTTTGGGCCCCATTCTCTAGTCCCCATTTTCATCCTCTGCTCCATTTCCAGGAACCTCCCCACCTTCCTAGCCATGCCCTGGGGGCTCTCCTCAACCTCCCCTGATTCAGAGATGGGGAATTTTTAAAAGATGTATATATATTTATTTATTTTCTGACAGCGTGGGCCATCTTTCTATAGTTATTGTTCCTCTTAGGTGTGGCCCTTCCACCAATGATCCACCACATACCACCACCAGCTCCCGGGGTCTCTCTCCTGGCTCTGATCACTCCTGCTCCCCCCTGCTCTAAGGCGTGGATGGGTGGTCGGCCCACGGGTCTTGGCGTTATCCTGGAACCTTGTCCTTGTCCTGGGCAAGGACCTGGGCTCCTGGGTAGAATTGAATGTTATTTCCCAGGAGAAGGCGCTTTCACCCCTGGAAACAGAAGCAGAAACAAAGTACAGAGACTCTGGAGTCCAAGGATCCACCCGAGACCGAAGGAACCTCTATATTTGGGGATCAGCCCATAATCTGGGAATCAGCTATTAGGACCTGGAAACCTGCTTTTGTCCTTTGTCCATAGGACTAAGAAAATTGGAGGACTCTGACCTGACACTGGACTTGGGCGCCCCCTTGTGTGAAGATCCCTGTCCTGCCGCTGGGGGCCCAGGGAGCCTGGGGAGGGCCTGGCTGAGCAGGAGAAAGGGCGGCTCTGGGTTCCTGTGCTCAGCCCTGTGGCCACACGGGGGCGCTGCCGCCTGTTCCGGATTCTGGTGGAGCCGCCAGGACATGGCGGGGGCTGAGGTGGGCAGAGTTGGGGGTCCTGGAGGGCGGCGTCCTGGGGTGAGATGCTCTGTGAGGAGTCTGAGCAGCAGGGCTCAGAGCAGAGGAGACTCCGGAGCCTGCCCTGTGTGTGAGGTTTCCAGCTTTTCTCCCAGAACCCTTCTCTCCACTCCCTGGACGGTGATACCTGGGAAACTGGAAAAGAAAAAAACTTTCCATCTATAACCTATTAAATATTGAGAGTATTTTAAAAAATAACATTTAAAGAATACTGTTCGAATTACAAAAAAGTTGCAAAGGCAGTACAGGTCTTGTTTATCCCACACCATTTCCATTTTGTTAATTTCCTACATGAGTACAGATTTTTTTTTTTTTACCACTAATGCAGCAATGTTGACATAATAACTAAACACCATACTTTAATTTGTTTTTGCTAATGCCATTTTATGCCCAATAATCCCATCCAGTTTGCCTGGATGACAGTTACTCAGACTTTCCTTGTTTCCTTGGGAGAGGTGTTGGGGTCACAGATGGGGGTTCTTGGGTCACCTCTAAGAAACTTCACCAGAGTCCTCTTTTCAGTCCTCCTTTCACACACACACACACACACACACACACACATGCACGCGCGCGGAAGAAGAGAAGTTGATGCTTGTGCAGACACAAATTGTCAGGAGGACCTGATCCTGGAGAGGGGGTGTGTGTTAGGGGAAGCCTGTTAGTGGAGGCTCATTAGAACTCTGTTGGTGTGTGTGGTGTGGAATTACACATTTGAATAGGTGTGAAGCTGTACTCCAAAAATTTATGCAGTGTTATAAACTAGTGTAACACACATATGTATATTAATTATTGCTTTTGGGTATTTTGCTTACATAACTGCTAAAAACCATGATCCGTTATGGAGGTCTTACTATGTGGGCCTCTTAGTTGAATTATAGTCTCTGGTATACTATCAGCTTTCCAATCCTCAGATGTGGAGGAAATTTCTAATTCCGTTTATACCACATCTAAGTCATGGGTAAGAAAATGTTTCCTCCTCAGTTGATCTATGTAGCCAACATCTGCATCAATAATACAGAAAGTCCTTGAATTTCCTCAAATTATGTCCTGGAAAAATGTTCCTCAAATTATGTCCCCTGCAGTTATTTCATTGTTTCCCTTTCCTTTCCAGTCTGATTTGGCTAATTTTAATGTCATTCCAATAGGGAATAGTGGTAGAGAAAGAAATAGACGAGATAGTAAAACATCACTCCTTAATTCCTGTAGCCCTAGGAAAATCAAGTGTCCTCTATGGTGGTGAAAAGAGGAGATTATTTCCTGATGCAGGAGCACTCACAATGTAATGGAAATGCAGGGTTGTATTGCCATGGTTTTGATCCCTAGCACATTTTGGAATAGGGCCCAAGTCCTATTTCACAAGCCTAAATAACTAACCTGGATCCGGGTTCCAAGGAGGACCATGGATTTGTGTCTCATGCCTGCACACTTCTCTGCCCCACAGGAGGCATATTGTGGCACCACCCATGTAGAGACTTTGGGCCCAAGACCTGTTTCCTGTGGTTTCCTGAGGGGAGGTTCCCCAAACTGTGTTTGCATGGAATAGCTGTGAGCCATCTACAGACTTCCATAATGGTGTTTTCCTTCATATATTTAAGTTGTATTCTGTTGTATAGTGATTTGTGGACTAGACAATGTATCAGAAATACACTGAAGCAAGTCGATTAAGAGTTGATAAATGAATGTAATGTAACAGAATTAGTTGATTGATTTATTCTCAAAATGTTTATAATTCAGTTAGTTTTTGCTTTAGTTTGAGTGACCATGTTTATCCCTTCATCATATTGTTCTCTACTATTCTCAAATAGTTTCTCATTAAAGTCTTTTCTCCTTGATCTGCTTTGCAGACTTTACAAACAAAGACTGTCACCTTTTTCCAATGTATTTTTTTAAGCATAGAAGAACTGGGTTGTAGCCCAGAGGTGCAGTGGTTGAGAGGATTCACCAGAGAGCGTGGGGAGCAGAACAGGCAGATGTACTGAAATACATTGCTCAAGGGAGCAGCAGGCATGACAGGAAAAGGCTGCTGAACCCTATGTGGCTTAGCTCCCTCGTGGGGAATTGAACTCAGGCCACAGCAGTGACAGAGCTGAGACTTACTCCCCAAGCCACCAGCGAGGCCCCTTACCCAATAATTTCTCACTGCAGTATTGGCCATATAGAATTTAATATAAAATTAATGTGTCTTTACTGATCAAAGAATCATGTCACAGGCAACTTTGAGATTTAAATTAATTGGTAAGCATGTGTAAGGACTATATACTACATGGTTGATATGAACAGTTTTTCTGGTTTTTAAGTGACTCTGAAAATGAAAAGAGTCTTTTTGGTAAATGTCAAAGTAAAAACTAATATGAAAATATTTAACCTTTCATTCTTATCATAACAAAATGGAAAATAACAAATGGCAGGGTTTCACATTGTAGTCCTGAAGGATAATGCTTTTCAGATCCCTTTTATCCATTTCTTTTAATAAAGAGCCCTTCATTAACTTTTTAGGTTATAAGTTTTCATACAGAATCAGATTGCAATGAAATAACAGTCTAAAGAAAAACACTATATTTGAAATAGATGTAGGTCATTCTGTGCTCATAAATTTTTAAGTAGTTGATGGAAAATTGGTCTAAGTAAGAGATTTTCGTTTATTTTCAAGTTAGGCTATAGTTTTGGATCTGTGGGCAAACCATTTACTCTCCCTGGTATTATCTTTCTTCTAACTAATTCTGTGAGTCAGTCTTTTCTGGTACCATCAATATTATTGCAAATAGCAAGATTTAATCCGGAGGGGTTTTTTAGTAGCTGAGTAGTATTTGTGTGTTGTGTGCCATGTCTTCATAACCAACTCATCTGTTGTTGAACCCTTAGGTTGCTTCCATCACTTTGGTATTGAAAATACCATTACAGTGAACATAGGAGTGCACATGTCCCTTCATATTAGTGTTTTTGTATACTTCAGATAAATATCTAAGAATGGGATTGCTGGATCATAAGGCAGAACTATTGTTAGTATTTTCAGAAATATCTATCCTAATTTTCTAGGAAAGGAAACAGTCTACATTTCCACCAACAGTGGAGTAAAGACATGGATAGAAGTTCTCAAATCACAAAATACACAGAAAAACAAAAATGACAGAGTTCCTTAATCAGCCTTGGAGATGACTTTTGTCAATCGGATTACATTGTCAAAGGAAACAAAAGCAAATATAAACAAATGGGACAATATTAAACTAAAAAGTTTCTATAGAGTGAAAGAAACCACCATTAAAAAACTAATGATTTGGAGAAAATACTTACATATGTCAGACAAGGGCTTAATATAGAAATTTTATAAAGAACTCATTAAACTCATCAACAAAAGAACAAATATCCCCATTAAAAAGTGGACAGAGATGTTGAAGAGTGACTTGTCCACAGGACAGAGATGGCAGCAGGCCCATTAACACGTGTTCCTCCTCTCCTATTAAGAAAGCAAATCAGAAGCAAAATTAGCGATCATCTCCTATCTGTTAAGAGGGTTATTATCAAAATAGACAAGAAACAAGTGATGGTAAAGTTGTGGAGAGACAAAATCTTTGTAGATTGTTGTTACGGATTTAAATTGTTGCAATCATGGAAATAGTGTGGCAATACCTCAAGAAATTTAAGAAAATAAATATCACATGACCCAGCTAGCTGACTTCTCTTTAGTTGTCAAGCTTTACCACAAAAATATACAAATTTAAATTCAAAGAGATATATGGAACACCATGTTCATCATAACATTATCACAACACTCAAGACAGAGAAACAAACTTAGAGCCCACTGGTAGATGATAAAATAAAATAAAAAAAATGTGAGATATATATATACACACACACACAGTGGGAGACTACTCAGCTATAAGAAGATGAAATCCTGCCCTTTGCAACAACATGGATTGACCTAGAGTATATATATTTTGCTATCTAAAATAAGTCAGAGGGATACTAAAAGCACCATACGATTTTGTTACAGGGCAGGGAGAGGGGAAGCCCAGACACCACAAACCTACCTGCTCTAAATAGGTTCTGCCATCTGCTGCATCAACACAAAACATATGAGACTTTACTGGGAAGGAACTTCAATACAATTAGGAAACAATACAGGAAAGGCAAAGACTACAGTTTCTTTTTTTTTAATATTTTATTTTATATAATTCTTACATCATTTTTCATCTTTGCACAATGTATGCATTTTCATTTTGGTTATAATCCCAATACAATTGCACCCCCACTTATTTTGACTCTAGTCCTTCCTCTCCCTGGCCCTCCCTCCCCACCCCCCACCCCCCTACCCCTCACCCCCTGCCAAAGTGTGTCTCTATAGTTTCTAAATAAAGTACCCAAAGTTACCAGTCCCCTCGTGGGTAAAAGTCCATCCAAAAGGGACTGGCCCAGAATAAGGCCCCAAAGCCTGCCACAGGTCTAAGGCATCTTCCAGTGGGGACCCATAGAAAAGGATCAGAAACCACCAGAAAATTCTGGATGGAAGAGTAAATTATCAAAAGCAAGACAAAAACTGCCATTGCCACCTCCCCACGGGTCTCTCGCCCACATCTGCGTCACCCAGTCCATGACCAAAAGGCAGGCATGGTTTCTTCATGCCTCTCTCTGCTCCACGTGTCTCCTCCGGGTCTCCTTCTGGCTCCATCCTGCTTCCTTCCTTCTTCAGTTTCCTCTGCAGCTTCTTCTCTCCCTGCTCAGCTCCACCCTCCCTTGGGTGGGGTGGAAACCTGGAACCACCCCCTTTCCTGGAGACCACCCTGTTACAATTTCACACCTATATAGATGATAAAGAAACAAAACAAATGAACAAACAAAACAAACCAAAAACAACATCTTTGTCTGTAAGAACCAAATATCTGCTGCCAGAGGGAAACAGGAAAAGGGGCTGAGGAATTTGGGTAAAGGAGTTCTTGTATGGTGAAGAATAGAAACTTTTTATTCAAATGTTAATTTTTAATGTACACCAAAACCTATCACTATATAATGGTACAAACCAGTGGAACTTCAGTAAAAATTAAAAGAAAATGAAGTGAAACACAAAGATGTTTATTAGAGCTCATGAAATTGGTGATAATTCTGGAACTCCTTTTTGATATATATGTAAAAAAGTAAAAGCTATTCTGAGATATTTTGACTTGCTCTCTTCTACGCAATCCTCACACTTTTCCTTTTTTAAATGTTTTCTCTCTCAGCAGTTAATTTTTAAAAACAATGGAATCAACTGATGGCATATGAAGGGACATTTAAAGGTCTTAATTTCAGAGGACATTTATTCTGATTGCTGTGTGTTCTTTTTTTTTATTTTTTAAAGAGGCATGCATTTTTATTTTTATTTATTTGTTTGTTTATACATGCACTGGGTACAGTCAGAAGCGTGGGAGGGTGAGAGAATTCACCAGAGCCAAAGCTGGGAGCAGAGCAGGCAGAAGGACCGAAGTACACTGCTGAGGGGAGCAGTGGGCGGCAGGAGAGGTCTGTGCGCCATGTGGGACCCTCCTCTGGTGGCCGGGGAGCTGCCGGAGATCGAACTGGTGCCGCAGAGGCCGCGGGCAGCTTCGCAACCCAGTGCTCAACCGCTGCGCCACCGGGGAGGCCCTTCTGTGTGTTCTTTACAGTTTCTGCTCTAATACATGGGAGTCAGAATCTACAAGATGGATGAGGGTTGCTCAAAGACCCACATTTCGATGCAAATTTTCTAAGTCATCCTAAATTCCAGCCACTTCAAAATTCATGGAGCAAACCCAAAGATGTAGAATTGTGTAGAAAAGGGAAATTATTTCCTTAGAACAAGGAAATGACACCCTCAGGCTAAATTCAACCTTGTAAATACAATGAAAAACCAGCCACCTTCATTTAATTGCCTTTGGCTATCTCCTTGCTGTAGTGCAGATTTTAGTAGTTGCAAAAGAAACTACAATATGGCCTCCCTGGTGGTTCAACGGTTGAGCGCTGGGTTGTGAAGCTGCATTGAGCGCTGGGTTGTGAAGCTGCCAGCGGCCTCTGCGACTCCGGTTCGATCCCCGGCTGCTCCCCGGCCAACCGAGGAGTGTCCCACATGGCGAGCAGACCTCTCCTGCCGCCCGCTGCTCCCCTCAGTAGTGTACTTCGGTCCTTCTGCCTGTTCTGCTCCCCACTCTGGCTCTGCTGCTCCCCACTCTGGCTCTGGTGAATTCTCTCACCCTCCCGCGCTTCTGACTGTACCCAGTGCATTTTTAAACAAACAAAGAAACAAACAAATAAATAAATAAATAAAAACATGCCTCCGTAAAAAAAATAAATAAATAAAAAAAACAAACAAAAAGAAAAAGAAAAATACCGGATGGTCTCACTCATAGCAGGAATCTAGAAAACTTAAATAAGGGACCAGTAAAATGAATAACTATAAGAAAGTGAAAATCAAAATCAACAAAAACTATGAAACAGAGACACTTTTTGGGGGGTGGGGGGCGGGAGGGGAGGGATTGGGGTCAGAATGGGGGGATTGCAATTGTATGGGGAATATAAAAATAAAATTTATTAATTTAAAAAATAAATAAATAAATAAAAATAAAAAAACAATAAATAAAGTACAGTATATGATGAATAAAGTTTGAAATATTTATTCCTTGACGAGAGACAAATCTGTCAATCCTTGTTCTCCAGTCATGATTTGTAAACATTCAAGCGCAGCTTCTCTGGCATAGGGAGGGTGAAGAAAGAGATCGGAGCCTGTGTCCTTCCCTTATCATGTCTCTGAATCTACAGAAAATAAGGGAACATGTTAGAGTTTGAAAATCAATGAATTTATCTTTAATTGCCCAACCAATTTTACCTTGCTAATGCTGTTGATAACATTTATATCAGAAATAATAATAATTCAGGGGTTGAATTATTATTCAATAATAATAATTCAGGGGTCAGTGATATAAGCGATGATTGGATAGTTCCTTAAGTTGAACAAACATTATTTTTTTTTAAGAGGCATGTATTTTTATTTATTTATGATTTTTATTTACTTGTTTGTTTGTTTTGTTTATACATGCACTGGGTACAGTAAGAAGCACGGGAGGGTGAGAGAATTCACCAGAGCCAGAGCGGGGAGCAGAGCAGGCAGAAGGACCGAAGTACACTGCTGAGGGGAGCAGCGGGCGGCAGGAGAGGTCTGCGCGCCATGCAGGACCCTCCTCTGGTGGCCGGGGAGCAGCCGGGGATCGAACCAGCACCGCAGAGGATGCGGGCAGCTTCGCAACCCAGTGCTCAACCGCTGCGCCACCAGGGAGGCCCTGAACAAACATTATTAAGCACTCTTTGTTGTGGAACCATAGCTGAGGGATGTGTGAGGTATGGGGGTGTAAGAGTGCAGCAGAGATGGAGAGAGAACAGAAAAGGATGATTTATTGAAATAGCCTGCAAGGGAACAGGGGACAAGAGGGAGCTATACAGCTGTGTGTGAAGGATTTGAGACTTTTACACTAGGGTTACATAGGGTTTCTTACTTGGGGAGCCAGTTTGCACGGGTTATCAGCTGGGATGTCTGCTCTTGGGTGCAGACCTTTGACACAGACACATGTGCAGGCCCTGCCTCTGCATTCCTGGAGTTGGGCTGGTTTATCTGCCATGGTGGTCAGACTAGTGGCCCAGTTCCCGTGCAGCCTAATTGATGCCCTTCTCTGCTCAAGTCTCTCAAACATGGCTATGGGGTAAGAGTGAGAGCTTAGTTTTTAAAATTATGAAATGATACCCTGACACCCCTGTTGGGCCAGATGTATACTGCAGGAGTGACAACATGATCCTTTCTCTGGAAATCATAGTATTTTCTTTCCTTTTTCCAGAATTTATATTATTTTTGCTTATTTGATGGGCACATGTTTTAATATTTGGTATTTAAACATGGTTTTGACAGGGAATGAGCAATAAAAAAATAAAGCAACCCAATTCAACCCCCTTTTGCTCTTTTGATTGTACCATAACTTACAACCTAATTGTCAGAAATTCTCTCTTAAGAAAATGTAGAATTGCTTCCGTATTTAGCCTTTGGGGAATTGGGGTTCCCTTTTTGGTAATTTACTTGACACATATTGATGTAAGAGTGTTAAGTCATAAAGTGCATGTTTTGAATTGTTTCTGTCAGTAGAGACTTCTGAATTTAACAGATGCAGACAGGTGAAGACCAGGAAGAGGGAATGTAAATCGCATATAGGAAAGTATCCACTGTGGCAGGAAAACAGAAACCAAATGGTATCTGGTGGGGTAGCGTTAAATAAGGTTAAAATTAAACCTCACCTATTGCCCAGCAGGAAGGTTTGGGAGGCTTGAACACAGAGAGAATTGATAAGGCTGCTCTGGTTCCCAAACCATAAGATGGATCCCTTTGACCAGGAATGTGGAAGAAAGGTCAGGACACATTCTGGGTCAAAGATCAACCCCCCAGGATCAGACACCCCTGCACTAACCAGCCCAAAACTCATTCCCCAAAGCCAAACTGACACAACCAGTTATAAAAGGGAGCCCCAAATCTGTCTTCACTTGCAGGTCTTTCCTGTCTCCCCAGCTGCTTCTCTTAGCAGTGTATTTGAACAAATGTGACTTTTCTGTTCTCCAGTCTGCCTCTGGTGAAATTTTTCACCCCTGCACCTTTGGCCTGTCAAGGTATCGTTAAGAATTTGAAAACCAAGCCCCCACTCCTTGGCCAGCAAGCAAGTTTGGTAGGCTGGAATGATTTAGGGAGTCTGGATGGAACTGCCATGGAAACATGGACCTTAAGCTGGTGAGGCCTAGAACTGATGATCCTCTATGCTGATTCAGATCATCAGTCAGGACACACCCAAGACTAGTCACCCTAACCAGTCAACGGTGTCTAGAGTATAAAGAGAGACTTGGGACCCAAACTCTGAGCAGTACACCCTTCCGCTTTCGCCCTCTGCTTCTTTTAGCAGTGTATTTCAATAAATTCACCTGGCCTTTCCCATCTGTCTCTGGTGAATTCTTTCACCCCTGCAACAGGGTCTCCACCTTGATTCTTCCCCACAACATTATATATCAATAAATCTTTGTTAGATATTAGAGTGGTGTGATTTCTTATAAAAGAAGATGGAATATAACTTCTTCAACTACAACAATCTTCTATGTACCCAAACCTCTACTCTTTGTTCTCTGAATTCAGCAAATAAAAATAAAACTTAAAAAAAAAAAGCATGTGCTTCCCCTTTTGGCGCAGCGGTTGAGTGCAAGGCTGCGAAGCTGCCCGCAGCCTCTGCAGCGCAGGTTTGATCCCTGACCACCAGCGAGGATCTCACATGGCGCCACAGAACTCTCCTGTTGTGACCGCTGCTCTCCTCAGCAGTGTATTTCGTCACTCTGCCTATTCTGTTCTCTGCTCTGGCTCTGGTGAATTCTCTCACCCTCCCGCACTTCTGACTGTACCCAGGGCTTGTATAAATAAATAAATAATTAATTTAAAAAAAGCAAATAGCAATTAGATCTACCAAGTTGCTCAGGATAGAGAGTTTGGCAGCATCTTTAATTTCTGTCTTTCCCTCACTTTCTATATCCATCCAAATCAGCCCTATTAGCTAACATCCTAAGCAAAGTACCGTTCTGACCCACACCTCTCTCTTTGTCTACTGCAAGTTGCTCGGTTGTTTTCCCTGTTGCATTCTTGTTCTCCTACAATCTAGTTTCCCCAATGCAAAGAGATTATTCTCAAACACAAATTATTCAATTCACTCCACTCACCATCATCTCTCTCCATTTTCAAAATTAGCATGAAGTTCAGGCCATCACCCTGAATTAGGAAGTTCTGAGTGACTAGTTTCTGTGAATATCTTTGACCTTGTCTCACAATTCCTTTTCCTTTGTCCACATGAAACACTGACCTCCTTTTTCTTACTGCAGGGTGATTCAGTCATTTCTGCCTGTCCATGTTTCCCTCTGCAATTGTGCTTTCTCCCAAACTTTGCTGTGTGCATCCTGGTCTGTAAATAGAGTTCATATTGTCATTTATTTAAGTCTTATAATTTCCATTAAAGAATAATGTTTTCATAGCTTTTCAGATGCATACATTTTATAAAAGATATCCTGAAGGGTTTCATATTTTGATGTTATCCTATATGTTATTGAAAATTCAATTGGTTTGTTTTGATCCTTTGTACAGATCCTATCACCATTTGTTATTTCTCTGTTGGATATTTTAAAACTTCTTTATATTGCTTTTATTCCCTGCCACTGAAAAGTCAGTTTTATCACAACAGTCTCTCTATATCTTGATCAGTAGAACACTATCAATTCTACAAAAGTACAGTGTAGTTTCTCAATAATTAGTCATTGTTTCTTTTGAGTGAATGTCATATATAGGTAACCTTGGAAAAAGTAACCTCTCTAAATTTCCTTCCTCAGATATTAATATATTTGTAAGTGCACATACAGATATATGTAATATATATAGAATTAAAACAATGATACTTATAGTTCCTGATATTTATCACTATTAAATCACTTTATTTTGGCTAAAGTGTTAAAAGCAACGTAAAAAACGAAGTATTCTCAATTTCCTAACATTTTTGTTTAGTTTTTAAGCACATTGGTATTGTTATGACCTATTGGATTTGTTAGTATATTCCTTGTCAAAGGAACTATTGTGTATATAGTATTATTATTTGATGTTATTTTTCTACTATACTAGACTCCATGACACAATTAAAACCCCCAAAAAGAAAGACAGGCTGAAAAAGAATCCTGAAATTACCTCTTGAAAATTTTAGAATTTAAACCTTACTAGTTCACTCCAACAGTAGTAACTGTGACTCCTTTGTTTTTTATTTTTTTAAAGATTTATTTTATTTATACAAGCACGGGGTGCAGGGCAGATGCGCAGGAGGGTGAGAGGATTCCCCAGAGACAGAGCCGGGAACAGAACAGGCAGACTGACTGAAATCCACTGCTGAGGGGAGCAGCGGGCGTGGCAGGAGGGGTCTTCGCGCCACGTGGGCCCCTCGCGGGCGGGCAGAGGCTGTGGACAGCTCCCCAGCGCGCGCCCAACCGCCCGCGCCCCCTGTTTGCTGTTCTCTCCACAGTGTGAGCGCGACAGTAAAGCATCTGCACAAGGCAGGGCCAGGATGGGGGCGCCTGGAAAAGCCAAAACCCAGGACGCGATTGCTCAGCACAAATGAAAGGGCCTCTCGGGCATTCCAAGGGTTGCCATTAAGCGGCAGCTTTTATGTTAAGGCTGAGAAACCGCTGGGGGTTCCCTCTCCCAATGGCTGTGGCCTCTGGCTCTGACACCACAAAGAGTCATTGTGACAGCACCGGCACCGCCTACATCAGGCCCGCCTGGACTGCGCCTGTGTCCTCAGGAGCCGGGAAGCTTTGGACAGTGACCTGTGCACTCCAGACGCCCGGACGCCCACACAGATAGAGAGATTGTGTTTTGCGGTATTTGGTTTTCTTTTGCTTTATTCATTGGTTTATTTATTTAATTATTTGTTTAGACTATTTATTTTAGTTATTTTATTTTTCTTTCTTTGTTTTTCCTTATTTTCCTTGTTTTTTTTTAATTTGCTTATAGTTTTTTCTACTTTTTCTTTTTCCTTTTATTTCCTTGTTTTTTTTATTTTCCTTTATTGTTTTGTTACTGGCTTATTTTCTTTATTCTTTTATGTCAGTTTTTAGTTTTTTGATTTTATTTTTTGAGTGATCTCCCCCATTTTCCCTTTTGTTCTTGCTTCGTTGTTTGTTCTTTCTTCCCCTTTGTCGTTTCTCTGGGTTTTTATTTCAGTTTGTTTGTTTGTTTCAGGTTTTAGTTTCTAATTGTTGTTTGTTCTGTTGTTTGTTCTATTGGGCTTTGTTGTTCTGTTTTATTCTTAAATTTAGTGGTTAGTTTTAAATTAGTTTGTTTTTAATCACATTTTTACATTTATATCTCATTTGTCATTTTTGTTTGTGTAGTTTCATTCATTTGTAGTGTAGTTAGTGTTGCTAGTAAGCTGAGTGTGGTTAGTATTGTTGGTGGAGTTAAGTTAGCATTGTTAGTATTTAGTGAGGTTAGTGAATACTTTCTGAGTACTATTAATACTAGATTAATAGTACATTTGTTAATATCGTAGGAGAGTCAGCTGTCAGCGGAGGTAGCATAAGGGCTGGGAGCACAGTCAGGGCTGGTGAGGGTAGTCAGCGCAGTCAAGTGCATAGGCACTATGTTCCAGGGACGTCAAGGGAAAAGCTACCTGGTGCTGCAGGAGCTGGGGCAGGGCTCCCACGCCAAGGTGACGTTGGCGGTGCACGTGCTCACGGGCATGAAGGTGCTCATCAGGGAAGTCCGGAAATCCGAGCTGTCCGACCTCCGCCTCCTGGCCCGCGAGATGGGGTGCATGAAGGCCCTTCACCACCCTAACATCGTGGAGCTCTTCCAGGTGGTGGACATCGGGCCGGAGCTGCAGCTCGTCATGGAGTACGTGCAGGGGGAGGAACTGCACGACTTCTTGAGCAGGCATGGGCGCCTGGACGAGAGCGAGACCCGCCCGCTCTTTAAGCAGATCCTCGCAGCCCTCAGCTACTGCCATGCCAAAGGTATCACGCACCTGGATGTGAGGCCTGAAAACATTCTGCTGACCTGAGAGGGAAAAGTCAAGCTGGTGGGCTTTGGGCTCAGCGTCCAGGCCTTCAAGCGGGCACTGAGCACGTGCTGCTGTCGCCCAGAATACAGGGCACCCGAGGTCTATCTTGGCCAGCAGTACAATGGCCCCAAGGTGGACGTGTGGAGCCTGGGCATCATATTCTATAAAATGGTGACTGGCACACTGCCCTTCAGGGGCCCAAACCTCGAGGCGATCAGGGTGCGCATCCTGGGAAGGTGGGTCCATCTGCCTAACTACCTCACGGAGCAATGCCAGGACCTACTGGCCAAAATGCTGGCACCAGACCCCTGGACACGCAGCACCCTAGAGAAAATCCAGCAGCACGCCTGGGTAGAAGAAACGAGCGAGGGACTCCTGCCCTTCAGCGAGCCATCCCTCAGCCCCCAGGACCCGGCCATAACCAAAGCTATGGAGCGCCTGGGCTATCAGAAGCAGGAAATTCGGGAGGCCATTGACGCTAACAAGTACGACAAGGTCATGGCCACCTAACTGATCCTCTGCTCCAGGAAGCAGGCTGGGGAGGAGGACTATGAGGAGGAGGGGGAGGAGCAGACCAGGCGCGTCACCTCCCGGGTGCCAAAGCGTGTCACTTTTCGGGAGCCCAGTGACCCCGATTCAAAGGACTGCCTCCCGCAGCCTGAGGTTTCGGGGAATACCCCAAGGCCGGGTATCCTGCGAAAGCAGGAAGTCCATAAGAGGGGAACGGATGCCACCCCGGACAAAAGGGTCACCTTTGCAGGTGTCTCTGAGCTGGAGGACGCCCAGAAGCACACCACCGCCGCAGGGCCAGGCTCCCTGTTAAAGGACGCCCCGAAGGGTAGACCCTCTGCGCTAGGCAAGGTGCTGGAGGATGCCTGGGGGGACACCTGCACCTCTGTGGCCAGACCCCAGCAGGAGGACACCAGGGAGCACAGCAGCACCTTGGTGTCAGTCTTACAGCTGGAGGACGCTGGGGAGCACGACAGCACCACTGAGACAGGCCCCTAGCTGGAGAGGGACCAGGAAAGCAGGGCCAACACAATCTGTCCAGCTCCCCAGCCCTGCAGCACCACCCTAAGACCTCCCCCAAGATGTGGCTGGCCTTCCAGTGCAGTGGCCCCTTCAGCAGTCATCAGGGCCAGAGATAGGGTATTAGATATTATCCTAGAATTTTGTTGTTGCTGTTCAACATTCGAATTGCAGAGCAACAAAGACTAAAAATGGCACCAAACCAGACAAAAGCCTCCCCATCCCCAAAGCGCAACCACTCAGTGGCCATGGTGAACAGGAGTACACCATGGAAGGTTGAGGCTCTGGAGAGGCTCAGGGACTGGGTCCAGTCACAGGAGCCAGGAGGAGCATGAGACCCACGGGACTGCAGCACAGAAATCTGGGCAAAACTGATGTCCCTGGAGCACAGATGTCCCTGGAGCAGAGCAGGTGAAGGGCCAGGAGGGCCAAGGAACTGGTGAAACACCTGGAGGGGAGCAGAGCGGGTGAGTGGTGGGGTGTGGAGGTGCTGGGGAGAGCTGAGCAGGTACAGGGCCCCAGGAGGGGTATGAGGCTGTGTGTATGGCCCCAGGGTCAGAGGCCCCAGGGCCAGAGGCAGGAAATCCTGGACCTCTCTCCCCCATCATAGGCTCAGTTCCCTGAGAACCATACTGCCCCCTTGCTGGGAGAGACCCGCTGCTCTATCCTGGGCACAGGGATGGCATAGAGGATGCAGGAGCTCTTGCAAAGGCTTGGGCCCAGGTGGTAAAACATGCAGATTGCAAGGAGCAGATAGAGAGGGTCTCTAGGTCCCCTTAAGAAAGACTCGGGGACCAGTATATTAGAATCCAAACAGGACTCTTCAAGGTGGACAGAGTTTATTCACAGGCCAGCCCTACTCCACATGACCTGCTCAGATGGAAAATCTGCACCCCATCTTCCTACACCAGGAAGCACTAGGCTATGATCAATCTCAGTCCCGCAGTGAGCATTGTCACCTTGAACTTTTGCAGCTTGGGATTCTTACACAGTGTCAGCCCAGCTGGAATTTCTCCTTTTAAAAATCCTCTCCAGATGGCCAACCACCCCTCATCCTCCCTGTATTCAAACCCTGCAGGGTGACCTTAGCCAAATTGGAAACATTATTATCGCCCAACAGATGCAGGCTTTGGACACCATTCTCTGCCAGTTGAATCTCTGGGTCAGGAACGAAAAGCTACAGGGGCTATCTACCTTAAATTTGTGTTTTTTCATCATTGTTTAGATGGTGTTCAATTCCCTTCTAAAACAGGTTTTGCTAAGTCTGGTAAATGCAAGTGAGGTGAGGTATGTGTGTTTGAAAAAAGAAATGTATGGAAGAGGGATATTCTGAAGGGCCTTAAGATTATGTAAAGCCGGATGGGTAAAATGAAATGGCATTAGAATGAAAGCAAGCAAAAGAAAGTGTTGAAAATCTGAGAGAGAGATTTTGGTGAGAAATCGTGTGTACTCAGGTGCCTCCCTCTCCTCCAAAACATTCATGGGCTTGCTCATCTGACCAGCAAAGCTCCCTCTAATCGCTACCATGTCAGCCGAACGTGGGGCCAAGACATCATGGATCCTGCCCCTAGTAGGCCCAGTGATCATGATGATGTTTTTCTTTGTTTCTGCACCCTGTTTTCTCTGCTTTATCCAGGCAAAGCACTCTGACATGAGCCTTCACTCTCCCAGACCCGGCAAAGCCATTCCTGTAATTGACAGATGAGCAACAGGGCATTGCTCTAGGGGTTCTTGGCCAACCTGGGCTATCCAGAGACCAGTTGCTTATTTCTCTAAACAAATGGATCCCATTGTAAGAGGATGGCAGGCCCGCCTGCGCACACTTGTGGCAGTTGCTTGTCTCGCTAGACAGGCCTTAAAACCCACACTGGGCCAACCTGTACATGTTAGTTCTCCACATAGGCTCCACGACCAACTCATTTACCAGCCTCTCTCCCCTCCATCACCCTCTTGTCTGTTAGATTTCTACTCTTTGTCAAAGACCCTCTCATCTCCCTCTCCCAATCCACGTCTTTCCAACCTGCAAGGCCTCACGGGTGTTCCACTCCCTAACGCAGATAACACCCTCTTCTTACTATGGTGGACACCATCACCAGTCAGACAGTGGACCTGCCTTTATCTCAAAGATTACTCCACAGGTCTCCTCCCTGGGCATCACCTGGAAACTACATGTTCCCTCCCGACCGCAATCCTCTGGTAAGGTAGAACGGGTAAATGGTCTGACCAGAGACCACCTAACCAAACTCTCCACTGAGCTGGGGAAATTCTGTGTGGAGCTGCTCCCACTGCTTTAATGCACCTCTGAGTCACCCCTTGTGACCCCTTGTTCCTGACCCCCTTTGAACGGATGTATGGCAGACCTCCTCTTACTAACCATGAGCTCCCCGTTCAACCTACACTGTTGGCTGGATATTTTCCATACTGCTCTTTGCTCAGACAGCTGCTCCAAGGACACAAAGACCGTTGTTTGCCACAACCTGTGCCTCCATCCCCTGATGCACCTGTCAACCTGCTGTGTCCTAGAGACCAGGTTCTTCTGAAAGCCATCTCTCCAAAATCACTTCCGCCAAAGTGTATGGGTCCACACGCGATCAACCTGACTACACCAATGGCTGTCAAGGTCTTGGGCAACACGTCTTGGCATCAGCTTTGCAGGGTCAAACCGGTCCCTGTGGACAAGCAGTATGTATGCGAGTGCTGGGCCCAATTCGGGTACGCATCACTGCGCCCCTGTTCCAGGTTCCACTCAGCCTACAGAGCAAAGGCCCTCTGACTCTCTCTCCTCTGTTTCTTTTTTTTTTAAGATTTATTTATTTATACAAGCACTGGGTACAGTCAGAAGCGCGGGAGGGTGAGAGAATTCACCAGAGCCAGAGCGGGGAGCAGAACAGGCAGATGGATGAAGTACACTGCTGAGGGGAGCAGTGGGCGGCACGAGAGGTCTGCATACCATGTGGGACCCTCGCCGGTGGCCGGGGATAGAACCGGCCCTGCAGGGGCTGCGGGCAGCTTCGCAGCCCAGGGCTCAACCGCTGCGCCACCAGGGAGGCCCTCTCTCCTCTGTTTCTAATCCCATCACTTCAAGCCACATCCCATTCTTCTGTCTATGCCTAGAGATTCCAGATCAGTACAGCCTCAGGCAAGTGATTAGCACTCCCAGGGCCTCTGATCCTAACCTTATTTTTTCTTTTTGTCCCATGCTTACTGCATTTCATCCAACACCGGATCCAAGACCTACCCCGTAGCTCCTTTAACCAACTCCTCCACCCATATCCTCGCGTCCCTGCAAAGACCGTCTCATAACCAGGCCTGAGCCCCACCCTGGTCTTCGCCCCAGTCCAGCAGGAAGTAGCCAAAGAAAGAACCGTTGCCCCTTTTCCTATCAACAAAAGGCTGGTATGAAAGGTCAATGCAGGGGACAGGAATGGGGAAGCCCACATACAAACAATAAGATGGCCCCAACACCAGTACCCCTGATTCCATCAAACCGAAACTGAAGCCATAAGCAGGAGAAAAAAACTCGGCTCCACGAAAAAACAACTTTGTTCCCCCTAAGCCTGTTTCCCCCGCTACCAACCCAGTTTTCCTGCCTAACGTCTCCTCACCCTATGAAATGACATCTCCCCCCACAACGGGCGTGACTTCAGGGACAACCCACCTTGGGTCAGCAAAGCTCGCCTTGGGGCACAATGAGTTTTCTCTTCCTTTGAGAAAGTTTAGCCTGGCTCCCCTTTTCTTTGCCACACCAAACCTTTCATCTTGGTGCCCGAAACCCAGAAGGCTGTGTTCCCTGGCGCCAGGGCCGCCTCCCTGACCCTGGGACTCTCCTCTCAATTGTAGATGCCGCACATCCACCACAGGCCTTGATCCTTGGGGGTGAGTCACCTGCCTGACCCTCCTTCCTGGGAGGCCCTCACCCCTGGTTACCCGGCTCCTCTCCTCACCCCCATGCTGGTTGACTGTTCCATAAACCGCAGGCCTATGCCAGCCAACCCCCATTGCTCCTGGTTCTGGATTTGGGGACGCCCGTCCAGCCCAGTTGTCCCAGTCCGGGTGTCAACCGAGCGGTGGAGATGTCCCCCTCGCTCGCCTGCCACCATTCCAAAGGCCAGGACCGGGTCGTGAGACTCTGCGATTTGGGTCTTGTGCCCCCAAAGGTCAGATGAGGTCATGGGAAACTGCGTTCCTGAGTCTGTACACCCATTCATTTGGGAGAGGAGCCAACTTAGACATTGGGTCCTCACAATCCAAGCTGAGCCCAGCCATCCCTCTGGGACGCTGTCTCTCAAACCTCGATCCGCTGGGGCTCAGGCCAGATCTGCGCCTCAGCATCTAGTCTTCTCCTGCAACACTGCCCAGCCTCAGTGTCCATTGGAGAATGGCTCTCATTGGCCAGAACAGGGCACTTTCCATCTCACGGTCCTTACAGACCTGAACAGTTTCTGTCACCGCAATGGAACATGGTCAGAGATCCCTCATGTCCAGGCTTGCTTTCTTGTGAGCTCCAGTCCCTCCCTCCTGCAAACCAGTTCTACTTCCCAAGTCTCGAGACTCTTCTCACTCTTCACCCTCTCCAGACCCCTCTTCTGCATTCTCTGATCCTCTAGATGTTCAGTCTTCACCTCCTTCAGCTTCCCAGGCCTGGCCCCCCTTCCACCTCCCAGCCGCCACACCTGCTCTCACAGTCGTCCTCTTTGTCCCCTTAGACAGGTTGCGGGGACCGGAGGAGTAGGTGGAGTCCATGATCCTTTCCCTCTGTCTGATCTCTCCCAGATTGAAAAGTGTCTCCGCTCTTTCACTAACGACCCCACTATCTACACCAAAGAATTTTGTTATCTTACCAAGTCTACACCTAAGGTTACACCTATAACCTTCGGTGTCATGATTACACGGTATCCTCTCTTCCACCCTGACCTCTAATCAAAGAGAACATGTTTTTCAGTCTGCTCGAGGCCACACAGATCAGGTCCACTTCACTGACACAACCATGCCCCCGGGCCCTGAAGCAGGTCCCGGCCAGGAGCCTGGCTGAGAATACCAGACTGACACTGACGCGGGTCGCGGGGGCAGGGCTCACTGAGACACTTCATCCCCTGCCTCTCAGCTGGGCTCCAAGAAGCAGCAGGTCTCCAAGGCGGTTAATTTTGACAAGGTGCAGGAGATCAACCAGTTCCACCCTTTACGGAGGAGAACAGGGACTCCAAACAGCTATGAAGTGCATGTGGCTGCTAGATCCGTTCATACACCTACCCAGGATGGGTTGGTTGTGTTACAACTGGCGTAGACGGCAGGATGGTTCAAAGCAGGATGGCTCTATGCAGACGAAACCCTTTGGAACCTGGGGAGGGATTGCCAGGTGGCCGGCCACGAGCAGATGGTACTCAGTGTCCGACCTCCTCGCCATGTGGGCAACTCCCCAGTAATGGCCAGAGGTAGATGGATCCCCGGGGCAGTTGGAACAGGCCCTGTATGAAATTGAAGAAACCCTGAATGGGTGCAGTGCCCGCGAGGTAACAGGAGCAGTGGGGTGGGGGTTTCTCACAGCTCTGCGACAGTCCAGGCAGAAAGAGCAATCTAGAGTCCAGCGAGTATGGGATGAGATGCAGGAAGAGATGCGAAAACTGCAACAATGTTTGAGGATTCTGGAGGAGGAAGTTCAGAGAAACCTACCCACCATTCTGAGATGCCAGACTCCAGCTCAGACAGGAAGGAGAAGGATGCTGGCCCTTTGCCCGAATCGCAGCCGGTGGTGGCAAACCAACCTGCGACTCCAGAGATGCCAGACCCCTTCTCAGGACAGGAGGAGGGGGAGGCTGGCCCTTTGCCCGAGTCCCAACCGGCGATGGCAAACCAAACTGCGACCCTGGAGATGCCGGACTCCTCTGGAGAGGAGGTGGAGGCTGGGCCCATGCTCCAGGCCCTCCGAGTGGTGACTCAGAAATAAAGCAGCAGCCACCCATGACCCCAGCGGGGGGGGGGGTCAGGCTGCTGGACCACCACAAATGACAGAATTTACTTCCTATCAACCATACACCCAGGCGGAACTGGTGGACTTGGGCAGTTTCCACCAGAATCCAGGGGAACCCTTGGCAGCCTGGCTGCTACATTTGTGGGGCCTGGGGCTGGATGGGATTATTTGCATGGCATAAGTGATGGAGAGACTGGCCTCCGTGGCTTTACACCCATCCTTGCGACAGAGGCTACAGAACAGCCAGCGGTATGAACAGGGCGACCCCACCCTCCGGGAATGGATAATGGCTGGCATACGGACAGTCTGGCTGATGCAGGAGATGTGCCGGACACAGTAAGTGGATGGGAGACGTACGCCGAGCTGATACAGGTCATTCGGGAATTGGGGATGTGGCAGGCCATGTTTAATGTGAATTCCCGTGGTCCTGATGACGAGCGTTTCACAGCAGGGATGAGAGACTTAGTATTAAAAAATGTCCCCTCATCCTCATTTGGATCCCTCATGGCAGTTCTAGCACCCCGTGTGGGTCGTCAGCTACATGACGTCACAACAATGATAGCCAGCTTGGGCGAAGTTGAGAACTGGCACTCTCAAACTCAGAAGGGAATATGGGTAGTTGTTGAAAAGTGAAAAGGAATGCCAAGGAGGGAAAGGAAGCCTCTTGGCATCTCAGAACTTATTAAAGTCACCCATAACCAAATGTGGACAGATTTAGTGAGAGCAGGTGCAGACATGCACAGCCCAATCTGTTTGTTGGAATTATGGCAGCAGCTGCAAGAAGACCACAGGTTCATGACCATGAGAAGGACTGCTGCTCAGGGGGAGCCTGGAAGCTCCAGGCCTCAGGCACACGCCCTGCGCCTGGATGACCACTTGCTGCCAACCCCATCCTCCGGTGATGATGGCCTGATCGCTTTCAAATAGGGTGAAGGCCAAGGAACCTGTCCACAGGGGACGGGGGGGGGAGGGCGGAGGCCACATGTGGAGCTTGCTATCCACTGGTCCCCAACTAACATGCAAAGGGTTTTAGCTCTGGCAGACACAGGAGCAGAATATACTCTGCTCTATGGAAATCCAGAAAGATTTCACGGGTCTATTTGTATTGATGGCTATGGAGGCCAGAGTGTCAAGGTGACAGCAGTGAGACTATCTCTGCGGATTGGGTGATTACCCCCCAAAAGAGTATAAATTACATGTATCGCCCATCCTGGAGTACATCCTGGGGGTGGAAGTACTACGTGGCTTATGGCTAGAGACCACAGCCAGAGAGTTTCACCTTAGAGTGTGTGTGGTAAAGGCAGTGGTGAGCGGACACGCTAAGCATCTGCCCACACAACTGCCAGTCCCCAGGCGAGTGACTAATACCAAGCAATATCAGTTGCCCGGAGGCTACAAGGAAATTACGGGCACAATATCAGAACTGGAGAAAGCGGGCATTGTGCGTACTTTCTACAGCCCCGACAATTCACCGGTGTGGCCAGTGAAGAAGTCCGATGGCTCTTGGCGCATGAGGGTAGATTATCATGAGTTAAATAAGCTAGTTCCCGCCTTGCATGCTGCAGTGCCTTAGGCAGCAGATTTGGTGGATCATCTGCTGGTGCCAATGAATGTCTGGTGCCAATGAATGGCACCAATGCTGGTGCCAATGAATGTCTTTTGCCACTAGGTTGATACATCGTCTGGACTAACTTGTGTTCTGTTGTATTTTGTTATAGTGTGATGTATACTATTCACTTTTTTGGGCCATGGTTGCATTATTTATGTTTGATAAGAAACAAAATTGTATCTATGTAGATGGTCTGGCAGAAAACCCTGAGGGGGTGGATTGTAGGGTAAGTTAAAAAGCATCAGGCTTTTCTGCCCTCCCGCCATTAGGAGAGATGACGGATTCCTGCGGGCCTGAACGCAGGCCTGATGGCATGGCGGCACCTGGAGTAGGGTGGGGGTGCGGTGTCAAGGGTGGAAGAGAGCAGTGGAGCGTGCGGAGGAGAATGGCGACTACAAACAAGGGCGAGGAGGATGTGGCTGCTAGAACCGTTCATAAACCCACCTGGAATGGTTTGGTTGCGTTACAGCGGGGTCCTGGGATTCACTCTGGGAAAGGTGTCAGTGCTCCCCTGTCAGTGGCATGTGGCGAGTTTCCCAGGCGAGTTTCTCCACGAGACAGAGACGGTTGTTATATTTAAAGAACAGGTTTATTAGGGAATGGGAAAGGGGCAGGTTTTGCTGAGAGAGGCCTGCATGGTTGCAGGCTGGCGGCCTTGACAGGTCATAGGCTGGTAGGAAGCTGCTGCCCTGCAGACGGAGAGAGTTGGTAAAAAGAGAAACCTACACAGTCCCAGGTGGGTAGAGGCAGTGCTGCCCTGAGCCACTGTAGAGACTTTACCGACACAGTCCTCTTCTGTTTGGTGGGGTCACTCCTTGTGAGCCGTCAGTTGGTTGCTGATTTTGGATAACCACGCAGAATCCAAGAGGGACTGGAGATACCAGGATGGGGAGTGGAGATTCCAGGATGGGCCCAATCTCCAAATCTTTCCCCTCAGGTCTGTGCTCCACTCCCTAGAACATCTGATACTGCTTGGGTCTCGTGCCTTGTGATAAGGCCCTGGTGCCTAAGGGTCACAACCTCTACAGCTGAGTTAATGGTCATGCTATTTCCCTCTATCCCTACCTCCTTGTGAGTCAGGTTCTGGTGTCAGGGTACCTCCTTTCCAGTCTTTCTATTCTGTCTGCCATTAACGCATTCCTATTATATTTTGTGAGGAGGGGAAGTTGGGTCCCAAATGCTGGATTAGTACAGAGTAAGTGGCTCCTATAGCAATCAGAAAATTAATATCTTACCTGTGACATCCAGGGTTACCCTAGGCTTAATCACAGAGACCATGTCATTGGGGACCTGGTGATGTCCTTGGGCCCTATCACTTGTCATCCGGGAGGTGTCATTAGTCAATCTCCTACAGGGCAGGGAGAGGGGCACCGCAGAACCCCCAAAGCTGCTTGCTCTAAATAGGTTCTGCCATCTGCCGCATCGACACAAAACATTTAAGACTTTAATGGAAAGGCACTTTACCACAATTAGTAAACAATACAGAAAAGACAAAGAATCTGCTAGAGGTCAGGGAGAAGGGCAGCCCAGACACCACAAACCTGCCTGCTCTAACTAGGTTCTGCCATCCGCGGCATCAACAGAAAACATATGAGACTTAAATGAAAAGGAACATTAATACAATTAGTAAACAATGCAGGAAAGGTAAAGAATATAGTTTCTAAATCAAGCATCCAAAGTTACCTGTCCCCTTGTGGGGAAAAGTCCACCCAAACAGGATTGGCCTAGAGCAAGGCCTGAAAGCCTGCCCCAAGTCTAAAGCGCCTTCCAGTGGGGACCCACAGAAAAGGATCAGAAACAACCAGACAAGTCTGGGAGGAAAAGAGCAAAATCAAAATCAAGACAAAAACCACCATTGTCACCTCCCCACCGGTCTCTCGCCCATGCTGTTGTCACCCAGTCCACGACCAAAAGGCAAGTGCAGTTTCTGCACGTGTCTCTCGGCTCCATGTGCCTCCTCCAGGTCTCCTTCTGGCTCCATCCTGCTTCTTTCCTTCTCAGTCTCCACTGCAGCTTCTTCTCTCCCTTCTCAGCTCCCTCCTCTCCCTTCCTTTGGGTTGGCGGAGAACCTGGAAATTCCCCTTTACCTGGGGACCACCCTATTATGGATAACTGTACAGAAACAAATATTTTAACTGTCTTAATTTGTTTAGGTGAGATGCCTTTAAATTTTAGTTTTCTTATACTAAGAAGCAAAATATAAACCTGCAAGCTCAACAATATTTAGAGAAAGTGATATTGTTTAACAAATTCTCATTCTTAAACTTATTATGACCTTAGTTTTATATGAAATTTGGCCACCATTTAAATAATGATAAAATAAAAAATTTAAGGGAGAGATACCAATTGTAACTGTTTTTTCTTAGGACTGGAATTTTAAATTAATTTCAGAGTTGCAAATTCTAACATCCCAAAAAACAAATTTCTTTCTTAGGCAAGTACTAGATAGATGGATGAAAACCAAGAAAAATAAGAGAGACTTAATATCATATACATTTCCTACATACCTGTGAGGAACACAGTGTTGCTAAGGAACTTTCGCAAGAGGCTAATTTTTGCTAGGACAAGGGGAAAGAAAGAAGTCAATCTGGGATTTTTCTGGAAAAGAATTTTATCAAGAGATTTAGGTCTAATCATCAAAATGCAAACTTATATTTTTTGATGTAGACTAGGTGAATTACTCTTTTTTTTCCTGAATACTATGTGCTTCCTTTTGAAAATAAAGACATTTCAACATAAAATATTGATACTCAACATGAAAAATGTAATTCTTGCATGCTTCAAATTCAGCCATTAAGTTTTGATCTAGTTTTTGATTACCAAAATCTGAAATCCTGATCTCAAAATTGGGGATTTTTTATTAGACTTTATATAGGTGTCATTTATAACTAATATTCCTAAGGCATTAGACAGTGATAGAAATGGATATTTTTTTATTCTTTTTTTAAAATGTTGGTCATGTGCATTAGTTTTAAAAAGTAGTTATTTTTTTTTAAAAGTAGTTATTCTATCTGTGAAAATACTGAGACATTTTTATTGATGAAATATAGAAACTGTTTTTACTAATTCCTTTAGAGAAATTATTTCTCAAAATTGTATATTTTTTATTTAAAATTTTTAAAATATTTATTTATTTATTTATACATGAACCAGGGTACAGGCCAATTGCCAGGGAGGGCAACTTTTTTTTTTTTTTAACCAAATTGCCTTGATTGCCTTTATTTTATTTTTTTTAATATATTTTGGTGCTCCTTCGTTTGGTGAGTATATGTTAATGAGTGTTATTTCTTCTTGAAGTATTGTCCCCTTGATCATAATGTAGTGACCATTCAGGTCTTTTTTTATCTTTTGGAGTTTGAAATCTATTTTATCTGATATAAGTATAGCTGTTCCTGCTTTCTCTTTTGGTCCATTTGCTTGTAGGATTGATTTCCATCCTTTAACTTTGAGTCTATTTTTATCTTTTGTAGCTAGATGTGTTTCCTGGAGACAGCAAAAGGTTGGGTTTTGTTTCTTAATCCAGGCTGCAACTCTGTGTCTTTTTATTGAAGAGTTTAGTCCATTTACATTTGGAGTTAATATTGATATGTTAGCATCTGTATTTGCCATTGTGTTTGTCTTTCCTTTGATTTTATTTATTTATTATTTTAATAACTTTTTTTTGGCCTTCTTTTGTTGTTATTCATCCCTCTGAGTTCTGGCTTTAGGATTACTTGTAGTATTTTTTGGAGTGGGGGTTTAGTCATAATGAAATTCCGGAGTTTCTGTTTGTCTGGGAAGGTCCTTATTCTTTCTTCATAGAGGAAGAAGAGCTTTGCAGGATAGAGTATTCTTGGTTGGCATCTGTTTTCTTGGAGTCTGTTGACTATGTCCCTCCATTCTCTCCTTGCCCGGAGTGTGTCTTCGGAGAAGTCTGATGTCAGCCTGGTTGGTTTTTCCTTTGAATGTTATCTGTTTCTTCCCTCTTGTCAGCTTCATTATGTTTTCCTTGTCCTAGATTCTTGGGAGCTTTACTATTATGTGTCTTGCTGTATTTTTCCTTTTGTCGTGGAAGTTTAGTGTTCTTGCTTCTGGTATATCAATTTTCAGCTCCTTCTTCACATTTGGGAAGTTCTCTTCAATTATCTCCTGGAATATATTCTCTGTTCCTACATCTCTCTCCTCTCATTCTGGTATTCCTATAACTCTTATATTTTGTTTCTTCATGGAGTCAGATACTTCCTGAAGTCTTTCTTCGTTCTTTTTCCTTCGTACTTCTCTTTCCTTTTCTGTTTTGGTTCTTTTTATTTCTGTTTCTTCAAGAGTACTTATTTGTTTGTCCATTTCATCTATTCTGCTTCCATTGCTTTTCCCAGAGTTCTTTAGTTCCTCCATTAATTCTTTGGTCTCCTGTGTTTCTTTTGCTTCCCTCTTTAGGGACTCAATTTCATTCTTCTGACCATTGTTTTCCCTCTTTACGGGCTCAATTTCCATCTTCTGATCATTGTTTTCCTTTATGAGTTCTGTCATTTTTTAAATCATGGCAATTTTAAATTATCTTTCTGGAAGTCTCAGAAGTTCTTCCAAGTTACTGTTGTTGCAATCTGGGGGATGGTTTTCTTTTTTTGGTGTGCTATTTTCCTGAGGGCTTGTTCGGTTGCGTGTGGTTCTTCTACTCCCTACTGTCTGTTTTCTAATTTTGTCATATGCATTGGGACACTGTGTTGCTGGGACTGGCCGGCATGTTGGGTGAGCTTCTCCGCTCCCCTCTGTCTCTTCCAGGAGCCATCTATCGGTTTCAAGCAGTCTTTACTGAAGAGAGGTACCTGTTCTAAAATGCCGATGTGGGGACACAATCCCCTGTGCGCTTGGTCTGCCCCGGCGGTGGGTTCCCGCTCCCCCTCTGGGTTTGGACTGCTGGCCAGAAGGGGCCTGGCATGGGCGAGCTTCCCCACTCACATCTGGCTCCTGAGGGAGCCTTCTGCAGGCAGTCTTTACTGAAGAAATGTCCCTGTTCTAAAATGGCGATGCGAGATTCACTCCCTGCGCGTCCAGTCTCAGGCACACTCTTCTGCATGCCTGGTCTGCTCCACCTGTGGGCACAGACTGCTGGTCTGAAGGGGCCTGGGGTGGGCTAACTCCCAGCTGGCCACGGGCTCCTCCAGGAGCCTTCTGCTGGTCTAGCAGTCTTTTCTGAAGAAAGGTGTTAGTGACTTTTTTTCTGGTCACTAGGTGGCGCCAGAGATCTCTCCTAGAGCCCTTGGGGAGCTGTGTTTTTCACCCCATGGGACAGGGAACAGAGTGGGAATGGTAGGGAAAACGTCAACGTCTTTGCGGTGCTGTGTCTGCCTTGTGCCCCACTGACATGGAGGGCCCATGCCCCGAATTTCGTGCCCCGGGTCTCAGGTCCAAAGCCCTCAGGTCCAGGATGTGGGCTGTAGCCCAGTTCAGTGGCCCCAGGAATGGCGCCTTTTTCACCCTGCTCCCGTGTCCAGGCGCCTGGTTTCTGATTACTCAGTGAGGGACTGTCACCTCAGTGAGGGCCCCCGCGTGTCTCCCCGCAAGCCTAGGTCGTAGGCGCGGGGCCTGGGCAGCCGCGATCCTGATCCACGTTTGCTTTTCAAGCGCGCCACTTTTCTGAGCAAGCTTACCAGCCAGCCCGGGGCTGTGTGCAGGTCTCCAGAGTCTTTGTTGTTCTCTAATGGCCGTTCGCTCACCACCGTGGTGAATCCTGCAGGGTTCTCCACAGCTCCCGCTCCCGGGGTGTGGTGGCTGAAGTATTTCCTTTCCACTCCCAGTCCCACTTGCTGCGTAGTTTGTTCTTGTTGTTTGTTTTAGTTTGTTTTTTTCCTCCTCTCTGTTGGTTGGAGAGTGCCAACTTTGTGGGGGGGGGCAGGGTTCTGCGCTTTCCTCCCTTCTAGTCCTCTTTTATGGCAACTTTCTTCTTCGGGTAATTTGCTGGAGTCGTCCATTTATCTTCTGTGCCCCCGTTCTCATTGGGACCTGCCACTTTTCCTCCCTATTAACTTTTTTTTTAATGGGAGATATTACTTGCAGCGTCTCCTTGCCACCATTTTGCTCCACCCTCCTATTTATTTATACGTAAACCAGGGTACAGACTAGTTGCCAGAGAGGGTGAGAGGATTCACCAGAGACAGAGTGGCAGACTGATTGTAGGCCAAATCGTTTTCAGGCTTTTCTGCCCTCCCACCATCAGGACTGCCCTGCCTGATGGGGCACCTGCAGTTGTTACATTGTAGCAAACTGTCTTCTTTACTTCTGTGGGCCATGAGAGGAGTCCTGAGAGATAGTCACCAAGAGAAGCAGAAGCAGGAGAGAGGAGAGAGACAAAGAGACAGAGAGAGAGAAGGGGATAAAAGAAGCCAGAGAAGCCCAGAGTGAAGACTTAGGGCTTGGAGGCCTGCAGGCCTCTTGGCCCCCTGGCACCCCAGCCTGCCGTGTACTTGGTTGCTGCAATGCATGTAAAGCTCAATAGAATCTTGAGAAAGCCACTGAGGACTCCAAGACTCTCCTTTACCCTGTCTGCCAGATCAGAGAACCTGCACTGTGCTGTGCCTATCCTGCCACTACACTGCTGAGGGGAGCAGCGGGCGCCACAGGAGAGGTCTGCAGTGCCATGTGGGACCATCCTTAGCCAGCCGGGATCGAACTGGCACTGCAGAGGCTGTGGAGAGCTTCACAACACTACAGTCAAACGACTGGGCCACTAGGGGAGGCCCTCAAATTTATATTTTTAAGAGTGACTTGTTGGCTTTAACTTTTTTTTTATGTACCATGAGGTATACAGAAGAAGAGACACATTAAGATCTTATTTTATAGTTCACTTATTCCTGGACTCTCACTAGAAATCTGATTTTGGGGCCTCCCCGGTGGCACAGCAGTTGAGCACAGGGTTGCGTGGCTGGCTGGTTCGATTCCCGGCTGCCGTTCTAGGGTCCCACATGGCACTCAGTCCTCTCCTGCCACCCGCTGCTCCCCTCAGCAGTATACTTGGTTGTTCTGCCTGCTCTGCTCTCCCCTCTGGCTCGGGTGAAATCTCTCCCCCTCCTGCGCTTCTGACTGTACCCAGTGCTTGTATAAATAAATAAAGAAATCTTAAAAAAAAAAAAAAGAAATCTTAGGTTTGGAATTTAACTCGCAAGAGCTGAATTTTCACTCTATAGTTTTAGCAGGCTAAGTAGTTTTAACAATTTTCTCAACCATTAAGTGTCCTGTATAGATTATTAGAAGTCCATAGTAACTTAGCAATTTTTACAATAAACGGTCAGATTTTAAGATTAGGAAAACACAGGGAAATAGAAATTTATACCCATAGTATTTGTAGTGTAGTTAGTATTGCTAGTAAAGAGAGTGAAGTTAGTATTGCTGGTTGAGTTAAGTTAGCATTGTCAGAATTTAGTGAGGTTTAGTGAATACTTGAGTACTATTAGTACTTGTACATTTATTAATATCATAGGACAGTCAGTTGTCAGTGGAGGTAGCACAAGGGCAGTGAGCACATTCAGGGCTGGTGAGTGCTGACCCGAGAAGGAAAAGTCAGGCTGGCAAACTTCGGAATCAGCATCCAGAGCTTCAACCGGGTGCTGAGCACGTGCTGCTGTCGCCCAGAAGACAGGGACCCCGTGGTCTACCTTGGCCAGAGGTACAAAGGCCCCAAGGTGGATGTGTGGAGCCTGGGCATCATGCCCTACCAAATGGTGACCGGCACACTGCCCTTCAGGGGGCCCAGCCTCAGGGCGATCAGGGAGCGCTTCCTCGGTGGGAACGTCCACCTGACCTCCTACCTCACAGTCCAGGGCGGGGACCTGCTTCCCAAAATGCTGGCACGGGACCCCTGGAGGCTCCACCCCATGGAGCGCATCCAGCAGCACGCCTGGATAGCAGAAACGAGCAAGGGACTCCTGCCCTTCAGCGAGCCGTCACTCTGCCCCCAGGACCCAGCCATAACCAAAGGTATGGAGCGCCTGGGCTACCAGAGGCAGGAAATTCGGGAGGCCATTGACGCTAACAAGTACGATGAGGTCATGACCACCTACCTGATCCTCTGCTCCAGGAAGCAGGCGGGGGAGGAGGACTATGAGGAGGAGGGGGAGGAGCAGCCGAGGCGCGTCACTTTCCAGGTGCCGAAGTGCATCACCTTCCAAGAGACTGGTGACCCGAGGTTTCGGGGAATACCCCAAGCCAGTTATCCTGCAAAAGCACCCAGTGCAAAAGAGCGGAAAGGATGCCCACCCGCCCCCCTCCCGCAGCCTGAAGTTTTGGGGTATACCCGAAGGCCAGGTATCCTGTGAAAGAAGTCCAAAAGAGGGGAAAGGATGCCAATCCGGGCAATAGGGTCATCTCCGCCAGGTCCCTGAGCTGGAGGATGCCCAGAAGCACAACACTGCCACAGGGCCAGGCCCCCTGCTAGAGGACACCCCAAAGGGCAGACCCTCCGTGCTAGGCCCAGAGCTGGAGGACGCCTGGGGGGACACCAGCACCTCTGTGGCCGGACCCCAGCAGGAGGATGCCGGGGAGCACAGCAGCACCTCGGTGTCAGTCCTCCAGCTGGAGGACGCTGGGGAGCATGGCAGCACCACTGAGACAGGCACCCAGCTGGAGAGGGACCAGGAAAGCAGGGCCAACACAATCTGTACAGCTCCCCAGCCCTGCAGCAACACCCTAAGATGTCTCCCAATACGTAGCTGGCCTTCCAGTGCAGTGGCCCCTTCAGCAATCATCAGGGCCAGAGATAGAGTATTAGAAATTATCCTGGAATTTTGTTGCTGCTGTGCAGCATTGGAACTGGAGAGCAACAAAGATTGAAAATAGCACCATAGCTGGCAGAAGACACCCACCCCCAAAGCACTACCACTCAGTGGCCATGGGGAACAGGAGTACACCAGGGAAGGTTGAGGCTCTGGAGAGGCCCAGGGGCTGGGCCCAGTCAGAGGGGCCAGGAGCAGCATGAGACTCACAGGACTGCAGCACAGAAGTCTGGGCAGCACAGATGTCCCTGGAGCACAGACGTCGCTGGAGCAGAGCAGGTGAAGGGCCAGGCGGGCAACGAAACTGGTGAAGCACCTGATTCACCAGGGGAAGAGTGGGTGAGGGGTATGGTGTGGAAGGGTTGGGGAGAGGTGAGCAGGTACAGGACCAGGAGAGGGGTGTGGGGCTGTGTGGGCAGAGCCTCCAGTGGCCCCAGGGCCAGAGGCAGGGAACCCTGGACCTCTCTCACCCATCTTAGGTACTGCCCCCTTGGTAGGAGAGACCTGCTGCTCACCCCTGGGCACACTGTTGGTGCAGAGGATGCAGGAGCTCTTGCAAAGGCTTGGGCCCAGGTGGTAAAACATGCAGATTGCAAGGAGCAGATAGAGAGGGTCTCTAGGTCCCCTTAAGAAAGACTCGGGGACCAGTATATTAGAATCCAAATGGGACTCTCCAAGGTGGGCAGAGGTTATTCACAGAGCATCCCTACTTCACTACGACCTGCTCAGCTGAAAATCTGCACATCTTCCTGCTCCTCGAAGCCTAGGCTATGATCAATCTCAGTCCCCCAGAGAGCACACCTAGGTGTCCAGTGTCCCCTGGGCCAAAGCTGCAGCTTGTCATAGAGTACCTGCAGGAGGGATTTTGCAGCTTGGGATTCTTACACAGTGTCAGCCCAGCTGGAATTTCTCCTTTTAAAAATCCTCTCCAGATGGCCACCCACCCCTCCTCCTCCCTGGATTCAAACCCCACAGTGTGACCTTAGCCAAATTGGATACATTAATATCACCCAACAGATGCAGGCTTGGGACACCAGTCTCTGCCAATTAAATCACTGGGGACAGGAACGAAAAGCTACAGGGGCTATCTACCTTAAATTTGTGTTTTTTCGTCATTGTTTAGATGGGGTTCAATTCTCTTCTAAAACTAAGGTTTAGCTAAGTCTGGTAAATGCAAGTGAGGTGAGGTATGTGTGTTTGAAAAAAGAAATGTATGGAAGAGGGATATTCTGAAGGGCCTTAAGATTATGTAAAGCCGGATGGGTAAAATGAAATGGCATAAGAAAGAAAGCAAAATAAAGTGTTGAATGTCTGAGAGGGAGATTTTGTTGATAATCCGTGTGTACTCAGGTGTCTCCCCCTCTTTCAACACATTCATGGGCTTACTCATCTGACCAGCAAAGCCCCCTCTGATCGATACTTTGTCAGCCGAAGCTGGGGCCAGTACAACCAAACGTGGACAAGCTCTCCCTTACTGCCATGGATGCTGCCCCTAGTAGGCCCAGTGATCATGATTAAGCTTTTCTTTGTTTCTACACCCCGTTTTTTTCTGCTTTATCCATACAACGCTCTCTGAGATGAGCCTTCTCTCTCCCAGACCCTGGAAAGCCATTCCTGTTATGGACAGATGAGCAACAGGGCATTGCTCTAGGGATTCTGGACCAACCTGGGCCAGTCCAGCAAACAGTTGCTTATTTCTCTAAAAAAATGGATCCCACTGTAAGAGGATGGCAGCCCTGCCTGCATGCACTTGTGGCAGCTGCTTGTCTCTCTAGACAGGCCTTAAAACCCACACTGGGCCAACCTGTAAATGTTAGTTCTCCACCTAGGCTCCAGGACTTGCTCATTCAACAGGCTCTGTCCCCTCCATCACCTTCTTGTCTGTTAGATTCTACTCTCTTTGTCAAAGATCCTCTTATCTCATCTCCCTCTCCCAATCCTCAACTCTCAATCATGCCAGGCCTCAAGGGTGTTCCACTCCCTAACACAGATAACACCCTCTTCTTACTATGGGGGACACCATCACCAGTCCGACAAGGGACCCACCTTTATCTCAAAGATTACTCCACAGGTCTCCTCCCTGGGCATCACATGGAAACTACACATTCCCTCCGGACCACAATCCTCTGGTAAGGTAGATCAGGTGAATGGTCTTACCAGAGACCACCAAAACAAACTCTCCACTGAGCTGCGTAAATCCTGGGTAGAGCTGATCACACCGGCTTTAGAGCACCTCCGAGCCACTCCCTTTGGCCCCTTGTTCCTGACCCCTCCTTGAACGGATGTATGGCAGACCTCTTCTTACTAACCATGAACTCCCCGTCCAACAGACACATTGGCTGGATATTTTCCATACTTCTCTTTGCTCAGACAGCTGCTCCAAGAACAAGCAGACTGTTGTCTGCCACAACCTGTGTTTCTGTCCCCTGATGCACCTGTCAACCTGCTGTGCCCTGGAGACCAGGTTCTTCTGAAAGCCATCTCTCCAAAACAACTTCCGCCAAAGTGGATGGTTCCACACACGATCATCCTGACTACACCAACGACTGTCAATGTCTTGGGCAACATGTCCTGGCATCAGCTGTCCAGGGTCAAAGCGGTCCCTGTGGACAAGCAGTATGTATGCGAGCACATGGGCCAACTCGGGTACACCTCACTGTGCCCCTGGTCCACATCCCACTCAGCCTATAAAGTAGAGGCCCTCTGATTCACCTTCCTCTTTTTTTTTTTAAGATTTATTTATGCAAGCACTGGGTATAGTCAGAAGCACAGGAGGGTGAGAGAACTCGCCAGAGACAAAGCGAAAAGCAGAACAGGCAGACTTGACGAAGCACATTGCTGAGGGGAGCAGTTGGAGGCAGGAGAGGTCTGCCCGCCTTGTGGGACCCTCGCCTTGAGGCCAGGAATTGAACTGGTGCTGTAGAGGCTGCGGACAGCTTGGCAATCCAGCGCTCAACCGACCACTGCTGCACCACATGGGAGGCTCCTCTCCTTCCTCTGTTTCTAATCCTATCTCTTCAAGCCACTTCCCTTTCTTCTATCTATGCCTGGCAATTTCAGATCAACAGAGCCTCGGGCAAAGTATTACCACCCATAGGGCCTCTTATCCTAATCTCCTATTTTTTTTTCTTTTTGCCCAATGCTTACTCTGTTTCATCCAACACCGGATCCAAGAACTGCCCCATACCACCTTTAACCAACTCCTCCGCCCATATCCTCGCGTCTCTGCAAAGACTATCTCATAACCAGCCCTGAGCCCCCACCCTGGTCTTTGCCGCTGTCCAGCAGAAAGTAGCCAAAGAAAGAACCATTGGCCCTTTTCAACAAAAGGCTGGTATGAAAGGTTGATGCAGGGACCAGGAATGAGGAAGCCCACATACAAACAACAAGATGGTCCTGACACCAGTACCCCTGATTCCATCAAACTGAAACTGAAGCCATAAGCAGGAGAAAACAATTCGGCTCCACGAAAAAACAACTTTGTTCCCCCTAAACCTGTCCCCCCCACCACCAACCCAGTTTTCCTGCCTAGCCTCTCCTCACCCTATACAATGACATCTCCGCCCACAACGGGCACGACTTCAGGGACCGCCCCCTTCTTGGGACCCCGAAGCTCGCCCGGGGGTGCATTGAATTTTCCCTTCCTTTGAGAAAGATTAGCTTGGCTCCCCCTTTCTTTACTGAGCCAAACTGTTACAGGGCAACCCTGTATAAAAAGGGTTGTCTGACTGTTTCCCGATTCTGGTGGAGTGTTTTGGATTCTGGTGGAGCTGCAAGGACATGGCTGGTTCTGAAATGGGAAGAGTTGGGGGTCCTGGAGGGCGGCATCCTGGTGGTGAGATGCTCTGTGAGGATTCAGAGAAACAGGGCTCAGAGGAGAGGAGACTCAGGGGAATGCCCTGGGTGTGAGGTTTCCAGCTTTGCTCCCCAGAATCCCTCTCTCCAGCCTCTGGATAACAAAACCTGGGGGAACAGGAAAGTAGATCGTTTTTTCCTTTTACAACCTATTTAGTATTGAGGCCATTAAAAATATATAACATTTAATGAATACTGTTAAATTTACAGAAAATTTGCAAAGATAGTACAGTTCTTATTTATCCCACACCATTTCCACTTTAACATCTTACATGAAATTTTTTTGTATTTTTTTACAGCTAATGAAGCAATATTGACACAATTACCAAACTCTGTGCTTAATTTCATTAGTTTTTCCTAATGTACATTTCATGTCCCATAATCCAAATTGCCTCATTCAGTTACAGCCAGTTCTCTTTGATGTAACTCTTGCTGACTGTTTCTCTGACTTTGCTTGTTTTTATAACATTGACATTGGTGAGGAGTGATATGTTGGAGAGGTGTTGGGGTCACAGTTGGAGTTCTTGGGTCACGTCTGAGAAAAGTTTCACCAGATTCCCCCTTTCACATACACAGTGAGTTTCCCCACAAGACAGAGACTTTTAGTCTCTGCCAAAGAGAAGTTTTATTATTTCATTTTTTTTTAAAAGGGAAAGAGTCAGAACCCTGCTACCTCCTCCACCCACTGAGTAGGCACTCTCTGACCAATGGAAAGAAGGAAAGAAAAAAACCCAGCAAGAACAAACTACAGATCAAGTGGGACACTGAGTAGAGAGAAACTATTTCAGGCACCTCACCCCACAAATGGGAACTGTTGAAATCACCACAGAGGTGATCGAGTGGCTCTGGGCGCCATCAGAGGAAGACAAGGACTCCACGGAGACCTACAAATAGCCTAAGGCCAGCCGAGAACCACTGGGAAAAAGCAAAGGTCAGCAAGGACAGGTCTCTGGTGCCACCTCATGACCAGAACAAAATCACCAACTAACTGATTCCCTGTTGGAACTAAGTAATACAGATGGAGGGAACTGTAAGGGACAGTGCCCAGCAACACAGCATCAACACTCTGGTGGAGTTTTGGCCTACCAGTGCTAGTCTCAGTCTGGTGAACTGTTTCCGACACCCCTAGAGGAGCACTCCAAAGAGATGCTTGCAAACACCAGTGGCACAACGTCTCAATGCATAGAACTAAATAGAAAGCAAACAACAGGGAGAAGAAAACATACACAGGGGACGCAAGGCTTCTCATTCTGGCTCAGTCGTCCGGAGCACCCAGAACAACTCAGATTTATGGAGACAGACCACCTCCTAGGTTAGTTACAAAACAGTGGATTATTCTTTTGTTCCTTAGTAGTCAGCATTATTCTGGCACACATGCACAGCCAAGGTTCTGCATTATCAGATTATTCTGTTCTCTCTTCTAATCTAGTTTCTCTCACGGGCCTGGTTTCGCTGACACAACATCCTGATCTGTAGGAGGGCCAGTCTTCTGACCCGGGCTGATCCATCTTTTAGCCATGCCCAGTCTTTCAGCCATGACCATGATAGTTTCCTTGCCTCAGCCCTTTATGCCATAGGGGTCTCAACATCTCCCTGCCTTTTAAAAAAATATTTATTTATTTATGCATACAAGAACTGGGGTACAGGCCAGAGGTGTGGGGGAATGAGAGAATTCACCAGAGTGGAGAACAGAACAGGTGGACTAATGGAAATACACTGCTGAGGGGAACAGCAGGGTGTCTGGAGAGGTCTGCTGTGCCATGTGGGTAACCCTCTGGCTGGAGATCAAACTCGTGCTGCACTGGCTTTGGACAGCTTTATAGGTTGTGTCTCAACCCCTTGCACCAGCAGTGAGGTCCCCTTTTTTTTGTTTTGTTTTTTAGTGTAGCCTTGACATTGACTATGGCAGCAACATTCAGTTGTTTTCACTCCCACATGCTTCTTCCTTTACTTTTGTAGAAGAGGATTTAATGTAACATATGCAAAAAATAAGGATTAGCACAATTAACATGAAGATAATTCCCAAAGCTTTTACATAATTCAGTTAATTTTAATTGGCTAACCCCCATCATTAAATTTACAACATATTTCCCTCCTACTGCTCATAAGCATTTAACAAATGTCCCCTGTGTATTTTGTTGCAAGTGTTGCATTTGCTCAGACATATTTACATTTCCTTGAAACTGTAGCTTAATATGTTTCCATGTAGCCTGAGTCTGATTATATACAAATGGAGTTACACAGATGGATGTACAGGTCCAGTCACAGGGCTAAGACAGTTGGGTCTGTACAGTTTTTAGCTGATCTCTTGACAATTTTACCATCTGTTGTCCTTATAGTTTGTCTCTAAGGTCCATGACATCAGAATAGGAGTTTCGTAGAAGTGTAACAACAAAACACAACAGAGTTGGTGGTGTCTAGGGGGCTTGTTGATGTCCATCATGTCAGCATACAGCAGCCTGAAGGGCATTGAATCTTGATCTGAGGTTCCGGAGAACAGCACAGTCAGTGGGAAGGGTCCTCGTTTCTCCTGTCGGTCTACATAGGTGGCATCCCAGGTGGCAGCTAGATGGCTAATGGCTGGAGCTCTGGAATAAGATGGGTACTTTTCTGCTGGAATCCAAAGTGGTCCTGTAGGTAATGAAACAGTAACATACCCTCTCCCCCATGTTCAGTGTTTTTTTTTAATATTTATTTATTTATGCATACAAGAGCTGGAATACAGGCCAGAGGTGTGGCTGTGTGTGAGAGAGAGAGAGGATTCACCAGAGACAGTGTGGGGAACAGAACATGCTGATTGACCGGAGTACACCACTGAGGGGAACAGTGGGTGAGTCAGGAGAGGTCTGCTGCACCATGTAGGAAGCTCCCTGGCCGACCGGGGGATCCAACTCCTGCTGTGGTGGCTGCAGACAGCTTCATAGGTTGTGCCTTAAGCCCTTGCACCTCCAGGGGTCCCCCATGTTCAATGTTTTAAGGTCCCAGCCAAGTTGTCCCTTGTGATGGGCAGTTATCTGTGACCAAGGGCCTAGGGCTTGGTGTTGCTGTCATAAAAAGCTGCTCCGCTGCCCTGAGGAAGTAGGAATGAGATGTTGCTCAACAGTTGTTAGACCAAAGCAGTTGCAATTCAAGAATTTAAAAGTAAATAAAACGTTGTATATAAGTACCTATAGGCACAAGATTTCCTCTAGACTCCCCTTATTTTTTGTATTTTAAACCCCAATCTCAGGATTTTAGTGTATGCTAGAGAATAACAATCAGCCGTCAGTATTGTCCGTGCGTGTCTAGTATGATAGTCCTTCATTCCTGGAAATTAGTCAGTCCATGGGGGTGGGGGTGAGAGGATTCACCAGAGAGAGTGGGGAGCAGAACAGGATGATCTACTGAAATACACTGCTGAGGGGAGCAGCAGGCAAGGCAGAAGAGGTCTGCTGTGCCATGTGGGTAGCTCTCTGGCCAGCCGGGGATCGACCTCATGCTTCAGTGGCTGGCAATAATTCAGTAATGCTGTCTTTAACACCCTGCGCCACCAGGGAGGTCCAGTTTAACTTTTTTAATAACAAGTTTTCTCCACCTTGACCCAATTTTATACAGTAGTACAGCAAAATATTTGCAAACTAAATCTACTCTCAGACCAATTTACTTATTTTTGCATAAAATCACAAGGCAGAGTAACCAAACAGCAATTCTAGCTAACTTTGCTGGAAAACTCCATATAAGATCACAGTGAACTCTTGACATCTAGTCTTTGTAGGCTTCAGAAACAAAGTTGGTTTCTGCCTGTAGTTTCCTATTCTCCAGGTTACCAGAATATCATTTATATTTTACTATATTATAAAGACCCATTGTATTTTTGTGTACAGTGAATAATATTCTGTATTCTGAATCTTACAGGAACTTCCAGGGAAATGAAATAATGCCCCAAGGAAACATGCATTAGATGAATTATCTTCATAGAGTAAATGCCACATTTGGCCTTGTACGGTGGCAGCCCTGTATGATTAACTGCAATGGCCTTAAAATTGGAAATGTCTGCTAAAAACGTTTTAATGTTTAATACTCAGTGAGTACAAAGTAGATTATTTTATAATAATAAACACTTTCTTTTTTTTTTAAAAGATTATTTATACAAGAACCGGGGTACAGGCCAGAGGCACGGGAGGGTGAGAGGATTCACCAGAGACAGAGCGGGGAAAAGAACAGGCAGACTGATGAAATACACTGCTGAGGGGAGCAGCGGGCGCAACAGGAGAGGTCTGTCGCGCCATGTGGGACCCTCCCCTACTCCCCGGGATCAAACCGGTGCTGTAGAGGCTGCCGACAAATTCACAGTGCGGCACTCAACCACCTGCACCACCAGGGGAAACCTAATAAACACTTTCATTTCACAAACGAAAAGGAAAGTAAGAGGAATCATTTGCATGTCCGGACCTGTGATTTTTTGCATAGCACTCGATCGATATGCATGACTCTTGCCAGGTCCCATAATTTGAGCAGTTTATATTCATATATCTCTATACGTGCACTCCCCTAGAATAAAACTAAAATTTCACCAAGATTTTCATGTGAAACATTGATTTCAAGGTATTAGGGCCTGCAAACATCTTCCAGGCAGATTGAAAGATAATGGTTGTCTTTAGGAATAAATGGAAAATGTGTAAATCAGAGTATTCTATGTATATTAATTATCATTATATGGAAAAAATTATTCATCAATTAAAATGATAGTATTTCATCCTTCTCTATAAATCAAAGGAGATCATTGCTGTCATTTCTTTTTAATACCCAGCAATTCTTAGTGATGAAAAATGTGGCCATCCAATTGCTTAAGTTCAAATTTAAATTATCTTACTTGCTTACTTACTATAGAGTCTTGGGGAAATTATTTTTTTAAAGTTTTTCTTGTGTCCCTAGCTGTGAAATGCAGGTAATAATTGCAATAGCACCTGACTCTTGAATTCAATGAAGGGAAAATACATGTATATATGTGAAAATTCATAACTACACCCAAAACTTAAAAAAAATTACATATTGTTATTTTTCATTTCTTGAACTGTTTAGTCAAATCCAGAAGTTACATCAAATTGTACCACGTTGTTTAATTACCAAGAGTAAAAACTAGTGACTCTTTATAAAAATAGACATTAATAGTACATAGCAATGAAACTGCTCTCTCAATGATTGGAGATCAAGTCAACTTCAAGGAATTCATTGAAAGTAAAACATTAGTAATGGAACTATAAAAATCCACCACTTTTTTCATAATATTCAAAATGTAGTATAATACGGGCTCATCTGGGATTTGAGGCAGTTAAACACGGGAAAAAGGTTGCTTTCACCAGCCGTTTCAAAGATGTCAGGGGAGTCAGATTATCCCAACTGAGGCAATATTATCACCAAGTTCTCTTCCAGAGAACAAGGAAAGGATGGAACAACAAATGCAGAATAGAGATAAAATATACCAGTGACAAATATCATCACCTGCAAGATTCTCCTGCAGACACGAGAGAGTAATAATGGTCTTCCCAGACAGACAAAACCAGAGAAGGGGTTCACTAACACTAGATCTACCCTGAAAGAAATTTTAAAAAGATCTTCTGTATAATTCAAAGAGAAGAAAATCCACAAAAAAGCTGAGCACGGAAATAGACAGAACCAGAAATATTTTATTTATTTATTTGTTTGTTTATTTATGCATATAAGAACTGGGGTACAGGCCAGAGGTGTGTGGGGTGAGCGGATTCACCAGAGAGAATGGGGAATAGAACAGGCAGATTGACTGAAATACACTACTGAGGGGAGCAATGGACGAGTCAGAAGAGGTCTGCTGCGCCATGTGGGATGCTCCCTGGCTGGCTGGGGATCGATCTTGTGCTGCAGTGGCTGCAGATAGCTTCATAGGTTACCTCTTAACCCCTCACGCCACCATGGAGGCCCCAGAATCAGAAAATGAAAGTCAAAGTGGGTGTAGGCTCACAGCTCAAGGTTGAATATTAGAATGGGTACTCTTTAAGTTCCCATATGTTCATTGATTCTGCTACGTCCTCGTCAAAATCCCTTCAGATTATCACAAGCTTCCAGGAGAGCCATATTGCATTCTTTTTCCCCCCAAATATTGGAGCTACTCCTTATTCTAGCCAGCTCCCCCTTCTTCTAGACATGAGTGACAACTAAGGCAATCATGCAGCAGGATAAGTCCTCAGTCTGTGGAAAATAGATGTAGTCAAAATAGAAATGAACATACAAAAGGATGGTTGCATAGTGATTGTTGCTGGAAGCCTGAAAAAACAGTCTCTGTCAGCTGCCTCCTCTGATGATGATCAGATATTTCACAACTAAATTGTCCCTCATTGAAACATAGCTAGAAATAGTGGAGTATGTTTCTCTTGAAATAAGTCTGCAGCTAGTGTCACTTCCAGAAATACTTCACACAGACCCCTGGACTTGGCCTCAACGCCACATTCAATAATTATAAATAGTGAGACCACGCAGCTTAGGGAAAAAAATACAATTCATAATGTAAATATACAGTGTTTGACTTGAAGACCATTGAGCACGCATACATACATACAATGGCCTGGTCACACAGCCAACAAATGTGCAACATGAGACAATAATGGAAACATAAAGGGATATTTGCTGAGTACTCTTATAATTAAAGTTGTGTTAGTGGCACAGATGAAGAAAAGAGTAACATCTCTCACATGATGGACTGAGCTGTCTCTTAAAATACATCATAAAGTAAGAGAAAATGTAACTCAAGGAGAGAAATATAGCCATCGTGTGGAAATAGAAGTTAAAAATTCTAAGTAGAAGAAGACAAAGATTTCATGAAATTCATTTATAAAACTGGGAGCAGGGCCTCCCCTGCTGGCCCAGGCGGTTGAGCACAGCGCTGTGAAGCTGTCTGCAGCTTCTGCAGCGCCAGTTCGATCCGCGCCAGCCAGTGAGGGTCCCACATGGTGCGGCAGACCTCTCCTGTCTCGCCTGCTGCTCCCCTCAGCAGTGTATTTCATCAGTCTGCCTGTTCTGTTCCCCGCTCTGTTTCTGGTGAATCCTCGCACCCTCCTGCACACCTGGCTTGTACCCCAGTTCTTGTATAAATGAATAAATAAATAAACAAACAAACAAACAAACAAATAAATAAATAAATCTTTATAAAAAAAAAAACAACTGGGAGCAGACATTTATTGGAGAGCATTTTTGCAAATATCCCAAAGCAGACAAAAAATGTGTTGTACACCCATTCATGACAAAAGCCCTTGAAATTCTTGGGATACAAGGAACATACCTCAACATCATAAAGGCCATCTATGACAAGCCAACAGCCAGTATCATCCTCAATGGTGAAAAGCTGAAAGCAATTCCATTAAGATCTGGAACAAGACAAGGATGACTACTCTCACCACTGCTTTTCAATATAATACTGGAAGTCCTAGCCAGAGCAATAAGACAAGAGAAAGACATACAAGGAATCCAAATAGGAAAAGAAGAAGTCAAACTATCACTATTTGCAGATGATATGATAATATACATAGAGAACCCCAAAAACTCCACGGAAAAACTAATTCAACTTATCAATCAATTCAGTAAAGTGGCAGGATACAAAATCAACATGCAAAAGTCAGTAGCCTTCCTATACACAAACAATAAATCTGAAGAAGAAGAAATAAAAAAAGCCATCCCTTTTATTATCAAAACAAAAAAAAAATCAAATATTTGGGAATAAATCTAACAAAAGAGGTAAAGGACCTATACAAAGAAAATTATAAAACACTGTTAAAAGAAATAGAAGAAGACACAAAGAAATGGAAAGACATCCCCTGCTCATGGATTGGAAGAATAAACATTATTAAAATGGCCATCCTACCAAAAGCAATATACCAATTCAATGCTATTCCAATCAAAATGTCAATGTCATTCTTCAAAGAAATAGAACAATTATTGATGAGATTCATATGGAATCACCAAAAACCCCGAATAGCCAAAGCTCTACTGAAAAAAAAGAAGGAAATGGAGGCATCACACTCCCAGACTTCAAACTCTACTACAAAGCCATAATCATCAAAACTGCACGGTATTGGAACAAGAACAGACATACAGACCAATGGAATCAAATAGAAAATCCAGAAATAAACCCACAGATTTATGGTCAACTAATCTTTGACAAAGGAGCAAAGACTATGCATTGGAGCAAAGAAAGTTTGTTCAATAAATGGTGCTGGGAAAACTGGGTTGCTACATGCAAAAGAATGAAGCTTGACCACTACCTCACACCATACACAAAAATCAACTCAAAATGGATTAAAGAACTAGACATAAGACCTGAAACCATAAAATACACAGAAGGAAATATAGGTGAAACACTACGTGATTTGCATATCAAAGACACCTTTACAGACACATCACCCAAAGCAGTGATAGTGAAGGCAAAGATAAACAGCTGGGACTACATCAAATTAAAGAGCTTCTGCACAGCAAAAGAGACAATAACAAAATCAAAGAGAAACCCCACCAACTGGGAGAACATTTTTGCACCCAACACTAATGATAAAGGACTGATCACAAAAACCTGCAAAGAGCTGATGAGACTCAACAACAACAAAGAAAATAACCCAGTCAAAAAATGTGCAGAAGAGCTAAAAAGAAACTTCTCTGAAGAGGAAATGCAAATGGCCAACAGACATATGAAAAAATGTTCAACATCTCTTGTAATCAGGGAAATGCAAATCAAAACTACCATGAGATACCATCTTACACCAGTGAGAATGGCACATATTAAAAAAAAAACTAGCAACAACAAATGTTGGCGACGTTGTGGAGAAAAAGGAACTCTCCTACACTGTTGGTGGGAATGCAAACTGGTCCAACCACTATGGAGAGCTGTGTGGAGATTTCTGGACCTACTAAACATAGAGCTTCCATATGATCCAGCAATTCCACTCCTAGGTATTTACCCAAAGGACATAGAAACATCAATTCCAAAGAACACCTGCACCCCTATGTTTATAGCAGCACTATTTACAATAGCTAAGCTTTGGAAACAAACCAAATGCCCAAAAATAGATGACTGGATCAAGAAGATGTGGTACATATACACCATGGAATATTACTCAGCATTCAAAAAAGATAAACACATGCAATTTGCAGCAACATGGATGGCGCTGAAAGGGATCATGCTCAGCGAAATAAGCCAAAAAGAAAAAGAAAAATACCGGATGGTCTCGCTCACAGCAGGAATCTAGAAAACTTAAATAAGGGATCAGGAAAATGAATAACTATAAGAAAGTGAAAATCAAAATCAACAAAAAACTATGAACCAGAGACACTTTTTTGGGAGGTGGGGGCCGGGAGGGGAGGGATTGGGTTCAGAATGGGGCATGTGCAGTTGTATGGGGGAATATAAAAATAAAATTTATTATTTAAAAAAAAAGAAAATACTGGAAGACTTGACATGGGTAGAACTTTGACATAACATGGTAGATTCCCTCTGCCCTCCACCCCCACCAAGTCAAACTTGCCTCTACTTCCCTAATGTGCTACCTCATGATTGCACAGGTGCTCCAAGATTGTACCTCAGGATGTCCCCCTGTGGGGTGCTGGGAACCAAAGCCAGCATTTAACAGTAATGAGAGTCAGCCTTTCCTACAGTTGGAAGGAATCAGGGACACAGAGGTTTAGAAACAATTATCTAGAAAACGGAGAAGGAGACACCCAAAATTGGTCAACACAGATCCAAATATGGAATAAGACAAAAACAATAATTCAAAGACGGGGCCTGAAGAGTTAGGACAAACAGATCAGTCCGAGGGGGAGAACGTGACATGTGATGTTCTTTCCCCACTTGGCTGTCAGAGGGTCCAGTCAGCTCCCGTGGTTCTGAGGAAAAGGCACTGCAGAAACAGGGGCAGTGATTCATAGGCGCTACTTTTAACACATGCTGTGCAGCTCAGCCCAGCCCCGGGCAGGGCAGCACCTCTGACTCCTGCAGAGAAGGTGCTGGTGTGGGGACAGATGTCTGCAGCAGCGCACAAGCAGGTGAGCGGGCAGCCACGTGGTAAGAGCAGACTCCCAGCCTTGCATCTTCTACCCCACTGCCTCCTTCACTGAGAGCAGAGGTGCAAGAGAGGAAGCCCAAGAGAAGACTCCTGGGAAAGTGGTCTGGAAAGGGTTTTTCAGAAAAGGATGTTCAGAGTGTTTCCATGGCTTAGGTCATCGTTGGCCAAAAACCACGTTATTCAATCTTGGATTTATAGCTTTTTCAAAACTTTGCAAATGAAGAGATTTCAGTGCTTTTTAAAAGACCTTAGTCAAAAAAGAATGAAATTCTAACAAGTTTCAACTAATTTATTTTAGCCTTCCATCAGAAAGATGGATATTAGGGAGATGCTAACAAAACTTTTGCTTAACTGGTGAATAAGTGAATGAACACACACCATGGCTCGGTGGAACCAGCTGTTCCATTTTCCATTCATTATAGTTACTAGCTTTGGGGAAGCACCATTTTTCAGCCATGCTGCCTGCACATTAAAAGCAGCCATCACACTAGGTAAAAAAAAAATGTGTTGTATCTTTTCAGGGCAAAAGAAGTTAATAGAAACATAAAAATTACTGTATTTTTTCAGAATTTTTTTTTCTGTACTGATTTGTTATTGATCTTTTGAATATATAAAGGAGTTGGTTTATGGATATCTAACAGCATACCATATTGTATTTCTATGTTTCAAACATTTTTACATGCATCTGTATATCCATTATTGTTCTATAAATAGTCACAGTTTTATTGTAGATTACTCCTATAATCACTTGAAAAGCCCATGTCTACTTTAAAAAAATTCAATTTTAATTAAAGGTATCTGACATAAACATTGTGATATCTGATTTTTAATGTTCTCATTCCTCTCATCATGTGAAAGATTTTCCTAATGTTGACTTTCGGCATTCTTTAGTCTTTGCTGTGTGCCCCGTGGTCACTCATGTGTCCTCTCTTCTCAAGTGAATCTTTTTTCCCTTAAAAGTTCATCACACACAATATAGATGTGTTTGTCTGACATCTTATTTTCATATTTTGTTTTTCCAGAATACTTTCTGTATACTCTTAGGTGTGTCCAATGTAACTAAAAATTACTTTGGACTTATATAAACTAAGAGCTCTCTAGTCTATTCTAAAGGAAAATTGATCTATAAATATTAATCATATATGATTTTACACAACCCATGCCTAGAAAGAAACATTACCAATGGCATTCTTAAAGGAAATAGGAAAAAGTACCCCATTGTCATCTAACCCCTGTTCCATTTCCAAACCCATCTAAATCTTTCTTAATTTCTTTTTTTTTAAGCAAAGTCTTGGACTTTACTTTTAGCCCATAATGTTAGTTTAATTATTATTTTTAATAAAAATTCAGTTTTGAAAGCAAAACATTGTAAATTATTTAAAAATTGTTCTATTTCTAAATGTATTGTACTCTAAATTGCTTCACTATTTCTATTAACATTATTGAGACGTACCAATCTTTAGACAATGTTAAATTTCCAGTTAATTTTTATTTTTATTTTATTTTTTAAAAAGTTATTTATTTATGCATACATGAACTGGGGTACAAGCCAGAGGTATGGGGGTGTGAAAGGATTCACCAGAGACAGAGTCTGGAACAGAACAGGCAGATTGAGTGAAACACCCTGCTGAGGTGAGCAGTAGGGAGTCAGGAGAGGTCTGCTATGCCATGTGGGGAGCTCCCTGGCTGGGGATCGAACACATGCTGCAGTGACTGTGGACAGCTTCATAGGCTGCATCTTAACCCCTTGCACCACCAGGAGGCACCTCCAGTTAATTTTTTTCTGTTTTTTTTAATATTTTATTTTATAAAATTCTTACATCATTTTTCATTTTTGCAACAACCCAAATGCCTGAAAACAGATGACTGGATCAAGAAGATGTGTTGGGCCTCCCTTGGTGGCGCAGCGGTTGACCGCTGGGCTGCAAAGCTGCCCACAGCCTCTGCAGTGCTGGTTCGATCCCTGGGTGCTGGCGAGGGTCCACATGGCACAACAGACCTCTCCTGTGCCTGCTGCTCCCCTCAGCAGTGTCTTTCATCAGTCATCCTGTTCTGTTCCCAGCTTAGGTGAATTTTCTCACCCTCCCATGCTTCTCACTGTACCCAGTGCTTCTATAAATAAATAAATAAATAAATAAATAAATAAATCTTTTTTTAAAAAGTGGTATATATACACAATGAAATACTACTCAGTAATCAAAAAGGATAAATTCATGTAATTTGCAACAACATGGATGGAGCTGGAAGGGATCATGCTCAGCGAAATAAGCCAGAAAGAAAAAGAAAAATACCAGTTGGTCTCACTCATAGCGGGAATTTAGAAAACCTAAATAAGGGACTCTCCAGTTAATTTTTATGTTTTTAAAAAAAATATTTAAATTTTTTTTAAAAGGATTGATTTATTTATACAAGAACTGGGGTACAGGCCCGATGTGTGGGAGGTTGAGAGGTTTCACCAGAGGCAGAGCGGGGTCAGAACAGGCCGACTGATGAAATGCACTGCTGAGGGGAGCAGCAGGCAAGACAGGAGAGGTCTGCCACTCATGCGGGTTTCTCCAAGGCCAGTGGGGCTCGAACTGGTCCTGCAAAGGCTGCAAACAGCTTCACAGCACTGCACTCAACTGCCTGTGCCACCAGGGAGGACCCAGTTAATTTTTAAATTTTTACTTTTTTTTCTCTTTTTTAGTCTTGAATAATAACTTGCTTTAGTAAAATTAATCTCAATCTCTCCTTCAGAAATCCGCAGAACCTGTTCCTTTCACTTTTGCATCTTATATTTCCAAGGTGTGACTTTATGTATTTTGTTACAAGTGAACAGAATTTTCTGAATCATCAGTGAAAATTTAGAAGATTCCTTCTAAACTTTACAAAACTCAGGTTCCTCCCTGGTGGCACAGTGTGTTGAGCACAGCGCTGTGAGTCTGGCCGCAGCCATTGCAGCGTGAGTTCGATCCCCAGCCTGCCAGGGAGCAATCCCCTTGGCACAGCAGACCTCTCCTGACTCGCCTGCTGCTCCACTCAGCAGGGCACTTCAGTCTATCTGCCTCTTCTGTTCCCCACTCTGTATCTGGTGAATCCTCTCACCCCCCACACCTCTGGCCTGTACCCCCACTCTTGTATGCATAAATAAATGAATGTCTAAAAAATAAAATAAACTGTACCAAATTTATCTATCTATGTTTCTACTCTCTACCAGTTAACCTATCATCAATTGATTGACCAATCTAACCATACATCCCTCTATCATAAATCAATCAATGATCTATCTAGTGTTTTCACTTTGCATTTTGTTTTTCTTCTCTTGTACAGGCACAACAACAGTTTTTATGTTGATTTTCCATTGGTTATGATCCCTAATTGCAATTTTGTTTTGTCTTTAATTAATTTGTATTTTTGTCCTCAAAATGATGTGAGATTTGTCTCAAGCAGATTCTCAATGTCTGTGATTCACCTGGATGTTTTAATTCTGTTGCTTTCTTGTGATCATGTCTGTAAATTGTACAATAGCATTCACATCTTAATTCCGTTCATGCATAATCTTTGCATTACTTTCTATGACTTTATCATTCCTAAGAGTACTTTTGGAGAATTTCTGAGAAAATGAGTTGGTTTAGCCTGCAATTTCATTTTGTTTCTGTTGAAAATCATCCATCACATGTTATTCATCTCTATATGTCTGACATATCCTGTTTTCCATTTCTTCAGTGACTGTACTTGAAAAAGAACTGTATCTTTTTTGAATGCTGAGTAATATTCCGTGGCGTATATGTACCACATCTTCTTGATCCAGTCATCTATTTTTGGGCATTTGGGTTGTTTCCATAGCTTAGCTATTGTAAACAGTGCTGCTATAAACATAGGGGTGCAGGTGCTCTTTGGAATTGATGTTTCTGTGTCCTTTGGGTAAATACCTAGGAGTGGAATTGCTGCATCCTATGGAAGCACTATCTTTAGTAGGTTGAGGAATCTCCACACAGCTCTCCATAGTGGTTGGACCAGTTTGCACTCCCACCAGCAGTGCAGGAGAATTCCTTTTTCTCCACATCCTCGCCAACATTTGTTGTTGCTAGTTTTTTTAATATGTGCCATTCTCACTGGTGTAAGATGGTATCTCATTGATTTGCATTTCCCTGATTACAAGATAAAAGCATGAAGTTTGCAGCAACATGGATGGAACTGGAAGGGATCATGCTCAGCAAAATAAGTCAGAAAGAAAAAGAAAAATACAGGATGGTCTCACTCATAGCAGGAATTTAGAAAACCTATAAATAAAGGACCAGGAAAAAGACTAATTAATACAATGTAAAAATCAAAATCAACGGGCCTCCCCGGTGGCGCAGCGGTTGAGTGCTGGGTTGCCAAGCTGCCTGCAGCCTCTGCAGCACCAGTTCGATCCCCAGCTGCTCCCTGGCCACTGGAGGAGGGTCCCACATGGCGCGCAGACCTCTCCAGCCGCCCGCTGCTCCCCTCAGCAGTGCAATTCGGTTCTTCTGTCTGTTCTGCTCCCCACTCTGGCTCTGGTGAATTATCTCAACCTCCTGCGCTTCTGACTGTACCTAGTGCTTGTATAAATAAATAAATAAACAACAAAAAAAAACAAGAGTTCTCCTTAAAAAAAAAATCAAAATCAACAAGCAACTATAAACTAGAAACACAATAAGGTGGGGGGAGTGAAGGAGGGAGGAAGAACTAGGGTCAAAATAAGGAAGGGGTGCAATTGTATGGGGAATATAACAAAAATGATAATGCATACATTGTGCAAAAATGAAAAATGATGTAAGAATTATATAAAATAAAATATTTATAAAACAAGAAAAAAAAACTGTGTAAAATTAATCTTGTTGCTGTGTTTTTCTTTCCCTTTGCTCATCTGTGAAGAGATGCAGTTCTCTGTATGCTTATCCTAAAAATATTGTCATTACAATTGAATATATTCTTCTTCCTGCTTAGATATGTTATTTTTAATATTTCTCATAGAAATGAAAATAGGTGATCTCAAGGTTGATATTTTACATATTGTATTTCATTCTTGGATTGTCTTGTTTTTATGGGAGAATAAATCAGGGCAAAAAGAAAGTCAACACACTGGGAACTGTTCTGGAATTACCATTTCTATGCTTGTCTAAATTTAATGATATTTGCATACAGCCCCCATAAGATCAAAGCATGCTCTGTCTGGTTGTGGGGCCCTCTGAAAATGACTTTCTCTTGATTAGCACTTTTTTCATGGCATATATGTTCTTACAAGGTCTGAGTCCTTGACCAGGGCTGCTTTCTATTCTCTTGTAGGTTCTATTTTTCAGGTAGAGTGGATATCATCAGAGTTTTATGTGCTGTATTTGTTTCTTTTAAAAAAAAAATATTTATTTATTTATACAAGTACTGGGTACAGTCAGAGGACAGGAGAGTGAGAGAATTCACCAGAGCGGGGAACAGAGCAGGCAGACTGACAAAATACACTGCTGAGGGGAGCAGTGGGCGCAGCCAGAGAGGTCTGCACACCATGTGAGACCCTTGCTGGCAGCCAGGGATCAAACAGGCTCTGCAGAGGCTATGGGCAGCTTTGCAACCCAGCACTCAACCGCTGCGCCACCGGGCAGGCCCCTATATTTGTTTCTTAAAATCAAACAAAAACAATGAGAAATCAATGTTAAGACAAGGTGGAAGCTAATGACCAGTCCTGACTGACTGATTCACCCATTTATTCTATTTTCAAGAAGATATACACTTTTATACATTACAAAAATGTTTTCATTCTTTTGTTTTAGAGATATAATTCCTCTTTAATGTAAGTACAGTACAATATGAATCAACTATGCTAAATGTTAGAATAAAAGTTATTTTCACTAAGTAGACATGCTATTCAAGGTCAGGGAATTGTTCTCACCTTTCATGACATCTGGGTTTACAAATGATGAAGTGTGAATTTATAAGGTAAGCTATTAAAAGTGCTTTGAGGAAATAATGAGTTAATCCAGAGATAAGGATATTTTCTCCTGTGTAGTCTCTTCCTATCAAAATTTAGAGTAAATTGACAGTTCAGAGTCCTCTCTGATGGCATAAGGGGTTAAGTCTCAGCACTATGAAGCTATCCGGAGTCACTGCAGCACAAGTTCCATTTCAACCCAGGGAGCTGACCCACATGGCACAGCAGACGTCTCCTGTCTCACCTGCTTCTCCCCTCAGCAGTGTATTTCAGTCCGTCTGTCTGTTCTGCTCCCTACTCTGTCTCTGGTGAAGCTTCTCAAAGCCCTGCAATGCCCCACAGTACCCCTCTGGCCTGCATCCCAGGTCTTGTATGCATAAATAAAATACCAATCTTTTTTTAAGTTTTTTATTTTATTTTAAAAAAATATTTATTTATTTGTACAAGCACTGGGTACAGTCAGAAATGCAGGAGGGTGAGAGAATTCACCAGAGCCAGAGCGGGGAGCAGAGCAGGCTGAAGGACCGAAGTACACTGCTGAGGGGAGCAGCGGGCGGCAGGAGAGGTCTGTGTGCCATGCGGGACCCTCCTCCAGTTGCTGGGAACAGACGAGGATCGAACTGGTGCTGCAGAGGCCGTGGTCAGCTTCGCAACCTAGCGCTCAATTGCTGCGCCAGCCAGGAGGCCCAGTTTTTTTTTTTTAAAGTTTGATTTATTTATACAAGCACTGGGGTACAGGCCAGAGGCACGGGAGGGTGAGAGAATTTACCAGAGACACAGCAGGGAGAACAGGCAGAAGGACCAAAGTACACTGCCGGCGGGAGCAGCAGGCGAGAAAGGAGAGGTCTGGTCCGCCATGTGGGAATCTCCCTGGCCAGCCAGAAATAGAACTCTTGCTGCAGAGGCTGTGGACAGCTTCATAGTGCTGCGCTCAACCAACTGCACAACCAGGTAGGTTCCTAAAATATAAATCTTGGCCCTCACCTGGTGGCGCAGGGGTTGAGCGCTGGGCTGTGAAGCTGCCCGCAGCCTCTGCAGCGCAGGTTTGATCCCCAGCCACTGGGGAGGGGCCCACATGGCGCGCAGACCTCTCCCGTTGCGCCCACTGCTCCCCTCAACAGTGTATTTCGTTACTCTGCCTATTCTGTTCCCTGCTCTGGCTCTGGTGAATCATCTCACCCTCCTGCGCTTCTGACTATACCCAGTGCTTGTATAAATAAATAAACAAATATTTTTTTAAATAAATAAAAATAAATCTTTAAAAAAACCCACCAGTACATCCTATACAAGATCAAAGACCCACAGTAGATTATGCTTTCACACTTGCTGTTCTCTGACCCAGGCTGATGGCCCTGAAGTGCAGAAGAATGTTCCCTCACAGGGGATGGTGTCATATGAGGACGTGGCTGTGAACTTCATCTGGGAGGTGTGGCGGGACCTCAGTGATGCTCAGATGACCCTGTACCGGGATGTGATGCTGGAGACCTACAGTCCCTGGTGTCACCAGGCAAGGAAACACCTTTGTAATCCTCAAGTGTATCCACTGTCTTCTACACTGTTAAATATATGCATAGTCTTCCATCTGCTTTTGTCATTTATCCAAAACTGAAGCGTATGCAACTTGATCAAGGACCAAAATTGTTTTTTTTTTAAGTTTTATTTATTTATGCATACAAGAACTGGGGTACAGGCTAGAGGTGCGAGGATTCACCAGAGACAGAGTGGGGAACAAAATAGGCAGACTGACTGAAATACACTGCTGAGAGGAGCAGCATGCAATACAGGAGAGGGTCTGCTGCACCATGTGGGTGGCCCCCTGTCTGGCCAGGGGTTGAACTCCTGCAGCAGGAGCTGCGGATAGCCTTGCAGTGCTGTGCTTAACCACTTGCCCCACCAGGAAGGCCCTAAAATTGTTTTTTTGTTTAAGTACATTGTGTTAATAATGTTGAGGTGAGCATCAGCTTGGAGGAGGGAGCAGAGCCAATGACCATAAAGAACCCCAAAACCAGCACTTCTCATGTCAGTCAATGTACATCTTTCAGGGAGGCTGGAAGGAACTGAGACTGGCAGACACTGACCATATGGAGCTACTTATCCCAATCCCCAAACCTTGGACAGTTTGTCTGCCTGAATCAGACGTGTTCATCAGTCAGTTTCAATTATGACTCTTGTCAGTCTTCCCCTAGTTTTTGAATGGTGGTTAATTTTCATAGACCTGTCCGGTGTCTCCTTCCTGACTGTTCTCTAACTTTTTCTGCATTAGGCATGTTTTCCATATTTGCAATATTCCTGCATTCTCAATGGACCATTTTTGTTCAGGTATTTTCCTCAGCCATTTGTTTATTCTTTCAGCACGTTCATGGGAAGTGTTAGACGCTGGTAAATTTTGTATTTGTGAAATACTATAATCAAAGAAATGTTCTGTGCTTTATTGAAATTATGTTCTGTGAGGAAGGAAAATGCAATAAATAAGTATATCAAATTGTGAGATAAAGCCAAAGAGAATGTTTAGCTAGGATGAGAGAAAACCATGGAGGTTATTTCAGAGTGCGTGCTTTCAAGGCTTAGTTATGGAGATGGAGTCTTCTCATTGTCGAGCTCTAGTTTGAGATGAATTGCATTTTGACATGCACTGTATATAGTTATATAATCTATCTGGGTTAGAGGTTGTGCCTGTCTGTTGAAGGTATATTTATTTAATAGCTGATGAACTCAAATGTGATAGAATGAGAGGGGATTGAATAGAATGTTACTTAGAATATGAATAGTCTTCCAACGATGAGTTTTGTGACCCCACTCACACCAGAAACTATGAATTGAAGAGCACCCAGCAAATCGTGAAGCAGAAAAAGGGATGATCAGTGACACAGGAGAGGAAACTGGAGAATGTAGTTTCTAAAGCCATGGAACCCAGAGTTTCAGGTTGGGGGGCTCACATCTTGGCAGTTTGCAATGTGCAGTTATATATGCTCCTGTGGGAATCACTGGGAAGAAAGCAAAAGAATAAGATACATACTTGGGACTCCAATTATGTAAGTATGAGATAGCTAAAACTAAAATACTAGATAAAATGTTCCAGTGCCATGAATTATCATATTGAAACACTCGTTCCGAGGAGTGGAGTGAAACTATCAGGAGTGATGATCTCAGAGTATATAAAAATTGCTTTTTAATGGTGACTAACACGGTCTGGATTGCAGAAGTTACGGTTGGACAAAAGGGTGAGTCAGAGTTTTCTATTTCTCTCAAGGTTCTGAGAAGCCTGTATTGTAATGTTTAATTAAGAATTTCCTGTAATGGGGGCCTCCCCGGTGGCGCAGCGGTTGAGTGCTGGTTTGGAAGCTGCCCACGGCCTCTGCGGCGCCACTTAGATCCCCGGCTGCTCCCCGGCCATGGGAGGAGGGTCCTGCATGGTGTGCAGAACTCTACTGCCACCCGCTGCTCCCCTCAGCAGTGTACCTCGGTCCTTCTGCCTGCTCTGCTCCCCGCTCTGGCTCTGGTGAATTCTCTCACCCTCCCGGGCTTCTGACTGTACCCAGTGCATGTATAAACAAACTAACAAACAAATAAATAAATAAATAAAACATGCCTCTTAAAAAAATAAAATATAATAAAAAAAAGAATTTCCTGTAATGTCTCTCCCCCCTTTCCCCCGCAATGATAATGATGTGACTTTAAAAAAAGAAAATAAAAAGAACCCAGATGACTATGGCCTGTGCCAAGGAGAAGTAAAAACTGAAGAAAAGTAGAAGCAGAATCCTTATTTTCAAAGCGATAGTCTTGCTGAGGTGACTAAAACATGCCCCTCACTCACATCTGATAAATAGATTTTCCAGGAAAGTGATGACATCTAGAAAGCATTGTTGTTCAAAAAGTCACATAGTTATAGGAACAACAGTAGAATGCAGGCTAAATGGTAGATTAAATGCTACTAGCTGTCATCTTCATCTAGAGTTAATTGAATATGTTTACCAACTATTTCTTCATAAATATAAAAAGTCATGCAATATGAAAGACACATTACTGATTGCTTTTCAACCTGTTTTGGCCATAGGAAATCTATTCTTTTAGTGTTATATAATTTGTTTGGGTTAGAAATTTCAATCAGAAAATCAAAACCAGGTACTCTGTTTTGTTTTGTGTTGTAGTAAAGCAACTTTGTGCCTTTATATTAACATTCACAGGAAACATTTAGATGTTCACAGAGATGGTTATTTTTATCTTTTATTTTATTTTTTTATTTTTAAAAATTTATTTATTCATACAAGCACTGGGCACAGTCAGAAGCACAGGAGGGTGAGAGAATTCACCAGAGTCAGTGCAGGGAGCAGAACAGGCAGACTGACGAAATACACTGCTGAGGGGAGCAGCGGGCATGGCAGGAGAGGTCCGTGCACCATGTGGGACCCTCAACAGCGGCTGGGGATCAAACTGGCACTGCAGAGGCTGCAGGCAGCCTCACAGCCCAGCGCTCAACTGCTGCGCCAACAGGAGAGGCCCGGCGAGGCCTTATTTTTATCTACTTTTAGATGTCCATACTGTGGAGTACCTGATTAAAGCAAACCATCCAAATCAGGACAGACTTTTGAGGCAAGTTGTTGTTGCCAACAGCAAAACATCAACCATGGAGGAACTTTGGGAAAACAAATTATTTGGATTCAAGTCATAGTTTGAACCTTAATATCAGAAATGGAAACGTTTCAGCATCGATGCCTGAGAATTTTGCTGTATGTAAGAACATGTTTATCCCTGCTGAGCCTCATGAGATGCGTGCTACAAAGAAACTTGAGGGCTTTAGTATGACTAGGGAAACTGTAAGGTATCCTGAGCACTATAGTCATCAGATGATCCCACCTTTTCAGCACCCTTTTCACTTACCTGAACAAGGGATAGCCTTCGACAAAGAAGCAATATTCTTTACACATCGAGGTGCTCTTATGGGACAGACTGCCTGGAAATACAATGAATGTGAGCATACCTATGATATGGTACCTTTCATTGGTTAAGATAAAACTCAAATAGGGGAGACTCCCTGTACATGTAACAAAAGGAGGAAATGTATTGATGAGAAACCAGTACATTTGACTCATCAACATTTTGAAGATGAACAGCATACATGTAATGAAAGTGGGGGTAAACTCAGCTTCAATTTCATGTCAGTCAGCTTGAGAGAACTCTGTTAGAACAGAATATTTTTTAATATAATACATGTGAAATGTTGTCTGAAATGTCTTTTTACTGAGCATGAGAAAATACAAAGAGGTGATAAACCTTCTGAAACATCTGATATTTCCTTACACAAAAGGTATCAGGGAAGTGTCACTACAAGTTTCTTTGGCTATAAAGAAAGTGGGAAACCTTTCTCCTGGAAGACAGACCTCAGTGTACATCAAAACTCATAAGGGGGCATCCCCAGTGGTGCAGCAGGTTGAGCACAGTGCTGTGAAGGTATCTGCAGCCTCTGTAGTGCCGGTTTGATTCTGGGCGGGCCAGGGAGATACCTACATGGTGCCTGTAGGGGCAGGATGGGCACTGAGCAGGTTTTCTGATCCAGCATAACGGGTAAAGGAAAGTCCTGGAGCCCTTGGTGGCTTTCTCAGGCTTTTATTGAGCTTTCTCATGTAGTGTGGCAAACAGGTACATGGCAGGCAGAGATTCCCTGGGGGCCAGGAGGCCAGAAGGCCTCCAAGCTCCCAGCAAGTCTGGGCTTCTCTGACTTCCTTTCTACCCTTCTCTCTCCTGCCTCTTCTGCTTTTCTGCTTCTGCTTCTCTTGGTGACTCTCTCAATACTCATCCCACGGCCCACAGAAGTAAATAAGATAGTTTGCAATAATGTAACACTATAGGTGCCTCCTCAAGCAGGGGTGATCCTAATTGTGTGAGGGCAGAAAAGCCTGAAAAACCATTTACCCTGCAGTGCAGGCAGACCTTTCCTGTCTCTCCTCCTACTCCACTCAGCAATGTTTCCAGTCAATCTGCCTGTTCTGCTCCCTGCTCTTGTTCTTTCTGGTGAATACTTTCACCCTTCCCCTGGCTGGGATGTACCCCAGTTCTTGTAAAATAAATAAATCTTAAAAAAATTCACACAGGCATGAAGCATTATAAATGTAAAGGATGTAAGAAATCATTCTGTCACAAGTCAGGCCTGAGTGTTCATCAGACAACTCATACACCAGAAAAACCCTATGAAAGTCCAAAGTGTAAGAAAACGTTCTACCGGAAATCACTCCTCTTTGTATATCAGGGAAGTCACACTGGAAAGGAACTCTATGATAGTCAAGAGTGTAGGAAAACTTTCTCCTGGAAATCAACCCTCATGGAACATGAGAAGCGCTATGAATATCTAAAGTGTAAGAAAACATTGTACAGGAAATCACACCTCATTGTACATCATAAACTCACACTGGAGCCAAACCCTATGAATGTCGAGAGTGTAGATAATATTCAATATGATGGTTGAGATATAATTATTTTTGTGTACTTTTTATCAGTCACACTTGGGATATTATGAAGTGGGGATGAATGTAACACAGCTCTAATTCACTCCATTCCCTGGCTTTCTCCCCTTGTGTGTGTGAAGTCATGTGTTCGCTTTTTTGCTGCCTCAAACATCTGAGAGATTCTCCTAGTAGATGGATTTGTTCTTGTCTATCTTGCAGATAAATTTAGGACAGTACTGTGCCATGTATCAAGAACCTCTGAATGGAGGTGATGCTTCTAGTTGACCCAAAACATTGATTTAAATCACCAAGATGAGGGCCTCCCCGGTGGCGCAGCGGATGAGCGCTGGGTTGCGAAGCTGCCCGCCACCTCTGCTGCGTCGGTTCCATCCCTGGCTGCTCCCCGGCCACCAGAGGAGGGTTCCATATGGCGTGCAGACCTCTCCTGCCGCCCGCTGCTCCCCTCAGCAGTGTACTTCGGTCCTTCTGCGTGCTCTGCTCCCCGCTCTGGCTCTGGTGAATTCTCTCACCTTCCTGTGCTTGTGACTGTACCCGGTGCTTGTATAAATAAATAAATAAATCTTAAAAAAAATAATAAATCACCAAAACGAGTATGGCCTTCATCGTTGGCATAAATGTCAGACATAGGAACATGCTGGATTTCAAATCATTTCATCAATTTCTCCTTATGGAAATATGCTGACAGCTGATTAAAATCCTGATGTATCTTCATGGTAGTAATAGGGATCAGGACTATTATTTAACATTTCCAAAAGAAATCTTCACAGGCATATGATGAAAGAACAGGTGACTTTCCAAAAACAGAGCATAGAGTTGTGTGTGTGCACATTAGCTAAGTAATGAGCCTCTGTGTTGACCACCAACAATGGGATTCAGGATTCAGAATGGAATCTTAAATGCCTGCAACTTGATTTTGACCAAAGTGCATACACTGGTAGCTGAACTAAGTATGTTTTAATAAAGCTGATTTTTTAAAAAAAATTACTTATTTATGCATATAAATCAGAGGTTGAAGCCGAGGTTGGGTTGGGGCGCTGGTGAGAAGATTCACCAGAGACAGAGTAGGGAGTAGAACAGGCAGATCTGCTGAAATGCACTGTGAAGGGGAGCAGCGGACCAGACAGGAGGGTTCTGCTGCACCATGTGGGTCTGCTCCTTGCCTGGGGATCGAACTCATGCTGTTGTGTCTAGCGACAGCTTGATACCACTAAGACTTTGACCCTTCTGCCACCAGGAAGGCCCATAAACCCGACTGATTTTTATGTGAATATCCTCAGGTATATTTGATAACTTTATTTGTAATTTTTTTTTTTTGCATAGAAGAACAAGAATGTAGGCCAGTGGTGCCGTTGGTGAGAGGATTCATCAGCGACAGAGTTAGGAGCTGAACAGGCAGAGTAAATGAAATACACTGCGAAGAGGAGCAGCGGGCATGAAAGGAGAGGTCTGTTATGCCATGTGGGTCAGCTCCCTGGCCTGGATCAAACTCAGGCCTTAGCAGTAATAAGGGTGAGACTTAATTTCTAGGCTACCAGGGAGACCCTGATTACATTATCCTTCATTAACATTAACCAATTCCTCCTTGTTCAAGGATTTGGTAAACTATAGGAACAATAAACTGATTGTCAACACAGTGTCAGGCTCCATTCACACAGGCCTCAAATCTCAAATAGTTTTGATTGTATTTTGCAACAATTACACTTTTGTCTGTTTAGTAACAGTGGACGTTGTAATGTGTATATTGATAATTATGTAGAAGTATTGTCAAGAACTTTCGTCCAACACTCCATGGTACCCTCATAGAGGATCTTGCTACATTGCCTCAATCACACCCTGAAGAATCACAAGTACATATAATTTCTTTACATGAGCTCATTTGCACATATTGGCAATGGTAGTCCCTCACAGGCCCTCCCCATGATTGGCCCTGGACCTCCACAGAGTGGGCAATAGTCTTACTGTTTTAGGTTTACCTCAAATAATATAATCTCAGTTCAGAAAAGTTGAAGCACTCCAGTTAGGTAGCCTAATACATTCACATGCCCCATTTCCTGCAACTCTCTCCTTCTGAACTCTGACGCATCCATATAGCTGCACAAGGTATGAGTGGACATTTATCAGTGTCTCTGTGTCATAAATTCCTCTATTTCCATTCCTTGTCTGGTCTTCTGTTCAACTGTGACTCTTAAAAATTTCTACTTTAACTAGTCACATGTACAATGAGAAGCAATGCCTCGGCAATTCTCAATCAGGACCTATAAAATCGTACCCTATTTAACAGTCCATTTTCATGGCCTATACAATGAACACTCTCGTGGCTGTGATACATGTTGAACGCTACATGTAAATATATTAGGAGGCATTATTTAGGAATGACAGAATGTGTGGGAAGAGAGTGTGTGTCTCTGGGCCTGATGTCCGTCACAGGCAGGCAGTGCTGGTAGTGGGTCACGCAGCAATTTCTTAGTTTTTGGTCAGGATGCAGTAACTCTTAAAATCTGTCTGGCAGGATGGAAAATGTCGTTAAAAGCCCATTTAGCGAGAAATGAGGAGACTACGTGAAAGGTTCAACGCGGTAAGAAAAGGAGAGCCAGGCTAAATTTCTCAAAGGGAGGGAAAGTTTATTGCGCCCGGGGCGGACCTCACAGACCCAAGGTGGGGGTCAGTGGAGTCGCGCATGTTGTTAGGGGGAAGCAGGGTTTTATAGGGTGAGGAGAGGTCAGGTGGGTAGTTGGGCTCCTATGGCGGGAAAAGTTTGTAGGGCAGGTAGAGGTTTTTTGTTTGAGAAGAGACTCGTGGGGGGAGGGGGGAGGCTCATTGTCTGAGTCCTCCAGGCAGGTATCCACATTCCTGCCCCCCAGGTGGGCTTCCTGGTTGGCTCCTGCATTCAGGCCTCCTGCATGGACCTTTCACTGGGAGCCCCTCAAACTCAGACCTTTTTTAAGATACAGGTGGAAGGACCCTGGCTCAGCCTGGAGGCCTCCAGCAGCTCCAAGCCCTCACACTGTAAGATGTTAAAGGACTAAACATAGCAAGACAGCAGCCATTTTAAGGAAAACGACCATTTTAAAGAGCACAGCTGTCCGTTGCAGGGTAAAACCACAAGAACCACAAGGCCAGGGTGAACGAAACTTAAAGGCTGCCAAAGAAAGGTACACAATCAGATTGAACTTGGTCCCCATTGTTTGAAAGGTCCCCTTTTTTCTGCTGTAACAGAGTATAAAAAACAACTTGTCACCCTTAAAGAGGTCCTTCTCTCAACCTGATGAGACTGCTGTGTCAGTACACCAGGCAGAGTCGGGCCCTAGCTTAAGCTAGCAATAAAGCCTTTTTGCTTTTGCATCTCTGGCTCCGTGTAGTTTTTTTGGGAACCCTGGAAGGAGTTGAGGCGCCAACTCCTAACAACATGGTGCATGGAGAGAATGGGGTCTGAGGGCACAGAGTCCCATCTGGGAGCCTCCAAACCTGGTTTCTCACTGGCGCCCAGAAAGGCAAAGCTACAACACAAGAAAGGCCTTCACATGGGTTTATTCAAGATGCTGTCCAGGGAGTGCGCCCTACACACCCTCCTGGGGTGCAGCTCCCCAAGCGCAGGGAGAGAGCAGAGTAAGAGGAACCCACTTCTCTGGCATCAAAACACGCTCCTCCTTTTCCTCGCCAAACAGACTCGGTTCCAGCGCGCCGGGCGGTCTGTGAGGCCGCGCCCACGTGGCTCCACCACCCAATATGTCCCTGAGCCCCACTGGGGGAGGACGCGCGCCCTGACGCTCCCGGACGCACGGCGCGCGGGATTGTGGGAAATGTAGTCTCCTGAGGACACGCGGTTCCCGCCCAGGGCTCCGCCCAGGGGCGTCCTGCCTCGCCGGCCTCGTCTGCGCAGGCGCGGCCCCACGTACTCCCCGTCTTTCCCGGGGCCCCAGGGCCTCCGCGGTCGCTGCTCCCCGCCCCCCCCGCGGGTTGCGAGCGGCCTTGTCGCCGAGGCTGGGCTTGGGGTGAGGCTGAGGACCCGCGTGCGGGAGCGGGGGGCAGGCGCGGCGGGGAGGCGCCTGGGGAGGCCTGAGGCGGGTGAGGGGGGCCCGTGGCCCGGAACAGGCGCCGGGAGGGTCCGCCGGGGCGAGGCTGGGGGCGAGGGGAGCGGGGTCCCCGCCCTGGACACGGGCGAGCCCCCCGACGGCCGCCCCTCCGCGTTTCCGGGAGTTCCGTGCGCTGTGACGCCCTGGGACAGCTGTCGTGGGCTGAGGAACCCCCCGCCACGTGCGCCCGCCCCGGGTGTGGCTTCCGCGGGCCCCCGAGCATTTTCTCCCGGAGACCCCCAGCTCACCCTGGAGCACAAGCGCCATTTCCCTCCGGACGCGGACGGGGCTGCGTTCCGGGGTCTCGCGTCCCTCGCGGCGTGGCCCGAGGACACGCGGGCTGCGGAGGTCCCGGGCCCTGACCGGGCCGGCGCGTAAGAGTTTCCAGTCCTTTGTGCCCGTTTATCGTGGCCGCCGCCCCGCCGCGTGCCTGGCCGGTACCCCGGGTCTCCCCAGGAGGACGGTGTCCCGGAGGCCAGACCCCTGGGAAAGTGCTTTTCCTCCCGTGCGTGTGCGCCCTCTTTCCCTTGGGGGGACACCCCAGGCACATCCAGGGCATGGGCACCGGGGTGTACGAGGACATGAAGCCGGGCTCTCGGAACCATTCCTGGGCATGTCCGTCTTGCCAAAGAAGTGCATAAGGCGCATCGTTTCCTTTGAAATTGTGTCCAATGGTTTTAATACTTTTTTTTATATTTTTTTAAGATTTATTTTTTTGTTTGTTTATACATACAAGCACTGGGTACAGTCAGAAGCGCAGGAGGGTGAGAGGATTCACCAGAGACAGAGTGGGGAGCAGAACAGGCAGAAGGACCGAAGTACACTGCAGAGGGCAGCAGTGGGCGAGACAGGCGATTTTTGCTGCGAGATGTGGGATTCTCCCGGGTTGGCCGTCGGGGATCAAACCCGTGCTGCAGAGACTGCTGACGTTTCACAGCGCTGGGCTCCGCCCCCTGGGCCACTAGGGAAAGCCCTTTTTAAGTGATTAATCATCTTTGAAACTTTTGTTTAGTTCTTCACGTGGACTACTAGTCAGTCTTAGGAATCATCACTTTTTATTAACTTACGATAAATGGTAAACCCAAATAGTATTAATAATGGACTAGTGGGTCCTTTCCTGCTCCTTCTCAGAGTGTGAGCACAGCTGTCACGCGCAGTGACTCTGGTCTCTCCCAGGCGGTGTGTGGAGCGCTCTGGACAGGAGACTCCAGGACCCGGGACCAGCTGCCTCCGTCCTTTCCTGCAGGACTCCATCACCTCTCCCAGCGCCGCCTCCAGAGTCCTCTGGCATCTTTGAGAGCAGTGGACAATGGATAAATCTCTGGTGAGTGATTTGTTTTCTTTAGCTTAGCTGGGCAGTTGGGAACAGTGCTGCTCTTCTCTAGGTGTGGATGAATCTTGTAATGAGTTTTCACGTTGGGGTAAATAACTTATAGAAGTATTGCTGATCATATGGCATTTCTATTTTTATTTCTTTAAGAAATCTCTGCACCGTTATCTGCAGGGACTGTACTGCTCTAGTGGCTCAAACTCATGCTGCAGTGACTGGGAATAGCCTCCTAGCATTGTGTCTTAACCCCTTGCACCACAAGGGAGGCCCGAATACATTATCAATTTTGGAATGAACTCCTTGTCAGATGTGTGACATGCAAATATTTTTTTATATTCTATAGGGTGCCTTTCTGTTTCTATGCTGGCTTCTTTTGAGTTCCAAAAGCTTTTAGGTTTGGTGTTGTCCCACATGTTGAATTTTGCTTTTCTTTCCCTTGGTGTTGGGGTTGTGTTCCCTAATGCATTTTGTAGCAGCTGTCCTATAGTGTACCCCTTATTTGCTTTCAGTACTTCATGCTTTGGGCTCTTATGTCCAAACGTTTCAGCCATTTGGAATTAGTTTTCTGTATGGAGTTTTGAATGTGTCTTGCTTCTTAGTTTTGCAAGTCACTATACATGTTTCCTGAAACCATTTTTCAGGAAGATATATTTATGCATGGAAGAACTGAGGTGTAGACCAGATGTTCCGGGCTTGAGAGGGTCCACCAGAAAGAAAGTAAGGAGCAGAGCACATAGATCCACTGCAGTGCACTGCTGAGGGAAGCAGTGAGGGAGACAGGTGAGGTTTGCTGTGCCACATGTGAGTCAGCTCTCTGGCCTGGAATGGAGATGCTGTATCTATAGCACTGACTCTTAGCCCCTTGGCCGCCAGGGGTCCCCATCCCAGTATTACTTATTGAAGAGGCTGTCTTGTCTGAATTGTATGATTTTAGCTCCTTTGTCCAAGATGAACTCTTCGTATTTATAGTATTTGCTTTCTGGGTTTTTAATTGCCTTCCATTGCTCTGAGTTCTGGTTTTGTTCCAGTAAAATAATGTTTTCATTACCATTGGCATTTAATATATTTTGAAGTCAGGAAGAGTGATCGTTACATTTCACTTTTTCTCTCAAGATTTTTTTTTTTTTTGCTATTTGGGACCTTCTGTGGGTTCACATAAATGCAGTGATTGTTCTCTTTCCTTACAAAAAACCCCCTTGGTATGTGGATAAGTATTAGTTCTGTAAATAGCTCTGGTCAATAAACCATTTATGGTGTTAATTCTTCCCACCTAGGAGCTCAGGACATCTTTCTATTTCTTCATATATTTTGTTTCCTTTACTAGAGTTTTATAATTCAGTGTTCAGGTCCTTCACCTCCTTTAACTTTTTTTTTTAAGATTTATTTATTTATGTATACAAGAGCTGGGCTGCAGGCCAGAGATATGGCAGAAGGGGTTGTTTGAGAGGATTCACCAGAGACAGAGTAGGGAGCAGAACAGGAAGACTGACTGAAATACACTGCTGAGGGGAGCAGCAGGCGAGACAGGAGAGGTCTGCTGCGCCATTTGGGTCACCTCCCTGGCCGGGGATCGAACTCATGCTGCAGTGGCTGCAGATAGCTTCAGAGTGCTGCCTCTTAACCCCTTGTGCCACTAGAGAGGCCCCTCCTTCTTTAACTTGAATGAAATAATCACAGCTATTTCATTCTTTTTGGTGTGAATATCAATGGAAATGCCAGTCTTTTCACACACATTCTCTTCATAACTTGTTTATACTTTCAGAGAAATAAACAAATTTTATCATGTATTCAGTTGTAAAAAGTGATAACATAGTTCAACATATATAATGGACACCAAGGGTTCAAATATGATTGTTTTCTTGTTGTTCTGCTTGGTATTTGATCATTATTTACAATTTCCTTCCAGTCTTTCAGGTCAGTCTACTATGAATTTTCCAATTGTCCTGCCTCCCTGCTGTACAAATGTGTGCCCTGGGTCAGATTTGACATCACTGAAATTATAGCGTCCGCGGTGGTTCTGTGGGCATATGTGATCTTCTGGGCTCAGTGGGTCATTAGACTGTTACTGTGTAAACATGGGTCTCATAAGGGCATTCTTCTCTCTTAGAACCAGGTCTCCCTTTTTTTAAGATTTATTTTACTTATGTATATGTAAACCAGAGGTCAGGGCATTGGGTGGGGGATGAGATGATTCACCAGAGACAGAGTGGGGAGCAGAACAGGCAGATCTATTGAAATACACTGCTGAGGGGAGCAGCAGGGAGACAGGAGAGGTCTGCTGCGCCATGTGAGTCAGATCCCTGGTCAGGGATCCAACTCATCCTTTAGTAGTTGTTGTAGCTTCATAGTGCTGAGACTGAACCCTTTGTGCCACCATGAGGATACTCTCAAAACTCTCTTTTCACCTCATACCCTATTCAGAGCTCCGCTATTGGCCACATGGTAACTGTATATTTTGATTTCAGGAACCCTTGACCTTCAGAGATGTGGCCGTAGAATTCTCGCAGGAGGAGCAGGACTACCTGGACCCGGCACAGTGGGAATTTTACCGAGATGTGATGTTAGAGACCTACAGGAACCTGACATCCTTGGGTGAGGAGAATATCCCTCCAGAGTTCCTCATCTGCCCTCACCGTTTCCTGTGCTATGTATGTGTGCTCCTGGGATGTCCAGATTTGTAGGCTACATTTACATCCCTGATTTTCAGAAAAACAGTGTGAGTTTGTTGGAAAGAAAGTCTCATGCTGTTTGATCATGACTTAAACTTCTCTCTTAGGTGATCTGCAGCCAGCTCTATTAGTGCTCATTCAAGAAAATCAGTTCCTTATTACAAGCTAAAATCAGTGTGTTATTGCACATTCCTATGACTCAGATGTCTGGAAATGGTTCTCAGGATTGAAAATTTATTTCTTTAAAGATTTATTTATTTATGCATTCAAGAGCTGGGGTTCAGGCCAGAGGTGTGAGGGGTGAAATGACTCACCAGAGACAGAGCCGGGAACAGAACAAGCAGATCAACCGAAGCACACTGCTGAGGTGAGCAGCGGTCGAGTCAGGAGACGTCCACCTCGCCATGTAGGCCACTCCCTGGCCGGCCAGGGATTGAACTCTCGCTACAGAGGCCACGGACAGCTTCACAGGATGCTCCTTAACCCCTTGCACCTCCAGGGAGGCCCCAGGATATGAAAATTTAAATGATTTCTTGTAAAGGTGGTGTCAGAAAAAGTATTTGCTGTGATCCTTTTCTAGAACCTTCTGTATTCTCCTCTCTACTGAGCACAATCCTGTATTGGTAATTTGAAAATCTGCAGGCCATCTCATATCACCTGTCCTAATAAACAGGTCTTGCTATGTCTAAGCCTGACCTGGTCGTCTTGTTGGAGCAAAAGGTGGAGCCCTGGGATGTGAAGAGAAGTGCAAATCCCGTCCTCCTCCCAGGTAGGTGGAATGAATCTGGCAGAGGCCCAGCTGGCAGGTGCAGTGGTACAGGAAAGCATCCTAAATATGTCTAGGAAGCTCTGTTTCAGGGGTTGCAGACATGCTCCTATTTTGTCCTGGAGTCTTAGTCTTACTTTCCCTGGGGGCGTCTCCTCTCGGACACCGAGTCCTCTGCCTTTCCTTCTCACTGAATTGAACTTAGGTTTTGTCCATTTTGTTGATCTTTCAAAATCCAGACTTCCTTTCATGGAGAAGCACCTGGTTTTTGGCCATGATGTTACATCTATGTATTTTTTATTTCATTTTAAATGTCCTCCTTTCTGCCAATATGGAGCTTAAATTATTCTTTTTCTAATCCCTGGAGGTGTGAAGTTATGTTGCTCAGGTGAGATCCCTCTTAATGATAGTGTAATTGTTTAATGCTTTAAATTTACTTCTTAGTGTTATTTTCTGAACCCCACATGTTTTTGGAAGTTTGCTTCCTTTCAGTGTCTCAGTATTTCTTAGTTATTTAGAATCTAGGAAACACGAGTTTACCTTGCTCTATGTGATTCGAGAATAGATTCTCATCACCTCAAATGTTTGTCACCACCACACCCACCACCAGTGCACTTATGGGCCTCTCCGTAGATCTTTGAATCCACTCCCACTTTTGTACCCACAACCAGTGTCCCTACCTCTTCAGTACCCTCACTTCTGCAGTCTTAATTCTCGAGTTCATTTTGGTTTGTATTGTCAGTTTCTTTGCTTTGTTTCTCCATATTCCAAACAGGAGTGAATTCATCCAGTAAGTCTTTCCCCTTCTGATTCATTTCACTGAGCATCATGCTCCCCCAATATTCCATCCTTGTCGTTGCAAATGGCCAGATGTATCCTTTTTCAGTATTATTACACCCTGTGTATATACCACACCTTTCTTTAGAATTATTTTTCACCCCTGTTTGTCAAATCCGGTTCCTGAATTTATACCATTATTTTCCTTCCAGTTGCAATTGGGGCTTGAACCCCTCCTTGATCTTATGTTTTCCTCTTCTGCATTCAGTTCTGTCTTTGTGTGCTGCACACATTCAGGACCTCATGTTAGTGCATGTGTTATATTACAGTGCTTCCCAATACATGTAGTTTTCTGTTATGTTCTTGGGGCATTCTTTTCATCCTGTGAGGCTTTAAACTCAGATCATATAATTATGATATTAGTGTAATCAACGTGACTCCATGGATCGGTTTTCATAGACTCTAGTTCCAACCTTACGTTCTACATGGTGTGCTGATGTCTGTGTTGAGTTTCATATAGGTAAGATTGAATTGGTCTTATTTTTAATTCCTTCAGACATATTTGTCATTTTCATGTGGACTTTTAATTAATTTACACACAAAGTATTTTTGAAAGGAAGGCATTAACTTTATTAAAAAATGATTCCTGTATTCTCAGCCATTTTATACCTCATTTCCTCCCTAGTACAGCTCTGTATTATTCCTCTCTTCCTTTCTTGTGGGTGATTTCCCTCCAGTTGCTCTCATTTTATATGCTAATTGAGGTATACTGGTTTGTAATCTTATTTACAAACATTGTAAAGCATTGTCACCCAACCTGTTACATATGACATCATTCTCTGTTTTCATTTCCATTTCCATGTATTTCACTGGTATGTTTTTTGTCACATGGGTATTATATACCATGTTGAAAAGTTATTCAGCCTTATCTAAAATGAAAACAATTACATTCAATTGCATACCAAAACCCAACTGTTTCACATTTCTAAGTTCTCAAGCAGAAACAGTATTTTTGCTATAGGATTATATCATACCTTTTTCTCTGCTTGCTATGTATTTACCTTTCCCTGAGGACATCACCTTTTATAAGCATGTGTGTTGCTGTCTAGTGCTCATGTTACCTGTCTAACATCAGGCCGGGGGTCTTTATTTGGTATTAATTTTGTGTATAAAATAGTTAAAATATTTTATTTTGTCTTGAGTGCTGTGAGTGCGGTAATTATTCCTTGCTGTCTCCCAGCCATGTCTTCTCAAAACGACCAGGACTGCATACCACAGTCAGGCACAGAAGATTTATTCCTAAATGTGGGACCGGGAGGAGATGGAATCGACACCTTTGAGAATTTAGAATTATTGAAAGATCAGACATGTCAAGAGGCATGTGAAGGGCACAACAGTTGTTGCAATGAAGATGGCCGAGCAGCGACAATTATCCATAGTAAAATTTCTCCTGCAAAAACTGATCCAGTGTGTAATCCAGTGTGTAAACCATGTTGGGTAAAACTCCATTTTATGTGTGTTGCATGTATAGATAAATATGTTTCTGTTAGCAAAGATCCATGTGGTATTTTTACCAATACACATTCTCAGAGAGGAATATTGGAACATATGGGAAGTCCCCTAGTCCATAATGGAAATGATTATTCAAAACATTGTCACCATGAGGTAAGTTTAAACTTTGTGTCAAATCATTCTCAACATCAGAGAATTAGAAAGGAAGATGAAAAATCTACACAGGATCCTATTGAGGAGTCCTCAAACCTTCTCCAATATCAGACAATTGGTCAGAAACCTTACAATTGTAAAGATTATGGCAAAGATAACACATGCTGCTCCAGCCTTAATGAACATCAGAGAAAGAAATGGCGTAAATGTGGAGAGCATGGTAAAGGCTTTTATTGGCATTCGCAGTTGACTCGACCTCTAAGAAGTCATACTAGAGAAAAGCCTTACTTGTGTCCAGACTGTGGTAAAGCCTTTCTATATTTATGTCGCCTTTCCCAACATCAGAGAGTTCATAATGGTGAGAAACCTTACAAATGTGAAGAATGTAAGAAAGCCTTTAAGGTGAAGTCAAGTCTTAGTCAGCATCAGAGAATTCATACTGGCCTGAAACCTTACAAATGTGAAGAATGTGGCAAAGCCTTTAACTGGGTGTCAAATCTTTCTAGACATTACAAACTTCATACTGGGGAAAAGCCTTACAAATGTAATGAATGTGGAAAAGCCTTTATTTATAATTCAAAACTTATTCAACATCATATAATTCATACTGGGCAGAAACCTTACAAATGTAAAGTATGTGGCAAAGTCTTTAACCAGAAGTCACATCTTAATCGACATCACATAATTCATACTGTAGAGAAACCTTAGAACTGTTAAGAATGTGGCAGAGTCTTAAAAAAAACAGTCATATCTTAGTCAACATCATAGAATTCACACTGGGAAGAAACTACAAATTGGAAGACTGTGGCAAAGCCTTTAACTGGAAGTCAAGTCTTATTCTACATCACATCATTCACATTAGAGAAATGTTAAAATTCAAAGGTCATTTTTTTATTGTAGTCTCTTTAACCAGAAGTCCATAAGTTTCACCAGAAGTGGCAGTGATTATCCAGAAGTCAAATCATCCTAAACATCAGAGTGCCTAGTGAGAGAACCCATAAATGAAAGTGACCAATGGATTGTCCAAATATATATTATGAAACCACAAGATTTTCATACTGGAAACTTTAAAGAAGCAAAAATAGGAGAAAGTAATTTATAATGAAAATTAGATGCATATTGAGACATTGCAGTGCAGTAGTAAGTTAATTCCACTTTGCCAGACATAACCTAAAATGAGAATATGGTCATGGAGTATAAACCAAGATTAAAACACTAAGTATTAGCATGATTTAAAAGTTCAGGAGGCCTCCCTGGTGGCGCAAGGGGTTAAGTTGCATCTTTGTGAAGCTGTTGGCAGCCACTGCAGCACAAGTTTGATCCCTGTCCAGGGAGCTGACCGACATGAAGCAGCAGACCTCTCCTGTCTTGCCTGCTGCTCCTCTCAGCAGTGTATTTCAGTGGATCTGCCTGTTCTGTTCCCCACTCTGTCTCTGGTGAATCCTCTCACCCCCCTCACCTCTGGCCTATACCCCAGTTCTTGTATGCATAAAAATATATCTTTAAAAAACATAAATAAAACTTGATGACTGGTTTGGGTCATGTATAGTTATTTTCTATGTCCTTTTTTATCAGCCATACTTGAGATATGAATAGACATGATGAATGTAATTCACACCTAAATTACTTCATTCTATGACTTTCTCATGTACGTCACGTCATGTGTTTGATTGTTGCTGCCTCAAACATCTAAGGGATCCTTCTCTAATGGATGGATTTGCTCACATATGACTTGCTCCTGCAAATTTAAGGTGGTGTCATATATCATGTATGAAGAAAATGTGAATGGATATGCTGTTTGGTTGACTCAAAAGATTGATCTAAACCACCCAATTGGCATAGAAATTAGACAGAGAAACATGCTGAAGTTCAAATTGTTTCATCCTTTTGTCCTTAGGGAATACATTGACAGTTTGTTAAAGTCCTGATGCCTCTTCAGAGTAGTAATAGAGATCATGAATATTATTTGATGTTGTTGCCAAAAGAAATCTTCACAGGCACATGATGAAAGAGCAGGTGACTTTCACAAACGGGCATGGAATTCTCATCCATTCACATTAGCTAAGTAAAGAGGCTCTGTGTTTGACACTACGGGATTCTGGTATCAGAAGGTCCAGAATGCTTCTTACATGCCTGAATCCTGACTTTTATGAAATAGCATACATTGCTATCTAAATGTCTTATTTAGGCTATATGTGAACTTTATATATATATATATATATATATATATAATGCTCATTGATTTTTTTAAAGAAGCAAGTATTTTTATTTATTTGTTTTTGTTTGTTTATACATGCACTGGGTACAGTCAGAAGTGCGGGAGGGTGAGAGAATTCACCAGAGCCAGAGCGGGGAGCAGAGCAGGCAGAAGGACCGAGGTACACTAATGAGGGGAGCAGCGAGCGGCAGGAGAGGTCTGCGCGCCATGTGGGACCCTCCTCTGGTGGCCGGGGAGCAGCTGGGGATCAAACTGGGAACGCAGAGGCCTCGGGCAGCTTCGCAACCCAGTGCTCAACCGCTGCGCCACCAGGGAGGCCCATGCTTATTGATTTTTAATGTAGTCATCTGGACATGTAATTAATCATAAGTTGTCCCCCATCAGCATTACCCAATTCCTCCATTTTAAGGCTTTCTGTAACAGATGAGAACAATCAGGTGGTTGTCTACACAATGTTACATCCCCAGCAGGCGCTGTTCTCGATAGCTTATATCTGAAATTGTTTTGACTGTTTTCAATAACTACACACTTTTTGTTCTTTTAGTAGTCCGGAATATTGAGTGCTTTCAAAATAATGCCGGAGTATTTTGAAGAATTTTGCAAAACACTTCATGGTATTGGTGCTTTGCCATCCATTTTTTTTTGTACCTACACTATCTCTGGGGACCCTGAAGTGACACTAAACCCTCTTTTAGAGGTTCCTGCTATCCTCTGTTGTAACACTCTGCATGGTCACAAGAAAAATATAAATTCTTCACATGACTTCACATGCAGAAATTGTCTTGCCTCTCTTGTCTAGGGGCCTCCCCTTGGTTGGCCCTGGATAAAATCTCCATAGAGCTGACAATTGATAATACTTAGTTACTTCCGTTAACTAATTCTCACTGTATTTCTGCCTTTGGTTTACCTACAGCAATACAATTTTCAGGATCATTGAAACACTACAGTTAGGGGCCTTTTCATGGCCTTCAAACAGGCATTGTCTTAGATTTGATATATATGTAATTCAACATGTAAGTACATTGAGACATCACTAAAGAATGACAGATTGGTTGCGGGGGGTGGGGTCTGTAGGTGTGTGTTTATATTACATGCATTCTGGAGAGGAGGGTGTGTGTGTAGGGAAGCATTTTGTGATGTCACTGGCCTGGGCAGCAGTTGCTTATTTTTCAGAGAAGAGGCAATTACTTCTAAAATGGGGATGTTTGCAGGAAGTATCTGGCAGGTTGGAGGCACCCTCTATTCCATTTCGGGGAAAATCAGGATAGCTCACACTGATATCTTTTGAGAATGATGTGGGGTCTCCCGGGTGGCACAAGAGATAAAGCACAGTACTATGAAGCTATCCACAGCCTCTGTAGCATGAGTTTGATCCCAGGCCACCAGGGAGAAACCCAGTTGGGGCAGCACACCTCTCCTGCCTTGCTTGCTGCTCCCCTCAGCAGTTTTTTCAGTCCATTTGCCTGTTCTGCTCCCTGCTCTATCTCCCCTCCCAGACCTCTGGCCTGAACCCCAGTTCTGGTATGTATAAATAAAAAATGAGGAGATAAACCCTCCACATGATTAGGTCACGAAGGGTGGGAGGCAAAGTCCCTCTGTGCTCACGCTTCTTTTCCACTAGGTTAAATTCAAACGTTTTCTGGAGGAAAGTGGATCAGGGCCTCCACGGTTGCGCAGCAGTTGAGCACTGGGTTGCGAAGCTGCCCGCAGCCTCTGGGGCACCGGATTGATCTCCATCTGCTCCCCAGCAACCGTAGGAGGGTCCCACATGGCGCTCAGACCTCTCTTGCCGCCCGCTGCTCCCCTCAGCAGTGTACTTCTGTCCTTCTGCCTGCTCTGCTCCCCACTCTGGCTCTGGTGAATTCTCTCACCCTCCCGCACTTCTGACTGTACCCAGTGCATGTGAAAACAACACAAACAAACAAAACATGCCTCTATAAAAATATTTTTTAAAAAAAATAAATAGGGCCTCCCCGGTGGCGCAGTGGTTGAGTGCTGGGCTGCGAAGCTACCCGCAGCCTCTGCAGCACCGGTTCCATCCCCGGCTGTTCCCCGGCCACCGGAGGAGGGTCCCACATGGCCTGCAGACCTCTCCTGCCGCCCGCTGCTCCCCTCAGCAGTGTACCTCGGTCCTTCTGCCTGCTCTGCTCCCCACTCTGGCTCTGGTGAATTCTCTCACCCTCCCGCGTTTCTGACTGTACCCAGTGCATGTATAAATAATAAAAAAAATTTTAAAAAATATATAAATAAATAAAAAGAAAGTGGATCAGGCGGCTTCCTGGGTGCAAATCTTTTATTTTTTTTAATTATTTTTATTTTTTTATAGAAGCATGTTTTATTTATTTGTTTGTTTGTTTGCTTGTTTATACATGCACTGGATACAGTCAGAAGCGCGGGAGGGTGAGAGAATTCGCCAGCGTCAGAGCGGGGAGCAGAGCAGGCAGATGGACCGAAGTACACTGCTGAGGGGAGCAGCGGGCGGCAAGAGAGGTCTGCGCGCCATGTGGAACCCTCCTCCCATGGCCGGGGAGCAGCCGGGGATTGAACCGGTGCTGCAGAGACTGCGGGCAGCTTCACAACCCAGCGATCAACCTCTGCGCCACTGGGGAGGCCCTTCAATTTATTTTTTTTCAAAGATTATATATACAAGAACCGGGGTACAGGCCAGATGTGCGGGAGGGTGAGAGGATCCCCAAGAGCCAGAGAGGGGAATAGAACTGGCAGACTCACAAAATACACTGCTGAGGGAAGCAGCGGGCACGGCAGGAGGGGTCTGCCGTGCCTTGTGGGACCCTCGCAGGCCGGCCGGGATCGAACTGGCGCTGCAGAGCCTGCGGACAGCCTCAAGTGCGATGCTCAACAGTCTGCGCCACCAGGAGAGGCCCCCAAATCAGACTGCGGGTTCACAATGACTGGCAGCTCCCCTCTTGACTCCCCTCTTGGCTCCCAGTTGGCTAATTGCTTTGGCAACTATCAGTACTAACCACATCTGATAGAATGAAAGTCTCTCCGTAATTTGAGCAGAGGCCATGCCAGGGACTGTATTGGTTCAGGTTGTCCTAAATTGCCTTCTGAGTGGAAACAAGTTTTTTTCTAGCTGGCCTACGAGGCTGTGATTGAATAGGGAGGGAAACCAGTGACCCTGTGTGTTTCATTTTTCTAAATTATTGGTAGTATAAGTTGGGATATTCCTCGGATTTTCATTTTAGGTTTCTCCATTTAGCCATCATACTTGGGAGGTTTCTCCCATGAGGCCTCTGAACTCCATGTCTAAAACAAAAATTCTCATTTGAGGCTGGGGTATATAGAAAGAAAATAGACTTTTAGAGAAGCATGAAAAATATTTTAGTGCGTTTATTCCAGTTTTATCTACTTCAACGCGTGTAGTAGGTAGATGAAGAAATGGGAGGAATAAAGCCCCAGATAGTTGACTTTTTAATACAAAACTCACTGCGAGTGCGCTTGGGACATGTTAGTGCTCCATTGGTCCCAGTCTTACCACTTGCAAAGCCTCGACTGGGAGACACAATAGGAAACGGTCTTCTTAAGCTCCCGTCAGCACTCTGCGGAAGGCTTTGTTTCAGCCCAGATGGTCAATAGCCCCCTTAGGTGTCTGGGCACATGCACTGACTGACCAGGGAAGAACTCCTGGTGATAATCCGGTGCCTTTCAGCTTTGTTTAAGATGTAGCAAGGAACCTGTGGGATGGAGGCCACACTTTCTAGTTTTCACATCTAGTTCTGCCGTTCCCTGGTTTACTCTCTGCCACATGTGGCTCCTTCTAGTCTTGAAAATGTGGCTGATGCCACTGGTTGCTTTCACAGGGAACCCAAATTCCAAATCCTGAAGAGGGTGTAACTCTGATGTTCTGGTATCCACTGGTGTCCAGTGTTTGGAAATGTGCTGGGCTTGTTTGGAAAGTTTGGAATCTCTGAGCTTTCTTCTGGAGAGTCTGCAATCATTGTCAGTCTCTCCACGATGGGAGAGGTGTTGCAGAGTCCAGCTACATTCCTTAGTCTGCCTGGCCTTCATTACCTGTGTCAGGTGTATCTGGACACTTCAGGGGCAGCCTTGGCCCTCTCCAACTCAAGACAGCTCCTCCCAAACACTTTATCTGCAGGGAACCATTGAGGAACCCCCTGTGCGCCAACATTTCTTGATTTTTCTACTGTGTGCAGTGTTGTAGATCTGTGATTTCATTCATCTGTAAACCACGCTCAGCAGTGGGTATTGCTGGTCCCATTTTATACATGAGAAAATTGAGACTTGAAGGAAGAGCAGCTTGCCGAAAGTCCACAGCTATTATGCAAAATGGACTCCAAAGCCTTTCCTCTCCATCAAACCAGTTTGCCTCCCTAGTAGAAGGATTTGTGCCTCTGTACTTCTCCTGGGCAGGAAAGCACTCCCTGCGGACTCTGTAGGGGGCTGCCCTCCTGCCCTGTGGAGCAGCTGTGATAAGCGCTCACTGCAACCTGCATGGGGCTCTCTGCACTTCTGTCAACAGCCTACTGTTCAGCAGGAAGCCACACTCACATTCCTCTAGAAGGTTAGTGAGAGAGCTGCAAGCAGAAGTTGATTTTTCTTTCCCTTCTGAAACAAATATCGCTCAACTCCTTTAACAATTGACTTCCTAAGTTGACTTTGAGTGTAGGTGATGCAGCAAGCCCCAGACCTAGAATTTTCAAAATGTCCTTGGCCAGTTATTACCAATGACTGTCAAATGTGTTCTCGGTGGTCTGGGTGTATCCCATGAGAAAATGCCTTTTTTCAGGGAGTGGAGCTTTACAGTTCATTTGTGACTTAGATTTTAGCTGTATGTTGAATTCATACCTTTCTCCGCTCTTAACTATCTTGTCTCATAGCAGAAGCTGTTGAATGTGGTCTTTGCTCATACATTAGGTGTCTGATGTGATTGTCTTTATTCTAGTGGGTTGGGCCAGGAAGGGGTCGCTTCAGCCGTGGCCAGTGATATCCTGGGGCGAAAGTGAATCCATTGGCCCTGGATTCTGTCCGGTATATTCAGTTCCTTTTTTTTCACATCCTAGGGAAGTGACATGATGGTCAAGGTTACAGTACTTCTTAGTGATACCTCTTGTCACCCAGATTTCTAAGTCACACAGCCCTCATACCAGGATTTTGGGGGCTCTCTGATAGGAGGAGGGAGGCTCAGAGATGAAGTGACTTGTCTGAGGTCCTGGCTGGTTGGTGTATGAGTTGCTGCTAGAACTCAAACCTGCTAAGGACTGGAATGTAGCTAACTGAATGTTTAGCTACAGAATGTTTTTGTTGTATTTGCTGACTGAATGTTTTTAGAAACTCAATTATGTCTCCACTCTACCAAAAAAAACTAGCTGTTTAAACTTTCCCATTGTGTTTGTAAGGTGAACAGTTGTCTCTGATTTGTCACATAGTAGGGGGAACAGGGACACCATGTGTTTACTTTTTGGATTTCCTGAGGCCAGCTCTCCTTAGGTTGCCCCCACCCCAATCCTAGATCCAGACCTAGGGCTCCACTGCCTGAGGACTCCGCTCCACCTGCTGCCTCTGTTTTTCTACTGCAGAGGCTGTGGAAGTGGGAGCTCATTAAACAAAAAAATCAGGAGTTCGCCCTGCATTTCAGTTCCCTTTTGGAGCCAGGGTGGTGGGCAGAGAAAGAAAGGTGTGCTGCTCCACAATGTGGCTGCAGACTTTGCAGCCATTGGGCCGTCCTCCCCCTGGGCAGGAAAGTGGACAGACAGGGAGTGCTCCCAATTTCAAGGGTGGCCCTACTGAGTGGCTTCCAGCACTTGTTACAAGAACAGTGAAGACCTCCTGGGCAGTTGCAACAGCCGATAGGCTCGATGGCCTCACTGGATCTTGAGCTGAAGCCAGGACTGTGCTGAGTGACCCTAGTCAGTGAGCAGTGCAAAGCAGTTGCCTCCGAACCTTCCTCTTCCCCACATCCCTGTCTCTCTGTGCTGGAGTCCTGGACAGGGCACCGGAGCATCTGGCTCAGTCAGGCTACTAAAGTGTTGCACTGCTGAATACTCTTGAATCTGCTGCACCCTTTCTGTTTATACAGCGAGCAGAGTAATAGCAAGACAGTGCTATAGGTGATGGCTCTGCACTTAGCTAGGCTGTCAGGCAGGCCGGGCTCTGCCCCCACGGTGGCATGCTGCCATTGCATTTCCCTTCCTGTGCGGGTCTCTGCTGTCCTGGAAGCATCACCAGGATACCTTGGTGTCCTTCTGAATGTAATGACTTACTTATAACTCTAGTCACATCCCAGGAAAAGAAACAAAAGCAGGGACCTGACCACCTCCTTAGACCCTCTTTCTTGTTTAGGCAACCAAACATATTTAGAATTGGGCCCTGTGTCTAGCCCAGGGGAGGAAGAAGTTTCCAGCAGTTAGGGCTTTCTGTTTGCTGCCTGGTGCTTTCACAGAAATACTTCATTTTTTTTTTTTAAACCAAATTGCATTTGTCCAGTTGTCATTGTTGAGGATGTGTTTCTTGTGTTTTACAGACGTGAGTATATATATATATATGACGTGAGTACTTATATATATGTATGTATGTATGTAGAAAACCAAACGTATATGACAAGGTCAAGGCATGTATACTAGATATTTTGAAGTTATTTATCAAGGGGAAAGATGTGTTTTATAGAGTAAACAGAGTCTGTATTTTATATATAATGTGGATAGCAATAATAGCATCCACATTATACACAAGTTTCCTTTCCTCTTTTATTATTAAAGGAAAAAAAAAGGGGGGACCATAAATGCAGCTGTTCCCAGGGTTGTGAATGCCAGGACACCATCGCGGGAGGGACTGCCCCGCCCTGGGGTATGCTCTGTGTTCAGGCTCAGTCCCACACTCCTCACCGGCTGACTCTGCCTCCCCTGGGCTTCCTGCTCTCCCCCAAGGTCTGCATCGCTGGGGTGAAGGGTGAGAGTAACCAGTAAAGATTGACCAACAGAAGCGATTCTGGCTCTTCTCCTGCTGGGTCGCCTCGGGGCTCTCCTTCGGGAGCCCACGCCTTGTGGGTTGTGGACTCTGAGGCAGCGATGGGAGTGGGTCGGTGGTGGTATTTAGCGTGTCTGTGGAGTTCTTAGGGGGGAAAGGCTGTCCTAAGGCTAATTCCACACAGGCTTTGTGGACTCCACCCCCACCCCAGGTCAAAGCCAAAGACACTGGGAACTCCACATCCCATCACCACCTAAGGGAAGGTGGCTGGGACCTGAGGGTGGTGTTAAGCAGCCAGGTGGATATAAAGCCAACCCGTGGGCTTTGGAGGGGTTCCCGATTTTGGCTCTAGGCCAGCTCGCAGTGTCCTGCCTTTGGGTTTCCAGGTCGGTGGATCGGGTAGGACGCATTAAAGACTTTATTTCCCTATTTTCTCCCTGAGTTGTACATTTTCCTTATTTCCTTTTCCCTTGTAAATAAATATTTCATTAACCTTCTGTGTGTGCCTGCAGTGGAGTATTAGTGTGTCCCTTTTAAGCACACGGGTGAGGACACACAGCCAGGCAACCCGTTCAATATCAGGGCTGCCCTATAACAGGGTGGTGTGCGTATGTGACCATAGGTGAGTGTAGTTTGTGTATGGTTGGTGTGTGTGTGTGTGTTTGTGTGCATGTGAGTGAGAAAGGCTGGTCCGCACAAGCCGATGATGGAACAGACTTTAGATGGGAGAAACAAGTTTTAAAATTATTTATTATTCTGATGACTAAGTGACTACCTCCACTGATCTCTAAAGGACTTTCCTAAGTTGTTTCTGATTATTCATAAGAGCATCTTTGCTTCCCTCTTTCTTAGCAGTGTTGAAGGGTCACCATCTTCAGTGAGCTCAGGCAAATTGCTAATTGGCCTGATAGTGTAACAGGGTGATCCCCAGTAAAGGGGGAGGTTCCAGGTTCCCTGGCCCACCTAAGGGAGGGTGGAGCTGAGCAGGTAGAGAAGAAGTTGCAGAGGAGACTGAGGAAGGAAGGAAGCAGGATAGAGACAGGAGACCTGGAGGAGGCACGTGGAGTCTAAAAACACGTGATGAAACTGCACTTGCTTTGTGGTCGTGGACGGGGTGACACAGATGTGGGTGAGACCCGTGGGGAGGTGACAATGGCAGCTTTTATCTTGATGTTGATTTTGCTCTTTCCCTTCCAGGCTTGTCTGGTTGTTTCTGACCCTTTTCTGTGGGTCCCCACTGGAAGATGCTTTAGACTTGTGGCAGGCTTTGGGGCCTTGTTCTGGGCCGATCCCATATGGATAGACTTTTACCCACGAGGGGACGGGTGACTGTGGGTGCTTCATTTAGAAACTAGATTCTTTGCCTTTCCTGTATTGTTTCCTAGTTTTATTAAAGTTCCTTCCCATTAAATTCTCATATGTTTTGTGTTAATGCGGCGGATGGCAGGACCCATTTAGAATAGGCAGGTTTGCGGGGTTTGGGCTGCCCCTCTCCCTGCCCTATAACAGTTAGACCGGCCTCCCTTTCCACCCTCTGCCGGCCTAGAGCATACACACAGGCAGGTTTTCTGGTGCATAGTCTCCCTTCATTTCACAACAATGGAAAATTGGAAATAATAATACAAAGATGAAATCTTTTGTTGCGAGCCAGCCGCAGCCGTCTGGGTGTCAGGGGTTCCTGAAGGATGGGACGGTGGTGGCGCAATTGTAGAGAATGATAAGGGAGGGGGATGAGGAGACGCAGACGCTGGGTCAAGGTGCGGGCCTCATCCTCCTGAGGGTCTCCGCAGCCCTTCATTTATGCATTTCATGCAACCTGGGAGAGCGCGTGAGCACAGGCATGAGGGAAGGGAACAGTCACATCTTTCCCAGAGCAGCAAGGGTTGATTGACCCTTTTGCAGAGGCTGTGACTGAAAGGTTCGGTGCGGTAAAGACAAGGAGAGCCAGGCTATATTTCTCAAAGGGAGGGAAAGTTTATTGAGCCCCGCGCAGACCTCACGCACCCAAGGTGGGTGTCAGTGAAGCCGCGCACATTGTTAGGGGGAAGCAGGGTTTTAAAGGGTGAGCAGGGGTCAGGTGGGAAGTTGGGCTCCTCTGGCAGGAAAAAGTTTGTTGGGCAGGGGGAGTCTTGTGGGGCAGGTAGAGGTTCTTTGTCTGAGAAGAGTCTCTAGGGGGAGGGGGGAGTCTCACTGTCTGAGTCCTCCAGGCAGGTATCCTCATTCCTGCCCCCCAGGTGGGCTTCCTGGTAGGCTTCTGCATTCCGGCCTCCTGCATGGACCTTTCATATCAGCCTTTTGTTGATAGGAAAAGGGGTGAAGGTTCTCTCTTTGGCTACTTCTGGCTGAAAGGGGCGAAAATCAAGGGGGTGGCTCAGGCCTGGTGATGAGGGTCTTCTGCAGGGACGCGAGAATATGGGTGGAGAAGGAGTTGGTTAAAGGTGGTAGGAGACATTTCCCGAATGCGAGCCTGTGTGAATTTTAGGAGGCGAGGAGAGAAAAGAAAAAATAAGGTGATCATTAGTATTGGCCCCAAGAGTGGGAGGAGCCATGACACTAGGATTTTGAAACCTTGTCAGCGGAGAGTTGGAGTCCCCAGTTTTACTAGTAATAACATTCTTCCCTGAGGAACAGGCAGGTACCCCCTTTATTCGCTGTTAACAAGTCCAGAGCCAGCCGGTTTTGGAGAGTGACCTGTGCCAGGGCGGTGAGCTGTCTTTGTAATTATGCTGAAGACACATAGGTTTTTTTCTAAGGAGGTATCTATTCTTTCATGAAATTCCTGGGCAGAAATCAGGCTGTGTCCCAGGGCCCCACCTGCCATTCTTGCGGCTGCTATTGATGATGCCAGGTTGATTCCAACCATGATTGGGAGAAAGGCCGCCTGCTTAGTCCAATGTGGTGAGAATAACCAACCTAGCTCAGACCGTCCGTACAGAGCTAACTGTGGGACCGCGAGGACTTGGATACGTGGGCCTGGAGTAGCAGAATTAATACACTGAGAGAGGGAGCCATTGCACTGTAACAGGGTGGTCCCCAGGAGAGGGGGAGGTTCCCTGCCCCACCCAAGGGAGGGTGGAGCTGAGCAGGAAGAGGAGAAGCTGCAGAAGAGACTGAGGAAGGAAGCAGGATGGAGCCAGAAGGAGACCTGGAGGAGGTGCATGGAGCCTAGAGACACGTGAAGAAACTGCGCTTGTCTTTTGGTCGTGGACTGGGTGACACAGATGTGGGTGAGACACGTGGGGAGGTGACAATGGCAGCTTTTATCTTGATGTTGATTTTGCTCTTTTCCTTCCGGGCTTGTCTGGTTGTTTCTGACCCTTTTCTGTGGGTCCCCACTGGAAGGTGCTTTAGACTTGTGGCAGGCTTTGGGACCTTGTTCTGGGCCAATCCCATATGGATGGACTTTTACCCACGAGGGGACGGGTAACTTTGGGTGCTTCATTTAGAAACTAGATTCTTTGCCTTACCTGTATTGTTTCCTAGTTTTATTAAAGTTCCTTTTCATTAAAGTCTCCTATGTTTTGTGTTGATGCGGCGGATGGCAGAACCCATTTAGAATAGGCAGGTTTGCGGGGTTTGGGCTGCCCCTCTCCCTGTCCTACCACAGCACCTGAAAAAGTTTCCTTTTGCTGTTGTTCGGAGCACAGAAGTAACCGAAATGTTAGAAGCACAGGAATGAAAGCTGACAAGGGCATCAGTTTGCTAGCAGGGGTAGCTGTGATTGGAGTCCCATAGGGGGACTGAGAGTTGGGGAGTCTGGCAAGCAGCGTCCGTTATCTTGGTCATAGTGGTACTGAGATTAATTGGACCTGCTGCCAGTAGAGGAAACAAGAGGAGGTGTTAGTCCCACAAGAGTCATTTAGGAAGGTTATAGCGTTTTGGATTATACGAATCCAGGTTGAGGGTTGTCTCGGTCTTTTCTGATGCTGTTAGCTTATTTTATAGGATTTTTTTCTGAATGGAGGATGTCCTGGGAGACTTGGACTGTGGCATTTTGTGTCGGGACATATTCCCTTGAGATGGACAGTGTTGCCACTGGATAGGAATGCCAGCCAGTGCACACTGCGGCTTGGACTCCCTGTGCCCAACGTTGGTCCCAAGGATCTGAAATAGCAGAGCTAACTTGATTCATATTGAAGCCCGTATTATGACGGACCAGAGAGAACATTTGGCCTTTGTCTGGAAGGTGCACTGTGCATGACTGGTAAGGGCACCACCCCCATATTCTCTATAGGTATTTTTGCAGTGATCTAAGGTTTGATGGTAAAGAAACAAAACAAGGCGTTCATAGGGTTAGTAATCGATGAAAGAGTTAGGGTGAGAGTGATGGGTGCTGTGCATCCAGCCTGTGGGCACTCCGCAGTACCCACCTAGTGGGTGGTCTCAGTGGATCCTGAGACAAAGGTCTCCCTAACTTTGAATTTCCATACACAAGACACTGAGCTAGGGGAGATTTTGACAAGAAATGCACATCCTAGTAGGACCCAGGTTACGGCATACATACTGTTTGTCTTCGGGGGCACGTTTGACCCCTGATAGATGGTGCCAGGAGGGGTGTCCCAGAAGTGTTACCGCTGTAGGCGTGGTGAGAATAACCATGTGTGGGCCGGTCCACCGAGGATGCAGTGGCTTTGGCTGAAGCGATTTGAGCAGGACTTGGTCTCCCGGATGCAGTGGTGGGGAAGGTTGGTTGAGGAGGTCGAGACCCGAGGCAGGACTGGGGAAGTACTGGTCTGCGTGTTCCTGGAGCAGTTGGCTGAGTAGGGAGAGGCCAATCCTGTCCGGGTAGGTGTCCATGCAGTTGGTGAGCTGATTGATGGTAATGTGGCCTAGGCGGCCCTCCTCTGACCAAGCGCATCTTCACAAGAGCTGCCGTCTACAAACATAGGAGGCATCTGACAAAGAAGTCAGTCTGGAGGTTTGCATTTTGTCCAGGATTTTAGGACACAAATGAGTGGCAGAAGGGGGCCAGAGACAGGCAGGAGAGTGGCTGGGTTGAGAGAATTAGACTGAGTGAGACTCACTAGAGGGTTTTTAATAAAGAACACATGGAAGTCCTGTGAGCGGGCAGGAGTGAGAGTGGAGAGTGAGCGGGGAGACAGGAGGGCCTGAAGGCGGTGTGGGGAATGCACTTGGGTGGGTCTTCCCAGAGTAAATTTGAGGGATTCCTGGGTGAGTAGAGCTGCCACCGCCAGGGCTCTAAGGCAGGGTTGCCAGTTCCTAATGGTGGGATCCGTCTGCTTGGAGAGATAAGTGACAGGACGCAGGGCTGGCTCGAGAGGCTGGGAAAGGGCACCCGCCGCCTTACCCCGATGTTCGGCTGTGAACAGGAGCAAAGGCTTTTCTGGATCAGGAAGGGTAAGGACAGGTGCCTGAAGAAGGATATGTGTGACCCTGCGGACTTTCCGGGAGATTGGAAAGGTTTTTTAGGAGGCTTTTGCTTCGTCGTGCAGTGGCCTGGCTGGGAAAGCAAAATTAGGGATCCCATGACAGAAGGATCCAACCAAACCTAGGCAAGAAAGGATTTGTTTTGCCGATTCAGGGGAGGGAAGGTCCCGAATGGCCCGTTGGTGGTCCACCGTCAGCTGTTTGGAGGAAGGAGTTAGTGGAAGACCCAGATAGACGCCTGTGGGAACTGAAAGTTGGGCTTTGAATGGGGAGACACGGTATCCTTTTGAGCACAGGAAGGTGAGGAGTTGTGCAGTGTGTTGCTGAGATAGTGGCAGAGAAGGACGGCAGAGGAGGAGGCCAGCGACATCCTGGAGGAGAGTGCGGGGTGGAGTATGATATGACGAGAGGTCACTAGCTCATGCCTGACCAGGCAGATGAGGGCTGTCCCGGAACCCCTGAGGCAGGACAGCCCAGGCCAGTTGCTGGGAGGTGTGTGTCCGGATTTTACCAAGTAAAAGCAAATAGTAAGTAACATGGAGGATTTAGAGGGATGGTAAAAAAATACCTTTGAGGTGAAGCACAGAGAAGTGTGTGGTAGAAGACGGTATATGAGACAGAAGGGTGTAGGAGTTCGGCACTACGGGATGGATAGGCACCACCACTTCGTTAATGAGGCGAAGGTCTTGAACTAGGGGATAAGAACCATCAGGCTTTTCAATGGAGAGAATGGGTGTATTACAGGGCGAGTTGACAGAGTAAGGAGTCTCTTTCCTAGGAGTCGTTGGCTGATGGGTTTGAGATCCTGACGGTGAGTGAGGAAAATTGGAAACTGGGGGTGAGAGGGAAAAGAAGAGGGATCCTTAAGGCGAATAAGGACTGGGGTACGATGGGTGGCAACAATCAGGATAGAGATATTCCAGAACATGGGGTTGACGGTGGAAGGAGACAGTGGGTAGTCCTGAGAAGGATTAGGAGATGTTTGGAGCCTTGGGAGGATGAGAGCATCGCTAGGGTGGTGGAACCATGAGAGAGTAGCCCTGAGTTTGGTCAGAAGATTGTGACCCAGGAGTGATGTGGGGCAAGAAGGCATGACTAGAAGGCCTCCCTGGTGGTGCAGCGGTTGAGCGCTGGGTTGAGAAGCTGCCCGCGGTCTCTGCAGCGCCGGTTCGATCCCCGGCTGATCGCCGGCCACCGGAGGAGGGTCCCACATGGCGCGCAGAACTCTCCTGCCGCCCGCTGCTCCCCTCAGCAGTGTACTTCGGTCCTTCTGCCTGTTCAGCTCTCCGCTCTGGCTCTGGTGAATTCTCTCACCCTCCCACACTTCTGACTGTACCCAGTGCTTGTATAAACAAAACAAACAAATAAATAATACATGCCTCTTAAAAAAAAAAAGAAGGCATGACTAGGAAAGAGCGGACCAGTGGTCCTGAGCCAAGAAGGAAGGCCGTCTACACCCGTAACCAAGACCTGAGAAGGATAAACTTGACCGGAATAAGAGGGGGGGACAGAGAAGGTAGCCCCCGTGTCAACCAGAAAGGAGATGTACTTACCTGCTACCTTGACCGTTACCCTGGGCTCCTCAAAGGTTATCAGAGTTGATGAGTCCAGGCCTCTTCAGTCCTCAGCCGCCAAACCCAAGACCGCTGGTGGCAAGAGTTTCAGGGACTGGAAGTACTGGCCCACCATAGCCAGGCGTGGAGGGACAGTCACTTTTCCAGTGACCCTGGACGTTTCAGATGAGGCACGGTCCTGGCAAAGGGCGGGGGGTGGGGCATTGTCTGGACCAGTGGCCTTCTCAGCCACATTTGAAGCAGGCTTCGGCGGTAGTTGGTTGGGGCGCATGGGGCCCATTGTCATCCTCTGTTGGGCAGCAGGTGCTGCGGTCCTTGGAGGAGCAGAGCCTGGCGGTCTCAAGGCAGCTACTGGGGCCTGAGCTTGAAGCTCAGCCTTCTGGCGACTGCGGAGTTCCCTCTCTGCCCTATCCCGTTCCTCCCGGTTGTTAAATACCGTAAAGGCCATGTTCAGCAGGTCCCGGATAGGGGTTTGAGGACCATCCTCAGCCTTTGGAAGTCAGGAGGGTTTTTTGAGGCAGACAGTGTAATCTTTCTGAGCTTATGAAAGTTTATAGGTTTAGGCGCTGCCGGTTGGAGACTGGCTAGGGGACAGGTCAGAGGTCAGGGTGGAAGAGAAGAGAACATGTAATTATGACATGTATGGTCATAGGCTTGGGTAAGATAATGAAATTTTTAGGTGTAGGTAGTGGGATCGTTTGTGAAAGAGCCAAGACGCTTTTCAAGTTGGGAGAGATCAGACAGAGAAAGGAACATGGACTCTAACTCTTCCTCCAGTTCCCACCCACTTACCTGTGGGGAGGGAGAAGAGGATCAGCAGGGAGAGGGTGTGGCGGCTGGGAGGTGAAAATAAAGGGGGGTAGGGGCTGGGTAGGGGAGCTGGAGGAGGTGAAGACTGAGAATCTAGAGGATCAGATGAGGGATCAGATGAATCTAGAGGATCAGAATGCAGAAGAGGGTCTGGAGAGGGCGAAGAGAGAGAGGAGTCTCGAGACTTAGAAAGTGCGGAAGGTTTGAAGGAGGGAGGGAAGGGGCGGGGCGCAAGAGAAATACAGTCTGGCCCTACGGATCTCTGACCATGTTCCATTGAGGGGACAGAATTTTTGAGGTCTGTGAGGACCGAGAAGTCAAAAGTGCCATGTTTGGGCCAGTGGGAACCATTGTCCAATTGATACTGAGGCCACGTAGTGTTGCAGTGAAAGGCGAGACACTTAGGGCGTTAGATGAGACACTTAGGGCGTTATGTGGCCTAAGTCCCAACGGCCCAAGGTTTGAGAGAAGGCATCCCAGTGGAGTGGCCGGAATTTGGCTTGGAATTTGCAGATCCCATGACGAAGTGAGGAAGGGAGAGCACTTAGTCAAAGTGTTATAGGACAGGGAGAGGGGCAGCCCAAACCCCGCAAACCTGCCTATTCTAAATGGGTTCTGCCATCTGCCTCATAAGCACAAAACATATGAGACTTTAATGGGATGGAACTTTAATACAATTAGGAAACAATACAGGAAAGGCGAAGAATCTAGTTTCTAAATCAAGCACCCAAAGTGACCCATCCCCTCGTGGGTAAAATTCCATCCAAAGGGAATTGGCCCAGAGCAAGGCCCCAAAGCCTGCCACGGTCTAAAGCACCTTCCAGTGGGGACCCACAGAAAAGGAGCAGAAACAACCAGACAAGTCTGGAAGTATAAGAGCAAAATCAATATCAAGACAAAAACTGCCATGGTCACCTCCCCACGGGTCTCACCCACATCTGTGTCACCCCGTCCACGACCAAAGGACAAGTGCAGTTTCTGCACGTGTCTCTAGGCTCCATGCGCCTCCTCCAGGTCTCCTGGCTCCATCCTGCTTCCTTCCTTCCTCAGTCTCTTCTGCAGCTTCTTCTCTCCCTGCTCAGCTCCACCCTCCCTTGGGTGGGGCAGGGAACCTGGAACCTCCCCCTTTCCTGGGGACCACCAGTTACAAAAGGTCAAAGTACCAACTGCTCAACAGTAAAATGTGATGATGAATTTTGTCCATCGGGGTGGCCTGGAAGGCAGCCGTTCATGGAAGACTCCACTGTCCCAAGTTTTAGATCCAATGCAGGAGTTCGTCGTTCCTTCCTGTCCCGACCCGCGGGATTCGGAGGCACGAAAAGAGAAGGGCTGAGGATTGAAATGAGGGGCTTGACAAATTGACGCTAGCGTTTGCTTCTTTATTTTTCCTTTTTCCTTTTCCTACTTTTACATGTTTTTCCTTTCCCTGTCCTACTACCTTCCCTGGCTTTCTCTATGCTCCTCTCTCAGTACGTTTCTCAGTATCCTCTCTCAAAGTCTCTACACAGCATCCTTTCCACAGTCTCCCTCTCAAGGTCTCCTCGCCTCATCCTCTACGCAGTCTCTCTCCTTCTCCTCCACGCGGTCTCTCTCCCCGCTGTCTCTCCAGTCTCTCCCGTGGTTTCCTTCTTATCCCCCCTCGCTCCTCTCTCATACCTCTCTGTCCCACGTGCTTCTTCGGATGCGCGGTGGTTTCTCCGAAGGCGAAAACGAAACCGAAACCTCACTTCGGAGCATGCGCAACACGGCACATGCTCCGTGCGGCTCCGGACATATCCCCCTTTTTTCTTTTAAATGAGATACCTGGCCTGTCTTAGGTTGGCATATCCCGTAACCAGCCTTACCCGTCTTTGCTAATCCGGCGCACTTGGTCTGGACCGCTGTCTTAGGTTGGTCTGGACGGGCTACGCTCTTACCCGTCTTTGGCTCACAGGTTCTCTAGGGCTAAGTTGACCCATCCGGATGCCACTGGGGAGTCCTGGTCAAGTACCATGGTGCCAAGTACTTGCCTGACCACAATAGCCGTTTTTTGTTTCGCTTCCGTAGCCGACGGAGAAACCATACACTGAAAGCACAAACAGTCAGGAGCTAAGGCTACCACCCTGCCCCAAGCTTACAACTCTGAGAGGAGTCCTCTAAACCAGGCAATGAGACCCTCACCCGTAACAGGGTTAACACAAATAAAACTGTACAGAGGGTTACAAGGTATATGAACAATTAACAAAATTGTGCTATCCCTTTTTACATTAGAGGTGTCCGCTGACCAAGCACAAAAAGTCCATTCCGCAAATGTCCATTCATATATTACTGTGTTGACAATGCAGAAGCAACACCGGCAGCTAAATTGTCCATAGTGTCCGTATTTACAGCAGCTTAAGTGACAGCAACGGGGGCAGCAGCCGCAGCCGCGGCCTCTGCTATTGAAACGGCAACAATAGCTGCAGTGATGCTAAAATCACGTCTCCTTCTAGGTAGAACAGGAGAAAGGTGTGCAGAAACATCCACGGGCATGACTAAAATAGAAGGTAGACAACGATCATCGCTCTCTCCGCACTCCGGGCCCAGGAGGCAGAGAGGGGGCAAGTCTCCGCTGAACAGCTCAACCCAGTGGCATCTCCTGCATTATTGGGGAGGACAAAAAGGAAAGGAGGGGACAGACAGACAGCAGCAGACAAACTCTATAATCTATTATTCTGAATACTAACAAATTATTCAATGGTAGAACTAATGTTTACAGAATAAATGCCATTAAATAATTTCACCTCACCCTGGCCCAACGGGGCACTATCCAATGGCTTGGAAGCCAGACCAATAGTAAGATTAGTGGCAAATACTTGTGGAAAAGTGGAATCATGATGATCAATGAGGAGCAAAAACGGCAGCTGATGCACAATCGCCCATCGTACTAACATCTGGGACGCTTGTGTCATCAATGTTAGCAGGGTCAGGTATATTGACAAACCAAACCAATCGAGCAGGAACCCATCGGGGTGCTTCTGCATCCTGTGGGAAAAGACGAATGCTGCCTGGCTGCTGTATTAATGCTGGTGCGGGTGGTTGCCACTCATTATTAACTGGGTCCTTCCATCTCGTTTGCAGCATCGTGACCTGCCGAGGGTCTGGCGACCAGTGCCGATCAGCAGCTGACCGCCCCTGAGTATCTAGGGTCAAAAAATTAAGGGTAAAGAGAGCTGTAGTCAAACGGTCCCTGGGGGAGTGTTCTCGGAGGTGGCACAGGAGGTGGCTCCCCAGGTGTTTTCCATCTCCTTTTACGCTTCCCTACCTTATAACAACCGAGGCCTTTCTCATCCTGTTCCTCGTCTCCTCCCGACTCATCAGTAGAATAATCTAGGGGAGGGGCTGTTGGTATTTTTTGAGTAGAGGAAGGGGGACATACCGATGTAGAACTTTTTTTTTTCAATTTTATTATTTTTTTATTTTTTTTATAATAAATTTTATTGTTATATTCCCCATACAATTGCAGCCCCCCCATTCTGACCCCAATCCCTCCCCTCCCGCCCCCGTCCCCCTAAAAGTGTCTCTGGTTCACAGTTTTTTGTTGATTTTGATTTTCACTTTCTTATAGTTATTCATTTTCCTGGTCCCTTATTTAAGTTTTCTAGATTCCTGCTATGAGTGAGACCATCCGGTATTTTTCTTTTTCTTTTTGGCTTATTTCGCTGAGCATGATCCCTTCCAGCGCCATCCATGTTGCTGCAAATTGCATGTGTTTATCTTTTTTGAATGCTGAGTAATATTCCATGGTGTATATGTACCACATCTTCTTGATCCAGTCATCTATTTTTGGGCATTTGGGTTGTTTCCAAAGCTTAGCTATTGTAAACAGTGCTGCTATAAACATAGGGGTGCAGGTGTTCTTTGGAATTGATGTTTCTGTGTCCTTTGGGTAAATACCTAGGAGTGGAATTGCTGGATCATATGGAAGCTCTATGTTTAGTAGGTCCAGAAATCTCCACACAGCTTTCCACAGTGGTTGGACCAGTTTGCACTCCCACCAACAGTGCAGAAGAGTTCCTTTTTCTCCACACCCTCGCCAGCATTTGTTGTTGCTAGTTTTTTTAATATGTGCCATTCTCACTGGTGTAAGATGGTATCTCATGGTAGTTTTGATTTGCATTTCCCTGATGGCAAGTGATGTTGAACATTTCTTCATATGCCTGTTGGCCATAATGGAACTTCTATCTTCTTCCTCCATTTGTCTCGCTGTCCTGACGGCCTCAGTGGCTAACTGTGTGGCAACAGTGCCACCGGCATTAAGAGCATCTCCCACCACTCTCCAGACCATCAAAGTAGTGCCAGGAAGAGACTCAAGGCCATATAATTGCTGATGCAAGACAATATCTCCTTTCACCTTATTCCAATTTTCACTATCGACCTGATCCTGCTTCAGAAACCATTTACTAGTAATACTAAGGGTCTGTACAAATCCTTTAAGAATTTTTCTACTGAGAGGAACCCCAAACTCTTTTAGAAGAGCTTCCAGGGAAATAACTAACTGCCCCTTGAACATTGAATTGCCCATGAATCCCAGCTACCTTACCTTACTTTACTTTATTTTACTTGCCGGCTCACCACAGCTGGTCCTTCAGCGGTTCCTTCGTTCTTTTTCATGCCCCACGTTGGGCGCCACCTGTCCCAACCCGCGGGATTCAGAGGCACAAAAAGAGAAGGGCTGAGGATTGAAATGAGGGGCTTGACAAATTGACGCTAGCGTTTGCTTCTTTATTTTTCCTTTTTCCTTTTCCTACTTTTACATGTTTTTCCTTTCCCTGTCCTACTACCTTCCCTGGCTTTCTCTATGCTCCTCTCTCAGACGTTTCTCAGTATCCTCTCTCAAAGTCTCTACACAGCATCCTTTCCACAGTCTCCCTCTCAAGGTCTCCTGGCCTCATCCTCTACGCAGTCTCTCTCCTTCTCCTCCACGCAGTCTCTCTCCTTCTCCTCCACGCAGTCTCTCTCCCCGCCGTCTCTCCAGTCTCTCCCGTGGTTTCCTTCTTATCCCCCCTCACTCCTCTCTCGTACCTCTCTGTCCCACGTGCTTCTTCGGATGCACGGTGGTTTCTCCGAAGGCGAAAACGAAACCGAAACCTCACTTCGGAGCATGCGCAACACGGCGCATGCTCCGTGCGGCTCCAGGACACTTCCCAAATCTGGAATTTGTTTGTGATGTTGGTTTCTCTCAAATTAGGCCCATTTCTTGTTTTGGAGACCAGGAATTATATTTTCTTCTACTAGATCAGTGTTGCTTCCATAGTTTGGGGGCACTTGCTTAATTAGAACGCATGCATTATACTACAAGTCATTCAGGTTTTTGTTTCCTGGTCAAAGAGAAGTCTGTGTCCTGCCATGCCCATGTATCCCCCACCCTCTCCTGCTGCACACAGAGAAGGGACAACCAGTTTCCAGTTTTACTTCCTGCTGCTTTTCTCCTATGCCTTTTTAGCACCTGGTGTGACAAGTCTGGGTGGTTCCATATGAAAAATGACATGACTGCAGTAGTTGTCATGAGAATGAATTACACATATACAAAGTATGTCGAATTTTGTGTAGAAATGAAGAAAAAATCACTTCACCTCATTCCAAGTAGTAGGCTCCCACTTTATTAACCCATGTTTACCTTAATCTCACCTAAGCAGAGAAGATCCCTCTGCCTAGATATACCTGGGCCATCTCTACATTTGGCAGCTGCAGTGGCCCCTGCCAGAAGACTGTCCGAGAATTCTAGACAACAGATGACAAAGATGTCATTTCGCAGAGTTTGGGCTAAGTCACAACCAGGTAGATGTTGTACGGCATGTGTGACCAAAATGTCTACATTCTACAGAAATGCTGATGCACAACATTCAGAGTCCTTTGTCATGGTCATTCAAGTTCAGGCTTCTTCTTGAACACTCTCTGAGTCTACATCTGCTGGGTGAATTTCTGTGAGGTGACTTGACCTGTGACTGCTTCTGCAGCAGGGATGTGGCCCAGCCAAGGCTGTGCAAAATGAGATCACCATATCGAAGTTGGTGTTTGGACTTCCTCTGAATGGCGTCCTAATTCTGGAAACACATTTCTCTCCTGATTTTACTCGAGTTCTGTCTTCTTTTGAACCAACCAAACGCTCCCTTCAGCCTTGAGTGAAAATGAAACACTAAAAAATGTTAGGAGCGCTTCTTAAGCAATTACAGATTAATTCATTTATTGATCAATATTTGTGCTCAAATTTGATGGGGGTTCCACTCCAGAATTATGTCCTAGAAAATCTATGTATGTAAGTCCCATTGTCTCTGACCTGTGCACACTGGCCATCAATGCTTTGGAAGAAGGACATACTGGACAATTTTCTTGTCTTTTTTAAATTTTTTTTTAAATAGAGGCATGTTTTATTTATTTATTTATTTATTTATTTATTTGTTTGTTTGTTTATACAAGCACTGGGTACAGTCAGAAGCGCGGGAGGGTGAGAGAATTCACCAGAGCCAGAGCAGGGAGCAGAGCAGGCAGAAGGACCGAAGTACACTGCTGAGGGGAACAGCGGGCGGCAGGAGAGGTCTACGCACCATGTGGGACCCTCCTCTGGTGGCCGGGGAACAGCTGGGGATCGAACCTGCGCGGCAGAGGCCGCGGGCAGCTTCACAACCCAGCGCTCAACCGCTGCACCACTGGGGAAGCCCTTAATTTTTTTTTTAATAGAGGCATGTTTTATTTATTTATTTGTTTGTTTGTTTTGTTTATACAAGCACTGGGTACAGTCAAGTGCAGGAGAGTGAGAGAATTCACCAGAGCCAGAGCAGGGAGAAGAGCAGGCAGAAGGACCGAAGTACACTGCTGAGGGGAGCAGTGGGCGGCAGGAGAGGTCTGCGCACCATGTGGGACCCTCCTCTGGTGGCCGGGGAGCAGCCGGGGATCGAACCGGCGCTGCAGAGGCCGCACGCAGCTTCGCAACCCAGCGCTCACCCCCTGCGCCACTGGGGAGGCCCATACTGGACAATTTTCAAGAACGCCAAGGGGTCCTTAGTAACAGCAGCTGATAGGGCCTATGTCCACAAAGCCTGCGGGCGCTTAGCAGTCCTCAGTCTTGAATTCCCCCAAGTTCTAATATCCTTTCAGAGCACACTGAGGGGTAGAAATCAGACAAGGGGTATCTGAGACTGCCTTGGGCCTGGTGAATCACTCGTGACCCCAACATCAAGGACCAGCAGGAACAGTAGCTAATGAGATTATTGGTGGGAACAAGACCTGTGACCCAGTCTTTCTAGGTCTTCTGAGACTGCCCACCTGGAACATGGGCGTTCACAGGGGAGCCTGGAGAAGTCGGTCAATCTTCAATGTGCTGGGCTAAGGGATCTGGAATTGACATTTAGGTTTCCTCAGGCACCAAAGAGTATCTGGGAAAAGCAGCTGTGAATCAGTCTGGCTCTGAAGTGCTAGAACTACATGCATTAGAGAAGAAGCAGTGGGAGGGAAGGGATGAGGAAAGAGGATCGCTGGAGGTGATGGGAGGCAGCATGGGTGCTAGAGGGAAGGAGCTGACCTGGAGTCCATGCCAAGGGTAAATGGATCAGGGGGAGAGAGATGAAAGGCACATCTAAGACATGGAAGGTTCTGGCGATAAGTAAGCATTACATGAGATATCTGGAATATGGCTCCTCTCTGGCTGACGGGCCTTTATCTGTGTTCTGAGAACAGCTTGCATGAGGAGGATGGCACAGGAGAAGGAATGAGGGAGGAATTCTTCCGGGAACTTTGAAAAGTCTGGCTGATTCCCTTCTAGAGCTCATCAAAGCTACCAGGCTGTTGGCGTTTGCTAGAAGAATTTTAACACCAAGCATATATGGAGTGCCACACCCCCCGGGTGGACCTGGGATCACATCCTCCCTTTTTGTTGCTTTCCTTTTGTGTTTTTCCCAAACTTGTGGTCTTCAAGTATTCGTCGCCTGCCACATCACCCTTTCCATCAGTCCCCTAACCCAGGCCCCTGCCCACACTTTCCCCTCAGGCATCAGTCATGAAGGCTCTTCTGTGTGGGCAGCCTCTTGTCTCCTCTCAGCTCTCAGGTGCCCTGCCTCCAGGCCTCACTCGGCACCAGAGCATTTCTTTTTTCTTTCAGTAGTCCCCCTGGCTCTCCCAGCGCCACATCACCCGTGGACCATCACTGTGTTTTCCTCTCCTGTCTCGCCCCCCTCACTCTCCTTCCTTTGGTCTGTACCTCAGCTCTGTGGTCAGTTTGCTAGTTTTGTCTTTTTCTTGATTTTTTTTTTTTTTGCTTTCTCTATATTCCACATATCAGTGAGACCATCTGGTATTTATCTTCTTCCTTCTGACTCCATGGGCTAGTGTAGCCTTCCAGCTCCATCCTTGTTACCGCAGATGGCGAGAGTTTGTCTTTCTTGATCCCTCAGTAACATTTCATCCCGTGCCACTGCACCGGAGCATTTATGAAGAACATCCCTGGGAAGAGCCCAGCAGGAGTGGACCTGCCTCAGCTGTGTCAGTCTTTGGTCTCAGCTGTCCTGAGACTCCCTGCCCTGTCCTCAGACCTGTCCGGGGTCTTCCCTCTCACCAGCTGGCCTGTGACCTCCAAGTGTGCCCCCCACTTGTTTATAGTGACTTCTTGCTTTCATTCATTGGAACTGAGGCCTCAGACATGGGCCTCCGGACCTGTTTTTCCGGACATTTCTGTACATTGGTATCCTCCTCTTTGCATGAGCAAGTGAAGGCAGCCCTCTTTATTCTATCACTTGGTCTCACCCTTCCCAGCCTGCTCTGCGGGAGGCTGCGCCTCCCATGCTGTCTCTTGACATCGTCGGGTCATTAGGAGAGACTCTGAGAAGCGGGGTCCCTGTGCTCCCCTGAAGAGGGAAAGTTGTACTTCCCAGAAGAGGGGAGTTCTTGCACCTCCCAAAGAAGATCTGAACTAGGGAGTCTCCATGGCAAAGCCTGCTAAAACTCTCCTCTTTGTTCTTGGTTAATGCTGAAGTAAGTTAGTTATTCATTGGCCTGTGAAAACCTAATTGGGACCCAGGTGACAATTGGCTTATTGTTCTTATGCATGAACTGTCACAAAAGAATTAAAAATTGTTAAAGATATAGTTAGGAAAGAAAGGTTTTGGCCCTGAGAACTCTGGAGAACAAGCTGCCCTGAACCAGCTGTGCTTGGAAACCATAGCCTAACCAGGGGGTACCTGTTTGGGGCAACAGTACATCTCCTGGTGTATGTGAAAAGTTAACAGTGCACAGGTTGTGTGGGCGTTCGGTATTTCTTGTTGAAAGTTAGATTTTTTTTTAAAGATTTATTTATTTAGACAAGCACTGTGTACAGTCAGAAGCGTGGGAGAGTGAGAGAATTCACCAGAGCCAGAACAGGGAGCAGAGCAGGCAGAAGCACAGAAGTACACTGCTGAGGGGAGCAGCGGGCGGCAGGAGAGATCTGTGTGCCATTTGGGACCCTCCTCCGGTGGCCTGGGAGCAGCCGGGGATCGAACCGGTGCTGCAGTGGCTGCAGGCAGCTTCACAACCCAGCACTCAACCGCTGTGCCACCCGGGAGGCCCGGAAGTTAGATTTTTGTAGAACTGAAGAGTATTGATGAGTTCCTTTAGATCACTTTGAAGTAATTGATAATGGGCTAGAGGAATTGAGTACTAGGGAATGGGTTGATTTTAGTAATACAGCATAACAATGGACTTTCATGTCCACTCAGAAATTAGGAAGGCTTGACAGGGTGATTGATTGTTACTGAACATTGTACTGTGTTAGACAATGGATTACATTAAAAAAAGAGTTGTACCTAAGGTAGTCATTGTCCCTGTAGATTTTCTTAATCAGATTAAGGAAGTGTCCTTTTTTAGTATGAGATCAAGAGGGTCTTTGTATGTTCATGAGAAAATATGTAATGATTGTCTATGTTCTGCTTTGATGCTTATGCTGATGTCATCTCACCGCTGGCCTTAAGGTATAAAAAAAGACCTGCTGAGACCCTCAGGTGGAGGTACTTGCACGAGAGATGGTGTCTGTGTCTTCCTCACTCCTAGCTGGCTCCACTTGCCCTCAGCCCTCCGAAAAACTTCACCAAGGCGGTCCTCTCCTGCTGAGATCCCTGACAGGACATCTAGCTGGAGCTGGTCTCCAACCTGCTCAGATTCCCCACCTTGAACACTCCCTGTTCACTGAACTCAGCCCTTTATCCTTTAATTAGACGGGAGTATGGAATCAGGGAAGAGGTAAAATGCATCTTGATTTTCCCTAATTCTAACTGAAATTTAGCATTTTATTTAATGGTGGCATCAAATTACAGTTGTAGTAGCAGTGTCTGATTGTCCTGCCAGCAGAGCCACATGTAATTTCAGCTCTCATGATTGGTTTGGTTTTTACAGTTGACTGGCCCTTAAGCAACATGGGGTTGGGGCGCTGATTCTGGGCGGTGGAAAATCCATGTAGGACTTTTGAGCCCCCAGAACCTTTATAGTCATCCCTTGGTATCTGGGGGAATTGGATTTAAGAATGACACCCCCACACCCCCAGCAGATAGCGGAAGTCCACAGATGCTTAAGTTCCATATAGTTGGCCTGGAGAGTCCTCAACACAGAGTCAACCTGCTTACATCTGTTCACCAGACCAAGTCCAGCACCGCGAGCCAAAACGCCACCAGGGCACTGATGCCCTGTTCCTGGGCTCTGCCCCTTGCTGTTCCCGCCCTCTGTGTTTACTCAGTTCCAGCAGGGAATCAGCTCCATGGTGGTGGCTTTGTTCTGGTCACTGGGTGGCGCCAGAGACCTGCACTTGCTGACCTGCGCTTTTCCCCAGTGGTTCTCTGAGAAAAGGGTGGGGGGAACCTCAACAAAGGGGCTGTTGTTCAAGCCCGGTGCTGTGTCTGCCCCTTGTTCACCCGGCCCTGTGCCCGCAGTTGTATGGATCCCACCCCCGAAATGCTGTGCTCTAGGTTTCATTTCCAGGGCTTTCAGGTCCAAAACGCTGGCTGTCACCCTGTGCAGTGCCCACTGCTAGGGCGCGTCCACACCCAGGGTCCTGCGCCTGGCTCTCAGCTCCAGGATGGGGTCTTGCTCCACGCCTGGTTTCCCTTCTTACCCTGTAGGCGCGACCCAGCCCCTCTCAGCACCCGAGGGTGGTTTTGGGGTCCCTTGCTTCCCACTATCAGGAAGGTGGTGATTTTGCTCTGGGCACTAGGTGGCGCCACAGATCTTTCCTAGTGTCCTTCCAGAACTGCGGGATTTTTCCGTGGGCCTCGGGGGAATAGAGTGGGGGTGATGGAGTTTTTGGAGTGCGAGGTCCTGGGGTTCACTCTGGGAAATGTTTCCCCAGACCCTGTTTCAGCAGCACCCGGGAGTTTCCCAGGTGACATTGGTTTTGTTTAAAGGGCTGGTTTCTCAGGGAAAGGGAAGGGGCAGGTTTGCTGAGAGAGGCCTGCATGGTTGCAGGCGGGCGGCCTTGAGGAGAGCGGCCTCTGCTGAGGGAGATCAGTGGAGACGTCCTGGCAGGTACAGGCCACCAGCCAGAAGGCTGCGGCCCCGCAGAGGCTAGAGCTGGTGAGAAGAGGCTCCTGTGTGGTCACAGGCGGGCAGGGGGACGGTTGCCCCGGGCCTGTGAGGAGTCTGCCCTGCCACAGTCCCTTTCTCCTTGGGAGTCTCACTCCTCCGTGGAGCGGCTGCTTGTTGCGGATGTTGGGCAACAGGCAGCGCTAGAAAAGGGACCAGAGATTCCTGGGTAGGCCCCGTCTCCACATCCTTCCTTTCAGGCCTGTGTCCCACTCCCTAGAGCATCGGATCCTGCTCGCCTCTCCTGCCTCGTGACAAGGCACTGGCGCCTGAGGGTCCGTCCTCCACAGCTGGGTTAAGGGTTGTGTGCATTTCCTCGACCCCCACCTCCTTGTGTGAGTCAGGTTTTGACCTTGGGGCACCTCCTTTCCAGTCTTTCCATTCTTGTCCTCCATCTTCCCCCCATGACCATATCCAGCCCAAAATCTTTTGGGGAGTGGAAGGGAGGAGGTCCATTTTCCGTAGCTGCTTCCTTCTGGAGTGTCATGTAGAGCTGGCCCTACCTCCAAGGGCCCGGGAGATGGTCTCCCTGACACGAGTCCCTGAGCTGTCTGTTGGTGGTTCTGGAAGGAGGTGAGGGGTGCATCTGGAGTGCAAGGGTGGGGCATCTGGACAGGCTGTTCCTCTTGTACAGGTGAGCTGTTTGTTGGGAAGAGGGGTTTAAACTTGAGGCGCTCCCCCTAGGTTAGAAGAAACAAATTTGAGTAGGAGATTGTGTATGTTAAGATTTAAAGAGGAGAATGAGAAGTACAGCAGCGGCTAAGGGACCTCGGTCACAGGTGAAGTTGTAACGGGGGTCCCCAGGAAAGGGGGAGGTTCCAGGTTCCCTGCCCCACCCAAGGGAGAGTGGAGCTGAGCAGGGAGAGAAGAAGCTGCAGAGGAGAGTGAGGAAGGAAGGAAGCAGGATGGCAGAACCTGTTTAGAGCAGGCAGGTTTGCGGGGTGTGGGCTGCCCCTCTCCCTGCCCTGGAGCAAAGTCATTGGGGCCAGCCGCTGAGTGGTAGGCTTAGTAACAAGAAGGGCAGTAGTAAAATAGCTAGCAAGTTTTGGGGTTGTGACATGAGAGTACATTTCACCAGGGAAGCGACCCATTTTTAGAGTGCTGTTAGACTAAAAAGAATGTCGGTGGGATATTTGTTCCTAGCAGAGGAGCTGTTCTAAATACCGTGTGTCCCTAGTTAGGGCAACACCCACCCGGGGAGACCTGAAATGCTGGAGTAAGGCACATTGCCAGGAACTCTGCAGGAGGGTTGGCTTGCTGTGTGTGCAGAGTCGCAAGGCCAGTGAAAACTACTAGTTTCTTAGTTTAGTTAGGGACAGTGTTGTGAGCATGATCACTGGGAGGCTAGTCAGACTCTCAGGAAAGTTGGGTGAGATTTAAAGTCAAGTTAGAGTGAGGACTGCAGTCCACAATTTTATTTATTTATTTATCTATTTGTTTATTCCTTAAAGATTTATTTATTTTTATACAAGAACTGGGGTACAGACCAGATGATTGGGAGGGTGAGAGGATTCACCAGAGACAGAGCAGGGAGCAGAACAGGCAGACTGACTGAAATACACTGCTGAGGGGAGCATCGGGGAGACAGGAGAGGTCTGCTGTACACCTGGGTATCTCACTGGCCGGGGATCCAATCTGCGCTGCAGTGGCCATGGACAGCCCCATAGCCTGCGTCCCAATTCCTTGCCCCACCAGGGAGGCGCCATAAAATGATTTTTTAAATATTTATTTATGCATACAAGAGCTGAGGTACAGGCCAGAGATGCAGAGGGTGAGAGGATCCACCAGAGAGAGTGGGGAACAAAACAGCAGATTGACTGAAATACACTGCTGAGGGGAGCAGCGGACGAGACAGGAGAGGTCTGCTGCACCATTTGGGTTTCTCCCTGACTTGCAGGGATTGAACCCGTGCTGCAGAGGCGGCGGATTACTTCACGGTGCGGCCCTCAACCTCCTGCGTCACCAGGGAGGCCCCATAAAAAGATTTTTAAAGATGTTTTCCGACGTTGGCCTTGGTCCCATCCTTCTCGCTGTTTCCAAGATCTGTGGCTCAAAAACAGTTTCCATCAGAGCCCTGGGGGCAGGAAGGGGTGCCCTGAAAATTCAGTCTGCCCTTTGAGCCCCACTGCCTGGTGACGCTTCGCTGAGGGCACGCTGCAGTTCACCCACCTTGCATGCAGCAGCCAGGCCACCGGGGCAAACCTTCGTTCAGTGGGGAGGAGCAATGGGTCTTCAGAGCTGTTCGGTAACTTCTGCTAACTGGAAAAATGTCAATCCTTCGCTCTCATTGTTTAAACAGCTTCTCTCTGTCTTGGCCAGAAGATGGCGCGGGGGCTCCACGTGCTGCTCCCAGCGGCATTAGAAGAAAATCCTGTGGGAGAGAAATTGATGGGTAAGTGCAGAGGAGCCTCCACCCAACCCTGTGATGCGCACGAACCGGGAAGGAATTTCGAATAGTGGGGGGTGTCAGATGTCCCGTCCCCACACACATCTCTTCTCCAGGGAGAGACGGGCAGACTCCGGGTGGGTCCTTGGACCACAGTGGGCGCCACCCTTGGGGCAGGGCAGGCTCTGGGGGGACAGCAACCGGGGAAGGTCGGGGGTGCCAGCTCCGGGCAGGGGAGACTGACCAGCAGACCCCTGTGAGCTCCCCTCTCCCTGGGGCAGCCCCGGGCAGGGGAGATTCAGCTCCTGCTTTCAGGGGTGTGGGAGTCGGTGTTCTTGACCCAGCTTTTTCTCAAGGGCCTGTCCTGCACTGAATCTAGGGCCACAGTGGCATGTGGGGGGGCTATTCTGCTCCCTTGCAGGTGGAGGGGTGCACGGAGGTGCCACCTGCTGGGGTCTCCCCTTCCGCTTTCCTGTGGACATCCCTGGCCAGCTGGAGACTCCCATGCAGAAGCCGCCCTCTTGGGCAGGTGTTTGCCCCAGGGATGTCCCCGCAGTGGGTCTGGGGATCACTGCAGCATGGGAAGGAATGAAAGAGGCCGGGGGGGGTGACAGAGACCCCTCGTGGCTCAGGCCCCTTGTTGAGGCAGGTCCGTTCCAGGACAGACATGCGAGATGGCAGAGACCCCGACAGCAAGTCCCCAAAAATTCTGTAGCCTGAGGGCAGGTCAGGTGTGTCCGCTCCCCGCACAGCCCCTGGAGGGGGGACTTGCAGAGAGGACGCCGCAAGCGGTGCGCAAAGCTGGGGTCATCACTGTGGGGGTCATGGGACTGACCATGCAGGCCCAGGAGGCTTTGGTTCCTTGGAAACTGTTTAACCCTGTCCTTTCTCCTCTCCCTTGCACCCCAACCTTTTGTTTTCAACAGCAGGGCTTTCACGTGAGGGGGTGTTTGCTCCACACGCCACAGATGGCAGTGCCAGTGGAGGGTGCGCAGGGTCTGGGGTCTCAGGGTGCCTCTGGGTCTGCCCCAACACTGCCACCTGCTGCTGCCACGCGTCTTCCCTTTCCTTGTCTCCCTCGGCTTTCCCTCCTCTCGCTCCTGGGGTAATGCCTTTAAGGTCACTTTTCTTTCTGCTCATTGGGGGGCCTCGCCCTGGATTCCCCAGCAAGCGCTGAGGACTCCCAACCTGGGTCAACCCTTCCCTTCGGGTTTGCCCTGAAGCACCTCCTGTCTCCCCTTCTGTATACTCCTCTGGGTCTGCGCCCGGATCCTGGGAGGAGGACACGTCATCTCATCTACCCTGAAGGTTCTCCATGGAGACCTTCCTGGAATAAATGGTATCAGTGGGAGAAAATACACTTGAGTACACGTGGACACCTCCTTGCTCACCTGGGGAAGACCCAAGAACACTGTGTGACCCACCAACATGCTCTCTGCCCCCTGTGCAATGACATCTTCAACCCCAGAGAAAGGACAGAGGATGGGGGTCAGCCCTGGGGGGCAGTGGGAAGCCCAGCTACAAGGGTGCGAGTGGTGCGGTCCTAAGGGGCCGCCTATCCCTCTGATAAGGGATGGAGAGATTTGGACAAATCCTTCTAACGTGAGAACCCGGACCCCTCCTCACGGGGATGTTCTCTTATTCGTGGAGATGAGTCTCACAAAAGGTCAACCTCCACCTGCCTGTCGAAGCCCCTCCGTCTGACTCCCAGGAGCGCCCAGTAAATGTAATCCTCCTGTCACAGAGGCGCCTGTAGAGCCGCGAATGTCCTCCCCAGGGTCCACACAGGCTCACACCCCTGCATCCGATTAATGCATGTGCTGGGGCAGCTCAGCCTCTTGGTAATTACCAGATGGAAATTTACCTATCAACTCCCCCTGTCTTTTTTGTCCTCCATGATACTCACCTGGTGAAGAGGGGAGGCCATTGGCCCCTCACATTCCTGTGCTGGGCCTGTCCGCTCCAGTCCTGCTGTGTGGCTCAGCCTGCTGCCCAATGAGTATATTTCCCCCAAATAACTAACTCCCCTTCAAGCTTGATTTATTTAAAAGATTTGTTTTTATTTATGTATGAATATAAGAGGTGGGTACAGGCCAGAGGTGCGGGTGTGAGCAGACTCATCAGAGACAGAGTGGGAAGCAGAAAAGGCAGATCTGAGGTGCTTCACTCCTTGCGCCACCTGGGAGACCCCCACATATCCTTCTATTCTGGTGAATTCAGCTCACATGTCCCACAGTTCATAAAAGCTGACTGACTTCAGTTCCAGAATACTTTCACTGTCTCTCCTGCCTTACTGCTGGGGACTCTGCCTGGCAGCGTGCTCTCTGCAGTTCATTTATCATGGCGAGTGTTTTTTATTTTCTCACTCTATGACATCTTCTGTTGTCTCATGCTCATGACAGTGTGATTTACAAGGAAGAGCTAAGCGTGTGGGTCTTCAGTGACGTGTAACCCAACACTACAAAGTGTTGGTTTTTCTTCTTTTGTACCACGTCTGCATTCAGCAGGCTTTTCACACCGCTACATAGCACGTTATTCCACCTATGTGTTATTCTACCTGCCAACCAGGTGATATCTTCAAGGAGAAGATTTTATTCATCCTCGTATTCATAGACTCAAAGACACTTCCAAATTTGTATGGTAAACTATTGTGGTTCTTTTAGGAGCAAATGGGTTAATCTAGAGGTAAGACTATTTCCCCTGAGAATTCTGTTCACAAAACAGTGTAGAGTAGGAAAATGGTGCCTCCTGTACAAGAGCACAAGAAGGAGTGTTTACACTGTTGCTGTGTGACCCAGGCTGACGGCCCTGAAATGAGGAGAAATGTTCCCTTACAGGAGATGGTGTCATTGAAGGACGTGGCTGTTAACTTCCCTTGGCAGGAATGGGAAGACCTGAATGATGCTCAGAGGACCCTGTACCGCTTTGTGATGCTGGAGACCTGCAGTCACCTGGTGTCCCTCCGTGAGGAAGCTCCAGTGTAACACGACTGCAAGTGCTGTTTTCTACACTGATTAAGTGTGGTCTTTCTTGTGAAATTGGGTGGTGGTGAGGTTGAACATAGCAAACAGACTAGATTGTGGGTGTTCACCCTATTTCTGAAAAGTTCTAGTTGAACTTTGTTGCACAGCTCTTAACACTGCTTTTGTTAGTCTTCAAAACTGAAGTTTAACTTGACTGAATCAACACTGTTCCTCATCACAGGACATTTGTTACCAATCTTGAGGAGAGCATCAGGTTGGAGAAGGGAGTAAAGCCATGGACTGTGGAGGAAGCCCCAAGCCAGAACCTCTCAGGTCAGTCAGTGCTTGCCTGGCAGGAGGCTAGCAGGAGGCTGGGAGAGTGGCCACACTGCGCTACTTTTCCAGTGTCCAAAACTTGGACAGTTTATCTGCATTTATTGAAGTGATTCTTTATTCGCTTTCCACATAAACTCTCTCCTAGATTTACTCCTGCTTTTTTTAATGGTTGTCAATGTTGGACTTCACCACTATGCAGTCCCTGATACTGCAGGAAATTATTCCGCAATAGTCACATTTTCTGTGTTCTCTCTATTAGTTAATTCTCATGGACTGTTTTCTGTAAGGTACTTATTCAGGCATTTTTAATTGATTAATTTATTTATTTATACAAGCACTGGGTACAGTCAGAAGCGCGGATGTGTGAGAGAATTTCTCAGAGCCAGAGCGGAGAACAGAGCAGGCAGAAGGACCAAAGTACACTGCTGAGGGGAACAGCAGGCGGCAGGAGAGGTCTGCGCAACATGTGGGACCCTCCTCCGGTAGCTGGGTAGCAGCCGGGGATAGAACCAGTGCTGCAGAGGCTGCGGTAAGCTTCGCAACCCAGCTCTCAACCACTGCGCCACCAGGGAGGCCCCAGACATTTGTTTTTTCACTCACTATGTTCGGGGGTAGTTTTTGACAGTGATAAATTATCTATGAGTGGGGAAAAGAACAGTAATCACGGAAATGGTCTTTGCTTTGTTGAAGTGATATGCTGTGAGAAAGGAAAATGTGGGCCTCCCTGGTGGTGCAAGGGATTAAGCACAGTGAAGCTATCTGTGGACTCTGCAGCATGAGTTCCATCCCCGACCAGCCAGGGAGCTATACACATGGCACGACAGACCTCTCCTGTCTCTTCTGCTGCTCCCCTCAGCAGTGGATTTCAGTCAGCCTTTGTGAAACTGAGGAGAAACCAGAAATCATTCAGTGAGGGATGGGATGTTCTGACATGGGAGTGGAAACCTAAGGTTGTGGTTTCTAAAGCCGTGGAACCAAGAGTTTCAGGTTGGGGGCTCATACCTTGGGAGGAGTTTGATTTGTGCAATTCCACCTTCTTGTGGGTATCATCTGGAAGAAAGCAAAAGCATCATTGAAAGGATGATATAGTACAACTAACATACTAGATAAAAACTTGAGCTGCTATGAATTACATAGAAACAGGTACCAAGTATTGCAGGGACTCCAGTAGCAGCCAAGGAGTGTTGATGTCAGAAGGATGTGCATAAAGCCTTTCACAGTGACGACCACAGGCTGGATGCAGAACAATGACCCAGCCAAGCTGGAACAATGACCCAGAATACAACTCTTCCCACAAGAAGAGATCATGTGTGTGAAATGTCTTGGGTCAAGCCACATTTTATGTCTGTTCCTTGCATAGATAAGGGTGTTTCTGTAAGCAGCAATCTCTATAAGATTTTTAATAATACATATTCTCTGAGAAGACAGTTAGAACATGTAGGCCATCCCATAGTCCATCATGCAATAATCATTCAGTACATTGTGAATATGGGACAGGTGTATACTTTGAGTCAAATAGTATTCAACATCAGAGATGCGAATGGGAAGATAAAAAAAATCTACTTGGGATCATATTGAGGAGTCCTCAAAACTACTCCAACATCACACATTTCAGGAGAATCCCTGAAACTGTAAAGGATATGGCAACGCTAACAAATGGTGCTCAAGACTCACTCAACATCAGGGAGAGAAATGGCACAAATGTGAAGAGTGTGGTAAAGCTTTTTGTTAGCATCCACAGCTCACTAAACATGTAAGGATTCATACTGGAAAAAAGGCTTACACATGTCCACGCTGTGGTAAAGCCTTTCTCTACCTGTGTCACCTTTCTGAACACCAGAGAGTTCATAATGCTGAGAAAACGTACAGATGTGAAGAATTTGGGAAAGCCTTTAACCAGCAGTCAAGTCTTACTCATCATCACTGAATTCATACAAATGTGAAAGAAAAAGCTTATAAATGTGAAGAATTCAGCAAAGCCTTTAAGCAGAAGGCAAAACTTGCTCAACATCGGAGAATTCATGTAAGAGTGAAATGTTCAAAATGTGAAGAATGTGGCCAACTGTAACCGGAAGTCAAATCACTCTGCACATCAGAGAATGCACACTGGGGAGAAACCTGCAAATGTAAAGTGATGAGTGGTTTGTACAAATAGATATTTTGCAACCACCATTTTCATGCTAGCATGATACTTTGAAGAAGTAAAGATATGGAAAATTAAGTTGTCATAGAATAATCAACTCTAAATATACATTTAAAAATTGCAGTACAATAATAATTCAAAAACTTCACTGATATATAAATCAGATATTTTTATGGAGCGTAAACCAACATTAAAGCACTAAGTATGTATTAGTATCATTTAAATGTCCAAGACGATGTGTTGGGGACCAGTATAATTACATTCCACGTACTTTTTGTCAGTCATGCTTGAGATATTATGAAGAGGTGATGAATATAATTCAGCTCTAAATCAGTTCATTCTCTGGCTTTGTCCCCTTGTGTATGTGAAGTCAGATGTTTGATTTTTTTTTTGCTGCCTCAAACATCTGAGAGACTGTCCTAGTCGATGGATTTGTTTATATATAACTTGCAGGGTAAATTTAGGACAGTAATGTGCCATGTATCAGGAACATATGAATGGACATGCTGCTTCTGGTTGACTCAAAACATTGATCTAAATCGCCAAGAGTTCTGGGCCTTAATGTTGCCATTGAAGTCAGACAGAGGAACATGTCAAATCATATCACGATGGACTCCTTGAGGAAATGCACAGTTTATTAAAATTGTCATGTTTCATTATGGTAGTAATAGAGAGATGAATATTATTTGATATCATTGCCAAAAGAAATCTTCACAGACACATGATGACAGAACAGGTGACAGTCCTGTACTGGGCATAGAATTTGTGCATGCACAGGAGCTAAATAATGACTCTGTTGACCACCAACTTAGGTATCCTAGTTTCAAAAGAACAAGAATGCTTCTTAAATGCCTGCATTTCTATTTTCAACATGGAGCATACAGTGATATTTAAATATTTAGACTATATGTGAACCTAATGCAGGTTTTAATAAAATCGATTGATTTTTTCCAAAAGATTTAATTCATTCTTTTTTAAATTTTTATTTATTTTTTTAAATTTATTTATTTATTCAAGAACCGGGGTACAGTCCAGATGCACAGGAGGGCAAGAGTATTCACTAAAGACGGAGTGAGGAACAGAACAGACAGACAGACAGTACACTGTTGATGGGAGCAGTAGGCAAGACAGGGGAGGTCTGTCCCGCCATGTGGGTTGCTCCCTGACCAGCCAGGAATCTAACTCGTGATGCAGCATCTGCGGATTGCTTCATAGGCTGCATGTTAACCCCTGCGCCACCAGGGAGGCCCTGGGTAAATAATTTGTAGAAGTAATGCTGACATATGAAATTTCCATATTTATTTCTTTAAGAAATCTCTGCCCCATTATCTGCAGGGATTGTCCAACTCTCATGGCCACCAGCTGTGGGTGAGAGCTCCCTTTTCTCTCCAACCTCTCCAACGTTGTTCATTTCTCTCTTTTTTATTTGGACTGTTCTCAAGTGTTGAGGTGGCATCTTAGTGTGGTTTTAATTGACATTTCTCTTACAGTAAATTAAGGTGAACATTCCTATGTCTGTTGGACCTCAGAATTTCCTCTTTAGCAAAGTATTTATTTCCTTTGCCCTTTTCAATTGACTCACTGGTTGGTTATTCGCACTGGGTGGGAACATTACAAATTTTGGAATGAACCCCTTATCAGATGTGTTGCATGTGTTCTATTCTGTAGGACGCATTTCTGTTTCTGTGCTGGTTTATTTTGAGTTCTAAAAGCTTTTAGATTTGGTGTTGTCCCACTTGTGAAACTTGCTTTTGTTTCCCTTGGCATTGGGGTTGTGTTCCCTCGTGCATTTTGCAGCAGCTGTCCCGTAGTGTACCCTTTTATTTTCTTTCAGTGCTTCATGCTTTGGGCTCTTATGTCCAAACTTTTCATCCATTTGGAATTAGTTTTCTGTATGGAGTTTTTCTTTTATAGATTTATTTATTTATGCATACAAGAACTGGGGTACAGGCCGGAGATGTGCAGGGTGAGAGGATTCAATATGTATCACAACCCGGGACAGAGTGAGGAACAGAACAGGCATACTGACTGAAATACACTGGTGAGGAGAGCAGCGGGTGAGTCAGGAGAGGTCTGCTGCACCATATGGGTAACTCCCTACCTGGGGATCGAACTCATGCAGCAATGGCTATGGATACCTTCATATGTTGTGCCACCAGGTAGGCCCTGTATGGAGTTTCGAAAGGGTCTTCGTTCTTATTTTTGCAAGTCATTATTCATGTTTCCCTGCACCATTTTTTTAAAATATGTATGTATGTATGTATGTATGTATTTATTTATTTATTTATTTATGCATAGAAGAACTGGGGTGTAGACCAGATGTTCAGGGTTTGAGAAGATTTGCCAGAAACACAGTACAGAGCAGAACAGGCAGATCCACTGAAATACACTGCTCGGGGAACCGGTGAGAGGGACAGGTGATGTTGGCTGTACCACGTGTGGGTCAGCTCTCTGGCCTGGAATAACCGTGATAGCACTGACTCTTAACCCCTAGTGCACCAGGGGGCCCATCCCAGTACTATTTATTAAATAGGCTGTCTTGTCTGAATGGCATGATTTTAGCTCCTTTGTCCAAAATTGAACTCTTCATATTTATATCATTTGCTCTCTGGGTTTTTAGTTGCCTTCCATTGCTCTGAGTTCTGGTTTTGTTCCAGTAAAATAATGTTGTGATTACTGTTGCCGTTATATATATTTTGAAGTCAGGATATGTGATACGTACATTATCTACTTTTCCCCCAAGACTTTTTGCTATTTGGGACCTTCTGTGGGTTCATATAAATGTGGGGATTGTTCTATTTCCTTATAAAAAAAGTCCTTGGTATTTGGTAGGTATTGCATAAGTTTGTAAATTGCTCTAGACAATAAGGCCATTTATGATGTTAATTCTCCCCACCTAGGAGGATGGGCCATCTTTCTATTTCTCTGTGTTTTTTATTTCCTTTAATAGAGTTTTTTTTTTTTTTAATTTTCAGGGTTCAGGTCCCTCACCTCCTTCTTTCACTTGAATGATGCAGTCACAGTTATTTCATTCTTTTAGGTGTGAATGTCAATGGAAATGCCAGTCATTTCACACACGTTCTCTCTCATAGCTTGTTTATACTTCCAGAGAAATGAACCAAAAATGTTATCATGTATTGAATTTTTGCAAAATTTTAAAATAGTTGAACCTATATAATGTAACATTTTTCTGAGAAATTACACTAAAAAACAGTAGCTTTTATTATAATGGATTCCACATTGTATGTCTACATAGTGGGTTTGAAGTATGCACATAGTATCACCCACAGCTCGGTTTCCTTCATAGTATTTGAATAATCTTGAATTTGTTGACAAGACTACATTCATCCATGTAGTGTGTATGTGGTCCCATTTTTATTAATTGAAACATAACATTATATACTGTGTCCTGTGTCTTTCCCTTTTTTAACCAAACCATTCTTGTCGGCTATAAAACCTGCTGTGCTCATTCATTTAGGGTCCTCTTTGATTCATTTTAGCTCAGATCTGTAGGGAAAACCCTGGTCTGTAATATTGTGGGTGTTTGAGGATATGGTCACATAAAAGATAAAGTATATTAAAAGCTCAGAGAATTATATCTGGTTCATATATGAGTCTAATGAAATTTGTGGGAACGGGTTCTCCCTGGTGGGGCAAAGGCTAAGCACAGCACTGTGAAGCTGTCCGCAGCCTCTGCAGCACGAGTTCGATCCCTGGCAGGCCAGGAGGCTGCCCACATTGCGCATCAGACCTCTCCTGTCTCGTCCGCTACTCCCCTCAGCAGTGTACTTTGATCAGTCTGCCTGTTCTGCGCACCACTTTGTCTCTCTGGTGACTCCTCTCACCTCCCACACCTCTGACCTGTACCCCAGTTGTTGTATGCATAAATAAAAAAATCTTTAAAAATTATCGTTTTTTTTTTCTGTTTTTGTGCCAATACCATATTGTTTTCAGTACCATTGTTTTAAAAGAAAGTTTGAAGTCAGGAAGAGTGATACCTCCATTTCTCTCATTTTGCCCCCCTTAGGACTGCATTGCTATTTGAGGTCTTTTGTGGTTCCATATAAATTTCAATATTTTTTTTCAATTTCTTTGAAAAATATTGTTGATATTTTGATAGGGATCATCTAAATTTGTACATCATTTCATGCAAGATAGTCATTTTGATTATACAAGTTCTCCCCACCCATAAGCCTCCTCCCATCTCCTTATATCACTTTCTAATTCCTTTAATAAAGTTTTGTAGTTTTCATTATATAGGTAATTTAACACCTTAATTAGGTTAATTCTGAGATAATTAATACTTTTTGAAGCAATTATTAATGAACTTATTTTCTTGATTTTTTTCATCTTTTTTTGGTCAGAAATCTTTTTAATTATAAAATAAATAAACAAAAATAAAAACAACTAATTTTCCAGTGATTTTATGCACATGAAAATGAAAATAAGCAATAGTGCTATCTCCCAGCTTCATACCCCATTTGATCAGATACATTTTTAAAAGATGCATACTAAGAGAATATGAGTGAAGGGAGTTATAAAATAATGGCATATAGTTAAAAATGCATACAAAGCTTTTGTTTTTTGATGTTTTTTTTTATTTTTTTAAATAATAAATTTTATTTTTATATTCCCCCATACAATTGCAAACGCCCCATTCTGACCCCAATCCTTCCCCTCCCTCCCCTCAACCCCCAAAAAGTGTCTCTGGTTCATAGTTTTTTGTTGATTTTGATTTTCACTTTCTTATATTCATTTTCCTGGTCCCTTATTTAAGTTCTCTAGATTCCTGCTATGAGTGAGACCATCCAGTATTTTTCTTTTTCTTTTTGGCTTATTTCGCTGAGCATGATCCCTTCCAGCGCCATCCATGTTGCTGCAAATTGCATATGTTTATCTTTTTTGAATGCTGAGTAATATTCCATGGTATATATGTACCACATCTTCTTGATCCAGTCATCTATTTTTGGGCATTTGGGTTGTTTCCAAAGCTTAGCTATTGTAAACAGTGCTGCTATAAACATAGGGGTGCAGGTGCTCTTTGGAATTGATGTTTCTGTGTCCTTTGGGTAAATACCTAGGAGTGGAATTGCTGGATCATATGGAAGCTCTATGTTTAGTAGGTCCAGATATCTCCACACAGCTCTCCGTAGTGGTTGGACCAGTTTGCACTCCCACCAACAGTGCAGAAGAGTTCCTTTTTCTCCACACCCTCGCCAACATTTGTTGTTGCTAGATTTTTTAATATGTGCCATTCTCACTGGTGTGAGATGGTATCTCATGGTAGTTTTGATTTGCATTTCCCTGATTACAAGTGATGTTGAACATTTTTTCATATGTCTGTTGGCCATTTGCATTTCCTCTTCAGAGAAGTTTCTTTTTAGCTCTTCTGCCCATTTTTTGACTGGATTATTTTCTTTGTTGTTGCTGAGTCTCATCAGCTCTTTGCAGATTTTTGTGATCAGTCCTTTATCATTAGTGTTGGGTGCAAAAATGTTCTCCGAGTTGGTGGGGTTTCTCTTTGATTTTGTTATTGTCTCTTTTGCTGTGCAGAAGCTTTTTAATTTGATGTAGTCCCAGCTGTTTATCTTTGTCTTCACTATCACTGCTTTGGGTGATGTGTATGTAAAGATGTCTTTGATGTGCAAATCACGTAGTGTTTCGCCTATATTTTCTTCTATATATTTTATGGTTTCAGGTCTTATGTCTAGTTCTTTAATCCATTTTGAGTTGATTTTTGTGTATGGTGTGAGGTAGTCGTCAAGCATCATTCTTTTGCATGTAGCGACCCAGTTTTCCCAGCACCATTTATTGAACAAACTTTCTTTGCTCCAATGCATAGTCTTTGCTCCTTTGTCAAAGATTAGTTGACCATAAATCTGTGGGTTTATTTCTGGATTTTCTATTCGATTCCATTGGTCTGTATGTCTGTTCTTGTTCCAATACCATGCAGTTTTGATGATTATGGCTTTGTAGTATAGTTTGAAGTCTGGGAGTGTGATGCCTCCATTTCTTTCTTTTTTTTTCAGTAGAGCTTTGGCTATTCGGGGTTTTTGGTGATTCCATATGAATTTCATCAATAATTGTTCTATTTCTTTGAAGAATGCCATTGAGATTTTGATTGGAATAGCATTGAATCTGTATATTGCTTTTGGTAGGATGGCCATTTTAATAATGTTTATTCTTCCAATCCATGAGCAGGTGATGTCTTTCCATTTCTTTGTGTTTTCTTCTATTTCTTTTAACAGTGTTTTATAGTTTTCTATGTATAGGTCCTTTACCTCTTTTGTTAGATTTATTCCCTAATATTTGATTTTTTTTGTTTCGATAATAAAAGGGGTGGCTTTTTTTATTTCTTCTTCTTCAGATTTATTGTTTGTGTATATGAAGGCTACTGACTTTTGCGTGTTGATTTTGTATCCTGACACTTTACTGAATTGATTGATGTGTTGAATTAGTTTTTCTGTGGAGATTTTGGGGTTCTCTATGTATATTATCATATCACCTGCAAATAGTGTTAGTTTGACTTCTTCTTTTCCTATTTGGATTCCTTGGATGTCTTTCTCTTGTCTTATTGCTCTGGCTAGGACTTCCAGTGTTATATTGAAAAGCAGTGGTGAGAGTGGATATCCTTGTCTTGTTCCAGATCTATTGGAAATGCTTTCAGCTTTTCAACATTGAGAATGATACTGGCTGTTGGCTTGTCATAGATGGCCTTTATGGTGTTGAGGTATGTTCCTTGTATCCCAAGAATTTCAAGGGCTTTTATCATGAATGGGTGTTGCACTTTGTCGAAAGCTTTCTCAGCATCTATTGATATTATCATATGGTTTTTATATTTCTTTTTGTTGATGTGTTGGATAATGTTGATTGATTTTCGGATGTTAAACCATCCTTGTGCCCCTGGAATGAATCCAACTTGGTTGTGGTGAATTATCTTATGGATACATTGTTGGATTCTGATAGCTAAAATTTTATTGAGGATTTTTGCATCAGTGTTCATTAGGGAGATTGGCCTATAGTTTTCCTTTTTTGTGTTGTCCTTATTCGGTTTTGGTCTCATTCTCCAGGATCGATCACATACTGGGGCACAAGACAAACATCAACAGATACACCAAGATTGAAATCATACCAACCATCTTTTCTGACCATGAAGGCATCAATCTAGAAATAAATCATAAAAAGAAGGCAAGGAACTATCCTACCTCATGGAGATTAAAAGCCACAGTACTGGAAGACCACTGGACTAACGAGGAGATCAAAGAAGAAATTAAAAAATTCTTTGAATTGAACGACAAGGAGGACACCAATATCCTAAATGTATGGGATGCAGCAAAAGCAGTAATAAGAGGAAAATATATAGCAATAGAAGCTCACATCAAAAAACAAGAAAGAACTGAAAGAAACAACCTAATCTCGAAGCTCAAAGATCTAGAAAAAGAACAACAAAAAAAACCCAAAACCAGTAGAAGAAAATAAATAATAAAAACCAAAGCAGAAATAAATGAAATTGAAACTAAAAAAACAATCCAAAAGATCAATGAAACCAAGAGCTGGTTCTTTGAAAAAAATAAATAAAATAGACAAACCCCTAGCCAGGCTCACAAAGGAAAAAAGGGAGAAAGCACAAATACACAGGATCATAAATGAAAGAGGAGAAATCACAACGGACACAGCAGAAATCAAAAGAATAATCAGTCACAACTATGAACAGTTATATGGAAAAAAGTTCAACAATCTAGAGGAGATGGACAAATTCCTACAACTCTACAATCACCCAAAGCTAGATAAAGAAGAATTAGAACACCTAAACAGACCAATTACAAGCAGCAAAATTGAAATGGTAATCCATAACCTCCCCAAAAACAAAAGCCCAGGGCCTGATGGATTTACAAATGAATTCCAGCAAACATTCAGAGACCTATTAGTGCCTATCCTTCACAAACTCTTCCAAAAAATTGAGAAGGAAGGGACAATACCAAACACGTTCTATGAAGCCAATATTACACTAAAAATTATCGTTTTTGTTGTTGTCGCTTTGCTTAGTATTTGATCATTACCTACAATTTCCTTTCAGTCTTTCATCTCCGTTTCTACTATGAATTTTCCAATTGTCCTGCCTCCTTGTTGTACAGCTATGTGCCCTGGGTCAGATTTGATGTCACTGAAATTAGAGCATCCACGGTGGTTTTGTGGGCATATGTGATCCTCTGGGCTCAGTGGGTGCATTAGACTGTTGCTGTGTAAACATGGATGTCACTGTGTAAGGGCATTCTTCTTTCTCAGAACCAGGTCTCCCCCTTTTTTTTTTTAAAGATTTATTTTATTTACTTATACATAAATTGGTGAGGTATGGGCCAAAAGTGTGGGCTCGGCGGGGGGGGGGGTGAGAGTATTCACCAGAGACAGAGTGGGGAGCAGAACAGGCAAATCTACTGAAATAAACTGCTGAGGGGAGCAGTGGATGAGACAGTAGAGGTCTGTAGCACCGTGTGTGTCAGTTCCCTGGCCAGGGAACAAACTTGTCCTTAAGTGGTTGTCATAGCTTCATAGTGCTGAGACTGAACCCCTTGTGCCAACATGGAGTCCCTCACAACTCTCTTTTTTTTTTAGATAGAATTATTTATTTATTTATTTATTTATTTATTTATTTATTTATTTATTTTATTTATTCAAGCACCGGGTACAGTCAGAAGTGCGGGAGGGTGAGAGAATTCACCAGAGCCAGAGCGGGGAGCAGAGCAGGCAGAAGGTCTGAAGTACACTGCTGAGGGGAGCAGCGGGCGGCCTGAGAGGTCTGCACACCATGTGGGAACCTCCTCCTGTGGCCTGGGAGCAGCCCGGGGATCGAACCGGTGCTGCAGAGGCCGCAGGCAGCTTCGCAAGCCAGTACTCAACCGTTGCGCCACCGGGGAGGCCCCCCTCACAGCTCTCTTTTCACTTTATGTCCTATTTAGAGTTCTGCTGGTGGACATTTAGTAACTGTATAATTTGATTTCAGGAACCCTTGACCTTCAGAGATGTGGCCATCAAATTCTCACACAAGGAGCAGGAGGCCCTGGACCAGCTACAGTGGAAATTGTACAGGGTCGTGTTGCTAGAGACCTACAGAAATGTGGTGTCCTTGGGTGAGGAGAATATCCCTCTAGATTTCCTCACCTGCCCTCAGTGTTTCCTGTAACACGTGTGGATGTGCTCCAGGGATGCCCAGGATTGTCAGATACTTTTAGGTCCCTATTTTAAAGAAAAACAGTGTAGGTTTGTTGGAAAGTCTCATGATGTTTCATCATGGCTTAAATTTCCCCTGTCTTAGGATGATCTGCAACCTGCTTTCTGTATGAGTGCTCATTCAAGAAAATATGTGACTTAAGTGTTATTGCTACAAGCAAGATCCCATTGCTAGGACTCAGAGGTGTAGAAATGGTTCTTAGGATATGAAAATTTCAATGATTTCTGGTAAAGGTGCTGTCAGAAAAAGTATTTGCAGTGATCCTTTTCCAGAACCTTCTATACTGTCCCCTCTACTGAAAACAATACTGTATGTGGAATTTGAGATCTTCAGGCCATCTAATATCACCTGTCATAATAAACAGGTCTTGCTGTGTCTACACCCGAGCTGGTCACCTTGTTAGAGCAAAAAAATGGAGCACTGGGATGTGAAGAGAAGTCTTAGTCTTGCTCTCTCTGGGGGCGTCTCCTCTCTGACACTTGAGTCCTCTGTCTTTCCTTCTTACTGAATTGAACTTAGGTTTTGTCCATTTTTGTTGATCTTTCAAAATCCAGACTTCCTTTCATAGAGAAGCACCTGCTTTTTGGTCATAATGTTCTATTTATGTATTTCTTTTTTTTTTTCAATGTCCTCCTTTCTGCCAATATGGAGCTAAAATTGTTCATTTTCTAATTCCTGGAGGTATGAAGTTACATTGCTCAACTGAGATTTCTCTTATTGCTAGTGCAATTGTTTAATGCTTTAAATTTACCTCTTAGTATTGTTTTCTGAATCACAAGTTTTGGGGAGTTTGCTTTGTTGCAATGCTTTCTCAGTATTGCTTAGTTTTTTGGAATCAAGGAACCATGGGTTTACCTCACTCTTCGTGATTCAGGGAATGGATTCTCATATCCTCAGATGACTGTCACCACCATACCCACCACCAGTGCATTGCGGGCTTCTCCATAAATCTTTGAATCCCCTGCCACTTTTGTACCTACACCCACTGTCCTTCCCTCTTTGTACCCTCATTCTGCAGTCCTATTTCTAGAGTTTATTATTTTTTTTGTAATGTCAGTTTCTTTGCCTTGTTTTCCAAAGTCCAAATACGAGTGAATTCATCCAGTAAGTCTTTCTCCTTATGATTGTTTTCACTGAGCATAATACTACCCCAGCATTCCATTGTTGTTGCACATGGCCAGATGTATCCTTTTTCGTAGCTCAGTAGAAGTTCATCCTGTCTATATACCACATCTTTCTTTTCAAATTATTTTTTTACCCGTTTGTCAACTCTGATTCCTGAATTTATAACATTATTTTCCTTCCAATTGCAATTGGGCCTTGAACCTCTCCTTGATTTTATTGTTTTCATCTTCTGCATTGAGTTCTGTCTTTCTTTGTGGCACACATTCAGGACCTCATCTTAGTGTATAGGTAATATTACAATGACTTCTCAATACAGGTTGTTTTCTGTTATTTTCTGGGGTCACTCTTTTCATTCTGTGATGCTTTAGACTCAGATCATATCATTAGAATGATCCACACGGCTCCATTTTCATGATTAGTCTTCATAGAATCCTGTTCCATCCTTACATTCCATATAGTGTGCTGAAGGCTATGTTGAGTGTCATATAGGAAAGATTGAATTGGTGTTATTTTTAATTCATTCAGACACATTTGTCATTGTATTGTGGACTTTTATTTACACCAAAGTATTACTGAAAGGGAGGCATTAACTTTATTAAAGAATGGTTCCTCTATTCTCAGTCATTTTATTTTTTTATTTTTTTTTTATAGAGGCATATTTTATTTATTTATTTGTTTGTTTGTTTGTTTGTTTGTTTGTTTATACATGCACTGGGTACAGTCAGAAGCGCGGGAGGGTGAGAGAATTCACCAGAGCCAGAGTGGGGAGCAGAACAGGCAGAAAGACCGAAGTACACTGCTGAGGGGAGCAGCGGGCAGCAGGAGAGGTCGGTGTGCCATGTGGGACCCTCCTCCGTTAGCTGGGTAGCAGCGTGGTATTGAACCAGCGCTGCAAATGCTGCGGGAAGCTTCACAACCCAGTGCTCAACCACTGCGCCACCAGGGATTCCCCAGACATTTGTTTTATCACTCAGTATGTTCATGGGAAGTTTTTGACAGTGATAAATTATCTGTGAGTGGGGATAAGAACAGTAATCACGGAAGTGGTCTTTGCTTTGTTGAAGTGATATGCTGTGAGAAAGGAAAATGTGGGCCTCCCTGGTGGTGCAAGGGATTAAGCACAGCACTGTGAAGCTATCTGTGGCCTCTGCAGCATGAGTTCCATCCCCGACCAGCCAGGGAGCTATACACATGGCACGACAGACCTCTCCTGTCTCTTCTGCTGCTCCCCTCAGCAGTGGATTTCAGTCAGCCTTTGTGAAACTGAGGAGAAACCAGAAATCATTCAGTGAGGGATGGGATGTTCTGACATGGGAGTGGAAACCTAAGGTTGTGGTTTCTAAAGCCGTGGAACCAAGAGTTTCAGGTTGGGGCTCATACCTTGGGAGGAGTTTGATTTGTGCAATTCCACCTTCTTGTGGGAATCATCTGGAAGAAAGCAAAAGCATCATTGAAAGGATGATATAGTACAACTAACATACTAGATAAAAACTGAGCTGCTATGAATTACATAGAAACAGGTACCAAGTATTGCATGGACTCCAGTAGCAGCCAAGGAGTGTTGATGTCAGAAGGATGTGCAGAAAGCCTTTCACAGTGACGACCGGCTGGATGCAGAATTTTTTTCCCTTCGATGAGCAGGAGAAAGTTGGACAAACGATGAGGGAGAGTTTGCTGCATATGCTGTCATTCTGAGCAGCGTGTGATATAACATTTAAATAAGAATTGACAGAAAGGTCTCTCCCTACCATGAAGGGAAGTACATGCCTTTGAAAACGTCTACAGGTGACTGTAGCCAGTGCCGAGGAGACATAAAAACTAAGGAAATATCTTTATTGGTTTCACTTTTGATTTTCTTGGTCTTCTGCCTTTCCTTTCTAGTGAATTGAACTATCGTTTTGTTAAATTTATTGCTTTTTTCAAATTCCAGACTTCTGTTCATAGAGAAGCCCAAACATTTTTGCCATCATGTTACGTTTATGTATTCTTTATTTTGAAATGTCCTTCTTTGTGGAAATTTAGAGTTTAGATTGTTCCTTTTCTAGTTTCTTGAGTTGTGGAGTTAATTTAAACAGCTGAGATCCATGTTATTGTTAGTGTGTCTTATCGTTTTCTGAATCCACAGTTTTTGGGAAATTTGTTTCATCTCCATATTTTCAATATATTCTTTAATTTTTTGAATCGAGGTAACATTTGATTTAGGGAATAGAGTTTCATCTTCTCAGAGGTCTGCCACCACCACACTCACCACCAGTGCACTTGTGGGCCTTCTCCATAGATCTTTGAACACCCTCCCACCTCTGTACCCACACCCACTCTCCATCCCTCTGTAATACCCACAATTCTGCAGTCATATTTCTGGAGTTTGTTCTGGTTTGTTGGTTCCTTTCTTTTTTCCTCCAGATTTGAAATTGGAGTGAAGCGATCCAGCAAATGTCTTTCTCCTGATTTTCTGCATTGGCTATGCTCCTGCTATGTTCCATCCTGTTGCAAATAGCCTGAGTTCATCCTTTTTTATAGCTTAGCTGTCTCTACTCTATCGTGTATGTGAACTGCATCTTGCTTTCAGATTTAAATTTGGCCGTACTGGTCAACTCAACTTCTTGAACTTACATTATCATTTTCCTTCTGATCGCAGTTGGGGCTGGAACCTCTCCTAGGATTGTATTGTCTTCCTCTTCTGCATTCAGTCCTGCCTGTGTGGTCTGCACACATTCAGCGACCTCACGTTAGTGCATGTGGAATATTTTTAATGACTACCCAAAATATGACATTTTCTATTGTTGTGATCTTCTTTACATTCTGTGATGGTTTTGACTCAGTTTATATTCTTCTGATATTAGTGTGTTCAACACAGCTCCATATTTGATTATCACTTTTCCCAGCATATAGTTCCATCTTCCATTCATCATGGTGCACGTAAATCTTTGGTGGGTGTGATATGGATAAGATTGTATTTGTGTCATTTTCTTATTCATTCAGACACACTGTCATTTCAGTGTGGAATTTTTTTCATTTATGAACAAACTAATTCAGAAAGGGAGACCCAGGTATTGTTATTTAAAAATGTTTCCTTTATGATCAGCCTTTTTCATACCTCATTTCTTCTCGATTGCATCTCTGTGTTTCTTTGACTTTGTGTGACATGCTTTTATTCCTTTCTCCTTTTTTGTCTGGTGATTTTTGTCTAATATGTCATCATATTTTTTATGCTTAGTGAGGTATATTGATACATAATACTATTTATTGTGTACAGTATAGTCATCTAGCCTGTGTGCACAGGACATCATGCTCCATGTTCATTTCCCTCCCATGTGTTCTCCTGGTGTCTTATTGTTATAATGTGTATTACGTGCCATATTGAAAAGCTATGAAACCTTTTAGACTGAAAAGAATGTAATTTCAATTGCACACATGAAACTCAACTCTTTAACATTCCTACCCTACACCAACATTTTTGCCATCACAACATCTCTCTACATCGTGTATTCCAGAACATAATTCCATGGGTATTTTTGATGTGGCCTTTCCAAATTTTCAAGCATCATCAATAATTTTACTACAGGACTGTATCATGCAATTTTGTATATTTTCTTTGTATTTACCTTACCCTAAGGACATTACCTTTTCATAAACTTTTGTGTTGCTGTCTAGAATCCTTTTGGCTTTATAGGAAGAGCAAAGTCATAGTGTTATCTATTCTAACATCATGCCTATGTCCTTTACATGATATTACTTTATAGACTATGCATTTAATGTATTTTGTCTTGAGTGCAGTAAATGTGGTAAATAGTCACTTGCTTTCTTCCAGTCATCTCTTCTCATGACATCCAAGTCCTCATACCATTGTCAGGCACAGAAGATTTGCCTCCAGATATGGAACTGGGAGGAGATGGAATCTGTGCCTTTGAGAATTTACAATTACTGGAAAAGACCAGACATGCCAAAGATCCATTGAAGGACAGAACATTTGTTGCAATAAAGATAGCCAAGCTGGAACAATGACCCAGAATACAACTCTTCCCACAAGAAGAGATCATGTGTGTGAAATGTCTTGGGTCAAGCCACATTTTATGTCTGTTCCTTGCATAGATAAGTGTGTTTCTGTAAGCAGAGATCTCTACCAGATTTTTAATAATACATATTCTCTGAGAAGACAGTTAGAAAATGTAGGCAGTCCCATAGTCCATCATGCAATAATCATTCAGTACATTGTGAATATGGGACAGGTGTATACTTTCAGTCAAATAGTACTCAACATCAGAGATGCGAATGGGAAGATAAAAAAATCTACTTGGGATCATATTGAGGAGTCCTCAAAACTACTCCAATATCACACATTTCAGGAGAATCCCTGCAACTGTAAAGGATATGGCAACACTAACTAATGGTGCTCAAGACTCACTCAACATCAGAGAGAGAAATGGCACAAATGTGAAGAGTGTGGTAAAGTCTTTTGTTGGCATCCACAGCTCACTAAACATGTAAGGATTCATACTGGAGAAAAAGCTTACACATGTCCACACTGTGGTCAAGCCTTTCTCTACCTGTGTCACCTTTCTGAACACCAGAGAGTTCATAATGCTGAGAAAACGTACAGATGTGAAGAATTTAGGAAAGCCTTTAATCAGCAGTCAAGTCTTACTCATCGTCACTGAATTCATACAAATGTGAAAGAAAAAGCTTATAAACGTGAAGAATTCAGCAAAGCCTTTAAGCAGAAGGCAAAACTTGCTCAACATCGGAAAATTCATATAAGAGTGAAATATTCAATATGTGAAGAATGTGGCCAATTGTTTAACCGGAAGTCAAATCACTCTGCACATCAGAGAATGCACACTGGGGAGAAACCTGCAAATGTAAAGTGATGAGTGGTTTGTACGAATAGATATTTTGCAACCACCGTTTTCATGCTAGCATGATACTTTGACGAAGTAAAGTTATGGAAAAGTAAGTTGTCATATAATAATCAACTCTAAATATACATTTAAATTTGCAGTACAATAATAATTCAAAAACTTCACTGATATTTAAATCAGATAATTTTATGGAGCGTAAACCAACATTAAAGCACTAAGTATGTATTAGTATCATTTAAATGTCCAAGACGATGTGTTGGGGACCAGTATAATTACATTCCACGTACTTTTTGTCAGTCATGCTTGAGATATTATGAAGAGGTGATGAATATAATTCAGCTCTAAATCAGTTCATTCTCTGGCTTTTTCCCCTTGTGTATGTGAAGTCAGGTGTTTGATTTTTTTTTTTTTTTTGCTGCCTCAAACATCTGAGAGACTGTCCTAGTGGATGGATTTGTTTATATATAACTTGCAGGGTAAATTTAGGACAGTAATGTGCCATGTATCAGGAACATATGAATGGACATGCTGCTTCTGGTTGACTCAAAACATTGATCTAAATCACAAAGAGTTCTGGGCCTTAATGTTGCCATTGAAGTCAGACAGAGGAACATGTCAAATCATATCACGATGGACTCCTTGAGGAAATGCACAGTTTATTAAAATTGTGATGTCGCATTATGGTAGTAATAGAGAGATTAATATTATTTGATATCATTGCCAAAAGAAATCTTCACAGACACATGATGACAGAACAGGTGACTGTCCCATACTGGGCATAGAATTTTTGCATGCACAGTAGCTAAGTAATGACTCTGTTGACCATCAACTTAGGTATCCTGGTTTCAAAAGAACAAGAATGCTTCTTAAATGCCTGCATTTTTATTTTCAACATGGAGCATACAGTGATATTTAAATATTTAGACTATATGTGATCCTAATGCAGGTTTTAATAAAGTTGATTGATTTTGTCCAAAAGATTTAATTCATTCTTTTTTAAATTTTTATTAATTTTTTAAATTTATTTATTTATTCAAGAACCGGGGTACAGTCCAGATGCACAGGAGGGCAAGAGTATTCACTAAAGACAGAGTGAGGAACAGAACAGACAGACAGACAGTACACTGTTTAGGGGAGCAGTAGGCACGCAGTAGGCAAGCAGTAGGCAAGTACACTGTTGAGGGGAGGACTGTCCCGCCATGTGGGTTGCTCCCTGGCCAGCCAGGAATCAAACTGGGGCTGCAGTGGCTGCGGATTGCTTCATAAGTTGCATGTTAACCCCTGCGCCACCAGGGAGGCCCTGGATAAATAATTTGTAGAAGTAATGCTGACATGAAATTTCCATATTTATTTCTTTAAGAAATCTCTGCCCCATTATCTGCAGGGACTGTCCAACTCTCATGGCCACCAGCCGTGGGTGAGAGCTCCCTTTTCTCTCCACCCTCTCCAGCGTTGTTCATTTCACTCTTTTTTTATTTGGACTGTTCTCAAGTGTTGAGGTGGCATCTCAGAGTGGTTTTAATTGACATTTATCTTACAATAAATTAAGGTGAACATTCCTATGTCTGTTGGACCTCAGAATTTCCTCTTTAGCAAAGTGTTTATTTCCTTTGCCCTTTTCAATTGACTCACTGGTTGGTTTTGCTCACTGGGTGGAAACGTTACAAATTTTGGAATGAACCCCTTATCAGATGTGTTGTGTGTGTTCTATTCTGTAGGATGCGTTTCTGTTTCTGTGCTTGTTTCTTTTGAGTTCTAAAAGCTTTTAGATTTGGTGTTGTCCCACTTGTGAAACTTGCTTTTGTTTCCCTTGGCATTGGGGTTGTGTTCCCTCGTGCATTTTGCAGCAGTTGTCCCGTAGTGTACCCTTTCGTTTTCTTTCAGTACTTCATGCTTTGGGCTCTTATGTCCAAACTTTTCATCCATTTGGAATTAGTTTTCTGTATGGAGTTTTTCTTTTATAGATTTATTTATTTATGCATACAAGAACTGGGGTACAGGCCGGAGATGTGGGGGGTGAGAGGATTCAATGTGTATCACAACCAGGGACAGAGTGAGGAACAGAATAGGCATACTGACTGAAATACACTGGTGAGGGGAGCAGCGGGTGAGTCCGGAGAGGTCTGCTGCACCATATGGGTAACTCCCTACCTGGGGATCGAACTCATGCAGCAATGGCTACGGATACCTTCATATGTTGTGCCACCAGGGAGGCCCTGTATGGAGTTTCGAATGGGTCTTGGTTCTTATTTTTGCAAGTCATTATTCATGTTTCCCTGCACCATTTTTTAAAAATATGTATTTATTTATTTATGCATAGAAGAACTGGGGTGTAGACCAGATGTTCAGGGTTTGAGAAGATTTGCCAGAAAAGCAGTATGGAGCAGAACAGGCAGATCCACTGAAATACACTGCTCGGGGAATCAGTGAGAGGGACAGGTGAGGTCGGCTGTGCCACATGTGGGTCAGCTCTCTGGCCTGGAATAGCTGTGATAGCACTGACTCCTAACCCCTAGGCCGCCAGGGGGCCCATCCCAGTACTATTTATTAAAGAGGCTGTGTTGTCTGAATGGTATGATTTTAGCTCCTTTATCCAACTCTTCATATTTATATCATTTGCTCTCTGGGTTTTTAGTTGCCTTCCATTGCTCTGAGTTCTGGTTTTGTTCCAGTAAAATAATGTGATTACTGTTGCCGTTATATATATTTTGAAGTCAGGAAATGTGATACTTACATTTTCTACTTTTCTCCCAAGATTTTTTGCTATTTGGGACCTTCTGTGGGTTCATATAAATGTGGGGACTGTTCTATTTCCTTATAAAAAATGTCCTTGGTATTTGGTAGGTATTGCATAAGTTTGTAAATTGCTCTAGACAATAAAGCCATTTATGATGTTAATTCTCCCCACCTAGGAAGATGGGCCATCTTTGTATTTCTCTGTGTATTTTATTTCCTTTAATAGAGTTTTTTTTTTTTTTTTTAATTTTCAGGGTTCAGTTCCCTCACATCCTTCTTTCACTTGAATGATACAGTCACAGTTATTTCATTCCTTTCGTGTGAATGTCAATGGAAATACCAGTCATTTCACACACGTTCTCTCTCAGAGCTTGTTTATACTTCCAGAGAAATGAACCAAAAATGTATTGAATTGTAGTAAAATTTTAAAATAGTTGAATCTATATAATGTAACATTTCTTTGAGAAATTACACTTAAATACAGTAACTTTTATTATAATGGATTCCACATTGCATGTCTACATAGTGGGTTTGAAGTATGTACATAGTATCACCCACAGCTCGGTTTCCTCCATAGTATTTGAACAATCTTGAATTTGTTGACAAGACTACATTCATCCATGTAGTGTGTATGTGGTCCCATTTTTATTAATTGAAACATAACATTATATACTGTGTCCTGTGTCTTTCCCTTTTTTAACCAAACCATTCTTGTAGGCTATAAAACCTGCTGTGCTCATTCATTTAGGGTCCTCTTTGATTCATTTTAGCTCAGATCTGTAGGGAAAACCCTGGTCTGTAATATTGTGGGTGTTTGAGGATATGGTCACATAAAAGATAAAGTATATTAAAAGCTCAGAAAATTATATCTGGTTCATACATGAGTCTAATGAAAGTTGTGGGAACGGGGTCTCCCTGGTGGGGCAAAGGCTAAGCACAGCACTGTGAAGCTGTCCGCAGCCTCTGCAGCACGAGTTCGATCCCTGGCAGGCCAGGAGGCTGCCCACATTGCACAGCAGACCTCTCCTGTCTCGTCCACTACTCCCCTCAGCAGTGTACTTTGATCAGTCTGCCTGTTCTGCACGCCAGTTTGTCTCTCTGGTGACTCCTCTCACCTCCCACACATCTGACCTGTACCCCAGTTGTTGTATGCATAAATAAAAAAATCTTTAAAAATGATCATTTTTGTTGTTGTCGCTTTGCTTAGTATTTGATCATTACCTACAATTTCCTTTCAGTCTTTCATCTCCGATTCTACTATGAATTTTCCAGTTGTCCTGCCTCCTTGTTGTACAGCTATGTGCCCTGGGTCAGATTTGACGTCACTGAAATTAGAGTGTCCACGGTGGTTTTGTGGGCATATATGATCCTCTGGGCTCAGTGGGTGCATTAGACTGTTGCTGTGTAAACATGGATGTCACTGCGTAAGGGCATTCTTCTTTCTCAGAACCAGGTCTTCTCCTTTTTTTTTAAAGATTTATTTTATTTACTTATACATAAATTGGTGAGGTATGGGCCCAAGGTGTGGGCTTGGGGGGTGAGAGTATTCACCAGAGACAGAGTGGGGAGCAGAACAGGCAAATCTACTGAAATAAACTGCTGAGGGGAGCAGTGGACGAGACAGGAGAGGTCTGCAGCACCGGTGAGTCAGTTCCCTGGCCAGGGAACAAACATGTCCTTAAGTGGTTGTCATAGTTTCATAGTGCTGAGACTGAAACCCTTGCGCCACCATGGAACCCCTCACAACTCTCTTTTTCATTTATTTATTTATTTATTTATTTATTTATTTATTTATACAAGCACCGGGTACAGTCAGAAGTGCGGGAAGGTGAGAGAATTCACCAGAGCCAGAGCGGGGAGCAGAGTAGGCAGAAGGTCCGAAGTACACTGCTGAGGGGAGCAGCGGGCAGCATGAGAGGTCTGCGCACCATGTGGGAACCTCCTGCTGTGGCCTGGGAGCAGCCCGGGGATCAAACCGGTGCTGCAGAGGCTGCAGGCAGCTTCGCAAGCCAGTGTTCAACCGCAGCGCCACCGGGGAGGCCCCCCTCACAACTCTCTTTTCACTTTGTGTCCTATTTAGTGTTCTGCTGGTGGCCGTGTAGTAACTGTGCAATTTGATTTCAGGAACCCTTGACCTTCAGAGATGTGGCCATCAAATTCTCACACAAGGAGCAGGAGGCCCTGGACCAGCTACAGTGGAAATTGTACAGGGACGTGTTGCTAGAGACCTACAGAAATGTGGTGTCCTTGGGTGAGGAGAATATCCCTCTAGATTTCCTCACCTGCCCTCAGTGTTTCCTGTACTGCTTGTGGATGTGCTCCAGAGATGCCCAGGATTGTCAGATACTTTTAGGTCCCTATTTTAAAGAAAAACAGTGTAGGTTTGTTGGAAAGTCTCATGATGTTTCATCATGGCTTAAATTTCCCCTGTCTTAGGATGATCTGCAACCTGCTTTCTGTATGAGTGCTCATTCAAGAAAATATGTGTTATTGCTTAAGTGTTATTGCTTAAGTGTTATTGCTTAAGTGTTATTGCTACAAGCAAAATCCCAGCTTCTCTATCACATTGCTAGGACTCAGAGGTGAAGAAATGGTTCTTAGGATATGAAAATTTCAATGATTTCTGGTAAAGGTGCTGTCAGAAAAAGTATTTGCAGTGATCCTTTTCCAGAACCTTCTATACTGTCCCCTCTAAGAACACAATACTGTATTGAGAATTTGAGATCTTCAGGCCATCCAATATCACCTGTCCTAATAAACAGGTCTTGCTGTGTCTACACCCGAGCTGGTCACCTTGTTAGAGCAAAAAAATGGAGCCCTGGGATGTGAAGAGTAATCTTAGTCTTGCTCTCCCTGGGGGCGTCTCCTCTCTGACACTTGAGTCCTCTGTTTTTCCTTCTTAATGAATTGAACTTAGGTTTTGTCCATTTTTGTTGATCTTTCAAAATCCAGACTTCCTTTCATAGAGAAGAACCTGCTTTTTGGTCATAATGTTCTATTTATGTATTTCTTATTTTTTTTCAATGTCCTCCTTTCTGCCAATATGGAGCTAAAATTGTTCATTTTCTAATTCCTGGAGGTACGAAGTTACATTGCTCAACTGAGATGTCTCTTATTGCTAGTGCAATTGTTTAATGCTTTAAATTTACCTCTTAGTATTGTTTTCTGAATCACAAGTTTTGGGGAGTTTGCTTTGTTGCAATGTTTTCTCAGTATTGCTTAGTTTTTTGGAATCAAGGAACCATGGGTTTACCTCACTCTTCGTGATTCAGGGAATGGATTCTCATATCCTCAGATGTCTGTCACCACCATACCCACCACCAATGCATTGTGGGCTTCTCCATAAATCTTTGAATCCCCTGCCACTTTTGTACCCACACCCACTGTCCTTCCCTCTTTGTACCCTCATTCTGCAGTCCTATTTCTAGAGTTTATTATTTTTTTTGTAATGTCAGTTTCTTTGCCTTGTTTTTCCAAAGTCCAAATAGGAGTGAATTCATCCAGTAAGTCTTTCTCCTTCTGATTCTTTTCACTGAGCATAATACTCCCCAGCATTCCATTGTTGTTGTTGCACATGGCCAGCTGTATCCTTTTTCGTAGCTCAGTAGAAGTTCATCCTGTCTATATACCACATCTTTCTTTTCAAATTATTTTTTTACCCGTTTGTCAACTCTGATTCCTGAATTTATAACATTATTTTCCTTCCAATTGCAATTGGGCCTTGAACCTCTCCTTGATTTGATTGTTTTCATCTTCTGCATTGAGTTCTGTCTTTGTTTGTGGCACACATTCAGGACCTCATCTTAGTTTATAGGTAATATTACAATGACTTCTCAATACAGGTAGTTTTCTGTTATTTTCTGGGTTCATTCTTTTCATTCTGTGATGCTTTAGACTCAGATCATATCATTAGAATTATCCACACGGCTCCATTTTCATGATTAGTCTTCATAGAATCCTGTTCCATCCTTACATTCCACATAGTGCGCTGAAGGCTATGTTGAGTGTCATATAGGAAAGATTGAATTGGTGTTATTTTTAATTCATTCAGACACATTTGTCATTTTATTGTGGACTTTTATTTACACCAAACTATTACTGAAAGGGAGGTGTTAACTTTATTAAAGAATGGTTCCTCTATTCTCAGTCATTTTATTTTTTATTATTTTTTTAAGATTTATTTATCATTTATTCAAGCACGGGGTGCAGTCAGACACACAGGAGGGTGAGAGAATTCACCAGAACCAGAGCGGAGAACAGAACAAGCAGACTGACAAAGTACACTGCTAAGGGGAGCAGTGGGCAGCATGAGAGGTCTGCGCAACATGTGGGACCCTTGCTGGCGGCCGGAGATCTAACCAGTACTGCACAGGCTGCAGGCAGCTTCACGACCCAGCACGCAACAGCTGTGCCACTGCGGATGCAGTATTCTCAGCCATTTTATACCCCGTTTCCAACCTACTGCACCACTGTATATTTTTTGACCTGTTCTTATATGCTTTAATTCCTCTCTCCTTTCTTGTTGGTGATTTCCCTCCACTTTCACACATTTTGATGTTAATGGAGGTATGTTGGTTTGTAATATTATTTACAAACATTGTAAAGCATTGTCATCCAACCTTGTACACATAACATCAGTCTCTGTTTTCATTTCTTTTCCATGCATTTTACGATATCTTTTTTTCTCATGGGCATTCCGTAGCATGTTGAATAGTTATGACAGTCTTTTCTAAAGTGAAAACCATGTAAATTCAGCTGCATACCAAAACTCCACTCTTTAACATTTCTACCCCTACTGACATCACAAATTATATATCATGATATTTGTATTCTATAACATGAATCTATGATTTTTTTGTGCCATATTTCCAAATTCTGAAGCAGAAATAATATTTTTACTATAGGGTTATATCTGTATTTGCTATGTATTTACCTTTCCCTAAGGACATTAACCTATTCATAAGCATGTGTGTTGCTGTCTAGTGCTGATGTTACCTATCCAAACATCATGTCAGGGGTCTTTATATGGTATTAATTTTATGTCTTCAATATTTAAAGTATTTTGTCTTGAGTGTTTTGTGTGGGGTAGTTATTCCTCATTGTCTTCCTGCCCTGTCTTCTCAAGACAACCAAGTCTCTATGCCACAGTCAGGCACAGAAGATTTGTTGCTAAATGTGTGACCGGGAGGAGATGGAATTGGCACCTTTGAGAATTTACAATTATTGATAGACCAGACATGTCAAGAGGCATGTGAAGGGTACAACAGTTGTTGCAATGAAGATTCCCAATAAGGGACAATTATCCATAACACAATTCCTCCTATACAAAGTGACCCTGCGTGTAAACCATGCTGGGTAAAACTCCATTTTATGTCTGTTGCAGGTAGAGATAAATATATTTCTGTTAGCAAAGATCCATGTGACATTTTTAACAATACACAGTCTCTAAGAAGAATGTTGGAACATATGGGAAGTCCCCTAGTCCATAATGCAAAGGATTATTCAAAACACTGTCAATGTGGGATAGATTTAAACTTTCAGTCATGTCATTCTCAACATCAGAGAATTAGAAAGGAAGATGAAAAATCTACACAGGATCCTATTGAGGAGTCCTCAATACTTTTCCAGCATCATGTACTTCATGAGAAACTCTACAATTGTAAAGGATATGGCAAAGCTACCAAATGGTGCCCAAGACTTACTGAACATCACAGAGAGAAACCTCACAAGTGTGAAGAGCATGGTAAAGCCTTGAATTGGCATCCACAGCTGACAAACTATCTAAGGATTCATGCTGCAGAAAAGCCTACACACATCCTGATTGTGGTAACACCATCCTGTGCTGTGTCACCTTTCCCGACATCAGAGAGTTCATACTGGGGAGAAACCTTACAGATGTCAGGAATGTGGGAAAGCCTTTAACCAACTGTCAGCCTTTAACTATCTTAGCATCACAGAATTCATACTGAGGGGAAACCTTACAATTGTGAAGGATGTGGCAAAGCCTTTAACAATAAGTCATGTCTTACTCTACAACATAGAATTCATACAGGGGAGAAACCTTCCAGATGTGAAGAATGTAGGCAAAGCTTTCTACCATCCATCACATTTAAGTCAACATCACATAATTCATACTTGGGAGAAACTTTACAAATGTGAAGAATGTGGCGAAGACTTTCACTGCAAGTCAAGTGTTACTCTACATTAGAGAATTCACATCAGAGAGAAATGTTAAAATTGTGAAGTCAATTTTTTTTTTTACTTTAGTCTCTTTTTTTCAAGATTTATTTTATTATGCATACAAGAACTGGGGTATCTGCCAGAGGTGGGTGTGTGTGATAGGATTCATCAGAGGCAAGTTGGGGAACAGAACAGGCCGATTGAATGAAATATACTGCTGAGGGGAGCAGCAGGCGAGACAGGAGGGGTCTACTGCACCATATGGGTAGCTCCCTGACCTTGAATCCAACTCGTACTGCAGTGGCTGCATATAGCTTCATAAGTTGTATCTTAACTCCTTGTGCCACCAGTGAGGTACCAACTTTGGTGTCTTTAACCAGAAGTCCAGAAGTTTAACCAGAAGTGTCAAAGTGATTAACAGAAGTCAGATCATCCTAAACATCAGAGAGTGCAAACCAAGAGAAACTGTAAATGGAAAGTGATGAGTGGTTTGTCCAAATATGAATTTTGAAGCCACCAGATTTTATACTGGAAACTTGAAAGAAGTGAAAATATGATTACCTAATTTATAATGCAATTTAGATTCATATTAAGATATTGCAAAACAGTAGGAAGTGAGAAACACTTTACATTCCTTAAGTCAGAAAATTGTTATGGAGCATAAGCCAACATTAAAACACTAAGTATTAGCATAATTGAAAAGTCTGAGGGCCTTCCTGGTGGTGCAGAGGGTTAAGTCACAGCACTACGAAGCTATCGTTTGGTCTCTGGCCAGGGAGCTGACCACATGAAACAGCAGACCTCTCCTGACTTATCTGCTGCTCCCCTCAGCAGTGTGTTTCAGTCAATCTGCTTGTTCTGCTCTGCACTCTGTCTTTGGGGAATCCTCTCACCCCGTACTCTTCTGGTCTACCTCTCTGTTCTTGTATGCATAAATAAATAAAATCAATCTTTAAAAAATATAAATAAGAGTTCAAGACAATGGTTTGGGGCCCTGTATAGTTATTTTCTTTGTCCTTTTTTATCAACCATACTTGAGATATTGTAAAGAGACCTGATGAATATAATTCAGTCCTAAATCACTTCACTCTTTGGCTTTCTCCTGGTATGTAGGTGGAGTCATCTATTTGACTTTCGTGTGTCAAACATCTAAGGGATCCTCTCCAGTTGATGAGTTTCTTTACATCTTAATTGCTTGATGGTGTCATGTATCATGGATGAAGAAAATCTGAATGGATATGCTATTTGTGTCTGACTGAAAAGATTGATCTAAATCACCCAGAGGAGTCATGGACTTCATTGTGGGCATAAAAGTTAGACATGGAAACGTGCTGAAGTTCAACTCATTTCATCATTTTCTCCTTCAGGGAATACACTAACAGTTTATTAATATCCTCATGTTTCTTCATGGTAGTAATGGAGCCATGAATATTATTGGATGTTGTTGCCAAAAGAAATCTTCACAAGCATGTGATGAAAGAGCAGGTGAGCTTTTCATAACAGCGTAGAATTCTTGTCCATTCACATTAGCTAAGCAAAGCATCTTTATGTTGAACACCGACTCTGTGATCCAGGTATCAGAAGGTCAAGATGCTTCTTAAATACCTGAATGTTGATTTTGATGAAATGTGTCTTGGTATCTGAATGTCTTATTTAGACTGTATGTGAACTTATGTATATTTTTAAAATTTATTCATACAAGAGCTGGGGTGCAGACCAAAGGGGTGTGTGTGAGAGAGAGAGAGAGAGAGAGAGAGAGAGAGAGAGGATTCACCAGAGACACAGTGGGGCATAGAACAGGCCAACTGACTGAAATACACTACTGAGGGGAGCAGTGGGCAAGAAGGGAGAGGTCTGCCATGCCCTGTGGGAGGCTCCCTGCTGTGAAGGGGGCAGATAGCTTGTCAGTCAGCATGGTGCTTAACCCCTTCAGCCCCAGGGCGGCCCTGTTGAGCTCTCTTCACTCAGAGCCCTGAACCTGTCATGGGCCCTGCAGTTTTCAAGGGCCTCGCCCACCTGCGGGTTCTCCTCAACCTCCACTCCTCCCAATTCCAGGCCTCAACCCCACCCCAACGACGGCCCGACGTGCTGCGCAAGGGGTTGTGGGAAATGTAGTCTCCAGCCCCCGTGGTTCCCGAGGAGGTTTCTGGGCGGGGCTTCCGCGATCTGCCCAGGCGCGGCCCCGCCCCCATCCGTTCGAACGTTCTGGCGCCTCCGTGAGCACTGGGGCGCCCAAGGTGAGCGCGGTTTTGTCCTGGGAGGCCGGGCTCGGGTGAGCAGAGACGCTGGGGGTTGGGGAACTGGGGGCGCGGGCGAGCGGGGGCCCAGGCCGCGTGGAGTCGGGCGCTTTGGAGCCGATTTCCCCCGGAGCGCGCGTGGGGGCGGGGCAGGGCGGTTGGGGAGAACGTCCCGGCCTTTCCGGGGTGTCCCTGGCGCGGCCGCCAGGCCCTGACCCCTGACGCTGCCCGGGGTCTTCCCGGGGCAGGGGACGGTGTCCCCGAGGCGGGGCACCTGGGGAAGCGCGGGTCCGCCTGTGCGCATGCGCGCTGACTCCTCTGGGCCCCCAGAAGTTGGGCGGTGAGGGAGAGGAGAGCCAGGCTGCATTTCTGGGGGCGTTATTGCGCTCGGGGTGGTATTCACGGACCCAGGATGGGCGGGTGATGTAGAGCAGGTTGCCAGGGGGAGGCGGCCCCTGTGGGTGCGGGGAGGTCCCGGGGGAAGCTGGGTTTGCAGGGCCCGTGGGGGGGGTGGTTCCTGCTGCATTAGAGGCTTGTTGTCTGAATTTCCAGGTGTGCTTCGCGTTCCCTCTCCCAGGCGGCGTCCTGCTGGCTGCTGCATTAGGCCTCCCGCCTGGAGGTGAGCACCCAGGGGGACTGTGTCCCTGTTGGGGTGTCCACGGAGAGGAGGGCGGGAAGCGGTGTGGAGCCACTGCCGGGGTGTCCTGGCAGAACAGTGCGTTCGGGGCGTCGTCTCGTTGAAAATCGTGTCCACACTCTGAAGTGACTCATCAGCTTTGAGACTGTTGTTCCTGCGTCACTGTTGATTAGGCAGTGGGAAGTGTCACCTTTTGTTAAGTTATAGTGAACCGTGAACCCAAGTTCTGCCGCTCATGGACTCGCGGGGCCTCTCCTGTCCCCGCTAGAAGTGTCACACGGCCGCCGTCACCCACAGTGACTCTGGTGTCCCCAGGTAGCGTGTGGCGGGCTCTGTACAGGAGACTCCAAGACCCCGTGCAGCTGCCTCTGTCCTCTGTGCTGGACCCAACCGCCTCTCCCAGCGCCGCCTTTAGAGCCCTCGCGCGTCTGTGAGAGCAGCGACAATGGGCCAGTCTCCGGTGAGTGCTGTGTTTGCTTCAGCTCGCGGTGCATTGACTTTATGGGAGTACCTCAAGGACATGTACATTAGAAACATAGTTTTCTCCAGAGACACATTCCTCACCAGAGAAAGGTGTGGCGTAGATCCAGGCACTTCACATGTCCAGCATGTGTGAAAATGGGGCTCTGCCCTGGTGCTCATACAACGCAGAGTCAGAGTATGTGCCTGGGTCGCGGTTGATGACGCTGAAGGTGTGGACTGTGGCTCTTCACCCCTCTGGGCAGAAACACTTCCCAGCTCTGCGCTGGTCCGGTGCGGGCTGAGGGAGGAGGGGGAGAATGGGGCCTGAGGACCTGAGTGCAGAATGGGGGTGAACGAGCCACATGTCTTTTAGAAAGGACAACTGATTTTTTTCCCAAGGTTTATTTATTTATAAATGCACTGGGTACAGTCAGAAGCGCGAGAGGGTGAGAGAATTCACCAGAGCCAGAGCGGGGTGCAGAGCAGGCAGAAGGACCGAAGTACACTGCTGAGGGGAGCAGCGGGCGGCAGGAGAGGTCTGTGCGCCATGTGGGACCCTCACTGGTGATCCAACTGGCGCTTCAGAGGCTGCAGGCAGCTTCACAACCCAACGCTCAAACTCTTGGGCCCCCTAGGAGGCCCCAACTGAATTTTTAAGGTTTCTGTGCAGTAGCTAAAATCATATACCGTGTCCTACACAACTATCGGAGACTTTCATGCAGGCATCAGTCTTGGCATGTGTGCCGTTGAGTCCAATGGGGATCCTTACATACCTGCCCCTGCATTTCTCTCAGGTGGCCTGCAAAGCGAAGGTGCCCAGTAGACTCTTCAGAGTCCTTTTTTCTGGCCGTTGTTTCCACTGCTCCTGCGCATTTCTCCTTGGTGTGGTCTGAATGCATTTCTAGTGACACTCACTACACCCTAAGTTGCTCTCCAGTCCAGTTACACTCTCCAAAAGTTCCTGCCATGTATGAGAACATCATGTGTGACATTTGGGAAATTTCATTTTTTTTAATTGTTTTAAAGCTTCTTATTCTTTTTTCTTATTCTTTCACTTATTTTCCCTCCTCGATCTGTCATTGACATGTGTAGCACTAAAAGACTTCTGCTGAAATAGTTGCCAGTTTTTTCCTACAATCCTAATGTGTCTTGCCCTACTCCTTGTTTCGCCTCCACCAAACCACTCTGGCCCATCCCCCGTCTGCCTCCCTCCCTAACTTCTCCACCCATTTCCCTGTTCCCTCTGGTGGTCGTCTTTACCTTCAAATGACCCTGTTCAAGTTTTATTCAAGTATTTTGGCTGTAAATGTTTTTTGGGTATTTATTTTCCACAGATGAGTGAAGCGATCTCATATGTGTCTTTACTTTTTGGCTTATTTCACTCAAGAATAGCACCTCCCGGGGCCTCCCTGGTGGCACAAGGGTTTGAGATGCAACAGATGGGGCTGTCTGTAGTCTCTGCAGCACAAGTTCCATCCCCCGGCCAGCCAGGGAGCTACCCACATGGCGCAGCAGACCTGACTGGCCTGCTGCGTCCCTCGGCAGTGTATTTCGGTCTATCTGCCTGTTCTGTTCCCTGCTTTGTCTCTGGTGAATCCTCTCACCTTCCTCCCCTGCACCTCTGGCCTGTACCCCAGCTCCTGTATGCATAAATAAATAAATAAATATTTTTTAAAAAAGAAAAAAAGCAATATCACCTCCTTGCCCACCCATTTTATCCTCAGTGTGGCTCTTTGCTCCTTCCTCACAGCCCTGCAGTGCTCCCCTGCGTGTGCTCCACCCTTCCTGCCCTGCCTCTGCCAAAGGGATGTAGATTGGGCCATGACTGGGCAGTTGGAAACACAGCTGCTCTGCTCATGGATGGGATAAATCTTTTTGTGTTTGAGTTTTCCCGTGAGGATAATGTGTAGAAGCATTGCAGATGATATGGAATTTCCGTTTCTATTTCCTAAAGAAACCTCTGCACCCTCATCCACAGGGTCTGTTCCAAATGTCATGGCCACCAGCCATTGGTGAGAGCTCCCTTTTCTCTGTGTCCTCTCCAGCGTTGTTCATTCCATATTTGTGTTTTTTTTTTTTATTGTTTCACTTTTTTTAAATACTATTTTACATATTTTTACATCATTTTCATTTTTTCACAGTGTAATCATTTACATCTTCGTTGTAGTCCCCATAAAATTCTCACCCCTCACCCCCCATTTTGTATAAATCCATTCATTTTCATTTGGGCCTTCTCAAGGGGTGAGGTGGCATCTAAGTGTGCTTTTAATTTACATTTCTCTTAAAATAAGTTAAGGTGAACATTCCTATTGTCTGTAGGATGTCAGAATTCCCTCTCTAGAGAAGAGTGTATGTAGTTCATTTGTCCATTTTTTAATTAATTAAGATTTATTCATTTATGCATACAAGAACTGGGATACAGGTGAGGTGCAGAGGGTGAAAGGATTCGCCAGAGACAGAGTGGGGAGCAGAACAGGCAGACTTACTGAAACACACTGCTGAGGGGAGCAGTGGGGAGTCAGGAGAGGTCTGCTGCGCCATGTGGGTTGCTCCCTGCCAGCCAGGGATCGAACTCACGCTGCAGAGGCTGTGGAGAGCTTCATAGGCTGTTTCCCAACCCCTTGTGTCACCAGGGAGGCCCCCCTTTGTCCATTTTTAATTGATTCATCAGTTGGTTTCTCGCATTGTTTGGGGATGTTATAAATTTTGGAATGAACCCCTTGTCACATGTGTAGCATGCAGATTCTTTTTCTGTTCTGTAGACTGCCTTTCAGTTTTTGGGCTGGTTTCTTTTAAGGTATGAAAGCTTTTAGGTTTAGTGGTGTCCCACTTGTTGATTTTTGCTTTTGTTTCCCTGGGTGTTGGGGTTGTGTTCCCTAGTGCACTTTGTGGCAACTGTCCTTAGTGTGTCCCTATATTTTCTGTCAAGTGCATCACCAAATATTTAACCCATTTGGAATTTTATAGATTGATTTATTTATCTATATAAGAGCTGGCGTACAGGCCAGACATGTGGTGGGTGAGAGGATTGACCAGAGACAGAGTGGGGAACAAAACAGGCTGATCTGGTGAAATACACTACTAAGGGGAACAGCAAGGAGACAGGAGAGGTCAGGTGTGCCGTGTGGGTGAGTTCCCTGACTGGGGATCGAACTCATGCTGCAGGGGCTGTGGATAGCTTCATAGTGCTTTGCCTTAACTCCTTGCTTCACCAGGGAGACTCCATGTTGCTGTATTAACTCGGTTGGGATTTGTTGAGGATTTTCGCTTCTCTGTTCTTTGGTGGTGTTGGTCTATTTTTCCCTTTTATGCTGTCTTTTTTTGGAGGGTATCAGGGCAATGTTGACCTCGTCGTATGTGTTGGTGAGTTTTCCTCCGTCTTCAGTTTTTTGGAAGATGCAAATTTCTTTGTGTTTGCTTCTGTCATGGTCTCTCTGATGATTTCTTTTCTGTGTCCCTGAATGCTTGAGTATCTTGTGCTTCTGAATGTAGCTAGTCCCTGTGTTCCGATCTGGTCTCCCGTCTTCAGTCTGCACTTCTCCTGAGTGAGTCAGTCAACTGTGTTTTGCCATTTCTGCCAGTTACATTTGCGCGTGGGCCTCCTGCCCAGGCCTAGTACCACAGGCTCGGCTCCCACCTGACTGCGCCTGTAGCCGTCCCGATGGCACCTGCGGTTCATGCAACATGCAAACCTCATCCTGTGTTGTGCCCTCCCGTGTGGAATTAGATCCTTCTCAGCCCAGGTCTCCCGCCACCAGAAAGGGATTTCTCTGTTCCAGAGTTTAGTCTCACCCAAAGCAATTTACTCTTCAGTATTACCTGATATCTTAACGGTTGCTTACAACAGCACCGCCGTGCATGCGTGCGTGCGTGTGTGTGTGTTCACTTTCTTTCACATTACAGTTCTCATTCTTGGCCAAACATGATGGATGCGTTTTTTCAGTGATGAAGTTGCTCCCCTTTCTGCCTCCGACTGGCCAGGGTGTGGTGACACCTCAGAGTTCAGGGGGAGAGAGTACTCAGGGGTCAGTGGGACACGTTTGAACAAGGGTCATGGCACAGACACTCGCTGAGTAAAACCAGGTAGCACAGATGTTCATCATTTGACCTTTGGTTGTTGGGAGTTTAGGTCAGTGATGCTCAATGTACTTTTTAATAAAGAGCTTCAGGTTTCTGTCATCGAGTCTGGAGTATAGTAGGTGTGTTTGCATTTGTCATGCGTATGATTCTTGCTGAAGTTACGGTTAATGGTAGATTTTTTTTTTTGATAGATGTTTATAGAATATTGATAGAATGAATATATTTTGCAACCTAATTTTACCAGCTCTTCTGTCACCTGTGACCATGCAAGTGTTTCATTTTATAAACCTTTGCACTGTGGGGAGCAGCAGTGGCTGCTCTTCTGCCCAGCAAGACAGTTGCTTCTTTTTCTCCTTGTCCTAGAAAATGTGGCCCTCCATTCATTCATTCATTCATTCATATTTTAAAAGATGAATTTATTTATGCAAAAACTGAGGTATGGGCCAGAGGTGTGGGAGGGGGGAGGATTCACCAGAGACTGAGTGGGGAGCAGAACAGGCAAATCTATTGAAATACTCTGCTGAGGGGAGCAGTGGGCGAGTCAGAAGAGGTCTGCCACACCATGTGGGTAGCTCTCTGGCTGGGGATTGAACTTGTGCTGCTGTGGCTGCGGGACAGCTCCATAGGTTGTGTCTTTACCTTTGAGCCACCAGGAAAGCCCCTGACCCTTTATTTAAATATAAAATAAAAAGTCTCCTTTCGCTGTTATTGCATGTGGTGTTCTTTGGCTTTTAGTATCTGCCAGTGTTATACAGCCATCACCACCTTCCAGATTTTTTCATTTCCCAGTAATAAAATACTGTACTCATTAAACTCTTGCTCCCAACTGCTCTGTCCCTTAGCCCCTGTGTCCACCATTTACTTTCTGTTTTCAAGAGTTTGACACCTCAGACCTGTATGAATGGAGTCTTATTACACCTTGTTTTCTTGGTGAATCTCTTATTTTATTGCATTGTTAACTGTTTTGTCATTTCATAGGTATCATACAGGAGTGCATTAATATTGTAGTGTGTGTCATTGTTTAGTTCCATTGTGAGGCTCATTAATAATCTCTTATGTGTATTTTCCAGTCTTATTTATCCATTAATCCATCACCTGGGGCTTGGGTTGATTTTGCTTTGGGCTGTAATGACTGGTTGGTGCAGTGACAGTAGGTGAGCAAACGTCTATGCCCGTTCCTGCTGTCCCTGCTATTGGTGAACACCCTGGGGTGGGGGTGGTTCCTCCTGTCATTCTGAGTTCCCTTTTCCCAAGAATCGTCTTCCTGTCTTCCCTCCTGGCTGCATCATTTATGCTTGCCCCAACAGTGCGCAAGGGAGCCAGGTCCCAATTTTTGCCAGTACTTGTTCTTTTCTTTCTTTTTAAATCATTGCGATCCCAGCAGACTTGAAATCTCATCTCTTGTACTTCTGATTCATTTTTCCTTTGTGACTGATCGTATTGAGAACGTTCATGTGTTAGGACCCGCTTGGGTATGTGATTTGCAGAGCTGTGTATTCCAGTCCTTTACTCATTGCTGCAAATTTCCATTTTGAACAGGGTCGAAAACGCGAGGGGATTGTATTGTCCCATTTCATCATACGGTCCTTTTATGGCATCCTGAGCCCCCTCCTGCTGGGAGGTCCCCGTGAGTTTCTGTGTGCAGACACGAGCCATCCACCTTCTCTTTGCTGTCGTTTTATTTCTCGTATTAGTGTTTTAATCAATGAGCCTGTAAATAAATGCATTTTTGTTTTCCTAGAACTGGGATGTGCCGGGTTACCTTGCAAGAGATGCTGTCAGTGCAGCAGGCTCATCGTGTCCTGGATGCTGTTTTGTCTTTGCATTTGTTTAATTCATTGTTTAAGCCTCCGGTTTTCTTTATTCCAGCTCAGTCTCTGCCCTTGGTTCCGATATATGTATTGCTTACTGTTTTGTCATTTCACTGGCAGCGTACAGGAGCTCCTGTGTGTGTGAACACAGGTGTGTGTTATAGTCTGCTCACTGGGTTTTCTTTTCCAGAGTCGCTTTACTGTGGCTTTCATTAGTTTTCCAAGAATGAATTATAACTAGTTATGACCATTTTTATGTATGTTGTCTTTTTGTTGTTGTTGTTGTTGTTGTTGTTGTTACATAGCGTCACCCAAACCCATTGTGAATAGGGGACACTGAATGTCTTTGTTAGTCCTTCTCTCACTGGGAATGTTGATGTCGCCTGTGGCTGTCAAGGACTTGTTTTGTATTGAGGAAAAATCCTCTGAATCCTTTTTTAGCTAATACAAATGGAAATTTATTTTAATGGGTTCCTATTCTATATGTATGTGGAGGTGCACAGGATTTACTACACAGGAAAGGAAATGATGGGATAAATTTACGGATTTCTTAAGATATTTGTTTTCTTATACCGTGTATCATATTTTTCAAAACTCTTTCATTGCTATGATCTATTTTTTTCTTTCTCCAAAATAAATACTTGTCTCTTCTAGTTGTTTTTCCTCTTCTTTCAATACCTTTTTTTCTGGTCACCGTGTTCTCCCCTACGGTGATGAAAACTATCAATAATATCTTGGAGATTCCCAAATTCTTTCTTTTCTTTAATATTTATTTTATGTATGCATATAAACACTCAGGTGTAGGCCACAGGTGCAGGGGATGAGAGGATTCACCAGAGACAGGGCAGGGAACAGAACAGGCAGACTGAGTGAAATACACTGCTGAGGGGAGCAGTGGGGAGACAGGAGATATCTGCTGCACCTTGTGGATAGCTCCCTGGTTGGGGATCGAATTCGTGCTGCAGCAGCTGCCAATAGCTTCATAGTGCTAAGACTTAAACTCTTGTGCCACCAGGGAGGCCCTGATTCCCAAATTTCTCTTTTCAAATTAGACTTCCTGATCTATCAGACACATGTCCAGTTGTGTGTGGAATTCCAGTGTCTACCAGCCCGTCATGCGGACAGCATATTAGGAAAACATTCCTCGTACCAAGTTCTCCTCCCCTTTGTCCTTCCATTTTAGAACTGATGAACTGTTCTATCATCTTCTGACTCTGTCAGCTGAACATCTTTTCTTGAAATTTTATTTTATATATATTTTACATCATTTTTTTATTTCTGCACAAGTTATGCATTTTCATCTTGGTTATAGTCCCCATACATCCCACCCCCCTTATTTTGACCCTAATCCCTCCACCCCCCCCATAGTGCATCTCTGGTTTATACTTGCTTATAGTTGAACATCTCTTACCTGTGCTTTTTCCCACCTCATTGCTTGAACATTCTGGTTTCAGGTTCAGTTTTTGTTTACTGTGAGTTGGGGATACCAGGCTTTGAGGTCACAGGAGTAAAATATTGTCACAAAGTTGCACACGATTTTCATGTGTTATGAAGCTCCTTTAGCACATGATTCCGGGTGTGTATGTCTGTTACACCTGCCAGCCAGGCTATCAGCTCCTCAAGGAGAGAATTTTATTCATCCTTTTATTCTTAGAATCATAGACACTTCCAAATATATAAGGTAAGCTATAGTTCTACTTGTAGGACCAAAGGGGTGAATGTAGAGATGAGGCTCTTTCATCTGCGAATTCTATACAGGACCGAAGACGCACAAAATAAGATGTGTTTGCACTTGCTCTATATGACCCACGCTGCCGGCCCTGAGATGAGAAATGTTCCCTCAGAAGAGACGGTGTCATTTGAAGATGTGGCTGTTAACTTCACGTGGCAGGAGTGGCGGTACCTGAGTGAAGCTCAGAGGACCCTGTACCGGGATGTGATGCTGGAGACCTGCAATCACCTACTGTCCCTAGGTGAGGAAGCTCCAGTCTAACACTAGTACAATGCTGTCTTCTGCACCGATAAGTGTGCACTTGCTTATGAAACTGAGTGTTGGTGAGGTTGAACATGGCAGGCAGTGTACATTGTGGGTGTTTTGGTTTTTGTTTGGAAAGATTCAGATTGGCCTCTTTTGAACAGCTCTTCACACTGCATTTGTTAGTTTTCAAAGACTGAAGTTGAACTTGATCGAAGACCAACAATGTTTCTCATCACAGGGCACTGTGTTACCAATCCTGAGGAGAGCATCAGGTCGCAGCAGGGATTACAGCCGTGGGCTGTGGACGATCCCCCAAACCAGGATCTCTCAGGTCAGTCAGTGCTTGCCAGGCCAGGCAGCTGAGAGGAGGCTGGGAGTGTGGCCAGTGATATTGGCCACACTGAGGTGCTTTTCCAGTGTCCAACCTTGGAGAGTGTGTCTGCATTTATCAAACTGATTCTTTATTCAGTTTCCAAATATTCATATCTCGTGAATTTCGTCCTGCTCTTTAAATGATGGTTGTCTATGTTCTTAAACCAGTATGCAGTCCCTGATACTGTGGGGATTATTCTGCAGTGATCACATTTCTCTGTTCTCTCTTAGTGTATTCTCATAGACTGTTTTCTTTAGGTACTTGTTGAGGGATTTTTTTCTTCTTTCCGTATGTTTCTGGGAAGTTTAGCCAGTGGTAAATTTTCTGAGGGGAGAGCAACAGTACTCACAGAAATGATCTTTACATTCTGAAGTTATATGCTCTGTGAGGAAAGAATATGTAATAAATACATTCATTAATAGAGAGGTAAATCCACGGAGGATGTTTGACCAGCATGAGTAGAGGATGTTGTTTTTGTGTGTGTTCCATACACATCATTATAGAGATGATTCTTTTCTTTCAGAGCTCAGGTGAGGTGAATGAGTTGCACTGACATGTCATATCTATAGTTCCCTCTGCAGTCTGGGATAGAGGCTATGTATTGCTATTGGAGATGTCACTGAGCAGGTGACTAACTCAAAAGGGATAGAGAGGTGTTGACTGGAGAGATATTTAGAACATGAGTAGTGTTTCAGAGGCAAGCCTTGTGACCGACCTCATAGTAATTGTGAGGCTGAGGAGGACCCAGCATTGTTCAGCGTTGGAAGGGATGTTCTGTGACATGGGAGGGGGAACCTGAGGTGGTGGTTTCTAAAGCCATGGCACCAAGAGTTTCAGGTTGGGGGCTCATACCTTGGGGAAAAGTGTGACCTGTGCAATTCCACCTTCTCGTGGGAATCATTGGGAGGAAAGTAAAGGAATCGACGACAGTGTGATGTAGCTGAGAGTCACACACGACATAAAAACTGGAGCTGCTATGAACAAAGCAGAAACACAGGTTCCAGGGAGTGCGTTGAGACCACCAGGGTGTTGCTCTCAGAAGGATGTGAGAAAAGACTTTAACACTGATAACACAGGATGGATGCAGAACTTTTTTCCTATCACTTAGCAGGAACGTGGGACACAATGATGAGGTGGAGTTTGCTGCATGTATTAGGATTCTGAGCCTTATGTGATATGATATTTAAATATGAACTAACTGGTCTCTTCCGTGGAGGGAAGCACATGCCTCTGAGAACCTCTGCAGGTGACCGTGGCCCCAGGGTGGGGTTGAAAGAAAAACTAAGGAAATGGAGAAGCAGAGTCCTTGTGTCTCAGCAGGCCTCTTGCTTAAAGTGCCTGGGCAATGACTGGGTCTTTCAGTCCACAGGTTTCTGGGAAAGCCATGGCCTCTGCAGGGCTTGGTTATTCAGAAAGTACCCTCAAGAGCTGCACAGGGTCAGTCTAAGAAAGAAAGTGTGTAGGATCTATGTTGGGTGAAATGCTTCTGGTTGAAATTGACAACTCTATTTAAAAGACTATATTTACCAAATATTTATGATTTTATAAAACCATTGTGAAATTAGATTTACTGCTTTGTTATCCTTGTTTGGCATTAGAAAATCTGTTAATTGGGGCCTCCCTGGAGGCCTAGGGATTAAGTCTCTTAGCTCTCACTATTATGGCCTGAGTTTGATCCACAGTGAAGGAGTTCACTGACTTTGGCACAGCAAATCTCTCCTGTCTCACCCGCTGCTCCCCTCAACAGTGTATTTCAGTCAGTCCGCCTGTTCTGGTCAACATACTCCCCTACAGCACGCTCCCCTACAACACCCCCACGCCTGCACCTCTGGCCTACACCCCAGATCTCCTATGCTAAAGTAAAAAAATACCAAAAAGTCTATTCTGCCCATAATTTACTACGGGCAAAAAGCATGAATCAGAAAATCAATACCTGTAAATTATGTTGTAATATAGGAACTTCCGTGCCGCTTAGTAGTATTCACTCAGAATGCTTACATTTTAGAGACATGGTCATTTTTATCTCACTTTAGATGTCCATACTGTGGATCACCTGACTCAGGACAGCCCTGCAAATCAGGGCAGACATTTGTGGCAAGTTCTTACCACCAGCAGCAAAATACCATACAACGAGAGAACTGACTTAATGGAAAAATCAATTTGCACTCAATTCATTGTTTGCACCATAGTATCAAAAATGAAAACAATTCAGCAATGATGTCTGAGAACTTTACTATACATAGGACCATGATGATCCCTGGTGAGCCTAATGAAGAACATGCTGGAGAGAATGAGGAGGTCTCTAGTAGAATGAGGGAACCTATCAAGTATCCTGAGCACCTTAGTCACCAGGTGATACAGAACTTTCAACAGCCTTTTGAATTTGTGAACAAGGAAAAGTCATGAGTGAAGAAACAGTATTTACACCTAGAGGAGCCCTTCTGGAAGGGATTGTCCGTAAATGCAATGAGTGCAGGGACACCCATGATATGGTACCTTTCGTTGTCCGAGACAGAACCCAAGGAGGACAGACTCGCTGCAGTTGTAATGAAAAGGGGGAGAGCTGAGGAGATGATTCCAGTGCATTTGAATCCTCCTAGGTATGTTGAACATGAGCAGCAGGAATGTTATGAAAGTGGGGCCAGTCTCAGAAACACATTTCACACCTATCCGCGTGAGAGTACCCAGTTAGGGAAGAATAATTTGGGATATAAGAGATATGGTGAAGCGGCCTCTAAAACCTCTGTTCTGACTGAACATCAGAAAACACAAGCAGACAATCAACCTGATGAGTGTGGGGGCACCACTGAGATTTCCTTACAGAGGGGATACCAGAGAAATCTCACTGCAGTGAAGTTGTTTGGCTCTAACGATTATGTGAAAACTTACTCATGGAAGACTGCCCTCACATTACATCCACAGTCTCAAACGGGAGTGAAGTGCTACCCATGTCAGGTGTGTAAGAAAACTTTCAGGAGGAAACTTGCTTTTAGTGTCCATCAGAAAACTCATACCAGGGAGAAATCCTATGAATGTCAGGCGTGCAGAAAAGTGTTCTCCGGTAAGTCAGTTTGTGTTCTACATGAGAGGACTCACACTGGAGAGAAATGCTAAGAATGTGAAGGGTGTGGGAAAGCTTTTTTCAGGAAGTCTCACCTTACTGCGCATCAGAGAATTCACACTGGAGAGAAGCCTTACGAATGTCAAGAGTGTAGGAAGACTTTCCACTGGAAATCATCCCTCCCTCACCATCAGACAAGTCACACTGGAATGAAGCCTTATGAATGTCAAGGGTACAGGAAGACTTTCGACTGGAAATAATCCCTCACTGAACATCAGAGCGGTCACACTGGTGAGAAACGCTGTGATTGTGAAGGGTGTGGGAAAGCTTTTTCTAGTAAGGCGCACCTTATTAGACATCAGAGAATTCACACTGGAGAGAAACCCTATGATTGTGAAGCGTGTAGGAAAGCTTTTTCCCATAAGTCCAACCTCATTAGACATCAGAGAAGTCACGCCTGAGAGAAACCCTATGATTGTGAAGCGTGTGGGAAAGCTTTTTCCCGTAAGTCACACCTCATTACACATCAGAGAATTCATAATGGAGGGAAATCCTATGAGTGTCAAGAATGTGGGAAGGCTTTCCACCAGAAATCATCCCTCAGCAAACATCAGAGAAGTCACAGTGGAGAGAAGCCTTATGAGTGTCAAGAGTGTGGAAAAACTTTTTCCCGTAAGCAAGCTCTCACTGGACATCAGAGATGTCACTGGATAAAATCCCTATGATTGTGAAGAGTGGGAATAATTTTCAGGAAGTCAGCCCTCACTAGGCATGACAAACTCCACACTGGAGGGAAATGCTATGAATGTCAAGAGTGTGCAGGCATTCCTCCCCTGGTGGTGCAGGTGGTTGAGCGCAGTGATGTGAAGCTGTCTGTGGACTTTGCGGTGGGACTTTGATTTCCTGGCCAGCCAGGAGCAGCCCCATGGTGCGGCAGACCTCTCCATTCTGGCCCACTGCATGTATTTCAGCAGTGTATTTCGGTCAGTCTGCCTGTACTGTTCCCCGCTCTGTCTCTGCTGCATCCTCTCACCCTCCCACACATCTGGCCTGTACCCTGGTTCTTGTATGCTTGAATAAATAAAAATCTTTTAAAAAATATTCAAATGTATGAGCTCAAACCACATCATGCAGCTGAGAGCAATGGGAACTGACATACAGTTTCAATCCTAATTGCGTGGAGTTACCTGGTTTACTCTGTTCTCCCAAGTTCATGCAGTGATGATGTTGCTGTTCCTGTTGCTGTTGCCTCTAGTATCATCTTAAGTTCCTGGGCGATGCTATGCCTGTCCACAGCAGCTGTCTGTCTACATGGCACACTGCATGTTGCGTGGGTAAGTGATCTCTCTGGGTTTTCTAACTTAGTCGTCACGTTCTGTCCAGTACTCTAGGTCTCTGTGGTGCCCCCCGATGCTGGAATTGCTCACCACCAAAATGTCCTCCTCTAGAAGGAAACGTTGAACTGTGTGCTATTGGCTATAGGTTGAGGTCTGCAGATGTCTTTACCTACCTTTCATGATCAAGGTTTTTCTGGGCCTCCCTGGTGGCCTGGGGGTTAAGTCTCAGCATTATTGCCTGCTCTGGCCAGGGTTTCAGCACCAGCTAGGGAGCCGCCCCACATATGGCCGCAGCAGCCCTCTCCTGTGTCACCCGCTGCTCCCGTTAGCCAGGTATTTCAGTGGTTCTGCCTGTTTGTCACCACACTCAGTATCTGGTGAATCCTAACACCCCCGAACCTCTGCTCTACACCCCAGTTCTACAAAATAAGGGAATTTTGTTGGAAGATTAATTCTGCATACAAGATCTGGGGTACAAGCCGGAGGTATGAGGGGGTGAGAGGATTCTCCACCGAGAGAGTGGGGTGCACTACAGGCGGATCTACTGAAATCCACTGCTGAGGGGGGCAGTGGGGACACTGGAGAGGTCTACTGTGCCCTTGGGTCACCTCCCCGGCCAGGGATCGAACTCATGTCTGCAGTACAGAGAACAGCTTCATAGTGGTGAGACTTCACCCCTGCGCCAACTGAGGCCCCTGAAATTTTTTTAAAGGAAAGGATTCTTGCCTGTTAATTTTTTTTTTATTAAATTATTGCTCATCTTTGTGCAATATTGGATTGCTCCCTTTCTGTATAATTCTTGCAAATGTCCTGTCCGCACTGCCCCTGTGACCCGTCACCCCAGGCCCTGGTGCTCCTCCTCCCCTCCTGGCCCCTCTTCTGCCCCATCCCCTGCTGGCGTCTCAGCTCTGTCATCTGCCTGCTAGTTTTGTCTTTTTCCCCTGACCCTTTCTTTGTTGCCCTGTATTCCTCCTGGAGGTGATGATGTAATCCAGGTCTTTTTCCTTCACTCTTTGTTCAGAACATAATCCCTTCCGCCGTTGCTGGCCGTGTCCGGAATGTGGTCTTTGTCTGAGTCAGTTCATAGCTTGGGGTGAGTGGTCGGTGTGGAATGTGGTGGCTGAGGAATTCCTTGATGTAACTCTCGCTCCCACTCCCCTCCTCAGGGGTCCTGGGCACCTTCTGGTGTGTTTCTTTGGCTCCGTGGTGATGCCTAGCAGGGAGTTTGTGCAGCAGGCCCGGAGTCTGAGGCCTTGGGTGTGCTCTTCCTCATTTTTTGTTTTTGGTGCGAAAGTACTTCCAAGTGGAGCCCAGAGTTCCAGAAGAGCCAGACATTTACTCACAGGAGTAAGGACAAGAAAGCTCCGTGAGCAGAACGGTCCCGAGGGGTGGCCGCTGGGTCCGAGAAGCAGGGGCTCCCACGGCTGTGGCGGTCAGGGAGTGGGTGCTGGTCGTGGGGGTCTCTGCGGCATGTCTCTTGCTGAGGGGCTTGGCCTGAGTCCTCTCCTGAGGCTCCGAGGCCCGCTGAGTTTGCCCCCGTTACTCGCCTGTGTGTCCACACCTAGCCTTGGTCTGTGGATTTGCAGTCGTGCCCTGTGTCGGCTCCGCGGCGTCCTCTCCGCAGGGCTGGGCTCGGGGCCCATCCATCAGGGATTGTTTCTCTGATCATGGATTTGGGACTTGAGCGCCCGCTACTCCCTGTCCGTGCCCTCTACGCAGCTTCCTCAGTCAGGAACATCTCAGGAACACCTCAGTCAGGAACATCACAGGAACATCCTGTATTTCCAGGTCGGTGACTGATGGGGTGGCTGTCCCCTGAGAGCATCCTCCCTGATTCAGGGGGAGGTACATTGGTCCCATCAAACTCCACCTGGAATGTTGGGGCCATGGGCCATATTCCTCAACGTGCTATGGGAGGTTGCTGAGGTTTTCACCCCTAGGCCGCAGGCCACTTTCCACGATGCTGCAGGCTCCTAGGTGTCCTTGAGCGCCCATTAAAGATGGCATTGTGCCCCTCAGCCTTCATCTCAGACCTGGTCCAAAGAGGCCTGCAGGGTTTGCTAAGACAACACTCCTCTGCTAGTACCACGTTCCCTGGAAGTGTCTGTTGCTGTGACGTGACCCATGTGGGCTGTTGCAGCAAGGGTCACTCTCTGCTCTGAAGGTGAGGGGTTCAGGGGACTCGTGTCATGTCCCCCTGCAGGTGTGTTGGGGCGTCCAGGGGTGTGGCGGGTGAGGCCTCTGTGGATGGGTGGGCAGCCCAGGTGGGTGGTGATGCTGTCAGCGGTGGCCCAGGAGAGGCCTCCACCGTGCTCCATGGGGACCTTGCCCAGCTCAGCCGCATCCCGGGGTCAGGATGCGCAGCATCAGCACAGCCCAGAGACACTGTCCACGCTCCAGCGGTGAGGACACTACAGGAGCCTTGATCTCCAGGGACAGGTTGTGGACCAGGGCAGGGGAGCAATCCCCAGAGACGAGTGGGGAGCAGAACAGGCAGATCCATTGAAATCCACTGCTGAGGGGAGACGCGGGGAGACAGGAGAGGTGCTGCGCCCTGTGGGTCAGCTCCCTGGCTGGGGATGGAGTTCTTGCTGCAGTGGCTGTAGACAGCTTCACGGTCTGAGTCTTACGGAGCAGGGAGGCTGTGGGTCCATTCTTGTGTGGGGCGCTTATTCTTCGGATATGGGGACAAGAGGTGTGTGCTACTTGCAGGTCTGTGCCATCTCCCTTGGTCGCCCCCACCCCTAAGTTCATCCCCTGGATGAAAGGCAGTGTACCCATAAGATACCGAGGTGGATGGCCGGTCTTGGGCTGCGAGGTTCACTTTCTCTGGAGAAGCAGAACTGCTCGGGAAGAACATGTTGGTCTTGGTAATGTAGCCAGGCTAGAAGACAAAGAATAGTTTGACTTTTAACGCTTTGCACTCCGAACCATTCTGGACATTGGCTACCAGCTACTCGATGCTACTTTGCAGCGGAAACGTGCATTTACAGACCCTCGTATTATTTAGTATAATTTTGGAACCAAGTAACGTATTATAATAATATTGGACTTATATGAATTGGGTGACATTGAGGAATGCATATTTGCAAAAAAAAAACAATATTGTTTATAATTTTGTACAGTATGATAAGTTTTGTAACACTCCCCAATATGCATTGCAAGCTGATTAGTGGAGCTCATCTTTACTACTACTTGTGTCATGAGACTCATTCGTGGTTGGACGCTTTGCCATTGTTCTAATAAAAATATAAATAAATGCATGTGTTGGAAGTTTCTAATTGTTATTACTAACTGACAAGATGATATTTACCAAAATAGCTTTCACCAAACAATTTATTCACTAAGAAAAGAATCACTTTTCCGATTTTCTCCTCTTTAGATCTATGTGCACTTCTCGAAGCTTCAAACCAAAATGAGCTCAGCTTTGAAAATCTTTTCCTCCAGATGTAGACCTGTTTATTTGTAATTATATATCTCACTACACAGTGTGCACTGTTTGAAAACCGACCTTTCTTCTACAAACTCCCCTTATCACTCTTTTCAAGTGGCGTCGTGAAGTGCTTGGACCGTTGTGAGCACGCATCTCACATTCTTGTCTGACACAAAACCCGCTGACATTTCTTGTGTATATCTTAGTAATTTTACGATATTTTGATTTAATTTCTTGTGCCATTTCAAGATAAAACTTCAGGGAAACATGCATGTTTCAAAAAGTTGCGTTGAAATAACTCAATTTCCCATAATCACTAATAAATTGCAGTGTCCCCTGAGAGGGGACATCCGAGTGATATGCTAGAATTCCGATGTCCCCTGAGAGGGGACAGCGGAGTGTAAAGGGTTAAGCAATGAGCAGAAAGAACGCAGGTCTATTTTGGGGATGTATGTAAGCCTTTGGGACACCTTGGTTTCAGAAATAAGAGTTAGACGACAGATTGAGTGTATGTAATGCCACCAAACTCTGCATTGAAAAACATATGCCTTCCTAAGTACAAATAATGAACTAGAAGAGGAAATTAACAAAGCCATCCCACCTACAATTGCACACGCAAAAAAATTAACTGTGAATAAATTTAACAGAGGAGGTGAAAGACTTTTACAAGGAAAACTATCAAACATTGTGGAAAAAAATAATAGAAAGCTTAGAGAAATGGAAAGAAAGACCCAGCTCATGGGGTGGAAGAATCGACATTGTCCAAAGGGCCATCCAACCCAAAGCCCCTTCTAGATTCACTGCAACCCCAATAAATATCCCGATGGCATTCTTCAGAGGAATAGAACAAAGATTACTGAGGTTCATATGGAAACACAAAAGACCCCAAATAACCAAAGCTTTCCTGATTAAAAGCGGGGGGAAATGAAGGAGTCACACTTCTGACCTCAAATTAAAGGTAAGGGGCCTCCCTGGTGGCCCAGGTGTTAAACACAGCGCTCTCAAACTACTGCCAGCCACTGTGCACAAGTTGGATCCCCAGCTGGCCAGGGAGCTGACTGACATGTGCCTCAGACCTCTCCTGACTGGCCTGCTGCGCCCCTCAGCAGTGTATTTTGTCAGTTGGCCTGCTCTGTTCCCTGCTCTGTCTCTGGTAAATCCTCTCAACCCTGGCATCTACGACCTGTACCCCAGCTCTTGTGTGCATAAATAAATAAATCTTAAATATTCATTAAATGAGTATTTTGGAAAGCCAAATAATTGAGCTAGAGTTACCTTATCAAATCCGTAGTTATAAATTAATCTGACTTGTGATATAATTTTGAAGAATACTACTAATAAGTATGTGTAGATTCATGAAAGAAATTTGTAAAAACTTGGATGTGTGCAAGATTATGTGGAACATCCTGAGAGAAAGGAAATACATCCCGAGAGCAGGCCAGGAGGAGATGCTCACCTTCTCACAAGCAGGGATGAGCATCAAGCAGTCTCGGGCGGGGAGAGGCCGCATTATTTCCAGCTCCTGTCATGAGAGTCGTGGGCTTGGCTGCCAGGACTGACATGTTGGCCAAGGTGAGGTGAAGTGTGGACTCTCTCTCAGTCCTGAGGAGAGAGTTATCGGGGCCGTCCTCCTGCGGATAGCTGGGGTGGAGGATATGGACACCGCTCAGGGCGCCGTCTCGCCATGACTCTGCGCACCCTGCTCAGTGGCCTTTGGGGTGAGCTGAGGAAACAGTGTGAAGGACACGTGAATTCTGTGAAAAGGCCCCTGGCACTCACCGCGGTCACTGCTGAGTAGCCCGGGAATGTTTTCCCTCTGCTGTGAGCCCTGTGCCGGCTCTGGTGGCTCCTGGCCCTCCAGGGATGCTGTCGGGGAAGCTGGAGCCGCTGCCTCCCTAGGCCTGAGTCTGGGGGAGGTTCCCGGGGCAGGGGGGAGCCGGGGTGTGGAGGCGGCACAGACCCAGTGGTGCCAGGAGGCGGCCCTCGGCGGGTGGATTCCTCCATCGGGCGCGAACGTCCTCAAGGCGCTCACAGGGGATTCTCTCCACAGTGGCCTGTGGTGTGACAAGAAGCCAGGGGTGGCGGTGGGGGGCAGGACCTGCACCTGCCTGGGAACAGGCTGCCCTGGCACTGTCGCCTGCGGGGTCTCGCGCTGTCGCGGGGCGCTCCTCGTGGGGATGGACCGTCCCGGGTCCCCTGCGGGACCGTCCCCGCCTCGCGCACCTGTGACCCGCGTGTCCTCCCCGCCCGCAACGGTCTCGGTGCCTCCGGAGCGTCAGTCCGTCCCAGGCACGTCCTCCCCGCGCGCCGGGGTCAGAGCTGGCGGCGCCTCCTCCGGGTTCTCAGTCCTCCCTCGACTCTTCCTGGGCACTGCCTCTTCGGGGCCACTGGACACGGGGTGTCCCCAGGGATCGTGCTGCTGGCTCTCCTTAGAGTGTGGAGAGACAAGTGCGTGCGGGGGTTGCTCTGTGTCTGTCACTCACCTCCTTCGTCTTCTGGGGGGCGTGATGTCGAAATTGGGAATTTAAAAAGTCCTGTTGTTACAGGAGGTGGGGGGAGCGCAAAGCCCCAAGAATATCCGCTCTAGATAGGGTCTGCCATCTGCTGCATCAAGAAAAAGCATAAAAACAGGCCTCAATGGTGGTGCAGCGGTTGAGCGCTGGGTTGCGAAGCTGCCCGCAGCCTCTGCAGTGTCTGTTCGATCCCCCGCTGCTCCCCGGCCACATGGTGAGAGTCCTCTCCTGCCACCTGCTGCTCCCCTCAGCAGTGTACTTCCGTCCTTCTGCCTGCTCTGCTCCCCGCTCTGGCTCTGGTGACTTCTCTCACCCTCCTGCGCTTCTGACTGTACCCAGTGCTTGTATAAGTAAATAAATAAATCTTAAAAAAAAAAAAAAAAGGAATGAAATTCTGAGACCTGGATGGATTTTGAAAGTCTTATGCTAAGTCTAAGAATGAAGACACAGAACATAACTTCTTATAAGATTCCATTCATTTCAGAAACCCAAAGAGGGATATCTACAGAGAGACAGAGTAGATTTGATTTTGCCAAGCCTAAGGGTTGGTGCAAAAGGGAAGTATCTGCTAATGGTCTTGGGTTAATTTGGGGGTGATGAAAATGTTCCAAATTTTATTTTGGTCATGTTTGCACAACTGTGAAGTTATCATTTATTTGTATGCTCTAATGGGTGACTTTTATGGTATTTGGATTATATCTTTAAAAACTCTTAAGAAAAGAAATGACTACTGCCATTAGTTTATGCTAAAGCAGCAGTACTATGTAGTGATTTTAAACTTCAAATGAACAAAATTGCTGTAATGTCTGAATGTTTATGTGCTGTTGCTCATTTTGTTCTTCACTTAGGAAACATCCTTCAGGCTACATCATAAAATTTACTAAGAAGCACCCTTTGATTGCTATTATTTCTGTTGCTGAAGTGTCATGGAATGGAGAGACAGAAGAACAGAATGTTTTTTTTTTTTTTTTTTGCCTAGACCAAAGTCACACTGTGTCACCATTGTACACCTCCATGTTTGCTATCTGGGGTGAACCCACCATCACTGCCGTTCTTCAGGCCACTCTATTTTCAGCTCCCCTGGGTGGGATTGCTTGCTTCATGACACAGAATCCTCTTGTGATGGCTGCCTGGAATGACTGCCTTTCTTGGCAATGAAACACCATGACACAATTGCAAGCAGTGACTGAGGGGCTTAGAGTTCAGCATGTCTGTTCATGGCATGTTTCGCTTGTTCAACACCTGTCTATTGTTCCTTGTGGGTTTGCTTGCATTTCTTTTATTTGCCTATCAGATCCTCTTTTTGTTTGTGTTAACATTAGTGCAAATTTCAGTTCCATCACACGTATTCCAGTTTGCAGTAAGTTATCTGAATTCTTTTCTTTAAAAGATTTATTTATTTATGTATACAAGAGCTGGGGTACAGGCCAGAGACATGGGGGAGACAGAAGAGACAGATCGACTGAAATACACTGCTGAGGGGAGCAGTGGGCGAGACAGGAGAGGTCTGCTGCACCATGTGAGTTGCTCCCCGGCTGTCTGGGGATGGAACTCGTGCTGCACATGCTGTGGACAGCTTCATAGTGTGGTGCTAAACCCCTTGCACCACCAGGGAGTCCCTGTTCTCTGAATTCTTCTCATGTGCATTAAGTGTTTCACTTCTGTCACACAGACCACAAACTACCCAGCACGTGTTAGCTTTGTTGAGCATATACTATGTGCTAAGAACTGCACTAAAAGCTTCCTATTTTTTCAGTGTATTTAAACATGTAAATTAATCTTGTTTACTTTATTAATAGGCACAACCATTCAGTGAACTTCCATTCTTTTCTGATTAAGTATTTATCTAAATGTCACACAAATTCTATTACAGAAAAGATAGGGTTTGATAAATACTGGTGAATTACTTATTATTTTCTCAATTCTATTTTTTTGTCTTTAATTAAACTACTGAAGAAAACATACTAAATGTGGTTAAAATATGTTTTGTTCACTCACTGCCACGCCACATCTCAGTAAACTTCAATTATTTATTTTGTAGTTTTTTAAATTAATAGACTTTATTTTATGAGTTAATGTTTGGAGAAAAATTGAGTGGAAATCACAGAGTTCCCATACATCCCCTCAACCTCCCAAAAACAGTGTTCCTTCTTACTAATAACTTGCATTGCTGTGGTTCAGCTGTTACAATTGATGAGCCATTATTGATACATTATCTTTAAGGTCCATATTTTACATTAGATTTCACTCTGTTGTTTATTTTATATCATTTGATAAAGGAATAACTTACAAAATAACTTACACACACATGTATGTTTTCAAGGCACAAGTATATGTATTTATGTATGTGATAATTTATTTTTTGACCATTGAGCTATATAGCTCATTGTCTGAATATACTACAGCTTATCAGTTCATCTGTTAAAGACGATCTTGGTTGCTTACAAGTTTTAGAAATTATGAATAGAGCCTGTACAAACATTTCTATGCAGGTTTTTCTGTAGGACTACTTTTAAAAATTTACTTGAATAAATACCAGTGAGGACAATTTATGGATCATATAGTAAGAGTATGTTTAGTTTTATAAGAACGAAGCAGTTTGTTTAGATACAATTTCAAACCATCTTCCCAAGTGGTTGTGCCATTTTGCAATCCCATCAAAATGAGGAGTTTCTGTTGCTACCCACCCTCACGAGAACTTGGGGTTGTTGTGCTTGGGATTTTAGTCATTTTAATGGGTATGTGGTGATATTACAATTCTCTTTTAATTTTAAATTCTCTGATAGCATATTATATTTAAAATATTTCTATGCACCTGTTTATCATGTGGATACTATGGTGAAATATCTGTTCAGATCATTCATATATTTGGTAATTGGGTTGTATTTAAAAAAAATAATTTATTTATCCATGAAACATCTGAGGTACAGGCCAGAGGTGTGGGGGGGTGAGAAGATTCACCAGAGACAGAGTGGGGAGCAGAACAGGTGGATTGACTGAAATACACTGCTGAGGGGAACAGCTGGTGAGACAGAAGAGGTCTGTGCTACACATGGCTAGCTCCCTGGCCAGGGATCCAACTCAGGCTGCAGTGTCAATTGCACTGAGGCTTAACCTAGGCCACCAGGGAACCCCTAGGTTGCATGTTTTCCTATTGATTATTTTTAATAAGAATATTTTGTATTTATACTACTGTTTAATCATTTATTAATTCCAGGAGATTTTTGTGGATTTTTTGAGATTTTTCTACATTGAAAATAATGGCATCTGGGCACAAATACAGTTTTATTTTTCTTTTATCAGTCTACATTATCTTTTACTTTCTTCTTGCTTATTTCATTATCTAGAACTTTCCAGTACAATACTGAATAGAATCAATGATAAGGGACAGCTTTAATTTGTTCCCAGTTTTATTTTTTTATTTTTTAAGATTCATTTTTGCACACAAGTACTGGAGTATAGACCAAGGGTGTGGGGGAGTGAGAAGATTCACCAGAGACAGAGTGGGGAGCAGAACAGGCAGACTGACTGAAACACACTGCTGAGGGGAGCAGCAGGGAGACAGGAGAGGTCTGCTGCACCATGCGGGTAGCTACCTGGCCGGGGATTGAACTAATGCAACAGTTTCTGGCAATAGCTTACACCTCCCTCTTTAACCCCCGCACCATAAGGGAGGTCCTGTTCCTAATTTTAAGTGGCATCCAGTTCTTGTCATTAAGTATGATTTTAGTTTTAGATTTTTGTAGAAATTTTATAGCTAGTCAAGGAAGTTGCCTTATACTTCTAGCTTATCATGTGAATTAATCTTGCTTTCCTTGTCATTCAAAAGCTAGTCTAAGCTCATTCTTTCATGATTCTGTATAGACCAAAATTCCATTAATACATGAAATTTAGGACTTACTAATTTCTAGTGAGACAGTTAATCTATAATCTTATTATCTGCATTTATTTTGCTCTGGATTAAGTGCTGAAGAAAATTATCTAATTTATTATGTAAATGTTTTTGTTTACCTATTGCCACATCACTGTGAATTTCAGTAATAGTTTATTTTTTTATTTAAATTTCAAAGTTAGAATTTTCCAAGGAACACTAATTCTTTGAGATCTGTAACCAGTTAATACTGAATGCCCTCATCCTGTTTTGAAAGACTATTATCATACTAAGTCTCCAAGCAACACTGTAGCAAAGAATCCTAAATAAGTTTGCCAAATACACCCGACTGCAAAGCTTATTTTTCACTTTCCAACCACTAATTTTCCACCAATTTAGTGATCCAGAATCTGCACCTCAAGGAGTATGTATAAGGCCAGGAAACAAATGAGACAGATTTGTTTTCTTTCTATACTGTATAAAATACTTCACAGACAGAAGATCACACTACTTGTTTTCAAGGTGCATGAGTTGGTTTGTTTCCAAGTCAAGATGAGGTGTATCCCCGGCTGTGATGAGGGGAGACATGAATATTGAACTTGGTGGAATCACTCGGTGGTTACCTTTGTAGACCACCTCCTTAGTCCTCATGAGAGGGACATGCAGACACCCTGACCCGATCTGCTGTGTCACTGAACCCCAACCCCTGCTTCTCTTAGGTCTGCTGTCTTCGTCTGCCAGAGGGACAGACATTTCCCCATATCTTTGAAACCTAGAAGATATGGCCAGGACAGGAGACCAGACTGACCACAGAGAAGGCTATTCTCATCAGCCCAGCTGGCAATATGGTGGGACGAGGCTCTGCTGGCTGTGAGGACTATGACTCCCAAGAGTTCCTTAGAGAGGCCATTCAGCAGGGCCCCTCCACCCACCCATCCGCAGGACCTGAGGGCACCTTCACTCACCCGATGTCCCCTGCAGGATCTGCTGCGGGAAGCAAAGGGCTCTGACTTGAACAGCGACAATGACTGACTCTTTCAAAGAGACATAAAAAGGAACTACACTGTCAGTGTGACATCTTTTTTTCCCTTTAACTCTTATTAGAGAGCTAACAAGGTTCCTTATAACCTAGTAATTCCCAGTGGAATTTTTGTTTAGATTGAAGAAAGCTTTAGAGATCTTTAATGCACTGAGGTTAGCATTGAAGTATTTATGGCAAATTATAATATAAAGTAACTACCTCACTCTGTGGCTGGTTAGCTTGGTAATAGGGTTGTAAAATGATGAGCTATAAAACTGGAAGGGGACTTAGAGGTCACAGGCCTGCAAAGCATAGCCTTCTAAGATTTCTTGGCAGTTTATCTGTACTCTGTCCGCACCACTCCAGTGAGGACACTCCCTGGTCTCTGGGAAGCTATCTGAAGCCCTTCCCATCGCTTCGCTCAGTGGGGCTGCCTGCCTGAAAGCCCTGGCACTGACCTGCATGGCTGGACTCCCTTTCAGTTTGTCCTGACACTGAACTTCTTATCACAGAGGTTAGCTGACCATAGGAAACCCCCACACCAAGTGAACATTCACCTCAAATTCTAGACAAAGAGTCACCCTTTCACCTCAGCAATACACCTAACTTTAGGCCACAGATTCTGGCAACATTCCCCATTTTCAGACCCCTTCAAGTGTTCTGCCTCACTGGTCATTCTGAAGTTAAAGCAGTTTGGTTGTCATCAAGAAAAAAAAAGGAGTCAAGTTTACTGAGGGGATGAATCCCTAACCACACACAGAGGATGTGGACAAGCAGAAGCCGAAATCTCAAGTTCATGCTGGTTCTACTACAAGGCTTCAGTGGTGCTGGGCTTGTCAACAGTGCTCAAGCCTTTGTGTAGATTGTCTGCTGCGCTTCCTCCGGGGCAGATCCCCAAAGGTGCTGACTTATCAAGTCAAGAACATGTGTCCACAGTTCCCTCAGCAAACGCATGCCAGGTAGCACTCATTGCTCATTATCCTGTGTTGTGTGTCCAGAACAAGAGACCAGACTGACCACAGACAAGACTTTCTTCTCATCAGACTAACTGTCCCAACAAGACAATATTGGTTTCACCTGGGAATTGGTGAGAACGATATCCTCTGCTTACAATTTTATTATTTATTTTAATTTTCTTTTGATTTTGATTTTCTTAATTTTTAAATTAATATTTTATTTTACATAATTCTTACATCATTTTTTATATTTGTACAATGTACGCATTTTCATTTTGGTTATGGTACAATTGCACCCCATACAATTGCACCCCCCATTTATTATGAAACTAATCGTTCCTCTCCCCGCTGCCCCCGTCCCGTAGTGTGTCTCTGGTTTATGGTTGCTTGTTGATTTTGATTTTGACTTTCTTATAGTTATTCATTTTCCTGGTCCCTTATTTAAGTTTTCTAGATTCCTGCTATGAGTGAGACCATCCTGTATTTTTCTTTTTCTTTCTGGCTTATTTCGCTGAGCATGATCCCTTCCAGCGCCATCCATGTTGCTGCAAATTGCATGTGTTTAGCTTTTTTGAATGCTGAGTAATATTCCATGGTGTGTATGTACCACATCTTCTTGATCCAGTCATGTATTTTTGGGCATTTGAGTTGTTTCCAAAATTTAGCTATTGTAAACAGTGCTGCTATAAACATAGGGGTGCAGGTGTTCTTTGGAATTGATGTTTCTGTGTCCTTTGGTTAAATACCTAGGAGTGAAATTGCTGGATCATATGGACGCTCTATGTTTAGTAGGTCCAGAAATCTCCACACAGCTCTCCATAGTGTTTGAACCAGTTTGCACTCCCACCAACAGTGCAGGAGACTTCCTTTTTCTACACATCCTTGCCAACATTTGTTGTTGCTAGTTTTTAGTTTTTTTGTTTTTTTTTTAAATATGTGCCATTCTCAGTGGTGTAGGATGGTATCTCATGGTAGTTCTGATTTGCATTTCCCTGATTACAAGTGATGTTGAACACTTTTTCATATGCCTGTTGGCCACTTGCATTTCCTCTTCAGAGAAGTTTCTTTTTAGCTCTTCTGCCCATTTTTTGACTGGATTCTTTTCTTTGTTGTTTTTGAGTCTCATCAGCTCTTTGTAGATTTTTGTGATCAGTCCTTTAACATTAGTGTTGTGTGCAAAAATGTTCTTCCAGTCGGTGGGTTTTCTCTTTGTTTTTGTTATTGTCTATTTTGCTGTGCAGAAGCTCTTTAATTTGATGTAGTCCTAGCTATTGATCTTTGCCTTCACTGCTTTGGGTGATGTGTCTGTAAAGATGTCTTTGATGTGCATATCACATAGTGTTTTGCCTATATTTCCTTCTATGTATTTTATGGTTTCAGGTCTTATGTCTAGTAGTTTCATTCATTTTGAGTTGGTTTTTGTGTATGGTGTTAGGTAGTGGTCAAGCTTCATTCTTTTGCATGTAGCTACCCAGTTTTCCCAGCACCATTTATTGAACAAACTTATTTTTCGCCAATTCATAGTCTTTGCTCCTTTGTCAAAGATTAGTTGACCATAAATTTGTGGGTTTATTTCTGGATTTTCTATTTGATTCCATTGGTCTGTGTGTATGTTCTCGTCCCAATACCATGCAGTTTTTATGATTATGGCATTGTTATATAGTTTGAAGTCTGAGCGTGTGATGCCTCCATTCCCTTCTTTTTTTTTTTTTTTTTCAAGAGAGCTTTGGCTATTCAGGGTTTTTGTGATTCCATATGAATTTCATCAATAATTGTTCTATTTCTTTGAAGAATGACATAGAAATTTTGATTGAAATAGCATTGAATCTGTATATTGCTTTTGGTAAGATGGCCATTATAATAATGTTTATTCTTCCAATCCATGAGCAGGGGATGTCTTTCCATTTATTTGTGTCTTCCTCTATTTATTTTAACAGTGTTTTATAGTTTTGTTTGTATCGGTCCTTTACTTATTTTGTTAGATTTATTCCCAAGTATTTGATTTTATTTTTTGTTTCGATAATAAAATGGATTTTTTTTTAATTTCTTCTTCAGATTTATTGTTTGTATTTAGGAAGGCTACTGACTTTTGCATGTTGATTTTGTATCCTGCCACTTTACTGAACTGATTGATGAGTTGAATTAGTTTTTCTGTGGAGTTTTTGGGGTTCTCTATGTATATTATCAAATTGTCTGCAAATAGTGATAGGTTGACTTCTTTTTTTCCTATTTGGATTCCTTGTATGTCTTTCTCTTGTCTTACTGCTCTGGCTAAGACTTCCAGTATTATATTGAAAAGCAGTGGTGAGGGTGGACATCCTTGTCTTGTTCCAGATCTTAATGTAAATGCTTTCAGCTTTTCACTATTGAGAATGATACTGGCTGTTGGCTTGTCATATATGGTCTTTGTGATGTTGAGGTATGTTCCTTGTATCCCAAGAATTTCAAGGGCTTTTATCATGAATGGGTGTTGCACTTTGCCAAAAGCTTTCTCAGCATCGATTGATATTATCATATGGTTATTATATTTCTTTTTTGTTGATGTGTTGAATAACGTTGATTGATTTTTGGATGTTGAATCATCCTTGTGTCCCTGGCATCAATCCTACTTGGTCGTGGTGAATTATCTTATGGATACATTGTTGGATTCTGATAGCTAAAATTTTGTTGAGGATTTTTGCATCAGTGTTCATTAGGAAGATTGCCCTGTAGTTTTCCTTTTTTGTGTTGTCCTTGTTCAGTTTTAGTATTAGTGTAATGTTGGCTTCATAGAACGTGTTTGGTATTGTCCCTTCTCAATTTTTTGGAAGAGTTTGTGAAGGATAGGCACTAATTCGTCACTGAATGTTTGGTAGAATTCATTTGTAAATCCATCAGGTCCTAGGCTTTTGTTTTTGGGGAGGTTTTTTATTACCATTTCAATTCCGCTGCTTGTAATTGGTCTGTTTAGGTGTTCTTTTTCTTCATTATCAAGCTTTGGGTGATTGTAGAGTTGGAGGAATTTGTCTCCTCCAGATTGTTGAACTTGTTTCCATATAACTGTTCATAGTAGTTACTGATTATTCTTCTGATTTCTGCGGTGTCTGTTGTGATTTATCCTCTTTCATTGATGATTCTGCTTATTTGTACTTTCTCCCTTTTTTCCTTTGTGAGCCTGGCTAGGGGTTTGTCTATTTTATTTTTTTGAAGAACCAGCTCTTGGTTTCATTGATCTTTTGTATTGTTTTTTTAGTTTCAATTTCATTTATTTCTGCTTTGTTTTTTATTATTTCCTTTCTTCTACTGGTTTTGGGGTTTTTTGTTGTTCTTTTTCTAAATCTTTGAGCTACGAGATTAGGTTGTTTCTTTGAGTTCTTTCTTGTTTCTTGATGTGAGCCTCTATTGCTATATATTTTCCTCTTATTACCGCTTTTGCTGCATCCCATACATTTAGGAAATTGGTGTCCTCCTTGTCATTTATTTGAAAGAATTTTTTAATTTCTTCTTTGATCTCCTCATTAGTCCAGTGGTCTTCTAGTAGTGTGGTTTTCAATCTCCACGAGGTAGGAGAATTCCTTACCTTCTTTTTATGGTTTATTTCTACTTTGATGCCTTCAGGGTCAGAAAAGATGGTTGGTATTATTTCAATCTTTGTGTATTTGTTGATTTTTGTCTTGTGTCCCAGTATGTGATCGATCCTAGAGAATGATGTGTGTGCTTGAGAAAAATGTGTACTCCGTTTTTTTTTTTGGGGGGGGGTTAGTGTTCTATAGATGTCTGTTAAGCCCAAGCGCTCTAGGTCCTTATTTAGAGTTTTAGTGTCTTTACTTATTTTTTGTCTCGTTGATCTATCCATTGCTGTTAGTAGTGTGTTGAAGTCTTCCACTACGTATGTGTTTTCTCTGATGTCTGTTTTCATTGATGTCAATAGTTGTCATATATATTTTGGTGATCCTTCGTTTGGTGAATATGTGTTAATGGGTGTTATTTCTTCTTGAAGTATTGTCCCCTTGATCATAATGTAGTGACCATTGGGGTCTCTTTTTACCTTTTTGAGCTTGAAATCTCTTTTATCTGACATAAGTATAACTGTTCCTGCTTTCTGTTTTGGTCCATTTGCTTGTAGGATTGTTTTCCATCCTTTAACTTTGATTCTATTTTTATCTTTTGTAGCTAAATGTGTTTCCTGGAGACAGCAAAAGGTTGGTTTTGTTTCTTTATCCAGCCTGTGACTCTGTGTTTTTTTATTGAGGAGTTTAGTCCATGTACATTTAGAGTTAATATTGATGTATTAGCATCTGTATTTACCATTGTGTTTGTCTTTCCTTTGATTTTATATATTTATTCTTTTAATAAATTTGTTTTGGCCTTATTTCATTGTTATTTGTCCATCTGAGGTTCTGGCTTTAGGACTCCTTGTAGTATTTTTTGGAGTGGGGGTTTAGTCTTAATGAAATTCCAAAGTTTCTGTTTGTCTGGGAAGGTCCTTATTCTTTCTTCATAGAGGAAGGAGAGCTTTGCAGGATAGAATATTCTTGGTTGGCATCTGTTTTCTTGGAGTCTGTTGACTATGTCCCTGCACTCTCTCCTTGCCCATAGTGTTTCTTTGGAGAAGTCTGATGTCAGCCTCATTGGTTTTCCTTTGAATGTTATCTGTTTCTTCCCTCTTGTCAGCTTCATTATTTTTTCCTTGTCCTGGAGTCTTGGGAGATTTACTATTATGTGTCTTGCTGTATTTTTCCTTTTTGTCGTGGAAGTTTGGTGTTCTTCTTGCTTCTTGTATATCAATTTTCAGCTCCTTCTTCATGTTTGTGAAGTTTTCAGTAATCTTCTTGAATATTTTCTGTGTTCCTACATCTCTCTCCTCTCCTTCTGATATTCCTATAACTCTTATATTTCCTTTCCTCATGGAGTCAGATAATTCCTGAAGTCTTTCTTCGGTCTTTTTTCCATTTTACTTCTCTTTCCTTTCCTGATTTGTTTCTTTTTATTTCTGTGTCTTCAAGAGTACTTATTCGTTCTTCCATTTCATCTATTCTGCTTTTATTGCTTTTCCCAGAGTCCTTTAGTCCCTGCACTAATTCTTTGATCTCCTGCATTTCTTTTACATCTGGATCTCCTGAATTTCTTTTACATCTCCTGCATTCTTTGATCTCCTGCATTTCCCTCTTTAGGGACTTAATTTCATTCTTCTGATTGTTGATTATTTTTCCCTTATCATTGTTTTCCTTTATGACTTCTGTCATTTTTTTTTAATCATGACAATTTTAATTTCTCTTTCTGGAAGGCTCAGAAGTTCTTCCAAGTTACTGTCGTTGCAATCTGGAGGGTGGTTTTCTTTTTGTGTTATGCTTTTTTCCAGAGGAGTTGCTAGGTTGCATGTGTTTCTTCTACTCCCTACTGTCTGTTTTCTAATTTGCCGTATGCATTGGGACACTGTGTTGCTGGGACTGGCTGGCATCTTGGGTGAACTTCTCTGCTCCCCTCTGGCTTCTCCGAGAGCCATCTGTCGGTTTCAAGCAGTCTTTTCTGAAGAAATGTCCGTGTTTTAAAATGGCAATGCGGGATGCACTCCCTGCGTGCCTGGTTTGTCCCTGCGGTGGGTTCCTGCTCCTTCTCTGGTCTTGTACTCCAGACAGATGGGGTCTGGCATGGGCAAACTTCCCAGCTCACCTCTGACTCCTCCGGGAGCTTTCTGCTGGTTTCAGGCAGTCTTTACTGAAGAAATGTCTCTGTTCTAAAATGGCAATGTGGGACGCACTCCCTCCGTGCCCGGTCTGACCTGGCAGTGGGTTCCCGCTCCCCCTCTGGGCTTGGAATGCAGGCCAGAACGGGCCGGGCATGGGCAAACTTACCAGGTCACCTCTGGATCCTCAGGGAGCCTTCTGCTGGTTTCAGGCAGTCTTTACTGGAGAAATTTCCCTATTCTAAAATGGTGATGCGGGACGCACTCCTTGCATGCCCGGTCTCGGGCACAATTTTCTGCACTCCCATTCTGCCCCAGCCATGGTTTCCTGCTACCCCCTCTGGGCTTGGATTGCTGGTCGGAAGCGTCCTGGCATGGGCGAACTTTCCAGCTCACCACTGGCTCCTCTGGGAGCCTTTTGCCGGTTTCAAGCAGTCTTTTCTGAAGAAAGGTCCCTGTTCTATGAGGTGATGGTGATTTTTTTTCTGGTCACTAGGTGGCGCCAGAGATCTCTCCTAGTGTCCTTGGGGAGCTGTTTTTTTTTCACCCTGGCGAATGGGGAACAGAGTGGGAGTTGTGGGAAAGGCCTCAACGGCTTTGGGATGCTGTGTCTACCTTGTGCCCCACCATTGTGGGGAACCCATGCCCCAATTTTTGTGCCCCGGGTCTCAGTTCAGTGGCCGCAGAAATGGCGCCTTTTGCACCCCACTCCCGTGCCCGGGTGCCTGGTTTTTGATTACTCAGTGAGGGACATTCTCATCAGTGAGGGCCCCTGCACATCTCCCCGCAAGCATAGGTTGCAGGCGCAGGGACCTGGGCAGCCGCTATCCACATTTGCTTTTCAAGGGCGCCACTTTTCTGCGCAAGCTTACCGGCTGGCCTGGGGCTATGTGTAGGTATCCGGGAGTCTCTGTTTTTCTCTAATGGCACCTGGAGCTGTTCGCTCACCTCCGCCGCAAATCCTGCAGGGTTCTCCACAGCTCCAGTTCACGGGGTGTGGTGGCTGAAATAGTTCCTTTCCACTCACAGTCCTGCTTGATGCATAGTTTGTTCTTGTTGGTTATTTTAGTTGTTTTTTTTTTTTTTTTCTTCCTCCTTGCTGTTGGTTGGAGAGTGCCAACTTTGTGGTTGGGGTAGGGTAGCAGGGTTCTGAGCTTTCCTCCCTTCTAGTCCTCTTTTATGGCAACTTTCTTCTTAGGGTAGTTTGCTGGAGTAGTCCGTTTATCTTCCGTGTCCCAGTTCTCACTGGGACCTGCCACTTTTCCTCCCTATTAACTTTTTTTTTTAATGTGAGATCTTACTCGCAGCGTTTCCTTGCCGCCATGTTCCAACTATGTATCTCCTCTAAGTCTTAATGTCATCATTTACAATGTCCAGACTTTTTGCATTAGAATTTTCTTTGCCAGAAATTTATATCCTCATGTTCTTCCATATCTTTATCATCCTCATGATCTTTATGATCCTTCCATCTTCCATCATCCTCATGATCTTTACCATGAGCACATGTTCATGGGACCCCAGTCCTGGGCACTGGGTTTCCTCAGCCTGATTGTCTCCACTGATGGTCCCGACTTGGGGAGGGGAGTGGAGACCGAGAGTGGGGTCCCCCACACTTCTTGATTCATAACAGGGCATCTTCCTCTAGGAGAAGTTCCTGTTCCTGCTCAAAGGACAAAGGGAAACCACACTTGACTCTGCCTGAGGAGGAAGGATGGACACTGCCTTGGTTAGTAGGAATCTATGAGTGAAACCTGGAATGGATGGAATATCAATCTCTATGATGCCTGTTTGTATGCCAATGTGACTGCATTTCCCCTGATATGGTGTTCTCAAAAGTAAAGTTAGATGAATTATCTTTGAAGAACTACATTTCTAGTTAAAAGTTTATAATGTGTAACTTGTCATTGTGTTGATATTTAGGTTCCCTTACTTTTCCAGATTGTATCTTGATCCTCTACCAGGTCTTCTCCATCTTCATGTAGATTACACTTAAGTTCACTTTTCTTCCACTTGGGAACTGTGTATTTTTTATTATGTAAAACTTTATGCAAACTAAAGCTTGGTGATATTTGCTATTTTTTAATAATTCCACACATCTGCATTGCATGTATGGGCATTCTCATATCGTTTCCCTAACACTGAGAACGTGAGCTGGGGGTGACATTCCTCCTCTCTGGGAGCAGGTCACTGTGTCTCCAAACTCTCCTGATTGATGAGCACATTTTGTCCATGAAACTATTTGTGATAATAAAATGTAGTGATTCACAAGACATGACTCATCCATTCAAATTTCATAATGAAACCTGAGTTAGAAAATCACTCAAAGTAGTATTCATTTCAGTGATAGCATGAGAGCACAATCCCCACCCCTTTGATATATGACATTATTCCCTGGTCAGATTCCTCTTGATGTATTTTATATTTTTCCTTGAACAAATGCAGTGAGTGTCTGTGAGTAGGGATCTTTACCATGAGTGTTTCATCGCAAAGTCATGTTAATTTGTCCTCTTCTTATCAAAGGTCAAGACTCATTTAGACTTTTACTGTTTTTACCGTGGTCACTCTTCACTCCTCCATATGCAGCAGTGTCCACTCAGAATCTACTAAATGCCCCGCAGTGCCTGGCCCCTCTGTCCACACTCCTACTTTCCTCCCTGGTTCTTTCTGGTAATGAGCAAATATTTGCACTCAGTCCAACATTTCATTTTGCTGTTTGCCACTGTATTTCCATAGTTACTTTTTTTTATATTATGACACCAGCCAATATATTTCAGGTTTTGACTTCTCTCACTAGCATACACACCTTAAGGTCCACCTTTGTTCCCTAAGGGTACTAGTTCACACTTTTAAGAGCTGTGTAGTATTCCATTGAGTGTGGACCCACATTATGCATTCACTCCTCTGTCCACGGCACTTGGGTTGGGGCCAGAACTGGCAACAGTGGACGGTGCTGCTGGGAATACAGTTGTTCATGTTCCGAGTTGTCAAGTCTGCACATTCTGGGATAAATACCAGGAAGAGGTTGCTCCTTCCTGTGGTTGCTCCGTTTTCTTTGTCTGAACACATCTTCAAGCCATTTTCCCAGCAGAAGTGAGAGGCCATTTCTCTCCCTCCCTCATCTTTTTACTGTGTCCAGGGTCTTGACTGGTCCCTTCTCACAGGTGACAGCACATTACAGTTTGGATTTCTACTTTCCTAAATACAACAATTTGGAATGGATCAAAAGTCTGGATTAGATGGAGCCTTAAAAATACCAGCAAGAACACATAGGGGCTGCCCACTGCACATCCACCCCACAGATGGAACTTGGGACACAAGGCCAAGGACAGAGAAATGGGCAAAAATAAACAAGTGGGCCCCACTGCACTAGAGAGCTGCTGTGCCTCAGAAGAAGCCATCCCCAAAATAGGCTCCTGAACTGGGAGAAAATTGTGCATATCACACACCTGACAAGGCGAGTGTCCACAGTATATAAAACCTACAAACCCAGCAATAGAAAAAGACACCCAAATCCAACATGTTGAACAGACCCCCAGAGACATTTTCCTCTGGGAGTTCAGGAGGCTGCAGCCTCCTCACACTTTATTCAGGTTGAAACTGCCCCTGCTCCTGAGCGCGTCCACCTGCCTCACACCTGCAGCAACTTGAATGTGCCTGGACAGGTCACAGATGCCTGTTGGGGCTGCATAAAATCTCTCGATTTCCAATGCCTCTTTTTTATTTTATTATTAGATTGAATCTAACTATCATTAATCATTCTGTCAGGTCATTTTCTGTGATGTCTGAGTTTTCAAATTGATCATTATTAAATATTTATTCATTTATGCATACAAGAACTAGGGTACAGGCCAGAGGTGAGTGAGGGTTAGTGGATCCACCAGAGACAGAGTGGGGAACAGAATAGGCAGACTGACTGAAATCCACTGCTGAGGGGAGCAGCAGGAGACAGGAGTGGTCTGCCCCTCCCTGTGGGCAGCTCCCTGGCCAGTTGGGCTCGAACCAGTGCTGCAGAGGCTGTGGACAGCTCCACAGCGCTGCTCTCAACCCACTGCCCACCAGGAAGGCCTTCAAATTGATCATTTTCATCCCTCCCACTCTTTGTCCGGCTGTCTTCCCCCCAGAGGTATCCGGAGGAGACAGAGCATCTGAGTCTGATATCTGAGACTCACACGTGGGTGCCTGGGGCTGGATGCTGCCCTGCCGGGGGGAGCTACAAGGACGGACATTCCTTCATTGCCTGAGACATGACAACTGTCTCAGTGATTCATGGTTTCCCCTGAGAACCCCACAAGCGTCACCCCCATCCCCCTGCAACTTCCCCTTGAGCCCCTAAATGACACTTGGCCCTGCTGATGGACCCCACCTGCCCCTGTCAAGGTGTCCTATTCCATGGGGTCTTGAGTCCAGAATGTCCGGGTTTTGCAGTCCAGGGGCAGGGTCACCCCTGGGGGTGGACAGGGCTTGCACTGCAGGCCGAGGGAGGGGGACACATGGGCACACTGGCTGCCTTATGGGCCTCAGCATTGGTCCCCCTAAAAGCACCCACTGGGATCCCCGGAGTTGGGAGAAGCACCAGGCACCCACCCTTCTGCGGCCAGGGCCCGTCCCCACTGGGAAGCGTGTGTCCTTCACCCTGGCGTCCGTCAGCCCCCAGATCCGAGCAGACACCCCCCTGACCTCCAGCCCACTCTGCCCTAGGGACCATGTCACCTCGCAGAGCCCTTTGGGCACAAATATCCACATTTCAGTCAAAGCCGAACACCCATAGGGTATGTTCTGGGACTTATCATGTGTGCCCTCCCTGCCCGCGGGCTGCGCTGGACCTCACAGCATAACCACGGTAACCGGTGGACATGCGCTGTGGGGGGTGGGGCCCTCCCGGGGGTTCCACAGCCAGGCCTGGCAGCGCCTCCATCCTCCGGGGCTCTCTCACTGCCGGGGTGGTCACTCCGCTGCTGGCCCACCGGCAGCACAGAATCCACACGAGCTGCAGAGGCCACCTGCGGGCAACAGCCTCACACGCGCCGGAGTGGGTGGAGCCCAGGGCCCCCCTCTCCTGTGCATCTCCGGTTCACCTCCGCCTCTGTGACCACGGAGCGAGGCCGCCCCTGAGTGACTGCTCTGGGGTCAGGTGCGGATGGCCCGTGCAGTGGATATGCGGTGGCTCTGGTTCTGCCGGAGAGGAACCTGACAGACGCGGCGCGGCGCGGCCAGCCCAGTGCTGGCAGCGGGTTTGGGTTTCGGGCCTTGGTCACCAGGTCCAGGGCAGAGGCCAAGGGTGGGGCTGTGGACACTCCCCCAGGAGAGTAGGGCGAGGACGTGGAAACTCCCCCGAGGAGAGGGGGGGGGCCGTGGACACTCCCCGGAGGAGAGGGGGCGGGGCCGTGGACACTCCCCCGAGGAGGGGGCGGGGCCATGGACGCTCCCCCGAGGAGAGGGGGGCGGGGCCGTGGACACTCCCCCAAGGAGAGGGGGCGGGGCCATGGACACTCCCCAGAGGAGGTGGGCGAGGCCGTGGACACTCCCCCAAGGAGGGGGCCGGGGCCATGGTCACTCACTTGAGGAGAGGGGGGCGGGTCTGTGGACCCTCACCCAAGGAGAGGGGGCGGGGCCGGGATCTCTGGGCAGTGGGACAGGCTGAAGCATGTCCATGCTCAGTGCTGGGCCCGGGTGCCAGTGGGTCGGGCAGGACCCAGGGCGTCAGGGGGTGTCCAGCACCCCTGAACCCCCTCCCGGAGCCACCCACGTGGGGAGGCGCGACCTCTCCTGGGCTCCCCTGAGAGCTGCTCTGGCCCTGGTCCCTCAGGGCCCTTTAATGGAGAGCTGCACTTCCGGGGTGGGGCATGGACCAATCAGGAGCCGGGGCGGATGGGCCAGGCCCAATCAGATGCAGGGTTGTGAAGTGGTCCAATGTGTCTTGGGGCGGGCATCCCGAGAGGCTCTGCCCCGGCAGCTGAGGGGAGGAGCCCGGGAGGGGGTGGGGCGGTGGCCTGAGGCGGGAGCCAGCACCCTGAGGATAGAAGGGCGGGCTCTGAGTAGAGGGAGGACCGCGCCCCCGGGTCCAGGAAGGGGACGCGGAGGCTGAGGAGAAGAGGTGCCACGGGCACCGCAGGGGCGGACGGAGAAGCTGATGACCGTCCAGGTGCGGGCTCAGTCCTGTCCTGCATCCCCGCTGGCCAAGGCGGCCGAGGCCCAGCCCGTGCCTCAGAGCGGGGCGCTGTCCAGACCCCCGGAGCGGGGGACACTCCGGCTCTGATGCCGCCCCGGGCCAGGAGCGACCTCGCACGAGCGCCCCTGACCCGTCACCCAGCCCGCGGTGAACCGGGGTGACCACGACCGCTGGCCGGAGCTGCCCGCACGCCTGGGCTCCATCGGGTGAGACGCCGGCGCCTGCAAGGCAGTCGCTGGCCGGCGGGGCATGTGGACGCGGGGCCGGGGCAGGCGCTGAAGGCTGAGGTAATTTTGAACAGCGCTCAGCATGACTCCCACGGGCACCCATAGGTGCAGAGTGTGTGGTCTCTCCTGTCCATCAACCACTGGTATTTTAAGTGTCCCTCTTGCTGGCTGGGTTGAGGGAGAGGCTTTCAGGGGGTCCAAGAGATGGGGCTGAGGTGGGGTGTTAGGAGCAGCGCCCTCGAGCTCCTGACAGCTCCGGAGCTGGGTCCTCCCCCCACCCGGGCTCTCCAGTTCAGCCTCCTTCTAGTCCCGGCACCATCTTGCTGGACCTGCTGCCCACATGGCCTGGGGACACTGGGGAATGGGATGGGACAGTGCATGGGATCAGGACTCTCGTCTCCTGTTGTATTTCCATGGGAGACCTGGTAGGGCTCTGAGCACTCAGGTGAGAACCTGCACCCAGGAGGAAGTCCCCCCACTTCCCAAAATTCAGGCCCCAAGCCACAGACCAGTGTGTGGACAGGTCAAGACAGAGCCCAGCCTGGGGGATCACCTGAACTGTAAGATAAAATCACAATTCAGTCAAATACGACAATGCAAGTTTTATTACATCTATCAGTGCTGAGAATAACATGGTATTTAAGAAAAAAATAATTGGGAGTAACATGAACAGATTCATATATTTCTTGGTTTTCCTTCTCTCCCTCCCCCTCCTGCCTCCACATGTCCCCATCCCCCACACACCCATTTCCCAGGTCCCCATGAAGGGCGCACAGTGGGTGACGGTGACCTTCCTGCTCCCGTTGGACGTGGCTCTTCCGTGGCTTTGATGACGGGGACATACTGGGTCCCCATGGCAGGGTCAGTGGAGGATGATGGAGCCTGAAGGATTAATTGCATTCCTTTCCATAGATGTGTAAACCACTAAAGAAATTGCCTCTGACACACTCAGGGCACTAATGGTCACTGAATGTGCTACTGGACGACCCAATTAACACAGTCAAGTAAACACGACATTTTCCCTCTGGAGGAAGGTCCTTGAGGGCTGGAATCTGGGCAGTGTCCAACACGCGGACACCAGCTCCACAGCTCAAATAGCCCAGCCCTGAGGCCCTGCTCTGTCCATGAGGTGGCGCAGGACAGAGGCATCCCCACTAGCCCCGACCATGGAGTGAGAGGCCGGGACACCCTCTGTCCCGCCATGGGGACAACCTCAGGAAAGAAACTCGACATGGCAGTCCAGGAACTTCCCCCCACCCCAGACTGCAGGTATTCAGTTCTTAAACAGTTTTCCAAGGAGAATCTATTCAGATTGGACACTTTCATTTCAAGCTTCATTTCTGTTTTCAGAAAGCACCTTAAAGTATTTATTCAATAATGAAAACTGACACATTCTAAAGTTTCCCAAAGAGTGTAATTTCACACCACAGTATATTTATGGGATACATTTCAATGAGAGAAAATGTCTTTTCATTAGTCTCTTCCAAAGATTGTGAATTTTAATACATTTATCACAGAGAATATTTTGAATTATGGCAGATGACACTACTGTAAAATAACTGCTTTTAGCTGTCAGTACTCGGAGTGTATATTTAGTATTAAATAAAATTGAAACAACTAATGGAACTGTATTTCAATGAAAAACAAATATGAAATTTAAAATAATATTTATTATTAATGGTATGCCTTTTTGCGCTAAAATATGTGACATATGAGTCAAGTAGAAATTCAAAAGCTTTCACAGAACTCTGTTGAAAGTTTCTGGCCCTGAAAATAAACTGAGGGTGGCCCGGACAACTGATTACGTTGGACACGACCTTGGGATTGTTCCCCAACTTCATCACTCAGGGATTGTTAGTGATGCTGAAAAATAAAGAAGTAACAGTATTTTAACAAAAGTATATCAAAATGTATCTTATCATAAACATTTATTACTTTTTAAAGATTTATTTATTTATACAAGAACTGGGGTATAAGCGAGAGGTGCAGGAACGTGAGAAAATTCACAAGAGAGAGAGATAGGGGAGCAGAACAGGCATATGGACTGAAGACATTGCTGAAGGGAGCAGTGGGGAGACAGGAGAGGTCTGCCGTGCCATGTGGGTAGCTCCCTGGCCAGCCAGGATTCAAACTCCTACTACAGAGGCTGGGGACAGCTTCACAGTACTGTGCTCAACACGCTGTACCACCAGGGAGGCCCAATATTTATTTTATTTTTTTTTTTTTTTTTTTTTTTTTTTTTTTTTTTTTATAGAGGCATGCTTTATTTATTTGTTTGCTGGTTTGTTTGTTTGTTTTTGTTTATACATGCACTGGGTACAGTCAGAAGCGCGGGAGGGTGAGAGAATTCACCAGAGCCAGAGCGGGGAGCAGAGCAGGCAGAAGGACCGAAGTACACTGCTGAGGGGAGCAGCGGGCGGCAGGAGAGGTCTGCACGCCATGTGGGACCCTCCTCTGGTGGCCGGGGAGCAGCCGGGGATCGAACCGGCGCCGCAGAGGCCGCGCGCAGTTTCGCAACCCAGCGCTCAACCGCTGCGCCACCGGGGAGGCCCCCAATATTTATTTTAAATCTATAAAAAAGAATTGTATATCTAGACCACTTTGTGTCTTTATTTATTTATTCAACTATTTTTATTGTTCCCACTGATGCAAATCCACAAGGTTATTTCTCACATTCCCCTTAAAAGTTCTGCCTCCCCAGGGCCTGCCCCTCTGTCACCCCACAGAGGAGGGAGAGGATGAGATTGAGATGGGGGGAGGAGAGCGGGCAGGGCTGCACCGTGTCCAGACGTCCCCACTCACTCACGGGCCTGGGGGGAACAAACCCACACCCGGGGGACCCGGTGCCCTGGGACCGGCAGGGACAGCCACACACACACAGACAGTCCAGCTCAGCCCTGGTGCGGCCTCCTCCCTGCACAGATGTGCATGAGTCTGAGAGTGAAAGAGGGGCCGGGGAGGGACCCGGGAGTGGATGAGCCCATCCTGCAGGAGGGACGTGTGGGTGTGACCAAGGAGGAGACTCTGCAGGACACACAGTTTATAATCATTAGAGATGGGAGGAAGATCCTTTAATGGGAAATGACACCCCATCTTCCGGCACACCCGTCACTGTGGGGCCGCCTCAGACAGGGCTGTGCTGGAGGAGCAGGGACAGGCTCTCCAGGGTGGGGAGAGGCTGGGCATGGTCACGTGTCCACTGGGACTGTGCCCTGGACAACCTCTGGGAGGTGTGCTGGGCAGAGACAATGGGGCGTGTGCAGGAGGTGGGAGCCCCGGGCCTGGGGAATAAAAGGGAGGGGCTCTCAGTCAGGTTCTTTGAGAGGCATGAGATTCTAATTTGTTCAATTTTGTAGGGGAGAGTTGAAATTTTCTGCTCTTTACCAAATTTCAGAGAAGTTGCACAACTTAATGACCCATGACGTGGAAATAAAAGGTTGAATACAGCAGGATACACAGACACACAGACGGAGATATTATTCTTCAGACACCTAGAAGGCGTAATTAGCTGGTAAATAGATTGAATTATTATTCTTATTAGCCACTTTATGTTCAATATTGGAAGACTTGAATTTCTTCCTGTGTCCTTTTTTACATGGATGATGGTTCCAGGGGTGACAAATCTCACAACTGTGACAGAGTTTATCCTCCTGGGGTTCCCCACCCAGGGGACCATGTGCTTCTTGCACCCGCTTCTCTTCTCCCTGGTCTACCTGTGCGCCCTGCTGTGGAACGGGCTCATTGTCCTCATCACCACCCTGGACCGGCACCTCCACACCCCCATGTACTTCTTCCTGAAGAGTCTGTCCTTCACGGACCTCTGCTTCATCTCAGCCATGGTCCCCAAGTTCATTGCCAACTCTCTGATGCACAGTAGCTCCATCTCCTTCCTGGGCTGTGTCATCCAGGTCTTCATAGTGGTTATTTCAGGAGCTACACAACTTCACCTGCTCATGGTGATGAGCCTTGACCGCTATGCTGCCATCTGCCACCCCCTGCACTATGAGGTCATCATGAGCAGGGACAGGTGTGTGCAGCTGACAGCTGTGGTCTTGTTGGATCGCTCTCTAGTGGCTGTGATGAACACAGCTGGAACCTTCTCAATGTCCTTCTGTGGGTCCAACGTGGTCCACCAATTTTCCTGTGACATCCCCCAGTTAATGGCTATTTCCTGCTCAGAAAATCTGATGAATGAACTTGTCCCCATTCTCATTAGTGTGGTGTTGAGTGCTTTCTATTTTATTTTCATCATCATTTCCTATGTCCACATCTTCTCTGTTGTCAGGGAGATCCCATCCACAGACGGTAAGGCCAAAGTCTACGCAACCTGCCTTCCCCACCTGCTGGTTGTGGTGTTCTTTTTCTTTACTGGAAGCTTTGTTTATCTGAAGCCAACCTCAGGGACCCCATCCATGTCTGACCTGGTCATTTCTATGTTCTACACGATGGTGCCCCCCATATTTAATCCCGTCATGTACAGTTTGAGAAACCAAGCCATGATGTCGGCTGTGGGGAGACTGATAAAGGGCCAATTGTCCATCAAGTGAGATATCACAATCTCCATTATAATCGTCATTTAGTCAGTTTTCCCCTCTACCGTCTTACATGTCTTCATTTACAAATAGACTTTTCTCTTGATTTTCTTGTCAGAAATTTACATTCTCATAATCTTCCTTAGATTCTAGTTCTGTATATTAATGCAGACTTTTACAAAACACTTCCCCATGTGAAGCTCATAACCTGAATTCTAGGTCATATTAAAAACAATGTGATGACATTTTCAAGAAGTCATGCATTTCTGACTCAGAAAGAAGTCAGAACTCAGAGGTCACCAACAGTTACTCCCAATGACAAGATGCAAGTTCTTTTCTCCCGGGAGCACCGTTCACTGGACCGTGGTCCTGGGCACTTGATTCCTACAGCTTGTGTGTGTCTCCACTGAGGCCTGTCTTTGTGGAGGGAGGGTTGAGAGCTGAGTGGTTCCCCCCACCCCTCACTATTCCAAATGGGGCATCTTCCTCTAAGAGACATTCATGTTTCTGCTCAAAGATCACATAGCAGCTACACTTGACATGAATCTGCCAGACGTGGGAGTTGGACGGTTGACCCGGGAATCGGAGTCTGGGGCTGAAAACTGTCATGGATGTGACTGGTACTTTCTGTGACATTTGACTTGATCCTATCACACTGTACTCCTGTGATGCAGTGTTTTTTGTGTTTTTCTTTTTTTTTTTTTTAAGTAGAAGAATTATTTTTTAGTAACTACATATTTACTTCAAAATTTAATGCTAAGACATTTGTTGTTTGGGCCTCCCTGGTGATGCAGTGCATTGAGCACAGTTCTGTGAAGCTGTCTCCAACCTCTGCAGCGCCGGTTCAATTCATGGCAAGCCAGGGGCATATCCACATGGGGTGCCAGATCTGCCCTGTCTCCCCCGCTGCTACCATCTGCAGTGTATTTCGTCAGTCTGCTTGTCTGTTATCCGCTCTGTCTCTGGTGAACCTCTCACAAACACTCCCAACACCATAGCACTGTAACCCAGTTCTTATATAAAATAAATAAATCTTAAAAAAAAGGTTTGTTAACCACAGGAATTGAGTCTATTGAAATTTCAGAATAAAAATGTGTTAAAAAATCTCTTAAATTACTGTCATTTCAACGAATGTCTTTGGGCAAAGATTTCTATTCCCTGGGACAATTACATCAGGTCCTGGTCAGCGATGGCTGCACAACGGGGCCCAAACCAGGCTCCCGGAGCCCGTGTGGGAAGGTAAATTAGCCTTTCAGGAGGATGGTAACGCAGGCGTTTCTCACCTCACTGGAGAAGCCGTTTTCATGTTGGTGCCTGACTACAGGAAAGAGCCACAGGGACACCTCCGTACCAGCAACGTCGCCGAGAGATTGACGAAAACAGCCTGGAAACGACAGAGGACGCCGTGCAGGAAGAGTCTCCGCCCAGCCTCTCCCCCGCGGCCACATGCCCCTCCATGTGACGGTCGCGTGGAGTTGGTGACGGCGGCTCCGGGCGCGTCAGGACGCAGAGACCATCCCACACACGCACCACATGCAGCCGCGCTGGTCAGCCCGAGGCGGGATCTGCTCGCTGAGGGGCGGCCCATTCCAGGCCCCTCACAGTCCAGGCCACACACAAAAGGCCTCTTCCCGCGGGGCAGAGGACACGGCGGGCTGCCGCCCACCTAGGAGAGCACGCCACGCACAGCCGCCCACGACAGCGGCCCCCGCCATGGCCCCTCCCAGCGTGAAGACCACGGAGAAACCCCGCGAGCAGCAGGTGTCACACCCCACAGACGGGCAGGTGTGAGGCGGAGCAGCCATGTGCACGTGACCAAACACACACGCAGCAACTCGTGAGGGCTTGAAACACCCGGCTTCGAGGGTCCAGTTTTCTTCCCTCTGTCGTTCATTCTGCTGAATTTCCCCCACCTCCCTTCCCCTCCCCCCGCCTCTCCTGGCCTGCCTTTTCCCTTCCAACCTTCCTTTCCCTTCCTCACCCTCATTCACCAACCAACTCTCAGGGCCCCCCATGAAGAGCGCACATGGGTGGGTGACTTTCCAGCACCCCTTAGACGTAGCTCATTATGGCTTTGACGACGGGGCCACACCTGGGTCCCCCAAGGCTGGTCAGTGATGATGAAAGTGACCTTTGAGGAACATGAATTACAAGCCTTTCTTACAGGGTCACAACACACACAAAATAGCCTTTGACACACTCAGGGCACTAATTGCTCACTGTGATGTGTGACAGGATGATGCCAATTAAGACAGTGACCTGAAAAATCCACTTGTCCCTCTGGAGGAAGGTCCCTGAGGGCTGGAATCTGGACAGTGTCCAACCCATGGACACCAGCTCCAGAGTTCAAATAGCCCAGCCCTGAGGCCCTTCTCTGTCCATGAGTCGGCGTAGGACGGGGTGCAATATCCTGTGACTGCTCAGAGGCTCCCCACGAGCCCCGACCATGGAGTGAGAGGCCGGAACACCCTCTGTCCTGCCATGGGGACAACCTCAGGAGAGCAGGCCATGGCAGCAGTAACTGTCCCCCCAGACTGCAGGTATCTGCCCCCAGCCACTTACAGGGGAGAATCCACTCAGACTGAATGACTTTAGAGCTCATGCTTTATTTCAGACTTGAGGAAGTGTCATAAACTATTCATTTTATAAATAGTGAAAACTAATGCTAACGTTACACAATGTGTTCAACTTCTCAATGCCGTATTGTGCTGAGATTACTTGCATTGTGAGAAAATGTTTTCCTCTTAGAAGATTTTTCCTTTAACACATTTGTGATATTAGAGGCATTTCACATACAGTGTCACCTCGCATGGGTGGTAGCCCTGGGGGCGGTGCGGGGCAGTGTAAAAATCACTCCAAGTGCAAGCAGAGAGACTCCTAGAGGGCCATGTGTCTGGACTTGACCACTCCCTGCGGCAGGTCACACTTGTATTTGGGGTCACACTCAGGCAAGGAGGACAGTCCGGGAGGAAGGTGTGGGGTGCATGGTGGGTGGGGATGGGGATGCTAAATGTCTGGCACGAGTTAGGGGAGGGAACGGTAGCTGCTGTGGGGGTTCCAGCCGCTGCCTCAGGATGGCCCGTGTCTAGCCCTGTCACCTCTTCCTTCCTGTCATGGTGTCCCTGGCAAAGCTGATCTGGCGCCAGGTCTGCGTGTGTTCCCAGCAGGTGGGCTCAAACCAAGACTTTGTACTGACCAGAGGCTCCTGCCTGACCCACATTAGCTCAATAATCAGCAGAACCTTCTGGGCGCCAGGCAACAGACCAAGAACGAGGGGGTGGGCCCGACAACAATGTCTGTGACCATCGCTGCTCACGCCTGTGACGTGGGTGCAGAGCACAGAGAGGAGCCAGAAAGGAAAGAGCCACGGCAGTCAGTGACACGCAGCCATGTGGGGACTCACGAGAGAGTCCATGGATGCTGCTGGCAGGGACGGGGCCGCGAAGAGCCCGGCCTGGCTCTGGGCCACAGCGGGTCCCACGCTCAGAGGAGCTCGTTCCCTCCCTCCTGCCCTGGGGGCATGGGAGGGCTCGCGGGGATGGGGGGTGAGGAGTGGAGACATGGAGCAGACTCGGGTTCACTCTCATGGGGAGCCACACCCGCACTGGTGCGGGGGCTGCTCTGAGGACAGGGGTTCCGGGACTGTCCGTTGCCAGTAGGCCGCAGCATCAGGGGAGCGACTGTCAAGGGATTCGCGGCAGCATCTGGGGAGACAGATCTTTCTCCAACATGTGGCGCGGCAGTGACTGTGTCCATTACTAGACATGCACATTGGGGGGATCAGACCTATCACCCTCTGCGCGCAGGACACCATCTCACACTGTGATGGGAAGGGGTTCCCATAGCTCATCAGGTCCAGGGCAGAGATGGGGCTTGTGTATCTGTCGTGAGACATTTGAGTTTTATGTCACTCAGAAGAATCCCAGGCCCTTGACCACAGCCTGTGCTCAGTTATTCCCTTTTCAATTAAAACATCTGGGTCATTTCCACGAAACTTTCACAGTTATTTCATATCAGCACATTATCCTGAAAGTCCTGCCTCCCCAGGGCCTGCCCCATTGCCACCCCACAGAGGGGGGAGAGGGTGAGTTTGGGGAGGGGGAGGAGAAATGTCAAGTTATTTTATCCATTTTAACATGTAGTTAAGGTCACTCAGCAAATGTCAACATTTTTCACCACCAATATCCTCATTTATTATCTTGCATTTATTAAATTTTGGGAATATTCAAACCCATTTGATTCAATTATTTTACATTCCTATAGTCTTCTAAAAAACCTGCCTCCCCAGGACATGCACCTCTGTCACCCGGCAAAGGGGGAAGACAATTAATTGGAGGGGAGGGGGAGAGAGGGCAGGGCTGCCCCGTGTCCAGACGTTCCCACTCACGCACGGGCTTTGGGGGAGGAACAAACCTGCTCCTGGGGGACCCAGGGCCCTGGGACCGGCAGAGAGAGCCACATGCACAGACCTTCCGGCTCAGCTCCGGAGCGGCCTCCTCCCTGCACAGACGTGCATGAGTCTGAGGGGGACAGAGGGGCCGGGAGGGACCCGGAGGTGGATGAGCCCATCCTGCAGGAGGGACGTGTGGGTGTGACCCAGGAGGAGACTCTGCGGCAGACACTAGAGATGGAGGAAGGTCCTTTAATGGGACATCACAAGACAAGCTGGAGGTTCGGCGCCCCAGCCTGGGTGCAAGGAGGAGGAACGTGGGGACAGTGAGCCTAGAAGCAGTGCAGGATGTGGGCCTGAGCGGCTGTGGCAGGAGTGTGTGGGGGATGTGTGGGAACACAGCTGCTGAGAGTCCACTGAGCCTCAACACCTGTGACATTAGAGGTCTCTACACTGAGTGTCTCGAGGGCAGGATGTGGGTTACAGGTTTCTAGGTCAAGGGAGAGGATCAGTGAGTTTCCTGCTCAGAAGTGGTCGCGGCTCTGATGGGCCTGACCTGGGACCCCGTGGGGCTGGGTTGTGGGGCAGCGGGACATCTCAGTCTGCTGTGCTGGGCAGGTCAGTAACAGACAGAGGAGAACAGTTGGGGGACATCTGAGGGGAGGGGGAGTGGCCATCCTCAGTGTCCCTCACATGATTTGTTTGGACAACATGATGGTTTTCTTTCAGAAGAGCTGAAAATGCAGTAGTTTGACAGGATGGCGCTGCTGGGAGAATGACTGGGGGTGAGAATCGGGAAGAGCAGGTGTGTGGGTGCTGAGGAGCTACTGTGATTAACTTAAGGCACCCAGTTTTCTTCACCTGGGCAGACTGGGTTTTGGTCATTTCTTCCTCTCAACACTAATACAGATGACGGCTCCAGGATTGAACAATCTCACGGCCGTGACAGAATTTGTCCTCCTGGGGTTCCCCACCCAGGTGACCATGGGCTTCTTGCACCCGCTTCTCTTCTCCCTGGTCTACCTGTGTGCCCTGCTCATTGCCCTCATCACCACCCTGGACCGGTACCTCCACATCCCCATGTAGTTCTTCCTGAGGAGTCTGTCCCTCACGGACCTCTGCCTCCTCACAGCCATGGCCCCCAAGTCCATTTTCAACTCTCTGAGGCACAACAGCTCCATCTCCTTCCCAAGCTGTGTCATCCAGGTCTTCATGCTGGTTATTTCAGGTGCTGCAGAGTTTCACATCCTTGTGGCAATGAGCCTTGACCACTATGCTGCCATCTGCCACCCCCTGCACTATGACGTCATAATGAGCAGGGACAGGTGTGTGCAGCTGACAGCTGTGTCCTGGCTGGATGGGGGTCTCTATGCTGTGATGAACACAGCTGGAACCTTCTCCTTGTCCTACTGTGGGTCCAACGTGGTCCACTAGTTCTTCTGTGACATCCCCCAGTTATTGGCTATTTTCTGCTCTGGAAATTTAATGAATGAGGTTATACCCATTCTCATTGATATGGTGTTTATAATATGCTGTTTCATTTACATCATCATTTCCTATGTCCACCTCTTCTCTGCTGTCAGGAAGATCCCATCCACAGAAGGGAAGGCCAAGGCCTATTCCACCTGTCTTCCCCACCTGCTGGTTGTGATGCTGTATCTCTTCACTGGATTCTTTGCTTATCTGAAGCCTACCTCAGAGACTCCGTCTGTGTCTGACCTGGTCATTTCTATGTTCTACATGGTGGTGCCCCCCACCTTTAATCCAGTCATCTACAGTCTGAGGAACCAAGCCACAAAGTCGGCTGTGGGGAGACTGATAAAGGGGAGACTCACTAAGGAGTAATAGGAAAGTTGAGGTCGTGACTCCATCACGACACTCTTATTTTAAATTTTCTCATAACACGGTCGACAGAACTGTGAGGGGAACCAGGGAGGCTGTTGGAAGCCTAACCAGGGATGGTGGTATAAGTAGAAAAAGTGGATTTACTTATTATCCTCCTGCAGGAGTCAGGGGCAGAGGCTGGTGTTTGAGGAAGAAGAAATTGAGTCAGGTTTAGTCTCTGAACTTGGGCTTCCTGAGTTGGGACCCCAGGTTTTTACATCCTGGAGCCCACGCGAGTGTCAGGGGGAACACCCTGTATCCTCAGAAATCCCGTCAGCCCTTGCGGCCGTAGGTGGCCTAGGCCCTGGTAGTGACCATCATGGGATCCCCATCTGTCAGGTCTCAGGGCCCTTCCATGGGACCCCTCAGTTCCCTGGTCTGTTGGGGACTCTCTGCTGGGCCGAGGACGCTGACCTTGTTGTCCATATACTCAGGGTCCTGTAGGGGGGAGCTGACCCTTCCAAGGGTATCTGGGTCCACCCAGGCCGGGGGGCAAGTTCCCTGGGTGTCCTGTCCGGGACAAGCACTAACTGTCCTTTGCCCAAATCCCAGGGAGGCTTCATCAGACCTCGAGGAGTGATGGGCGCCAGAGCTCTGTCTTCTCCAAAGGGCTCAGGCCCCGCTGAGCAGCCCGGTCCATCCTCCCAGGGTTCTGGTCCTGGGGACTGTGGCACTGCAGCTTGGGGTTTCAGGGAAAGGAGAGAAAGGCCCAGGCAGGTCTGGGTCACAGGTCAGGTTGGTCTAGCCTCAGTTCAGTCACAGCGGAGCTGGCCCCTGCCCGCCGTGGACACAAGGCTAGTGTCGATGCTGTATCTCACGCTGGTCTAGCTGGGCCAGGATGAAATCAGGTCCTCAGGCATGGGTGCACGCATCTCAAGAACTGCTGATTGGCGGGTGGCCTCAGGTGGGTGGGCCTGGAAGGGGGTGGACAGGACATGGGGTGGGAGTCCAGGAGACAGGGCTGCAGCAGGGCCTTGGAAGCAATGTCCGCGTATACCCCCACACCAGGGTGGGCCCCCAACACCGCCCACCCCAGGTCTCTGGCTCCTCCCTCTGGGTGGTGCCATCTTGCCGGGCTGCTATGAACTTGGCCTGTGGATGCTGTGGACATGGGTGGGAAAACGTGTCGGCCCGGGATTGTCCATTCCCCGTCTACTCTGCCAGTACCCCCCATTGTCTGTGCCTGACGTGGTGGGGACTGTGAGGACTCTGGGGGAGACCCACAACTGGGAGAGGATCCCCCACTCTGCTGTGTCAGACCTGAGACACAGACCATCCCGGGGGCTCACCGGACAGCGCCGCCACGGGACTGACCTGCACTGGAAGATAAACACAAGCTTCCCTCACACACGACAACAGTTCAAATGTGATGACAGAGTCACCGGCACTGAGAGTAAATGGCATTTTTAAATAAAATAATTCTGAGAGAAACGAACTAATTCCTGTGTGAGAAGACCCAGGTGCTTCCCTGTCTCCCTCCTGGGGGACTTCTTGGTTTTCCACTTCCATCCCCCTCCCGCCTCCACATGCCAGTCCCCACCTGCGAGGCCCAGAGGGCGCACAGGGGTGGGGGCAAATTTCCTGATCCCTGTTGACGGGGCTTGTCCTGGCTCTGACGATGGGGCTACCCCAGTCTCCTCGGTGGTCAGGGCAGGTGATGGGGCTGAGGGTGGACCCAGGTCCTGTCCTCACAGGTGTAAAAACTAAGAAAATTGCCTCTGACACACTCGGTGCACTAATGATCACTGAATGTGCTACAGGACGATGCCAATTAAGACAGCTAAAAAAAAAAAAAAGAAAGTACGTGTCTCAGCTCTGGAGGAAGGTCCCTGAGGCGTCTCCATGAGCCCCAACCATGGAGTGAGAGGCCAGGATGCCCTCTGTCCTGCCATGGGGACAACCTCAGGAGAGAGACTCAACATGGCAGTGGGAACTTTCCCCCCAGACAGCAGGTATCTGCCCCCAGTCGTTTGCAGGGAAGAATCCACTCACGCTTAGAAAATTTTAGATGTCAAGCTTCATGTTAGACTGGAGAATGTGCCGTAGTTAAACTATTCACTTTGCAAATCACGACAACTAATGCTGACCAGGCCCAAGTCATCATGTCCTACTGCCCTGTCAGCCTGGGTGAGACTCGGTGAGAGAAAACATTGTTATTGGAGGATCTTCCACAAATTATGCCATTTTAATTTATTTGTTATGTGGGAAGATTTCTATGATCAGCCTGACAATGTTTCATGACTGATCTTAGCGTTCCATCAGTGTATTAAGTGTTACATCAAATCATAACAATGATTATCTTGTAACTAAGATGAATTTCAAAATCCTTATTGCTGAAGTTCAATTTGTTACTGAATTTTTGTTCCTAATATTATGACAGGTATGAAAGTAGAAATTCAATTTTTATAACAATATTTTTGACTTTTTCATCACTCTGAAACTAAAGTGAGGGTGGCATGGACATCTGAATTTTATGGACATTCACTTGGGTTTTTCCCCAATTCCACACTCAGGGATTATTAGAGCTATTATATATAAAGTCACAGCACTTACATCATTAGTATAATACATACTTTAAATCTTTTAAAAGATGTCTACAGATATGACCATGGGGTATCCTCATGTATTTTTTTGTTCTTATTATACTATTTAGATTTATTTCCACTAATGTATTTCCATCAATTTATATCCTACATTCTCCATTAAAACCCAACCATCACCAGGACCATCATCCCATGGAGGGGTCAGAGGAAGAGGTTGGGGAGGGGGAGAGAGGGCAGGGCTGTCCGTGTCCAGACGTCCCCACTCAAACACGGGCCTGGGGTGAGTAACAAACCCGCACCCAGGGGACCTGGGGCCCTGGGACCAGCAGGGAGAGCCACACACACAGACCATCTGGCTCAGCCCCAGGGCAGCCTCCTCCCTGCACAGATGTACAGAGTCTGAGGGGGACAGAAGGGCCGGGAGGGACCTGGGACTGGACGAGCCATTCTGCAGGAGGGACATGTGGGTATGTCCCAGGAGGAGACTCTGCGGGAAACGTGGTCTCTGGGTCCTCAGATGTGGAGAGTCAGGGGCAGGGAGATGAGGAGATGGACCAGGAGGCAGCAGTGAGGCCACAGGGGCAGGAATCTGACAGAGGAGATGTCAGGACATGACGCCAGGGGATGCCGAGCCCGGATCATTCAGTTCCAGGACAGTGTTGGGTCCTGGGGGGCAGGAAAACAGGCACCCGCACACACCATCTTCCTGCACACCTATCACTGTGGTGCCTCCCCAGACCAGTGATGTGCTGGAGGAACAGTGACAGGCTCTCCAGAGTGGGGAGGGGCTGAGCATGGTCACTTGTCCTCTGGGGCTATGCCCTGGACAACATCTGGGAGCTGTGCTGGGCGAAGACGCTGGGGCCTGGACAGGAAAGGGAACAGCGAGAATGGGACAGTGGATAGCGGCTGTTGGTCGGGTTTCTTGACACATATGAGATTCTAATTTGTTCAGCTTTATGGGGGAGAGTTGAAAGTTTCTGCTCTTCACCAAATTTCAGAGACCAGTTGGACAATATAATGACACATGAGATGGAAACAGAGGCTGAATACAGCCACACAAGCAGATGAGGACACTAGACTGTGAGGACCTAGACAGATCAATTACCTGGTAAATAGTTTGAATCGTTATCCCATTCTTAGAACCCATTTATATTCAATATGGAATGTTTGTCAATGTCTTCCTCTTTTCTCTTTGATACAGATGATGGCTCCAGGGGTGACTAATCTCACGGCCATGACAGAATTCATCCTCCTGGTGTTCCCCACCCAGGGCACCATGGGCTTCTTGCACCCATTGCTCTTCTCCCTGGTCTACCTGTGCACCCTGCTGGGGAATGGGCTCATCATCCTCATCACCACCCTGTACTGGTACCTTCACACCCCCATGTACTTCTTCCTGAGGAGTCTGTCCTTCATGGACCTCTGCCTCATCTCAGCCACGGTCCCCAAGTCCATTGCCAACTCTCTGAGGCACAGAAACTCCATCTCATTCCCAGGCTGTGTTGCCCTGATATTTGTGCTGTTTATGACAGCAGGGGTAGAGCTTACCCTGCTCAAGATGATGAGCCTTGACATCTATGCTGCCATCTGCCACCCCCTGCACTATGACATCATCATGAGCAGGGACAGGTGTGTGCAGCTGACAGATGTGTCCTGGCATGGTGTGGGTCTCTATGCTGTCATGTTCACTGTAGGCACCTTCTCCTTGTCCTACTGTGGGTCCAACGTGGTCCACCAGTTCTTCTGTACGTCCCCCAGTTATTGGCTATTTTTCCTGCTCAGAAAATTTAGTAAGCAAAATTGTTCCCATTCCCGTTAGTGTGGTGTTGAGTATCTGCTGTTTAATTTTCACCATCATTTCCTATGTCCACATCTTCTCTGCTGTCAGGAAGATCCCATCTACAGAAGGTAAGGCCAAGGCCTACTCCACCTGCCTTCCCACTGGTGGTTGTGGTGCTGTTTCTCCTCACTTTTTTCTTTGCTTATCTGAAGCCAAGTTCCAAGACTCCATCTATTTATGACCTTGGGATTTCTATGTTCTACACGATGGTGCCCCCTAACTTTAATCCCATCTTATACAGGCCGAGGAACCAAGCCATGAAGTTGGCTGTGGGGAGACTGATAACCCCATTTATAACCCCTCATTTATTGAATTTCTCTCCTCTAAGGCTTTTTTTAAATAAATATTATTTTTATATATGCCCATACAATTGCAATCCCCTTATGTTGACCCCAATCTCTCCCCTCCATCCCCCCACCCCCCATATAATGTCTCTTGATCATAGTTGTTTATTGATTTTGATATTGTCTTTCTTATATTTATTCTTTTTCAGGTCCCTCGTTTAAGTTTTCTAGATTTCTGCTATGATTGAGACCATCCGGTATTTTTCTTTTTCATTCAGGCTTATTTCTCTGAGCATGATCCCTTCCAGCGCCATCCATGTTGCTGCAAGTTGCATGTGTTTATCTCTTTTGAATGCTGAGTAATATTCCATGGTGTATATGTACCGCATCTTCTTGATCCAGTCATCTATTTTTGGGCATTTGGGTTGTTTCCAAAATTTAGCTATTGTAAACAGTGCTGCTATAAACATATGTGTGCAGGTGCTCCTTGGAATGGATGTTTCTGTATCCTTTGGGTAAATACCTAGGAGTGGAATTGCTGGATCATATGGAAGCTCTTTGTTTAGTAGGTCCAGAAATCTCCACAAAGCTCTCCATAGTGGTTGGACCAGTTTGCACTCCCACCAGCAGTGCAGGAGAGTTCCTTTTTCTCCACATCCTCGCCAGTATTTGTTGTTGCTAGTTTGTTTTTTTTTTAATATGTGCCATTCTTACCGGTGTGAGATGGTATCTCATGGTAGTTTTGATTTGCATTTCCCTGATTATAAGTGATGTTGAACATTTTTTCTTAGGCCTGTTGACCATTTGCATTTCCTCTTCAGAGTTTCTTTTTAGCTCTTCTGACCATTTTTTGACTGGATTATTTTTTTGTTTGTGCTGAGTCTCATCAGCTCTTTGCAGATTTTTGTGATCAGTCCCTTATCATTAGTGTTGTGTGCAAAAATGTTCTCCCAGTTGGTGGGATTTCTCTTTGTTTTGGTTATTGTCTCTTTTGCTGTGCAGAAGCTCTTTAATTTGATGTAGTCCCAGCTGTTTATCTTTGCCTTCACTATCACTGCTTTGGGTGACGTGTCTGTAAAGATATCTTTGATGTGCATATCACGTAGTGTTTCGCCTATGTCTCCTTCTATGTATTTTATGGTTTCAGGTCTTATGCCTATTCCTTAAATCCATTTTGAGTTGATTTTTGTGTATGGTGTTAGGTAGTGGTAAAGCTTCATTCTTTTGCATGTAGCGACCCAGTTTTCCCAGCACCATTTATTGAACATACTTTCTTTTCTCCAATGCATATTATTTGCTCCTTTGTGAAAGATTAGTTGACCATAAATCTGTGGGTTTATTTCTGGATTTACTGTTTGATTCCATTGGTCTGTGTGCTGGTCCTGGTTCCAATACTATGCAGTTTTGATGATTATGGCTTTGTAGTATAGTTTGAAGTCTGGGAGTGTGATGCCTACATTCCCTTCTTTTGTTTTTTTTTTTTTTTTGTTTTTGTTTTCAGGAGAGCTTTGGCTATTCGGGGTTTTTTTGTGATCCCATATGAATTTCATCAATAATTGTTCTATTTCTTTGAAGAATGACATTGAAATTTTTATTGGCATAGCATTGATTCCATATATTGCTTTTGGTAGGATGGCCATTTTAATAATGTTTATTCTTCCAATCCATGAGCAGGGGATGTCTTTCCATTTCTTTGTGTCTTCTTCTATTTCTTTTAACAGTGTTTTATAGTTTTCTTTGTATAGGTCCCTTACCTCTTTTGTTAGATTTATTCCCAAGTATTTGCTTTTTTTTCAATAATAAAAGGGACTTTTTTAAAATTTCTTCTTCTTCAGATTTATTGTTTGTGTATAGGAAGGCTACTGACTTTTGTGTGTTGAATTTTTATCCTGCCACTTAACTGAACTGATTGATGAGTTGAATTAGTTTTTCTGTGGAGTTTTTGGGGTTCTCTATGTATATTATCATATCATCTGCAAATAGTGATAGTTTGACTTCTTCTTTTCCTATTTGGATTCTTTGTATGTCTTTATCTTGTTTTATTGCTCTGGCTAGGACTTCCAGTATTATATTGAAAAGCAGTGGTGACAGTGGACATCCTTGTCTTGTTCCAGATCTTAATGGGAATGCTTTCAGCTTTTCACCATTGAGAATGATACTGGCTGTTGGCTTGTCATAGATGGCCTTTATGATGTTGAGGTATGTTCCTTGTATCCCAAGAATTTCAATGTTTTTTATCATGAATGGGTGTTGTATTTTGTCGAAAGCTTTCTCAGCATCGATTGATATTATCATATGGTTGTTATATTTCTTTTTGTTGATGTGTTGGATAATGTTGATTGATTTTCAGATGTTGAACCATCCTTGTGTCCCTGGCATGAATCCTACTTGGCCGTGGTGAATCATCTTATGGATACATTGTTGGATTCTGATAGCTAAAATTTTATTGAGGATTTTTGCATCAGTGTTCATTAGGGAGATTGGCCTGTAGTTTTCCTTTCTTGTCTTGTCCTTGTTCGGTTTTGGTGATAGTGTAATGTTCGCTTCATCGAATGTGTTTGGTATTGTCTCTTCCTCCTCAATTTTTTGGAATAATTTGTGAAGGATAGGCACTAATTCATCTCTGAATGTTTGGTAGAATTCATGTGTAAATCCAGCAGGTCCAGGGATTTTGTTTTTGGGGAGGTTTTTGATTACCATTTCAATTTTGCTGCTTGTAATTGGTCTTTTTAGGTGTTCTATTTCTTCTTTATCTAGCTTTGGGTGATTGTAGAGTTGGAGGAATTTGTCCTACTCCTCTAGATTGTTGAACTTGTTTCCATATAACTGTTCATATTAGTTACTGATTATTCTTTTGATTTCTGCTGTATCCTTTGTGATTTCTCCTCTTTCATTTATGATCCGGTTTATTTGTGCTTTCTCCCTTTTTTCCTTTGTGAGCCTGGCTAGGGGTTTGTCTATTTTATTGATTTTTTCAAAGAACCAGCTCTTGGTTTCATTGATCTTTTGGATTGTTTTTTTTTTTTTAGTTTCAATTTCATTTATTTCTGCTTTGTTTTTTATTATTTATTTTCTTCTACGTTTTTGGGTTTTTTTTGTTGTTCTTTTTCTAGATCGTTGAGCTTCAAGATTAGGTTATTTCTTTGTGTTCTTTCTTGTTTCTTGATGTGAGCCTCTATTGCTATATATTTTTGTCTTATTACTGCTTTTGCTGCATCCCATACATTTAGGAAATTGTTGTCCTCATTGTCATTCAATTCAAATATTTTTTAATTTCTTCTTTTATCTCCTCATTAGTCCAGTGGTCTTCCAGTAGTGTGGTTTTCAATCTCCAAGTGGTAGGAGACTTCGTTGCCTTCCTTTTATGGTTTATTTCTAGTTTGATGCCTTCATGGTCAGAAAAGATGGTTGGTATGATTTCGATCTTGGTGTTGGTGTATATGTTGATGTTTATCTTGTGTCCCAGTATGTGATCGATCCTGGAGAATGATCTGTGTGTGCTCGAGAAAAATGTGTACTCCATTATTTTTTGGTTTAATGTTCTATAGATGTCTGTTAAGCCTAAGCACTCTAGGTCCTTATTTAGAGCTTTAGTGTCTTTACTTATTTTTTGTCTCATTGATCTATCCATTGTTGTTAGTGTTAGCAAGTCTTTCAGAGATGGACTGGCAAGCTAATTTCTTTTTCCATATATTGTGATACAAACTTGCAACACTAGGAGCCAGGGGATTTCCATATATAAAGTTCCAAAGCCAACCATTTTGTTGAGAGTGGAGGGACAATAGAGCGGATCTGCGTAGGTGTGATGGCAAAAATAGCAACAATTTTGGAGACAAATCTGACATGTGTGTGAGTTGTCCTCCCATCTCAATGGGCTCCTGGCAGAACCCAAGCTGCTGTTCCACCCTTCATGACTTCCTGGATCCCACATCATTTCTGAGGCTCCCAAAATGAGGCACAGCAGACCTCTAACTGGAATTAAGATGCTTCTTTATTGTGATTTCACAGGGATCAATAAGCTAGAGATAAAAGAATATAGCACATCCTGCTTTGTGTCCTCACTCCTCAGCTTGAGGGCAGGGTTTCTGTCTCATCACTTACTTCCTGCTGTTTGATTTCATGGGACTTGTTTCTCACCATATTGACTTCTTGCTTCTTCCCCTGACTCTCACCATTAGGGAAAAAAGCATGATTTAGGCTGAGATCAAAGTGTTACTGGGCAGGCCCAGGGGAAAACAGGGTGACTTGGATGAATCCTGAGATTAAGATCATGGAACAAGAAACTCCCTGGTGGCCCAAAGTGTTAAGATGCAACTTATGAAGCTGTCCGCAGCCTCTGCAGCATGAATTCAATCCCCAGCCAGGGAGCTACCTACATGGCACAGCAGATCTCTCCTGTCTTGCCCGCTGTTCCCATCAGCAGTGTGTTTCAGTCTTTCTGCCTGTTCTGTTCCCCACTCCGTCTCTGGTGAATCCTCTCACCCTTGCCACCCCCTGCACCTCTAGCTTGTACCCCAGTTCTTGTATGCATAAATAAATAAATATTTTAAAAAAAATCTTGGGACAAGACCAAAAGGCAGGCACAGAGTAAAAAAAAATAAAGGTTTATTTGCAGGGAGGATGAGAAGAGGAACACACAGAGCATTAATTGGTCAATGCACCCTATCCGTAACACCATCTGAGCTGAGATCTCAGGGTGTAAGCTGAAAGCAGAGAAAGCAAAAGAGCACAAGCCCACAGGTGTTTTATTTTATACCCAGATGGACTGTTCCACCCACAGCAATCCCCAACTCATCTCCCTTCTGGAGGTCAGACTCATGGCATGCTGGGAATTGTAGTCCTTGGTGCCTGAGATCTCTTCATCATGGCGATGGGGTGCAATCTACAAAAACATCATGGGGTAGAGTTCATTCAGGACAAACTTTTCTTCCAACAACTGGTGTGCACCAGCTTCATATTCCCACCACAAAGACCAAGGTCAAGTCTACGGAAAAGAGAAACCTTTTCTAGACCAGGTACTCATGTTGTGAGTGGGTTCCACTGTTCTCTCTCTGTGTGGTGATCAAATGTCAGCAGACTTACACCGCAGGTCAAACCAGGGGCTTTGGAGAGCCCAGTCTATTGTTTCTGTTGAACTCTAGGGCAGTAGAGCAGGCCTGGACCTTGGTAGAGATAGCAAAGATCCAAGAAGAGGTATCCCCTTCCAAGGTTAGTAACTGAATACAACAGGCTTCCTAGCCAGATTCTGTCTCCCAATTCTACACTGAGGTGTCTTCACAATACTGGTTACAGTGTGTGAACAATGGGGTTAAGTATTAGGTGAGAAACCCTCCATCTCATCCCACTGCCCACCCCCCCATCCAGAAGCTGGACCATGCCAGAGAACCAGAGACCCACAATGGCAAACTTTCAGGAGAAGGTGATGGGATTGCTGAGTGATGACCTGTGGAAGGGCTATCTAAGCTGCAGCCCTCATCCTGAGCTTTGCATGAGTGTGAAAGATTTACAGGGTGCTTGTGATAGCAGCTATGAAACAAACCTGGTGAATACATAGATTGCTCGAATTGAAACCTAAGTTCTGGCCTGTTTTTTTTTTTAAGATTTATTTATTTATACAAGCACTGGGTGCAGTCAGAAGCATGGGAGGGAGAGAGAATTCACCAGAGCCAGAGGGGAGAGCAGAGCAGGCAGACTGATGAAGTACACTGCTGAGGGGAGCAGAGGGTAGCAGGAGATGTCTATGTGCCATGTGGGACACTCGCCCGGGGGCTGGGGATTGAACTGACACTGCAGAGATCGTGGACAGCTTCACAACCCAGAGCTCAACCACTGTGCCACTGGGGAGGCCCTGGCCTGTTACTTTTAATCCATTGAGGGCAGGTACCACCTACTTTTGCATGTATTCAACCAGGATTATGATATGAATCTGTGAATGTATAAATGGACAAGAAAAAAATTCACTTCAAACCTTGAATGAGACTTAGCTCCAAAGAGGGGGTATTGTGTGGGGTAAGTAGGACCATGATCCCAGAAGCAGCCTCCCAACATGTACACCCGCCTGCTGGCAGCAGGGCTAAGTCTGTTCTGCCTCGCCCAGGCCCTGAGAAGAACAACTAGGCTCCAAGTAGGTGCTGGTCACCAAGATGTGCTGGGCACTGCCTGCTGCTGGGAGTCATCTCCCTGCAGAAGACACAGCCTAAAAGTAGGGCAGGCCAACTCTGAGTACAGATATTAGAAGGGAGAAGGTGTTGAGCCCAAAGTGCTGACCCACTGGGGCAACACAGAAAACTTTCATTTGTGGTTGGGAGCTTTTATCTGTGTCCCTGACCAAGTTACTGAAGGGATTTTATAAACTGTGAAGCTCTCAGAAAAGGAAAGGGATCTTTGGCATAGTCCAGAATGACCTATGCTATGAATGTGATTATGGAGAATACATCTTCATTGGCGTGGCCATGCTACCCATACTGTCCGACAAGGTCTGGGCATGGGGGAAATTTCTGAAATGTCAGAAATCTCCATAGCTGGCTCCTGCTACTTCCTTTCATTTGTTTGTGCCAGTTATTGAAACCATGGAAATTTTCTATAAGCTTTAGAATAATAATGAGTGTTGGCATCAATGCCATTTTCAGGAATGCACACCTCAGTAGTTTGAGAAAATGTACCTTCCAACATGATTGATAAAGAAATGGTTTCCAATAATTCTCCATGTCCTCCAATTTGCAATTCAGTGACCATGAGTAACATTGTTTTCTAACAAACCACATGATAGAACTGATGGAACTGAGCCCTGCAACACTCCCCACTAGGGAAGGCCCTTATGTGCCCTAGGAGGTGAAATGGTCTGAGAAAAACACACCACATACTGTCTCCATGGCACCAGGACCCCTTGATTCTATATAAAAAATAGGAAGTCGCCCTCAATTTTACAATGCCTGCTTAGCTTTATTTTAGTTACCTAGCTTGACTGCATTAATCATGTTGCGTATAGCACCTGTTTCTATTTTCTGAATAATGTACATCACCTAGGGAAATATGTAACCAAGTTAATGTAACCAAGTGAAAAATTTAATCCTAGACTAGGAAAATTTAAAAAAAGGGACAGTGCACTGTTAATGATCATTAATAATTTCTGAAACAATGTAGAAGTAAAATCAATCACGATCATATGATGTAATAATCAAATAACAATTTCTGATGTTATAAAGCCCCGCTGAGGCTATCAGTGGGCAATGTCTACTCCCTGATCAAGTGTCAGTGTCTCCTCACTACCTCATCAACCTAATCTCCTCCTCTCATGATTAGGGTGGGTTCCTTGGCCTCATTATATTCCACAGGTCTGTGTGTCTGCTTTTCTGCAGTACCATGCTATTTTGATTATTAGAGCTTTATTGTATGGACTGGAGTCTGAAGGTGTGCTTCCTCCTTTCTTACTTTTTTGTCAAGACAGTTTTGGCTGTTTGGGCACTTTTTATTTATTTATTTTATTTATACAAGCACTGGGCACAGTCAGAAGTGCGGGAGGGTGAGAGAATTCACCAGAGCCAGAGTGGGGAGCAGGGCAGGCAGAAGGACCGAAGTACAATGCTGAGGGGAGCATCGGGCGGCAGGAGAGGTCTGCGTGCCATGTGGGACCTTCCTCCTGGGGCCAAGAGCAGCCAGGGATCGAACCTGCGCTGCAGAGGCTGTGGACAGCTTTACAACCCAGCGCTCAACCGCTGTGCCACTGGGGCGTGTTCGGGCACACGGCCTTGCTCTAGGGCTGTGAGTGCAGGAGGAGGGTGCAGGTGTGCCCCAGGAGGAAGATTTGCCATTCCCCCGAGGGGGAAGAGGGTCCCGATTCCCCATGGGGGTAGAGTTCCCCTACCCCCAAGGGGGCTGAGGGTCCCCGAACCACCCCCCCGCTCACCAGCGCCCCCTGCCAGCGGTCTTGAGAACTGCAACTTTGCGCATGCGCAGACGGGTGGGCGGGGTCAGGCTCCGGCCGGGGGTGGAGCCTGGAGCTCATCAGCCCTGCTGGGCCAGGTGAGGCCACTTCCCCTTTGAGTGTTGCTGGCTTGCCCGGGGCTCTCTGTGCCGGCCTGTCCGCCTGCAGTTTTGGAAGAGGCCGTGGTCGCGCTTGTCCTTGGCTTACAGGTTGTGCCCTCCCCTGACAGTGAACCCACCCCTCCGTCTAGGGTGTGTTCGGGCGCACACCGGTGCTCTGGGGCTGTGAGTGCAGGAGGAGGGTGCAGGTGTGCCCCGGGAGGAAGATTTGCCATTCCCCCGAGGGGGAAGAGGGTCCAGATTCCCCATGGGGGTAGAGTCCCCCTACCCCCAATGGGGAAGAGGGTCCCCGAACCACCCCCCCCCCGCTCGCAACCGCCCCCTGCCAGCTGCCCAGGAACAGCACCTTTGTGCATTGGCAGTCGTTGGGCGGGTTAGGCTCCAGCCGGGGCGGAGCCTGGACCTCATCCGCCCTGCTGGTCCAGGTGAGTCTGCTTCCCCTTTGAGTGGTCCAGGCTTGCCCTGGGCTTTCTGCGCCGGCCTGTCCACCTGCAGTTTTGGAAGAGGCTGTGGTCGCCGCTTGTCCGTGACTTACAGGGGGTGCCCTCCCCTGACAGTGACCCCGCCCCTACGTCTAGGGCGGGTTCGGGCGCGAGGCCAGCCCCTGGGGGTTTGAGTGCTAGAGGAGGGTGCAGGTGTCCCCAAGGGGGAAGATTGACCGTTCCCCCGAGGGGGAAGAGGGTCCCGATTCCCCATGGGGGTTGAGGTGCCCCTACGCCCAAGGGGGCTGAGGGTCCCCGAACAACCCCTCCGCTCGCCACCGCCACCTGCCGGCTGCCCGGGGAACGGCACCTTTGCGCATTGGCAGTCGTTGGGCGGGTTAGGCTCCAGCCGGGGGCGGAGCCTGGTCCTCATCAGCCCTGCTGGGCCAGGTGAGGCCGCTTCCCCTTTGAGTGGTCCTGGCTTGCCCGGGGCTTTCTGCGCCGGCCTGTCCGCCTGCAGATTTGGAAGAGGCCGTGGTCGCCGCTTGTCCGTGGCTTACAGGGGGTGCCCTCCCCTGACAGTGACCCCGTCCCTCCGTCTAGAGCGTGTTCGGGCGCAGGGCCGTGCTCTGGGGCTGTGAGTGAAGGAGGAGGGTGCAGGTGTGCCCTGGGAGGAAGATTTGCCATTCCCCCGAGGAGGAAGAGGGTCCCGATTCCCCATGGTGGTAGAGTTCCCCTACACCCAAAGAGGCTGAGGGTCCCTGAACCACCCCCCCCCTCACCAGCGTCCCCTGCTAGCGGCCTTGATAACTGCACCTTTGCGCATGCGCAGACGGGTGGGCGGGGTCAGGCTCAGGCCGGGGGCATAGACTAGAGCTCATCAGACCTGCTGGGCCAGGTGAGGCTGCTTCCCCTTAGAGTGGTCCTGGCTTGCCCTGGGCTTTCTGTGCCGGCCTAACCGCCTGCAGTTTTGGAAGAGGCCGCGGTCGCCTCTTGTCCGTGGCTTACAGGGGGTGCTCTCCCCTGACAGTGACCCCGTCCCTCCGTCTAGGGCGTGTTCGAGCACACGGCCGGGCTCTGGGGCTGTGAGTGCGGGAGGATGCTGCAGGAGTGCCCCGGGAGGAAGATTCGCCGTTCCCCCGAGGGGGAAGTGGGCCCTGTTCCTCCACGGGGGAAGACGTTCCCGTGCCCCCATGGGTGAAGTGGTCCCCCCACCCCCGTGGGACGGAGGGTCCCCGATTCACCTCACCTGCGCCCCCTAGCGGCGGCCCTAGGAATTGCATCTGAGTGTACACAGAGGCCGGTGGGCGGGGTCAGGCTCCGGCCGGGGGCGGAGCCGGGGTCTCATCAGCGCTGCCGGGCCAGGTGAGGACTCTTCCCCTTTGAGTGGTGCTGGCTTGCCTGGGGCTTTCCGGGCCGGCCTGTCTGCCTGCAGTTTTGGACGAGGCCGCGGTCGCCGCTTGTCTGTGGCTTACATGGGGTGCCCTCCCCTGACAGAGACACCGCCCCTCCGTCCAGGGCGACTTCGGGCTCACGACCGGCCGCTGGGGCTGTGAGTGCAGGAGGAGGGTATAGGTGTGCCCCGGGAGGAAGATTTGCCATTCCCCCGAAGGGGAAGAGGGCCCCGTTCCCCCATGGGAGAAGAGGGTCCCGTTTCCCATGGCGCAGAGGTCCCCCTACCCCCATGCCGGTGGAGGGTCCCATAACCCTCTAACCAGCGCCCCCCTCGCGGCGGACCTAGGAAGTGCACCTGTGTGCATGCAGAGGCTGTGGGCGGGGTCAGGCTCCGACCGGGGGCGGAGCCGGGGTCTCATCAGCGCTGCCGGGCCAGGTGAGGACTCTTCCCCTTTGAGTGGTGCTGGCTTGCCCGGGGCTTTCCGGGCCGGCCTGTCTGCCTGCAGTTTTGGACGAGGCCGCGGTCGCCGCTTGTCCGTGGCTTATACGGGGTGCCCTCCCCTGACAGTGACCCCGCTCCTCTGTCAGGGCGACTTCGGGCGCACGGCCGGCCCCTGGGGCTGTGAGTGCGGGAGGATGCTGCAGGAGTGCCCCCGGAGGAAGATTCACTGTTCCCCCTTGGGGAAATAGGGCCCAGTTCACCCATGGGGGAAGACGGTCCCGTACCACCATGGGGGAAGAGGTTCCCCTACCCCGTGGGGCGGAGGGTCCCCAAAACCCCTCACCAGCGCCTCCTCGCGGTGGACCTAGGAAGTGCACCTGTGTGTATGCAGAGACGGGTGGGCGGGGTCAGGCTCCGGCCAGGGGCAGAGCCGGGTGCTCATCAGCTCTGTTGGGCCAGGTGAGGACGCTTCCCATTTGAGTGGCGCTGGGTTGCCCGGGGCTTTCATCGCCCGCCTGTCTGCATGATACAACACAGAATCACTTCAAAATGCTTATTGCATTTCAGGAGAACAGTAGCTAGAATATTCATCTTATAAATGAAAACTAATAAACTATAAAGTTGGATTATGGTTCAATTTCAGAGTGCCATGTTGTTCTGGGATAATCTTAATTTAAGGTGTTCCACAGATTATTATCTTTCATGCTTTCATTTTTTTTATAATATTCTGACCTAGGGTATATAGGGCAATTATTGTTTCATAATTAATTTTTTAACATTCAGCACTCTGAGTTGAAAGTATAAATGTTACATGAAATAACATTTAGTGGAAGTATTTAGAGGGCAGTGGGGAAAAACTGAAAGGAAATTTAAAATTCTGCTAATTGTTTAAAAAGGGAAGGTACACATCCTCATCCCTAAAATATTATGATAATAAAGGGAGTCAGACAGAAATTCATGACTTTCTTGTTATCTGTTTTTTTTTATTTTTTTTATTTTACACTAACATTTTACAATACATATATATATATTATTTTTAAACAATATTTGCTTTCCCCCACCCCCTCAGGTTGAGTCCCCATAGAATTTCCTTTCCCAAGGCACCATGCACCATCACCTCAGACCCCTGTGCTCCTTCCTCCCTCTCTCTGATCCCTCTCCCTCCTCCTTCCCTTCAGGATGTCTCAATTTATAATTGTCTGATTTTGCTTTGTTGTTTTTTTTTTTAAGAATTATTTATTTATTTATACAAGCACTGGGTACAGTCAGAAGCGCAGGGGGGTGAAAGAATTCACCAGAGCTAGAGCGGAGAGCAGAGCAGGCAGAAGGACCGAGGTACACTGCTGAGGGGAGCAGCGGGCGGCAGGAGAGTTCTGCACCATGTGGGACCCTCGCTGGCAGCTGGGGATCGAACCGGTGGTGCAGAGGCTGTGGACAGCTTCCCAGCCCAGCGCTCAACTGCTGCGCCACCGGGAAGGCCCACTTTGTTGTGTTTTGTACTGTTATTATTTTCTACACTGATGTCTTACTGTGATGGATTACACTTATTTTCATATGTTGAACCATCCTTGTGTCCCTGGACTGAATCCCACTTGATCGTGGTGTACTATCCCTTTGATGTATTGCTGGATTCTGTTGGCAGGATTTTGTTGAGGAATTTTGCATCAGTGGTCATTAGGGAGATTGTCCTGTAATATTCTTTTTTTGTGCTGTCTTTGTTCGGTTTTGTTATTAGTACAATGTTGGCTTCGTAGAACATATTTGGTAGTATTCCTTCTTTTTCAATTTTTTGAAATAGTTTGTGTAGAATAGACACTAATTCACTGCTGAACATTTGGTAGAATTCATTTGTGAAGCTGTCTGGGCCTGGGCTTTTGTTTTTGGGGAGTGCTTTGAGACTGCCTCAGAGACCATACTTGCTGACCTGTGCTTTTTCCCAGTGGTTCTCTGAGAAATGGAGGAGGGGCGGAGGTGAGCAACGCAACACAGGGACTCTTATTCAAGCTGGGTGTTCTGGCTGCCCCATGTTCACTGGGTGCTGTGCTCACAACTGTATGGATCCCATGCCCTGAATTCTGTGCTGTAGGTCTCCGTTCCAGGGCTATCAGATCCAAAACGCTGGCTGTCACTCTGCAGTGCCTGCTGCTATGGCACATCCCTCATCCTGGATACTGCGCCTAGCTCTCAGTTCCAGAATGGGGGTCTTGCTCAATGCCTTATTTCCCTTCTTAGCCCCGTTTGCATGGCCCATCTTTCTCAGAGCCTGAGTGTGTTTTTGGGATCCCTGGTTTCCAACCATCAGGATGTTGGTGATTTTGCTCTGGTCACTAGGTGGCGCCAGAGATCTTTCTTTCCCATTGTCCTTGGGTCTGGGGAACAGAGTGGGGGTGTCCTGGAGCACCTCAGCAGCGTGGGGGTGCCGTGTCTTCCCTGTGCCCCACCGTCGTGGGGATCCCACACCCTGATTTTCATGTCCCGGTTCTCAGTTTCGAAGCCCTCAGATACAGGCCGCGTGAGCAGGTGAAGCTCTGCAGTTGCTGAAATAACCAGCACAAAGACCTTGACGACACAGCCCGGGAAGGAGATGGAGCTGCTGTGCCTCAGTGAGTTGGCAATGGACTTGGGGACCGTGGTTGTGATGAGGCAGAGGTCTGTGAAGGACAGACTCCTCAGGAAGAAGTACATGGGGGTGTGGTGGTGCCGGTCCAGGGTGGTGATGAGGACGATGAGCCCGTTCCCCTGCAGGGCGCACAGGTAGACCAGGGAGAAGAGCAGCGGGTGCAAGAAGCCCTTGGTGCCCTGTGTGGGGAACCCCAGGAGGACTAATTCTATAACGGCCGTGAGATTAGTCACCCCTGGGGCCATTATCTGTATAAAAGAGGAAAGAGCAGCAAAATCTTAATTCTTCCATCATTGAAAATGGAATGGGTTATCAATACAAGATAACAACTGAATGTATTTTCTACATGATTATTCCTTCCAGTTCTATGGACACTAATATCATCTATGTCTGCTGTTTCATTCAACCCATCTATTACCAACTCATGTGAATATGTCATTATTACACTCCCCACATAAGTCCTGAAAATTGATGAAAACTTAAAATTTTATCTGTCCCCTATAAAACTTGAACAAATTAGAATCTCGTATTTGTCAAAAATCTCAACAGAACGCCCATGCTACGCTCCTCGCCCCAGTTGCGCTTCTCCCACCTGCTGACCAGGCCCCAGTGTCTCCACCCAGCATACCTCCCAGAGGTTGTCCAGGGCACAGCCCCAGAGGACACGTGACCATGCCCAGCCCCTCCCCACCCTGCAGAGCCTGTCCCGGCTCCTCCAGCACAGTCCTGGTCTGGGGAGGCCCCACAGTGACGGGTGTGCAGGGATGTGGGGTGTGCGGGTCCCCGTTTTCCTGCTCCCCAGGACCCGACACTGTCCTGGAACTGAATGATATGGGCTTGGCGTCCCTGTGCGGTGTGTCCTGATGCCTCCTCCTCAGATTCCTGCACCTGTGGCCTCACTGCTGCCTCCTGGTCTGTCCCTTCGTCTCCTCATCTCCCTGCCCCTGACTCCCCACATCTGAGGACCCAGAGACCACGTTTCCAGCAGAGTCTCCTCCTGGGTCACATCCACATGTCCCTCCTGCAGGATGGGCTCATCCACCCCGGGTCCTTCCCGGCCCTTCTGTCCCCCTCAGACTCATGCACATCTGTGCAGGGAGGAAGCTGCTGCGGGGCTGAGCCGGATGGTCTGTGCGTGTGGCTGTCCCTGCTAGCCCCAGGGCCCCGGGTCCCCCGGGTGCAGGTTTGTTCCTCCCCCCAGGCCCGTGTGTGTGTGGGGACGTCTGGACATGGGGCAGCCCTGCCCACGCTCTTCCACCTCCCCAACCTCACCCTCTCCCCACTCTGTGGGGTGGCAGAGGAGCAGGCCCTGGGAGGGCAGGATTTTTTCTAAAATATAGTATACATAATAATCGCAATGCATTGGTGGGAATAATTCCAATATTTAATAAAAACAAGAAAATAAATCAGGATTTATGGCGGTAAAGCATGTGTATCTGGTTATTAATAATGTTGATATCTGTTGTGTGACTTTAAATACATATTTAAAATGGACAAAATATACATTGCCATATATGTCCTCTAGACTCTGTTTAAAGACTATGATTTTATTTTTCAAAATCACTAAAAATCCCTGAGTGGGGGAGTTGCTGAAAAATCCCAAGTTCATGTCCATAAATAGTCACAGGTCCCTGCCAGCCTCACGTTCCTGTCAGAGCCATGAAGGGGTCAACATGTCTCTGAAAATTTACTGAATTTCTACCTGACTCATGTCTGTCATCATGTTCAGGAGAAAAGGCATAACATTCTGAATTGAACAATAAGTGTAATTTTTAATTCTCTCTGGAATTTCTTCATCACCATCCAATTCTATTAATTGCTGTGATTTTATTCAGTGCCCAGAACACACTGAGTGTGCTGATGCTCATCCCAGGTTTGCAGCAGAAATCGTCACATCTCCCCTAAGTCACAATCTCCTAATATGCTCAATGTATTAAAAGTCAATATCTTTGACCATCGTAAATTACAAGAGAATGTGTTTTCTCTCACTGAGCCTCACCCAGGGTGACAGGGCAGTGGGACATGACGACTTGGGCCCTGTCAGCATTAGTTGTCACGATTTACAAAGTGAATAGATTAACTGTGGCATGTTCTCAAGTTGGATTATGGTTCAATTTCAGAGTGCCATGTTGTTCTGGGATAATCTTAATTTAAGGTGTTCCACAGATTATTATCTTTCATGCTTTCATTTTTTTTATAATATTCTGACCTAGGGTATATAGGGCAATTATTGTTTCATAATTAATTTTTTAACATTCAGCACTCTGAGTTGAAAGTATAAATGTTACATGAAATAACATTTAGTGGAAGTATTTAGAGGGCAGTGGGGAAAAACTGAAAGGAAATTTAAAATTCTGCTAATTGTTTAAAAAGGGAAGGTACACATCCTCATCCCTAAAATATTATGATAATAAAGGGAGTCAGACAGAAATTCATGACTTTCTTGTTATCTGTTTTTTTTTATTTTTTTTATTTTACACTAACATTTTACAATACATATATATATATTATTTTTAAACAATATTTGCTTTCCCCCACCCCCTCAGGTTGAGTCCCCATAGAATTTCCTTTCCCAAGGCACCATGCACCATCACCTCAGACCCCTGTGCTCCTTCCTCCCTCTCTCTGATCCCTCTCCCTCCTCCTTCCCTTCAGGATGTCTCAATTTATAATTGTCTGATTTTGCTTTGTTGTTTTTTTTTTTAAGAATTATTTATTTATTTATACAAGCACTGGGTACAGTCAGAAGCGCAGGGGGGTGAAAGAATTCACCAGAGCTAGAGCGGAGAGCAGAGCAGGCAGAAGGACCGAGGTACACTGCTGAGGGGAGCAGCGGGCGGCAGGAGAGTTCTGCACCATGTGGGACCCTCGCTGGCAGCTGGGGATCGAACCGGTGGTGCAGAGGCTGTGGACAGCTTCCCAGCCCAGCGCTCAACTGCTGCGCCACCGGGAAGGCCCACTTTGTTGTGTTTTGTACTGTTATTATTTTCTACACTGATGTCTTACTGTGATGGATTACACTTATTTTCATATGTTGAACCATCCTTGTGTCCCTGGACTGAATCCCACTTGATCGTGGTGTACTATCCCTTTGATGTATTGCTGGATTCTGTTGGCAGGATTTTGTTGAGGAATTTTGCATCAGTGGTCATTAGGGAGATTGTCCTGTAATATTCTTTTTTTGTGCTGTCTTTGTTCGGTTTTGTTATTAGTACAATGTTGGCTTCGTAGAACATATTTGGTAGTATTCCTTCTTTTTCAATTTTTTGAAATAGTTTGTGTAGAATAGACACTAATTCACTGCTGAACATTTGGTAGAATTCATTTGTGAAGCTGTCTGGGCCTGGGCTTTTGTTTTTGGGGAGTGCTTTGAGACTGCCTCAGAGACCATACTTGCTGACCTGTGCTTTTTCCCAGTGGTTCTCTGAGAAATGGAGGAGGGGCGGAGGTGAGCAACGCAACACAGGGACTCTTATTCAAGCTGGGTGTTCTGGCTGCCCCATGTTCACTGGGTGCTGTGCTCACAACTGTATGGATCCCATGCCCTGAATTCTGTGCTGTAGGTCTCCGTTCCAGGGCTATCAGATCCAAAACGCTGGCTGTCACTCTGCAGTGCCTGCTGCTATGGCACATCCCTCATCCTGGATACTGCGCCTAGCTCTCAGTTCCAGAATGGGGGTCTTGCTCAATGCCTTATTTCCCTTCTTAGCCCCGTTTGCATGGCCCATCTTTCTCAGAGCCTGAGTGTGTTTTTGGGATCCCTGGTTTCCAACCATCAGGATGTTGGTGATTTTGCTCTGGTCACTAGGTGGCGCCAGAGATCTTTCTTTCCCATTGTCCTTGGGTCTGGGGAACAGAGTGGGGGTGTCCTGGAGCACCTCAGCAGCGTGGGGGTGCCGTGTCTTCCCTGTGCCCCACCGTCGTGGGGATCCCACACCCTGATTTTCATGTCCCGGTTCTCAGTTTCGAAGCCCTCAGATACAGGCCGCGTGAGCAGGTGAAGCTCTGCAGTTGCTGAAATAACCAGCACAAAGACCTTGACGACACAGCCCGGGAAGGAGATGGAGCTGCTGTGCCTCAGTGAGTTGGCAATGGACTTGGGGACCGTGGTTGTGATGAGGCAGAGGTCTGTGAAGGACAGACTCCTCAGGAAGAAGTACATGGGGGTGTGGTGGTGCCGGTCCAGGGTGGTGATGAGGACGATGAGCCCGTTCCCCTGCAGGGCGCACAGGTAGACCAGGGAGAAGAGCAGCGGGTGCAAGAAGCCCTTGGTGCCCTGTGTGGGGAACCCCAGGAGGACTAATTCTATAACGGCCGTGAGATTAGTCACCCCTGGGGCCATTATCTGTATAAAAGAGGAAAGAGCAGCAAAATCTTAATTCTTCCATCATTGAAAATGGAATGGGTTATCAATACAAGATAACAACTGAATGTATTTTCTACATGATTATTCCTTCCAGTTCTATGGACACTAATATCATCTATGTCTGCTGTTTCATTCAACCCATCTATTACCAACTCATGTGAATATGTCATTATTACACTCCCCACATAAGTCCTGAAAATTGATGAAAACTTAAAATTTTATCTGTCCCCTATAAAACTTGAACAAATTAGAATCTCGTATTTGTCAAAAATCTCAACAGAACGCCCATGCTACGCTCCTCGCCCCAGTTGCGCTTCTCCCACCTGCTGACCAGGCCCCAGTGTCTCCACCCAGCATACCTCCCAGAGGTTGTCCAGGGCACAGCCCCAGAGGACACGTGACCATGCCCAGCCCCTCCCCACCCTGCAGAGCCTGTCCCGGCTCCTCCAGCACAGTCCTGGTCTGGGGAGGCCCCACAGTGACGGGTGTGCAGGGATGTGGGGTGTGCGGGTCCCCGTTTTCCTGCTCCCCAGGACCCGACACTGTCCTGGAACTGAATGATATGGGCTTGGCGTCCCTGTGCGGTGTGTCCTGATGCCTCCTCCTCAGATTCCTGCACCTGTGGCCTCACTGCTGCCTCCTGGTCTGTCCCTTCGTCTCCTCATCTCCCTGCCCCTGACTCCCCACATCTGAGGACCCAGAGACCACGTTTCCAGCAGAGTCTCCTCCTGGGTCACATCCACATGTCCCTCCTGCAGGATGGGCTCATCCACCCCGGGTCCTTCCCGGCCCTTCTGTCCCCCTCAGACTCATGCACATCTGTGCAGGGAGGAAGCTGCTGCGGGGCTGAGCCGGATGGTCTGTGCGTGTGGCTGTCCCTGCTAGCCCCAGGGCCCCGGGTCCCCCGGGTGCAGGTTTGTTCCTCCCCCCAGGCCCGTGTGTGTGTGGGGACGTCTGGACATGGGGCAGCCCTGCCCACGCTCTTCCACCTCCCCAACCTCACCCTCTCCCCACTCTGTGGGGTGGCAGAGGAGCAGGCCCTGGGAGGGCAGGATTTTTTCTAAAATATAGTATACATAATAATCGCAATGCATTGGTGGGAATAATTCCAATATTTAATAAAAACAAGAAAATAAATCAGGATTTATGGCGGTAAAGCATGTGTATCTGGTTATTAATAATGTTGATATCTGTTGTGTGACTTTAAATACATATTTAAAATGGACAAAATATACATTGCCATATATGTCCTCTAGACTCTGTTTAAAGACTATGATTTTATTTTTCAAAATCACTAAAAATCCCTGAGTGGGGGAGTTGCTGAAAAATCCCAAGTTCATGTCCATAAATAGTCACAGGTCCCTGCCAGCCTCACGTTCCTGTCAGAGCCATGAAGGGGTCAACATGTCTCTGAAAATTTACTGAATTTCTACCTGACTCATGTCTGTCATCATGTTCAGGAGAAAAGGCATAACATTCTGAATTGAACAATAAGTGTAATTTTTAATTCTCTCTGGAATTTCTTCATCACCATCCAATTCTATTAATTGCTGTGATTTTATTCAGTGCCCAGAACACACTGAGTGTGCTGATGCTCATCCCAGGTTTGCAGCAGAAATCGTCACATCTCCCCTAAGTCACAATCTCCTAATATGCTCAATGTATTAAAAGTCAATATCTTTGACCATCGTAAATTACAAGAGAATGTGTTTTCTCTCACTGAGCCTCACCCAGGGTGACAGGGCAGTGGGACATGACGACTTGGGCCCTGTCAGCATTAGTTGTCACGATTTACAAAGTGAATAGATTAACTGTGGCATGTTCTCAAGTCTAAAACTGGTCCAAACACTCTGGAGAGCTGTGTGGAGATTTCTGGACCTACTAAACATAGAGCTTTCAAATGATCCAGCAATTCCACTCCTAGGCATTTACCCAAAGGACACAGAAACATCAATTCCAAAGAGCACCTGCACCCCTATATTTATAGCAGTACTGTTTACAATAGCTAAGCTTTGGAAACAACCCAAATGCCCCAAAATAGATGACTGGATCAAGAAGATGTGGTACATATACACCATGGACTATTACTCAGCAGTCAAAAAAGATAAACACATGCAATTTGCAGCAAAATGAATGGAGCTGGAATGGATCATACTCAGCGAAATACGCCAAAATGAAAAAGAAAAATACCGGATGGTCTCACTCATAGCAGGAATCTAGAAACTTAAATAAGTGACCAGGAAAATGAATAACTATAAGAAAGTGAAAATCAAAATAAACAAACAACTATGAACAAGAGAGACACGCTATGGGGGTGGGGGACGGGTAGGGGAGGGATTGTGGTCAAAATAAGTGGGTTGCAATTGTATGGGGAATATAAAAATAACATTTATTTAAAAAAAATAAATGATGCTTCACATGTAAAATATTTCAAGTGTGAGTGGATTCTCCCCTGTAGATGGCTGGGGGCAGATACCTGCAGTCTGGGGGGAAGTTCCCGCTACCATGTCGAGTCTCTCTCCTGAGGTTGTCCCCATGGCAGGACAGAGGGCGTCCTGGCCTCTCAGTCCATGGTCGGGGCTCGTGGGGAACCTCTGAGCACTCACAGGATGTTGCACCCCGTCCTGCGCCCCCTCATGGACAGAGCATGGCCTCAGGGCTAGGCTATTTGAGCTCTGGATCTTTTGTCCATGTATTGGACACTGTTCAGATTCCAGCCCTCGGGAACCTTCCTCCAGAGGGACAAGCACTTTTTTTGTTCACTGTCTTAATTGGTGTCATCCTGTGGCACATCCCAATGATAATTAGTGCCCTGAGTGTGTCAGAGGCTATTTCCTTAGTTTTTACACCTGTGAGGACAGGACCTCTCCCCCCTCAGCCCCATCACCCCCCTGACTGCCGCGGGGACTGGGGTGGCCCTGACGTCAGAGCCAGGATGAGCCCCTCCACAGGGAGCAGGAAAGTCCTGGGCTTGGCAGGTGGGGGGAGGCACTGGCGGGGGCGGGAGGGGCAGAGTGGGGGACAGGGCGTGCAGGACAACAAGCAGGCATCCCAACCGGGAGGAAACAGGGCAGAAGCCGGACCCCGAAGCAAGAGTTGTTGGCGCCACAGCAACTCTCCCTGTCCCAATGCTCTAGCCGGTCCCTCTAGTGTCTGAGAGTCTGACTTGCTGCTGACTTCGTGCGGACGTCTCCTTCACGTGGACAATCCTGCCCTGGGTTTGGGGTGGACATGGATGGGCTGGATACCCTGGGAGGCCGAGGGTGGGTGCAGCTGGGATCCTGGGATCTGAGCCCGCCTGTGCCACCCAGGCAGCCACATCGACTGTCCAAGCCCGGGGGACCCATGGGCAGCAGTGTGGAGGGAGTACTGGGCTCAGGGTCGCTGAGGCATGCAGGGTGCAAGGAACCTCCTCCAGACGAGCGGCTGGCAGGAATCTCTCTCTGGCATCAGCACCATCTGGACCGTGATCAGCGCAGAGCTGGACACACCCGGGTAGCTGCAGGAAACTTGAGGCTGGGAGGTGAGGGACTTGGAGTGACCAAAGTCCATTTCCTCCCCTAACGGGAGTGACCCCTTCATGAGCAGTCCCTGCTGGGCACACGGGACAGGAGGACACACAGGGCAAGTGCCGGAACGTCCCCGATACATGTTCGCCTTTGGCTAAAATGTGGGTATTTGTGCCTAAAGGGCTCTGCGAGGTGGACATGGCCCAAGGGCAGCACAGGGTTGGGGGTTGGTCAGGGGGCATCCAATTGGAGCCTGGGGCTGGCCGAGGCCAGGGCAAGGGGCATGCGCTGCCCAGCAGGGATGGCCGTGGGTGCAGATAGGAGGGCACCCGACGCTGCTCCCAACTCCAGGGATCCCCGCGGTCGCCTTTAGGGGGACACACACTGTGGCCCTGTCTGCCCACCAGTCCTCCCTCGTGTCCCCCACTCGGAATCAGAGTCAACACATGACCGCCCCTGGGGAATCCTACCTCTGGGCACTGTGACCCCTGATGCTCTGGACCCCCGAGACCACCTGGGAGATGACACCCACTTCTCCTGCGCTGCCTGCATTGTAGCGGCAGGTGGGGTCAGCACTGGGCGGGGTGTCCTTTAGGCCTCAGGGAGAAGGTTCCAGGGGGCTTGAGGGACTGGGGTGCTGCGCGCAGGGGTCGGGGAGATCCTGTGTCCTCACTTAAACCCTTCTTGTTGAAGCTTCTCAGCCCATGCGGAGAATGGTTAGTCCTTCCTGCTCACCCCCCTAAGAAAAGCTTTTCAGCCCAGGAGCACATCCCCACATTTAAGTCTCTCCAGACACAGACTCGAGTCTGTCCACCGTGTGGACTCCGGTGTCCAGCACCCGCTGAGGGAAGGGGACACTACGGAAAGTGTGGGTTGAGTGTGAGGAGCTGAAGCGTCGTCATCGGCATCTCTCAGTGGTCCCAGGAATCAGCAGGGCAGAGTCTGCCCAGCTTATTAGATGGTAACGCTGAATAATGACACGATCATGCCCTGGACTCCACTGGCCCCGCAGGATGAGCCCATCCTGGGACGTGCTGCAGGGGCCTTGCTTCCCCAGCCAGATAAGACACTGGCAAGCAGCTAAGAAAAAGGGCCTCACAGCATGGGGCTGAAGATTTAATATCACTTCATTTTTTGTTCTTGGTCATAAAAAGAGAAAAAAATTTCTCAGAAAGTGCATAAGGCAATCAATTATATGTATCAGATACTGCAAGTAAATGGCAGGGAAAATTATCTGTCTAGAAATTAGTTTTGTTGTTCTTTTTTTTTTATAGAGGCATGATTTATTTATATATTTGTTTGTTTGTTTGTTTGTTTGTTTGTTTGTTTGTTTTGTCTATACATGCACTGGGTACATTCAGAAGCACGGGAGGGTGAGAGAATTCACCAGAGCCAGAGCGGGAAGCAGAGCAGGCAGAAGGACCGAAGTACACTGCTGAGGGGAGCAGCAGGCGGCAGGAGAGGTCTGCGCGCCATGTGGGACCCTCCTCCGGTGTCTGTGGAGCAGCCGGGGATCGAACCGGCACCACAGAGGCTGCGGGCAGCTTCGCAAGCCAGCGTTCAACCGCTGCGCCACCGGGGAGGCCCTAGAAATTAGTTATTAAACAATTTGGCCCACTTGACACTGGAGGACAATTTACTGTGCATGCCTTACAAGCAGCCCCACACAACAATTATAGTCAGTCCTCCGTTTGCTCTTTAGAAGTTTATTAGGAAAGTTTTTAAATGCAGTTAACTGTGTTAAGGAGTTTCTAGGTAGAAAAGTTCAGAGAGCTGAGTAGCAGCTAGCCTCCAGCAGAAGGCCATACACATAGAAGAGTCTCTGGATGCTTAGGCTTTGGCGGATAGGGGGGTACTGGTGGCTCCCAACTGTCTTAGGTAACTGTCTGGACAGAAATAATGAGTTTTCGTGTAAGGCTTATTTTTTATCTATTAATCTTGAAGGCCACCGTCTAGCTGAGGCCATTAGGAGCCAATAGTCCCTGGGAATAGAACACACTGATTGTTTCTGCTTTGCCCATGATGATGGGATTTTTCTGCTTGCTAAAAATGAATAAAGACCTGCTGAATCCCTCAGGAGATACTTGCGCCTCATCGAGTGTCAGTGTCTCCACACTGCCTCATTCCCTTCCCCTCAGCCCTTAAGTTTTCGCCGACGCCGTCTCATCCTTTCAGGAACCCCTGACACGACATTTTGCCGAGGCTGGTCCCCATCAGGGACACGAACAAACACATCCGTGTAGGGAGTTAGGGCGCCTGTGAAGCTCGGAGTATGCTCTGAATCCACCTGCCCACGACTCTGCAGGCACCAGGCGTCCTCCTTAGAGACTGCCTTGTCAGCCTTGGCCCGTGTCTCGACTGGGGTTCTGCTCCCAGTTGTGGTGGGGACACACGTGTGTGGATGGACATGCGGCCTTGCCAGGAGTGTGGGGTGCACATGACTTCTCCCCGTGCAGGGCCTGGGCTCACAGCGATTTCTGAGGCCCAGGAGCACTCTAGTGTGGGGGGGGCACTTGTTTATTACCCTTGGGATTCCCTGTCCTTGTATTGCAGAAACAGGAGAATGTGCACGTGGGGGTTTCCCTGGAGTTTCAGGGGGGCACTGCACACACAGAAGGGCAGAATTGGAACCCCAAAACAGGACAGCAAAAATGTGACAAATGGCAGTTATTACCATGACCCCATGTCACACCATTTGGGAGGTCAAATCCTCTCCTCAACAGCGTCTAGAGGCTTCGCTCAAAGCCAAGACAGGAAGTGTGTAAAGGTCGTGGCCCGAGAGTGATGGAGGCCCGGGGGGAGACACCTGCCATCAGGGTCTTTCATGGAAAGATGAGCAACTTGGGGGACATCCCCACACAATTTTATTCTGAAATCTCAATGGACTCAATCTGGCAGTTAACATACATTTTAAAGAATGTTAAAAAAAACATTCTTACATGTTAACAAACACACATTTTTTAAAGAAATATTGTCTGGACTGAGTCGGCTATGATCTGTCAGGCATGTTTGGAGACACCGTGTCCTGCTGCAGAGAGGACGCGTGAGGGGGGACCCTCCCCCAGTTCATGTTCTGAGGGTGGGTGAGCAGCTGGGAGCCCGCGGTGTTTACAGCACAGAAGCTGCCGGAGAATAAAGTTTACAAATATCGCTATGCTTCACTTTACATGATGTAGAAAGTGACATAATCCCCGATGTACCAGAAAGTGGGGAAGAAGACCTGGTGCAGGACATCCACAAACAACCTGGAAAACTATGGGAACCCCTAAAAATAAACACAACAAGTGTCTTAAAGTTATAAAATTTAAAAGATGAAACATAGTTCCTCAAAAGTAATTCAGATTAAAAAAACCACACCCTTGAGGTGCTGTAACCAGATCAGATGCCGTATAAATGAACACAAAGTACAGGTTCAATCATAGATTCAGACTCTTTTGGAAACGTCTATCCGTCTCCAGAGATTCACGTCAAGTGAAATTTCTACTTGACCTTTGAGCAGAAACAGGAATGTGTCTCAGAGGAATTGGCTCCATCAGGAATCGTGGGGGGTGGGGCCTTTCAGCTGTCTCCCTCCCTCCACAGGGACGGGCCTCAGGGGAGACACACACAGACTGTGGGAACCGAGCCCCAGGACTCGGGTCCCATGACTGTGTGCTCCTGGGGACAGACCCCTTACCACTGCTGGATTTCATGAAAATGTTGGGGATGTGTGAGTTATAGAACATGCTTTCACATACCAGCCGTAGTATTTAAATTACAGAATTCATATCATGTATGTCACATGGATGTGTGTTTTGGAAATGGCTGCATTATTTTAGGAAATAGAAATTTGAAGAATATAACAATGTTAAAATTTTCAAAGGAAATCTGTAATGAAAAGTCTTATTTTATTTTAAAATGGTGACAGGTAATGGAGGCAAAATCTAAATAAATGAGGGGTCCATAAATGTAGATTGGGTAACTAATTAATGAAAACAATGATACCTCACATGCTGGTGTACTGGCCCTTCATCAGTCTCCCCACAGCTGACTTCACGGCTTGATTCCTCAGACTGTATATGATTGGATTAAAGGTGGGGGGCACCGTCATGTAGAACATACAAATGACCAGGTAAGACATGGACGGAGTCCCTGAAGTTCGCTTCAGATAAGCAAAGAATCCAGTGGAGAGAAACAGCACCAAAACCAGGAGGTGGGTAAGGCAGGTGGGGTAGACTTTGTCCTTCCCTTCTGCGGATGGGATCTTCCTGACAGCAGAGATGATGTGGACGTAGGAAATTATGATAAAAATGAAATAGCAGGTTACGAACACCATATCAATGATCATGGGGACAAGTTCATTCATTAAATTTCCTGAGCAGGAAATAGCCATTAGTTGGGGGACATCACAGAAGAACTGGCGGGCCACGTTGGACATGCAGTAGGACAAGGAGAAGGTGCCAGCTGTGTGCATAACAGCTTAGAGACCCCATCCCAGCCAGGACACAGATGTCAGCTGCACACACCTGTCCCTGCTCATGATGATGTAATAGTGCAGGGGTGGCAGATGGCAGCATAGCGGTCAAGGCTCATCACCGTGAGCAGGTGAAGCACTGCACCTGCTGACATAACGATCGTGAAGACCTAGAGGACACAGCCCGGGAAGGAGATGGAGCTGCTGTGCCTCAGAGAGTTGCCAATGGACTTGGGGTCTGTTACTGAGATGAAGCAGAGGTCCGTGAAGGACAGACCTCTCAGGAAGAAGTACACGGGGGTGTGGAGGTGCCGGTCCAGTGTGGTGATGTGGATGATGATCCCGTTCCCCAGCAGGGCACACAGGTAGACCAGGGAGAAGAGCAGCGCGTGCCAGAAGCCCATGGTCCCCTGAGTGTGGAACCCCAGGAGCACGAAATCTGTCATGGCCATGATATTGGTCATCCCTGGGGCCGTCGTCATCTGTATTGAGAACAGAGAAGGAAAGAGAATGTCATAATACCAACATGGAACATATGTGTTCTCATAACAGAGTAATGATTCAATCTACATTCTTCTAATTACACCTTCTAGCTCCTATTGACTCAAAAATCATAATCTACATAAACTTCATTATTCAGCCCATTTATATCCACTTCATGTGAATGTGGCATTATTACATTTTCCAAAGCAGACCTGAAAATTGGTGTAAACTGAAAATTTCAATTATCCCCTTCAAATCTTGAATAAATTAACATCAAATATCTGTCAACAAACTCAGCTGACACTCCTCCCTACTGCCACAGCCCTGCTGCTCCCCCTCCTGCCCAGGCCCCAGCGTCTCCGCCCAGCACACCTCCCAGAGGTTGTCCAGAGAACAGCCCCAGAGGACACGTGACCATGCCCAGCCCCTCCCCACCCTGGAGAGCCTGTCCCTGCTCCCCCAGCACAGCCCTGGTATGGGGAGGCCCCATGGAGATGGGTGTGCAGGGAGATTGGGTGTGCGGGTCCCCATTTTCCCCAGGACCCGACACTGTCCTGGAACTGAATGATCTGGGCTCGGCGTCCCCGCCCAGCATGTCCTGATGCCTCTTCTGTCAGATTCCTGTCCCTGTGGCCTCACTGCTGCCTCCTGGTCCATCCCCTGGTCCCCTCATCTCCCTGCCCCTGACTCCCCACATCTGAGAACCCAGAAACCATGTTTGCCGCAGAGTCTCCTCCTGGGTCACACCCACACGTTCCTCCTGCAGGATGGGCTTGTTCACCCCCGGGTCCCTCTCGGCCTCTCTGTCCCCCTGAGACTCATGCACATCTGTGCAGGGAGGAGGCCGCTCCAGAGCTGAGCTGGACGGTCTGTGCGTGTGGTTATCTCTGCCGGTCCCAGGGCCCCAGGTCCCCCGGGTGCGGGTTTGTTCCTCACCCCAGGCCCGTGCGTGAGTGGGGACGCCTGGACTCGGGGTAGACCTGCCCTCTCTCCTACCCTCCCCAATCTCACCCTCTCCCCCCTTTGTGGGGTGACCGAGGGGCAGACCCTGTGGAGGCAGGATTTTTAGGAGAATATAGTAATATAAAATAATTCTACACATTGGTAGGAACAATTCCCAAAATTTAATAAAGACAAGGAAATAAATTAGGGTACTTAGTTATTAATAAGTTGACATCTTTTGAGTGATTTATATACAAATTTAAAATGATGAAATAACATTTGACTTCTATCTCCTCCAGGCCCTGTTTAAATATTGTGAATTTATTTTACAACATTACAAACAATCCCTGAGTATGGAGTTGGGGAAAAATTCCAAGTTCACGTCCGTAAATAGTCACACGTCCATGCCAGACATACATTTGTGTCAGAGCCATGAAGTGTTCAACATGTTGCTGTAAATGTTATTGAGTGTCTACTTGACTCATATCTGTCATGATGTTAGGACAGAAATGCTTAACATTCTGAATTTAACAATAAGTATTATTATTATTTTTTTAATTTCCTTTAGATTTTCTTGATTACAGTCTAATTCTGTTAATTGTTGTGTTTTTGTTTAGCATCCAAAACACACTGATTGTGCTGATGCTAAAATCCTAGGTATTAACATTAATTGTCACATCTCCCATAAATCAACTTCTTTAAATATGATCAATGTGTTAAGTCAGTATCATTGACCATCCTAAATTAAAAAAAGAATGTTTTCTCTCATTGAGTCTCACCCAGGCTGACACGGCAGTGGGACATTGAGCAACGTGGGCACCTTCAGCTTTAGTTGTCATGATTTAGAAAATGAATAGTTTAACTAGGGCGCATTCTCAAGTCTAAAATTAAGCTTCAATTTGAAAACTTTCAAGTGTGAGTGGATTCTCCCCTGTGAACAGCTGGGGGCAGATACCTGCAGTCCGGGGGGAAAGATCCAGCTGCCGTGTCGAGTCTCTGTCCTGATGTTGTCCCCATGGCAGGACAGAAGGCGTCCCGGCCTCTCACTCCAAGGTCGGGTCTCGTGGGGAGCCTCTGAGCACTCACAGGATGTCACACCCCGTACTGCGCTGCCTCATGGACAGAGCAGGGCCTCAGGGCTGGGCTATTTGAGCTCTGGAGCTGGTGTCCACATGTTGGACACTGTCCAGATTCCAGCCCTCAGGGACCTTCCTCCCGAAGGAAAGTGTGTTTACTTGACTGTGTTAATTGGAGTGTCCTGCAGTGCATCTCAGCGAGTAATTATGACACTCGGTGTGTAGATGTGATTTTGTGTCTGGCTCACGCCTCTATGGACATGATTAGAAAAATCCTCATGTCCAGGTTCCATTGTCACCTGTTGTGTCGGTCGTGGTGGGCACCATCGCTCATAACAGTGCCCTGAGTCCCTTTCTAGACAGCTGGACAGTCGTCTGTCACTCCCCATGTGCCCTTCATGGAGAGGCCCTGGGGAATGGATTGAGGGGGATGCAGGAAGGCTTGAGGCAGGAGGGAAGGGGCATGAAGAGAGGCAGGAGGGAGCCAAGGGAGGGGAGAGGGGCAGAAAGACAATGGACATCCAGCAGAAGTGAGTGACCACGGGGGTCACCAGCCCTGCAGGAAGAGATACTTTACTCATCTCTGAAATTGTGTATCCTGCGGTTCTTTTCCACCACAGCCCCTGTCCCTGCACTTACATTAGAACTGTACTTTTGTTTGGATAATTCACTTTTAATCTTTACAAAATAGTATTTTAGGGTTTCTGCTCATGGTGTCATATGCTTAGGTTTGCTGCAGGACGATGGTGACATCAAGCATGGAAACAGGCGTTTATCTGCTTGAGTTTACTCTTCTTTAGGGTGTGGGGCAGGACCTGCTTCACTGTGTCTGTCTGCTTCTCCCAGCACCATCTCCCCACTTTCCCTGCTCCAGTGCCTGCTCTGGCTCCTCTGTCATAGAGTCACTGTCCATCCTGATGAGGGGGGATTCCTGGGCCCTTGTTATATTCCAGTGTCTGGCCTGTCTGTTTTTGTCCCAGTGCCATGCTGCTTTATGTATTAGAGCTTTATTGTATGGACTAGAGTCTGGAGTGAGCTGCCTCCCTTCTTCCTCTTTTTGTCAGTGTTGTTTTGGGTTTTTGGGGTCTTTTACATTTCAGTATTTTTTTATATCCTTGGAAAATGCCACTGAAGTTATTATTGGGATTGCATCGAATCTGTAAACTACTTTGGGTCAGATGGGCAATTGGTAATGTTGATTCTTCCAAACCAAGGGCAGGGAATTACTTTCCATTTCTCTGTACTTTTTATTTCTTTTGACAGTGCCTTACCCTTTTCTTGTATCTTCACCTCCTTTGTTATGTCTACTCCATGGTACTTAGTGTTGTGATTATAAGTGGGATTGTTTTCTTAACTTCTCTTTTGGTTCAATTTTTGCATATAGAAGGCAAATGATTTTTGTATGTTGATTTTTTAACCTTCCAACCACACTGAAGTGACTTATTGTTTTATTTTTCCAGTGGAATCTCTTGTTCTCTTAGTGAATATTGTGTTGTCTATGACAGTTTTAATTGCACTTAAATATTTAAATCCATACAACCGAGAGGCAGTTAATGTTTTATTATTTTAACATTTTAATTATGTTACACAAACTGGCAAATTGGAGGCAATGAATAGTCTCTGGATATGTTCATAACAGTCTGATTCATCTTCTTCATTCAATACGTGCATTGAATTCACATTATATCCCATAACCATCTTCTCTTGATATCCCCTAACTTTTATTGACAGTAAACTAGGAGAGTATCAAGAATTAATATTAAGAAAGTTATTTATCATCAGGAAAAACTACAATGCCAATGGTTTAAAAGAACAGCAGCACATTGTTAACCCAAATGTTCAAAGATGGAGATGTTGCCAGTTTTAACCATTCCTGGCTGCCTCCAAACTGACATTGTTTCCACATGGGCCTCACCTGGACTGAAGGCAAGGTCAGCCTGATTAGCACCCTCAGAGGGTGAATGCTTGAGAATGAGTTAAATGTCTGATATACAATGGGAACTATATTTTATCATGAAATATTTTAGTGTGAAATTTTCAGACATTGCATGTCACAGACGGGACAGCAAAGGTCGATGCAGTCAGCAGAGAGGAGCTGAGGCCAGACAGCAAGTGACGATCATGGGGCCACTTCACTTCCACAATTTAAATCTCCTTCAAATTCTTTGTCTTTCTATCTACACTAAATGATAGTGTTATTTATGATATGTGAGTCTGATGAGTTTTCTTGTTTGACCTACTCCCTATGGAATCACAAACACTCTGAGATCCCATAATAATGTGGCCAAAAGGAGATTGTCCTCAAATTTCCCAGAAAGTCTAGGTAATTAAATATATGGGGATAAACACACAAGGAAAGTGTGGCATGCTGTTGCGGGTGCCCTTCCTCAACTGTCTCTTCAAATACTAAAACATGGTTCAGTCCACTAGCTATTATTGTGTTTTTACCATTATAGCTTCCTAAGTTCCTTTATTGTTTCTTGAAAAACCCTACCCAATATATCTTAGTAAATTTTTAGTAATTATACTGCACATGAAAGTAACAGCTTTCACAGCCACTGTATTATTTCTTGTGTCCACAGTGCACTGAGTGAGTTTATGGTAAATGCCAGCGGCACCCACACCAGAGCTTCCAGGCGGTTCTCTACCCAGTCGTGTGTGGGTCTTTGTCCACATAAGGTCGTGACTACTCAGATTCCAACTTGGACCAAAGGCCTTATTTATGCTGCGAAGGCATCTAAGTACAGGGGTCTCTGTCCTCCCCGTTGTCCCTGATCCCACCTCTGACCATGAGTTCAGTGACATGAAAGGGGAAACCGCCTTAGAGACTGGAAATGCTGCCCCAGTGAGAGATCTTCTGCTGACCCCTGAGATGAAACCCAACCATAGCCTCTCTCAGCCCGGAGCACAGAATGGAGCACAGCAGACAGATGCTTAAGCTCAGTGACCTCCATCATACAGAGAATATCAAAGTGCAACTAAGTTAAAAAGAGGAAAAATCAATGCTAATAAGACTATATGAGCAGTAGAATATATGAAGTCATCATAAATGTATTTTTAAAATGAGCATATATTTTTAAATTTCACAATGGAATTATATGAACTTAGATAAACATAAAGTCCAGTATTAAGTGAAATTTTAAAATATGTGTCTCATAATGGAGTCATGAAGTCATCTTCTCTATTACATTTTGGTGAGTCTCCCCTTCATCAGTCTCCTCACAGTCGACTTCATGGCTTGGTTCATCAGACTGTATATGACGGGATTAAAGCTGGGGTGGCAACACCGTGTAGAACATAGAAATGACCAGGTCAGACACGGACGCGGTCCCTGAGGTTGGATTCAGATAAGCAAAGAATCCAGCGGAGAGAAACAGCACCACAACCAGCAGGTGGGGAAGGCAGGTGGAGTAGGCCTTGGCCTTCCCTTCTGTGGATGGGATATTCCTGACAGCAGAGAAAATGTGCACATAGGAAATGACGAGGAAAATAAAACAAGAGGAATCCATCACCGCACTAATAAGAATGGGGCGAAGTTCGTTCATTAAATTTCCTGAGCAGGAAATAGCAATTCGTTGGGGGATGTCACAGAAGAACTGGTGGACCACGTTGGACCCACAGTAAGACAAGTAGAAGGTGCCATCTGTGTGCATCACAGCATAGAGACCCCCACCAAGCCAGGACACACACCTGCCACTGCTCATGATGACCTCATAGTGCAGGGGTGGCAGATGGCAGCATAGCGGTCAAGGCTCATCACCGTGAGCAGGGTCAGCTTTGCACCTGCTGACAAATCCAGCATAAAGACCTGGAGGACACAGCCCGGGAAGGAGATGGAGCTGCTGTGCCTCATAGAGTTGGCAATGGACTTGGGGACCGTGGCTGAGATGAGGCAGAGGTCCGTGAAGGACAGACTCCTCAGGAAGAAGTACATTGGGGTGTGGAGGTGCCAGTCCAGGGTGGTGATGAGGAAGATGAGCCCGTTCCCCAGCAGGGTGCACAGGTAGACCAGGGAGAAGAGCAGCAGGTGCCACAAGCCCATGGCCCCCTGGGTGGGGAATCCCAGGAGGACGAATTCTGTTTTGGCCGTGAGATTGGTCATCCCTGGAGACATCATCTATATAAATAAAAACGAGGAAAAAAAATTGTCATATCTTCCAATATTGGACACAAAATGGGTTATCAACATATACAATTACACATTCTATTCATATTTTGTCTCATGTGAATGTGCTATTGATGTATTGTCCAAACATAGGTCCATAAATTCATGAAGAAATGAAAATTTTAAACTACCATGATAAAACCTGAATATCAGGTCTCTCAGTGAACTGAATTGACAGACCACCAGGGTTCAGTCATTCCCAGGCCGGCTGTTCCCCCTCCTGCCCAGGCCCCAGGCTCTCCACCCAGCACACCTCCCAGAGGTTCTCCGCCCAGCACACCTCCCAGGGCACAGCCCCAGAGGATACGTGACCATGCCCAGACCCTCCCCACCCTGGAGAGCCTGTCCCTGCTCCTCCAGCACAGCTCTGGTCTGGGGAGGCCCCATGGGGACTGGTGTGCATGGAGATGGGGTGTGTAGGTCCCTGTTTTCCTGCCCCCAGGACCCGACACTGTCCTGGAACTGAATGATCTGGGCTCAGCGTCCCCGTGTGGCGTGTCCTGATGCCTCCTCTGTCAGATTCCTGTCCTTGTGGCCTCACTGCTGCCTCCTGGTCTGTCCCCTCATCTCCTCATCTCCCTGCCCCTGACTCCCCACATCTGAGGACCCAGTGACCACGTTTCCAGCAGAGTCTCCTCCTGGGTCACACCCACACGTCCCTCCTGCAGGATGGGCTCGTCCACCCCCGGGTCCCTCCCGACCCCTCTGTCCCCCTCAGACTCATGCAATTCTGTGCAGGGAGGAGGCCGCTCCAGAGCTGAGCCGGATGTTCTGTGCGTGTGGCTGTCCCTGCTGGTCCCAGGGCCCTGGGTCCCCCGGGTGCAGGTTTGTTCCTCACCCCAGGCCTGTGTGTGAGTTAAGTCTGGACACGGGGCAGCCCTGCCCACTCCCCTCCGCCCCTCCAATTTCACCCTCTCCCCCCTCTGTGGGGTGATTTAGGGGCAGGCCCTGGGGAGGCAGGGTCACATAGTAACATAAAATAATTACAATGCATTGGTGGAATCTTCCTAATAATTTAATAAAAACAGGAAAATAAATCAGAATATGAGGTGGTCCAAGATGTAGACTCCTTGTGACTGATAAGAAACATCTCTGTCATGGTGACAGAAGTTCTGACATATTCTCTTCCTGTGCCGTATCAGTCATGACCCCTGAGTGGTGGAGTTGGGAAAACCCCAAGTCCATGTCTGTGAAGGGACAGGAGTCCACCCCCATCTTCTCTCTAGTGCCAGAGCCTGCAACAGTGAACAATGTTGCGCAGACGTGACATAATTTATTTAACTCTTAGTCTGTCATGACGTGTAGGCAAAGGTACAACATTCTGACAATAAGTATTATATTAACTTTCTCCTGGATTTTCTTCATCACAATGTAATTTCATTAATTGTTGTGCTTTTATACAGTGCCCAAAACAACTCAGAGTGCTGAATGTTCAAAAGCCAGTTATGGAGCATTAATTGTCACACGTAAGATGCATCACAATCCTTTGAACCCTCTAAGTTCCAGGAGAGAATATTTCCTTTGGTTGAGACTCATCCAGCATGATAAGGCAGTGGGACACTGAGAAACTTGTGCATCTTCAGAATTTATTAGTTTTTATGATTTATAAAATGAATAATTTAGTTACTGTGTTTTCTCACAACTAAAATGAAGCTTGAAATCTAAAAACATTCAAATCTGAATGATTTCCATTCTGAAAAATGTCTAAGAACAGAATACCTGCAGTCTGGGCGGAAGATCCTGCTTCCCTGTCGAGTGTGTGTCCTGAGGTTGTCCCCATGGCAGGACAGAGGGCGTCTGGCCTCTCACTCCATGGTCGGGGCTCGTGGGAAGCCTCTGAGCACTCACAGGATGTTCCACCCTGACCTGTGCCGCCTCATGGACAGAGCAGGGCCTCAGGGCTGGGCTATTTGAGCTCTGGAGCTGGTGTCCGCATATTTGAGCTCTGGAGCTGGTGTCCGCATGTTGGACACGGTCCAGATTCCAGCTCTGAGGAACCTTCCTCCAGAGGGAAAGTGTGTGTTTACTTGACTGTGTTAATTGGAGTGTCCTGCAGTGCATCTCAGCGAGTACTTATCACACTCAGTGTGTTGATGTGATTTTGTGTCTAGCTCACGCCTCTATGGAGGTGAATAGACAAATCCTCATGTCCAGGTTCCATTCCCCACCTGCCGTGTCCGCCTTGGTGGGCACCATCGGTCATAACAGTGCCCTGAGTCCCTGTCTAGACAGCTGGACAGTCACCCGTCACCCCCCGTGTGCCCTTCACGGAGAGACCCTCGGGATGGGCGTGAGGGGGATGCAGGAAGGCCTGGATGAGAGGGAAGGGACACGGAGAGAGGCAGGATGGAGCCCAGGGAGGGGAGTGGGGCGGAACGACAATGGACCTCCAGCAGAAGTGAGTGACCACGGGGTTCATCAGCCCTTTAGGAAGAGAAACTTTACTCATCTCTGAAATTGTGTATCCTGTGGCTATTTTCCAACCTAGCACCGTCCCTGCACTTACATTAGAATTGTCCTTTTGTTGGGATAATTTGCTTCTAATCTTTAGGAAATAGTATTTTAGGGTTTCTATACATGATGTCATATACTTAGGTTTGCTGCATGATAATGGTGATGTCACACATGTAAACAGGCTTTTATCTGCTTGAGTTTACTCTTCTGTAGGAGGTGGGGCAGGACCTGCTTCACTCTGCTGCGTGTGTCTGTCTGCTTCTCCCAGCACCATCTCCCCACTTTCCCTGCTCCAGTGACTGCTCTGGCTCCTCTGTCCTAGAGTCACTGTCCATCCTGATGAGGGCTGTTTCCTGGGTCCTCGTTATATTCCAGTGGCCAGCCTGTCTGTTTTTGTCCCCGTGCTATGCTGCTTTAACTATTAGAGCTTTATTATATAGTTTGAAGTCTGAAGGTGCGTTTCCTCCTTTCTTTCTCATTTTTGTCAAGACTGTTCTGGCTGTTTGCGCTCTTTTTAGTACCATATGCTTTTCTGTAATGTTTGCTTCATATGTTTGAAAATGCCATTCAAATTTTCATTTGGATTGCATGAATCTGTAAATTGCTTGAGTCCAATGGATATTTTGTAATCTTGATTCTTCATGTACATGAGGAGGGCATGTCTTTCCCTTTTGCGTGTGTGTGCGTTTCCTATTTATTCTAAGAATGTCTTACAATTTTCTGGGTATCTTCACTTCCTGTTTTAGGGTTACTCCTAGGTAATTTTGTGATTATACATAGGATTTCCTTTTCAATTCTTCTCCTTTGATTCATTATTTGCATATAGGAAGGCAATTGATGTTCATGTTGATTTTGTACTTTTCTTTTTTTTTAATTTTATTTTTATATTACCCATACAATTACAACCCCCTTATTTAGACCCTAATCCCTCCTTTCCCCGCCCCCCAACCCCCACAGAGTGTCTCTGGTTCATAGTTGTTTGTTGATTTTGATATTTTCTTTCTTACAGTTATTATTTTTTATAGTATGATTGATGTTTTATTTCCCATAGCTTTCTCAAATAATCACAATCATTTAATATATCATATTTTTTTCAAATTCAATTTTATTTTTTAAATTCCCTATACAATTGCAACTCCCTTATTTTGACCCCAATCCCTCCTTTCCCCGACCCCCATCCCCGTAGTGTGTCTCTGGTTCATAGTTGTTTGTTGATTTTGATTTTCACTTTCTTATAGTTATTTTTTTCCTGGTCCCTTATTTAAGTTTTCTAAATTCCTGCTATGAGTGAGACCATCCGTTATTTTTCCTTTTCTTTCTGGCTTATTTCTCTGAGCATGATCCCGTCCAGTGCCATCCATGTTGCTGCAAATTGCATGTGTTTCTCTTTTTTGATTGCTGAGTTATATTCCATGGTGTATATGTACCACATCTTCTTGATCCAATCATATATTTTTGGGCATTTGGGTTGTTTCCAAAGCTTAGCTATTGTAAACAGTGCAGCTATAAACATGGGAGTGCAGGTGCTCTTTGGAATTGATGTTTCTGTGTCCTTTGAGTAAATACCTAGGAGTGGAATTGATGGATCATATGGAAGCTCTATGTTTACTAGGTCCAGAAATCTCCACACAGCTCTACATAGTGGTTGGACCAGTTTGCACTCTCACCAAAAGTGCTGAAGAGTTCCTTTTTCTCCACATCCTCGCCAACATTTGTTGTTGCTAGTTTTTTTTTTTAATATGTGCTGTGCCATTCTCACTGGTGTATGATAGTATCTCATGATAGTTTTGATTTGCCTTTCCCTGATTACAAGTGATGTTGACCCTTTTTTCATATGCCTGTTGGCCATTTGCATTTCCTCTTTCAGAGGAGTTTCTTTTTAGCTCTTCTGCCCATTTTTTGACTGGATTATTTTCTTTGTTTGTGTTGAGTCTCATCAGGTCTTTGCAGATTTTTGTGATCAGTCCTTTATCATTAGTGTTGTGTGCAAAAATGTTCTCCCAGTCGGTGGGGTTTCTTTTTGTTTTGGTTACTGTCTTTTTGCTGTGCAGAAGCTCTTTAATTTGATGTAGTCCCAGCTTCACTAACACTGCTTTGGGTGATGTTTCTGTAAAGATGTCTTTGATGTGAATATCACATATTATTTTGCCTCTATTTCCTTCTATGCATTTTATGGTTTCAGGTCTTATGTCTAGTTCTTTAATCCATTTTGAGTTGGTTTTTGTGCATGGTGTGAGGTAGTAGCCAAGCTTCATTCTTTTGCATGTATCGAACCAGTTTTCCCAGCACCATTTGTTGAACAAACTTTCTTTGCTCCAGTGCATATTCTTTGCTCCTTTGTCAAAGATTAGTTGAAAATACATCTGTGGGTTTATTTCTGTGTTTTCTTTTTGTTTCCATTGGCCCATGTATCTGTTCTGTTTCCAACACCTTGCAGTTTTAATTATTATGGTTTTGTATTGCAGTTTGAAATCTGGGCGAGTGATGGCCTCCATTCCTTTTTTTTTTTTTTCCAGGAGGGTTTTGGCTATTGGGGATTTTTTTTTTTGGCTCCATATGAATTTCACCAATATTTTTTCTATTTCTTTGAAGAATAACTTTGAAATTTTAATTGGAATAGTATTGAATCTGTATATTGCTTTTGGTAGGATGGCCATTTTGATAATGTTAATTCTTCCTATCCATGAGCAGGTGATGTTTTCCATTTATTTGTCTTCTATTTCTTTTAACAGTTTTATAGTTTTCTTTGTATAGGTGCCAGTATCCTATAGATGTCTGTTAAATCCATGAGTTCTATGTCTTTATTTAGTGCTCTAGTGTCTTTGTTTATTTTTTGTCTCGTTGATCTGTCCGTTGGTGAGAATGGGGTGTTGAACTCTCCCACTATATATGTATTTTCTTTAATATCTGCTTTCAGAGCTGATAATAATTTTCTAATATACTTTGGTGCCCCTTCATTTGGTGAGTATATGTTGATGAGTGTTATATCGTCCCCATGTATTGTCCCCTTGATCATAAAGTAGTGTCCCTCTATGTCTCTTTTTACTTTTTTTTAATTTGAAGTCTATTTCATCTGATATAATTATGGCTGTTCCTGCCTTCTTTTTTGGTCCATTTGCTTGTAGGATTGTTTTCCAACCTTTTACTTTCAGTCTGTGTTTATCTTTTGTGATTAAATGTGTTTCCTGGAGACAGGAGAAGTTTGGATTTTGTTTTTTTTTAATGCAGCCTGCTACTCTGTGTCTTTTTATTGGTGAGTTTAATCCATTTACATTTAGAGTTAATATTGATATGTTGGCATTTGTCTTTGCCTTTTGTTTGTCTTTTTTTGTGATTTTATTCCTTGCTTTATTCTGTTCTTCTTGTTCATTCCTCTGTTGGTTTTGGTCTTAGGACATCTTGTAGAATTTTTTGGAGCAGAGGTTTAGTTGTGATGAATTTCTGGAGTTACTTTTTGTCTGGGGAGGCCCATACTTTTTCGTCGTAGAGGAAGGAGAGCTTTGCAGGGTAAAATATTCTTGGCTGGCATTTGCTGTCATGAAGTTTGCTGAATATGTTACTCCATTCTCTTCATGCCCATAATGTTTCTTTTGAGAAGTCTGAAGTTAACCTGATTGGTTTTCCCTTATAAATTATCTGTTTTTTCCCCTTTGCCAGTTTCATTATTTTTTCCTTGTTTTTGACTCTTGCAAGCTTTACTATTAGGTGTCTTGCAGCAGTTTTCTTTTCATTGTGGTAATTGAGAGTACTTCTCACTTCTTGTATGTCTATATTTGTCTCCTTTTCCATGCTTGGGAAGTTTTCTTTCTTCAATTATTTCCTTGAATAATTTCTCAGTTCCTTTGTCTCTCTCCTCACATTCTGGAATGCCTATAACTCTTACATTTCCTCTCTTCATATTTTATCTCATGTGAATGCGCTATTGATATATAGTCCAAACATGCCAATAAATTCATGAAGAAATGAAAATTTTAAAAGACCATGATAAAACCTGAATATCAGGTCTCTCAGTGAACTGAATTGACAGACCAACAGTACCCAGTCATTCACAGGCCTGCGGCTCCCCCTCCTGCTCAGGTCCCAGCGTCTCCGCCCAGCACACCTCCCAGAGGTTGTCCAGGGCACAGCCCCAGAGGACACGTGACCATGCCCAGCCCCTCCCCACCCTGGAGAGCCTGTCCCTGCTCCCCCAGCACAGCCCTGGTATGGGGAGGCCCCATGGAGATGGGTGTGCAGGGAGATTGGGTGTGCGGGTCCCCATTTTCCCCAGGACCCGACACTGTCCTGGAACTGAATGATCTGGGCTCGGCGACCCCGTGTGGCATGACCTGACTCCTCCTCTGTCAGATTCCTGCCCCTGTGGCCTCACTGCTGACGCCTGGTCCATCCCCTTGTCTCCTCACCTCCCTGCCCCTGACTCCCCACATCTGAGGACCCAGAGACCATGTTTCCCGCAGAGTCTCCTCCTGGGTCACACCCACATATCCCTCCTGCAGGATGGGCTCTTCCACCCCAGGTCCCTCCTGCACCTTTTGTCCCCCTCAGACTCATGCATATCTGTGCAGGGAGGAGGCCACTCCAGCACTGAGCCGAACGGTCTGTGCGTGTGGCTGTCCCTGCCAGTCCCAGGGCCCCGGGACCCCCGGGTGCGAGTTTGTTCCTCCCCCCAGGCCAGTGCATGAGTGGGTACACCTGGACACGGGGCAGCCCTGCCCGCTCTCCTCCCCCTCCCCAATTTCACCATCTCCCCCCTCTGTGGGGTGATGTAGGGGCAGGCCCTCGGGAGGCAGGAATTTTAGGAGAATATAGTAATATATAATAATTGCAACACTTTGGTGGGAATACTTTCAGAAATTTAATAAAAACAAGAAAATAAATCAGGGTTCCTGGTGGTGAAAATGTTGACATCTGACGAGTGACCTTAAATTCATGTTTAAAAAGGATAAAATAGGGCCTCCCTGGTGGTGCAGTGGTTGTGCGCTGGGTTGCAAATCTGCCCGCAGCCCTCTGCATGCAGGTTTGATCGCCAACTGCTCCCCGGCCACTGGAGGAGAGTCCCACATGGCACACAGACCTCTCCTGCCGCCCGCTGCTCCCCTCAGCAGTGTACTTCGTCAGTCTGCCTGTTCTGCTCCCCACTCTTGCTCTGGTGAGTTCTTTCACCCTCCTGCGCTTCTGAATGTACCCAGTGCTTTTATAAATAAATAAATAAATCTTTAAAAAAACAATAAAACAGATAAAATAAATTGATATATCTCCCCAGGCCCTGTGTAAATACTGTGACTCATTTTACAATTACACTGAAAATCCCTGAGTGTGGAGTTGGGGAAAAATCCCAGGTTCACGTCCACAGATAGACAGATGTCGGCGCAACCATCATGTTAGTGCCAGAGCCATGAAGGGGTCAAAGTGTCACTGACAAGTTACTGAATTTCCACCTAACTCATAACTGTCATCACATTTAGGAGAAAAGGCATAACATTCTGAATTGAACAATAAGTGTAATTCTTAATTCCCTCTGGAATGTCTTCATCACCATCCAATTCTATTGATTGCTGTGATTTTATTCAGCGCCCAGAACACACTGAGTGTGCTGATGCTCATCCCAGGTGTGCAGCAGAAATTGTCACGTCTCCCGTAAGTCACAATCTCCTAATATGCTCAATGTATTAAAAGTCAATGTGTTTGACCATCGTAAATTACAAGAGAAGATGTTTTCTCTCCCTGAGCCTCACCCAGGTTGACGGGGCAGTGGGACATGACAATTTGGGCCCCGTCAGCATAAGTTGTCATGATTTACAAAGTGAATAGTTTAACTACGGGGCATTCTCCAGTGTAAAATGAAGCTTGAATCTGAGAACTCTCAAGTCTGAGTGGATTCTCCCCTGCAAGAGCCTGGGGGCAGATACCTGCAGTCTGGGGATGTTCCTGCTGCCTTGTCGAGTCTCTGTCCTGAGGTTGTCCCCATGGCAGGACAGAGGGCGTCCCGGCCTCTCACTCCATGGTCGGGGCTCGTGGGTACCCTCTGAGCACTCACAGGATGTTCTACCCCGTCCTGAGCTGCCTCATGGACAGAGCAGGGCCTTAGGGCTGGGCTATTTGAGCTGTGGAGCTGGTGTCCGCGTGTTAGACACTGTCCAGATTAAGCCTTCAGGGACCTTCCTCCCAAGGGAAAGTGTGTGTTTACTTGACTGTGTTAATTGGAGCGTCCTGCAGGGTGTCTCAGCGAGTAATTATCACACTCGGTGTGTAGAAGTGATTTTGTGTCTGTCTCACACCTCTATGGATGTGAATAGACAAATCCTCAAGTCCAGGTTCCATTCCCCACCTGTTGGGTCCACCGTTTTGGGTACCATCAGTTATAACAGTGGCCTGAGTCCCTGTTTAGACAGCTGGACAGTCACCCGTCACCCCCCATGTGCCCTTCACGGAGAGGCCCTGGGCATGGGCGTGAGGGGGTTGCAGATAGGCCTGATGCGGGAGGGAAGGGACATGGAAGGAGGCAGGAGGGAGCCAAGGGAGGGGAGTGGGGCAGAAAGACAATGGACATCCAGCAGTAGTGAGTGACCATGGGGGTCACCAGCCCTTCGGTAAGAGAAACTTTACTCATCTCTGAAGCTGTGTCTCCTGCAGTTCTTTTCCACCCCAGCAGCTGTCATTGCACTTACATTAGAACTGATATTAGGTTTGAATGATTTTACTTTTAACCTTAACAAAATGGTGTAGAATATTAGGGTTTCTGCTCATGGTGTCATATCCTTAGGTTTGCTGCATGACGATGGTGACGTCATACTTAGAAACAGGCATTTGTCTGCTTGAGTTTACTCTTCTGCAGGGGGTGGGGCAGGACCTGCTTCTCTCTGCTGTGTGTGTCTGTCTGCTTCTCCCAGCACCATCTCCCCACTTTCCCTGCTCCAGTGCCTGCTCTGGCTCCTCTGTTGTAGAGTCACTGTCCATCCTGATGAGGGTGGGTTCCTGGGCCTCATTATATTCCAGTGGCTGGCCTGTCTGTTTTTGTACCAGTGACATGTTGCTTTCACTATCAGAGCTTTATTGTATGGACTGGCGCCTGGAGTGAGCTGCCTCCATTCATCCTCTTTTTGTCAGTGTTGTTTTAGGTGTTCGAGTTCTTTTACATTTCAGTATTTTTTTTTTATATCCTTGGAGAATGCCACTGAAGTTCTTATTGGGATTATGTTGACTCTGTAAATTACTTTGGGTCAGATGGGCATTTGGTTATGTTGATTCTTCCAAGCCAAGGGCAGGGAATATCTTTCCATTTCTTTGTCTTTTTTATTTATTTTAACAATGTCTTTTCTTTTATCTTCACCACCTTTGTTAATTTACTCCATGGTAGTTAGTCTCATGATTATAAGTGGGATTGTTTTCTTCACTTCTAGTTCATTTTGTGCATATAGAAGGCAATTGATTTTCGTGTGTTGATTGTGTCAGGTTCCAACTACACTGATGTGGCTCATTGACTTAATTTGCTATTTTCAGTGGATTCTTCAGTGTTCTTAGTGTATATTATGTTGTACAACTGTTTAAAATGTGCTTAAATGTTTAAATTCATAGAATATTGAGGCAGTTAATATTTTATTAATTAATTTTTTTTTATTTTATACACAAGTGGCAAAATATAGGCTATGAATAGTGTCAGCATATGTTTATAATACCCTGATTCAGGTTCTTAATTCAATACATGTATTGAATCCTCCTCCTATCGCATAACTTTATTGTCATTATACCCCATAAATTTTATTGACCAGTAAACTTTGACAGTATAAAGAATTAATTTTAACAAATTTATCATCAGATAAATAAAAATGCCAATGATATAAAAAAAAACAGTAGCAAGTTGTCAACCCAGATGTTTATATATCAAGATGATATCATCTTTTAACCATTGCTGGCTGCCTCCAAATTTTCCATGTGCCCTGCGGGACTTGCCTGGCTGAAGGCAAGGTCAGCCTGATGCCCTCAGAGGGTGACCTGTGTGAGAAACACTTAAAGGGCCTGATGTCCAGGTGGGACTACATTTTATATTGAAATATTTTGGTGTGAAATTTTCAAACCTTGGACATAACGACAGGAAACCAAAGGTGGATGCAGTCAGCAGAGAGGAGCTGAGGCCAGACAGCAAGTGCACTAGGGGCTTTTCACTTCCCCAATTTAAACCTCTAATTCTTTGTCTTTTTTTAAAAAACATTTATTTATTTATTTATTTATACAAGCACTGGGTACAGTCAGAAGTGCGGGTGGGGGAGAAAAGTCACCAGAGCCAGAGCGGGGAGAAGAGCAGGCAAAGTACACTGCTGAGTGGAGCAGCAGGCGGCAGGAGAGGTCTGCGTGCCATGTGGGACCCTCGCCCGGCGGCTGGGGAGCAGCCGGGGATTGAACCGGCTTGGCAACCCAGTGCTCAACTGCTGCGCCACTGGGGAGGCCTAAATTCTTTATGTCTTTACATCTACACTAAATTATAATATCATTCATGATATGTAAATCTGACGAGTTTTCTTGCTTGAAGAACTCCACATGGAAACACAAACACTCTTGGTGAGATCCCTGTAATACGGTGCCCAGAAGGACACTGTCCTCAAATTCCCAGGTGTTCTAGGTAATTAAATAAATGTGGATAATCACACATGTGAAGTGTGGTGTGATGTTGTGTTGTTCCTCAACTGTTCCTGGAAATATTAGAATATTGTGCAGTCCACGAGCTATTACTTTGATTTTATTTATTTTTTTTTAATTTTTTTTAATAGAGGCATGTTTTATTTATTTATTTGTTTGTTTGTTTGTTTTGTTTATACATGCACTGGGTACAGTCAGAAGCGCGGGAGGGTGAGAGAATTCACCAGAGCCAGAGCGGGGAGCAGAGCAGGCAGAAGGACCGAAGTACACTGCTGAGGGGAGCAGCGGGCGGCAGGAGAGGTCTGCGTGCCATGTGGGACCCTCCTCCGGTGGCTGAGGAGCAGCCGGGGATCAAACCGGCGCCGCAGAGGCTGCGGGCAGCCTCGCAACCCAGCGCTCAACCGCTGCGCCACCGGGGAGGCCCTATTACTTTGATTTTAACATTATAGTTTGCTAAGTTCCTTTATTGTTTCTTTTAAAAAAAATATTTATTTATTTATTTATACAAGAGCTGGGGTACAGGACAGAGGTGTGGGGGGTGAAAAGAGGGGGGGTGTGAATCAGATTGACTGCAATCCACTACTGAGGGGAGAAGCGGGTGAGGCAGGAGAGGTCTGCTGTGCCATGTGGGTGGCTCCCTGGCTGGCTGGGAACTGCACCCGTGCTGCAGAGGCTGTGGACAGCTTTACAGCATTGTACTGTACCCACTGTACCACCAGGGACTCCCCCTTACTGTTTCTTAAAGAAACCTACCCACTATATATTGTCAGTTTTTAGTGATTATACTGCACCTGAAAATAAAAGCTTTCAAGTCCCTGTCTTATTTCAGTGTCCACTGTGTTTGGCAAGTTTATGGTAAATGCCAGAGGCACCCACACCAGAGACTCCGGGAGGGTGTACACCACGTCAAGTGTGGTCCTTATCAACAGAAGGTCATGACCACTCGATTCACTATGGATCTTTTGGCCTTATTTATTCTTTGAAGTCCTCACTCAACAAATAAAGGGGCCTCTATCCTACCCGTGTCCCCTGATCCCACACGTGACCCTGGTGGTCAGTGACATTAGAGGGGAAGCTGCCTTAGAGACTGGAGATGCTGCCCCAGTGAGAAAACCTCTGCTGACGACTGAGATGAAGCCCAACCATCGCCCTGATCAGCCAGGAGCACATAAATGGGGAACAGCAAAGAGAGGCTAGAAATTCAAACACCCGTACACACAGAATATCAAAAAACATCTAAGTGATAACAAGAGAAACAATTAAAGCTATAGGGGTATATGGAGTCATCTTAAATATAATTAAAAAATAAGAATATATTTTTAATTATGCAATGGAATTACATGAAACCATACAAATAGAAAGGGGAGAATGAAATGAAAATTAAAAATAAGTGTCTCATAATGGAGTCATGACTCATCTTCTCTACTACATTTTGGTGAGTCGCCCATTTTATCAGTCTCCCCACAGCCGACTTTATGGCTTGGTTCCTCAGACTGTATATGACGGGATTAAAGGTGGGGGGCACCATCGTGTAGAACATAGAAATGACCAGGTCAAACATGGATGGAGTCTCTGAGATTGGCTTCAGATAATCAAAGAGCCCAGTGGAGACAAACAGCACCACAACCAGTAGGTGGGGAAGGCAGGTGGAGTAGGCCTTGGTCTTACCTTCTGTGGATGGGATCTTCCTGACAGCGGAGAAGACGTGGATATAGGAAATGACAATGAAAAGACAACAGCAGATACCCCAGACCACACAAATGAGAATGGGGACAAGTTCGCTCATTAAATTTTCTGAGAAGGAAATAGCCAATAACTGGGTGACGTCACAGAAGAACTCATGGACCGTGTTGGACCCACAGTAGGTCAAGGAGAAGGTGCCAGCTATGAACATCACAGCATAGAAACCCCCACACAGCCAGGACACAGCTGTCAGCTGCACACACCTGTCCCTGCTCATGAGGACCTCATAGTGCAGGGGGTGGCAGATGGCAGAATAGAGGTCAAGGCTCATCACCGTGAGGAGGCTCATCTCTGCACCTGCTGAAATAACCAGCACGAAGACCTGGATGACACAGCCCGGGAAGGAGATGGAGCTGCTGTGTCTCAGAGAGTTGTCAATGGACTTGGGGACCGTGGCTGAGATGAGGCAGAGGTCCAAGAAGGACAGACTCCTCAGGAAGAAGTGCATGGGGGTGTAGAGGTGCCGGTCCAGGGTGGTGATGAGGACGATGAACCCGTTCCCCAGCAGGGTGCACAGGTAGACCAGGGAGAAGAGCAGTGGGTGCAAGAAGCCCATGGTCCCCTGGGTGGGGAACCCCAGGAGGACGAATTCTGTCACAGCCGTGAGATTGGTCACCCCTGGAGACATCATCTGTATGAAAGAGAAGAGCAAGAATTTTCAAATCTTCAAGTACTGAGCATAACATGAGTTATATGTATAGGATAATGATTATATCTATTTACCACATAATTACTCCTTCTAGGTGCTACAGAGTCTCATATCCTCCTATGTGTGTCCTGCTAAGTCAACCTTTATTTTCCCTCTCATGTGTCATTATTATGTTGTCCAAATTGTTTCTAAAATTTGGTAAAGACCAGAAATTTTTAACTCTCCCCTACAAACTTCAACAAATTAGAATCTCACATGTGTCAATAAACCCAAGTGAATGCCTCTCCCCACTACCTCAGGCCCGCGGCTCCCCCTCCTGCCAGGCCCAGCGTCTCTGCCCAGCACACCTCCCAGAGGTTGTCCGGGTCACAGCCCCAGAGGACACGTGGCCATGCCCAGCCCCTCCCCACCCTGGAGAGCCTGTCCCTGCTCCTCCAGCACAGCCCTCGTCTGGGGAGGCCCCACAGGGACGGGTGTGCAGGGAGGTGGGGTGTGTAGGTCCCTGTTTGCCTGCTCCCCAGGACCCAACACTGTCCTGGAACTGAATGATCTGGGCTCGGCGTCCCCGTGTGGCATGTCCTGATGCCTCTTCTGTCAGATTCCTGCCCCTGTGACCTCACTGCTGCCTCCTGGTCCATACCCTCGTCTGCTCATCTCCCTGCCCCTGACTCCCCACATCTGAGGACCCAGAGACGACGTTTCCCGCAGAGTCTGTCCCTGGGTCACACCCACACGTCCCTCCTGCAGGATGGGCTCGTCCACCCCGGGTCCCTCCCGGCCCCTCTGTCCCCCTCAGACTCATGCACGTCTGTGCAGGGAGGAGGCCTCTCTGGGGCTGAGCTGAACGGTCTGTGGGTGTGGCTGTCCCTGCTGGTCCCAGAGCCCTGGGTCCCCAGGGTGCGGGTTTGTTCCTCCCCCCAGGCCCGAGGGTCAGTGGGGACGCCTGGACACGGGGCAGCCCTGCCCTCTCTTCTCCCCCCATCTTCATCCTCTCCCCACTCTGTGGGGTGACAGATGGGCAGGACCTGGGTAAGCAGGATTTTTAAAGAGAATGTGGGAAATAAACTTGTAGGTGTACATTAGTTTGAACATTTAAAAGTGCTTTAATAAAAATAAAATTATCAATAAGGGCACAAAGTAGTCTAGATGTCAAATTTTTTCATTGATTTAAATATCTATAATAATAAGATAAATTTTGACATACAATTTTGTTAAAATACTGTCACCTCTTCATTTTGGAATATCGCTAACAATCTGTGAGTGTCGGAGTTTTGGAAAAATTCCAAGTTCATGTCCATGAATAGACAAGCCTGCCATGCTCACATTAGTGTCAGAGCCATGAATCCATCAACAGTTGTTGCTTAAAATGTTTTTGAATTTCTGCTTGACACCTATGTGTTGTAAATTTAGGGAAAAAAGGCATAATGCTATGAATTTTAACAATAAGTATTTTAAATTTCACCTTATATTTATATTTTTTCATCTTATATTTCTTTATAATTATAATTCCATTAGTTGTAGTGATTTTTTTTAATACTTGATATTCTCTCACTGTGCTGAATGCTAAAATCAGTTATTAAGCAATATTGTCATCGGCCACAATTCAAAACATTCTCTATGAAAAAATGAATTAAATGTCACAGACTTTGGAAGAGTTAATGAAAAAGTTAAAAAATGTTGTGGTGTGAAACGGAACTATTTGCGAACCTTGAGACTGTGTAGTTCTTTTCTAAATGAATATTTTAACAGTGGTGCTTTCTGAGATGTGAAATGAAGATTGAAATCTGAAGTCTTTGAGTCTGAATGGATTCTCCTTGAAAACTGTTGAAGAGCTTAATACCTGCAGTCTTGGGGGGAAGTTCCCACTGCCATGTCAAGTCTCTGTCCTGAGGTTGTCCCCGTGGAGTGGACAGAGGGCGTCCCGGCCTCTCACTCCATGGTCGGGGCTCGTGGGGCGCCTCCGAGCACTCACAGCATGTTCCACCCCGTCTTGTGCCACCTCTTGGACCGAGCAGTGCCTCAGGGCTTGGCTATTTGAGCTCTGGAGCCGGTGTCTGCCTGTTGGACATTGTCCAGATTCCAGCCCTCAGGGACCTTCCTCCCGAGGGACAAGTGCATTTTTTATTGTTGTTGACGGTCTTAATTGGCATACTCCTGCAGCACATCCAGGTGATAATTAGTGCACTGAGGGTGCCAGAGGCAGTTCTGTTAGTCTTGACTCCTGTGGGGATTGAACTGTAGTTCCTCCTCCTCAGACTCCTTCAGCCTCCACTGACCTGCCGTGGGGACCAGGTGCTGGTCCCAATATTAAAGACAGTGTGGGTCCACATGGTGGGTGGGCCCAGCTCATTGTCCATGGGGTCCATGACCCATGATGACCTCCCCAGTCTCGAGGGCACAGAGCTTTGACATCAGCTTCTGGCATGTGGTCGCTGAGGAGAGGCCCTCCTTCCAGGCCTGCAATTCCCCCCTGTCCACCAGAGGTTGTCCCCCAGCTCCCTACCTGGGGCTGGGCCTGGCTCTCCTGGTTGCCCTGGGAGGCTCCTGCCTGAAGGGAGGGGGTCCCCTGCACACTCTGTCAGGCGGGTGCCCTCCGGTGAGAGGACACCCCCTTTGTTCCTACTCAGCAGAGGATATGACTGCGGGAATAGGGCCAGGAGATAACGCTGGGCTGGTGTCTGTATAGGGGATCAGGGAGAAGGTTGTGAGGTACCTGAGGGAGGAGCAACTGGGGCTGTTGCCCCCGGGTATCATAGGGTAATATGTGTTATCTGAATGTTCTGTTCATGACTTGAGGAAAAGTATAGTTAATCTCGGCTGCTAATCTCGGCTGTGAAAAGCTTCTCAGCATCCAGGAGCACATTCCCCACATTTAAGTCCCTCAGAAAACAGACTCGGAACACGTGGATGTGGGTGTCCAGCACACTCTGTGAGGGGAAAGTGACATGATGGAAAGTGACATGATGGAAACTGTGGGCTTAGTGCGAGGAGCGGACGCTTCATCACCGGCAGCTCTCAGAGGTTCCAGGAGGCAGCAGGACAGAGTCTGCCCAGCTTATTAGACGTTAACGCTGAATAATGACATGATCACGCTCTGGACTCCGTTGGCCCTTCAGGGTGATCCCATCCTGGGACGGGAACAAACACATCTGTGCGGGGGTCAGGACGTGACTGTGCAGCTCAGAGCAGGGTCTGGAGCCTGAATCCAACCTGCCAGCAACTCTGCAGGCACCAGCGTGTCCTCCTTAGAGACTGTCTGTGTCGGCCATGGCCCGTGTCTTAACTGGTGTGCTGCTCCCTGTTGTGGTGGGGACACACTTGTGTAATGGACACTCGTCCTTGCCAGGAGTGTGGGGTGCACGTGGCTTCTCCCCATGCAGGGCCTGTGCTCACAGATGTTTCTGAAGCCCAGAAGCGCTCTAGTGTGGGGGTGGCCACTTGTTCCTACATGCTCTTGTTCCCTTCTCCTTAGACTTGTGTCCCTGTAAACATTCTGGGGTCTGTGTCCACTAGGACATCACCCAATGTTTTCTGTCTGCTATTTTATGGTTTTGGGTCCTATCGTGATTTTAATCCACACAATATTGTTCAACAGCACTATTGGAGAGAGAACACAAGTTAAACTGCAGTGACTTGTCACTCTCCCCTGCAAGCAGGCACCAGTCAAGAGACTGGACACAACAGGAGGTGAGGGAGGGAGAGAAAGGGCCTCTCACCTCTTTTGGGAAAATGGCTTGGAGATTTCTTCAGACAACAAAATCGGAACAACCATAGGATGGAGCAACCTATGCTAGGTGTTTGTCCCAGATGCGCAGACACTACAAGGCAGACCACGTACACCCATGTTTACAGGCACACCGTCCACCGTTGCTCTTCATGACCCCAATCCAAGTGCCGTGCACAGAGGAAGGAATATATAATGTGGGTCCACACTCAATGGAATGGTATACAGCTATTAAAAACATGAACTCATGTATATGGGTCAACACAGATGGACCTTGTGGTGATTTTATAAAGTGAAATAACAGACAGGAAGAGACAGAGAGTGCATAGTCTCACTCATCTGGGAATAGAAAATACAGAAATCCTATAGTACAAAATGCGGCAAAAGCAAATCTTGGACTAGGGAAAACATGTAGTTACCAGAGGTAACAGGGGATAGAGGGTGGGCATGGAAGTAGATGAGATAATAATGGGTGTTTTGTGGAGTGCAGGGGCCCTGTGAATACAGAGTGGGAAACTAACCCCAAAATGAATGTCACCAAAACCCATGAATAAAGTGTTTATTTGATGGTGGCAATTTATAACTTCACATGACTTCATATTATGTCACTCATAAAATTAAATCCCCATCTCAAAAGACAGAAGTTTTGCCCAAGTGAAGAACTCTAAATATTAAAAAAAAAAAAACAGAGGAGACTGAAATAAGGATCCCAAGGGGATAGATCTTTGCTCAAATACATTCATTGAAATGAATGTTTATTTGAGTGATTTTCTTACACATGTTTGTGCTAGAAATCTGAAATCTGAATGGACTTGGTGGGGTGGTTCCCATATATATTTTTAAGAGAAATGTTTTCTGGACTGAGTATGTTATGATCAGTCAGGAGAGTGTGGAGACACAGTGTCCTGCTCCCTGAAAATACTCTTGAGGGAAGAATATCAACCCAGCTCATGGTCTCAGTAGATGAAAGACAATAATGAAAAGCTGAGTATTTAGGGTACAAATGATGTACAAGAATAAATATTTACAAATAGTGTCATGCTGAACTTTACATAATGTTCTTTTCAGGGTATAATAAATAGCTATTTCCAAAGTAGAAGAAAAGGGAAGTGAATGTCATCTACCAGAGTCAACAAGAAGTCCTGGCATAAGACTCAAAATACAATTTCAAGGGCCTCCCCGGTGGCGCAGCGGTTGAGCGCTGGGTTTCAAAGCTGCCCGCAGCCTCTGCAGCACCAGTTCAATCCCCTGCTGCTCCCCTGCCACTGGAGGAGGGTCACATATGGCGCACAGACCTCTCCTGCTGCCCGCTGCTCCTCTCAGCAGTGTACTTCGGTCTTTCTGCCTGCTCTGCCCCCCATCTGGCTCTGGTGAATTCTCTCACCCTCGTGCGCTTCTGACTGTACCGAGTGCTTATATAAATAAAACAAACAAATAAAATAAATAAATAAATAAAGCATGCCTCTATATTAAAAAAATACAATTTCAAAAATCTAGGGAACCCAAAAATAAACCCTTTATTTGATGTGTATAACAAATTATGTGTATAAAAAAACAGATATTTGAAAAGTAAAAATGTAGTTCCTCAATAAATATCATACACTTTTTACTTTTATTGTAGTACTTAAACAGTGTAGTCCTGTTACAATCGAATCAGGCGTCATAGAAATTAATATTCACATCAGTTGTAGGGTTTAGCATAGAATCCAATTCCCCAAGGAAGCTTCCATCCTTCCATTTCTGGCAAAGTCAACTGTGGATTCAATTTGTCTTTTGAACAGAAACATGAATGTCTCTTAGAGGAAGACACCCCATTATAATTGTAAGGGGTGGGGTACCCCACTCAGCTGTCTCCCCTCCCCTACACAGGATGGGGCCCTCAGTAGAGACACACACAGGCTGAGGGAACCGAGTGCCCCAGGACTGGGGTCCAGTGACAGTGTGCTCCCGAGGACAAACCCCATTTACCACTGCTTGGTTTCATGTAAATGTTGGTGATGTGTGAGTTCTAGAGCATTCTTTCAATGCCATTCTTTCTATGTTTTCAAAAATAAGTGGGAATTCAGTTTATGAACATCACATAATTGGAGGTTTGACAAATGATAACAGTAATTAGGAAACCACAGCTTATGGAAGAATATGAGAATATAAATTTCTGGAAAAGGAAAAATCCTAATACAATGAATCTGTACTTTATAAATGATAACATGTAGAGTTAAAGGGCCTGAATAAAAAAAAACTGAATAAATGAGGGGCTGTAATTTTAGATTGTGAAATCTCACATCTTATATTATTGGCCCTTCAGCAGTCTCCCCACAGCTGACTTCATGGCTTGGTTCCTCAGACTGTACATGACGGGGTTAAAGGTGGGGGGCACCATCGTGCAGAACATAGAAATGACCAGGTCATACATGGATGGAATCTCTGAGGTCAGCTTCAGATAAGCAAAGCATGCAGCGGAGAGAAACAACACCACAACCAGCAGGTGGGGAAGGCAGGTGGAGAAGGCCTTGGTCTTCCCTTTTGTGGACGGGATCTTCCTGATACCAGAGAAGATGTGGACATAGGAAATGATGATGAAAGTAAAATAATCCACATCCAATGTCACACTAATGAGAATGGGGACAAGTCTGCTCATTAGATTTTCTGAGCAGGAAATAGCCAATAACTAGGGGATGTCACAAAAGAACTGGGGGACCACAGTGGACCCACAGTAGGACAACAAAAAGGTTCAAGCTGTGTGTATCACAGAGATGACACCCCCACCCAGCCAGGACACAGCTGTCAGCTGCACACACCTCTCTCTGCTCATGATGACATCATAGTGCAGGGGGTGGCAGATGGCAGCATAGCGGTCATAGCTCATCAACACAAGAATGTGAAACTCTGCAGTATCTCAAAGAATCAGTACAAAGACCTGGAGGACACAGCCTGGGAAGGAGATGGAGCTGCTGTGCCTCAGGGCGTACAGGTAGACCAGGGAGAAGAGCAGCGGGTTCAGGAAACTCATGGTCCCCAGGAGGATGAATTCTGTCATGGCCATGAGATTGGTCAACCCTGGAGCCGTCATCTGTATTGAGAAAGGTGAAGGGAAGAAAATGTCAAAATCTTCCAAGATGGAAGAGATGGGTTATATATTGGAAATAATTCATTCTATTTTCTACATAATTACTCTTTCTACCTCCTATTGAGTCAAAAATCGTCATCTGCATAGACTTCATTATTCAGCCCATATATTTCCACGCATGTGAATGTGCCATTATGACATTTTCTGAATAAGTCCTGAAAATTAGTCAAAACTGAAAAATTTCAACTCTCCCCTACAAAATTTGAAAAACTGAAAATCTCATATCTGTCAACAAACTCCACTGACAATCAGCTGATAATGCCAGCCACGGGGCTCCCCCCACCTGCCCAGGCCCCAGCGTCTCCGCCCAGCACACTTCCCAGAGGTTGTCCAGGGCACAGTCCCAGAGGACACGTGACCATGCCCAGCCCCTCCCCACCCTGGAGAGCCTGCCCCTGGTCCTCCAGCACAGCCCTGGTCTGGGGAGGCCCTACAGGGATGGGTGTGAAGGGAGATGGGGGTTGCAGGTCCCCGTTTTCCTGCTCCCCAAGACCTGACACTGTCCTGGAACTGAATGATCTGGGCTCTGCGTACCTGTGTTGTGTGTCCTGATGCCTCATCTGTCAGATTCCTGCCCCCATGGACTCACTGCTGCCTCCTGGTCCGTCTCCTCATCCCCTCATCTCCCTGCCCCTGACTCCCCACATCTGAGGACCCAGAGACCACGTTTCCCGCAGAGTCTCCTTCTGGGTCACACCCACACGTCCCTCCTGCAGGATGGTCTTGTCCACCCGGGTCCCTCTGGGCCCCTCTGTCCCCCTCAAACTCATGCACATCTGTGCAGGGAGGAGGCCGCTCCGGCGCTGAGCCGGACAGTCTGTGCGCGTGGCTGTCCCTGCCGGTCCCAGGGCCCTTGGTCCCCTTGGTTCAGGTTGGTTCCTCCCCCCAGGCCCATTCGTGAGTGGGGACGCCTGGACACGAGGCAGCCCTGCCCACTCTCCTCCCCCTCCCTAGTGTCACCCTCTCCCCTCTCTGTCGGTTGATTGAGGGGCAGGCCTTGGGGAGGCAGGGTCACATAGTAACATAAAATAATTATAATGCATTGGTGGAATCTTCCTAATAATTTAATAACAGCAGGAAAATATATCTGAATATGAGGTGGTCCAAGATGTAGACACCTTGTGACTGATATGAAACATCTCTGTCATGATGACAAAAGCTCTGACATATTCTCTTCCTGTGCCATATCAGTCATGACCCCTGAGTGGTGGAGTTGGAAAAAACCCCAAGTTCATGTCTGTGAAGAGACAGGAGTCCACACCCGTCTTCTCTCTAGGGCCAGAGCCTGAAACGGGGAACAATGTTGCATAGACGTGACATAATTTATATTTGACTCTTAGGTCTGTCATGATGTGTAGGCAAAAGGCATAGCATTCTGATTTTTAACAATAGTATCATATTTAATTTCCCCCCGAATTTGTTCATCACAATGTATTTCCATTAGCTGTTGTCTTTTATACAGTGTCCACAACAACTCAGGGTGCTGAATGCTCAAATGACAGTTATGGAGCATTAATTGCCACGTACATCAAAACCTTCTAATATATAAAGGAATGACAAGTCAATCTTTTGAACACTTTAAACTCAAGGAGACTATATTTCCACTGGTTGAGTCTCATCCAGCATGATAAGGCAGTGGGGCACTGAGAAACTTGTGCACCTTCAGAATTTATTAGTATTCATGATTTATGAAATGAGCATTTTAATTACTGTGCTTTCTCACATCTAAAATGAAGCTTAAAATCTAAAAACATTCAAGTCTGAATGATTTTAGCATTCAGCACAGTGAGTGAATATCAATTATTAAATAAAATAAAATCACAACTAATGGAATTACAATGATAAATAAATATAAGATGAAAAAATAGAAATATAAGACAAAATTTAAAATATTTATTGTTAAAATTCAGAGCATTATGACTTTTTCCCCAAAATTTACAACACATAGGTGTCAAGCAGAAATTCAAAAACATTTTAAGCAACAACTGTTGATGGTTTCAAGGCTCTGTCACTAATGTGAGCCTGGCAGGCTTGTCTATTCATGGACATGAACTTGGAATTTTTCCAAAACTCTGTCACTCACAGATTGTTAGCGATATTGTAAAATGAAGAAGTGACAGTATTTTAACAGAATTATATCTCAAAATTTATCTTATTATTATAAATATTTAAATCAATGGAAAGATTTGTCATCTAGACTACTTTGTGCCCTTATTGATAATATTATTTTTATTAAAGTACTTTTAAATGTTCAAACTAATGTATACCTACAAGTTTATTTCCCACATTCTCCTTAAAAAGCCTGCCTCCCCAGGGACTGCCCCTGCGTCACCCCACAGAGGGGGGGAGAGGGTGAGATTGGGGAGGGGAAAAGCGGGCAGGGCTGCCCCGTGTCCAGATGTCCCCACTGACGCACTGGCCTGGGGTGGGTAACAAACCTGCACCAGGTGGGAACCCGGGGCCCTGGGACAGAAGGGACAGCCACACGCACAGACCATTGGCTCAGCTCCGGGGCGGCCTCCTCCCTGCACAGATGTGCCTGAGTCTGACGGGGAAAGAGGGGCCGGGAGGGACCCGGTGTGGATGAGCCCATCCTGCAGGAGGGATGTGTTGGAGTGACCCAGGAGGAGACTCTGGGGTAAACATGGTCTCTGGGTCCTCAGATGTGGGGAGTCAGGCTCAGGGAGATGAGGAGAAGAGGGGATAGACCAGGAGGCAGCAGTGAGGCCACAGGGGCAAGAATCTGACAGAGGAGGCATCAGGACACGCAGCATGGGGATGCCGAGCCCAGATCATTCAGTTCCAGGAGAGTGTCAGGTCCTGGGGAGCAAGAAAATGGGAACGCACACACCCTACCTCCCTGCACACCCGTCCCTGTGGGGCCTCCCCAAAGCAGGGCTGTGCTGAAGCAGCAGGGATAGGCTCTTCAGGGTAGGGAGGGGCTGGGAATGGTCACGTGACCACTGGGGCTGTGCCCTGGACAACCTCTGGAAAGTGTTTTGGGCAGAGACGCTGGGGCCTGGCAGGAGGGGGAGCCACAGGCCTGGGGCAGTGGGAAGGGGTATTCACGTGGGTTTATTGACACATGCGAGATTCTAATTTGTTCAAGTTTGTAGAGGAGAGTTGAAATTGTCTGGTCCTTACCTAATTTCAAAAACAATTTGGACAACATAATAATGACACATAAGATGGAAATAAAATGTTGAATTAGCAGGACACGCAGAGGAGGATATGATACTCAGTAGCACCTGGAAGGAGTAATTACCTGGTAAGTAGATTAAATCATTATCCTAGACTTATAACTCACCTTATGCTCAATACCTGACGATTTGACAATTGTTGTTGTTCTCTTTCATAGAGATAATGGCTCCAGGGTTGACCAATCTCACAGTCGTGACAGAATTCGTTCTCCTGGGGTTTCCCACCTAGGGGGCCATGGGCTTCTTGCACCCGATGCTCTTCTCCCTGGTCTACCTGTGCGCCCTGCTGGGGAACGGGCTCATCATCCTCATCACCAACCTGGACCGGCAACTCCACACCCCCATGTACTTCTTCCTGAGGGGTCTTTCATTCTCATACCTCTGCCTCATCTCAGCCACGGTCCCCAAGTCCATTGCCAACTCTCTGAGGCACAGCAGCTCCATCTCCTTCCCGGGCTGTGTCCTCCAGATCTTCATGATGGTTTTTACAACAACCACAGAGCTTTACATACTCACAGCAATGAGCCTTGACCGCTATGCTGCCATCTGCCACCCCCTGCACTATGAGGTCATCATGAGCAGGGATAGGTGTGTGAAGCTGACAGCTGTGTCCTGGCTGGGTGGTGGTCTCCATGCTGTGATGAACACAGCTAGAACTTTCTCCTTGTCCTACTGTGGGTCCAACGTTGTCCACCAGTTCTTCCGTGACATCGCCAGTTAATGGCTATTTCCTGCTCAGGAAATTTGATGAATGAAATTGTCCCCATTCTCATCAGTGTGGTCTAGGGTATGTGCTGTTTTATTTTCATCATCATTTCCTATGTCCACATCTTCTCTGCTGTCAGGAAGATCCCATCCACAGAAGGGAAGGCCAAAGTCTACTCCACCTGCCTTCCCCACCTGCTGGTTGTGGTGTTGTTTCTCTTCACTGCATGCTTGCTTATCTGAAGCTCACCTCAGGAACCCTGTACATGTCTGACTTGCTCATTTCTATGTTCTACACAGTGGTGCCCCCCACATTTAATCCTACCATATACAGTCTGAGGAACCAAGCCTTGAAGATGGTTGTAGGGAGACTGATAAATGGCTAATACTAATATGTGATATTTCATAATGTAAAATTATAACTCCTCATTAATTCAGCTTTTCCCCTCTAACTCTTACATGTCATCATTTATAAAGCATAGGCTTCTTGTATTAGAATTGTTCCTTTTCCAGAAATTTATATTCTCATATTCTTCCATAAACTCCTGTTTCCTAATACACTACAATCCTTTCCCCAACCCCTTGTTACATGGTATGCATAGACTGAAACCAGCTCATGGTTAAAAACATGTATTTGGTGTAGAAAGAATGTTCTAGAACTCAGGCATCACCAACTTTACAAAAATGAAGCAGTGGTAAAAGGGGTAGTCCTTGAGAGCGCATGGTCACGAGATACCAGTCCTGGGCAATCGGTTCCCACAGCCAATGTGTGTCTCCACTGAGAGGCCCATCTTTGTGGAGTGGAGGGGAGACAGAGAGTGGGGCCCCCATCCCTCACAATTTCTCTTTTTTTTTAAATGCTGATGAATTTATCCTCTTGTTTGTTTGTTTGTTTCATTAAGATTTATTTATTTATTTATTTGTTTGTTTGTTTATTTATTTTACAAATATTGTGTACAGTCAGAAGCACAGGAGGGTGAGAGGATTCACCAGAGCCAGAGCGGGGAACAGAACAGGCAGACCGACGAAGGACACTGCTGAGGGGAGCAGAGGGCGGCAAGAGAGGTCTGAGTGCCATGTGGGCCCCTCGCCAGTGGCAGGGGATCGATCCGGTGCTGCAGAGGCTGCAGGTAGCTTCGGGGCCCAGCGCTCAACCACTGTGCCACCAGTGGAGGTCCCCTCACAATTTCTTTTTTTTTTAATTTTTTTAAAGATTTATTTATTTATTTATACAAGCACTGGGTACAGTCAGAAGAGCTGGAGGGTGAGAGAATTCACCAGAGCTAAAGCGGGGAGCAGAGCAGGCGGAAGGACCGAAGTACACTGCTGAGGGGAGCAGCGGGCAGCAGGAGAGGTCTGCGCACCATGTGGGACCCTCACCGGTGGCCGGGGATCGAACCAGCGCTGCAGATGCTGCGGGCAGCTTCGCAACCCAGCGCTCAACCACTGTGACACCAGGGAGGCCCTCCCCTCACAATTTCTAACAGAGTATTTTCCTCTAGGAGAAGATCATGTTTCTGCTCCAAGTTCATGTTTCTGCTCTCTCTGACTCTGCCAGAGATGGAAGGATGGAGGTTCCTTGGTTAGTCGGAATCTATGAAAGAATTCTGGAATTGATGGGAACATTAATTTGTATGAGCCCTGTTTTGATATTAATGTAACTAACACTCCCTTGATGTGGAATTTTCAAAAGTAAAGTTATTGGAATTATTGTTGAAGAACTACATTTCTACTTAAAAATTTATAATTTTAATTGTTGTATTTATTGTAAATAAATAAATAAATATATAAATACAGAGAAATATACTAATGAGAAGCATCTTTACCTTGTGAATGATGAATGTAGACTTAGTGGAAACTGAATAAATGTGGGTGAATAATTGATGATGCCTTATTTGTTGGAGATTTGGCCTTTTATCATTTTCCCCACAGCTGTCTTCAAGGCTTTGTTCCTCAGACTCTATATGACGGGATTAAAGGTGGGATTAACCGTGTAGAACATAGAAATGACCAGATAAGACATGGACGGGGTCCCTGAGGTCGGCTTCAGATAAACAAACCATCCAGTGGAGAGAAAGAGCACCACAACCAGCAGGTGGGGAAGGCAGGTGGAGTAGACTTTGTCCTTCCCTTCTGTGGATGGGATCTTCCTGACAGCAGAGAAGATGTGGACATGGGAAATGACAATAAAAATGAAACAACTGATACTCCAGACCACACTGATGACAATGGGGACAAGTTTCTTCATTAGATTTCCTGAGCAGGAAATAGCCAATAACTGGGGGATGGAACAGAATAACTGGTGGACCACATTTGACTCACAGTAGGACAGGAGAAGGTTCCAGCTGTGTTCATCACAGAGATGATGCCCCCAGCCAACCAGGACACAGCTGTCAGCTGCACACACCTGTCCCTGCTCATGATGACCTCATAGTGCATGGGGTGGCAGATGGCAGCATAGCGGTCAAGGCTCATCACCATGAGCAGGTGAAGCTCTGTAGCTCCTAAAATAACCATCATGAAGACCTGGAGGACACAGCCCGGGAAGGAGATGGAGCTGCTGTGCCTCAGAGAGTTGACAATGGATTTGGGGACCGTGGCTGAGAGGAGGCAGAGGTCCGTGACGGACAGACTCCTCAGGGAAAAGTGCATGGGGGTGTGGAGGTGCCAGTCCAGGGTGGTGATGAGGACGATGAGCCCGTTTCCCAGCAGGGCGCACAGGTAGACCAGGGAGAAGAGCATCGGGTGCAAGAAGCCCATGGTCCCCTGGGTGGGTAACCCCAGGAGGACAAATTCTGTCATGGCTGTTAGTTTGGTCACTCCTGGAGCCACCATCTGCATAAAAATATTTTGCAGAATAAAACATGACACCTGCAAGGACAGTCACAGGCGTGCCACAGAGGTTACTCTCAGGGTGTGAAGTGGAGCAGCTCTGTGTCTCTCGCTCTCTGTTGAGCCTTTTGTGTTCAGCTCCAGAAATGTGCCTTTATCACACAGGATCTGGGATCGAGAAATGAGGAACATTTCACCTGATCTTAGGATTCAGCTCCGGTTGAATCTCATATTCGACCGACAGCCCCTCCCTCTCGCCCCAGCTCTGCTGCTCCCCCTCCAGGTGCAGGTTTGTTCAGGCCCATATGTGAGTGGGGATGTATGGAAATGGGGCAGCCCCGCCCACTTCCCTCCTCCCCACAATCTCATCCTCTCCTCCCTCTGTGGGAGTGACCGAGGGGCAGGTCCTGGTGACTGTAAGATTTTTAGGAGAATGTAGTAGTATATAATTACTGTAAGATATAAGAGAAACAATTCCCGCTAATTTAATGAAAACAAGAAAAAAATGAAATCAAAAAATGTTGTAGCCTAGGGAAAAAGCTTTTTCAGTGGTCTGGAATCCATATTTATATTGACAAAATTACATTTTACATAGCTCTGCAGTTGTGTGGAATTAAAATAAAAACAAGATCACATCCATAATAGATTTCCACAGGTGTCTCTACTTCAGTGTGAAGGAACTAGCAATATCAACATGATAGATCAGAGAAGCCTGCTAACCTCCCCAACCACAAAGTTGGCACTCTCTGGCCAACAGAAAGTAGGAAAAAAGAAAGAATGGAAATAAAACAAGAACAAACTACAGATCAAGGGAGACAAGAAATATTTCAGGCACTGCACCTCATGAATGGGAACTGTGGAGAACCGTGCAGGAATTGCCAGGAAGTGAGCGAACAGCTCCAGGCACCATTAGAGGAAGACAAGGACTCCTCGAGAGACCTGCAAATAGCCCCAGGCCAGCTGGTAAGCTTGTGCAGAAAAACGACGCACGCTGGAAAAGCACACGTGTATTTGGCCTCCCCTGTCGGCGCAGATGGTTGAGCGCAGCACTGTGGAGCTGAACTCAGCCTCTGCAGCGCGGGTTCCATCCCGGCCACCTGGCGAGGGTCCCACATGGCACGCAGACCTCTCCTGTTGCGCCCACTACTCCCCTCAGCAGTGTATTTTGTCATTCTGCCTGTTCTGCTCCCCACTCTGTCTCTGGTGAATCCTCACACCCTCCCATGCATCTGGCCTGTCCCCGGTTCTTGTATAAATAAATAAATGTAAAAAAATATATACATGTATCACAACTGCCCAGGTCCCCACACCCACAACCTAGGTTTGTAAGGAGATGCAACGGAGCTGTCACTGAAGTGAATGTCCCTTACTGAGTAATCAGAAATCAAGCGCCCAGACACGGGAGTGGGGTGCAAAAGGCAGGAAATTTGATGAGCGAACTTGTTTCCATTCTCATTAGTGTGGTGTTGAGTATCTGCTCTTTCATTTTCATCGTCATTTCCTACGTCCACAACTTCTCTGCTGTCAGGAAGATCCCATCCACAGAAGGGAAGGCCAAGGCCTACTCCTCCTGCCTTGCCCAACTGCTGGTTGTGGTGTTGTTTGTCTCCACTGGAAGCTTTGCTTATCTGAAGCCGACCTCAGGGACCCCGTCCATGTCTGACCTGGTCATATCTATGTTCTACACGGTGGTGCCCCCCACCTTTAATCCCGTTGTGAAGTCGGCTGTTGGGAGACAGCCGTTGGGAGACTGATGAAGGGGAGACACACCTAAATGTAATAGGGAAGATGACTTCATGACTCCATTATGAGAGACATGTTTTAAAATTTCACATAATACTGGCCTTTTTGTTTTTCTAAGTTCATATAATTTCATTGTAAAATTTAAAAATATATGTTCATTTTTAAATTATATTTATGGTGACTTCATACAGTCTGCTGCTCATATACTCTATTAGCATTGATTGTTCCTCTTTTTAACACTTAGGCACACTGTGATATTCCGTCTATACTGGAGGGGACTTCCAGACACTCTTTGCTGGTCTCCATTTCTGTGCTCCAGGCAAGAGAGGCGATGGTTGGGTTTCATCTAGGGGTCAGCAGAAGTTCTCTCACTGGGCAGCATGTCCAGTCTCTAAGGTGGCTTCCCCTTTCATGTCACTGAAATTCTCGGTCAGGTGGTCAGGGAACTCGGGGAGGACAAAGGCTCCTTTACTTCGTGAGTGGGGCCTTCACAGCATAAATAAGGCCTTTGGTCCAAGTTGGGATCTGAGTAGTCATGACCTTCTGTGGACAAAGACCCACACATGTGATGTAGTGGAGACACTCCTGGAAGCTCTGGTGTGGGTGGGTGCTGCCAGACATATACCATAAACACACTCAGTGCACGGTGGACACCAGAAATAAGAAAGTTAAGATCATGTGCACTGTAATTACTAAAAAAATTACAAAATGCATTGGGTAGGAATTTTTGAGAAGCAATAAGAGAACTTAGCAAGTTATGACGCTCTAAACAAATTAATAGCTAGTAGCCAACCTCATATTTAATATTTCCAGAAATGTGTTAGGGATGCCATCCATGACCTCACCCCACGCTTTACAGGAGTGTTGTCCCCATTTATTTCATCACTCGAGTGGGCGGGAATGGCAGGAAAATGCCCTGGCCAGGCAGGTCATCAAGAGGAATCATACATAGAATGTCTGCATTTCTTATGAACACATTGAAATGAAAAAACTCATCAGATCGACATACAAGAAAATAATACTATCATTCAGTGTACACATAAAGAGAATAAAGAATTTGAAGGAGATTTCAATTTGGGAAGTGAAATGCCCCCCTGGCCTCAGGTCCTCTCTGCAGACTGCATCCACCTTTGCTGTCCAGTCTGTGACATCCTACATTTGAAAATTTCACACCAAAATATTTTATGATGAAAATATAGTTCCAACTGGATGTCAGACATTTAAGTCATTCTCACAGAGTTCACCTTTCGAGGCTGCTAGTCAGGCCTACCTTGCCTCCAGCCCAGGTGAGACCCATGTGGGCACAAAGTAAATATGGAGGCAGCCAGGGATGGTTAGAAAATGGCAACATGTCCATCTTTGTAAGTGTGGGATGACAACTTCATACTCTTCTTTTAAGTGATAGGCAATTTTACTTTTCTGCCAATAAATGACTTTCTTCATATTAATTCTTGGTACTGTTATACTTTACAGGTATAAAGTTTTGGGATACAATAAGAATCCAATATATGTATTGAATTAAGAACCTGAATCAGAGCATTATAAACTTTCACTGAGACTATTCATAGCCATCGTATAGCATAATTAAAATATGTAAGTGAATAAAACATTGAACACCTCAATTTTGTTGGAATTTAAACATTTAAAATTGTTGCACAACATGTTATTATACATGGAGAACTCTAGAGACTCCAAAAGAAACCCAAATTAAATTAAATAAACCACTTCTGTATACTTGGAAGTTTACAAAAGGAACACATGAAAACCGATTGCCTTCCTATATGCAAAATATGAAGAAGAGAAGGCAGTCCCTTATATAATCACACAATTCAGTACCTAGGAGTAAACCTAAAAGATGGAAAATTGTAAGACATTGTTATAACAAATAGGAAATGCCCCAAAATGGAAAGATAAACCCTCCTCATGAATTGAAGAATCAGCATTACAAGATATCCATAAGAAAAACAGCAAATTACACATTTAACGATAATCAAATGAATAATTCAATGGTATTCTTCCAAGATATGAAACCAATATTACTGAAATATATATGGAAGCACAAAAGACCCAGAATCCAAAACAATCCTGAAAAAATGAGGAAGAATGGAGGTAGCACACTTCCATACTTAAGTCTATACAATAAAGCTATAATACTTAAAGCAGCATGGCACTGGGACAAAAAGAGACACAGACCCCTGGAATATAACTGGGCCCAGGAACCCACCCTCATCAGGAGGGAAAGTGACTCTACGACAGAGGAGCCAGCGCAGGCACTGGAGCAGGAAAGTGGGGAGATGGTGCTGGGAGAAGCAGACAGACACATGCAGCAGAGTGAAGCAGGTCCAGTCCCACCACCTACAGAAGAGTAAACTCAAGCAGATAAACACCAGTTTCCATGTGTGATGTCACCATCGTCCTGCAGCAAACCTAAGGATATGACACCATGAGCAGAAATGAAACTGTAATATTCTACTCCATTTTGTTAAGGTTAAAAGTAAAATTATCCCAACAAAAGGACAATTCTAATGTAAGTGCAGCGACAAGTGCTGGGGTGGAAAATAACCGTAGGATACACAACTTCAGAGACAAGTAAAATTTATCTTCCCACAGGGCTGGTGACCCCCATTGTCACTCACTTCTGCTGGACGTCCATTGTCCTTCCGCCCCCTCCCACTCCCTGGGCTCCCTCCTGCCTCTTTCCATGTCTCTTCCCTCCCGCCTCAGGCCTTCCCACTTCCCCCTCAAGACCATCTCCCAGGAACTCTCCCTGAAGGGCACACAGGGGTTGACTGGCGAATGTCCAGCTGTCTAGACAGGGACTCAGGGCACTGTTATGACTGATGGTGCCCACCACGGTGGACACGAGAGGTGGGGAATGGAACATGGACATGAGCATTTGTCTATTCACTTCCATAGAGGCGTGAGCCAGACACAAATCTCATCTACACACCGAGTGTGATAATTACTCCCTGAGACGCACTGCAGGAAGCTCCAATTAACACAGTCAAGTAAACACACACTTTCTCTCGGGATGAAGGTCCCTGAGGGCTGGAATCTGGACAGGGTCCAACACATGGACGCCAGCTCCAGAGCTCAAATAGCTCAGACCTGTGGCCCTGCTATGTCCATGAGTCAGCGCAGGACGGGGTGCAACATCCTGTGAGTGCTCAGAGGCTCCCCACGAGCCCCGACCAGGGAGTGAGAGGCTGGGATGCCCTCTATCCTGCCATGGGGACAACCTCAGAAGAGAGACTCAAAGGGCAGCTGGATCTTTCCCCCGAGACTACAGGTATCTGCCCCCAGCTGTTTACAGAGGAGATTTATTCACAATGAAAGTTTTCTGATGTCAAGCTTAATTTTAGACTTGAGAATGTGCCATAGTTAAACTGTTAATATTGTCATTCATGGCAACTAAGTTCCTGAAGGTACCCAAGTCGCTCAATGTCTCACTGCCGTATCAGCCTGGGGTGAGACAAAATGAGAGAAAACATATTCTCATTTAATTTAATGTGGTCAAAGATATTGACTTTTAATACATTGCTCATATTAGAAGATTTTGATTGATGGGATGTGTGAAGATTAATGTTCATACCCAGGAGTTTAGCATCAGCACAATGAGTTTTGGATACTAAACTAAATCACAACAATTAATGGAATTAGACTGTAATGAAGAAATTCTAACAAAAATTTAAAAATACTTATTGTTAAATTCAGAATGTTAAGGATTTCTGTCTTAAACATGACAGATATGAGTCAAGTAGATACTCGGTAGCATTTACAGCAACATGTTGACCACTTAATGGCTCTGAAACAAACCTGAGACTGGCAGGGACTTGTGACTGTTTATGGACGTGAACTTGGGATTTTCCCCAAGTACATACTCAGGGATTGTTGGTAATATTGTAAAATAAAGTCACAATATTTGAACAGCACCTGGAGGAGATAGATGTCAAATGATATTTTATCATTTTAAATTTGTATATAAATCACTCAAGAGATGTCAACATTATTATCACTTTATGAATGACGACATGTAGATTCGGGGAAAAACTAATCATGGATTATAATTGTAGGTTGTGATATCTCACGTCTTGGAATATTGGCCCTTCATCAGTCTCCCCACAGCCGACTTCATGGCTTGGTTCCTCAGACTATAGATGACGGGATTAAAGGTGGGTGACATCACCATGTAGAACATAGAAATGACCAGGTCAGACATGGACGGTGTCCCTGAGGTCAGCTTCAGATAAGCAAAGAATCCAGAGGAGACAAACAGCACCACAGCCAGCAAGTGGGGAAGGCAGGTGGAGTAGACTTTGACCTTCCCTTCTGTGGATGGGATCTTCCTGACAGCAGAGAAGATGTGCACATAGGAAATGATGATGAAAATAAAATAACCCATATGCAATGTCACACTAATAAGAAGGGGGACAAGTTCACTCATCGAATTGTCTGAGCAGGAAATATCCAGTAACTGGGGGATGTCACAGAAGAACTGGTGGACCACTTTGGACCCACAGAAGGACAAGGAGAAGGTTCCAGATGTGTGCATCACAGCATAGAGACCCCTCACCCAGCCAGGACACAGCTGTCAGCTGCACACACCTGTCCCTGCTCATGATGACGTCATAGTGCAGGGGGTGGCAGATGACAGCATAGTGGTCAAGGCTTATCACCATGAGCAGGTGCATCTCTGCACCTGCTGACATAACCATCATGAAGACCTGGATGACACAGCCCGGGAACAAGATGGAGCTTCTGTGAGTGATTTTCTAACTCATGTTTAATTCTGAAATTTGAATGGACAGTCAGGTCTTGTGGTTAACTACATGTATTATCATAAAAATATTTTCATGCACAAATATGTGATAATCAGTCAGAGAGTTTGGAGATATAGTGACTTTCTCCCAGAGAAAGTGCTTGAGAGCAAGAACATCACGCCCAGCTCATGATCTCAGTGTTAGAGAAACAATATGAGAACATCTGCACGTGCAGTGCACATGTGTAGAATTAACAAATATTGCCATGCTTTATTTTCCATAATGTACATAATTAAACATAGTTACCAAAGTAGAAAAAAATGAACTGTAGTTTAATCTACAAGATGGTCGAGACAAATACCTGGCATACAATCAAGATATAATCTGAAGGGCTTCCCCTGGTGGCACAGAGGTTGAGCCCTGGGCTCAACCAGCAAGAAAAGCTCGCCCTTCTTTCCCTCAGCCACAGAGACTGTCTACAAGTCCAGCCAGACACATGTGGTTGGGTCAACGGGACACCAGGCCCTCTTTGTCCCCCATGTCCTCCCCTCCCTTCTCAGAGCGCTCAGGAGGTTGTTCCCCAAGACTATTACAGTGTTTCCCTGCTCAAATGCCTGTTCTCTGCCCGCCCCAAGTGTGTGTCCATGTACGACCTGCTTTGCTGCATGTATTTCTCAAACCCTCTCCTTTCACAGGACTCTGCCCTCGCCCTGTCCGTGCCCGCCCGGGTGTGATGCGCCACAATCTGCTCCTTGTCCCGTGGGTCAAGTGGGGCTGCTGTGGACAACACCGCCGTGTTGATCACAGAGCCATGGACTCAAGGAGAGTCCTGCTCTGCCCGTGCCCACGTGTGACCTGCTGCTGGAATTCCTCTTGGTTTTTTTTTAAGGAAATGTGGGGTGCTCTGTGCAAAGTTTCACTGTCCCTGTCCAGTAGCAGTACAACAGGGTCCTTTCTCCACACCCTCTACTGCCTCTAGGCCCCTATGACATGGCTGTTGTCCTGGAGTGTGGGGGTGTCTCCTTGTCTCAATCCGCCTGTCTCCTGTGTGCAGTGGGGCAGCTTATTTCCCCATTAAATCAGGGTTCTACAGGGGGATCTGCCAGTCCCACAGGCAGCCCAGTCCAGACAGGGTAGGGGGCTGGTGTCCTGGATGACCTGCTCGAGTCAAGCACTAACTATCCTTTGCCCAAATCCTAGGGGGTCATCATCAGACCTGGATGAGTGACCATGGCCTGGGCTCTGGCTTCCTCCATGGCTGAGCAGCACAGCCAGTCGCCCCCCAGGAGCTGTGTCCCAGATACTCTGGCACAGCTTGGGGTTTTAGGGAACAAGAGAGAAAGGCTCAGGGAGGTCTGGGACACGGGTCAGGTGGGTCTACTCTCAGCCTCGCATACACAGTGGTGCTGCCCGTCCTATGCAATGGACACAGGGCAGGGCTGGGGTGGACGCTGCATCCTGGGCTGGTCGGATCGGGGCCCAGGCCGACCCCAGGGCCCCCATGGGTGGGGTGCACTCCCAGTCAGGAAACCGATGTTGGTGTGTGGTCTTAGGGAGGGCGGGCACAGAAGAGGGTGGTGAGGCTGTCAGAGGGTCCAGGGGCAGGGGCTGTGGCGGGGCCTAGGAAGCAGCAACCCCGAGCACCCCCAAGTCACGATGGGCCCCCCTAGCCATGCCCACCCCAGGACTCCAGCTCCGCTTCCCTCATGGCAGCGCTATATTGCTGGGCAGTTGTTGGCATGGCCAGGCGGACACTGCAGAGACTGGCAGGACAGTAGGTGGGCCCTGGGACTGTCCTGTGTCTCCTTCACCAATACCCCCCGTTGTCTTTGAGCACACATGGGGGGCTGGAAAGTCTGTGAGCATGTGGGGAGAGCCACACCCGGGAGAGGGAACCCCCACTCTGCTGTGTTAGAGCCCAAGACACAGACCACCCCGTGGACACGCCAGACAGCGTCGCCTGGGGACGGACCCACATTGGAAGATAAACTCAAGCCTCTGTCACGAACACAACAGTTCAAATGTAGTGACAGATTTATTAGTGCCAAAAATAAATGGCGTTTTTAAATAAACAAAGTCTGAAACACGAACAAATTCTCGTGTCAGAAGATCCAGGGGCTTCCCCTTCTTGCTCCTGGGGAATTTCTTCCTAGTTTTCCTCCCGCCTCCCTCTCCTGCCTCATCTCCTACCCAATCTCCCTCCCTCCTCCCACCTCCCCCCTGAACTGCGCACAGGGGGTGACGGTGACTTTCCAGCTCCCTGTGGGCGTGGCTTATCCGTGGCTCTGACCACAGGCCACACCTGTCCCCGCAGTGGTCAGGGGAGGGGATGGGGCCTGAGGGGGAACCAGGTGCAGTCCTCCCTGGGTGAAAACTAAGGAAATCGCCTCTGGCACACTCGGTGCCCTAATTGCTCAGTGGTGGTTATTTGAGGTTGAGGCCAATTAAGCAGATGAGCGGGAGAGAGCATGGCCCTCCTCCCCGGGGATGACCTGGGTGGGGCTGGCGGACAGAGAGCACCCGGAGGACCAGCAGGAAGGTCAAAGCTCCTCAGGCCCCTGCCCTGGAGTCAGACTCGTTCCTGCCCCGAGTTTTCTGAGGCCTCAGAGCAGGCGTCACGGCCGCGCAGCTGGGATCTGGCATCTCCTCTGTGGACGCCACATGCTGGCTTCGCAGGAAGCAAAATTTAAAAGACAACTTGCCTTGCAGGCTGCGGGGGCTGTGCTGGCATGTGTCCCGGAGAGTCACTTGGGTTAAGGGGACGGTGCTAAGTCACAGAAGCCAGAGTTGGAAGAGACCCAGAGGCCCTCCGGGCCGGACCCGAATGCGGAGCTGACCCAGTCACCGACGTGCCGGGCAGGACCTCAGCTCGCAGGGCACGGGGCAGCACATGAGCCCAGGTGAGGTCTGTGGTGCTGGGGTGATGGGTGTGGAGATGCCACAGCAGGGGTGCTACCCCCTAGGTCATGTTCACCTTGTCAAGCGATGTTACCTCAGCGATGAAAACAATACAATTTTTAAAAATCCATAGGTTTCAAAAATTCTAGATTTGAGAACAAAGTAGAAATTGTTCATTTCACAGTAAAAGTAGGGATAGCTAATGCAATATTGCCTGTGGCAAAAATTGTGCAGTTTTTTTTTTAGATTTATTTATGCATACAAGGACTGCAGTACAGGCCAGAGGTGTGGGGGTTGAGAGGATTCATCAGAGACAGAGTGGGGAACAGAACAATCAGACTGACTGAAATGCACTCTAAGGGAACAGCGGGGAGACAGGGTAGGTCTGTTGCACCATGGGGTTAGCTCCCTGGCTGGGGTTCGAACTCGTGCTGCAGAGGCTGTGGACAGCTTCACAGTGCTGTGCTTAACCCCTTGCACCTCCAGGGAGGCCCAGAAATTGTGCAGTTTTCAATGCCAACTGTTGGGAGCAGTTTCAGTGAAAAATAGTTTTTTCTCTCTTTATTTGAAGTTATAGCTCTGATTGTGATTTTAATAGTTTTGCACCATTACTGAGTACATGTAACAATCATCTGGTTCTATAGCTTCTCGAGTATATTAATGTCATAACTGACTCAGATGGAAATTCAAGAGTATTGAGACAATGTCTGATGACTTGAGAAATTTCATGTTGTGGTGAATATTGATTCTGTGAATGAGACGAGCACAGCCAGTACAGTGTCTCCTTAATCTCCAGGTAAAAGCTCAGAGCTCTGAGCCCCTCTGCGTGGGGTTATGCAAACAGCAGGCAGGGATGTGTTGCATGGGGCGGGCAGAGCTGGTTCTGGCAGAGGGTGCTGCTCGCCAGGACTTGCTGACACTGGATTCCCAGATTAGGGCCATGGGCTGGCTTGGCACAGCCCGGGAGGAAGGGATACACACAGGCAGGCCTGGTCCTCTGGTTGTTCGATTTATTGGAAAATACGGGAGGGTATTTCCAGGCCTTGTTACTACTATAAGTTGAAATTTCAAATCTTTGGTGTGTTTCTTATCAAAAGCTTGGACGATGTAACAGCACCGTCAGAGTGAAAATGCATTTTTTTAAATATTTATTTATTTATACAAGAACTGGGGTACAGACCAGATGCACGGGAGGGAGGGAGGATTCACCAGAGACAGAGCAGGGAATAGAACAGGCACACTGATGAAACACACTGATGAGGGGAGCAGGAGGCATGACAGGAGAGGTCTGCTGGGCGATGTGGGACCCTTGCAGACCGGCTGGGATCGAACTGGCACTGCAGAGGCTATGGAGAGCTTCACAGTGCGGCGCACAACCCACTGCCCCACCAGGGGAGGGCCGAAAATGCAATTTTTTGACAGGACAAAGCTCCTTGGAGAATGACTGGGGGTGAGATTTAGGAGGACAGGGAGTGTGGGTGGTGAGCCGCTGCTGTGATTGTCGTGAGGCACTCAGTTATGCTCAGCCTGGGGAGACTGGACAGGGCTGATTTCTTCCACATTTTCATGCAGATGATGTCTCCAGTGGTTCCAAATCTCACAGCTGTGACAGAATTCGTCCTCCTGGGGTTTCCCACCCAGGGGACCATGGGCTTCTTGCACCCGCTGCTCTTCTCCCTGGTCTACCTGTGTGCCCTGCTGGGGAACGGGCTCATCGTCCTCATCACCACCCTGGACTGGCACCTGCACACCCCCATGTACTTCTTCCTGAGGAGTCTGTCCTTCTCAGACCTCTGCCTCATCACAACCACGGTCCCCAAGTCCGTTGCCAACTCTCTGAGTCACAGCAGCTCCATCTCCTTCCCGGGCTGTGTTGGCCAGGTCTTCATGATGCTTATGTCAGCAGTTACAGAGCTTCACCTGCTCACAGTGATGAGCCTTGACCGCTGCTGCCATCTGCCACCCCCTGCACTATGACGTCATCATGAGCAGGGACAGGTGTGTGCAGCTGACGGCTGTGTCCTGGCTGGGTGGGGGTCTCTATGCTGTGATGCACACAGCAGGAACCTTCTCCTTGTCCATCTGTGGGTCCAACGTGGTCCACCAGTTCTTCTGCGACATCCCCCAATTATTGGCTATTTCCTGCTCAGGAAATCTGATGAGAAAACTTGTCCCTATTTTCATTAGTGCAGTGATGGGTATCTGCTATTTCATATCCATCATCATTTCCTATGTCTACATCTTCTCTGCTGTCAGGAAGATCCCATCCACAGAAGATAAGGCCAAGGCCTACTCCACCTGCCTTCCCCACCTGCTGGTTGTGGTGTTGTTTGCCTTCACTGCATGCTTTGCTTATCTGAAGCCAACCTCAGAGACCCCGTCCATGTCTGACCTGGTCATTTCTATGTTCTACATGGTGGTGCCCCCCCCATTAATCCCGTCATATACAGTCTGAGGAACCAAGCATTGAAGTCGGCTGTGGGGAGACTGATGAAGGGGAGACTCACTAAGGAGTAATGCCTCTGCCTACTGCTCTTTCAGTATTAGATTCCACTTTTAATTACTCAGTAATCTTTCAGAATATTTACCTCAAATCTTTTCAGACTTTAGTTTTTAGACCGTTTTAAAAGTTATGAATTTGGCAGGAGGGTAAAGAGAGGTTCCCTCTAGCCTCTAAACCTGCCAATGGCTGCCATCTCCTACCGCACTGTAACATCAAGGTGCTCCTTCCCTCACCCACACAGGTGCAGAAACCTGCTGTCCTTGTCCATGCCCCTCGCCTGTATCAGGGCTTCTCTCCTGGGTTTTTACCTTCTGTGCTGGAGACAATCATGCAGTGACACGTTCATTATGGTGACATCACTCAGCACCTTTCACTCGCCGACCCCTCCGGCACTGCTGTTTGTGCCCTGCCTCATCTGCTGGGCAACACTGACCCTCCATGTGTCTTCAGGCTTTTCCCGAATGCTGTAGCATTGACATCACACAACACACACAGTGGCATCCCTCCGTTCATTTAGTAGTAATTAGTATTTTAATTTCTCCTGTGTCTAATCATGGCTGGTCAGGTTGGAGGAGCTGCTAATGCGCCTTGTGAGAGCTGGTGCTTCCTGTGGCCCCACGGGTGCTGAGTGTGAGTTTGTCGCTCTGGCCCTCATGGGCCATTTGTCACCATGCCTGGGTGATCATTCAAGGCCTGCAGTGACTTGTCATCCTTATTTTAATTTGCATTTTCTTGATGACATATAAATGAAGCAAATTTTCAAGTGTTGACATGCATCTGATTTCAGTGATGAAGAGTCTGTTGAGATTACAAAACTCTTTTTGAATAGAGATTTATTTAGGGCCTCCCCTGGTGGTGCAGTGGTTGAGTGCTGGGCGCGAAGCAGCCAGCAACCTCTGCAGCGCTGGTTCACTCCCAGGCCACCGGCAAGGGTCCCACATGGTGCGCAGACCTCTCCTGCCATCCGCTGCTCCCCTCAGCAGTTTATTTCTTGTTCTGCCTGTTTTGCTCCCCGCTCTGGCTCTGGTGAATTATCTCACCCTCTGGCACTTCTGACTGTACCCAATGCTTGTGTAAATAAATAAATAAATCTTAAAAAATAATAAAAATATAAAAAAGATTTATTTATTGATACATACAGGAACTGGGGTACACCCCAAAGTTGTGGGGGAAGGTAAGAGTATTCACCAGAGACAGAGTGGGGAGCAGAACAGGCAGATTGAAAGAAATACACTGCTGAGGGGAGCAGCGGGTGTGTCAGGAGAGGTCTGCAGCGCCATGTGTCTGGCTTCCTGGCCAGGGATCAAACTTGTGCTGCAGAGGCCGCGGACAGCTTCATAGTTTGCATCTTAGCCCGTGTGCCACCTTGGAGGCCCCCACAAAACTATTTTTAGGGGCTATTTGGCTCGCTCACTGTTGTGTGTTATCAGTCCTTTGCATACTTGGTATAAGGTCTTTTGTCTGAGGAGTTTCCGGTGAGTATTTTCTCCCAGTCTGTGACGTCTTCTCTAATTGTCTGGTAGTTTCTCTCTCAGAGACATTTTGAATCTTCTGACTTCCACGTCATCTGGTGGCTCTCATGCCTGATGTCCTGCGCTGGGTCTAGATGCCTGCCCTGTGCCGTCGTCCTCTGGAGTTTCTCCTCCTGCACATTCCTGATATGCTACTTTTGTGTTTTCCATTCAGGTCAACAATCCATTTTCAGTTAAATTTTCTGAAGGATGTATTGTCTGTTTCTGGACTGTGTACCTTTAAATTCTTCCTCCAACATTTATTGGGCAGTCTTTGCACTTACTGCTATGCTTCTTTGTGAAAACTCACTAGACTGTGTTACAGGAATTCACTCAAAGTAATATTCATTTCAGTGATAGTATGAGATCACAGTCGCCATCCCTTGGGATATGACGCCATTCCCTTGTCAGATTCCTGTTAATGTATTTTCTATTTTTCCTTTGAACAAATCCAGTAAGTGTTGAGAAGGGATCTTTACCATGAGTGTTTCATTGAAATGCCATGTTAATTTGTTATTTGTTCTTATCAAGGATGACATTTACACTCTATACTGTTTTCACAATGGGCCACTTTTCACTCCCCCACATGCACCACTGTCCACTCAGAATCTACTAAATGCCCTGCACTGCCCAGCCCCTCCTTCCACACTCCTATCTCCTCCCTGGTTCTGTCTCAAAATGAGCAAATTTTTGTACACAGTCAACATTTCCTTTTACTGTTTGCCATTCTATTTTCTTAGTTACTGACTTTTCATATTACAATCCTCAGATGGGTGAGACCAGGCAATATATTTCAGTTTTTGACTTATCTACCTAGCATACACATCTCAAGGCCCACCTTTGGTCCCTAGGACACTAGTTCACCTTTTAAACAGCTGTATGGTATTCCATTGCGTGTGGAACCTCATTATTCTTATTCTCCTCAGTCCACAGCATTTGGGTTGGGGCCATGGCCAGCAACAGTAGATGGTGCTGCTGTGAACACAGGTGTGCGTAGTCTGGGGTTGCTGAGTCCCCACATCTGGGACAAATACCTGGCAGAGGTTGCTTGATCTGTGGTTATTCCATTTTCATTGTCTGACAATATATCCAAGGGCAGTTCCCAGCAGAGGGGAGAGACCCTTTCTCTCCCTTCCTCATGTCCAGTTGTGTGCAAATTCTGGATTGATCCCTGTTCACAGGTGACAACACATTACAGTTTGGAATTCTTTTTTCCTTATTATTAGAATAATTTGGAATGGATTAAAAATCTGCAATTGATGAAGCCTTAAAATACCAGAAATGACACATAGGGGCTGCCCACTGCACACTCACCCCACAGATGAACTTGGGGACATACCACCAAGGACCAGAGAAGAAGAGCACATAGGAACAAGTGCCCCCCCACATTAGAAAGCTTCTGTGCCTCAAAAGACGTCATCCCCAAAATGGGCCCCTGCACTGGGAGATGATTGTGCACATCACATACCTGACAAGGGTGAGTGTCCAAAGTACACAAAACCTACAAACCCAAGAACAGAAAGAGACACCCCAATCCAGCACGGCTGACAGACGCCCCCACCCACCCGCCGAGACATTTTCCTTAGAGTTCAGGAGCCTGCAGCCTCCTCGCACTTTTTATTCAGGCTGAAATCGCCCTGCTCCTGAGCTCGTCCACCTGCCTCAAACCTGCAGGACGTGAAATGCCTGGACAGGGTCACAGGTGCCAGCTCGTGCTGCATAAAATCTCTCTTACTCCTGATGCGTCATTTTGATTTTATTATTGGATATAACAAATTATCCTGAATTAATTCTGTTACGTCATTTCCTCGGAGTCTGACTGTTTCAAATTGAACATGTCCATCCCTCCGCTCCCTGTCCCGCTGTCTCCCCCCAGGGTGTCCAGGGAAGACAGAGCACCTAAGTCTGCTTTCTGAGATTCACAGGCAGGCACCCTGGGCGAGACACTTATCAGCGGCATGAGCAGGAAGGACCGACATTCTCTTCACTGGCTGAGACATGACAACCATCTCGGTGTGCATGCAGGGCCCCCAGGACCCCAGCAAGCAGCTCCCCAACTCTTGCCCCCCTTCTCCCTGAGCCCCGAAACAAAACCCCACTCAGGAGCTGGTGCCGGAGGGCAGGCCCCCCCAGCGGCGGAGCAGGGGTTGTGCTCCAGGCCAAGAGCAGGGACATGGGGGCGCACAGGCAGGCTGATAGGCCTCAGCATCTGTCCCCCAAAACGGCACCCGCGGGGATACCCAGAGTTGGGAGAATCGCCAGGCACCCTCACGTCGCAGCCACCACCAGTCCCCGCTGGGCAGCGGGTGTCCCTCACTCCGACCTCGGCCAACCCCGGGCTCCAAGCAGACGCCCCCTGACCCCCACCCCATGCCCTCGGGGCTGCCTCTGGCTCGCGGAGCCCTTTGGGCACAAGTATCCACAATTCAGTCAAAGGGGAACACATATCGGGGAGGTTCTGGGACTTGTCGTGTGTGTCCTCCTGCCCCGCGGGTCCGCACCAGACCTCACGCCATGACCCCGTCCACGCAGTCACCGGGTGGACACGGGTGTGGGGGGCCTCGGGTGTGTGTGCCTCTGCCAGTCCCCGCGCCTCCTCTGGCACGGCTGGAGACGGACCTGACAGACGCGTCACGGCCAGCCAGGTCCAGAACACCAGGTCGGGTCACAGCCCCTGGTCACCGAGCCAGGGTGGAGGCCGAGGGTGGCGCTGGTGGACACTCCCCCGAGGAGAGGAGGGCGGGGCCGTGGACCCTCTCCCGAGGAGGGGGGGCGGGGCCTGGGTCTCCAGGCAGCGGGACTGTCTGAGGCAGGTCCAGGCTCTGAGCTGGGCCCGGGCACGGGCGGGTCTGTCCGGACCCAGGGCGTCAGGGGGGTCCAACACCCCTAAGCCCCACTCCTGGAGCCGCCAGGGTGGGGGAGGTCGGCCTCTCCTTTGCTCCCCTGATAGCTGCTCGGGCACTGGCGCCTCAGGGCCCTTTTATGGAGAGCCGCACTTCAGGTGCCTGGCGTGGACCAATCAGGCGTCGGGGCAGAAGGGCCTGGACCAATCAGACGCAGGGATGCAACATGGTCCTATGGGGCTGGGGGCGGGGCAGCCTGAGAGGCTCCGCCCTGGCGGCTGATGGGAGGAACCCGGGAAGGGGCGGGGCGGCGGCCTGAGGCGGGAGCCCAAGCCCTCGAGGAGAGCAGGGCAGGCTCTGAGGAGAGGGGGGACCGTGCGCCCTGGTCCAGGATGGGGACGCAGAGGCTGAGGGGAAGAGGCGCCGGGGGCGCCGCAAGGGTGGGTGCAGAAGTCAACGCCCATCCAGGCGCGGGCTCGGTCCTGTCCTGCGTGCCCGCTGGCCGAGGCGGCCCGAGGCCCGGCCCGCGCCTCAGAGCGGGGCGCTGTCCGGACACCCGGAGCGGGGGAAACTCCGGCTCTGATGCCGCCCCGGGCCAGGAGGGACCTCGCACGAGCGCCCCTGACCCGTGTGCCCGGCCGCGCGGTGACCGGGGGTGACAACGACCGCTGGCCGGAGCTGCCCGCGCGCCTGGGGCAGCGCCCGCTTCTGGGCTCCATCAGGCGAGACGCTGGCGCCCGCACGGCAGCCGCTGGCCGGCGGGGCGGTTGGACGCGGGGCCGGGGCAGGCGCCGAAGCCTGAGCGGCCTGTGGACGGGCCAGGCTGACCCCGCCGGGCACACGGGGCGGAGTGTGGCCTCGTGTCTGGATCCAGGTGTCTCCAGCAGCCCCAGGGCAGGCGGGTCCTCGACAGGCTTGGAGACTTTGGGGGTCAGGAGCCAGCGGCAGCGGGGCCTGGAGTGGCCCCTCTGAGCACAGCACAGCCCCGGGCTGCGTTTCCCTCCCCCCCACCCCAGGGTGTCCAGCTTAGCACCCCCCTACTTGGCGGCCACCATCTTGCTGAAGCAGCCGTAGGCTGGACCTGGTGGACACTGGCCCCGGGGCAGGACGGTGCATGTGGCCCAGGACTGCCCCGTCTCCCTCCCAAATAGCCCCTTGTCCGTGCACCCTGCCCGGCTGGGTGTGAGCACACGGGGGAGACGCCCCTGGGAGAGGGTCCCCCCACTGCTGTCTCAGAGCCCAAGACACAGACCAGGAAGTGGACAAGCCAAAGACAGCAGCCCCTCGGGACTCGACCGAATTGTAAGAGAAACACAAGATTTAGTAAAACACAAGGATTCAGGTTGTATCACATTTATAGGTGCTGAGAATAAAATGACATTTAAAAATATTTAGTAACATCAACAAATTCACAAATTTATTGGTTTTCCTCCTCCCCTCCCCTCCTGCCTCCACATTTCTCCATCCCCCTCACGCCCATCTCCCAGGTCTCCACACCAAGGGCACACAGTGGGTGACTCTGACTTTCCAGCGCCATTTATATTGACTCATCCTGAGGCCCACACCCGGGTCCCCCCTGATGGGTCAGTGGAGGGTGATGAAGCCTGGAGGAGGAGGAGCTGAGTCCTGTCCACACAGGTGTGAACCACTAAGGAAATTGCCTCTGGTCTGGCAGCCTCAGTGCAGGAATTGCTCACTGAGATGTGGTACAGGATGATGCCCATTAATACGGTCAACTCAAAGAGGGCATTTGTCCCTTGGGAGGAAGGTCCCTGAGGGCTGGAATCTGGACAGTGTCCAACACGCGGATGCCAGCTCCAGAGCTCAAATAGCCCAGCCCTGAGGCCCTGTTCTGTCCATGAGGCCGCACAGGACGGGGTGCAACATCCTGTGAGTGCTCAGAGGCTCCCCACGAGCCCCGACCCTGGAGTGAGACGCCGGGACACCCTCTGTACTGCCATGGGGACAACCTTAGGACAGAGACTTGACTCGCAGCGGGAACTTTCTCCCCAGACTGCAGGTATCCACTACCAGGTATTTGCAGGGGAGAATCCACTCACACTTCAGAGTTTTAAGATGTCAAGGCTCATGTTAGACTTGAGAAAGCACCATAGTTAAACTATTTATTTTCTGAATCATGACAACTAATGGTGAAGGTGCCCAAGTCCCTCATGTCCCACTGCCCTGTCAGCCTGGGTGAGACTGAGTGAGAGAAAACTTAAGTTATTTGAAGATCTTCCACAAAATATGCCATTTTAATACACTCATCATATGGTTACATTTTTATGATTACGTGACAATAATATTACAGACTGATTTTAGCGTTCATTCAGTGAGTATGTATTAAATATTGTATTAAATTACAATAATTAATGATTCTTTTGTAACTAAGATGAAATTTCAAAATCCTTATTGTTAAATTTCAATTTATTTGTTTTTGTTCCTAGTATTATGCCAGATATGAAGTAGAAATTCAACAACTTTTATAACAATATTTTTGACTATCTCAGGACTCTCACACTGAAGAGAGGCTGTCATGGACATCTGACTTTTGTGGAAATGAACTTGGGATTTCCCCTGTTCCACAGATCTAGGACTGCTAGAGAATCGGAAAATAAAGTCACAGTAGTTAAATATGGAAGAATATATATCAAAAGCTACATCATTGTTACAATATGTACTTTGAATCTCTCAAAAGATGTCTACAAATTTGACAATGAGATCCTTATTTTTTATTATTAAACTATTTGGAATTATTTCTACTAATGGATTTCTATCAATTTATTTCCTACATTCTCCATTAAACCCTACTGTCACAAAGACTGTCATCCTAAGGGAGGGAGGTTAGCATGAGACTGGTGGGGAGAGGAGAGAGGGCAGGGCTGCCCCGTGTCCAGACGTCCCCACTCACGCACGGGCCTGGGGTGAGGAAGAAACCTGCACCCGGTGGACCCGGGGCCCTGGGACTGGCAGAGACAACCACACGCTCAGACTGTCCGGCTCAGCTCCGGAGCGGCCTCCTCCCTGCACAGATTTGCATGAGTCTGAGGGGGAGAGAGGGGCTGGGGAGGGACCTGGGGTGGACGAGCCCATCCTGCAGGAGGGACGTGTGTGTGTGACCCAGGAGGAGACTCTGTGGGAAACGTGGTCTCTGGGTCCTCAGATGTGGGGAGTCAGGGGCAGGGAGATGAGGAGATGAGGGGACGGACCAGGAGGCAGCAGGGAGGCCACAGGGACAGGAATCTGACAGAGGAGGCGTCAAGACATGCCGCACGGGGAAACCGAGCCCAGAGCATTCAGTTCCAGGACAGTGTCAGATCCTGTGAGCAGTAATACAGGGACACGCACACCCCATCTCCCTGCACACCCGTCACTGTGGGGCCTCCCCAGACCGAGGATGTGCTGGAGGAGCAGGGAAGGGCTCTCCAGGCTGGGGAGGGCCTGGGCATGGTTGCATGTCCTCTGGGGCTGTGCCCTGGACAACCTCTGGGAGGTGTGATGGGAGGAGAAGCTGGGGCCTGGGCAGGAGGCGGCAGTTGCAGGACTGGATTGTTGTGGGGGAGGGCTGTCAGTCGGGTTTGTTTACACATGTGAGATTCTAATTTGTTCAAGGTGTAGGGGAGAGTTGAAATTTGCAGTCTTTATAAATTTCATAGACAAGTTGGAACACATAATGACACAAGTGATGGAAATAAAAGGTTGAAGCAGCAGGACACCCAGATGAGGATGTTAGACTCAGTAGGACCTAGGAGTAATTACCCAGTAGATAGAATGAATTATTATACTATGCTGATAACCTATTTTATGTTCAGTACTTGAATATTTGACAATGTTTTATTCCTCTTTATTTTTTATACAGATGATGGCTCCAGGGGTGACCAGTCTCACGGCCATGACAGAATTCGCGCTCCTGGGGTTCCCCACTCAGGGGAACATGGACTTGTTGCACCCCCTGCTCTTCTTCCTGGTCTACCTGTGCGCCCTGCTGGGGAACGGGCTCACCATCCTCATCAACACCCTGGACAGGCACTTCCACAACCCCATGTATTTCTTCCTGAGGAGTCTGTCCCTCACGGACCTCTGCCTCATCTCAGCCACGGTCCCCAAGTCTATTGCCAACTCTCTGAGACACAGCAGCTCCATCTCATTCCCGGGATGTGTCATCCAGGTTTTTGTGATGGTAATGTTAGAAGGAACAGAGATGCACCTGCTCACGGTGATGAGCCTTGACCGCTATGCTGTCATCTGCCACCACCTGCACTATGGCGTCCTCATGAGCAGGGGCAGGTGTGTGCAGCTGACAGTTGTGTCCTGGCTGGGTGGGTGTCTCTATGCTGTGATACACACAGCTGGAACCTTCTCCTTGTCCTACTGTTGGTCCAATGTGGTCCACCCGTTCTTCTGTGACATCCCCCAGTTATTGGCTATTTCCTGCTCAGGAAATTTGATGAGTGAACTTGTCCCCATTCTCATTTGTGTAGTGTTGAATATCTGCTATTTTATTGTCATCATTATTTCCTATGTGCACCTCTTCTCTGCTGTCAGGAAGATCGCATCCACAGAAGGGAAGGCCAAAGTCTACTCCACATGCCTTCCCCACCTGTTGGTTGTGGTGCTGTTTCTCTCCATTGGATTCTTTGCTTTTCTGAAGCCGACCTCAGGGACCCTGTCCATGTCTGACCTGGTCATTTCTATGTTCTACATGGTGGTGTCCCCCACCTTTAATCCCGTCATATACAGTCTGAGGAACCAAGCCATGAAGTCAGCTGTGGGGAGACTGAGGAAGGGGTATTTCACCAGCAAGTAAAACTCACGTTTTTTTTTTTTTTAATTGATTTATTTATTTATACAAGTACTAGGTACATTCAGAAGTGTGGGAAGGTAAGAGGATTCACCAGAGCCAGAGTGGGTAACAGAACAGGCAGACTGACGAGATACACTGCTGAGGGGAGCAGCGGGCATGGCAGGGGATGTCTATAGCACCCTGTGGTACCCTCTCCAGTGGCTGGGGATCGAACCAGCACTGTATAGGGGGCGGGCATCTTCGAAGCCCAGCGCTCAACAGCTGCACCACCAGGGGAGGCCCAAGCTGGCCCTTCTGTCCTCAGCCACAGAGTCTTTCTACAAGTGCATGCCCGTGTCCTCCAGCCAGACACATGTGTTTGTGTCACAGGGGCACCAGCCCCTCTTTGTCCCGTGTCCCCTCCCCTTCCTTCTCAGAGCCCTCAGGAGGTTGTTCCCCAAGACTATTAATGTGTTTCCCTGCTCAAATGCCTGTTCTCTTTCCCCATGACCCCCTATACTCCCATGTGTGTGTCCATGTCTGACCTGCTTTGCTGCATGTATTTTTCACAACCTCTCCTTTCACAGGACTCTGTCCCGGGGTGAAGGGCATCTCCTTATCTCAATCCACCTGTCTCCTGTGTGCAGTGGGGCAACTTGTTACCCCATAAACTCAGGGTTCTACAGGGGGAGCCGCCCTTCCCACGGGCAGCCTGGTCCAGGAAGGGTGGAGGCCTGGTGTCTTTGATGGCCTGTCTGAGTCAAGCACTAATTATCCTAGCCCTAATCCCAGGGGGTCATCATCAGACCTGGATGAGTGACCATGGCCTGGGCTCCAGCTTCCTTGATGACCCAGGGCCCGGCTGAGCAGCCCGGCCTGTCGCCACACAGAAGCTTTGTCCCGGGCACTCTGGTATAGCTTGTTGGGATTTTAGGGAACAAGTGAGAGAGGCTAAGGGAGGTCTGTGACACGGATCAGGCGGGTCTACTCTCAGACTTGCATACACAACGGTGCTGCCCGTGCACCTCAATGGACTTAAGATTGGGGTGGATGGGTGCGGGTGCACATGTCCCATCGGGAAACTGCTATTGGTATGTGGCCTCAGGCAGGGTGGTTCCGGAAGAGGGTGGTGAGGCTGTCAGAGGGCCCAGGGGCAGGGGCTGTGGCAGGGCCTAGGGAGCAGCGCCCCCGAGCACCCCCAAGCCTGGATGGGCCCCCCAACCCAGCCTACCCTGGGGCTCAGCTCCACTTCCCTCAGGATGGGGCCATATTGCTGGGCAGTTGTTGGCATGGCCTGGCACACACTGCAGAGACTGGCAGGACAGTGGGTGGGCCCAGGGACTGTCCTGCATCTCCTTCACCAATATCCCTGTTGTGTGCACCTGAACTGGTGAGGCCTGTGATCAAGCATGTAGTGCCACACCCAGGAGAGGGTCCCCCCACTCTGCTGTGTCAGACCACCCCGTGGACACACCAGACAGTGCCTCCTCGGGAGGACCCACATTGGAAGATAAACACAAGCCTCTGTCATGACCACAACAGTTCAAATGCAGTGACAGATTTATAGGTGCCAAAAATATATGGCATTTTTAAATAAACAAATTCTGAGACAAGAGCAAATTCTCATGTCAGAAGATTCAGGGCCTTCCCCTTCTCACTCCTGGGGAATTTCTTCCTAGTTCCTCCCTCCTCCCTTTCCTGCCTCATCTCCTTCCCCATCTCCCTCCCCCTCCCACCTCCCCCCTGAACTGCGCACAGGGGGTAAAGGTGACTTTCCAGCTCCCTGTGGAAGTGGCTCATCTGTGGCTCTGACCACAGGGCCACACCTGTCCCTGCGGCAGTCAGGGGAGGGGATGGGGCCTGAGGGGAACCAGGTGCAGTCCTACCTGGGTGAAAACTAAGGAAATCGCCTCTGGCACACTCGGTGCCCTAATTGCTCAGTGGCCATTATTTGAGGTTGAGGGCAATTAAGCAGATGAGTGGGAGAGAGCACGGCCCTCTTCCCCGGGGATGACCTGGGTGGGGCTGGGGGATGGAGAGCACCCGGGGGACCAGCAGGAAAGTCAAAGCTCCTCAGGCCCCTGCCCTGGAGTCAGACTCGTGACTGACCCAGTTTTCTGAGGCCTCAGAGCCAGCCTCAGGGCCGCAGAGCTGGGAACTGGCATCTCCTCTGCGGACGCCACTCGCTGGCTTCGCAGGAAGCAAAATTTAAAAGACAACTTGCCTCGCAGGCTGCGGGGGCTGTGCTGCCGTGTGTCTGGGAGAGTCACTTGGGTTAAGGAGACGGTGCTAAGTCACAGAAGCCAGAGTTGGAAGAGACCCAGAGGCCCTCAGGGGCGGCCCGGAGCCAAACACGGTGATGACTCAGTCACCAATGTGCAGGGCAGGTCCACAGGCGCAGGGGACGGGGCAGCAGCTGAGGCAGGTGAGGCCTGTGGTGTTGCGATGGTGGGTGTGGAGACGCCATGGCTGGGGGGCTACCCCCTAAGTCGGGTGCACCCCGTCATGCAATGTTACCTCAGTCATGAAAAGACTACAGTTTTTTTTTGTTTGTTTTTGTTTTTAAAGATTTATTTATTTATTTATTTATTTATTTATTTATTTATTTATTTATTTATTTATTTATTTATTTATTTATACAAGCACTGGGTACAGTCAGAAACGCGGGAGGGTGAGAGGATTCACCAGAGACAGAGCGGGGACCAGAACAGGCAGACTGACGAAATATACTGCAGAGAGGAGCAGCAGGTGGCAGGAGAGGTGCGCACCATGTGGGACCCTCGAAAGTGGCGGGGGATCGAACAGGCGCTGCAGTGGGAACGGGCAGCTTAGCAGCCTAGCACTCAACTGTTGTGCCACCAGGGGAGGCCCAAAAAGACTATAGTTTTAAAAAATCCATAGATTTAAAAAAAATTGTAGATTTGAGAACAAAGTAGAAATTGTTCATTTCACAATAAAAGTAGTAAAAGTAGTGATAGCTGAAGGGGTGTTTTTATTGCCTGGTGCAGGAATTGTGCAGTTTTCACAGGCAAATGTTGGGAGCAGTTTGGTGACCAATCTTACCATCGTGACAGAATTTGTCATACTGGGGTCCCCACCCAGGGGACCATGGGCTTCTTGCACCCGCTGCTCTTCTCCCTGGTCTACCTGTGTGCCCTACTGGGGAATGGGATCATCGTCCTCATCACCACACTGGACTGGCACCTCTACACCCCCATGTACTTCTTATTGAGGAGTCTGTCCTTCTCGGACCTCTGCCTCATCTCAGCCATGGTCCCCAATTCCATTGCCAACTCTCTGAGGCACAGGAGCTCCATCTCCTTCCCGGACTGTGTCCTCCAGTTCTTCATGATGGTTATGTCAGCAGGTACAGAGATGCACCTGCTCACGGTGATGAGCCTTGACCGCTATGCTGCCATCTGCCACCCCCTGCACTATGGCATCCTCATGAGCAGGGACAGGTGTGTACAGCTGACAGCTGTGTCCTGGCTGGGTGGGGGTCTCTATGCTGTGATGAACACTGCTGGAAACTTCTCCTTGCCCTACTGTGGGTCCAACGTGATCCACCAGTTTTTCTGTGACATCCCCCAGTTATTGGCTATATCCTGCTCAGGAAATCTGATGAGCGAACTTCTCCCCATGCTCATTAGTGTGGTGTTGAGTATCTGCTATTTTATTTTCATCGTCATTTCCTATGTCCACATCTTCTCTGCTGTCAGGAAGATCCCATCCACAGAAGGGAAGGACAAAGTCTTCTCCACCTGCCTTCCCCACCTGCTGGTTGTGGTGCTGTTTCTCTCCACTGGATGCTTTGCTTATCTGAAGCCGACCTCAGGGACCCCATCCATGTCTGACCTGGTTATTTCTATGTTCTACACGGTGGTGCCTACCACCTTTAATCCCGTCATATACAGTCTGAGGAACCAAGACATGAAGACATCTATCGGGAGGTTGCTGAAGAGGAGATTCACCGAGGAGTAATGAATCTGCCTACTTTTTGTTTGGTAATAGATTTTCTGTACAATGACTCACCAATATTTCAGAATATTTACCCTTTTTCCCTGACTTTAGTTTTTAGACCATTTTAAAATTTATGAGATTGGCAGGAGAGTACAGATAATTTTCTTCTTGCCTTTAAACCTGCAATTGGCAGCCCTCACCCACAGCTCTGTCATCTCAAGATGCGTCTTCCATCACCCACACAGGCACAGACACCCGCCATCCTTGTCCACGCCCCTCACCTGCATTATGGCTTCTCGTCCTGTTTTTACCTTCTGTGCTTTGGACAATCGCAGTTACTCGCTCATTCTGGTGACATCACTCAGCACCTTTCACTCACCGACCCCTCTGGCACTGCTGCTTCCTCCCTGCCCCTTCTGCTGGCCAGCACTGACCCTCCATGCATCCCCTGGTGGCTTTACCCAAACGTTGTGGCATTGCCACGACAGAACACACAGAGTTGCATCCCTCTGTTCCCTAGCAATAATAGGCATTTTCATTTCTCCCTGGCTTTTCATGGCTGGTCAGGTTGGAGGAGCTGCTAAGGCACCTTGTGAGAGCTGGAGCGTCCAGCGCCCCCGTGGGTGCTGAGTGTGAGTTCCTTGCTCTGGTCCTCATGGGCCGTTTGTCATCATGCCTGGGTGACCGTTCAAGGCCTGAGTGTCTTGTTATCCTTGTTTCCTTTATTTTAAGTTTTATTTATTTATTTATGCCAGCACTGGGTACAGTCAGAAGCGCCGGAGGGTGAGAGAATTCACCAGAGGAGAGCGGGGAGCAGAATAGGCAGACTGACAAAATACACTGCTGAGGGGAGCAGCGGATGCAGCCTGAGAGGTTTGTTGTGCCATGTGGGACCCTTGCCAGGGGCCAGGGAACCAACCAGCGCTGCAGATGCTGCGGGCAGCTTCACAGCCCAGCACTCAACCGCTGCACCACCAGGGGAGGCCCTGTTTCCTTGTTTTAATTTGCATTTTCTTGATGACATATAATGGGGAGCAAATTTTTGAGTGTTAACTTGACATGTCTGATGTCAGTGGTGACGAGTCTGTTGAGATCACAAAACTCTTTTTGGCCACTAAATGGCTGCTCATTGTTGTGTGTTATCCGTCCTTTGTATTCTTTATATAAGGGGCTTTTGTCCGAGGCATTTGTTTCTGGTATGTATTTTCTCCCAGTCTGTGACTTTTCTTCTAATCGCTTGACAGTTTCTCTCTCGCAGACATTGTGAATCCTCTGACTCTCGCCCGGAGACTCTCATGCCCGATGTCCTGCGCTGGGGCCAGACGCCTGCCCTGTGCCATGGTCCTTGGAGTTTCTTTGCCCGCATGTGCTGGGATACATTGCTACTGTGTTTTCCACTCAGGGCTACAATCCACGCTCACTTCCATTTTCTGAAGGATGTAGTGTCTGATTTTTTAACTAAATTTCCCTCCAGCGTTGTTGGACACTATTCGCTCTTACTGCTCTGCTTCTTGAGAAAGCTAGTGGGCTGTGTTGACAGGGACTCACTTCTGAGCTGACTCACTCCTGGGGGTTGTATTCACATGTCATATGGCCATTAGCCACATCGTCTTGATGAGCAGCTTTTCAGTCCCTAGAGGCCGGGAGTGCAGTGTCTAACTTTGCTTTCAATTTTTTTTTCTTTGTATTGGAGAGGCTGGGGTATTTACAGTGAATTGCCATTGGATGCACAGCATGTTGGGAAGTCCTTCCCCACTGACGGGAGTTAGCACCTGTTTCCTGCACTCCTAGTGCCCACTTCAGGGTCCCCCAGAGCTGCAGTGAGCTGAGGGGGTGTCCAGCAGGGTGTGTGCCCCGGGGTGCTCTCTGGTGAGTGGGGGTCTCTAGCAGCACACACCTGAGGGACCAGTGTTGCCAGAGACGGTGTCTTCCCCACAACAAGTCCTCCATGGGCGTGCTGTTCACTGGCACGTGGACCCCGGGGCTGGATGGACAGCCCAGCAGTGTGTTGGCCATTGGCCGGGGTTGGCTTCCCTGGGCTGAGCTGCACCCCAACCATTACAGGGGCTGCCCTGGGTCCTGGCTCATCCTGCACCATCAGGGGCTTCAGGCACAACCCCGGAGGGCAGAGACAGAGAGGGCAGGCCGCAGGCCTGGGTTCTACCCTTGTTGGGGTCAGGGTAGGTTGCGTGGGGTCCCCTCTTTCCTGGAGAATCTGGGTCATCAGCGAAGAAAGGCCTCAGGTTTCCCGGAGGTCTCCAAGGGGGGCGACAGGGTGGCCCACCAGGCGTCTCACCTGGCTGTGGGCTGCTGTGTTTATCTATATGGTTGATCTCTACTCGTGTTTACCCATGTAAGACCTATGCGGTCACCTCTGGTCGTGCACAGACCAAGGGGTTCTCCGGTACCCCCAAACTAGCATGCTCTTCATGGGTTCTGCCATCGGTCACATGAAGAAAACACACTTCGTGGGAAACATCTGAGGGCAAAGAGGTGTAATCGTTGTTTGAGTGCACAGAGAAGAAAGGCAACAGTTTCCCAGTAACAGCAGAAGTCACCATCCTCTCGTAGGGAAATCCCAGCCCGCCAGGTAGGCCCCACATGGCTTCCGAGGCCTGCAGACTGCCCCCAGTCTAGGGCACCTTCTGGCGGGAGCCACAGGAAGGGGCAGAAGGGGCCAGGCACGGCTGGGGTGACAGGAGGAAAATCAAAGCCATGGGGCTGTGGCGGGCCTCGGGCAGTGGGCAGAGCCTGCCTGGTCACCGCGCCCTGCCCATGGCCTGAGGTCACTTGCCAGCCAGGAGGCACCTGAAGGAGGGAGGGACGCGCTCCTGTCAGCCTGAGCCACCCAGAAAGGGTGAAGGGATCTGAGTGCATTGAAGGGATTTGTTGGAGGGGCAGGCATCCTGGAGCCCAGAAGCTGTAGACCAGGGCCGGGTGGGCAGTGGCTGCCATGGAATGTCTGTGTGACTCCAGATCAACAGCCAGTTAGAGACGAGGTGTCGGGGGTTGCTTGGGGCGTGATGTAAGTGCCTCTCAGGTCTGAGGCAGAGCTTCCCCAAGGCACACATGACCGGTTTAAACCTGTCCTTGGCGTTTTCTGGCTTCCCACATGTGGCAGGCAGCAGAGAATCTGGAATTTTCTGGCCACAAAAGCACTAATCATCCCGTCGGTGCCCTTGTCAGCCTTCCCATACCCCCCTTGTCTGTCCCCAGGGTGTCTCCTCCACACAGGTGCCTCCGCCAGTCCCCCCAGTCCCTGGAGCCTGTCTAAAGCAGGGAGGTGAGCGACCATGTGTCTCTGCTCCCTGTGCCAGCCGCAGGGGTGTCCCCGGGGCAGTCAGTGCTGCCTGCCCCTGTGGCTCCCTGGCTGGCCGCACACTGCCCACTGGGGAACCCAGGGGAGCAGAGTCCTGCAGGCTGGCTGGCCCGTGCTCCTGGGGCATGGGGCACTGCACTGGGGCAGGCAGTGCCCCCACACCCTCCCCTAGGTCTACATACCCCCTGCCCCACATTCTGCTTGCCCAGGTTCAGGTGGAATTCCCTCCCGGGTCTCTGCTGGCCCGAATCCTCGGACAGCAGCACCGACTCTGTTGTGGGGAGCCCGGTGGTGTCGGAGGTTCAAACTCTGTCCCCTCGAGTCTGGGGAGGTCATCGTGGGTCATCACCCCCATGAGCTCTGAGCTGGGCCCGGTCCCCAACCCCCCAGCAGAACCATCACTGGCTTTAATGATGGACTGCACCTGGTCCCTCATGGCAGGTCAGTGGAGGCTGATGGAGCCTCAGGAGGAGGAAACACAGTCCAGTCCTCACAGGGATCAAAACTAACCAAACTGCCTCTGGCACCCTCAGCGCACTAGTGATCACTGAATGTGCTTAGGACGTCGCCAATTAAGACCATCAACAACAACATCTAAAAGCACTTGTCCCTCTGGAGTCAGGTCCCTAAGGCCTGGAATCTAGACAGTGTCCAACAGACGGACACCAGCTCCAGAGCTCAAATAGCCCAGCCCTGAGGCCCTGCTCTGTCCATGAGGCAGCAGCAGGACGGGGTGGAACATCCTGTGAGTGCTCAGAGGTGCCACGAGTACCCATTCATGGACTGAGAGGCCAGAACACTCTCTGTCCGCACCATGGCCACAACCTCAGGAGACAGATGGACATGGCAGCAAGAACTTTCCCCCCAGACTGCAGGTATTCTGTTTTGTTTTGTTTTTTTTTTAATATTTTTTATTTGTTTGCTTATTTATTTATATTTATACAAGCACTGGGTACAGTCAGAAGTGCAGGAGGGTGAGAGAATTCACCAGAGCCAGAGTGGGGAGAAGAGCAGGCAGAAGGACCGAAGTACACTGCTGAGGGGAGCAGCGGGCGGCAGGAGAGGTCTGCGACATGTAGGACCCTCCTCCAGTAGCTGGGGAGCAGCCGGGGATCGAACCAGAGCTGCAGAGTCTGCGGGCAGCTTTGCAACCCAGCACGCAAACTCTGCTCCACTGGGGAGGCTCAGGTATTCTGTTTTTGAACAGTTTTTGAGGAGAATCTATTCATATAGAGCAATTTCAGATTTCAAACTTCATTTCAGATTTCAGAAATCACCTTAGTTAAAGCATTCATTTAATAAATAAAATTAACACATTCTAAAGTTTCCCAAATAGTTAAATTTCACTCCATATTATAATTATGGGATACATTTCTTTTTTCAAAAGATTTATTTATTTATGCATACAAGAACTGGGATACAGGCCAGAGGCACGGGAGGGTGAGAGGATTCACCAGAGAGAGCGGGAGAAGAATGGACAGACAAACAGAAGACACTGCTGAGGGGAGCAGCGGGCGAGGCAGGAGAGGTCTTTTCTTGGGAGCACAAGTTCATGGGACCCCAGTCCTGGGCACTCAGTCCCCACAGCCTGATTGTGTCTCCATTGAGGGGTCCCGTCCCTGTGGAGGGGAGGGGAGCACAGTTTAGTGTTGGACCCCCATCCCTCACAATTCCTATTGGGGCATCTTCCTATAGGAGAAGGTCATGTTTCTGCTCACAGGACAAAGGGAAACCACACTTGACTCTGCAGAGGTGGAAGGATGGAACCTTCCTTGGTTCATAAGAATCTATGGCTGAAACCTGGAATGGATGGAATATCAATTTCTATGATGCCTGTTTTGATGCCAATGTGACTGCACACCCTCGATGTGGTGTTTCCAAAAGTAAAATTATTTGAATTATTTTTGAAGAACTATATTTTTACTTAAAAACTTGTAATTTTTAATTTGTTATTGTGTTTAGGTTCCTTTATTTTTCCATATTGTATTTTGATCCTATACTAGGTCTTCTTCTCAATTTTCTTATAGATTACACTTAAGTTCACTTTTTTTTATACTTGGGAACTATGTTTTTTATTATTATGTAAAACAGCATGCACTGGGGAGGCTCAGGTATCCTGTTTTTGAACAGTTTTTGAGGAGATGGAACTCTTGCTGCAGAGCCTGTGGACAGCTTCAGAGTGCTGTGCTTCATCCCTTTCACCAGAGGGACACTCTGGGATAAGTTTCAATAAGAGAAAATGTCTTTTGTTAATCTCTTGCAAAGGTCGTGACTTTTCATATATTTATCATAGAGATATCTTTGAATTATGGCAGATGACACTATTCCTTAATAACTGATTTTAGCATCCAGCGAACTGAGTGTATATTAGATAAATAAATAAATAAAATTAATAAAATTAAATAAAATCACAACTAATGGAATTATATTACTATATGGAAAATAAATATACGAGGAAATTTAAAATCCTTGTTGTTAAAAAACAGAACATTATGTCTTTTTGTCCCAAAATGTTATGACACATCTAACAGTCAAGTAGAAATTCAAAAACTTTTTACATTAACGTTGTTGTCTGATTCATATTCTCATATTCTTCAATAAACCCGTTTCCTAAAATTTCCTGAAATCCTTTGCCAACCATCTCGCTGTGTTTTGTTCATAAACTGAATCAGCTCGTGGTTAAAAACATGAATTTGCTGTGGAAAGAATGTTCTTGAACTCACATATCACCCAACTTTACATGAAATGAAGCAAACTAAAGCCTGGCGATATTTTCTGATTTTTTTTTTTTTATAATCCTACACATATGCACTGCATGTTCAGAGGTTCTCACATTGTTCCCTAACACTGAGAACGTGAGCTGGGGTGATGTTCCTCCTCTCCGGGAGCAGGTCACTGTGTCTCCAAACTCTCCTGACCGATGAGCACATATTGTCTATGAAACTATTTAAGATAATAAAATGTAGTTAATCACAAGACATGCCTTGTCCATTCAAATTTCAGAATGAAACCTGAGTTAGAAAATCACTCAAAGTAATATTCGTTTCAGTGATAGCATGAGAGCACTGTCCCCATCCCTTGGATATGACGTCATTCCCTGGTCCGATTCCTGTTAATTTTCTATTTTTCCTTTGAACAAATGCAGTGAGTGTCTGTTGAGAAGGGATCTTTACCAGGAGTGTTTCATCACACCGTCACGTTAATTTGTTATTTGTTCTTATAAAGGAGGTCACTCATTTACACTTTTTACTGTTTTCACTGTTTACTGTGGGTCACTTTTCACTCCCCCACCTGCACAAGTGTCCACTCAGAATCGACTAAGTGCCTTGAAGTGCCTGCCCTGTCCATCCACACTCCTATCTCCTCCCCATTCCCTCTCCATTTTCCCTCTGATAATGAGAAAAGCTTTGCACTCAGTCCAACATTTCCTTTTGCTGTTTGCCACTATATTTTCTCAGTTATTGAACTTTTTTATATTATAATCCACAGATGGGTGAGACCAGCCAATATCTTTCACTTTTTTTTTACTTATTTTAGTAGCATAAGCACCTCAAGGTCCACCTTTGGTCCCTAAGGTCACTAGTTCACCTTTTTAATAGCTGTGTAGTATTCTATTGTGTGTGGACAAAAATTATTTATTTATTCACTCCACTGTGCATAGCAATTGGGTTGGGGCCATGGCCAGCAACAGTGGTCAGTGCTGCTGTGAATACAGATGTGCATGGTGCATCAGAGAGTCTGCACATCTGGGGCAAATACCTGCAGAGGTCGGTCCAACCTGTGGTGGTTCTGTTTTCATTGTCTGAAGACATCTCCAAGCCGTTTTCCCAGTAGATGTGAGAGGCTCTTTTTTCTCTGTCCCTCACCTCCTTGCTGTGTCCAGTCTCCAGCTTGGTCCCTTCTCACAGGTGACAATACATTACAGTTTGGATTTCTATATTCCTTATTATCAGTACCCTTGAACAATTTGGAATGGATTAAAATCTGCATTGACGAGGGCTTAAAATACCAGAAAGCACACCTGGGTGCTGCCCACTGCACATCCACCCCACAGATGAACTTGGGGACACACGCCAAGAACCAGGGAACAAGGGCACATAGGAACAAGTGACCCCCACACACTACAGAGCTTCTGTGTCTCAGATGATGCCATCCCCAAAATGGGCCCCTGCACTGGGAGAAAACTGTGCACATCACACACCTGACAAGGTGAGTGTCCAAAATACACAAAACCTACAAACCCAGCGCAGAAAGAGACACCCCAATCCAACACGCCTCAGACCCCCAGAGACATTTGCAGATTTTGAGAAATGCTCAGTGGCCCTGCAGAGTCATTTGCAGATTTTATTCAGGGTCTAAACCTTCCCTGCTCCGGAGCTTGTCTTCAGGTCTGAAGTGACTTGAATGTGCTTCCATGAAGGCTCAGGTGTTGGTGTGCGTGACTTTCAATCTCTCACCTCCTCTGTGCTTCTTTATCATTTTATCATGCGAGTATAATCGATCCCGAATTAGTCCTGCAGGGTCACATCCTGTGGCTCTGACCTGGCAAAATGGTCCTTTCCATCCCGCCCGCCCGCTGCGCCCTGTCCCCCCAGGGCCTCCAGGGCGACGCGCCCCTGAGTCTGTTCTCTGAGCTGCACCCGCGGGCACTGGGGCAGGACGCTGTGCGCCGGGACCAAGGGGGAAGGACATGCCCTCGTGGGCCGAGACGCGACCCAGTCTCTGCACCACACGGGTTCCCCGAGACCCCCGAGCAGCTCCCCAATCATGCCTCGCAGGCTGGGCCCCCCGGGAAGGGCAGAGTCACGCTCCAGGCTGAGGGCAGACGGCGTCACCGTGTCCGTTCCCCAAATAAGCCTGCGGGGATCCCCGGAGCTGGGAGAAGCACCAGGCGCCCTCCCCGCCGTGGCCCGGCCTGTCCCCTGGGCAGCGCGTGTCCGCCCCAAGGCCTCGGCCAGCCCTGGGCTCCGCGCTGACCCCCCTGACCCCCGCCTGTCCTCGGGGCTGCGTCTGCCTCGCGGAGCCCGTGGGGTACAAATACCCACATTTCAGCCCAAAGCGCACACGATGGGGAGTTCCGGACTGTCTTGCGTGACCTCCCGGCCCGCGGGCCCAACCGGGACCGCACATGAAGTGGTCGCCCCGCCAGGGAGGACGCGGACTTTGGTCACACCGTGTCCCCCCAGGCCTCAAGGTCGGCGCCGCCACCCCGGGTGGCCAGCGCCGAGCTGACCCCTGCCCAGCCGCAGGGGATGCCGCAGGGGACCCGCTCGGCGGCCTGTCCCGGAGGACGCCCCTGCCCCGGGGTTGGCGCGGCGGCCCCGGGGAACCTCGTCCCCCCTGTGGCCATCCCCTCCCCCCCGGCTGCCGACCAGGGCTCGGGCGGCCGAGGCGGGACCTGGTCGACCTGGCGGACCCCGACCCCTGGCTCCCCGGGCCATGCACTCGGGCCGCGCCAGGGGACCCCGGCCCGACCGTGTCCACCCCGGGTGGGACTGTCCCCGTGAAGGCGACGTCCACGGAGTCAGCAGCAAGTCAGACTCGCAGGCACCGGAGGGGCCGGTGGGAGGTCGGGACAGGGAGAGGTGTCGGGACCCCCGCAGCTCGCTCTCAGGGATCCTGTTCTGCCGTTCTGGCCCTGGTCCAGGCCTAGACACTGACAAGTGAGAGATCACAGTCTCAGTTATAACACCTGCTTTACTCAGGTTTCCTTCTAACTCTCACATGTCCTCATTTCCAAGTAGACTTTTCTCTTAATGTTATCGCTTTGCCAGAAACTTATATTCTCATATTTTTTCCTTCAAGTTTGTTCTGTAAGTTAATTCAGTCTTTTACAAAACCCTCCCCCAAGCGAAGCTCATAGCCTGAAATCTATGCCGTGGTAAAAAAAAAAAAAAAAAAAAAAAAAAAAAAACGTGAAGAAGGGCCTCCCCTGGTGGTGCAGCGGTTGAGCACTGGGCTGGGAAGCTGCCCGCAGCCTCTGCAGCACTAGTTCAATCCCCGGCTGCTCCCAGCCCACCTGAGGAGGGTCCCACATGGCGCGCAGACCTTTCCTGCCACTTGTTGCTCCCCTCAGCAGTGTACTTTGGTCCTTCTGCCTGCTCTGCTCCCCACTCTGGCTCTGGTGAATTCTCTCATCCTTCTGCGCTTCTGACTGTACCCAGTGCTTGCATAAATAAATAAATAAATAAATAAATAAATAAATCTTTACAAAAATAAAAAAAAGACCTTTGATGTTGTTGTGTTCATTTTCAGGCTCTCTGAGTTTTCCAAATTGTATCTTGATTCCTCTACCTGATTTTCTACTTGACATTCTTTTAGATAACACTTAAGTTCACTCTTTTTCTACTTCACAAACCATGTTATCTTTTTATATGATGTTAAACTTTATATAAAGTAAAAGACTGCAATATTTATGAATTTTTATTCTCCAGAAGCTTCTGTGCTATAAACCCTGAGGCCTCATGACTGTTTACCCACTCTGAGAACATGAGCTGGGGGGATGCTCCTCGCTCAAGCATTTTCTCTGGAGCAGGTCACTGGGTCTCCAAATGCTCCTGAGGGATCATAGCATACTCCGTCCAGAAAATACTTCTTTTAAAAAATGTATGTTAATGACCAGACTGACTCCATACAGATTTCAGAATAAAATCTGTGTCGGAAAATCTCTCAAGTTAATAATATTTCCAATGAAAGACCTTGATCTTCTGTTTCTCCTCCCGGGACTTCATCACTCTCTGCTCACATCCTTTACATACTTTCTGTCTTTCCTTTGAAGAAAACTCTAAACTCTGTTGAGAAGAGAATCTGACTTCAGGAGTGGGGTAACATGGGGTCATGTTAATTAACAATTGCCACTTAAAGGAAACACTCATTGTCACATCTCTGTTTTCTTATTGTGGGCTGTATCTCTGCCCCTCTGTGTGTGTGTGTCTCCCCTCACACTCCGGGGAACACCCACATGAATACCCACTTGTTTCCACTCCTTATCCCTCTCTTATCCCCAGTCTCAACTGGTAACAGTGAATTTATTCACTAGTGCAAATAGGTTTTGCTGTATTTTGTAATGTCAATTTTCTGTATTTTCTTTTTTTAAAAGATTGATTTATGCATACAAGAACTGGGGCACAGGCCAGAGTTGTGGGGGGTGAGATGATTCATCAGAAACAGAGTGGAGAACAGAACAGGTGCACTGAGTGAAATACACAGACGAGGGGAGCAGCAGACGAGGCAGGAGAGGTCTGCTGTGCCACATGGGATAGTTCCCTGGCTAGGGATCGAACTCGTGCTACAGTGGCTGTGGCTAGCTTCATAGGTTGCCTCTTAACCCCTTGGGCTACCAGGGAGGCCTTGTTTTCTGTATTTTCTATCCCACAGATGAGTGAGACCATCTGCTATCTGTCTTTCACTGTTTTTTTTTTTTTCACTTAACAAGATAACTTAAAGTTCTACTCACCTTTTCCCAAACATATGATTTGATTTTTTTTAATCACTGTACAATTCCACTGACTATGGACCCACAATTACTTTATTCACTCCTCTGTTGAAAGCCCTTGGGCTGGTTCTGCAATGGTGCACGGTGCTGTTGTGACACCAATGCACATGAGTGTCTCTGTATTGTAGAGTTTTCAAATTCTGGGATAAAAACTTAGCGACAGGATTGCTAGTTACTATGGGATTTCCATTTTTATTTACTTAGGACATCTCCAAACCATATTCCTAGAAGATTTACCTACTTACATTCCCACCAACAGAGGTGAGAGTTCCTTTCTCTCCACATCCACACAACATCAGTTGTGTTCAGTCTTTTTGATTGGCCCATTCTCACAGGGGTGTGTGACAATTCATTGCAGTTTTAGTTTGTGTTTTTGTCCCCCTTATAATTAGAGCTACTGAACAATATTATTTGGATTAAGGATTTGGATGTGACAAAGCCATAAATACTTGAGGAACTCTGCCACCCTATTGCACATACACCCCACAAATGAAATTGGGGACATATCTCCAAGGCCCCAAGGACAAGAGAAATGAGCATGCAGGAACAAATGTGCCCCACCACACTAGAGAGTTCATAAACCACTATAAAAACAGGCCCCTGCACTGGGAGAAAATATGCGCACATCATGCATCTAACATGGGTCTGGTTTCCATTCATACAAGGTATGTCACAGCCCAACATCAAAAAGCAGACACCCCAATCAAGAAGTGAGTAAGAAACCAACATAAACATTCCCAAGGAGGACAACCAGTTTCCCGGCAGATTCGTTGGCAGATGTTATTGGGGTTCTAAACAATGCCTGCTTCTGAACTTTGCCTGCATGTCATGACACTGGCTGACCTCGAATGTGTTTTGTTAACTCACCAGAGATTAGCACATCTTCCATGGAATAGCTGTAGTCTAGTTCATAATTTTATAATTACATAATATAAACTAATAATTATGGATTAGTTCTGTCATACTGTTTCCTTGTGATTTTTGAGTGATACAAATTATGGTGTTTTAATTCATCACATCTAATAAATACTTTACAACATTTTTATTATATCTTCACAGATTGTACATGTACACCTGAGTCTGTTCCCTGATACAGCATGAAAGCTCTGTAAATATCTACTGAAGTCTCCAAAATTATCTTTGCATCTGTGAGAGATGACAACGAACCTACCTGGCTTTGGATTTATGAAAAACAATTGGTACAGTTGGCAGGATATGACTCCGAGAGCAGACATATCAAGTGGCATCTACAAATGGAGTGAAAGACAACATCAGAGTTGCTGGAGACAGGTGTTGGCCAATGTCCCAGAAGAGCTAAAGATGCTACAGGAGCACAGAAGGCAGACAAGGTCTGGGAGATGGAGAACAAGCCCTGGGAATCATCTCGGACCTTTTGGGGAGGAGAAGAACACCCTGCAAGGCCCAGCCCACCATACCCCTGAGGCAGAAGACTTGTCAGGAAAAAAAAGGGGACCCCATCCATCATCTGGAGCTTGCCCAGTGACTAAGATGACACTGACTGACTTGCACAAACAATGCTGCCACAAGGCGGAGAACTTTGGGACCTGGGGTGGACAGAATCATTTGCCCACCACAGGAGATGAAGAGCAAAGGATGGGCCTGTCATCCCTGGTGGCATAAAGCAAGCTTATCTGCTGCCCGGTACCCCAGGGCCACAGGGTGGCTGTGCCTGGCACTAGGGAGAGGTGAAAAAATCCTGAAGGGATGGATTGTAGGGTATATGAGGTAAAAATCAGGCTTTTTGCCCCCTCCTGTAATTAGCCTCTGTGGCTGACACCCAAAGACTTGTACATGTGCATGTGAGGGTGGACACCTGGGCCCAGAGAATTTTGTGTATGTGCACATGTAAACCAAGGGATGAGGTGGTATAAGGGCAGCGTCACTCTGAATTCCAAAGCATTTCACATAGTGAAGGCCACCCACAAAAGGCCTCTTACCATGTGTTTGAAGACACAATAGTCATGACATCAAACCCCAGGAATCTCAAACCATGAAGAACCATCCACCAGAACCACTCCATCTGCAACGGTCCCTCTCCTTGTGAAGATAAAGGACACCCACTCACCAGCAGTAGCGATGCAGTTTCAAAGAAGACTTGCAGATGCTGAGAATGGACCATTAAAAAATAAACCAAAGCACACACATGGTAAATTTGTGATGACAGGAACCATTTCTACTTCAGAAGATTGTTTTCTTCCCACCTATCGCTCAGTTATGTTGAATTTCTTTTTGTCTTCCTTCCCACTTTCCTTTCTCCTTTAGTTCCATCCTACTTTATTTCCCTTCCTCCTTCCCCAACCTCTTCACAACCGCCTCTGCAGGTTTCCCCGTGAGGGAACACAGGGGATGATGGTGACTTTGCAATTCCCTGTGGACATGGCTCTGATAACAGGGCCACACCTGGGTCCCCATGGCCACTCACTGGAGGCTGATGGAGCCTGAGGAGGTGGAACCACAGTCCTGCTTGTGGAGTCTCCTGTGACCCCCTGGCTGTGCTGATGACTCAGGAGGCTCATTACTGGGGACACCATTAAGAAGTCCATGGGGACAAGGGACAACTGGTCCCCTCAGGGTGAGGTCCCTGAGGAAGGGGACCTGGAGATGGTGTCAGGGCCTGGGGGGAAGTAGGAGAAGGAGAATGTGAGCCCTGTGGCCTGTCTGCTGGAGTCTGTGAGCTGGAGGCCTGGACTCCAGACACTAGAGGCCAGCACAGCAGAGGGCAGTGTGTGACCGGGACATCAAGTGAGGTTTGCTTTTCCTCCTGTTTCTGTGAGGGAGAGAATTTTGTGGGAAGCAAACTTCTGGGACAGTGGGTGCATCACGCCAGACTGAGGTGTCTGTCAAATAATTTTAAAAATTAAGTTTTTTTAAATTTTAAATTTTTCATTTACTGACATTCCATTTAACACATACATCAAAGTGTTGGCATTGCAACATGAAATATTTATGTTATTGTGTGTGTTTCCAATGGTGACTTTGTTTCTTTATTGAGGTAACACTGTTTTACAACACAGCATCACTTCAAAATGCATATTGTATTTTAGGAGAACAGTAGCTAGAATATTCATATTATAAATGAAAACTAATAAATTATAAAGGTGGATTATGGTTCAGTTTCAGAATGCTATGTTGTTCTGTGATAATCTTAATTTAAGGTGTTCCACAGATTATTATCTTTCATGCATTTATTATTTTATAATATTCTGACCTAGGGTATATAGGACAATTATTCTTTCATAATTAATTTTTTAACATTCAGCACTCTGAGTTGAAAGTGTATAATGTTACATGAAATCACATTTAATGGAAGTATTTAGAGGGCAGTGGGGAAAATCTGAAAGGAAATTTAAAATACTGCTAATTGTTTAAAAAGGGAAGGTACGCATCCTCATCCCTAAAATATTATGACAATAAAGGGAGTCAGACAGAATTTCATGACTTTTTCTTGTTATCTGTTTTATTTTTTTTATTTTACACTAACATTTTACAATACATATTTTTTTAATTTTTAAACAATATTTGCTTCCCCCCCCTCAGGTTGAGTCCCCAAAGAATTTCCTTTCCCAAGCACCATGCACCATCACCTTTGACCCCTGTGCTCCTCCCTCCCTCCCTCTGATCCCTCTCCCTCCTCCTCCCCTGCAGGATGTCTCTGATTTATAATTGTCTGATTTTGCTTTTTTTTTTTTTAACAAATATTTATTTTTTTTTGGTACAAGCACTAGGTACAGTCCGAAGCATGAGAGGGTGAGATAATTCACCAGAGCCAGAGCAGAGAGCAGAGAAGGCAGACCAATGAAATACACTGCTGAGGGGAGCAGCGGGCAGCAGGAGAGGTCTGCGCGCCATGTGAGACCCTCGCTGGCAGCAGGGATCGAACAGGTGTTCCAGCCTCGCAACCCAACGCTCAACTGCTGCACCACCAGGGAGGACATATTTGTTGTGTTTTGTACTGTTATTATTATTTTTTATACTGATGTCTTACTGTGTTGGATTACACTTATTTTCATATGTTGAACCATCCTTGTGTCCCTGGACTGAATCCCAATTGATCGTGGTGTACTATCCCTTTGACACATTGAAGGATTCTGTAGAGGAATTTTGCATCAGTGTTCATTCGGGAGATTGGCCTGTAATATTCTTTTTTTGTGCTGTCTTTGTTTGGTTTTGGTATTAGTACAATGATGGCTTCGTAGAACATATTTGGTAGTATTCCTTCTTTTTCGATTTTTTGAAATAGTTTGTGTAGGATAGGCACTAATTCACTGCTGAACATTTGGTAGAATTCATTTGTGAAGCTCTCTGGCCCTGAGCTTTTGCTTTTGGGGAGTGCTTTGATTACTGCCTCAGAGACCATACTTGCTGACCTGTGCTTTTTCCCAGTGGTTCTCTGAGAAATGGAGGAGGGGCAGAGGTGAGCACCTCAACACAGGGACTGTTATTCAAGGTGGGTGTTATGTCTGCCCCATGTTCACCGGGTGCTGTGCCCACAACTATATGGATCCCATGCCCTGAATTCTGTGCTGTAGGTCTCCGTTCCAGGGCTATCAGATCCAAAACGCTGGCTGTCACTCTGCAGTGCCTGCTGCTATGGCACGTCCCTCATCCTGGATCCTGCTCTCAGTTCCAGGATCGGGGTCTTGCTCCATGCCTTATTTCCCTTCTTAGCCTCATTTGCATGGCCCATCCTTTCTCAGAGCCTGAGTGTGTTTTGGGATCCCTGGTTTCCAACTATCAGGATGTTGGTGATTTTGCTCTGGTCGCTAGGTGGCGGCAGATATCTTTCTTTCCCAGTGACCTTGGGTCCGGGGAACAGAGTGGGGGTGTCGTGGACACCTCAACACCATGGGGGTGCTGTGTTTTCCCCCTGCCCCACCGTCATGGGGATCCCACACCCTGAATTTAGTGTCCTTTTTCTCAGTTTTGAAGGCCTCAGATACAGGCTGTGGGCAGTAGCCTAGTTCAGTGTCTGCAGAAATGGTGCCTTTTGCACCCTGCTCCCGCGTCTGGGCGCCTGGTTTCTGATTACTCAGGGAGGGCCATTCACTTCAGTGACAGCTCCGATGCATCTCCCCACAAACCTAGGTTGTGGGCGCGGGGAATTGGGCAGTTGTGATACACATATTTTTTTTTTCAAAAAGTTGTTATTTATTTATACAAGAAACAGGGTATAGGCCAGATGCATGGGAGGGTGAGAGGATTCACCAGAGACAGAGCGGGGAGCAGAACAGGCAGACTGACAAAATACACTGCTGAGGGGAGCAGTGGGCGCAACAAGAGAGGTCTGCGTGCCATGTGGGACCCTCACCTTCCGGCCGGGATGGAACCCACACTGCAGAGGCTGCGTTCAGCTCCACGGTGCTGCACTCAACCTCCTGTGCCACCAGGGGAGGCCCGATACACGTGTGCTTTTCCAGTGTGTGTTGTTTTTCTGCACAATCTTACCAGCTGGCCTTGGGCTATTTGCAGGTGTCTCTGAGGAGTCCTTGTCTAATGGCGCCTGGAGCTGTTCGCTCACATCCTGGTGATTCCTGCACTGTTCTCCAAAGTTCTCATTCATGGGGTGCAGTGCCAGAAATAGTTATTTTCTACGCAGTGTCCCCCTTGATCTGTAGTTTGTTCTTGTTTTATTTTCTTTCTTTCTTTTTTCCTACTTTCTGTTGGCCAGAGAGTGGGTGGGGAGGGTAGCAGGTTCTCTGATCTGTCATGTTGATATCGCTAGTTCCTTCAAACTAAAGCAGAGACACCCATGGAAATCTATTATGGATGTGATATGGTTTTTATTTTAATTCCACACAACACCAGAGCTATGTAAAATCTAATTTTGTCAATATAAATATGGATTCCAGACCACTGAAAAAGCTTTTTCCCTAGGCTACAACATTTTTCGAGTTGATTTTTTTTTGTTTTCATTAAATTAGCTGGAATTGTTTCTCTTAGATCTTACAGTAATCATATACTACTACATTCTCCTAAAAATCTTATAGTCATCAGGACCTGCTCCTCTGTCACCCCCACAGAGGGAGGAGAGGATGAAATTGTGGGGAGGAGGGGAGTGGGCGGGGCTGCCCTGTGTCCAGAAGTTCCCACTCACACATGGGCCTGAACAAACCTGCACCTGGAGGGGGAGCAGCAGAGCTGGGGCGATAGGGAGGGGCTGTCGGTCGATATGAGATTCAACCAGAACAGAATCCTAAGATCAGCTGAATTGTCCCTCATTTCCCAATCTCAGATCCTGTGTGATAAAGGCGCATTTCTGGAGCTGAACACAAAAGGCTCAACAGAGAGTGAGTGACACGAAGCTGCTCCACACCACACCCTGAGAGTGACCTCGGGGGCATGCCTGTGACTTTCCTTGCAGGTGTCATGTTTTATTCTGCTCAACATTTTTATATAGATGATGGATCCAGGGGTGACCAATCTCATGGCCTTGACAGAATTCATGCTCCTGGGGTTCCCCACCCAGGAGACCATGGGCTTCTTGCACCCACTGCTCTTCTCCCTGGTCTACCTGTGTGCCCTGCTGGGGAATGGGCTCATCGTCCTCATCACCACCCTGGACCGGCACCTCCACACCCCCATGTACTTCTTCCTGAGGAGTCTGTCCCTCACAAGACTCTGCCTCCTCTCAGCCATGGTCCCCAAGTCCGTTGCCAATTCTCTGAGGCACAGCAGCTCCATCTCCTTCCCGGGCTGTGTCCTCCAGGTCTTTGTGCTGATTCTTTCAGGGGCTGAAGAGTTTCACATCCTTGTGTTGATGAGCCTTGACTGCTCTGCTGCCATCTGCCACCCTTGCACTATGATGTCATCATGAGCAGGGACAGGTGTGTGCAGCTGACAGCTGTGTCCTGGCTGGGTGGGGGTGTCATCTCTGGGATGCACACAGCTTGTACCTTTTTGTTGTCCTACTGTGGGTCCACTGTGGTCCTCCCATTCTTTTGTGACATCCCCCAGTTATTGGCTATTTCCTGCTCAGAAAATCTAATGAGTGAACTTGTCCCCATTATCATCAGTGCAGTGATGGATTTCTGCTGTTTTATTTTCATCATCATTTCCTATGTGCACATCTTCTCTGCTGTCAGGAAGGTCCCATCCACAGAGGGGAAGACCAAGGCCTTCTCCACCTGCCTTCCCTACCTGCTCGTTGTGGTGCTGTTTCTCTCCAGTGGATTATTTGCTTATCTCAAGCCGACCTCAGAGACTCTGTCCATGTCTGACCTGGTCATTTCTATGTTCTACACGGTGATCCCCCCACCTTTAATCCCATCATCTACAGTCTGAGGAACCAAGCCATGAAGTCAGCTGTGGGGAGACTGCTGAAGGACCAATACTATAAGATGTGAGATGACACAATCTAAAATTACAGCCCCTCATTTATTCATTTTTTTCCCTTTAACTCTACATGTTATCGTTTATAAAGTACAGATTTCTTGCATTAGGATTTTTCCTTTTCCAGAAATTTATATTCTCATATTCTTCCATAAGCTGTGGTTTCCTAATTACTGCTATCATTTGCCAAACCTCCAATTATGTGATGTTCATCAACTGAATTCCCACTTATGTTTGAAAACATAGGAAAATGACATTGAAAGAATGCTCTAGAACTCACACATCACCAACATTTACGGGAAACCTAGAGTTGGTAAATGGGGTTTGCCCTTGGGAGCACACTGTCACTGGACCCCAATCCTGGGGCACTCGGTTCCCTCAGCCTGTGTGTGTCTCCACTGAGGGCCCCATCCTGTGTAGGGGAGGGGAGACAGCTGAGTGGGGTCCCCCACCCCTTACATTTATAATGGGGCTCCTTCCTCTAAGAGACATCCATGTTTCTGTTCAAAGGACAAATGGAAACCACAGTTGACTTCCAGAAATGTAAGGATGGCAGCTTCCTTGGGGAATTGGAGTCTATGCTAAACCCTACAAGTCATGTGAATATTAATTTCTACGATGCCTGATTTGATTGTAACAGGACTACACTGTTTAATTACTGCAATTAAAGTAAAAAGTGTATGATATTTATTGAGGAACTACATTTTGACTTTTAAAATATATGTTTTTTTTTTTTATACACTTCATTTGTTATACACATCAAATAAAGGGTTTATTTTTGGGTTCCCTTAGTTTTTTAAATTGTAATTTTTTTTATAGAGGCATGCTTTCTTTCTTTCTTTATTTTATTTGTTTGTTTGTTTTGTTTATACAAGCACTGGGTACAGTCAGAAGCGCTGGAGGGTGAGAGAATTCACCAGAGCCAGAGCGGGGGGCAGAGCAGGCAGAAGGACCGAAGTACACTGCTGAGGGGAGCAGCGGGCGGCAAGAGAGGCCTGCGTGCCATGTGGGACCCTCCTACGGTAGCTGGGGAGCAGCCGAGTATCGAACCGGTGCTGTAGAGGCTTTGGGCAGCTTCACAACCCAGCACACAACTGCTGCACCACTGGGGAGGCCCTTGAAATTGTATTTTGAGTCTTATGCCAGGACTTCTTGTTGACTCTGGTAGATGACATTCACTTCCCTTTTCTTCTACTTTGGAAATATCTATTTATTATACCATGAAAAGAACATTATATAAAGGTCAGCATGACAGTATTTGTAAATATTTATTCTTGTACATCATTTGTACCCTAAATACTCAGCTTCTCATTATTGTTTTCCTTTAACTGGGACCATGAGCTGGGTTGATGTTCTTCCCTCAAGAGTATTTTCAGGGAGCAGGGCACTGTGTCTCCACACTCTCCAGACTGATCATTACATACTCAGTCCAGAAAACATTTCTTTTAAAAATATATATGGGAACCACCAGACAAAGTCCATTCAGATTTCGGAATTGAACATGTGCTAGAAAATCACTCAAATAAGCATTCATTTCAATGAATGTATTTGATCAAAGATCTATTCCCTTGGGATCCTTATTTCAGTCTCCTCTGTTTTTTAAAATATTTTCAGTTCTTCACATGGACAAAACTTCTGTCTTTTGAGATGGGGATTTGATTTCATGAGTGACATAATATGAAGTCATGTGAAGTTATAACTTGCCACCATCAAATAAACGCTTTATTCATGGGTTTTGGTGGCTTTCATTTGGGGGTTAGTTTCCCACTCTGTATTCACAGGGCCCTTGCACTCCACAAAACACCCATTACTACCTCATGTACTTCATGCCCACCCTCTACCCCCTGTTACCTCTGGTAACTACATGTTTTCCCTAGTCCATGTTTTGCTTTTGCTGCATTTTGTAATATAGGATTTCTGTATTTTTTATTTCCAAATGTGTGAGACCATCCACTATCTGGCTCTTGCTGTCTGTTATTTCACTTTATAAAATCACCACAAGGCCCATCCATGTTGAACCATATACACGGACAGTCTCTAAGTAGGACATGCTGGTGCCTGCAGAGTCACTGGCAGGTTGGATTCAGTCTCCAGACCCTGCTCCGAGCTTCGCAGGCACATCCTGACCCCCGCACGAATGTGTTTGATCCAGTCCTGGGATGGGCTCACCCTGCGGGGCCAGTGGAGTCCAGGGTGTGATTGTATCATTATTCAGCGTTAACGTCTAATAAGCTGGGCTGACTGTCCTGCTACATCCTGGGACCTCTAAGAGCTGCCAGTGACTATGCTTCCGCTCCTCACACTCAGACCACACTTTCCATCATGTCACTTTCCCCTCACAGAGTGTGCTGGACACCCAAATCCACATGGTTTGAGTCTGTTTTCTGAGAGACTTAAATGTGGGGAATGTGCTCCTGGATGCTGGGAAGTTTTCTCAGCCGAGATTAGCAGGAAGGACTAACTCTACTTTTTCTCAAGTCATGAACAGAACATTCAGATGACACCGATTACCCCATGATACCGTGGGTCAACAGCCCCAGTTGCTCCTCCCTCAGGTACCTCACAACCTTCTTCCTGAACCCCCATACAGACACCAGCCCAGCGTTATCTCCTGGCCCTGTTCCCTCAGCCATATCCTCCGCTGAGTAGGAGCAAAGGGGGTGTCCTCTCCCCGGAGGGCACCCACCCAATGGAGTGTGCAGGGGACCCCCCTCCCTGCAGGCAGGAGCCTCCCAGGGCAACCAGGAGAGCCAGGCCCAGCCCCAGGTAGGGAGCTGGGGGACAACCTCTGGTGGACAGGGGGGAATTGCAGGCCTGGAAGGAGGGCCTCTCCTCAGCGACCACATGCCATAAGCTGAGGTCAAAGTTCTGTGCCCTCGAGTCTGGGGAGGTCATCATGGGTCATGGGCCCCATGGACCCTCAGCTGGGCCCACCCACCACGTGGACCCACACTGTCTTTAATAATGGGACCAACACTGGTCCCCACGGCAGGTCAGTGGAGGCTGATGGAGTCTGAGGAGCAGGAGCCACAGTTCAGTCCCCACAGGAGTCAAGACTAACAGAACTGCCTCTAGCACCCTCAGTGCACTAATTATCACTAGGATGTGCTGCAGGACGATGCCAATTAAGACCGTCAACAACAATAAAAAACGCACTTGTACCTCTGGAGGAACGTCCCTGAGGGCTGGAATCTGGACAGTGTCCAACACACGGACACCAGCTCCAGAGCTCAAATAGCCCAGCCCTGAGGCCCTGCTCGGTCCATGAGTCGGTGCAAGACAGGGTGGAACATGCTGTGAGTGCTCAGAGGCGCTCCACGAGCCCCGACCATGGAGTGAGAGGCCGGAATGCACTCTGTCCACGCCACGGGGACAACCTTAGGAGAGAGACTCGAAACGGCAGCAGAATCTTTCCCCCCAGACTGCAGGTATTTAGTTCTTAAACAGTTTTCAAGGAGAATCCATTCAGATTGAAAGATTTCAGATTTCAATCTTCATTTCACATCTCAGAAAGCACCGTAGTTAAAATATTCATTCAGAAAAGAATTACACATTCTCAAGGTTCCCAAATAGTTCTGTTTCACACCACAATATTTTTTATGGGATAAGTTTCAATGAAAGAAATTAACTTTTTTATTAACTCTTCCAAAGTCTGTGACATTTAATTCATTTTTCATAGAGAATGTTTTGAATTGTGGCCGATGACAATATTATTTAATAACTGATTTTAGTATTCAGCACAGTGAGTGAATATCAAGTATTAAATAAAATCACAACTAATGGAATTATAATGATAAAGAAATATAAGATAAAAAAATAGAAATATAAGATTAAATTTAAAATACTTACTGTTAAAATTCGGAGCATTATGCCTTTTTTCCCAAAATTTACAACATATAGGTGTCAAGCAGAAATTCAAAAACATTTTAAGCAACAACTGTTGATGGTTTCATGGCTCTGACACTAATGTGAGCCTGGCAGGGATGTCTATTTGTGGACATGAACTTGGAATTTTTCCAAAACTCCGTCACTCACAGAATGTTAGCGATATTGTAAAATAAAAAAGTGGCAGTATTTTAACAGAATTATATGTCAAAATTTATCTTATTATTATAGATATTTAAATCAATGAAAAGATTTGACATCTAGACTACTTTGTGCCCTTATTGATAATATTATTTTTATTGAAGTACTTTTAAATGTTCAAACTAATGTATACCTACAAGATTATTTCCCACATTCTCCTTAAAAATCCTGCTTCCCCAGGGCCTGCCCCTCTGTCACCCCACAGAGCAGGGAGAGGATGAGGTTGGGGAGAGGAGAGTGGGCAGGGCTGCCCCCTGTCCAGATGTCTCCACTCACCCACAGGCCTAGGGTGAGGAACAATCCTGGGGCCCTGGGACCTGCAGGGACAACCACATGCTCAGACCATCAGGCACGGCACCGCAGTGGCCTCCTCCCTGCACAGACGTGCATGAGTCTGGAGTTGACAGAGGGGCCGTGAGGGACCCGGGGAGGATGAGCTGATCCTGCAGGAGGGATGTGTGGGCGTGACCCAGGAGGAAACTCTGAGGGAAACATGGTCTCTGAGTCCTCAGATGTGGGGAGTCAGGGGCAGGGAGATGAGGAGATGAGGGGACGGACCAGGAGGCAGCAGTGAGGCCAAAGGGGCAGGAATCTGACAGAGGAGGCATCAGGACACGCCATATGGGGACGCTGAGCCCAGATCATTCAGTTCTGGGACAGTGTCTGGTCCTGGGAGCAGGAAAATGGGAACCCGCATGCCCCATCTCCATGCATACCCGTCCCTGTGGGGCCTACAAGACCAGGGCTCTGCTGGAGGAGCAGTGACAGGCTCTCCAGGGTGGGGAGGAGCTGGGCATGGTCACGTGTCCTCTGGGGCTGTGCCCTGCACAACCTCTGGGAGGTATGCTGGGCAGAGACGCTGGGGCTTGGGCAGGAGGGGGAGCCGCGGGCCTGGGGCAGTGGGGAGGGGCATTCACTTGGGTTTATTGACACATGTGAGATTCTAATTTCTTCAAGTTTGTATGGGAGAGTTGACATTTTCTGTTCTTTACCAAATTTCAGAAACAATTTGGACAACATAATAATGACACATGAGATGGAAATATAAGGTTGACTTAGCAGGACACGCAGAGGAGGATATGAGACTCCGTAGCACCTAGAAGAAGTAATTACCTGGTAAATAGATGGAATCATTATCCTATATTTATAACACATCTTATGCTCAATACTTGAAGATTTGACAATTCTTGCTCTTCTCTTTCATACAGATGATGGCTCCAGGATTGACCAATCTCACGGCCGTGACGGAATTCGTCCCCCTGGGTTCCCCACCCAGGGGACCATGGGCTTCTTGCACCCGCTGCTCTTCTCCCTGGTCTACCTGTGTGCCCTGCTGGGGAACGGGCTCATCGTCCTCATCCCCACCCTGGACCAGCACCTCCACACCCCCATGTACTTCTTCCTGAGGAGTCTGTCCTTCACGGACCTCTGCCTCATCGCAATTACTGTCCCCAAGTCCATTGCTAACTCTCTGAGGCACAGCAGGTCCATCTCCTTCCCAGGCTGTGTCGTCCAGGTATTTGTGCTGTTTCTTTCAATAGGTACTGAGCTACACCTGCTCACAGTGATGAGCCTTGACCGCTATGCTGCCATCTGCTACCTCCTGCACTATGACGTCATCATGAGCAGGGACAGGTGTGTGCAGCTGACAGCTGTGTCCTGGCTGGGTGGGGGCATCATATCTGTGATACACACAGGTGGCACTTTCTCCTTGTCCTACTGCGGTTCCAGCGTGGTCCACCAGTTCTTCTGTGACATCCCCCAGATATTGGTTATTTCCTGCTCAGGAAATTTGATGAACGAACTTGTCCCAATTCTCATCAGTGTGGTCTGGGGTATCTGCTGTTTTATTTTCATCGTCATTTCCTATGTGCACATCTTCTCTGCTGTCAGGAAGATCCCATCCACAGAAGGGAAGGCCAAAGTCTACTCCACCTGCCTTCCCCACCTGCTGGTTGTGGTGCTGTTCCTCTCCACTGGATGCTTTGCTTATCTGAAGCCGGCCTCAGGGACCCCATCCGTGTCTGACCTGGTCATTTCTATGTTCTACACGGTGGTGCCCCCCACTTTTAATCCCGTCATATACAGTCTGAGGAACCAAGCCTTGAAGACGGCTGTGGGGAGACTGATAAATGGCAAATACTCTAAGATGTGAGATTTCATAATGTAAATTTGTATCTCCTCATTAATTCAGCTTTCCCCATGAAACTCTTACATGTCATCATTTATAAAGCATAGGCTTCCTGCATTAGAATTTTTCATTTTCCAGAAATTTATATTCTCATGTTCTTCCATAAACTCCTGTTTCCTAAAATTCTAAAATCCTTTCCCCAACCCCTCCCTACATGATATGCATAGACTGGAACCAGCTCATGGTTAAAAACATGTATTTGCTGTAGAAAGAATTTTCTAGAACTCTGGAATTACCAACTTTACAAAAATGAAGCTGTGGTAAAAGGGGTAGTCCTTGAGAGCACCTGGTCATGAAATTCCAATCCTGGGCACTTGGTTCCCACAGCCGATGTGTGTATCCACTGAGAGGCTCATCTTTATGGAGTGGAGGGGAGACAGAGAGTGGGCCCCCCCATCCCTCACAATTTCTTTTCTTTTTTTTAAATGCTGATGAACTTGGCCTCTCTTAAGTTTTTTGTTTGTTTGTTTGTTTTTTTAAATGTATGTATGTATGTATGTATGTATGTATGTATGTATGTATACAAGCACTGGGTACAGTCAGAAGCGCGGGAGTGTGAGAGGTATCACCAGAGACAGAGCGGGGAACAGAATAGGCAGACTGATGAAGTATACTGCTGAGTGGAGCTGCGGGCAGCAAGTGAGGTCTGTCACGCCATGTGGGACCCTCGCCGGCGGCTGGGGATCGAACCGGCGCTGCAGAGGCTGCAGGTAACTTTGGGGCCCAGCGCTCAACCGCTGCCCCACCAGGGGAGGCCCACTCACAATTTCTAACAGAGCATTTTCCTTTAGGAGAAGTTCATGTTTCTGCTCCAAGGACAAAGGGAAACCACACTTGACTCTGCCAGAGATGGAAGGATGGAGGTTCCTTGGTTAGTCGGAATCTGTGATTGAATCCTGGAATTGATGGGAACATTAATTTATACGATGCTCTGTTTTGATGCAAATGTAACTAACACTCCCTTGATGTGGAATTTTCAAAAGTAAAGTTATTGGAATTATTTTTGAAGAACTACATTTCTACTTAAAAATTTATAATTTTAATTGTATTTATTTTTAGATTCCTTATTTTTCTAGATTGTATCTTGATCCTTTACCAGGTCTCTTCTCAACCTGCTTATAGATTACACTTAAGCCCAGTTTTCTTCTACATGGGAACTATGTTATTTTTTATTATGTAAAACATCATGCAAAATAAAGCAGGACAATATTTGTTCATTGTACACATCTGCACTCAGTGTTATTGTTTCCCCAACACTGAGAATGTGAGCTGGGATTGTTGTTCTTGCTCTCAAGTACTTTCTCTGGAACAGGTCACTGTGTCTCCAAACTCTCCTGATTGATTATCACATATTTGTCCATAAAAATATTTCTTATAATAATATATGTAGTTAACCACAAAACCTGACTAGTCCATTCAAATTTCAGAATTAAACATGAGTTAGAAATCACTCAAATTAGGGGCCTCCCTGGTGGTGCAAAGGGTTAAGATGCAACCTATGAAGCTATCTGCATCCACTGAAGCACCAGTTCAATCCCGGGCCAGGGAGCTACCCACATGGTGCAGCAGACCTCTCCTGGCTCTCCTGCTGCTCCCCTTAGCAGTATATTTCAGTACATCTGCTTGTTCTGCTCCCCACTCTGTCTCTAGTGAATCTTCTCTCCTCTGCACACTTCTGGCCTGTACCCCAGTTATTTTATGCATAATACATCTTTTAAAAAAAAGGAACCTAAGGGAAAAAAAAAAAGAAAATGACTCAAAGTAATATTCATTTCAGTGATAGTATGAGATCACAGTTGCCATCCCTTGGGATATGACGTCATTCCCTGGTCAGATTCCTGTTAATGTATTTTCTATTTTTCCTTTGAACAAATCCAGTGTCTGTTGAGAAGGGATCTTTACCATGAGAGTTTCATGGAAATATCACATTAATTTGTTATTTGTTCTTATCAAGGATGACATTTACACTCTATACTATTTTCACCATGGGTCACTTTTCACTCCCCCACATGCACAAATGTCCACTCAGAATCTACTAAATGCCCTGCCGTGCCCGGCTCCTCCATCCACACTCCTATCTCCTCCCTGGTTCACTCTGATAATTAGCAAAATTTTGCACTCAGTCCAACATTTCCGTGTGCTGTTTGCCACTATACTTTTTCAGTTATTGAATTTTTATATTATCTTCCACAGATAGGTAGGACCACCAATGTCTCACTTTGTAACTTATCTCACTAGCATATGCAGCTCAATGTCCACCTTTGGTCCCGAAGGGCATGGGCTTATCTTTTTAATAGCTGTGCAGTATTCCACTGAGTGTGGACCCACATTGTTTGTTCACTCTTCTGTGCACCACACTTGGGTTGGTCAGTGCAGCTGTGAACGCATGTGTACGTGGTCTGCACTGTAGAGTCTGTGAATCTGGGATAACACCTGGCAGAGGTTGGCCCAACCTGTGGGAGCTCTGTTTCCATCGTCTGAAGACATCTCCACACCATTTGGCATCAGAGGTGAGAGGTCCTTTATTTCCTTCCCTTCTCACAGGTGACAACTCATTACAGTTTGGATTTCTATTTTCCTTATTAGTACCGTTGAACAATTTGGAATGGATTAAAAATCTGCATTAGATGAAGCCTTAAGATATGAGAAAGAAAACCTGAGTGCTGCCCAATGCACACTTACCCACAGATGAACTTGGGGACACAACACCAAGGACCAGGGAAGAAGAACACGTAGGAACAAGTGGCCCTCCCACACTAGAGAGCTTCTGTGCCTCAGAAGATGCCATCCCCAAAATGGGCCCCTGCACTGGGAGATAGTTGTGCACATCACATGCCTGACATGGGAGAGAGTCCAAAGTACACAAAACCTACCTATTGCAGTCACAAAATTAAGCACCTAGGAGCAGGACCTCCCTTGGTGATGCAGGCATTTGAGTGCCGTGCTGTGAAGCTGTCCACAGCCTCTGCAGCACTGGTTTGATCCTGGCCAATTGGTAAGGGTCCCACATAGCGAGGCAGACCTTTCCTGTCTCCCCGCAGCTCCCCGAAGCAGTGTACTTCAGTCAGTCTGCCTGTTCTGTTCCCCACTCTGTCTCTGGTGACTCCTCTCACCCTCCCACATATCTGGCCTGTACCCCAGTTCTTGTATAAATAAATATGTAAGTAAATAAAAGAACCTAGGAGCAAACCTAGCAAAAGAGGTGAAGGCTCTACACAAAGAAAATTGTAAGATATAGTTAAAGATCAGGAAAATGCAAAGAAATGGAAATATATTCCCTTTTCAATGATTACAAGAATTGGCATTGTCAAAAGGTCATCCCACCCAAAGCAATGTACAGATTCAAGGTAATCCCAGTGAGAACTTCAATAACCTCTACAGAGATATGGAACAGAATTACTGAAATGCATATGGAACCACAAAAGACCCCAAACAGACAAAACAATTCTGACAAAAATGAGGAAAATGGAGAAATCACACCACCAGACATCTATCTATACAATAAAGTTATAATAGTTAAAACAGCATGGTAGTGGGATAAAAACAGACACACAGACCTCTGGAATATAATGAGAGCCCAGGATATCCCACATCAAGTGGACAGTTACTGTATAACAGAGGAGCCAAGAGTATGACTGCAACAAGGAGTCGGTGGAAATGGGGTTGGGAAAACTGGGCAGCCACATGCAAAAGAATGAAACTACATCACTATCTCCCAGCAGACACCCCCCAAAAAAACTCAAAATGGATTAAATGACATTTCCAAATATGTGAAGTCACCATAATTTTGACAGTGAAACTCAACTAACATGACTGCACGCACAGAAGCCCCAATAATCACTCCTATATGTTAAGGATAAATGAATAATTATTCAAACATAGAATAATTATTATAATTTAAATGCAGAGTCGAAAGAGCAGAAAACAGAACAGAATTACATGAATAAACAGGTTTTAAGAGACAAGAATAAATCACTTTCTCAGATGATTGTGTATTCACCCCCTGGCCAATCCCTTCTGCTGAGTTTCTCCTTGTCCCCCCTCCTCACTCTCCCTCCCTCGCCCCTTCCTTCCTTCATGTCTTCCCTTCCTTGCTGCCTCCACAGTTTCCTCACTTTGCCTCACACCAAGCTGCCCAGGTCTCCCCATGAGGGGCACACAGTGGGGACGGTGACTTTCCAGCTCCCTCCTCAACACGTGCTCTTAGGACGGGGCTTACACCTGGGTCAGTGGAGTCTGATGGAGCCTGGGAAGGGGATGAATTATGTTCCTCCCCACACAGGTGCAAACCACCAACAAACTGCCTCTGACACACTCAGTGATCCAGTAACCCGCTGATTGTGCTGTAGGATGACGCCAATTAAGACAGTCAACTCACAAAGGGCACTTGTCCCTCCAGAATAAAGTCACTTTACAGAAGGATCCTAGACAGTGTCCAACACAGGGACACCAGCTCCAGAGCTCAAATAGCCCAGCCCTGAGGCTCTGCTCTGTCCATGAGGAGGCACAGGACGGGGTGGAACATCCTGTGAGTGCACAGAGGCTCCCCGCGAGCCCTGACCATGGAGTGAGAGGCTGGGAGACCCTCTGTCCATCCACGGAGACAACCTCAGGAGAGAGATTCGACACGGCAGCGGGAACTTCTCCCCAGACTGCAGGTACCTGCCACTGGACGTATACAGGGAATCTTTTCAGACTTGAAAGTTTAAAACCTTCAAGCTTCATTTTAGACTTGAGAAAGCATAGCAGATAAATATTCATTTTGCAAATAATGAAAACTAATGGATTCTAAATGAGCACAAGTTGCTTAGTGTCCCATAACGCATCATCCTGGGGTGAATCTCAATGACAGAAAATAATTTATTCTTAATTTAAGGTGCTCAAACGATACTGACTTTTTAGTACATTTATTATGAGAGGATTTTCACTTATGGTGCATCACATGGCATAGGATGGTTATTGCTTTGGAACTGTGATGTGAGCGTGGAGCGCAGTGAGTGTGTCTAGAAAGTGAAAGAGCCACGACAGTCAGGGACGTGCAGCCACGGGGGACGCACGGGAGAGTCCAGGGACGCTGCTGGTGGGGACGGGGCCGTGACAAGCCCGGCCTGGCTCTGGGCCGCAGCGGGTCCTGCACTCAGAGGAACTGGTTCCCTCCAGACCCAAATGTCCTCTCCTGCCCGGGGGGGGGGGGGAGGGCTGGGGGGGATGGGGGAGCAGGGAGTGGAGAACCGGAGCAGACCCAGGGCTCCTCTTACGGGGAACCACCACTTCGCTAGGGCGGGGGCTGCTCTGAGGACAGGGGTGCCGGGCCTGTCTGTTGCCAGCAGGCTGCAGCGTCAAGGGAGCGACAGGCAAGGGGTTCGAGTCAGCGTCTGGGGAGACGGATCTTTCTCTCAACACGTGGCACGGCCGCAACTATGTCCGTTGCTAGACACGTGATCGGGGTGATCTGACCCATCACTCCCTGACACTGTGGTGTGCAGGAGTCCCAGTATCTGATCAGGGCCAGGGGCAGAGATGTGTCACGGCTAAATTTGTCATGAGACGTTTATGTTTTACGTCATTCAGAAGAATCCCAGCCCCTGATGACAGCATGTCCTAAACTGATCCCTTTTGTTCTCAAACATCTGGGTCATTTCCATGAACCTATCACAGTTATTTCATATCAGCACATTCTCCTAAAAGTCCTGCTTCCCCAGGGCCTGCCCCTCCGCCACCCCATGGAGGGGGGAGAGGGGGGAATTGGGGGGAGGAGTCAGGGCAGGGCTGCCCCGTGTCCAGGCGTCCCCGCTCACGCACAGGCCTGGGGGAAGAACAAACCCGCAACAGGGGCACCCAGTGCCCTGGGACCAGCAGGGACAGCCACATGCACAGACCGTCAGGCTCAGCCCCAGAGCGGCCTCCTCCCTGCACAGACGTGCATGATTCTGAGAGGGACAAAGGGGCTGGGAGGGACCTGGGGTGGATGAGCCCATCCTGCCGGAGGGACCTGTGGGGGTGACCTAGTAGGAGACTCTGCAGGAGACCCCATTTATAATCATTAGAGACGGAGGAAGGGAAATCCCTTTAATGGGAAATCACAGCGGGACAAGCTGGTGTCTCGGTGCCCAAAGTCAGGGCCCACAGAGGAGGAGTGTGGTGACCAGCAACCAGAGAAGCATCATCACAGAAAGTGGATGTTAAGACAATTCCTTTCATGAGCATCTGCGTATGTGCTGGGGACTGCGTGGTGTTTGGGTTGACAACACTGCAGTGAACAGTGGGAGTCATGCAGCCACCTTTAAGAGCAGGATGCTGGGGAAAGAGCGGACCCCACCTGTGCAGTGGTAGTGTTATCCGACAGCACCCGTTGGAGACGCGGTGGGTAACACTGAAAATGCGTTTACTCACCGAGGGCTTCAGGGGGACATCAGTCTGTGACCAGATATTTTTTTCTACTCCACAAACTGGTGGAATGGAAACCAGACCCCAGGCCCGCCATGCTTCCAGTCTTGTCGACAAGGTGTCCCACTGAGAGCTCCCTGCACCCCAAAGGACGGCCCATCAGGCACTTTAAGTCTAGCAGACCCACATGGCTGCCGAGTGTCTACTGAGTCCTCGATACCAGTACAGAAGTTAGAGGTCTCTACAGTGAGTGTCTCGAGGGCTGGACATGGATTGAAGGTTTCTAGGTGGAGGGAGGAGGTTCAGTGAGTTTCCTCCTCAATGTGGCTTCAGCTCTGGACAGGCCTGACACGGGATCCTGAGGGGCTGAGTGTGTGGGAGCGACAGGAATAACAGTGATGCTGGTCAGGTGATGGAGAGATGTGGGAGGACAGTCTAGCTGTTTCTGAGGGGAAGGGGAAGTGTCCAATCTCAGTGTTTCTTACATGAGCTGTTTGTACAATATCACAAATCTCTTTCAGAAGAACTGGAAATATAGTAGTTTGTCAGGACACAGTACTAAGAGAATGACTAGAGATGGAGACACGGGAGCACCAAGGGTGTGGGTGGTGAGAAGCAAGTGTAATTGTCGTAAGAGAAGCCCAGTTATATTCAGTCTGTGGAGATGGGGCAGTGGTGATTTCTTCCTCTCCACATTTATTACACAGATGACGGCTCCAGGGGTGATCAATCTCACTGTCGTGACAGAATTCGTTCTCCTGGGGTTCCCCACCCAGGGGACCATGGGCTTTTTGCACCTGCTGCTCTTCTCCCTGGTCTACCTGTGCACCCTGCTGGGGAACGGGCTCATCGTCCTCATCACCACCCTGGACCAGCACCTCCACACCCCCATGTACTTCTTCCTGAGGAGTCTGTCCTTCACTGAAATCTGCCTGATCTCAGCCACGGTCCCCAAGTCCATTGCCAACTCTCTGAGGCACAGCAGCTCCATCTCCTTCCTGGGCTGTGTCCTCCAGGTCTTTATGGTGGTTATGTAGCAGTTGCAGAGATGCACCTGCTCACGGTGATGAGCCTTGACCACTATGCTGTCATCTACCACCCCTTGCACTATGAGGTCATCATGAGCAGGGACAGGTGTGTGCAGCTGACAGCTGTGTCATGGCTGGTTGGGGGAATATTGGCTGTGATGCACACAGCTGGAACCTTCTCCTTGTCCTACTGTGGGTCCAACGTGGTCCACCAGTTCTTCTGTGAAATCCCTCATCTATTGGCTGTTTTCTGCTCAGGAAATTTAATGAGAGAAGTTCTCCCCATTCTCATTAGTGTTGTGTTAGGTATGTGCTATTTTGTTTTCATCATCATTTCCTATGTCCACATCTTCTCTGCTGTCAGGAAGATCCCATCCACAGAAGGGAATGACAAAGTCTACTCCACCTGCCTTCCCCACATGCTGGTTGTGATGCTGTTTGTCTCCACTGCATGCTTTGCTCATCTGAAGCCGACCTCAGAGATTCCGTCCATGTCTGACCTGGTCATTTCTATGTTCTACACGGTGGTGCCCCCCAACTTTAATCCCGTCATATACAGTCTGTGGAACCAAGCCATGAAGTAGGCTGTGGGGAGACTGATGAAGGGGAGATCACCAAAATGTAATAGAGAAGATGAGTTCATGTCCCTTTTATGGGAGACTTATTTTAAATTTTTACATTATACTGCCTTTTAAGTTTTTACAATTATATAAGCAACATATATACTCGCGTTACCTTGTGTCTTAGATGGCTAGGACTGTCTACTGCTCATATTCTCTATTAGCATTGATTGTTCTTCTTTTTAACCCTTATGTGCACTTTGATATTCTGTATATACTGGAGGGAACTGAACTTCCAACCACTCTTTGCTGTTCTCCATTTCTGTAGCTCCCAGCTGAGAAAGGAGATGGTTGGGCTTCATCTCAGTTGTCAGTAGTTCTCTCACTGGGGCAGCATCTCCAGTTAGAATCTGAATAGTCACCATCTACTGTCAATAAGGACCACATATGACGTGGTAGAGACCCTCCTGGAAGCACTGGTGTGGGTGCCGCCGGCATTTACCATAAACACACTTAGAAATAAGAAAGTTAATTTCCTGTGCAGTATGATTACTAAAATATTACAACAATATTTTAAATATTTTAAATAATAAATTCAAAAATATTTTAGATAATATTTAAATTCAAATATTATCTAAAATATTTGAATTTAAATATTATTAAATAGTAGTATTTTATATTATAAAATTTTAGATAAACATTTTATTTATTTATTTTTTTAAATAATAAATTTTATTTTTATATTCCCCATACAATTGCAGCCCCCCATTCTGACCCCAATCCCTCCCCTCCTGCCCCCGCCCCCCTAAAAGTGTCTCTGGTTCATAGTATTTGTTGATTTTGATTTTCACTTTCTTATAGTTATTCATTTTCCTGGTCCCTTATTTAAGTTCTCTAGATTCCTGCTATGAGTGAGACCATCCGGTATTTTTCTTTTTCTTTTTGGCTTATTTCGCTGAGCATGATCCCTTCCAGCGCCATCCATGTTGCTGCAAATTGCATGTGTTTATCTTTTTTGAATGCTGAGTAATATTCCATGGTATATATGTACCACATCTTCTTGATCCAGTCATCTATTTTTGGGCATTTGGGTTGTTTCCAAAGCTTAGCTATTGTAAACAGTGCTGCTATAAACATAGGGGTGCAGGTATTCTTTGGAGTTGATGTTTCTGTGTCCTTTGGGTAAATACCTAGGAGTGGAATTGCTGGATCATATGGTAGCTCTATGTTTAGTAGGTCCAGAAATCTCCACACAGCTCTCCATAGTGGTTGGACCAGTTTGCACTCCCACCAACAGTGTAGAAGAGTTCCTTTTTCTCCACTCCCTCGCCAACATTTGTTGTTGCTAGTTTTTTTAATATGTGCCATTCTCACTGGTGTAAGATGGTAACTCATGGCAGTTTTGATTTGCATTTCCCTGATGACAAGTGATGTTGAATATTTTTTCATATGCCTGTTGGCCATTTGCATTTCCTCTTCAGAGAAGTTTCTTTTTAGCTCTTCTGCCCATTTTTTTACTGGATTATTTTCTTGTTGAGTCTCATCAGCTCTTTGCAGATTTTTGTGATCAGTCCTTTATCATTAGTGTTGGGTGCAAAAATTTTCTCCCAGTTGGTGGGGTTTCTCTTTGTTTTTGTTATTGTCTCTTTTGCTATGCAGAAGCTCTTTAATTTGATGTAGTCCCAGCTGTTTATCTTTGCCTTCACTATCACTTCTTTGTGTGATGTGTCTGTAAAGATGTCTTTGATGTGCAAATCACGTAGTGTTTCGCCTATGTTTCCTTCTATGTATTTTATGGTTTCAGGTCTTATGTCTAGTTCTTTAATCCATTTTGAGTTGATTTTTGTGTATGGCGTGATGTAGTGGTCAAGCTTCATTCTTTTGCATGTAGCGACCCAGTTTTCCCAGCACCATTTATTGAACAAACTTTCTTTGCTCCTTTGTCAAAGATTAGTTGACCATAAATCTGTGGGTTTATTTCTGGATTTTCTATTCGATTCCATTGGTCTGTCTGTCTGTTCTTGTTCCAATACCATGCAGTTTTGATGATTATGGCTTTGTAGTATAGTTTGAAGTCTGGGAGTGTGATGTCTCCATTCCCTTCTTTTTTTTTTTTTTTTTTCAGGAGAGCTTTGGCTATTCGGGATTTTTTTGTGATTCCATATGAATTTCATCAATAATTGTTCTATTTCTTTGAAGAATGACATTGAAATTTTGATTGGAATAGCATTGAATATGCATATTGCTTTTGGAAAGATGGCCATTTTAATAATGTTTATTCTTCCAATCCATGAACAGGGGATGTCTTTCCATTTCTTTGTGTCTTCTTCTATTTCTTTTAACAGTGTTTTATAGTTTTGTTTGTATAGGTCCTTTACCTCTTTTGTTAGATTTATTCCCAAATATTTGATTTTTTTGTTTCAATAAAAAAAAGGATGTTTTTTTTTTATTTCTTCTTCTTCAGATTTATTGTTTGTGTATAGGAAGGCTACTGACTTTTGCATGTTGATTTTGTATCCTGCCACTTTACTGAACAGATTGATGAGTTGAATTAGATTTTCTGTGGAGTTTTTGGGGTTCTCTATGTATATTATCATATCGTCTGCAAATAGTGATAGTTTGACTTCTTCTTTTCCTATTTGGATTCCTTGTATGTCTTTCTCTTGTCTTATTGCTCTGGCTAGGACTTCCAGTATTATATTGAAAAGCAGTGGTGAGAGTGGACATCCTTGTCTTGTTCCTGATCTTAATGGAATTGCTTTCAGCTTTTCACCATTGAGAATGATACTGGCTGTTGGCTTGTCATAGATGGCCTTTATGATGTTGAGGTATGTTCCTTGTATCCCAAGAATTTCAAGGGCTTTTGTCATGAATGGGTGTTGCACTTTGTCGAAAGCTTTCTCAGCATCTATTGATATTATCATATGGTTTTTATATTTATTTTTGTTGATGTGTTGGATAACGATTGATTTTCGGATGTTAAACCATCCTTGTGTCCCTGGAATGAGTCCTACTTGGTCGTGGTGAATTATTTTATGGATACATTGTTGGATTCTGATAGCTAAATTTTTATTGAGGATTTTTGCATCAGTGTTCATTAGGGAGATTGGCCTGTAGTTTTCCTTTTTTGTGTTGTCCTTGTTCGGTTTTGGTATTAGTGTAATATTGGCTTCATAGAACGTGTTTGGTATTGTCCCTTCCTTCTCAATTTTCTGGAAGAGTTTGTGAAGGATAGGCACTAATTTGTCTCTGAATGTTTGGTAGAATTCATTTGTAAATCCATCAGGTCCTGGGCTTTAGTTTTTGGGGAGGTTTTTGATTACCATTTCAATTTCGCTGCTTGTAATTGGTCTGTTTAGGTGTTCTATTTCTTCTTTATCTAGCTTTGGGTGATTGTAGAGTTGTAGGAATTTGTCCATCTCCTCTAGATTGTTAAACTTGTTTCCATATAACTGTTCATAGTAGTTACTGAATATTCTTTTGATTTCTGCTGTGTCCGTTGTGAATTCTCCTCTTTCATTGATGATCCTGTTTATTTGTGCTTTCTCCCTTTTTTCCTTTGTGAGCCTGGCTAGGGGTTTGTCTATTTTATAGATTTTTTCAAAGAACCAGCTCTTGGTTTCACTGATCTTTTGGATTGTTTTTTTTAGTTTCAATTTCATTTATTTCTGCTTTGGTTTTTATTATTTTTTTCTTCTACTGGTTTTGGGTTTTTTGTTGTTGTTGTTCTTTTTCTAGATATTTGAGCTTCGAGATTAGGTTGTTTCTTTGAGTTCTTTCTTGTTTCTTGATGTGAGCTTCTATTGCTATATATTTTCCTCTCATTACTGCTTTTGCTGCATCCCATACATTTAGGATATTGGTGTCCTCCTTGTCGTTCAACTCAAAGAATTTTTTAATTTCTTCTTTGATCTCCTCATTAGTCCAGTGGTCTTCCAGTAGTATGGTTTTTAATCTCCATGAGGTAGGAAAGTTCCTTGCCTTCTTTTTATGGTTTATTTCTAGTTTGATGCCTTCATGGTAAGAAAAGATGGTTGATATGATTTCAATCTTGGTGTATCTGTTGATGTTTGTCTTGTGCCCCAGTATGTGATCAATCCTGGAGAATGATCCGTGTGCACTTGAGAAAAATGTGTACTCCTGTTTTGGGGGGGGGTTTAGTGTTCTATAGATGTCTGTTAAGCCCAATTGCTCTAGGTCCTTATTTAGAGCTTTGGTTTCTTTACTTATTTTTTGTCTTGTTGATCTATCCATTGTTTATAGTGGTGTGTTGAAGTCTCCCACTACGTATGTGTTTTCTCTGATGTCTGTTTTCAGAGAGGACAACAGTTGTCTGATATATTTTGGTGCTCGTTCGCTTGGTGAGCATATGTTAATGAGTGTTATTTCTTCTTGAAGTATTGTCCCCTTGATCATAATGTAGTGACCATTGGGGTCTCTTTTTATCTTTTTGAGTTTGAAATCTGTTTTATCTGATATAAGTATAGCTGTTCCTGCTTTATTTTTTGGTCCATTTGCTTGTAGGATTGTTTTCCATCCTTTAAGTTTGAGCCTATTTTTATCTTTTGTAGCTAAATGTGTTTCTTGGAGACAGCAAAAGGTTGGGTTTTGTTTCTTAATCCAGGCTGCAACTCTGTGTCTTTTTATTGAAGAGTTTAGTCCATTTACATTTAGAGTTAATATTGATATGTTAGCATCTGTATTTGCCATTGTGTTTGTCTTTCCTTTGATTTTATTTATTTATTCTTTTAATAACTTTATTTTTGGCCTTCTTTCATTGTTATTCGTCCCTCTGAGGTTCTGGCTTTAGGACTCCTTGTAGTATTTTTTGGAATGGGGGTTTAGTTGTAATGAAATTCCGGAGTTTCTGTTTGTCTGGGAAGGTCCATATTCTTTCTTCAAAGAGGAAGGAGAGCTTTGCGGGATAGAGTATTCTTGGTTGGCATCTGTTTTCTTGGAGTCTGTTGACTATGTCCCTCCACTCTCTCCTTGCCCGTAGTGTTTCTTCGGAGAAGTCTGATGTCAGCCTGATTGGCTTTCCTTTGAATGTTATCTGTTTCTTCCCTCTTGCCACTTCATTATTTTTTCCTTGTCCTGGATTCTTGGGAGCTTTACTATTATGTGTCTTGCTGTATTTTTCCTTTCGTCGTGGAAGTTTGGTGTTCTTCTTGCTTCTTGTATATCAATTTTCAGCTCCTTCTTCACATTTGGGAAGTTCTCTTCAATTATCTCCTGGAATATTTTCTCTGTTCCTACATCTCTCTCCTCTCCTTCTGGTATTCCTATAACTCTTATATTTCCTTTCCTCATGGAGTCATTTAGTTCCCGAAGTCTTTCTTCGTTCTTTTTCCTTTGTACTTCTCTTTCCTTTTCTGTTTTGGTTCTTTTTATTTCTGTGTCTTCAAGAGTACTTATTCGTTCTTCCACTTCATTTATTCTGCTTTCATTGCTTTTCCCAGAATTCTTAAGTTCTTCCATTAATTCTTTGATCTCCTGCATCTCTTTTACTTCCCTCTTTAGGGACTCAGTTTCATTCTTCTGACCATTGTTTTCCCTCTTTAGAGACTCAATTTCATTCTTCTGATTGTTGATTATTTTTCCCTTATTATTGTTTTCCTTTATGACTTCTGTCAGTTTTTTAATCATGGCAATTTTAAATTCTCTTTCTGGAAGTCTCAGAAGTTCTTCCAAGTTACTGTCGTTGCAATCTTGGGGCTGGTTTTCTTTTTGTGGTGTGCTTTTTCCCTGGGGAGTTGCTAGGTTGCGTGTGGTTCTTCTAATCCCTACTGTCTGTTTTCTAATTTGCCATATCCGTTGGGACACTGTGTTGTTGGGACTGGCCGGCATCTTGGGTGAGCTTCTCTGCTCCCCTCTGGTTCCTCCAGGAGCCATATGTCAGTTTCAAGCAGTCTTTACTGGAGAAAGGTCCCTGTTCTAAAATGCCGATGTGGGGACACACTCCCCCGTGCACCTGGTCTGCCCCGGCGGTGGGTTCCTGCTCCCCTTCTGGGCTTGGACGGCAGGCCAGAGGGGGTCTGGCGTGGGCGAACTTCCCCCGCTCACCTCTGGCTCCTGAGGAAGCCTTCTGCAGGTAGTCTTTACTCAAGTAATGTCCCTGTTCTAAAATGGTGATGTGGGACACAATCCCTGCGCGTCCGGTCTCAGGCACACTCTTCTGCGCGCCTGGTCTGCCCCGGCTGTGGGTGCTCGCTCCCCCTGTGGGCTCAGACTACTGGTCGGAAGGGCCCGTCGTGGGCTAACTCCCCAGCTGACCACTGGCTCCTCCAGGAGCCTCTGCTGGTTTCAAGTCGCTAGGCGGCGCCAGAGATCTCTCCTAGAGCCCTTGGGGAGCTGATTTTCCACCCCATGGGACAGGGACCAGAGCGGGAATGGTAGGGTAAACCTTAATGGCTTTGGGGTGCTGTGTCTGCCTTGTGCCCCACCGTCGTGGGGAACCCACGCCCCTAATTTTGTGCCCCGGGGTCTCAGTTCCAAAGCCCTCAGTTCCAGGATGCGGGCTGTAGCCCAGTTCAGTGGCGCAGGAATGGCGCCTTTTGAATCCCGCTCCCGTGCCTGGGCGCCTGGTTCCTGCTCACTCAGTGAGGGCCTCCGCGCGTCTCCCCCAAGCCTAGGTCGCAGGCTCGGGGACCTGGGCAGCTGCGATCCAGAACTGCGTTTGCTTTTCAACCGCACTGCTTTTCCGCGCGATCCCGATTCCGATCCACACTTGGTTTTCCAGCGTGCCGCTTTTTTGGTCAATCCAGATCCCGATCCGCGTCTGCTTTCCAGCGCGCCGCTTTTCCGCGCAAGCTTACCGGGCAGCCCAGGGCTGTGTGCTGGTGCTGGTCTCTTCCTGGGGGGGGGGCTCTCTTTAATGGCGCCTGGAGCTCACCTCCGCAGCGAATCCTGCAGGATTCTCCACAGCTCCCGTTCATGGGGTGTGGTGGCTGAAATAGTTCCTTTCCACTCACAGTCCCGCTTGCTGCGTAGTTTGTTCTTTTTGGTCGTTTTAGTTTGTTTGTTTTTTTTTTTCCTCCTCTCTGCTGGTAGGAGAGTGCCGACTCTGTGGGCGGGGGAGGGGAGCAGGTTTCTGCACTTTCCTCCCTTCTGGTCCTCTTTTATGGCAACTTTCTTCTTTGGGCAGTTTGCTGGAGTCACCCATTTATCTTCCGTGTCCCAGTTCTCACTGGGACCTGCCGCTTTTCCTCCCTATTAACTTTTTTTAATGGGAGATCTTACTCGCAGTGTCTCCTCACCACCATGTTGCCGAAATCTATTGTCTTTTAAAGGAAAGGTGACTTTATATACTTCTATAGCCTTTTATTTTGCTTTTTTTTAGCACTTATATTTTCTTTGATATTGTGTGTGTACTGTGTGTACTAATAATCTGTGTGTACTGGGGTAATTAAACTTTAGCATCATTCTGCTGGTCTCCATTTCTGTAGCTCCTGGCCGAGAGAGGCGATGTTTGTGTTTCATCATTTGTCAGCAGAAGTTCTCTCACTGGGGCAGCCTCCAGTATCTAAGGCACTTCCCCTTTCCTGTCACTGACCCTTGAGGTCACACATGGGATCAGCTCCTAACTGTGGCCCCTTTACTTAGTGAGTGAGGCCTTCATAGTGCAAATAAGGCTTTGGACCTGTACTTATAATCTCAGTAGTCACAACTTTCTATTGATAAGGATCGCACGTAATGTGGTAGAGACCCTCCTGGAAGCTCTGGTGTGGATGCTGCCAGCATTTACCATGAACACATTCAGCACAGTGGACACCAGAAATAAGACAGTGACTTGAAAGCTGTTAATTTCACGTGCAGTATAATCACTAAAAATTTACTAAAACATGTTGAGTAGGGTTTTTTAAGAACCAATGAGAGAACTTAGGAAGGTAAAATGGTAAAAATGAAATAATAGCTAGAGGACTAAAACATATTCTAATATTTCCAGGAATAGTTGAGGAATGGCACTCAAAACATCACACCACAATTTACACATGTGTTTATCCCTATTTATTTAATTGTCTACATTTTGGCAATTTTGTATAACTTTTAAAATTTTTAAATTAATAAAATATTCACTGCTTCAAGCTTGTATGAATTTAAACTATAAGCACACTTAAAACTGTTGTAGACAACACAATATACACCAAGAACACTAAAGATTCTACTGAGAAAAAACACAAATTAAATCAATAAGTCACTTTAGTGTAGTTGGAAGCTTACAAAATTGACACACAAAAAATCAATTGTCCTCTTATATGCAAAAAAATGAACTAGAAGAGAAGAAAACAATCCCTCTTATAATCACAAGACTAAGTACCATGGAGTAAAAATAACTAAGGAGGAAAAGATAAAAGAAAAGAGTAAGGCATTGTTAAAATAAATAGAAAAAAACAAAGAAATGGAAAGATATTCCTTGCCCTTGGCTTGGAAGAATCAACATTACCAAATGCCCATTTGACCCAAAGTAATTGACAGATTCAATGCAATCCCAATAAGACCTTCAATAACATTCTCCAAAGACATAAAACAAACATTACTGAAATGTATATGCAACAACCAAAACATCCTGACAAAAATGAGTAAGAATGGGGGAGGCAGCACACTTCCAGATTCCAGTCCATACAATAAAGCTATAATACTTAAAACAGCCTGGTACTGGGTCAAAAACAGACACACAGAACTCTGGAATACAATGAGGGCCCAGGAATCCACCCTCATCAGGATGGACAGTGACTCTACGACAGAGGAGCAAGAGCAGGCACTGGAACGGGAAATGGTGCTGGGAAAAGCAGACTGACACACGCAGCAGAATGAAGCCAGGTCCTGCCCCACACCCTATAGAATAGACTCAAACAGATAAATGCCTGTTTCCATGCGTGACGTCACCATCATCATGCAGCAAACCTAAGTATATGACACCATGAGCAGAAACCCTAATATTCTACTCCATTTTGTAAAGGTTAAAAGTAAAATCATTCAAATATAATAACAGCTCTAATATAAGTGAAGAGTTACAGGTGCTGTGGTGGAAAAGAACCACAGGATACACAATTTTAGAGAAGATTAAAGTTTCTCTTTTGAAGGTCTGGTGATCCCTGTGGTCACTCAGTTCTGCTGGACATCCGTTGTCTTTCCACCCCACTCCCCCTCCTGCCTCTCTCCCTGTACCTTCCCTCCCACCTCAGGCCTTTCCACATCCCCCCTCACGCCCATTCCCAGGGCCTCTCTGTGAAGGGCACACAGTGGGTGGTGGGCGACTATCCAGCTGTGTAGACAGGGACTCAGGGCACTGTTATGACTGATGGTGCAAACCACGGCAGACACCACAGGTGGGGAATGGAACCTGGACATGAGGATTTGTCTATTCACTTCCATAGAGGCATGAGCCAGACACAAAATCATCTCTACACACCGAGTGTGATAATTACTCGCTGAGACGCACTGCAGGACACTCCAATTAACACAGTCAAGTAAACACACACTTTCCCTCTGGAGGAAGGTCCCTGAGGGCTGGAATCTGGACCTGGTGTCCAGAGCTCAAATAGCCCAGCCCTGAGGCCCTGCTCTGTCCATGAAGTGGCGCAGGACGGGGTGGAACATCCTGTGAGTGCTCAGAGGCATCCCCACAAGCCCCGACCCTGGACTGAGAGGCCGGGAAGCCCTCTGTCCACACGCCATGGGGACAACCTCAGGACAGTCTCGACATGGCACCCAGACTGCAGGTATTCCGTTCTTAAGCAGTTTTCAGTATAGAAATCATTTAGACATGAAAGGTTTTAGATTTCAAGCTTCATTTTAGATGTGAGAAAGAACAGTAATTAAATATTAATTTTATAAATAATTAAAACTATTAAGTTCTGGATGTGCACGTGTTTCTCAATGCCCCACTTCTTCATCATGCTTGATGAGTCTCAGTGAGGGAAAATATATTCACCTTTAATATAAGAACTCAAAAATATAATGACTTTTAGTACATGTATCTAATTAAAGATTTTCATTCATGGTATATGTGACAATTAATGCTCCATGCCTGTGACTTTAACATCAGCACAAGAGTGTGTTCTGGTTAACCCATAAAATCACAAAAAATAATGGAATTAGATTGTAATGAAGGAATTCCAGAGGAAGTTGAAAATAATACTTGTCGTTAAAACTCAGAATGTTATGCTTTTTAAGCTTAAATATGATGACACACAGAAGAGTCGAGTAGACATTCAATAAGTTTTATTTTTTTAAGATTTATTTATTTATGCATACAAGAACTGGGGTACAGGCCAGAGGTGCGGGGGTGAGCAGATTCCCCAGAGAAAGAGTGGGGAGCGGAACTGGAGGATCCACTGAAACACACTGCTGAGGGGAGCAGCAGGGAGTCAGGAGAGTTGTGGAGCAGCTCCCTGGGGGGGGTGGACTGGTGCTGCAGGGCCTGGTGACAGCCTCACAGAGCTGGGACAGACCCCTGCAACCCCACAGCAGCCCCGATTCAATAAATATGACTCAATGTTTATGACCATGCCGTGGCCCTGCCATGAAGAGAAGATGGGTGCAGACTCCTGTGTATTTATGTGCACGAACTGGGGTTATTTCCTAACTCCACCATTCAGGGCTGTGAGACGGCAAAATGAAGAAGACACAGTATTTAACAGACACATGAAAGGACATAGGTCAACAATATTTCATTATTTGAAATATGTATTTAAATCACTTAAAATATATCAACATCTTTGACCATATCATATCCTGATTTATTTCCTTGTTTTTATTATTTTTTGGAATTATTCCTACCAATGTGCTGCAATTATCTTGTATAGTATATGCTCGAACATAATCCTGTCTCCCCAGGGCATGCCCCTCCGTCACCCCACAGAGGGGGGAGAGGGTGAGATTGGGGAGGGAGTAGAGCAGGCAGGGCTAACCCGTGTCCAGATGTCCCCACTCACGCCCGGGCCTTGGCGGGAGGAACAAACCTGCACCTGGGGGACCCGGGGCCCTGGGACCGGCAGGGACAGCCACACGCACAGACCATCCAGCTCAGCACCAGAGCGGCCTCCTCCCTGCACAGACATGCATGAGTCTGAGGAGGACAGAGGGGCCGAGAGGCACCCGGGGTGGAAGAGCCCAACCTGCAGGAGGGACGTGTGGGTGGGACCCAGGAGGAGTCTCTGCGGGAAACGTGGTCTCTGGGTCCTCAGATGTGGGGAGTCAGGGGCAGGGAGATGAAGGGATGAGGGGACAGACCAGGAGGCAGCAGTGAGGCCACAGGGGCAGTAATCTGACAGAGGAGGCATCAGGACATGCCGCACAGGGACGCCGAGCCCAGTTCATTCAGTTCCAGGACAGTGTCAGGTCCTGGGAGCAGGAAAACGGGGACCTGCACAACCCATCTCCCTGTACACCCGTCAATGTGGGGCCTCCCCAGACCAGGGCTGTGCTGCAGGAGCAGGGACAGGCTTTCCAGGGTGGGGAGGGGCTGGGCATCATCATGTGTCCACTGGGGCTGTGTCCTGGACAACCTCTGGGAGGTGTGCTGAGTGGAGATGCTGGGGCCTGGGCAGGAGGGGGAGCCACGGGCCTGGATTGGGTTGTTGGGAGCTTTTATTTTTTTACTTTTTAGACAGATTTGATATTCTAATTTGTTCAAGTTTTTTAGGAACTGTTGAAATTTTCAGTTTTCACCAATTTCCAGGGCTCATGTGGAGAATGTAATAATGACATATTCACTTGAGGTGATAATAAATGAGTTGAATAAAACAACAGACATAGTGAGGACTTTAGTTTCCATAGAACTGGAAGGAATAATTATGTAGAAAATACATTATTATCTTGTATTGATAACCCATTCTATTTTTAATATTGGAAGAATTAAGACTTTGTTTCTCTTTACTCTTTTATAAAGATGACATCTCCAGGGGTGACCAATCTCATGGCCATGACAGAATTCATCCTCCTGGGGTTCCCACCCAGGGGACCATGGGCTTCTTGCACCAGCTGCTCTTCTCCCTGGTCTAACTGTGTGCCCTGCTGGGGAACGGGCTCATCGTCCTCATCACCACCCTGGACTGGCACCTCCACACCCCCATGTACTTCTTCCTGAGGAGTCTGTCCTTCTCGGACCTCTGCCTCATCTCAGCCACAGTCCCCAAGTCCATTGCCAGCTCTCTGAGGTACAGCAGCTCTATCTCCTCCCCAGGCTGTGTTCTCCAAGTCTTCGTGATGGTTATTTCAGCAACTGCAGAGCTTCACCTGATCACGGTTATGAGCCTTGACCGCTATGTTGCCATCTGCCACCCCCTGCACTATGATGTCATCATGAGCAGGGACAGGTGTGTGCAACTGACAGCTGTGTCCTGGCTGGGTGGGGGTCTCTATGCTGTGATGAACACAGCTGGAACCTTCTCCTTGTCCTACTGTGGGTCCAACGTGGTCCACCAATTCTTCTGTGACATCCCCCAACTATTGTCTGTTTTCTGCTCAGGATATTTAATGAGAGAACTTCTCCCCATACTCATTATTGTGGTGTTAGGTATGTGCTATTTTGTTTTCATCATCATTTCCTATGTCCACATCTTCTCTGCTGTCAGGAAGATCCCATCCACAGAAGGGAAGGCCAAAGTCTACTCGACCTGACTTCCCCACCTGCTGGTTGTTGTGCTTTTCCTCTCTGTTGGTTGTTTTGCTTATCTGAAGCCAACCTCAGGGACCCCATCCATGTTTGACCTGGTCATTTCTATGTTCTACATGGTGGTGCCCCCCACCTTTAATCCCGTCATATACAGTCTGATGAAGCAAGCCTTGAAGATGGCTGTGGGGAGACTCATGAAGGGCTCATACTCCAAGATGTGAGATATCACAGTCTAAATTGTAACTCCTCATTAATTCAGATTTCCCCTCCTCTAAATTATATATTTTTTTTCATTTATAAAGCATAGTCTTCTTGCATTACAATTTTTCTTTTTCCAGAAATTTATATTCTCATATTCTTCAATATATGCCTGTTTCCTAAAATACTGCAATCCTTTCCCCAGCCCTCCCTGTGTGATATGCACAAACTGAATCCCGCTCATAGTTAAAAACATCTATTTGATATAGAAAGAATGTTCTAGAACTCACACATCACCAACATTTACCTGCCTGGACAGAGTCACAGATTACAGCGCCTGCTGCATAGACTCTCTCGCATTTCCGTGGCCTCTTTTTGATTTTATTATTGGATAGAATCTAAGTATCATTTATCATCTGTCAGGTCATTTCCTGTGATGTCTGACTGTTTCAAATTGATCATTTTTAATTCATCACATACGAGGGCAGACAGGGCCGCAGTGGCCACTTGCGGGGAGAAAGGGCCGTGGCGTCTGTCCCCCAAAACGGCTCCTGCGACGATCCCCGGGAAGGGAGAAGCGCCAGGCGCCCTCCCATCTGCAGCCACGGCCGTCCTCGCTGGGCAATGCGTGTCCCTCACCCCGGCCTCGGCCAGCCATGGGCTCCGAGTGGACTCTCTCCCTCCCCCCACACGCTGGGCCGCGTCCACCCTCACCAGAGGCCTTTGGTCACAAATACATAAATTTCTAGCCCAGGGCAAACACGCATCTGGGAAGTTCTGGGACTTGTCATTTGTGTCCTCCCATCCCGCAGGACAGCGCCCATGGACACTCACCCCAGGGAGACAGGGGCTGGTCGGTGGACACTCACCCGAGGAGGGAAGGGTGGGGCCGTGGACACTCCCCCGAGGAGAGGAGGGCGGGGCCATGGACACTCACCTGAGGAGAGGAGGGCGGGGCCTGGACACTCCCCCGAGGAGAGGAGGGCGGGGCTGTGGACACTCCCCCAAGGAGAGGGGCGCAGGGCCGGGGTCTCTGGGCAGCTGGACAGGCTGAGGCAGGTCCAGGCACTGAGCTGGGCCACTGAGCGGGCTGGTCGGCCCGGACTCGGCTCGTCAGTGGGCGTCCGGCACCCCTGAATCCCCCACTGTGAGCCACCCCCAAGGGGGAGGCACAGCCTCTCCTGGGTTCCCCCGAGAGAGCTGTTCCTGCCCTGGAACCTCAGGGCCCTTTTATGGAGAGCCGCACTTCTGTGTCGGGGCGTCGTGGACCAATCAGGCGCCGGGGCGGACGGGCCCGGCCCAATCAGACGCAGTGTTGCGACATGGTCCAATGGGGCTCGGGGGCAGGGCAGCCCGAGAGGCTCCGCCCCACCGGCTGAGGAGAGGAGCCCGGGAGGGGTCAGGGCCGTGGCCTGACGGGGAGCCAGAACCCGTGAGGAGAGCAGGGCGGGCTGTGAGGCAAGGGTCCAGGATGGGGACACTGAGGCTGAGGGGAAGAGGCGCTGCGGCGCTGCAGGGGCGGGCCGAGAAGCCGGCGCCCGTCCAGGCGCGGGCCAGGCCTCATCCGGACCCCTAGAACGGGGGACACTCCAGCTCTGATGCCGCCCCAGGGCCAAGAGGGACATCGCACGAGCGCCCCTGACCAGTGCGCGCGGCCCGCGGTGACCGGGGGTGACCACTACCGCTGGCCGGAGCTGCCCGCGCGCTTGGGGCAGCGCCCGCTTCTGGGCCCCATCGGGCGAGACGCCGGCGCCTGCACGGCAGCCGCTGGCCGGCTGGGCGGGTGGACGAGGGGCCGGGCAGGCGCTGAAGACCGAGCTGCCTGTGGACAGGCCAGGCTGACCCCGCTGGGCACCCGGGCAGAATGTGGCCTCGTGTCTGGAACCGGGTGTCTCCAGCGGCCCCAGGGCGGGCGGGTCCTCGACGGGTTTGGAGACTTTGGGGGTCAGGAGCCGGTGGCAGCAGGGCCTGGAGCGGCGCCTCTGAGCACAGCACAGCCCGGGCTGCGTCTCCCTCCCCCCCACACCAGGGTGTCCAGCTCAGCACCCCGCCCCCGGGGCGGGCACCTTCTTGCTGAAGCAGAGGGCCTGGTGGACACCAGGCACGGGGCGGGACGGCGCATGTGGCCCAGGACCGCCCCGTCTCACCCCCAGATAGCCCCTTGTCCGTGCACCCTGCCCTGGTGGGTGTGAGCACGCGGGAGACACCCCTGGGAGAGGGTCCCCCCCACTGCTGTCTCAGAGCCCAAGACACAGACCAGGAAGTGGACAAGCCAAAGACAGCAGCCCCTCGGGACTCCCCTGAATTGTAACAGAAACACCAGATTTAATAAAACACGAGGATTCAGGTTGTATCACATTTATAGGTGCTGAGAATGAAATGGAATTTAAAAATATTTAGTAACGTAAACAAATTCACATATTTCTTGTTTTCCCTCCTCCCCTCCCCTCCTGACTCCACATTTCTCCATCCCCCTCACGCCCACCTCCCAGGTCTCCCCACAGAGGGCACACAGGGTGACAGTGTCTTTCCAGTGGCTCATCACGAGGCCCACACCCGGGTCCCCCCATGACGGGTCAGTGGAGGTTGATGGAGCCTGGAGGAGGAGGAGCCTCGCCCTGTCCATACAGGTATGAACCACTAAGGAAATTGCCTCTGGCACCCTCAGTGCAGGAATTGCTTCACTGAGATGTGGTACAGGATGATGCCCATTAACTCAGTCAACTCAAAGAGGGTGATTGTCCCTCAGGAGGAAGGTCCCTGAGGGCTGGAATCTGGACAGTGTTCCACACACGGACGCCAGCTCCAGAGCTCAAATAGCCCAGTCCTGTGGCCCTTCTCTGTCCATAAGGCAGCGCAGGATGGGGTGCAACATCCTGTGAGTGCTCAGAGGATCCCCAGGAGCCCCGACAATGGAGTGAGAGGCCAGGACACCCTCTGTCCCGCCATAGGGGCAACCTCAGGTGAGACTCCACATGGCAGCGGGAACTTCCCCCCAGACTCCAAGTATCTGCCCCCAGCTGTTCACAGAGGACAATCCATTCAAAATTGAAATTTTTTCTATTTCAAACTTCATTTTTGACTTGATATAGCAGTTAAAATACTCACTTTGTAGATTATAAGAACTAATAAATTCTAAAGATACACAAGTTCCTGATTTCCACAATTCCATATTCTGGGATGAATTGCAATGTGAGAAAATAATGGTTTTTATAATAACTCTTCCAAATATGAATTTCAATAGCATCAGATTTTGATTGTGATATATGATGCTTCATAACTGTGATTTAGGTGTCAGCACAATGTGTCAGTGTATATTATAAAAAAAAAACATTAAATTGTGATAAAAACTAAACCTGAGTTGAAATTAAAATTTTATTATAAAAAATGAGAATGTTATTCCTTTGTGTCCCAAAAGGTGATGAGCTCTATAAGAGAAAGTAGAAATTCATTAACTCTTTATAGCAACTTTCTTGACAGTTTCATGGCTCTGACACTGAAGTGATGGTGCCATGCAATTCTCACTATGGACGTGAACTTGGGATTTTTCCCCAACTCCATCACTAAGAGACTTTTAGTGATAGTGTGAGATGAAGAAGTAACAATTTTTTAAAAGACAGGAAGGGACTTAATCAAAACATATTTTGTCATTATATTTACTGTAAAGTAATCAAATATTTCTACATCTAGACCACTTTGGCAACTAATTCAGTTTATTATTTTTATTAAACTATTTTAATTGTTTGCACTTGATCACCACATATTCCTTAAAAGTTCTGCCATCACCAGGGCCTGCCCCTCCGTCACCCCACAGAGGGGGGAGAGGATGAGATTGGGGGGAGGAGAGAGGGCAGGGCTGCCTCCTGTCCAGACGTCCCCACTCACGCACAGGCCTGTGGGGAGGAACAAACCATACCCGGGGGACCCGGGGCTTTGTGACCAGCAGGGACAGCCACATGCACAGAACATCCGGCTCACCCCCTGAGCGGCCTCCTCCCTGAACAGATGTGCATGACTCTGAGGGGGACCGAGGGGTCGGGGAGGGACTCGGGGGAGGGGGACGAGCCCATTCTGCAGGAGGGACGTGTGGTATGGCCCAGGAGGATACTCTGTTGGAAAAGTGGTCTCTGGATCCTCAGATGTGGGGAGTCAGGGGCAGGGAGATGAGGAGACGAGGGGACGGACCAGGAGGCAGCAGTGAGGCCACAGGGGCAGGAATCTGACAGAGGAGGCGTCAGGACACGCCACACGGGGACGCTGAGCCTACATCACTCAGTTCCAGGACAGTGTCGTGTCCTGGGGAGCAGGAAAATGGGGACCCGCACACCCCACCTCCCTGCACACCTGTCACTATGGGGCCTCCCCAGACCAGGACTGTGCTGGAGGAGCAGGGACAGGCTCTCCAGGGTGGGGAGGGGCTGGGCATGGTCACGTGTCCTATGGGACTGTGCCCTGGACAACCTCTGGGAGGTGTGCTGGGCAGAGACCCTGGGCCTGGGCAGGAAGCAGGAGAGCAATACTGAGGAAAAATAGGGAGGGCTGTCACTTGGGTTTGTTGAAACATACGAGATTCTAATTTGTTCAGGTTTATAAGGGAGACTTGACATTTGTCCTGTTTACCAAATTTTAGAGTCAAGTTGGACAAAATAAAATGACACATGAGATAGTCAAAAAAGGTTGAGTATAGCAGACACACAGATGAAGTTATAGATTCCGCCAAACCTAGAAGGAGTAATTACCTGGTAAATAGACTGAATTATTATACTATGATTATAAAAAAACATTTATATGCAATATTGGAAGATTTGAATTTTTTTTCCTATGTCCTTTTTTTACAGATGATATCGCCAGAGGTTACCAATCTCTCAGCCATGACAGAATTCGTGCTCTTGGGGGTCCCCACCCAGGGGTCCATGGGCTTCCTGCACCCGCTGCTCTTCCCCCTGGTCTCCCTGTGCACCCTGCTGGGGAACAGGCTCATTGTCTTCATCACTACCCTGGACTAGCACCTCCACACACCCATGTACTTCTTTCTGAGGAATCTGTCCTTCTTGGACCTCTCCCTCATCTCAGCCACGGTCCCCAAGTACATTGCCCACTCTCTGAGGCACAGCAGCTCCATCTCCTTCCAGGGCTGTGTCTTCCAGGTCTTCGTGATGATATTTTCAGCAGGTGCAGAGCTGACCCTGCTCACTGTGATGAGCCTTGACTGTTATGCTGCCATTTGCCACCCCCTGCTCTATGACGACATCATGAGCAGGGACAGGTGTGTGCAGCTGACAGCAGTGTCCTGGCTGGGTGGGGGTCTCTATGCTGTGATGAACACAGCTGGAATCTTCTTTTTGTCCTACTGTGGGTCCAACGTGGTTCTTCTGTGAAATCCCACAACTAATGGCTATTTCCTGCTCAGAAAACCTAATGAGTGAACTTGTCCCCATTCTCATCAGTGTGGTGTTGAGTATCTGCTATTTTATTTTCATCGTCATTTCCTATGTGCACATCTTCTCTGCTGTCAGGAAGATCCCATCCACAGAAGGGAAGGCCATAGTCTACTCCACCTGCCTCCCCACCTGCTGGTTGTGTTGCTGTTTCTCTCCACTGCATGCTTTGCTTATCTGAAGCCGACCTCAGGGACCCCGTCCATGTCTGACCTGGTCATTTCTATATTCTACACGGTGGTCCCCCCCACCATTAATCCTGTCATATACAGTCTGAGGAATAAAGCCTTGAAGATGGCTGTGGGGACCCTGATCAATGTCCAGTACTCCAAGATGTGAGATATTATCATGAGATACCATCTTAAACCAGTGAAAATGGTACATATTAAAAAAAAAAAAAACTAGCAACAACAAATGTTGGAGAGAATGTGGAGAAAAAGAAATTCTCCTGCACTGCTGGTGGGAGTGCGAACTGGTCCAACCACTATAGAGAGCTGTGTAGAGGTTCCTCAACCTACTAAAGATGGAGCTTCCATATGATCCAGCAATTCCACTCCCAGGTATTTACCAAAAGGACACAGAAACATCAATTCCAAAGAGCACCTGCACTCCTATGTTTATAGTGGCAGTGTTTACAATATCTAAGCTTTGGAAACAATAAAAATGTCCAAAAAAGATGACTGGATCAAGGAGATGTGGTACATATACACCATGGAATATTACTCAGCATTCCAAAAAGATAAACTCATGCAATTTGCAGCAACATGGATGGCGCTGGAAGGGATCATGCTCAGCAAAATAAGCCAGAAAGAAAAATACCAGATGGTCTCACTCATACCAGGAATCTAGAAAACTTAAATAAGGGACCAGGAAAAAGAATAGCTATAAGAATGTAAAAATCAAAATCAACAAACAACTATGAACCAGAGACACTCTATTGGGGGGGGTGGGGAGGGGAGGGATTGGGGTGAAAATAAGGGGGTCGCAATTGTATGGGGAGTATAAAAATAAAATTTATAATAAAAAAAAATTCCTCAGGCCTCCCTAGTGGCGCAGCGTTTGAGCGCTGGGTTGCGAAGCTGCCCGCGGCCTCTGTGGCACCGGTTTGATCCCCGGCTGCTACCCGGCCACCGGAGGAGGGTCCCACATGGCGATCAGACCTCTCCTGCTGCCCGCTGCTCCCCTCAGCATTGTACTTCGGTCCTTCTTCCTGCTCTGCTCCCTGCTCTGGCTCTGGTGAATTCTCTCACCCTACCGCACTTCTGACTGTACCCAGTGCATGTATAAACAAAACAAACAAACAAATAAATAAGTAAATAAATAAAACATGCCTCTATGAAAAATTAAAAAAAAAATGCTCAAATATATGTGGAACCACAAAGAACCCAAATGGCCATAACAACCCTGACAAAAATGAGGAAGCATGGTGGAGGCAGCACATTCCAGACTGCAGTCCATACAATAAAGCTCCAATACTTAAAGCAGCATGGCACTTGGACAAAAACAGACAGAGAGGCCACTGGAATATAATAAGGGCCCAGGAACCCACCCTCATCAGGAGGGACAGTGACTCAACGTCACAGGAGCCAGAGCAGGCACTGGAGCAGGGAACTTGGGGAAATGGTGATGGGAGAAGCAGACAGACACATGAAGCAGAGAGAAGCAGGTCCTGCCCCACCCCCTACAGAAGAGTAAACTCAAGCAGATAAACACCTGTTTCTATGTGTGATGTCACCATCGTCATGCAGCAAACCTAAGGATATGACACCATGAGCAGAAACCCAAAAATACTGTTTCCTAAAGATCAAAAGCAAATTATCCCAACAAAAGGACAATTCTAATGTAAGTGCAGGGAGAGGGGTTGGGGTGGAATAGAACCGCAGGATACACAATTTCAGAGACCAGTAAAGTTTGTCTTCCCGAAGGGCTGGTGACCCCCGTTGTCACTCACTTCTGCTGGACATCCATTGTCTTTCCACCACACTCCCCTCCCTGGACTCCCTCCTGCCTGTCTCCTTGTCACTTCCCTCCCATCTCAGGCCTTTCCACATCCCCCTCTCGCCCATCACCAGGGCCGCTCTGTGAAGGGCACACGGGGGGTGACGGGTGACTGTCTAGCTGTCTAGACAGGGACTCAGGGCACTGTTATGACTGATGGTGCCCCCCACGGTAGACACGATAGGTGGGGAATGGAACCTGGACCTGAGGATTTCTCTATTCACTTCCATAGAGGCATGAGCCAGACACAAATCACATCTACACACCGAGTGTGATAATTACTCGCTGAGACGAACTGCAGGACACTCCAATTAACACAGTCAAGTAAACACACACTTTCCCTCGGGAGGAAGGTCCCTGAGGTCTGGAATCTGGACAGGGTCAAACATGTGGACACCAGCTCCAGAGCTCAAATAGCCCAGCCCTGAGGCCCTGCTCTGTCCATGAGGTGGCACAGGATGAGGTGGAACAACCTGTGAGTGCTCAGAGGCTCCCCATGAGCCCCAACCATGGAGTGAGAGGCCGGGACGCCCTCTGTCCACGCCATGGGGACAACCTCAGGAGAGAGACTCAACATGGCAGCGGGAACTTCCCCCCCAGACTGCAGGTATCTGCCCCCAGCCATTTGCAGGGGAGAATCCACTCACACTTGAAAGTTTTCAGATTCAAGCTCCATTTTAGACTTGAGAACGCACCATAGTTAAACAATTCACTTTGTAAATCATGACAACTAATGCTGACAGGGACCAAGTCGTCATGTCCCACTGTCCTGTCAGCCTGGGTGAGACTCAGGGAGAGAAAACATATTCTCTTGTAGTTTAAGATGCTCAAACATACTGACTTAATACATTGATCATATTAGAATATTTTGATTTATGGGATATGTGATGATTTTTGATTCATACCTAGAATTTTAGCATCAGCACACTCAGTGTGTTTTGGATACTAAACAAAATAAAAAAAAAATGGAATCAGATTGTATTGAAGAAATTGCAGAGCAAAATAAAAATATTTATTGTTAAATTCAAAATGCTATGCCCATTTGTCCTACACATTATGACAGATATGAGTCAATTAGAAAATCAAAAACTCGTATGGCAACATGTTGATGGCTTCATGGCTCTGACACTAGCATGAGGCTGACAAGGTGGTGTGACTATTTATGGACGTGAACTTGGGATTCTTCCCCAACTCCATCACTCAGGGATTGTTAGCGATTTTGTAAAATAAATCACAGTATTTAAACAGGGCCTGGAGGAGATATATCACAAATGCTATTTTAAGTTTTTAAATTGTTATATAAATCAGTCAATAGATGTCAACATTATTAACAACCAAGTACCCTAATTTATTTCCTTGCTTTTATTCAATTGTTTGGCATTATGCTCACCAATGTATTGCAAATATTTCATATCACCACATTCCAAAAATTATTCCGTCACCAAACCTACCTGTCCATCACCCCACAGTGCAGGGAGAGGGTGAGATTGGGAGGTTGGAATAGGAGAGCGGGCTGGGCTGCCCCGTGTCCAGACGTCCCGACTCACACATTAGCTGGGGTGAAAAACAAACTTACATGAGGGGGACCCTGGTCCCTGGGACCGGCAGGGACTGCCACAAGCACAGACTGTCTGGCTCGACCCCGGAGCGTCCTAATTCCTGCATGAGTCTGATGGGGGAACACAGGGCCCGGCAGGACCCGGGGGTGGACAAGTCCATCCTGCAGGAGGGACGTGTGGATGTGACCATGGGAAGAAGTAGCTGCAGGAGAAACCACCTTAGCTCATCCGGTAAACAACAGGGCAGGACAATGACCGGGATGGGCAGGGGCAGTCACCCTCTCAGCACATACAATGCAGGGGAGGGGGGCAGTCAGTGTTCAGATGGCAACATGGGTGCGCGGAATGCCCCACCTAGTGCTGTGATGATGAACATGGGCACCGACCAGGAACAGACATGGGACCATCAGTGTCCAATAGGTCCCAAAATATGCACCTGGATCCGCAACTGGCCTTTGTTTTGCTGTAACTTGGCAGCTGAGATCCACAGGCTAGATTTAGGGTGAGCTTGAACGTTCATGTTCCTGAGTCTTCTTGGAGGGTCCACACTTGGGGACCGGGGTTGGCAGAGGAGGGGCCGGGGTCAAAGTTTAAGGGGTGCCCTTGCATGGGATGTTGTGAGACAGGAGGAGACTGCTCAGGGGGCTGAACTCTCTGCCCTTTGGCATCTCACACAGGCAGCGTGGACAGTGGCAGCACCTGCACGTCACTGAAGCTGGAGAGGCCAAGAGGAGCAAAAGCTGAGATCCCTGCGGGGGATAAGCTGGACAGAGCATCAAGAGAGGTCAGTGGGGAAGGCCAGCGCTGGTCACATGCAGAGAGACACCACGGGCCCAGCACTGGTAGATGGTCCTGGCACTTTATTCTTCTAGATGTTCATGCAGTGATGGCTCCAGGGGGGATGAATCTCATGGCCGTGACAGAATTTGTGCTCCTAGGGTTCCCCACCCAAGGGACCATGGGCTTCTTGCACCTGCTGCTCTTCTCCCTGGTCTACCTGTGCGCACTGCTGGGGAACGGGCTCATCGTCCTCATCACCACCCTGGACCGGCACCTCCACACCCCCATGTACTTCTTCCTGAGGAGTCTGTCCTTCTTGGACCTCTGCCTCATCTCAGCCACAGTCCCCAAGTCCATTGCCAACTCTCTGAGGCACAGCAGCTCCATCTCCTTCCCAGGATGTGTTGTCCAGGTCTTCGTGATGATTTTTTCAGCAGGTTCAGAGCTGGCCCTGCTCACAGTGATGAGCCTTGACCGCTATGCTGCCATCTGCCACCCCCTGCATTATGAGGTCATCATGAGCAGGGACAGGTGTGTGCAGCTGACAGCTGTGTCCTGGCTGGCTGGGGGCATCATCTCTGTGATGAGCACAGCTGGAACCTTCTCCTTGTCCTACTGTGTTTCCAGCATGGTCCATCAGTTCTTCTGTGACATCCCCCAGCTACTGGCTATTTCCTTATCAGGAAATTTGATGAAAGAACTTGTTCCCATTCTCACTAGTGTGGTGTTAGGCATGTGCTATTTTGTTTTCATCATCATTTCCTATGTCCACATCTTCGCTGCTGTCAGGAAGATCCCATCCACAGAAGGGAAGGTCAAAGTCTACTCAACCTGCCTTCCCCACTTGCTGGTTGTGGTGCTGTATCTCTCCACTGGGCTCTTTGATTATATGAAGCCGACCTCAGGGGACCCGTCCATGTCTGACCTGGTCATTTCTATGTTCTACACGGTGGTGCCCCCTACCTTTAATCCCGTCATATATAGTCTGAGGAACCAAGCCTTGAAGTCGGTTGTGGGGAGACTGATGAAGGGGAGACTTACCCAAATGTAATAGTGAAGATGAGTCATGACTCTGTTACCAGACATTTATTTTAAATTTTTTCATCATGCTTTATATTCTTATAGTTACGTTTAAATCCATTGCATAATTAAAAAAAACATATAAGCTTATTTTTAAGCTTAATTTTATATTTAAGATGACTTCATATACTCCTATAGCTTATATTTTACTCTTTTGAGCATTGAATGTTCTCTGGTATTCCGTGTACTGGGGTGATTGGACCTCAGCATCTTTCTCTCCATCCTGTGCTCCCAGCCGAGGAAGGCGATGGTTGGGTTTCATCTCGGTCATTAGCAGATATTATCTCATGGGGCAGCATCTCCAGTCTCTATGGTGCTTCCCCTTACATGTCACTGATCAGGGTTCACGGATAGGACAGAGGCCCCTTTACTTAGTGAGTGAGGCCTTCACAAAATAAATAAGGCCTTGGGATCTGTAGTAGAATCTGAATAGTCATGACCTTCTGTCGATAAGGACCACACCTGATGTGGTAGAGACCCTTCGGGAAGCTCTGGTGTGGGTGCTGATGGCATTTACCATAAACACACTCAGCATACAGTGGACACCTGAAATAAAACAGTGAGTGAAAGCAGTTAATTTCATGGGCAGTATAATCACTAAAAAGTTATGAATATATAATGGGTAGGGTTTTTAAGAAACAATAAAGGGACTTAGGAAGCTAGAATGGTAAAAAGAAAATAATAGCTAGTGGCCGGCACGATATTCTAATATTTCCAGAAATATTTGAGGAATGGCACTCACAGCATCACACCGCCCTTTACACGTGTGTTTATCCACATTTATTTAATTACCATGAACGCCTGGGAAATTGAGGGCAATATCTTTTTGGGCACATTATTATGGGGGGGGGTCTCAAAGTGTTTGTGTTTCCATATTGAGTTGTTCAAATGAGAAAACTCATCAGATTTACATATTATAAATAATTCTATCATTTAGTGTAGATGTAAAGACATAAAGAATTTGAAGAAGGGCCTACCTGGTGGTACAGTGGTTGAGCGCTGATCTGTTAAGCTGCCCGCAGTCTCTGCAGTGCCAGTTCAATCCCCAGCTGCTCCCCGGCCACCGGGTGAGGGTCCCACATGGCGCACAGACCTCTCCTGCCGCCCGCTGCTCCTCTCAGCAGTGTACTTCGTCAGTCTGCCTGTTCTGTTCTCCGCTCTGGCTCTGGTGAATTTTCTCACCCTAATGTGCTTCTCACTGTACTCACTGCTTGTATAAATAAATAAATCTAAAAAAAAAAAAGAATTTGAAGAAGATTTAAAATTGGGAATTGAAATGCCCAAGTGAGTGGCTGCTGCCTGGCCTCAGCTCTTGTCTGCTGACTGCATTGGCCCCTGCTTGCCCATCTGTGACATTCAATGTTTGAAAAGTTCACACCAAAATATTTTATGAAAAAATGTAGTTTCAACTGGATATCAGACTTTTAACTCATTCTCAGACATTCATGCTCTGAGGGTGCTAATCAGGCTGATCTTGCCGTCAGCCCAGGCGAGTCCCATGTGTGCACAATGTCAGATTGGAGACAGCCAGGAATAGTTAAAAGATGACAAAAACTCGATATATAAACTTTTAGGTTGACAACTTGCTGCTTTTCTTTTAAATCATTGGCATTGTAGATTTTTCTGATGATAAATAACTTTCTTAATATTAATTCTTGATACTCTCATAGTTTACTGGTCAATACAAGTTATGGGATATAAACAGAACAAGGTTATGGTATATAAAGATAATTCAATGCACCTATTGAATGAAGAAGCTGAATCAGACTATTATGAACATATACTGAGACTATTTATTGCCTACATTTTGTCACTTTTGTGTAACATAATTAAAAATTTTAAAATAATAAAACATTAACTGTCTGTAGATTGTATGGATTTAAACATTTCAGCACACTTAAAACTGTTGTGGACAACACAATATACACTGAGAAAACAAAGACCCTACTGAAAAAACAGATTAAAACAATAAGCCACTTCAGTGTGGTTGGAAGCTTACAAAATCAACACACAAAGAAAATCAATTGCCTTCTTATATGCAAAAATTGAAGTAAAAGAGAAGTTAAGAAAACAATACCACGTACAATCACAAGACTAAGTGCCATGGAGTAAACATAACAAAGGAGGTGAAGATACAAGAAAAGAGTGAGTCATTGTTAATAAAAATAGAAAAGACAAAGAAATGGAAAGCTATTCCCTCCCCTGGGATTGGAAGAATCAACATTACCAAATGCCCATCTGACCCAAAGCAACATACAGATTCAATGCAATCCCAATAAGAACTTCAATGGCATTCTCCAAAGACATAAAACAACCATTACTGAAAATGTATATGCAACAGCCAAAGCATCCTGACAAAAATGAGGACAAATAGCAGCAGCACATTCCAGACTTCAATCTAACCATAAAGCTATGAGTTAAAGCAGCATGGTTCTGGGACAAAAACAGACACAGACATCTGGAATATAATGAGGGCCCAGGAATCCCCCCTCATCAGGATGGACAGTGACTCTACAACAGAGGTGCCAGAGCAGGCACTGGAGGAGGAAAGTGGGGAGATGGTGCTGGGAGAAGCAGGCAGACACACGCAGCAGAGTGAAGCAGGTCCTGTCCCACCCCCTACAGAAGAGTAAACTCAAGCAGATAAATGCCTGTTTCCATGGGTGACGTCACCATCATCATGCAGCAAACCTAAGGATATGACACCATGAGCAGAAACCATAAAATATTATTTCCTAAAGATTAGAAGCAAATTATCCCAACAAAAGGACAATTCAAATGTAAGTGCAGTGACTGGTGTTGGGGTGGAAAAGAACCGCAGGATACACAATTTCAGAGATGAGTAAAGATTCTCTTCCCAAAGGGCTGGTGACCCCCATGGTCAATCACTTCTGCTGCACGTCCATTGTTTTCCGCCCCACTCTCCCATCCTTGGCTCCCTCCTGCCTCTCTCTGTGTCCCTTCCCTCCTGCCTCAGGCCTTCCCACATCCCCCATCATGCCCATTGCCAGGGCCTCTCCATGAAAGTCATACAGGGGGTGACGGGCAACTGTCCAGCTGTCTAGACAGGGACTCAGGGCACTGTTATGACTGATGGTGCCCACATCGGTGGACACGACAGGTGGGGAATGGAACCTGGACATGAGGATTTGTCTATTCACTTCCATAGAGGCGTGAGCCAGACACAACATCACATCTACACACCAAGTGTGATAATTACTCATGGAGATGCACTGCAGGACACTCCAATTAACACAGTCAAGTAAACACACACTTTCCCTCGGGAGGAAGGTCCCTGAGGGCTGGAACCTGGACAGGGTCCAACACACAGACACCAACCCCAGAGCTCAAATAGCCTAGCCCTGAGGCCCTGCTCTGTCCATGAGGTGATGCAGGATGGGGTAGAACATCCTGTGAGTGCTCAGAGGCTCCCCATGAGCCCCAACCATGGAGTGAGAGGCCGAGACGCCCTCTGTCCACGCCATGGGGAAAACCTCAGGAGAGAGACTCAACATGGCAGCGGGAACTTCCCCCCCAGACTGCAGGTATCTGCCCCCAGCCGTTTGCAGGGGAGAATCCACTCACACTTGAAAGTTTTCAGATTCAAGCTCCATTTTAGACTTGAGAACGCGCCATAGTTAAACAATTCACTTTGTAAATCACGACAACTAATGCTGACGGGGCCCAAGTCATCATGTCCCACTGCCCCATCAGCCTGGATGAGACACAATGAGAGAAAACATATTCTCTTGTAATTTACAATAGTCAAAGATATTGCCTTTTAATACATTGAGCATACTAGAAGATTTTGATTCATGTGGAGATTTGACGATTATTGCTTCGTATGAGATTGTAGCATCACCACATTCATTGTGTTTCAGATAGTAAACAAAATCACAAAGTTAATGCAATAAAATGGTATTGAAGAAATTTCAGGCCAAATTAAAAATAATATTTATTGTTAAATACAGAATATTATCATTTTTGTCCTAACACTATGACAGATATGTGTCAAGTATAAAATCAAAAACTATTACAGCAACATGTTGACCGCTTCATGGCTCTGACACTAGCATGAGGCTGGCAGGGATGTGTGACTATTATGGACGTGAACTTGGAATTTTTCGCCAACTCCATCATTCAGGGATTGTTAGTGATTTATAAAACAAGCGACAGTATTTAAACAGGGCTTGCAGGAGATATATGTCAAAAGTGATTTTATCATTTTAAATTTTATATAAATCACTCAACAGAAGTCAACATTATTGACCAGCATGTATCCAGATTTAATACTTTGTTTTTTTTTTAATTATTTGGCATTATTTCCACCAACTTATTGCAAATATTTTATATCAGCGCATTCTCCCCAAAATCCTGCCTCACCAGGGCCTGCCCTTCCGTCATCCCACTAGGAGAGGAGAGGTATGAGATTGGGGGGAGGAGAGTGGGTAGGGCTGCCCTGTGTCCAGATGTCCCCACTCACACACGGGCCTGGGGGAGGAACAAACCTGCATCCAGGGAACCCAGGGCCCTGGGACTGGCAGGGACAGCCACATGCACAGACCGTTCTGCTCAGCGCCGGAGCGGCCTCCTCCCTTCACAGACGTGCATGAGTCTGAGGGGGACAGAGGGGCCGGGAAAGGACCCGGGGGCGGACGAGACCATCCTGCAGCAGGGGCGAGTGGGTGTGACCATGGGAAGTAGCTGCAGGAGAAACCACCTCAGCTCCTGGGGGGAGCGAAGGGGCAGTACAACGACCGGGACGGGCAGGAGTGGGAGGTCACCATCTCAATGAATTGGACACAGGGGAGAGGGGCAGATGGTTGTCAGACAGTTACACGGGTTTGGGACACCCCACCCACGGCAGTGATGAGGGCGCCGACCAGGAGCCAACTCGGGGCCATCAGTGTCCACTTGGTACCAAAATGTGCACCTGGAGCTGCCCTGGCCAGTGTTTGCAGGGACTTGGTGGCTGAGACACCACAGGTTAGACTTAGGGCATCCTTGACCATCACATTCCTTAGGCTACTGGGGATGGTCTCGCTTCTGGGAGGTGCATGGACCTGGGGCCTTGAGATAGCGAGGAGGGGCCAGGGTCAGTGTTTCAGGGGTGCCCATGCACGGGGCATGGTGAGAAGGGAGGAGACTGCTCAGGGTGCTGAGGTCAGTTGAACTCTCTGACCTTCAGCATCTCCCACAGGCGGCGTAGACAGTGGCGGCACCTGCGGATCACTGATGCTGGAGAGGCTGAGCAGAGCAGGAGCTGAGATCCCTGTGGAGGGACACTGGACAGAGAGCGGAGAGAGGTCAGTGGGGAAGGACAGCGCTGGTCACCTGCAGAGAGACACGACTGTCCTGCACTGGCAGACGGTCCCAGCGTTTCATTCCTCTAAACTTTCATGCAGATGACGGCTCCAGAGGTGACCAATCTCACAGCTGTGCAGAATTCGTGCTCCTGGGGTTCCCCACCTAGGGGACCATGGGCTTCTTGCACCCGCTGCTCCTGTGCTCCCTGCTGTGGAATGGGCTCATCGTCACCATCACCACCGTGGACCAGTACCTCCACACCCCCATGTACTTCTTCCTGAGGAGTCTATCCTTCACGGAACTCTGCATCATCTCAGCCACTGTCCCCAAGTCCATTGCCAATTCTCTGAGGCACAGCAGCTCCATCTCCTTCCCGGGCTGTGTTGTCCAGGTCTTCGTGATGATTTTTTCAGCAGGTTCAGAGCTGGCCCTGCTCACGGTGATGAGCCTTGACTGCTATGCTGCCATCTGCCACCCCCTGCACTATGAGGTCATCGTGAGCAGGGACAGGTATGTGCAGCTGACACTGTGTCCTGGCTGGGTGTGGGTCTCTATGCTGTGATTCTCACAGCTGGAACCTTCTCCTTTTCCTTCTGTGGGTCCAACATGGTCCACCAGTTCTTCTGTGACATCCCCCAGTTTTTGGCTATTTCCTGCTCAGAAAATCTAATGAGCAAAATTGTCCCCATTCTCTTTAGACATTGGATGTGGGTTGTTTGACTTTCATCGTCATTTCCTATGTCCACATCTTCTCTGCTGTCAGGAAGATCCCATCCTCAGAAGGGAAGGCCAAAGTCTACTCCACCTGCCTTCCCCACCTGCTGGTTGTGGTGCTGTTTCTCTCCACTGGATTCTTTGCTTATCTGAAGCCGACCTAAGGGACCCCGTCCATGTCTGACCTGGTCATTTCTATGTTCTGTACGGTGGTGCCCCCCACCTTTAATCCCGTCATATACAGTCTGAGGAACCAAGCCTTGAAGTCGGCTGTGGGGAGACTCATAAAGGACTGTTACACCAACAAGTAAAGCTCACCTTTTTTTCGCTCAGCCACACAGACCATCTATAAATGCACACCATTTCCTCCAACCAGACAGTCACAGGTGTCTGTGTCATAGGGACACCATCCCCTACTTTGTCCCCAGCGCCTCCCCACCTTCTCAGTGCCCTCAGGAGATTGTTTCACAAGACGTTTCAAGAGTTTTCCCTCTCAAATGCCTGTTCTCTGCCGCCCAGTGTTTGTGTCCATGTCTGACCTGCTTTGCTGCGTGCATTTCTCAAACCACCTCCTTTCACGGGGCACTGCCCTCGCCCTGTCCATGTCCCCTTGGTGTGGATACACCGCCATCTTTTCCTTGTCCCATGGGCCGAGTGGGGCTGCTGTGAATGACACCGCCATGATGATCGCAGAGCTGTGGGTTAGTAGAGAGTCCTGCTCAGGCCGTGCCTGCGTGTGACCTGCTGCTGGAATCTGTCCTGGATTTTTTAAGCAAGGGCAGGTTGCTCTCATGGAATTTCACTCTCTTTGTCCCCCCAGCAGTGAAACGGGGCCCTTTCTCCACACCCTCTTGTGCCTGTGGGCCCCTGTGACATGGCCGTTGTCCTGGGTGAGTGGTGTCTACTTGTGTCCGTCCCCCTGTCTCCGGTGAGCAGTGGGGCAGCTTGTGACCCCACAGACTCAGGGTCTTGCAGGAGGGAGCTGCCCCTCCCACGGGCAACTGGGCCCAGCCAGGGCAGGGAGCAGGTGTCCTGTCCGGGCCAAGTACTGTCCTTTACCCAAACCCCAGGGGCATCATCACACGTGGTGGAGTGATGGCGGCTTGGGCGCTGGCTTCTCCAACAGCCCCAGGCCCAGCTAAGAAGCCCACCCTTTCCCTCCTGGGGAGCTGGTCCTGGGGATTCTGGTGCCACTGGCTGAGGTTTCAGGGAAAGGAGAGAAAGGTCCGGGCAGGTCTGGATGCAGGTCAGGCTGGCCCAGCGTCAACCTCGCAGACACAGTGGAGCTACCCTCCGGCTGGCAGAGGGCACAGGGCTGGGGTGGACGCTGCATACTATGCTGGTCTGAGTGGGGCCCAGGCCGACCCCAGGCCCCCATGGGCACGGGTGCACACCCCTAAGGAAGCACTGGATGGCGCATGGCCTCAGGACGGACAAGCCCAGAAGGGGGTGACAGGCCTTCAGGGGGTCCAGGAACCAGGGCTGCTGCAGGGCCTCGAGTCAGGGCCCCCGTGCACCCTCAAGCCTGGATGGACCCCCAACCCTGCCCAACCCTGGCCTCCAGCTCCGCCTCCCTCAGGGCGGCACCATTGCACTGAGCAGCTGTGGGCTTGGGGCGCTACAGACACAGGTGGGACAGCACGTGTGCCCTGGGAATGTCCATCCCCGGTGTCCACCACCAATACCCCCCTCCTTGCTGTCTGTGCCTGATCTGGTCGGGCCTGTGAGCGAGCATGGGGAACCCACAGCCGGGAGAGGGGCCCCACTCTGCCGTGTCAGAGCCCAAGACACAGACCACCCTGCGCACTCGCCGGGCAGCGCTGCCGTGGGACTGACCCACATTGGAAGGTAAACACAAGCTTCCCTCACACACTGTCACAGGGCACCCCTGCTCTGAAACAGGTTGTGTGACTGTGGGTCCTCACCTGTGCACTTAAAAGCGACACACTGCAGGCACACGCCACAGTTAACAAAGGTTTATTGACAAGGGAAGGGGATGAGGAAACGGAGCACTCAGGGAGAAACGAGGGAGCTAAAGTCTTAAATGCCGCCTACCTGTTCTGCTGACCTGGAATCCCGAATGACCCGCCGAAACCAAACCTGCCTGACCGAGAGCAGGTGCCAAGTGTGTCCCCCAGACCCCACTAACAGGGCTGGTGTTATTTACAGACAGAGAAAATCACTGCCTGACTTGGCCCTCAGGTCCTCATGACTTCCTGCCCACAGGACCCAACACAGTCCTGGAACTGAATGAACTGAGCTTGGCGTCCCTGTGCAGCATGTTCTGACCCCTCCATTGTTAGATTACTGCCCCTGTGGCCTCACTGCTGCCTCCTGATCTGTCCCCTCATCTCCTCATCTCACTGCCCCTGACTACCCACATCTGAGGACTCAGAGACCACGTTTCCCACAGTCTCCTCCTGGGTCACACCCACACGTCCCTCCTGCAGGATGGGCTCGTCCACCCTGGGTCCCTTCCGGTCCCTCTGTCCCCCACAGATTCATGCACATCTGTGCAGGGAGGAGGTCTCTCCGGAGCTGAGCTGGACGGTCTGTGTGTGTGGCTGTCCCTGCCGGTCCCAGGTCCCCAGGAGCCCCGGGTGCGGGTTTGTTCCTCCCCCCAGGCCCATGTGTGAGTGGGGACGTCTGAACACAGGGCAGCCCTGCCCTCTCTCCTCCCCTCAAATGTCATCCTCTCCCCACTCTGTGGGGTGACGGAGGGCCAGGCCCTGGGGACGCAAGACTTTTAAGGGGAATGTGGGGAATAAACTTGTGGCTATACATCCGTGTACATACAATTCAAAGTAATTTAATAAAAACTAGAAGATAAATGAAAATACCAGGTGGTCATACATGTAGACATCTTAGGAGTGATTTAAAATACTATTTGTAATGATGAAATAATTTTTGATACATCTCTCCCCACGTGTTGTTAAAATATTGTGTTTTTTTCATTTTAATATCACTAACAATCCTTGAGTGATGAGTCGGGGAAAAATCCCAATTTTATGTCCAAAATTAGTAGACGTCCGTGCCACCTTCCCTTTAGTGTTAGAGCCATGAAGTGGTGATCATGCTGCTTTAAAAAGTTTTTGAGGGCCTCCCTGGTGGCGCAGCGGTTGAGCGCTGGGTTGCGAAGCTGACCGCGGCCTCTGCGGCACCGGTTCGATTCCCGGCTGCTTCCCGGCCACCGGAGGAGGGTCCCACATGGTGCGCAGAAATCTCCTGCCGCCCGCTGCTCCCCTCAGCAGTGTACCTCGGTCCTTCTGCCTGCTCTGCTCCCCGCTCTGGCTCTGGTGAATTCTCTCACCCTCCCGCGCTTCTGACTGTACCCAGTGCATGTATAAACAAAAAACAAACAAACAAACAAAGAAAGAAAACATGCCTCTAATAAAAAAAAAATAAAATAAAAAGTTTTTGAATTTCCACTTGTCTATTATATCTGTTGCAATATTTCAGAACAAAATGCCTTATCATTTTGATTTTTACCTATAAGTATTTTTTATTTGATTTCGGGTTTTTTAATCCCAATTTAATTGCATCTATTGTTTTGATTTTATTTGATAATTAATACACACTGACTCTTTGAGTTGAGTGCCCAGATCATATTTTTGAAGTTATATGCATCATATATTAAAATCTACTAATATGATGATGCTATTAAAATTCATAATATTTTGATTTTTCAATTAAAATAGTTATTTTCTGTCATTGAATCTTAACCCCAGGGTGATACAGCAGTGCATCGTTGAGGAACTTGTGTAACTCTAGAAGCAATAGTTTTCATTATTTATGAAATGACTATTTTGGCTGATGTGCTTTCTCAAATCTACAATCAACCTTGAAATCTAAAAACTTTCAAGTCTGAGAGATTTCTATTCTGAAAACTGTTTACGAACAGAATACCTGCAGTCTGAGGGGGTGTTTCCAGCTGCCGTGATGAGTCTCTGTCCTGAGGTTGTCCCCTTGGCGGGGCAGAGGGCGTCCTGGCCTCTCACTCCATGGTCGGGGCTCGTGGGGAGTCTCTGAGCACTCACAGGATGTTCCACCCCGTTTTGCGCTGCCTCATGGACAGAGCAGGGCCTCAGGGCTGGGCTATTTGAACTCCGGAGCTGGTGTCTGCGTGTTGAACACTGTCCAGATTCCAGTCCTCAGGGACCTGCCTTCAGAGGGAAAGTGTGTGTTTACTCGACTGTGTTAATTGGAGCATCCTGTAGCACATTCAGTGAGCAATTAGTGCACTGAGTATGTCAGAGGCAATTTTATTAGTTTTTACACCTGTGAGGACAGGTCAGTTTTTACTCCTTGCCAGTCTCCATCACCCTGCACTGACCAGCCATGGGGGACCTCGGTGTGGCCCAGCAGACTTCATGCTCTTTCTCTGATATAATCCTGGTTTTTGATTTTGTTTCCTTAAAAGCCTTAAAAGCTGTCCTTAAAAGCCACATGATGTGCCACATCCAAATGGAGCTGGAAAGTCACTGTCACCCACTGCACGCCAGCTGGGGAGGGTGATGGGGCGGGGTGGAAGCAGGGGCGATGGGTGGGGGTAGCGAGGTGGACAGACAAGGGAAAACTCAGCAGATGTGAAGTTTAATGGGTGGAGCCTGGATCATCTGAAATGTGTGTCTTCATGTCATTTAAATATTATTTACGAGATTTTTTCCACTCTCAATACCTGTAACTCTGCATTTCAGCTTGCGTAGTTATTACTGTTAAGCATTTTGCCTTTACCTTAATAAATGAGATAGGTTTGGGGCTTCTGTGCATGGCGGCTTTTACTGGGGTCTTGATCTCGTGATTAGAGTGGCTTTTCATGTTGGAAAGTTCTTGGAAAAGACCTTTTTTATTTATGGATTCAAATAGTGTAATATGGTTAGATGCAGGCTCATAAAAATTAAAGACACATTTATGTGACAACATTAGGTAGATTCAAGGTGACTGTGTGTGCATGTGTGCATGGGTGTGCATGTGTACCTGTGTGTGCACATGCAGGTATGTGAGTGTGCGCACGTGCATGGTCTTTGCACTTTCCTTGTGGGGAGGTTGAAGCACAGGTGATAAGTGACCTCTGTGGTTCCACGAAATCCCGCGGCATGCATGGTGTTATCCACTGAACATCCCAGCATGTGCTAACAAGAATATGCGATGGGTTCTCATGGGCTCGAAGTAGTTTTACTTATATTTCAAGATGACACAGATGTTACAATAGCATATATGACAAACTTAGATTAACCTCATTTTCCATCAACTACTGGAGATAATTTCAATATCCTTTCAAAACACACAGTCAAGGAAATGCATTAGTAAAGACAAAACTTTATTAATTTCTAAAGAACAGAAGACCTGTGCACTGTGGGTTGTGCAGGACCTGGAGCAGCCTGGCCTAGGGAGCGGGGCCACATCCCATTCAGTCAATGCTCCCAGCTCCGGGGGACTTCGGTCTTTGGTCAAGTGTTTCTGTGGATCTTGTCTCTGTTTTTCATTGAGTTGTTTGTATTTTTGTTGACTCTTTGTTCGAGTGTTTATATTTCTTGGTCATTAAGCCCTCGTGGAATGTTGCTTTGCAAATAGCTCACCCCATTCAGTAAGTTGACTTTTTCTTTTGGGTGTTGGTGGTGGAGAAATTCTTGCTCTGATCTAATCCTGGTTTTTGCTTTTGTTTCCTTTGCTGGTGGCTTTGAATCCACATGGACATCTCTGAAGCTAAGGTCAAAGAGTCTATGTTTTCTTCCCTGTATTTTATCATTTTATATCTTACATTAAAATAAGAAGTGCATTTATTGACTTTTGTATATAATGTGAGATAATGGTCTAGTTTCATTCTTTTGCATGTGGTTGTCCACACTCCCCCACACCATATATTGAACAGACCCCCGTTGGTCATTGCTGCAAGAGTTGTGTGTTTATATATATATATATATATATATATATATATATATATATATATATGGCCTTGTTCCATTGATCCATGTGTGGTTTCCTCCCAACAACGTGCTCTTTTGATTACTATCACTTTGTAGTATGGCTTGAATCAGGAGCATAAAACCTCAATTTTGCTTTTATTGCTCAATTGCTTTGCTAGTCAAGATCTTTTGTGCTTCCTACAAATGTTAGGGATTTCTTTGTTCTAATTCTGTGAAGAATGCCACTGGGATTTTGATAGGCATTATATGAATTTGTACATTGCTTTATGGATAATGACCTTTTGAAAAATGCTAATTTTTCTGATCCATGAGAAAAGTATGTTTTCCTATTTCTTTGTCCTTTCTAACTTATTTCACTGCTGTCATAGATCTTAGTGTGTGGATGTTTAACCCACTGATTAAACTTATCCTAGGTATTTTATTCTTGTTAATGTCACTGTAATGGGCTTGTCTTTATTTCTCTTTCAGGTAGTTTTTGTCTGTGTACAGAAACACAACTGAAATTTGTATAGTGTGCAACTTTGCACTATTTATTATTTTCAGTTTGTTGCTTGAGTCATCAGGGCATGCACGTCTGCCTCCATGTCACCTGCACAAAGGAGCCACTTTACTCCAGTCTGGATACCCTTTATGTCTTGTACCTGCCTGACCCCTCTGCCAGGACCTGCAGCACCAGGTTGAACAGCACTGGTGAGAGAGGCCACTCAGTCTCCCTCCTGACCGTGGAGGAAGAGCTTTCAGTTTTTTTTTCGTTGTTTTATTTTTATATTTATTTTTTTGCCACCAACTGTGATGTTAGGTATGGATCATCATTTATGATTTATTTGTTAGTACTTGTTTCTTATACCCATTTTATTTAGAATATTTTTTTTCTGATCAAATGGATGCTGTGTCTTGCCAATTGTTCCTTCTGAATCTGTTCAATTAATTTTATGATATCCCCTTAATTTATATTACATTGATTTGACCATAACCTATACAAAGTTTAACTCTAAATGGATCACTGGCCTTATGTAAAATGCCATAGCATAAACACAGCACTTGACACAGCCTGAAGTCTAAGTAACCTTGAGTGCGGTGATTCTTTGTAGATACATTTCCAAAGACATGAAGCATGAAAAGGAAAAATGATAACCTGGAGTTCAGGGAAATTAAAAACTTACCTGTGGAGGAAAATACCAAGAGAGGAGAAAAAAAACCCACTCTCTGTGAGAAAATACCTACCAAAGATGCACTTGACAAAAGACCTTTATACAAAATATGCAAATGCTTGTAGGACTCAACAAGAACAGAGACAGTTCTGGGCCTCCCCTGGTGGTGTAGCAGTTAAGCGCTGGGCTGCGAGCCTGCCTACAGCCTCTGCAGTGACGGTTCGATGCCCGGATGCAGGCGAGGGTCCCACAAAAAAAAAAAAAAGAACAAAGACGGTTCCACCAGAGGGCCCGGCAAGCTCACTAGACGCTCCGCAGAGCAGGCATCAGCCAAGCAGGCTGCTGAAAGTCATTTCCCCTCGTCCATCACCAAGTGCCGCAGAGGGCATTTGAGATGCCCCCGCACACCTGCCCAGAAACTGAACCCCACACACTAATGATGAAAGGAACATCAGGGCCTCTCACATGTCCCCTGTGGGAAGAAGCCCACTGGACACTCATTTATAAGACAGTTTAATGGGGGTCAGAGGAAACTGAAGTGTCTCTCACCTCGCGGTCAAGCGTTCACTTACTCTGCGTTAACCCAAAGGTGGGAGAAACTTCTGCACTCACACAAAGCTTCACAAGTGTTCACGGTAACTTTATTTTTCTTGCCAAAATTTGGGAGGAAGTGAGTCACACTTCAGAATGGATAAATGGTGGCCAGGCACGCAGATGATGGCTGTCACCAAGTGTGAGCGGAGGGAGCTCCCTGCCTAAGAAGGAAGCGGAGGAAGCTGAGCTGGAATCTGTGATGTAGAAAAAGTCAAACTGAAAAGTTGGAGCTGCCCAACTCCATGGCCTTCTGGAAAGACCTGAATGATGGAGACAGGGGGAAGATCGGCGGTCTGCAGGGTGATAGGGTGACAGCAGCAGGGTGCAGATGGTCGGGGGACTGGTGAGGTGCACTGGGTGCAGTGATGATGATGAATGTCTGTCACGATGCATTGGCCCAAACCCACAGAATGCAAAACACCGAGGGGGAAGCCCAAGAGTGAGCCATGGGCTGGACTCCATGACGAGGCGCCAAAGTGGACACATCCTTGGTTAAAACTGATTCTGGTGAATCATATGCTTTGGGAGGGAGACGGTGCATTTGTGAGTTGAAGAGAGTATGGAAAACCTGCATCTCCCTCGCACTATTTTTGTTTAGAAAGTACTGCAAATCTTCAAGTCTTGGAAAATAAATATTTGAATTAAAATATTAAGAAATATTGGAAATAGAGCTGTACAAGGTAACTATTATTGTAAAGAAGAAGTAGAGTTTTCACATTTTGGTGAGTATCCCCTTGAACAGCATGACCACCACCGACTTCATGGCTTGGTGCCTCAGACTGTATATGACGGGATTAAAGGTGGCGGGCACCACCATGTAGAACACAGACATGACGAGGTCAGACATGGATGGAATCCCTGAAGTTGGCTTCAGGTAAGCAAAGCATCCAGTGGAGAGTTACTGCACCAAAACCAGCAGGTGGGGCAGGCACGTGGAATAGACTCTCTGGCATTGGAGCCAACCAGACAGTGGTCTGGTGGAGCTGGCCATGCCCAAGGTAGCTGCGTGGACCATGAGGCCAGGCGTGCAGGGACATGGAGTGACCAAAGTACATTTCCTCCCCTAAAGGGTGTGACTCCTTCATAAGCAGTCCCGGCTGGGCCCACGATGTGAGGACACACAGGACAGTCCCGGAAACTCCCCGATGCGTGTTCGCCTTTGACTGAGATGTGGGTATTTGTGCCCAAAGGGCTCTGTGAGGTGGACACGGCCCTGAGGACAGCGCAGGGGTGGGAGGCAGTCAGGGGGCATCCAATTGGAGCCCCGGGCTTGCTGAAGCCAGGGTGAGGGACACACACTACCCATTGTGGATGGCCGGGGCTGCAGACAGGAGGGCACCTGATGATTCTCCCAACTCCAGGGATCCCCGTGGTCACCTTTAGAGGGACACACACTGTGGCACCATCTGACTATCAGTGCTCCCGTGTGTCCCCCCCTCAGAATAGGGGTCAACACAGGACCACCCTGGGGGATCCTGCCTCTGGGCATGGTGAACCTTGGTGCTCTGGACCCCCGAGACCACCTCGGAGACGACACCCATATCTTCCTGCACTGCCTGCGTGGTAGGGGCAGGCGGGATCAGAGTTGAGTGGGGTGTCCTTTAGGTTTCAGGGAGAAGGTCGTTGGGGGCTGAGGGGCTGGGTGCTGCTCACGGGGGTTCGGAGGATCCTGCATCCTCACTTAAACCCTTCTGGTTGAAACTCCTCAGCCAATGAAGGGAATGGTCAGTCCTTCCTTCTCACACCAGCTGAGGAATGCTTCTAGGCCAGGAGCACATTTCCCACATTTAATCTCTCCGGAATCAGACCCGAGTCTGTCCACCATGTGGACCCCTGTGTCCAGCACACGCTGAGGGAAGCGGACACGGCAGAAAGTGTGGGCTGAGAGTGAGGAGCTGAAGTGTCATCATTGGCAGGTCTTAGAGGTCCCTGGAAGCAGCAGGACAGAGTCTGCCCAGCTTATTAGACATTAATGCTGAATAATGACACGATTGTGCCCTGGACTCCGCTGGCCCCACAGAATGAGCCCATCACAGGACAGGAACAAACACAGTCGTATGGGGGTCAGGACGCGCCAGCGAGCTCGGAGCAGAGTCTGGAGCCTGAATCTATCTGCCTGCAACTCTGCATACACTGGGCATCCTCCTTAGAGACTGTCCACCTAGGCTTTGGCCCGTGCCTCGACTGGGGTGCTGCTCCCTGTTGTGGTGGGGACACACTTGTGTGGATGGACACTCTCCCTTGTCAGTAGTGTGGGGTGCACATGGCTTCTCCCCACTCAGGGCCTGTGCTCACAGCGGTTTCTGAGGCCCAGGAGTGCTCAAGTGTGGGGGGGCACTTGTTTATTACCCTTGGGTTTCCCTGTCCTTGAATTGTGGAGGCAGGAGGGTGTTCACATGGGTGTTCTGTGGAGTGTGAGGGGAATACGCACAACAGAGGGGAAGCAATGGAACCCCAAAACAAGACAGCAAAGACGTAACAAATGGCAATTATTACCATGACCCCACATCACCCCTCTGGGGAGGTCAAATCCTCTTCTCAACAAGTCTAGGGGGTTCACTCAAAGCCAAGACAGAATGTGTGTAAAAGTCATGGCCCAAGACTGATGGAGTCCCAAGGGGGAGTCATCTGCCTTCAGGGTCTTTCATGGACAGATGAGTAACTTGGGGGACTTACCCACGCAGATTTTATTCTGAAATCTCAATGGACTCGGTCTGCGGCTAACGTGCATTTTAAAGAACGTTAAAAAACATTCTTAAATGTTAAGAAACATACATTTTATGAGAGAAATATTATCTGGACTGAGTCTGTTATGATCCTTCAGGCGTGTTTGGAGACACCATGTCCTGCTACAGAGAGGACACGTGAGAGAGGAGCCTCCCCCAGCTCATGTTCTCAGGGTGGGTGAGCAGCCGAGAGGCCCCGGCGTTTACAGCACAGAAGCTGCCAGAGAATAAATATTTACAGATACTGCCTTGCTTCATTTTACATGATGTAGAAAGTGACATAGTCCCCGATGTACCAGAGAGTGGAGAAGAAGACCTGGTACAGGACATCCACAGAAAATCTGGAAAACTACAGGAAGCCCTAAAAATAAACACAACAACAAGTGTTTTAAAAATTATAAAATTTAAAAGATGAAACATAGTTCTTCAAAAGTAATTCACTTCAAAAAATACCACACCCTCAAGGTGCTGTAACCAGATCAAACACCGTATAAATTAACAAATACAGGTTCAATCACAGATTAAGATTCTTTCGGGAACTTCCATCCGTCTACAGTAGATTCACGTCAAGTGTAATTTCTACTTGACCTTTGAGCAGAAACATGAATGTCTCTCAGAGGAAGTTGTCCCATCAGGAGTCGGGGGGGTGAGGCCCACCAGCTGTCTCCCTCCCTCCACAGGGACGGGCCTCAGAGGAGACACACACAGGCTGTGGGAACCTAGCCCCAGGACTGGGGTCCCGTGACCCTGTGCTCTCAGGGACAGACCCCTTACCACTGCTGGATTTCATGAAAATGTTGGGAATGTGTGAGGTAGAACATACTTTCATATACCAGCTGTAATATTTAAAGAACATAATTCATATCATGTATGTAACATGGATGGGTGTATTGGAAATGTCTGCATTAGTTTAGAAAATAAAAATTTGAAGAATAGAACAATGTTAAAATTGTCCAAGGAAATCTGTAATGAAAAGTCTTATTTTTCTTTAATAAGGTGACTGCTAATGGAGGTAAAATCTAAATAAATGAGGGGTCCATAAATGTAGATTGCATAATTAATTAATGAAAACAATGATATTTCAAATGCTGGTGTACTGGCCCTTCATCAATCTCCCCACAGCCGTCTTCATGGCTTGGTTCCTCAGACTGTATATGACGGGATTAAAGGTGGGGGGCACCACCGTGTAGAACATAGAAATGACCAGGTCAGACGTGGACGAGTTCCCTGAGGTCGGCTTCAGATAAGCAAAGAATCCAGTGGAGAGAAATAGCACCACAATCAGCAGGTGTGGAAGGCAGGTGGAGTAGGCCTTGGCCTTCCTTTCTGTGGATGGAATCTTCCTGACAGCAGAGAAGATGTGCACATAGGAAACGATGATGAAAGTGAAAGAGCAGATACCCCAGACCACACTAATGAACATGGGGACAAGTTCGCTCATTAAATTTCCAGAGCAGGAAATAGCCAATAACTGGGGGATGTTACAGAATAACTGATGGACCACGTTGGATCCACAGTAGGACAAGGAGAAGGTTCCAGCTGTGTTCATCACAGCAAATAGACCCCCACCCAGCCAGGACACAGCTGTCAGCTGCACACACCTGTCCCTGCTCATGATGATGTCATAGTGCAGGGGGTGGCAGATGGCAGCATAGCGGTCAAGGCTCATCACTGTGAGGTGGTTCATCTCTCCACCTGCTGAATGAATCATCATAAAGACCTGGAGGACACAGCCCGGGAAGGAGATGGAGCGGCTATTCCTCAGAGAGTTTGCAATGGATTTGGGGACTGTGGCTGAGAGGAGGCAGAGGTCTGTGAAGGACAGACTCCTCAGGAAGAAGTACATGGGTGTGTGGAGGTGCCGGTCCAGGGTGGTGATGAGGACGATGAGCCCGTTCCCCAGCAGGGTGCAAGTGGCCCTTGGTCCCCTGGGTGGGGAAACCCAAGAAGACGTATTCTGTCATGGCTGTGAGATTAGTCACCCCTGGAGCCATCACATATATAAAAAATAAAGAGGAATAAAACATTTCATATTCTCCAATGTTGAACATAAAATGTGTTATCAACATAAAACAATTGTGCAATCTATTTATGGTTTATCGTTATCTGAGCAAATTCATATTTTACCTCATGTGAATGCGCTATTGAAGAATTATCCAAACATGTGTCTATAAATATCTGAAGAAATGAATTTTTAAATGACCTTGATAAAACCTGAATCTCAGGTCTCTCAGTGAACTGAATTGACAGACCACCAGTGCCCAGTCATTCCCAGGCCGGCGGCTCCCCCTCCTGCCAGGCCCCAGCATCTCTGCCCAGCACACCTCCCAGAGGTTGTCCAGGGCACAGTCCTAGAGAACACCTGAGGATGCCCAGCCCCTCCCAACCCTGGAGAGCCTGTCCCTGCTCGTCTAGCACAGCCTTGGACTGGGGAGGCCCCACAGGGATGGGTGTGCAGGGAGATGGAGTGTGCACGTCCCCATTTTCCTACTCCCCAAGACCCGACACTGTCCTGGAGTTGAATGATCAGGGCTCTTTGTCCCCGTGTAGCATGTCCCGATGCCTCCTCTCTCAGATTCCTGCCCCTGTGGCCTCACAGCTGCCTCCTGGTCCATCCCCTCGACTCCTCATCTCCCTGCCACTGACTCCCCATATCTGAGGACCTAGAGACCACGTTTCCTGCAGAGTCTCCTCCTGGGTCACAACCACACGTCCCTCCTGCAGGATGGGCTCGTCCACCCCGGGTCCCTCCCGGCCCCTCTGCCCCCCTCAGACTCATGCACGTCTGTGCAGGGAGGAGGCCGCTCTGTGGCTGAGCCAGACGGTCTGTGCATGTGGCTGTCCCTGCCGGTCCCAGGGTCATGGGTCCCCCGGGTGCGGGTTTGTTCCTCCCCCCAGGCCCATGCATGAGTCGGGACGCCTGGACACGGGGCAGCCCTGCCCTCTCTCCTCTGCCAATCTCACCCTCTACCCCCTCTGTGGGGTGACGGAGGGTCAGGCCTTGGGTAGGCAGGATGTTTTAGCAGAATATAGTAATATAAAATAATTGCAACACATTGGTGGGAATAATTCCAGAAATTTCATTAAAACATGAAAATAAATCAGGTTTCATGGTCGTGAAAAATGTTGACATCTGTTGCGTGACCTTAAATGCATACTTAAAACAGATAAAATAATGTGACATATCGCCCCAGGACCTGATTAAATACTGTGACTCATTTTTAAAATTACACTGACAATCCCTGAGTGTGGAGTTGGGGAAAAATCCCATGTTCACGTCCACAAATAGACAGATGTCGGTGCCACCATCTTTTTAGTGCCAGATCCTTTAAGACATCAACAGTGTCACTGACTAATTACTGAATTTGTTTCTGACTCATATCTGTCATCATGTTTAGGAGAAAAGGCATAATATTCTGCATCAAACAATATGTGTAATTTTTAATTCCCTCTGGAATGTCTTCATCACCATCCAATTCTATTGATAGCTGTGATTTTATTCAGCGCCCAGAACCCACTGAGTGTGCTGATGCTCATCCCAGGTGTGCATCAGAAATCATCATGTCTCCCATGTATCAAAACCTATGCTCAATGCATTAAAAGTCAATGTGTTTGACCATCATAAATTACAAGATAAAATGTTTTCTCTCACCGAGTCTCACCCAGGCTGACAGGGCAGTGGGACATGATGACTTGGGCCCCGTCAGCATCAGTTGTTGTGATTTACAAAGTGAAAAGTTTAACTACGGCACATTCTCCAGTCTAAAATGAAGCTTGATCTGAAAACTCTCAATTATGAGTGGATTCTCCCCTACAAACGGCTGGGGGCAGATATCTGCAGTCTGGGGTGGAAGTTCCTGCTGCCATGTCGAGTCTCTGTCCTGAGGTTGTCCCCATGGCAGGACAGAGGGCGTCCCGGCCTCTCACTCCATGGTCAGGGCTCGTGGGGAGCCTCTGAGCACTCACAGGATGTTCCACCCCGTCCTGCGCCTCTTCATGGACAGAGCAGGGCCTCAGGGCTGGGCTATTTGAGCTCTGGAGCTGGTGTCCATATGTTGGACATGGGCCAAGATCCATCCATCAAGTGACTTTACTCCAGAGGGACAAGCGCCCTTTCTCTGGTTTCCGTGTGTTGTACACTCTCCATATTCCAGGCCAAATGTGTGTTTACTTGACTGTGTTAATTGGAGCGCCCTGCAGTGTATCTCAGCGAGTAATTATCACACTCGTGTGTAGATGTGATGTTGTGTCTGGCTCACGCCTCTGTGGACGTCAATAGAGAAATCCTCATGTCCAGGTTCCATTCCCCACCTGTCAGGTCTGCCGTGGTGGGCACCATCACTTATAACAGTGTCCTGAGTCCCTGTCTAGACAGCTGGACAGTCGCCCGTCACTACCCGTGTGCCCTTCAAGGAAAGTCCCTGGGAATGGATGCGAGGGGGATGTGGGAAGGCCTGAGGCCGAGGGAAGTGACAAGGAGAAAGGCAGGAGGGAACCCATGGAGGGGAGTGGGGCAGAATGACAATGGATGTCCAGCAGCAGTGAGTGACCACGGGGGTCATCAGCCCTTCGGGAATAGAAACTATACTGGTCTCTGAAATTGTGTATGCTGTGGTTCTTTTCCACCCCAGCCCCTCTCCCTGCACTTACATTAGAATTGTCATTTTGTTGGGATAATTTGCTTTTAATCTTTAGGAAACAGTATTTTTGGGTTTCTGCTCATGGTGTCATATCCTTAGGTTTGCTGCATGACGATGGTGACGTCACACATGGAAGCAAGCATTTATCTGCTTGAGTTTACTCTTCTGTAAGGGGTGGGGCAGGACCTGCTTCACTCTGCTGCATGTGTCTGTCTGCTTCTCCCAGCACCATTTCCCTACGTTCCCTGCTCCAGTGCCTGCCCTGGCTCCTCTGTCATAGAGTCACTGTCCATCCTGATGAGGGTGGGTTCCTGGGCCCTTGTTATATTCCAGGGGTCTGTGCTTCTGCTTTTCTCCAGTGCCATGCTGCTTTAATTATTAGAGCTTTATTGTATGGACTGGAGTCTGAAAGTGTGCTTCTTCCTGCCTTACTCATTTTTGTCAAGACTGTTTGGATAGTTGTCATCTTTTGTAGTTCCATATGCAGGCTCATCAGCAGTTTGCTCATGGGAGGTGCAGCCAGAGCCAGCTCCATTGGACCTGATGCTTCATGCCCTGAGCACTCAGGGTATCTGGGCCGGGACACAGGCGCCTCATTGCCCAGTTGAGACGTGGGTCAGGCAGCTGCATCTATGCTCGGAGCCACCATGATGACCGGGAGTGCCCTGGGCCTGCTCTCCTGTGGCTCATGCCAGGCTGGGTACAACTGGCATGTCAACCCAGGGCTAGTTCCCATCCTAGCCAACATGTTCTGGCCTTGTACCTCTCGGGTAGGGCCCCTGGAACACTGAGACTGGGCAGAAGGACACTGAGGACTCACAGAGGCTGAGGAGACTCCAGTCATTCAAGGTTGGTGGCGTGAACTTGGGGGGCACCCTCCAGCAGCAGGAGGCCCAGAGCTTTGCCCTTGGTCTTCTGCCAGATCCGCTTCCTCCCGCTTCTGCCCACCAGGCTGACCTGAGGTGCAGGTCACTGTCCTCCTGCCTGTGTCCGGGAGTCTACCTGCCCCCATCGAGGCGTCATCACTTTCTCTTCCCCACCCCTGTGTGGAATGGGCAGTGTCCCCTCACTGGGACTCCCGGTGGGCATGGGTGCATCATTCTCCCTGCCTCCTCCGCAGAGGTGGCTTGTTTTGAGTCTGTTTCCTGAGGACACCACCTGCCACCCCCTCTGTTGTGTCCTTGACTGGGTGACCGGCCCTGAGAGTGGGCGCCGTGGGGACCGCACTGGCCATCGGGGACGGCACCCTCTGCGGCTCACTCTCCCATCCCAGCTGAGGTTTGGTCTAGGGATGGTCACTGTGTTGTCTCCCTCCTGCCAGGCTCCTGTCCCAGCCCTGGCACATCTGTCTTCACTTTTTCCACGCAATGCATGCTCTGAGGCATGGGCATCAGCTGGCCCCGCTGGGGACAAGCACATGGACTCCTGACGTGGGGCTGGGACACGTCTCTCCCCCTGGTGAGTGCGCCTCGGGCTCCAGGCGACGGAGACCTCAGCCCAGGCTCAGCCCAGCCACCGTCTCAGGCCCTGGACCAGGCCTGAGCCATCAGCCGTCCAGGGAAAGCGGCCAGGCCCGCACACTGGGGAGGAGGAGAAAGTCAGCATTGTCTGTTTGCGTGTGAGTGGGTTTCTCCCTGATGGACTCAAGTGTGAGGGAGATGCAGTTCAGGGTCCAGCATGTTCTGCCTTTGATGTCATCTCCTTTGTCTTGTAAATACGCCCCGCGGTCTCTTTTCATCCACCATAAAGAAAATGTCTTCCATTTTGTCTCATGTGTTGTTTGTGTGACAGAGGAATGATACGCTGGCTGCTCTGAGGAGACAGGGTCCGGGACAACCCCACCCAGGTCTGTGCAGGCCACTCTGTGGGGTTGCGGATAGGGACCCCTTTCTTCCCTGACACGTGTGGGTGCCATGAGCATGGTGTGTGGTGGGCCCGGGGTCGGGGTGGGGAGCAGAGGGCACACTGGCGATCTGGCAGAGGGGGCCCGTGCCCATTGGCCGGCAGGGGTGTAGCCTCTGAGCTCGGAGCGTGGGTGGACAGCCTGCGGCCCCCAAGGCTTGCCTGTGTCTCCCTGGGGCATCGCGATTCTGAGCACCGCGGGGTCAGTGGTTTCTCAAGTCACCTTTGACCAGTGACCATCCACACAGGCTGACGGTGGCCCCGGACGCCTCCCGGAGCCCAGCCCCCTGGGAGAGGACACCCTCTTACCTCCTGCTCAGCAGGCGGCCCGGGCAGCAGGGCAGGCGGGGTCATTGCCGGGACGGGGTGTCCCTTAGGGGCTCAGGGAGAAGGTAAAGGTCAGGGGGCTGGGGAGCTGCTCATGGGGTTAACTGGGAACCTGCGTGGTCACCAGGACTGTTGTCGTGTCACGGCCAATGAGGGAATGTCCGTCCTTCCCACTGTCCTGGCTGGGCAGCGTCCAGACCCGGGTGCCCACATGTGAGTCGCAGAAAGAAGGTGTCTCCAGGGAGGCCTCTGTGGGGAGACAGCGGGACAGCGAGTGTGATGTTTGAAAAGGACCGATTTGCAACAGTCATACACCATAGGAAATCACCTGACAATTAATTCAGGAGACTCAGAGTATATCCAATATTAAAATCAAAAGAAGCATCAGGAATGCAGGATACTTTATGTCTCACAAACTTGACCTGTGACTCTGTCAGGGATGTTCAAGTGGCTGCAGGTGTGAGGCAGGTGGACATGCTCGGGAGCCGAGAAGGTTTCAACCTGAATAAAAGGTGTAAGTGCCTGCTGGCTCCTGAACTCCCCCAGGAAAATGTCTCTGGGGGTCCGAGGCGTGTTGGATTTGGGTGTCTCTTTCTATTGCTGGGTTTGTTGGTTTTATGTACTTTAGACACTCGCCCATGTCAGATGTGTGATGTGCACAATTTTCTCCCAGTGCAGGGCCCCATTTTGGGGATGACGTCTGCTGAGGCACAGAAGCTCGCTAGTATGGGGGGGGCACTTGTTCCTAAGTGTTCTTCTTCCCTGGTCCTTGGTGTGTGTCCCCAAGTTCATCTGTGGAGTGAGTGTGCAGTGGGCAGCACCTGTGTGTCCCTTCTGGTATTTTAAGGGTTTGTCTAATGCAAATTTTTAACCCATTCCAAATTATTCTAATAATAAGGAAAATAGAAATCCAATCCGTTGTCACTTGTGAGAAGGGACCAATCAAGAGACTGGGCACAGCAAAAAGGGAGAGAAAAGGCCTCTCACCTGTCCTGGGAATGGTATGGAGACGTCTTCAGAAACTGACGACAGGACAACCACAGGATGGAGCAACCTCATCCGGGTATTTGTCCCAGATGTGCAGACTCTACAGTGCAGAGCACGCACACCTGTGTTCCCAGCAGCAATGTTCAAGTAGCTGGCCATGGCCCCAACCCAAGTGCTGGGGTCAGAGGAGTGAATAAAGAATGTGGATCCAAACTAAATGAAATATTTCATGGCTATTAAAGAGGTGAAATAGTGTCCTTAGGGACCAAAATGGACCTTGAGGTGTGTATGCTAGTGAGTTAAGTCAAAAAGTGAAAGATATTGGCTGGTCTCACCCATCTGTGGATTACAATATAAAAAGCCAACAATTAAAAAATGTAGTGGCAAATAGCAAAAGGAAAAGTTGGACTAAGTGAAAAAATTTTCTCTTTACCAGACAGAACAGGGTTGGAGAGTAGGAGTGTGGACGGAGGGGCAGGCAATGCAGGGCATTTAGTAGACTGAGTGGACACTGGTGCTTGTGGGAGAGTGAAAAGTGACCCACGGTAAAAACAGTAAAAGTGAAAATGAGTGTCCTCCTTGATAAGAACAAATAATAAATTAGTGTGATGTTGGGGTGAAACACTCATGATAAAGATCCCTTCTCAACAGACACTCACTGGATTTGTTCAAGGAAAAGCAGAAAATACATCCACAGGAATCTGGCCACGGAATGACGTCATATCCCAAGGTCATGGGGACTGTGCTCTCATGCTATCACTGAAATGAGTATTACTTTGAGTGATTTTCTAACTCAGGTTTCATTCTGAAATTTGAATGGACGAGTCATGTCTTGTGATTAACAACATTTTATTATCATAAATAGTTTCATGGACAAAATGTGCCCATCGGTCAGGACAGTGACCTGCTCCCAGAGAGGAGCAACATCACCCCCAGCTCACATTCTCACTGTTAGGGAAACAAGAAAGAGAATCTCTGTGACTGCAGTGCAGATGTGTGGAATTACTTTAAAAAATTGCAAATATCACCAAGCTTTATTTTGCATAATGTTTTACATCATAAAAAAAAAAAAAAACACAGTTCCCAGGGGGAAGAAAAGTGAACTTAAGTGTAATCTACAAGACGGTGGAGAAGACCTGGTAAAGGATCAAGATACAATCTGGAAAAGTAAGGGAACCTAAAAATCAACACAATGACAAGTTACAAATTATAAACTTTTAAGTAGAAATGTAGTACTTCAAAGATAATTCATATAACTTTACTTTTGAAAACGCCAAATCGAGGGAGTACAGTCACCTTGGCATCCAAACAGGCATCACAGAAATTAACATTCCATCCATTCCAGGTTTCACTCATAGATTCCTACTAACCAAGGAAGCTTCCATCCTTCCACCTGTGGCAGAGTGAAGTGTGGTTTCCTTTGTCCTTTGAGGAGGAACAGGAACTTCTCCTAGAGGAAGACGCCCGGTGAGGAATCGTGAGGGACGGGGGGCCTCAATCTGTCTCCCCTGGCATCAACGAGGACAAGGCCCTTGGTGGAGAAACACGCAGGCTGTGGGAACCGAACCCCAGGACTTGGGTCCTGTGGCCATGTGGTCCTGAGGACAGACCCATTTACCACTGCTCTCACTATGTAAATGGTGGTGAATGTGAGTTCTAGAACATTCTTCCTACACCAAATACAAGTTTTTAACCATGAGCTGGATTCAGTTTATGAACATCACACAGGGAGGGCTTGGGGGAAGGATTGCAGCAATTTAGGAAACATGAGTATAGTGAGGATTATGAGAATAAGAATTTGTGACAAGGGAATAATCCTAATGCAAGTAATTGATGCTTATAAATGATGACATGTAAGAGTTGGGGGAAAAAGCTGAATTAATGAGGGGCTATAATTGTAGATTTGTGATATCTCACATCTTGGAGTAATGGCCATTTATCAGTCTCCCCACAGCTGACTTCATGGCTTGGTTCCTCAGACTATATATGATGGGATTAAAGATGGGGGGCACCACCGTGTAGAACATAGAAATGACCAGGTCAGACATGGACGGGGTCACTGAGGTTGGCTTTAGGTAAGCAAAGCATCCAGTGAAGAGATACAGCACGACAACCAGCAGGTGGGGAAGGCAGGTGGAGTAGGCCTTTGACTTCCCTTCTGTGGATGGGATCTTCCTGACAGCAGAGAAGATGTGGACGTAGGAAATGACGATGAAAATGAAAGAGCAGACAGTCAACACCACACTAATGAGAATGGGGACAAATTTGCTCATTACATTTTCTGAGCAGGAAATAGCCAATAACTGGGGGACATCACAGAAGAACTGGTGGACCACGTTGGACCCGCAGTAGGACAAAGAGAAGGTTCCAGCTGTGAGGATCACAGCATAGAGACACCCACCCAGCCAGGACACAGCTGTCAGCTGCACACACCTATCCTTGATCATGATGACCTCATAGTGCAAGGGGTGGCAGATGGCAGCATAGCGGTCAAAGCTCATCACCGTGAGCAGGTTCAGCTCTGCACCTGCTGAAAAAATCATCATGAAGACCTGGAGGACACATCCCAGGAAGGATATGGAACTGCTGTGCCTCAGAGAGTTGGCAATGGACTTGGGGACCGTGGCTGAGATGAGGCAGAGGTCCGAGAAGGACAGACTCCTCAGGAAGAAGTACATGGGGGTGTGGAGGTGCCGGTCCAGGGTGGTGATGAGGACGATGAGCCCGTTCCCCAGCAGGGCGCACAAGTAGACCAGGGAGAAGAGCAGCGGGTGCAGGAAGCCCATGTTGCCCTGGGTGGGGAACCCCAGGAGCATGAACTCTGTCACAGCCGTCAGATTGGTCACCACTGGAGTCATCTTCTGTGTAAAAGAGGAAGAGCAACAAAATTTTAATTCTTCCAATATTGAAAATATAATAGGTTATCAATACAAGATAATAACTCAATGTATTTTCTACATCATTCCTTCCATTTCTATGGACATTAATATCATCTATGTCTGCTGTTTCATTAAACCCATTTATTACCAACTCATGTGAATATGTCATTATTACACTCTCCACATACAACCTGAAAATTGGTGAAAACTGAAAATTTCATCTGTCCCCTAAAAAACGTGAACAATTAGAATCTCATATCTGTCAAAATAGTCAATAGACAAAGCCCCCCCACAACCCACCCCAGTCCCGTGGCTCCCCCTCCTGCCCAGGCCCCAGCATCTCCACCAAGCACACTTCCCAGAGGTTGTCCAGGGCACAGCCCCAGAGGACACATGACCATGCCCAGCCCCTCCCCACCCTGGAGAGCCTGTCCCTGCTCCTCCAGCACAGCCCTGGTCTGGGGAGGCCCCACAGTGACGGGAGTGCAGGGAGATGGGATGTGCGGGTGTCTGTTTTCCTGCTCCCCAGGACCTAACACTGTCCTGGAGCTGAATGATCTGGGCTCTTCATCCCCGTGTGGCATGTCCTGATGCCTCCTCTGTCAGATTCCTGCCCCTGTGGCCTCACTGCTGCCTCCTGGTCCATCCTCTCTTCTCCTCATCTCCCTGCCACTGACTCCCCATATCTGAGGACCCAGAGGCCATGTTTCCCACAGTCTCCTCCTAGTTCACACCACACATCCCTTCTGCAGGATGGGCTCATCCACCCGGGTCCCTCCCGGCCCCTCTGTCCCTCTCAGACTCATGCACATCTGTGCAGGGAGGAGGCCGCTCAGGGGCTGAGCCAGACGGTCTGTGTGTGTGGCTGTCCCTGCCTGTCCCAGTGCCCTGGGTGCCCTGGGTGCAGGTTTGTTCCTCCCACCAGGCCTGTGCATGAGTGGGGACCCTTGGACACGGGGTAGCCCTGCCCACTGCCCTCCTCCTCCCCAATCACACCCTCTCCCCCCTCTTTTGGGTGACGGAGGGGCATACCCTGGGGAGGCAGGATTTTTACAAGAGTATAGTAGTATAAAATAAGTGCAGCACATTGGCGGGGATAACTCCCGAAATTTAATAAAAAACAAGAAAATATATCAGGATTCCTGGAGGCAAAGAAATGTTGTACCTGGTTATTAACGATGTTGACATCTGTTGTGTGACTTTAAATACCTATTTAAAATGTATAAAATAACTTGACATTTATCTCCTCCAGGCCCTGTTTATACTGTGACTTTAATTTACAATATCGCTAACAGTCCCTGAGTGAGGGCATTGGGGAAAAATCCCAAGTTCACATCCGTAAATATTCAGATGTCCCTGCAAGCCTCATGTTTGTGTCAGAGCCATGAAGCGGTCAACATGTTGCTGTAAGAGTTACTGATTTTCTACTTGACTCATTTTTGTCATAATGTTTGGGACAAAAAGGCATAATGTTCCGAATTTAAACAACTAGTTTTAGTTTTTAACTTTGCCTGGAATTTCTTCATTACAATCTAATCCCATTGATTGTTGTGATTTTATTCAGTGCCCAGAACACACTGATTGTGCTGAAGCTACATCCCAAGTCTGAAGCAATAATCGTCCCATCTCCATAAGCAAAGCCTGTGATCAAGGTATTAAAAGTCAATGTCTTTGAACATCTTAAATTACAAGAGAAGATGTTTTCTCTCCCTGAGTCTCACCCAAGCTGACAGGGCATGACGACTTGGACCCCGTCAGCATCAGTTCTCGTGATTTACAAAATGTATAGTTTAACACGTTCTCAAGTCTAAAAATGAAGTTTGAAATCTAAAAGTTTTCAAGTGTGAGTGGATGCTCCCCTGCAAATACCTGCAGTCTGGGGGGAAGTTCCCGTTCTCGTGTCGAGTCTGTGTCCGGAGGTTGTCCCCATGGCAGGGTAGAGGGCGTCCCGGCCTCTCACTCCATGGTCGGGGCTCGTGGGGAGCCTCTGAGCACTCAGGCATGTTCTGCCCCATCCTGTGCCACCTCATGGACCGAGCAGGGCCTCAGGGCTGGGTTATTTGAGCTCTGGAGCTGGTGTCCGCGGGTTGGACACTGTCCAAGATCCATCCATCAAGTGACTTTACTCCAGAGGGACAAGCGCCCTTGTTCAGGTCACTGTCTTAATTGGCGTCGTCCTGCGGCACATTCAGTGATAATTGGTTTCTGAGTGTGTCAGGGGGGATTTTGTTGATGGTTTCCGATGTGGGGAGGAGTGAAGTTCATCCTCTTCTCCAAGTGCCGTCCCCTCCCCTGACCGTTGTGTGGCCCGGGGTGGCCCTCCTGGCAGAGCCAGGACAAGCCCCATCCACAGGGAGCTGACAAGTTACTTCCTGCACCTTTGAGCCCTCCCAGGGCCTGGCAGGTGGATGGGGGTGAGGGCTGTGTGGAGCCAGAGCGGGAGGGAGGGAGGAAATGAAGAAAGAGAGAGGAGGGGTGAGGAGGGAGATATTCCGCAGAAACCAGTGCGAAAATCTGAGGTCTGGGTCTCCTGGGATGTCAGTTTGTTTATGTCTCTTAGAAATGTGACTAGTTTTCCCTTCTGAACCCATTTGTCTGCATTTGTTTGTGTTTTTATTATGTGATTCCGCAACCTTGGTCTTATAGACAGTGTGTGATTTAGGGATGCAGACTAACATCTCTCATGCATTCACCACAGCCTCCCAAGGCCACAGATCCCCTCTGACTACATACCGTGCCCCCTGCTCTCCCCTTCCCGCTGGAAATAAAAAATCTCTGATTCTGGAATTGAGGCTCCAGGAGCAGCTGGGAAGCAGGGAGTGTCCTGCTTGGGACGTTTGGCTGTGGCCGGAACAGCCTCCTCTTACCTGCTTTTTCGCATATAAACTTTAAAACAGCATTTCCCATAAAAGTCGAAACCACTGCTTTACCCATCAATAAGGAAAGGTGAATTTATATACCTTCAAGCACAGAGTCAGTGCATCTTTTGTTAGAGTTAAACTTTATTATTCTATTTTGACATTTTAGCTGACATGGAAAAAAGTATCCCGATGTGCAAAAAACCTTAATCAGAAATCCCCTGCGCCTGCGCGTGCCGGCCACTACCTCCTGGCCCGGCACTCTCTCCATAGGAGGTTGAGGGGAATAGTAACATGCGTGGGTTGTTAATGAGAATTAATTGAGAGTGCCTTTACTTGTGGATAGAAGAATGCTAAAGAGAACATGCAGCGACCGTGAAAAGCCTCATGCAAAGATTTTTTTCATGGGGAAGATGTAGTTGCCAGACTTCATCCGTAGCGTCTGCATTCTCCGTGGACAAGTCAGTGTCTTCCTCTAGGCACCTGCCAGTCTAAGGAGGAGGAAATCGAAAAACTTCCCCTCAAAGTCAGTAAAGAAATTGACTTTGGGGATAAATGAATAGAGCAAAGAGGTGAAGGACTCAAACAGGAAAACTTCCAAACACTGAAAAGGAATATTGGAAGATAAAAAGAAGTGGAAGGACGTCCCCAGCAGACAGGTCAGTAGGGTCAGTATTATCCAAAAGCCTCCTACCAAACACAAGTCCCAGAGCCAGCGCCTTTCCAGTGGGAAACTCCATGGAATTCTTGAGAGAAATAGAACAAATACTTCTGAAATTCCTAGCGAATCACAAGAAACTCTCAAATAGCCTAAGCTCTCCTGACTAAAAGGGGGAGGAAGGGCAGCATTACTCTCCAGACGTCACGTGCAGCCACAAGCCGTCACAGGAAAGAACAGTGTGGTGTGATGGAGCCCATGGGGAAAGTCTCCTTCCCACACACTCGGAGCATAGGATAAAAGGGCAAATGGAAAACTCACAGTCTGGATCTGACCTGGGAAGGGCGTGATGACCAGGCGGTGGGGACTGTGGTCCCATCACCCCTGTGGTGCGATGACACTCGGGAGCAGCCCTGAGCAGCTGCTCAGGCCACGCTGGGGAGAACCTACATGCGAGCGACTCCCAGGCCGTGTGACCGGGACCTGGAATGGACTTGAGCTCGTGGCCACTGGGCCTTCTCCTTGTGAAGCTCACTCAGGGGCTGATGATGGTAGAGCCACCAGGAGAGTGCGGGGCATAGTGGCCTGCCCTAGAGAAAGGGCGTGAGGGACAGATCATCAACAGCTCGGTCCTCAGTGTCGGGGAAACATGAGAGAAACTCGGCCAGGCAGGGCAGATGCCGCGGAGAGACAGGAGTCAGCGACACTGCCCTGCTGTCCTCACAGGATGTTTAAATAAGGAACGACACAGTCCCCAGTGCAGACACGCAGTGAGCACCAGAGTTCTCTGCGGGACAGTCGGGAAGCAGACCTGCCGCATGTCGAGGGGCAACCTGGAACCTGAGGGGAGCTGCCCGTAAGCCCGAGGACAGCCCACGGCTTCAAAGTCATAAATGTGAAAAACAGAAAGGTAGCTCTTCACAGTGATGCATTCTCCAAAAAGCTATTTTATTTTCAAAAAACTCCATCAAGGCAGTGGACAGCTGTGGGAACCGAGTGTCCAGATCCAGTTCCCGTGACCGTGTGCTTCCGAGGACAGAACCCCTTCACCACCACTTGGTTTTGGTAAATGTTGGTGATGTGTGAGTTCTAGAACATTCTTTCTACGACAAATACATGTTTTTAACAATGAGCTGGATTCAGTTTATGAACATCACACAGGGAGAGGATTGGCAAAGGATTGCATTATTTTAGGAAACAAGAGCACATTGACAATATGAGAGTATGAATTTGCAACAAAAGAAAAATACTAATGGAAAGGATCTTTACCTTGTGAATGATGAATGTAGTTAATGGGAAACTGAATAAATGCTGGTGAATAATTAATGATGCCTTATTTGTTGCAGAATTGGCCCTTCACCAGTCTCCACACAGCCGACTTCATGACTTGGTTCCTCAGACTGTATATGACGGGATTAAAGGTGGGGGGCACCACATTGTAGAACATAGAAATGACCAGTTCAGACATGGACGGGGTCTCTGAGATCGGCTTCAGATAATCAAAGCATCCAGTGGAAACAAACAGCACCACAACCAGCAGGTGGGGAAGGCAGGTGGAATAAACTTTGGACTTCCCTTCTGTGGATGGGATGTTCCTGAAGCAGAGAAGATGTGCACATAGGAAATGATGATGAAAATAAAATAGCAGATATTCAACACCACACTGATGAGAATGGGAACAAGTTCACTCATTAAATTTCCTGAACAAGAAAAAGCCAATAACTGGGAGATGTCACAGAAGAACTGCTGGACCACATTGGACCCACAGTAGGACAAGGAGAATGTTCCAGCTGTGAGCATCACAGCATAGAGACACCCACCCACCCAGGACACAGCTGTCATCTGCACACACCTGTCCCTGCTCATGATGACCTCATAGTGCAAGGGGTGGCAGATGGCAGCATAGCGGGCAAGGCTCATCACTGTGAGCAGTTAAAGCTCTGTAGCTCCTGAAATAACCATCATAAAGACCTGGAGGACACAACCTGGGAAGGAGATGGAGCTGCTGTGCCTCAGAGAGTTGGCAATGGACTTGGGGACCATGGCTGAGATGAGGCAGAGATCCAAGAAGGACAGACTCCTCAGGAAGAAGTACATGGGGGTGTGGAGGTGCCAGTCCAGGGTGGTGATGAGGGTGATGAGCCCATTCCCCAGCAGGGCACACAGGTAGACCAGGGAGAAGAGCAGCGGGTGCAAGAAGCCCATGGTCCCCTGGGTGGGGAACCCCAGGAGGACGAATTCTGTCATGGCCGTGAGATTGGTCACCCCAGGAGCCGTCATCTGTATTGAGAAATGTGAAGGGATGAAAATGTAAAAATCTTCCAAGATGGAATATTTGGGTTATCATATTGGTAATAAATCAATCTATTTTCTACATAATTACTCCTAACTCCTAGAGTCAAAAATCATCATCTGCATAGACTTCATTTTTCAGCCCATATATTTCCACACATGTAAATGTGCCATTATGAAATTTTCTAAATAAGTCCTGAAACATTGTGAAAACTGAAAAATTCTAACTCTCCCCTACAAAATTTGAAAAACAGAAAATGTCATATCTGTCAAAAAACTCAGGTGACAAAAAGCTGACAACCCCAGCCACAGTGTTCCCACCTCCTGCCCAGGCCCCAGCGTCTCTGCCCAGCACACCTCAGAGGACAGGTGACCATGCCCAGCCCCTCCCCACCCTGGAGAGCCTGTCCCTGCTCCTCCAGCACAGCCCTGGTCTGGGGAGGCCCCATAGGGACGGGTGTGCAGGGAGATGGGGAGTGTGGGTCCCCGTTTTCCTGCACCCCAGGACCCAACACTGTCCTGGAACTGAATGATCTGGGCTCGGCGTCCCCGTGTGGCATGTCCTGATGCCTCCTCTGTCAGATTCCTGCCCCTTTGGCCTCACTGCTGCCTCCTGGTCCATCCCCTCGTCCCCTCATCTCCCTGCCCCTGACTCCCCACATCTGAGGACCCAGAGACCACATTTCCCGCAGAGTCTCCTCCTGGGTCACACCCACACGTCCCTCCTGCAGGATGGGCTTGTCCACCCTGGGTCCCTCCTGGCCCCTCAGTCCCCCTCAGATTCATGCATGTCTATGCAGGGAGGAGGCCGCTCCAGAACTGAGCCGGACGGTCTGTGCATGTGGCTGTCCCTGATGGTCCCAGGGCTCCAGGTTCCCCGGGTGCGGGTTTGTTCCTCACCCAAGGCCCGTGCGTGAGTAGGGACGTCTGGACAGCGGGCAGCCCTGCCCACGCTCCCCCTCCCCAATGTCATCCTCTCCTCCCTCTGTGGGTTGACGGAGGGGCAGGCCCAGGGGGGGCGCAGGATTTTTAGGAGGATATAGTAATATAAAATAATTGCAACACATTGTTGGGAATATTTCCAAAAAAATAATATAATCAAGAAAATAAATCAGGGTATGTGGTGGTAAAAAATGTTGACATCTGTTGAGTGACTAAATACATGTTTAAAATGGATAAAATAACTTGACATATCTCCCCCAGGCCCCTATGACTTATTTTCCAAATACACTGACAATCCCTGAGTGTGGAGTTGGGGAAAAATCCCAAGTTCACATCCACAAATAGACAGATGTCAGCGCCACCATCATGTTATTGCCAGAGCCATGATGGGGTCAACAGTGTCAATGTCAAGTTATTGAATTTCCACCTGACTCACATCTGTCATCATGTTCAGGAGAAAAGGCATACCATTCTGAATTGAACATTAAGTGTAATTTTTAATTCCCTCTGTAATGTCTTCATCACCATCCAATTCTATTAAATGCTGTGATTTTTTCAGCGCCCAGAACACACTGAGTGTGCTGATGCTCATCCCAGGTGTGCAGCACAAATTGTCACGTCTCCCACAAGTCACAATCTTCTAATATGCTCAATGTATTAAAAGTCAGTACCTTTGACCATAGTAAATTACAAGAGAATGTGTTTTCTCTCACGGAGTCTCACCCAGGCTGACAAGGCAGTGGGACATGATGACTTAGGCCCCGTCCGCATTAGTTGTCACGATTTACAAAGTGAATAGTTTAACTACGGCACATTCTCCTGTCTAAAAAGAAGCTTGATCTGAAAACTCCCAAGTGTGAGCGGATTCTTCCCTGCAAATGGCTGGGGGCAGATACCTGCAGTCTGGGGGGGGGACGTTCCCGCTGCCGTGTTGAGTCTCTGTCCTGACGTTGTCCCCATGGCGGGACAGAGGGCATCCTGGCCTCTCACTCCATGGTCGGGGCTTGTGGGGAGACTCTGAGAACTCACAGTATGTTGCACCCCGTCCTGCGCCACCTCATGGACAGAGCAGGGCCTCAGGGCAGTGCTATTTGAGCTCTGTATCTGGTGTCCGCATGTTGGACACTGTCCAAGATCCATCCATCAAGTGACTTTACTTCAGAGGGACAAGCGCCCATTTTCAGGTCAGGGTCTTAAAAAGTGTCGTCCTATGGCACATCCCAGTGATAATTGGTGTCTGAGTGTGTCAGGGGCAATTTTGTTGGTGGAGTCCTCTGTGGAAAGGAATGTAACTTATTCTGTTCTCCAGGCACCATCCCATCCCCTGACCGACCACCATGGGGACCAGGATGGCCCCATCATCTGAGCCAGGATAAGCCACATCCACAAGGAGCAGGAAAGTCGCCGCCACCCCGGTGGGCCCTCCTGGTCCTGGCAGGTTGGGGGAGGCACTGGCAGGGCTGGAGGGGCAGAGTGGGGGACAGGGCGAGCAGGACAACTACAGACACCCTGGACCTGGAAGAGACGGGCAGAACCTGGACCCCGAAGTGCGAGTTGTTGGCCCTGCAACAATATCCCTGTCCTGTCACTCCTGCCGGCCCCTCTAGCGGCCTGAGAGTCTGACTTGCTGCTGACGTCGCCTGGACATTGCCTTCACGTGGACAATCTAGGCCCGGGTGCGGGCAGGGTGGATATGGCGGGGCTATGGTCCCCTGGGATTCGGAGGGGATATGTGGCCAGCCGCTTAGGGGAGGATAGGGCTCAGGGGACACTGAGGAAACTGCATGCGAGGAGCCTCCTCCAGACAGTGACTGGCGGGAATCACTCTCTGGCGTGGGAGCCAACCGGACAGTGGTCAGCGCAGAGCTGGCCACGCCGGGGGTAGCTGCACGGACCATGAGGTGGTCGAAAGAATGGATACGAAGTGGCTCAAGTCCGTTTCATCCCCTGATGGGAAGTGACCCCTTCATATGCAGTCCCGGGGGCGCCCGTGGGATGGGAGGACACACATGACAAGTCCCGGAACATCCCAGATGCATGTTTGTCTTTGACTGAAATGCAGATATTTGTGCCCAAAGGGCTCTGTGAGGCGGACATGGTCCTGAGGGCAGTGCGAGGCGGGGGGATGTCTGTGGCTTCAGCTCAGGGCCCAGGGCTGGCCGAGGCCGGGGTGAGGGACATGTGCTGCCGATCAGTGTCTGGCCATGGCCGCAGATGTGATGGCACATGGCGCTTCTCCCAACTCCAGGGATCCCCGTGGGTACCTTTAGGGGGACAGACACTGTGGCCCTGTCTGCCCACCAGTGCTCCCTCATGACCCCCCCTCATCCTCATGGTCAACACATGACCGCCCCTGGGGGATCCTGCCTCTGGGAACTGTGAACCCCGATGCTCTGGACTCCCGCACTGCCCGGGAGACAACTCAGCCTTTCCCCTGCTCTGCCTGCGTGGTAGGGGCAGGCAGGGTCAGTGCCAGACAGGGTGTCATTTTGGCCTCAGGGAGAAGGTCGTGGGGGGCTGGAGGGGCTGGGGTGTTGCTCACATGGGTTGTGGGGCATCCCGCATCCTCACTTAAACCCTCTGGTTGAAATTCCTCAGCCCATGAAGAGAATGGTTAGTCCTTCCTGCTCACCCCGGTGGAGAAAAGCTTCTCAGCCCAGGAGCACATTCCCCACATTTAATCTCTCCGGACTCAGACTCGAGTCTGTCCTCGGTGTGGACCCTGAGTCCAGCAAACACTGAGGGAAGAGGACATGGTGGAAAGTGTGGGCTGACTGTGAGTAGGACTTGAACAAACACATCCACTGGGGGCTCAAGACGGGCCAGCGAGCTCGGAGCAGAGTCTGGAGCCTGAATCCACCTGCCCGCGACACTGCAGTCACCGGGCGACCTCCTTAGAGACTGTCCGCCTAGGCCTTAACCTGTGTCTGGACTGGGGTGCTGCTCCCTGTTGTGGTGGGGACACATGTGTGGGGTGCACATGGCTTCTCCCTGCACAGGGCCTGTGCTCACAGCAGTTTCTGAGGCCCAGGAGCACTCTAGTGTGTGTGGGGGGGACTTGTTTATTACCCTTGGGGTTCCCTGTCCTTGAATTGCGGAGGCATGAGGGTGTTCACATGGGTGTTCTGTGGAGTGTAAGGCGGGCACCGCACACTCAGAGGGGCAGCAATGGAACCCCAAAACAAGACAGCAAAGATGTGACAAATGGCAATTATTAGCATGACCCCACGTCATCCCACTTGGGAGGTCAAATCCTCTTCTCAACAGAGTCTAGAGGCTTCGCTCAAAGCCAAGACAGAAAGTGTGTGAAGACTGTGATGGAGGCCCAAGGGTGAGACACCTGCCATCAGGGTCTTTCATGGAAAGATGAGCAACTTGGGGGACTTCCCCACACAGATTTTATTCTGAAATCTCAATGGACTGGGTCTGGTCATTAACATGCATGTTATAAGAGAAATATTGTCTGACTGAATCTGTTCTGATCTGTCAGGTATGTTTGGAGACACTGTGTCCCGCTGCAGAAATCTAAATGGACTCAGTCTGCGGTTAACGTGCATTTTAAAGAATGTTAAAAAACATTATCAAATATTAACAAACATACATGTTTTAAAAGAAATATTGTCTGCACTGACTCTGTTATGATCCCTCAGGCGTGTTTGGAGACACCGTGTTCCACTGCAGAGAGGACGCGTGAGGGAGTTGCCTCCCCCAGCTCATATTCTCAGGGTGGTTGAGCAGCCATGAGGCCCCGGCGTTTACAGCACAGAAGCTGCCAGAGAATAAAAATTTACATATATTGCCATACCTTACTTTACATGATGTAGAAAGTGACATAATCCCAGACGTACCAGAAAGTGGAGAACAAGAACTGGTACAGGACATCCACAAACAACCTTGTGAACCCCTCAAATGGGAACCCCTAAAAATTAACATAAGAGCAACAAGTGTCTTAAAAATTATAAAACTCAATAGATGAAACATAGTTCTTCAAAAATAACTCACGTTAAAAAAAAAAAAAAACAGACTCTCGAGGTGCTGTAACCAGATCAGACACCGCATGAATGAACATCAAGTACAGGTTCAATCACAGATTCAGATTCTTTTGGAAACTTCCTTCCATCTCCCAGAGATGTAATTTCTACTTGAGTGTAATTTCTACTTGACCTTTGACAGAAACATGAATGCCTCTCAGAGGAAGTTGCCCCATCAGGAATCGGGGCGGTGGGGCCCATGCAGATGACTACCCTCCCTCCAGAGGGACAGCCTCAGGGGACACACACACAGGCTGTGGGAACCGAGCCCCAGGACTGGGGTCCTGTGACCATGTGCTCCCGAGGATAGACCCCTTACCACTGCTGGATTTCATGAAAATGTTGGGGATGTGTGAGTTCTAGAACATGCTTTCACATACCAGCTGTAACATTTAAAGAACTAGAATTCACATTATGTATGTCACATGGATGGGTTTTTTGTAAATGGCTGCCTTATTTTTGTAAATAGATATTTGAAGAATAGAACAATGTTAAAGTTTGCAAAGGAAATCTGTAATGAAAAGTCTTACTTTACTATAAAGGTGACTGGTAATAGTTAGAGGGAATATCTAAATAACTGCTGGTGTCATAAATGTATGTTGCATAATTAATTTAGGAAAACAGTGATACCTCACATGCTGGTTACTGGCCCTTTATCAGTCGCCCCACAGCCAAATTCATGGCTTGGTTCCTCAGGCTGTGTATGATGGGATTAAAGGTGGGGGGCACCATCGTGTAGAACATAGAAATGACCAGGTCAGACATGGACGGGGTCTCTGAGATTGGCTTCAGATAATCAAAGCATCCAGTGGAGAGAAACAGCACCACAACCAGCAGATGGGGAAGGCAGGTGGAGTAGACTTTGGACTGACCTTCTGTGGATGGGATCTTCCTGACAGCGGAGAAGATGTGGACATAGTAAACGATGATAAAAATGAAAGAGCAGATACTCCAGACCACACTGATGAGAATGGGGACAAGTTTCTTCATTAGATTTCTTGAGCAGGAGATAGGCAATAACTGGGGGGCATCACAGAAGAAATGGTGGACCACTCTGGACCCACCGTAGGACAAGGAGAAGGTAGCAGCTGTGAGCATCAAAGAGATGACACCCCCACCTAGCCAGGACACAGCTGTCAGCTGCACACACCTGTCCCTGCTCATGAGGACCTCATAGTGCAGGGGGTGGCAGATGGCAGTATATCAGTCAAGGCTAATCACTGTGAGCAGGTGAAGCTCAGTAGATGCTGACATAATCACCATGAAGAACTTGACAACACAGCCCAGGAAGGAGATGGAGCTTCTGTGCCTCAGAGAGTTGGCAATGGACTTGGGGACCATGGTTGTGATGAGGCAGAGGTCTGAGAAGGACAGACTCCTCAGGAAGAAGTACATGGGGGTGTGGAGGAGCCGTTCCAGGGTGGTGATGAGGACGATGAGCCCGTTCCCCAGCAGGGCGCACAGGTAGACCAGGGAGAAGAGCAGCGGGTGCAGGAAGCCCATGGTCCCCTGGTTGGGGAACCCCAGGAGGATGAATTCTGTCACGGTGGTCAGATTGGTCACCCCTGGAGCCATCATCTGTACAAAAAAAAAAAAAAAAAAGAGGAAGAAAACATTGTCATATCTTCCAATGTTGAACACAAAATGGGTTATCAACATAAAAAAATCACACAATCTATTTATGCTTATCGTTATCTGAGCAAAATTATATTTTATCTCATGTGAATGCACTATTGATGTATTGTCCAAGCATGTGTACATAAATTTGTGAAGAAATGAATTCTTAAGTGACCATGATAAAAACCTGAATATCAGGTCACTCTGTAAACTGAATTGACAAACCACCAGTGCCCATTCATTCCCTGGCCCGAGGATCCCCCGCCTACCAGGCCCCAGCATCTCTGCCCAGCACACCTCCCAGAGGTTGACCAGGGCACAGCCCCAGAGGACACATGGTCAAGCCCAGCCCTTCCCCACCCTAGAGAGCTTGTCCCTGATCCTCCAGCACAGCCCTGGTCTGGGGAGGCCCCACAGTGATGGGTGTGCAAGGAGATGAGGTGTGCGGGTCCCCGTTTTCTTGCTCCCCAGGACCCGACACTGTCCTGGAAATGAATGATCTGGGCTCAGCGTCCCTGTGCAGCATATCCTGACACCTCCTCTGTCAGATTCCTGCCCCTGTGGCCTCACTGTTGCCTCCTGGTCCGTCCCCTCGTCTCCTCATCTCCCTGCCCCTGACTCCCCACATCTGAGGACCCAGAGACCACATTTCCTGCAGTCTCCTCCTGTTCACACCCACACATCCCTCCTGCAGGATGGGCTTGTCCACCCCAGGTCCCTCCCGGCCCCTGTGTCCCTCTCAGACTCATCCACGTCTGTGCAGGGAGGAGGCCACTCCGGCGCTGATTCGGATGGTCTGTGCGTGTGGCTATCCCTGCCGGTCCCATGGCCCAGGGTCCCTGGGGTGCGGGTTTGTTCCTCCCCCCAGGCCCGTGCGTGAGTGGGGACATCTGGACACGGGGCAGCCCTGCCATCTCTCCTCCCCACCAATCTCACCCTCTATACCCTCTGTGGGGTGTCAGAGAGGCAGGCCCTGGGGAGGCAGGAATTTTTAGGAGTATATAGCAATATAAAATAATTGCAACACATTGGTGGGAATAATTCCAGAAATTTCATGAAAACATGAAAATAAATCAGGGTTCATGGTGGTGAAAAATGTTGACATCTGTCACGTGACCTTAAATACATATTTAACATGGATAAAATAATGTGACATATCTCCCCAGGCCCTGATTAAATACGGTGACTCATTTTAAAATTACACTGACAATCCCTGAGTGTAGAGTTGGGGAAAAATCCCAAGTTCACGTCCACAAATAGACAGATGTTGGTGCCACCATCTTGTTAGTGCCAGAGCCTTTAAGACGTCAACAGTGTCGCTGACAAATTACTGAATTTGTTCCTGACTAATATCTGTTATCATGTTCAGGAGAAAAGGCATAACATTCTGAATCAAACAATATGTGTAATTTTTAATTCCCTCTGGAATGCCTTAATCACCATGCAATTCTATTGATAGCTGTGATTTTATTCAGCGCCCAGAACCCACTGAGTGTCCTGATGCTCGTCCCAGCTGTGCAGCAGAAATCATCACATCTCCCATGTATCAAAACCTATGCTCATTGTATTAAAAGTCAATGTGTTTGGCCTTCGTAAATTACAAGAGAAAATGTTTTCTCTCACGGAGTCTCACCCAGGCTGACAGGGCAGTGGGACATGATGACTTGGGCCCCGTCAGCCAGCATTAGTTGTTGTGATTTACAAAGTGAATAGTTTAACTACAGCGTGTTCTCCAGTCTAAAATGAAGCTTGATCTGAAAACTCTCAATTGTGAGTGGATTCTCCCCTGCAAACGGCTGGGGGCAGATACCTGCATTCTGGGGGTGAAGTTCCCACTGTCGTGTCAAGTCTCTGTCCTGAGGTTGTACCCATGGCAGGACAGAGTATGTCCTGGCCTCTCACTCCATGGTCAGGGCTCGTGGGATGCCTCTGAGCACTCACAGGATGTTCCACCCCATCCTGCACCGCCTCATGGACAGAGCAGGGCCTCAGGGCTGGGCTATTTGAGCTCTGAAGCTGGTGTCCACATGTTGGACATGGTCCAAGATCCATCCATCAAGTGACTTTACTCCAGAGGGACAAGCACCCTTTCTCAGGTCACTGTCATAATTGGCGTCGTCTTGTGGCTCATCCCAGTGATCATTAGTGCCCTGAGTGTGTCAGAGGCCATTTCCTTAGTTTTTACCCCTGTGAGGACAAAACCTGGTCCCACCTCAAGCCCATCACCCCCCTGATGTTTGCAGGTACCATGGTGGCCCCGTTATCAGAGCCAGGAAGAGCCTGTCCACAGGGAGCAGGAAAGTCATCTCTACCCCAGTGTGCCCTCCTGGGCCTGGCAGGTGTTGGGTGATGTGCTGGCGGGTCGGGAGGGGCCGAGTGGGGGAAAAGGTGAGCAGGACAATGAGCAGACACCCCGGACCGTGTGGAGACAGGGCAGAGGCTGGATCCCCTGAAGTGTGAACATTGGTGCCACAGCTACTCTCCCTGTCCTGATGCTCCCGCCGGCCCCTCTAGTGCCTGAGAGTCTGACTTGCTGCTGACCTCGCATGACATCGCCTTCACGTGGACAGTCCTGCCCAGGTGAGCGTGGGGTGGACACGGCTGGGCTGGGGTCCCCTGGGGGCCAGGGGTCTGGGTCTGCCTGTGCCACCCAGGCCGTCGCCTCAGCCACCGGAGCCTGGCCAGCAGCCGGGGATCGTGGTCAGCCGCTAGGAGGGGAGGACAGGACTCAGGGGACGCTGAGGAACCTGCATGCTAGGAGCCTCCTCCACGAGAGGAGTCAGCAGCAGGTAACTCTCCGGCATCAGAGGCAACCTGACAGTGGTCAGTGGAGAGCTGTCCACACACGGGGGAGCTGTGTGGACCCTGAGGCCAGGGGAGGGACACAAAGTGACCAAAGTCCATTTCCTCCCCTGACGTGAAGTGACGCCTTCATGTGAGGTCCCAGCTGGGCCCGCGGGACGGATGGACACACAGGACAGTCCCAGAACTCCCCAAATGGCTCTGCGAGGCGGAGGCGGCCCCGAGGGCAGGAGGTGGGGGTCAGGCAGTATCTGCTCAGAGCCTGGGACTGGCCAAGTCCGGGCTGAGGGATCACGTGATGCCCAACAGAGACAGATAATGGCCGCAGACAGGAGGACGCCTGGAGCTTCACCCAACTCTGAGGCTCCCCATGGGTGCCATTTAGGGTACAGACCCTGCGCCCCGACTGCCCGCTCATGTGCCCACATGTCCCCCCACCTCAGCCTTGCAGACGACACATGCCTACCCTGGGGGATCCTGCCTCTGGGCACTGTGACCACCGATGCTCTGGATACCTTAGACCGTCCGGGAGACGACACCCACTTCTTCCTGCTCTGCCTGCGTGGTAGGGGCAGGTGGTGACAGCACCGGGCGGGGTGTCCTTTAGGCCTCAGAGAGAGGTTCATGGGTTGCTACAGGGGCTGGGGTGCTGCTCACGTGGGTTGTGGGGGATCCCGCGTCCTTACTTAAACTCTTCTGGTAGAAACGCCTCAGCCAATGAAGGGAATGGTCAGTCCTTCCTGCTCACCCTGGCTGAGAAAGCCTTCTCAGTCCCAGGAGCACATTCCCCCATTTAACACTCCGGACATAGACTCGAGTATGTCCACCGTGTGGATCCTGGTGTCCAGCACCCACTGAGGGAAGGGGACATGTGGAAAGTGTGGGCTGAGTGTGAAGAGCTGAAGCGTCATCATCGTTAGCTCTCAGAGGTCCCAGGAAGCAGCAGGACAGAGTCCGCCCAGCTTATTAGACGTTAGCGCTGAATAATGACACGATCACACACTGGACTCTGCTGGCCCCGCAGGATGAGCCCAACCCAGAACGGGAACAAACACATCCGTGCCAGGCTCAGGACGCGCCAGCGAGCTTGGAGCAGGGTCTGGAGCCTGAATCCACCTTCCCGCGACTCTGCAGGCACCAGCACGTCCTCCTTAGAGACTGTCCGTGTCAGCCTTGGCCCATGTCTTTACTGGGGTGCTGCTCCCTGTTGTGGTGAGGACACACGTGTGTGGATGGAAACTCGCCCTTGTCAGGAGTATGGGGTGCACATGGCTTCTCCCCGCTCATGGCCTGTGCTCTCAGCGGTTTCTGAGGCCCAGGAGCGCTCTAGTGTGGGTTGGCCGCTTGTTCATTACCCTTCGGGTTCCCTGTCCTTGAATTGTGGAGGCAGGAGGGTGTTCACATGGGTGTTCTGTGGAGTTTGAGGGGGGGGCACCACACACACAGAGGGGCAGCAATTGAACCCCAAAACAGATAGCAAAGACGTGACAAATGTCAATTATTACCATGACCCCACGTCACCGCTCTTGGGAGGCCAAATCCTCTTCTCAACAGAGTCTAGAGACTTCGCTCAAAGCCAAGACAGAAAGTGGGTAAAGGCCGTGGCCTGACAGTGATGGAGGCCCAGGGGGGAGACACCTGCCTTCAGGGTTGTTCATGGAAAGATAAGCAACTCGGGGGGCTTCCCCACACAGATTTTATTCTGAAATCTCGATGGTCTCGATCTAGTCATTAACATGCATGTTATAAGAGAAATATTGTCTGGACTTAGTCTGTTATGATCCTTCAGACGTGTTTGGAGACACCGTGTCCCGCTGCAGAGAGGACACATGAGGGAAGAGCCTCCACCCAGCTCATGTTCTCAGGGTGGGTGAGCAGCCATGAGGCCCCGGCGTTGACAGCACAGAAGCTGCCAAGAATAAAATTTACAGATATTGCCATGCTTTGCTTTACATGATGTAGAAAGTGACATAAACTCCTATGTACCAGAAAGTGAAGAAGACCTGGTGCAGGACATCAACAAACAACCTTGTGAATCCCTAAAATGTGGACTCCTAAAAATAAACACAAGAGCAACAAGTGTCTTAAAAATTATAAACTTAATTGACGAAACGTAGTTCTTCAAAAATAGTTCACATTTTTAAAACAAACACGCTTTAATGGACTGCAATCAAATCAGAACACCATATAAATAACCATGACATAGAGGTTTCAATCATAGACTCCAATTCTTTTTCATTTTTAAATTTTTTTATCTATTTTTACATCATTCTCCATTTTTTGCACAATGTATGCTCTCATGTCAGGTGTAGTCACTGTGAGATCCCAGCACCCACTCCCCCAGGAGCATCACTGCCGTCCCCTGTGACCATCCCACCTGTTCTGATCCTGCTCCCTCCTGCCCATTGTAGTTCAAAATTGGGGATTTTTTATTAGACTTTATATAGGTGTCATTTATAACTAATACTCCTAAGGCATTAGACAGTGATAGAAATGGATATTTTTTGATTCATTTTTTAAAATGTTGGTCATGTGCATTATTTTTAAAAGTAGTTATGTTTTTTAAAAAAAGTAGTTATTCTATCTGTGATAATACTGAGATATTTTATTGATGAAATATAGAAACTATTTTTACTAATTCCTTTAGAGAAAATATTTCTCAAAATTGTATATTTTTTATTTAAATTTTTAAAAATATTTATTTATTTATTTATACATGAACCAGGGTACAGGCCAATTGCCAGGGAGGGCAATTTTTTTTTTTTTTACCAAATTGCCTTGATTGCCTTTATTTTTTTTTAATATATTTTGGTGCTCCCTTGTTTGGTGAGTATATGTTAATGAGTGTCATTTCTTCTTGAAGTATTGTCCCCTTGATCATAATGTAGTGACCTATCGGGTCTGTTTTTATCTTTTGGAGTTTGAAATCTGTTTTATCTGATATAAGTATAGCTGTTCCTGCTTTCTCTTTTGGTCCATTTGCTTGTACGATTGTTTTCCATCCTTTTACTTTGAGTCTAATTTTTTTTAAATAATAAATTTTATTTTTATATTCCCCATACAATTGCAGCCCCCCCATTCTGACCCCAATACCTCCCCTCCCGCCCCCGCCCCCATAAAAGTGTCTCTGGTTCATAGTTTTTTGTTGATTTTGATTATCACTTTCTTATAGTTATTCATTTTCCTGGTCCCTTATTTAAGTTTTCTAGATTCCTGCTATGAGTGAGACCATCCGGTATTTTTCTTTTTCTTTTTGGCTTATTTCACTGAGCATGATCCCTTCCAGCGCCATCCATGTTACTGCAAATTGCATGTGTTTATCTTTTTTGAATGCTGAGTAATATTCCATGGTATATATGTACCACATCTTCTTGATCCAGTCATCAAAACTGCATGGTATTGGAACAAGAACAGACAGACAGACCAATGGAATCGAATAGAAACTCCAGAAATAAACCTACAGATTTATGGTCAACTAATCTTTGACAAAGGAGCAAAGACTATGCATTGGAGCAAAGAAAGATTGTTCAATAAATGGTGCTGGGAAAACTGGGTCGCTACATGCAAAAGAATGAAGCTTGACCACTACCTCACACCATACTTTGAGTCTATTTTTATCTTTTGTAGCTAGATGTGTTTCCTGGAGACAGCAAATGGTTGGGTTTTGTTTCTTAATCCAGGCTGCAACTCTGTGTCTTTTTATTGAAGAATTTAGTCCATTTACATTTAGAGTTAATATTGATATGTTAGCATCTGTATTTGCCATTGTGTTTGTCTTTCCTTTGATTTTATTTATTTATTATTTTAATAACTTTTTTTTGGCCTTCTTTTGTTGTTATTCGTCCCTCTGAGGTTCTGGCTTTAGGATTACTTGTAGTATATTTTGGAGTGGGGGTTTAGTCATAATGAAATTCCGGAGTTTCTGTTTGTCTGGGAAGGTCCTTATTCTTTCTTCAAAGAGGAAGGAGAGCTTTGCGGGATAGAGTATTCTTGGTTGGCATCTGTTTTCTTGGAGTCTGTTGACTATGTACTTCCATTCTCTCCTTGCCTGGAGTGTTTCTTCGAAGAAGTCTGATGTCAGCCTGATTGTTTTTTCCTTTGAATGTTATCTGTTTCTTCCCTCTTGTCGGCTTCATTATTTTTTCCTTGTCCTGGATTCTTGGGAGCTTTACTATTATGTGTCTTGCTGTATTTTTCCTTTTGTCGTGGAAGTTTGGTGTTCTTCTTGCTTCTGGTATATCAATTTTCAGCTCCTTCTTCACATTTGGGAAGTTCTCTTCAATTATCTCCTGGAATATTTTCTCTGTTCCTACATCTCTCTCCTCTCCTTCTGGTATTCCTATAACTCTTATATTTCATTTCCTCATGGAGTCAGATAGTTCCCGAAGTCTTTCTTCATTCTTTTTCCTTCATACTTCTCTTTCCTTTTCTGTTTTGGTTCTTTTTATTTCTGTTTCTTCAAGAGTACTTATTCATTCTTCCATTTCATCTATTCTGCTTTCATTGCTTTTCCCAGAATTCTTTAGTCCCTCCATTAATTCTTTGATCTCCTGCGTTTCTTTTGCTTCCCTCTTTAGGGACTCAATTTCATTATTCTGACCATTGTTTTCCCTCTTTAGGGACTCAATTTCCATCTTCTGATAATTGTTTTCCTTTATGAGTTCTGTCATTTTTTTAATCACGGCAATTTTAAATTCTCTTTCTGGAAGTCTCAGAAGTTCTTCCAAATTACTGTCGTTGCAATCTGGGGGGTGGTTTTCTTTTTGTGGTGTGATTTTTTTCCTGAGGGCTTGTTAGGTTGTGTGTGGTTCTTCTACTCCCTACTGTCTGTTTTCTAATTTGTTGTATGCATTGGGACACTGTGTTGCTGGGACTGGCCAGCATCATCTTTGGTGAGCTTCTCCACTCCCCTGTCTCCTCCAGGAGCCATTTGTCGCTTTCAAGCAGTCTTTACTGAAGAAAGGTTCCTGTTCTAAAATGCAGATGTGGGGACACACTCCTCTGTGCGCTTGGTCTGCCCCGGCGGTGGGTTCCCGCTCCCCCTCTGGGTTTGGACTGCAGGCCAGAAGGGGCCTGGCATGGGCGAACTTGCCCACTCACCTATGGCTCCTGAGGGAGCCTTCTGCAGGCAGTCTTTACTGAAGAAATGTCCCTGTTCTAAAATGGCGATGTGGGACGCACTCCCTGCGCGTCCGGTCTCAGGCACACTCTTCTGCATGCCCGGTCTGCCCCGGCTGTGGGTGCCCGCTCCCCCTGTGAGCTCAGACTGCTGGTCTGAAGGGGCCTGGGGTGGGCTAACTTCCCAGCTGGCCACGGGCTCCTCCAGGAGCCTTCTGCTGGTCAAGCAGTCTTTTCTGAAGAAAGGTGTTAGTGACTTTTTTTCTGGTCACTAGGTGGCGCCAGAGATCTCTCCTAGAGCCCTTGGGGAGCTGTGTTTTTCACCCCGTGGGACAGGGAACATAGTGGGAATGGTAGGGAAAACCTCAACGGCTTTGGGGTGCTGTGTCTGCCTTGTGCCCCACCAACATGGAGGGTCCATGCCCTGAATTTCATGCCCCGGGTCTCATTTCCAAAGCCCTCAGGTCCAGGATGTGGGCTGTAGCCCAGTTCAGTGGCCCCAGGAATGGTGTCTTTTGCACCCTGCTCCTGTGTCCGGGCGCCTGGTTTCTAATTACTCAGTGAGGGACTTTCACCTCAGTGAGGGACCCCACGTGTCTCCCCACAAGCCTAGGTCGCAGGCGCGGGGACCTGGGCAGCCGCGATCCTGATCCACGTTTGCTTTTCAAGCGCACCACTTTTCCGAGCAAGCTTAGCGGCCAGCCCGGGGCTCTGTGCAGGTCTCCAGAGTCTTTGTAGTTCTCTAATGGCACGTGGCGCCATTCACTCACCACCATGGTGAATCCTGCAGGGTTCTCCACAGCTCCCGTTCACAGGGTGTGGTGGCTGAAGTATTTCCTTTCCACTCCCAGTCCCACTTGCTGCATAGTTTGTTCTTGTTGTTTGTTTTAGTTTGTTTTTTTCCTCCTCTCTATTGGTTGGAGAGTGCCGACTTTGTGGGTGGGTGGGGGGGCAGGGTTCTGCGCTTTCCTCCCTTCTAGTCCTCTTTTATGGCAACTTTCTTCTTCGGGTAGTTTGCTGGAGTCATCCATTTATCTTCCGTGCCCCAGTTCTCATAGGGACCTGCCGCTTTTCCTCCCTATTAACTTTTTATATTTTAAATGGGAGATCTTACTCGCAGCGTCTCCTCGCCACGATTTTGCTCCGCCCTCCTATTTATTTATACATGAACCAGGGTACAGACCAGTTGCCAGGGAGGGTGAGAGGATTCACCAGAGACAGAGTGGCAGACTGATTGTAGGCCAAATGTTTTTCAGGCTTTTCTGCCCTCCCACCTTCAGGACTGCCCTGCCTGATGGGGCACCTGCAGTTGTTACATTGTAGCAAACTGTCTTCTTTACTTCTGTGGGCCATGAGAGGAGTCCTGAGAGATAGTCACCAAGAGCAGAAGAAGCAGGAGAGAGGAGAGAGACAAAGAGACAGAGAGAGAAAGAAGGGGAGAAAAGAAGCCAGAGAAGCCCAGAGTGAAGATTTAGGGCTTGGAGGCCTGCCGGCCTCTTGGCCCCCTGGCACCCCAGCCTGCCGTGTACCTGGTTGCTGCAATGCATGTAAAGCTCAATAGAATCTTGAGAACACCACTGAGGACTCCAAGACTCTCCTTTTCCCTGTCTGCCAGATCAGAGAACCTGCACTGTGCTGTGCCTATCCTGCCACTACACTGCTGAGGGGAGCAGCGGGCGCCACAGGAGAGGTCTGCAGTGCCATGCGGGACCCTCGTTAGCCAGCCAGGATCGAACTGGTACTGCAGAGGCTGTGGACAGCTTCACAACACTACGCTCAAATGACTGGGCCACTAGGGGAGGCCCTCAAATTTATATTTTTAAGAGTGACTTGTTGGCTTTAACTTTTTTTTATGTACCATTCGGTATACAGGAGAAGAGACACATTAAGATCATATTTTGTAGTTTGCTTATTCCTGGACTCTCACTAGAAATCTGATTTTGGGGCCTCCCCGGTGGCACAGCAGTTGAGCACTGGGTTGCGTGGCTGGCTGGTTCAATTCCCGGCTGCCGTTCGAGGGTCCCACATGGCGCTCAGACCTCTCCTGCCAACTGCTGCTCCCCTCAGCAGTATACTTGGTTGGTCTGCCTACTGTGCTCTCCCCTCTGGCTCTGGTGAAATCTCTCACCCTCCTGTGCTTCTGACTGTACCCAGTGCTTGTATAAATAAATAAATGAATCTTTAAAAAAAAAGAAAACTTAGGTTTGGAATTTAACTCGCAAGAGCTGAATTTTCACTCTATAGTTTTAGCAGGCTAAGTAATTTTAACAAAACTTTACACAGACCTGATAAGCAATTTGGAAGTTTTCTCAACCATTAGGTGTCCTGTATAGATTATTAGAAGTCCAAAGTAACTTAGCAATTTTTATAATAAACAGTCAGATTTTAAGATTAGGAAAACACAGGGAAATAGAAATTTATACCCATAGTATTTGTAGTGTAGTTAGTATTGCTAGTAAAGAGAGTGAAGTTAGTATTGCTGGTTGAGTTAAGTTAGCATTGTCAGTATTTAGTGAGGTTTAGTGAATACTTGAGTACTATTAGTACTAGTACATTTATTAATATCGTAGGAGAGTCAGTTGTCAGTGGAGGTAGCGCAAGGGCGTGAGCACAGTCAGGGCTGGTGAGTGATGACCTGAGAGGGAAAAGTCAGGCTGGCAGACTTCGGAAACAGCGTCCAGGGCTTCAACCGGGTGCTGAGCATGTGCTGCTGTCGCCCAGAACACAGGGACCCCGTGGTCTACCTTGGCCAGCGGTACAAAGGCCCCAAGGTGGACGTGTGGAGCCTGGGCATCATGCCCTAACAAATGGTGACCGGCACACTGCCCTTCAGGGGGCCCAGCCTCAGGGCAATCAGGGAGCGCGTCCTGGGTGGGAACGTCCACCTGACCTCTTACCTCAAGGTCCAGGGCGGGGACCTGCTGGCCAAAATGCTGGCACGGGACCCCTGGAGGCTCCGCCCCCTGGAGAGCATCCAGCAGCACGCCTGGGTAGCAGAAATGAGCAAGGGACTCCTGCCCTTCAGCGAGCCGTCACTCTGCCCCCAGGACCCAGCCATAACCAAAGGTATGGAGCGCCTGGGCTACCAGAGGCAGGAAAATTGGGAGGCCATTGACGCTAACAAGTACGACGAGGTCATGACCACCTACCTGATCCTCCGCTCCAGGAAGCAAGCAGGGGAGGAGGACTATGAGGAGGAGGGGGAGGAGTGGCCGAGGCGCGTCACTTTCCAGGTGCTGAAGTGTGTCACCTTCTGAAAGCCTGGTGACCCGAGGTTTCGGGGAATACCCCAAGCCAGTTATCCTGTGAAAGCACCCAGTGCAAAAGAGTGGAAAGGATGCCCACCCGCCCTCCTCCTGCAGCCTGAGGTTTTGGGGAATGCCCGAAGGTCGGGGATCCTGCGAAAGCTGGAAGTCCAAAAGAGGGGACAGGATGCCATCCCGGGCAACAGGGTCATCTCCGCCAGGTCCCTGAGCTGGAGGACACCCAGAAGCACACCACTGCCACAGGGCCAGGCCCCGTGCTAGAGGACACCCCAAAGGGCAGACCCTCCGTGCTAGGCCCAGAGCTGGAGGACGCCTGGGGGGACACCAGCACCTCTGTGGCCGGACCCCAGCAGGAGGATGCCGGGGAGCACAGCAGCACCTCGGTGTCAGTCCTCCAGCTGGAGGACGCTGGGGAGCATTGCAGCACCACTGAGACAGGCACCCAGCTGGAGAGGGACCAGGAAAGCAGGGACAACACAATCTGTCCAGCTCCCCAGCCCTGCAGCAACACCCTAAGATGTCTCCCAAGACGTGGCTGGCCTTCCAGTGCAGTGGCACCTTCAGCAATCATCAGGACCAGAGATAGGGTATTAGAAATTATCCTGGAATTTTGTTGCTGCTGTGCAGCATTGGAACTGGAGAGCAACAAAGATTGAAAATTGTGCCATAGCTGGCAGAAGACACCCACCCCCAAAGCACAACCACTCAGTGGCCATGGGGAACAGGAGTACACCAGGGAAGGCTGAGGTTCTGGAGAGGCCCAGGGGCTGGGCCCAGTCAGAGGGGCCAGGAGCAGCATGAGACTCACAGGTCTGCAGCACAGAAGTCTGGGCAGCACAGATGTCCCTGGAGCACAGATGTCCCTGGAGCAGAGCAGGTGAAGGGCCAGTCAGGCAATGAAACTGGTGAAGCACCTGGAGGGGAGAAGAGTGGGTGAGGGGTATGGTGTGGAAGGGTTGGGGAGAGGTGAGCAGGTACAGGACCAGGAGAGGGGTGTGGGGCTGTGTGGGCAGAGCCTCCAGTGGCCCCAGGGCCAGAGGCGGGGAACCCTGGACCTCTCTCGCCCATCTTAGGTTTGCCCCCTTGGTAGGAGAGACGTGCTGCTTACCCCTGGGCACACGGATGGTGCAGAGGATGCAGGAGCTCTTGCAAAGGCTTGGCCCCAGGTGGTAAAATGTGCAGATTGCAAGTAGCAGATAGAGAGTCTCTCTAGCTCCCCTTAAGAAAGACTCGGGGACCAGTATATTAGAATCCAAACAGGAATCTCCAAGGTGGGCAGAGGTTATTCACAGAGCAGCCCTACTCCACCACGACCTGCTCAGCTGGAAAATCCGCACATCTTCCTGCTCCTCGAAGATTATGCTATGATCAATCTCAGTCCCCCAGCGAGCACACCTAGGTGTCCAGTGTCCCATGGGCTGAAGCTGCAGCTTGTCATGGAGTACGTGCAGGAGGGATTTTGCAGCTTGGGATTCTTACAGTGTCAGTCCGGCTGGAATTTCTCCTTTTAAAAATCCTCTCCAGACGGCCACCCACCCCTCATCCTCCCTGGATTCAAACCCCACAGTGTGACCTTAGCCAAATTGGAAACATTAATGTCACCCAAAAGATGCAGGCTTGGGACACCAGTCTCTGCCAATTAAATCACTGGGTACAGGAACGAAAAGCTACAGGGGCTATCTACCTTAAATTTGTGTTATTTCATCATTGTTTAGATGGTGTTCAATTCTCTTCTAAAACTAAGGTTTAGGTAAGTCTGGTAAATGCAAGTGAGGTGAGGTATGTGTGTTTGAAAAAAGAAATGTATGAAAGAGGGATATTCTGAAGGGCCTTAAGATAATGTAAAGCAGGATGAGTAAAATGAAATGGCATAAGAAAGAAAGCAAAATAAATTGTTGAATGTCTGAGAGGGAGATTTTGGTGAGAATCCATGTGTACTCAGGTGTCTCCCCCTCTTTCAACACATTCATGGGCTTGCTCATCTGACCAGCAAAGCCTCCTCTGATCGATACTTTGTCAGCCGAAGCTGGGGCCAGTACAACCAAACGTGGACAAGCTCTCCCTTACTGCCATAGATGCTGCCCCTAGTAGGCCCAGTGATCATGATTAAGCTTTTCTTTGTTCTACACCCCGTTTTTTCTGCTTTATCCATACAACGCCCTCTGAGATGAGCCTTCTCTCTCCCAGACCCTGGAAAGCCATTCCTGTTATGGACAGATGAGCAACAGGGTATTTCTCTAGGGATTCTGGACCAACCTGGGACAGTCCAGCAAACAGTTGCTTATTTCTCTAAACAAATGGATCCCACTGTAAGAGGATGGCAGCCCTGCCTACGTGCACTTGTGGCAGCTGCTTATCTCGCTAGACAGACCTTAAAACCCACACTGGGCCAACCTGTAAAAGTTAGTTCTCCACCTAGGCTCCAGGACCTGCTCATTCAACAGGCTCTGTCCCCTCCATCATCTTCTTGTCTGTTAGATTCTACTTTCTTTGTCAAAGACCCTCTTATCTCATCTCCCTCTCCCAATCCTCAACTCTCAATCATGCCAGGCCTCAAGGGGTTCCACTCCCTAACACAGATAACACCCTCTTCCTACTATGGTGGACACCATCACCAGTTGGACAGTGGGCCTGCCTTTATCTCAAAGATTACTCCACAGGTCTCCTCCCTGGGCATCACCTGGAAACTACACATTCCCTCCGGACTGCAATCCTCTGGTAAGGTAGATCGGGTGAATGGTCTTACCAGAGATCACCTAACCAAACTCTCCACTGAGCTGCGTAAATCCTGGGTAGAGCTGCTCACACTGGCTTTAGAGCACCTCCGAGCCACTCCCTGTGGCCCCTTGTTCCTGACCCTGCCTTGAATGGCTGTATGGCAGACCTCTTCTTACTAACCATGAACTCCCCGTCCAACCGACACATTGGCTGGATGTTTTCCATACTTCTCTTTGCTCAGACTGCTGCTCCAAGAATACGCAGACTGTTGTCTGCCACAACCTGTGCTTCTGTCCCCTGATGCACCTGTCAACCTGCTCTGCCCTGGAGACCAGGTTCTTCTGAAAGCCATCTCTCCAAAACAACTTCCGCCAAAGTGTATGGGTCCACACACGATCATCCTGACTACACCAACGCCTGTCAAGTCCTTGGGCAACATGTCCTGGCATCAGCTGTCCAGGGTCAAACCAGTCCCTGTGGACAAGCAGTATGTATGCGAGCACATGGGCCCAACTCGGGTACGCATCACTGTGCCCCTGGTCCACATCCCAATCAGGCTATAAAGCAGAGGCCCTCTGATTCACCTTCCTCTGTTTTTTGTTTTTTTTAAGATTTATTTATGCAAGCACTGGGTACAGTCAGAAGCACAGGAGGGTGAGAGAACTCACCAGAGACAAAGCGAAAAGCAGAACAGGCAGACTTGACGAAGCACATTGCTGAGGGGAGCAGTGGGTGGCAGGAGAGGTCTGCCCGCCTTGTGGGACCCTCGCCTTGAGGCCAGGAATTGAACTGGTGCTGTAGAGGCTGCAGCAGCTTGGCAATCTAGCGCTCAACCATCCACAGCTGCACCACCTGGGAGGCTCCTCTCCTCCCTCTGTTTCTAATCCCATCTCTTCAAGCCACTTCCCTTTCTTCTGTCTATGCCTGGCAATTTCAGATCAACACAGCCTCGGGCAAAGTATTACCACTCATAGGGCCTCTTATCCCAATCTCCTATTTTTTTTTTCTTTTTGCCCCATGCTTACTCTGTTTCATCCAACACTGGATCCAAGAACTGCCCCATACCACCTTTAACCAACTCCTTCTCCATCCATATCCTCGCGTCCCTGCAAAGAATATCTCAAAGAATTCGCCGCTGTCCAGCAGAAAGTAGCTAAAGAAAGAACCATTGCCCCTTTTCAAAAAAAGGCTGGTATGAAAGGTTGATGCAGGGACCAGGAATGAGGAAGCCCACATACAAACAACAAGATGGTCCTGACACCAGTACCACTGATTCCATCAAACCGAAACTGAAGCCATAAGCAGGAGAAAACAATTCGGCTCCATGAAAAAACAACTTTGTTCCCCCTAAACCTGTTCCCCCCCGCCAACGCAGTTTTCCTGCCTACCCTCTCCTCACCCTATAAAATGACATCTCCCCCCACAACGGGCACGAGTTCAGGGACTCCCCCTTCTTGGGACCCCAAAGCTCGCCCGCGGGTGCAATGAATTTTCCCTTCCTTTGAGAAAGTTTAGCTTGGCTCCCCCTTTCTTTACTGAGCCAAACTGTTATAGGGCAACCCTTGTATAAAAAGGGTTGTCTGACTGTTTCCCGATTCTGGTGGAGTGTTTCAGATTCTGGTGGAGCTGCAAGGACACAGCCGGTTCTGAAATGGGAGGAGTTGGGGGTCCTGGAGGGCGGCATCCTGGTGGTGAGATGCTCTGTGAGGATTCAGAGAAGCCGGGCTCAGAGGAGAGGAGACTCGGGGGAATCCCCTGGGTGTGAGGTTTCCAGCTTTGCTCCCCAGTATCACTCTCTCCAGGCTCTGGATAACAAAACCTGGGGAAACAGGAAAGTAGATTGTTTTTTTTTTCCTTTTACAAACTATTTAGTATTGAGGACGTTAAAAAAATAACATTTAATGAATACTGTTAAATTTACAGAAAAGTTGCAAAGATAGTACAGATCTTATTTATCCCACAGCATTTCTACTTTAACATCTTATATGATTTTTTTTGTATTTTTTATGCTAATGAAGCAATATTGACACAATTACCAAACTCCGTGCTTAATTTCATTAGTTTTTCCTAATGTACATTTTATGTTCCATAATCCAAATTGCCTCATTCAGTTACAGCCAGTTCTCTTTGATGTGCCTCTTGCTGACTGTTTCTCTGACTTTGCTTGTTTTTATAACATTGACATTGGTGAGGAGTGCTATTTTGGAGAGGTGTTGGGGTCACAGTTGGAGTTCTTGGGTCACGTCTGAGAAAAGTTTCACCAGATTCCCCCTTTCACATACACAGTGAGTTTCCCCACAAGACAGAGACTTTTAGTCTCTGCCAAAGAGAAGTTTTATTATTTCTTTTTTTTTTAAAGGAAAGAGTCAGAACCCTGCTAACTCCTCCACCCACTGAGTAGGCACTCTCTGACAAGCAGAAAGAAGGAAAGAAAAAAACCCAGGAAGAACAAACTACAGATCAAGTGGGACACTGAGTAGAGAGGAACTATTTCAGGCACCTCACCCCACAAATGGGAACTGTGGAGAACTGTTATGAAATCACCACAGAGGTGATCGAGTGGCTCCAGGCGCAATCAGAGGAAGACACGGACTCCACGGAGACCTACAAATAGCCTAAGGCCAGCCGAGAACCACTGGGAAAAAGCAAAGGTCAGCAAGGACAGGTCTCTGGTGCCCCCTCATGACCAGAACAAAATCACCAATTAACTGATTCCCTGTTGGAAATAAGTAAATACAGAGGGAGGGAACTGTAAGGGACAGTGCCCAGCAACGCAGCATCAAAACTCTGGTGGAGTTTTGGCCTACCAGTGCTAGTCTCAGTCTGGTGAACAGTTTCCGACACCCCTAGAGGAGCACTGCAAAGAGATGCTCGCCAACACCAGTGGCACAACGTCTCAATGCATAGAACTAAATAGAAAGCAAACAACAGGGAGAAGAAAACATACACAGGGGATGCAAGGCTTCTCATTCTGGCTCAGTCGTCCGGAGCACCCAGAACAACTCAGATTTATGGAGACAGACCACCTCCTAGGTTAGTTACAAAACAGTGGATTATTCTTTTGTTCCTTAGTAGTCAGCATTATTCTGGCACACATGCACAGCCAAGGTTCTGCGGTATCAGATTATTCTGTTCTATCTTCTAATCTAGTTTCTCTCACAGGCTTGGTTTCGCTGAGACAACATCCTGATCTGTAGGAGGGCCAATCTTCTGACCCGGGCTGGTCCATCTTTTAGCCATGCCCAGTCTTTCAGCCATGACCCTGATAGTTTCCTTGCCTCAGCTCTTTATGCCATAGGGGTCTCCACATCTCCCCCCCTTTTTAAAAAATATTTATTTATTTATGCATACAAGAACTGGGGTACAGGCCAGAAGTGTGGGGGAATGAGAAAATTCACAAGAGTGGAGAACAGAACAGGTGGACTAATGGAAATACACTGCTGAGGGGAGCAGCGGAGTGTCTGGAGAGGTCTGCTGTGCCATGTGGGTAACCCCCTGGGTGGAGATCAAACTCATGTTCACTGGCTTTGGACAGCTTCATAGGTTGCGTCTCAACCCCTTGCACCAGCAGGGAGGTCCCCTTTTTTTGTTTTGTTTTGTTTTTTAGTGTAGCCTTGACAATGACTATGGCAGCAACATTTAGTTGTTTTCACTCCCACATGCTTCTTCCTTTACTTTTGTAGAAGAGGATTTAAAGTAACAGATATGCAAAAGTAAGGATTAGTGCAATTAACATGAAGATAATACCCAAAGCTTTTACATAGTTCAGTTTATTTAAATTGGCTAACCCCCATCATTAAATTTACAACATATTTCCCTCCTACTGCTGATAAGCATTTAACAAATGTCCCCTGTGTATTTTGTTGCAAGTGTTGCATTTGCTCAGACATATTTACATTTCCTTGAAATTGTAGCTTAATATGTTTTCATGTAGCCTGAGTCTGATTATATATAAATGGAGTTACACAGATGGATGTACAGGTCCAGTCACAGGGCTAAGACAGTTGGGTCTGTACAGTTTTTATCTGATCTCGTGACAATTTTACCGTCTGTTGTCCTTATAGTTTGTCTCTAAGGTCTGTTATAGGACAGGGAGAGGGGCAGCCCAAACCCCACAAAACTGCCTATTCTAAATGGGTTCTGCCATCCGCCGCATCAACACAAAACATAGGAGACTTTAATGGGAAGGAACTTTAATAAAACTAGGAAACAATACAGGTAAGGCCAAGAGTCTAGTTTCTAAATGAAGCACCCAAAGTTACCTGTCACCTCGTGGGTAAAAGTCCATCCATATGGGATCGGCCCAGAGCAAGGCCCCAAAGCCTGCCACAAGTCTAAAGCATCTTCCAGTGGGGACCCACAGAAAAGGATCAGAAACAACCAGACAAGCCCGGAAGGAAAAGAGCAAAATCAACATCAAGATAAAAGCTGCCATTGTCACCGCCCCACGGGTCTCACCCACATCTGTGTCACCCCATCCACGACCAAAAGACAAGCTCAGTTTCTTCACGTGTCTCTAGGCTTCATGTGCCTCCTCCAGGTCTCCTGGCTCCATCCTGCTTCCTTCCTCAGCCTCTTCTGCAGCTTCTCCTCTTCCTGCTCAGCTCCACCCTCCCTTGGGTGGGGCAGGGAACCTCCCCCTTTCCTGGGGACCACCCTGTTGCAGGTCCGTGACATCAGAATAGGAGTTTTGTAGAACAGTGTCACAACAAAACACAACAGAGTTGGTGGTGTCTAGGGGGCATGTTGATGTCCATCATGTCAGCGTACAGCAGCCTGAAGGGCATCAAGTCTTGATCTGAGGTTCCGGAGAACAGCACAGTCAGTGGGAATGGTCCTTGTTTCTCCTGTCGGCCTACATAGGTGGCATCCCAGGTGGCAGCTAGATAGCTAATGGCTGGAGCTCTGGAATAAGATGGGTCCTTTTCTGCTGGAATCCAAAGTGGTCCTGTAGGTAATGAAACAGTAACATACCCTCTCCCCCATGTTCAGTGTTTTTTTTTTAATATTTATTTATTTATTTATGCATACAAGTGCTGGAATACAGGCCAGAGGTGTGGCTGTGTGTGTGAGAGAGAGAGGATTCACCAGAGACAGAGTGGGGAACAGAACATGCAGATTGACCGGAATACACCACTGAGGGGAATAGTGGGTGAGTCAGGAGAGGTCTGCTGCACCATATAGTAAGCTCCCTGGCCGACCGGGGGATCCAACTCCTGCTGTGGTGGCTGCAGACAGCTTCATAGGTTGTGCCTTAAGCCCTTGCGCCTCCAGGGGGGGGCCCATGTTCAGTGTTTTAAGGTCCCAGACAAGTTGGCCCTTGCGATGGACAGTAATCTATGACCAGGGGCCTAGGGCTTGGTGTTGCTGTCATAAAATGCTGCTCCCCTGCCCTGAGGAAGTAGGAATGAGATGTTGCTCAACAGTTGTTAGACCAAAGCAGTTGCAATTCAAGAATTTAAAAGTAAATAAAATGTTGTATATAAGTACCTATAGGCACACAGTTTCTTCTAGATGCCCACTATTTTTTGTATTTTAAACCCCAATCTCAGGATTTTAGTGTATGCTAGAGAATAACAATCAGCTGCCAGTGTTGTCCGTACGTGTCTAGTACGATAGTCCTTCATTCCTGGAAATTACTCATCCATGGGGGTGGGGTTGAGAAGATTCACCAGAGAGAGTGGGGAGCAGAACAGGAAGATCTACTGAAATACACTGCTGAGGGGAGCAGCAGGCAAGGCAGAAGAGGTCTGCAGTGCCATATGTGTAGCTCCCTGGCCAGCCAGGGATCGAACTCATGCTTCAGTGGCTGTCAATAGTTCGATAATGCTGTCTTTAACACCCTGCGCCACCAGGGAGGTCCAGTTTAACTTTTCTAAAAACAAGTTTTCTCCACCTTGACCCAATTTTATACAATAGTACAGCAAAATATTTGCAATCTGAATATACTCTCAGACCAATTTACTTATTTTTGCATAAAATCACAAGGCAGAGTAACCAAACAGCAATTCTAGCTAACTTTGCTTGAAAACTCCATATAAGATCAGAGTGAACTCTTGACATCTAGTCCGTGTAGGCTTCAGAAACAATGTTGGTTTCCACCTGTAGTTTCCTATTCTCCAGGTTACCAGAACTTTTTTTTTTCTCCCCAGTTGTCGAGTCCTGCCAATGGAGGCAAGCTTCCTCACCCTCTTTGGATGTCTCTGGAACCTCACAGACAAAGCAGCAGGTTCGTTTTTCTTGCATCAGGTCAAATTCAACTTTCACAAAGAATACCTATCGAAGCCACAAAATGAAACATGTCCATAAGAGCTGGGGTACAGGCCAGAAGCTCAGGGGGGTGAGAGGATTCACCAGAGACAGAGTGGGAAACAGAACAGGCAGGCTGATGAAATACATTGCTGAGGGGAGCAGCAGAGAGACAGGAGAGGTCTGCTAAACCATATGGGAAGCTCCCTGGCCAGAGACCAAACTTGTGATGCATGACAGCGGATAGCTTCATAGGTTGTGTCTTATGCCCTTGCACCACGAGGGAGTCCTGCATCTAATATTAACAAGAAGGTGTGACTTTATGTGTTTCTTTACAAGGGATCAAAATTTTCTGAAAGATATCTAGAATTTTAGAATATTCTTTCTAAACCTTTTGTTTAGAAACTTTACCACATTCATCTATAACTCTTGTCTTTGTTTATCAATTGACCCACGATCGATCGATTGATTGATCTATACATCCATCCCTCTATCATCAATCAGTCATCTATCTAGTGTTTTCTCTTTGCTTTTTGTTTTCTTCTGTACATGCACAACAGCAGTTTTTATGTTGAATTTCCATTGGTTATGCTCACTAATTACAATTTCATTTTATGTCTGTAATTAATTTGTATTATTGTCCTCAAAACTATGAGATTTTTCTTGGGCCTTCCCGGTGGCGCAGCGGTTGAGCGCTGGGTTTTGAAGCTGCTCGCGGCCTCTGCGGCGCCGGTTCGATCCCCGGCTGCACCCCGGCCACTGGAGGAGGGTCCCACATGGCGCACAGACCTCTGCTGCTGCCCGCTGCTCCCCTCAGCAGTGTACTTCGGTCCTTCTGCCTGATCTGCTCCCTGCTCTGGCTCTGGTGAATTCTCTCACCCTCCCGCACTTCTAACTGTACCCAGTTCATGTATAAACAAAACAAACAAACAAACAAACAAATAAATACATAAACCATGCCTCTATTAAAAATAATAATAATAATAATAAAACAATGAGATTTTTCTCAAACAGATTCTCAATGTCTGCCATTCATCTGTATGTTTTAATTCTGTTGTTTTTTCCTCCTGATCATGTTTGTAAATTGTATAGTAGCATCACATCTTACTTTCATTCATACATAATCTTTTCATCACTTTTTTTTTTCAGAAGAGATGGGCAGACTCTTTTTTTTTGTAAATATTTATTTATTTATTTATACAAGCACTGGGTACAGTCAGAAGCACGGGAGGTTGAGAGAATTCACCAGAGCCAGAGCGGGGAGCAGAGCAGGCAGAAGGACCGAAGTACACTGCTGAGGGGAGCAGCGGGCGGCAGGAGAAGTCTGTGAGCCATGTGGGACACTCGCTGGTGGCCGGGGGTTGAAGCAGCGCTGCAGAGGCGGCTGGCAGCTTTGCAGTCCAGCGCTCAAACTCTGCACCACCGGGAAGGCCCTAATTCATTTCTTGATCAATATTTGTGCTCAAATTCGATGGGGGTTCAACTCCAGAATTATGTTCTAGAACATCTATGTATGTCAGTCCCATTGTCTCTGATCTGTGCACACTGGCAATCAATGCTTTGAAAGAAGGATATACTGGACAATTTTCAAGAATGCCAAGGGGTCCTTAATAACAGCAGCTGATAGGAACTATGTCCACAAAGCCTGCGGATGCTTAGCAGTCCTCGGTCTTGAATTCCCCCTAGTTCTAATATCCTTTTAGAGCACACTGAGGGGTGGAAATCAGACAAGGGCTATTTGAGACTGCCTTGGGCCTGGTGAATCACTCGGGACCCCATCATCAAGACCAGCAGGGACATTAGCTAATGAGATTATTGGTGGGAACAAGACCTGTGACCCAGTCTTTCTAGGTCTTCTGAGGCTGCTCACCTGGTATTTGGGAGGTCACAGGGGAGCCTGGAGGAGTCGGTCAATCTTCAGTGTGCTGGGCTATGGAATCTGGACTTGACATTTAGGTTTCCTCAGGAACCAAAGAGTATCTGGGAAGAGCAGCTGTGAATCAGTCTGGCTCTGAAGTGCTAGAACTATATGCATTAGAGAAGAAGCAGTGGGAGGGAAGGGATGAGAAAAGAGGATCGCTGGAGGTGATGGGAGGCAGCATGGGTGCTAGAGGGAAGGAGCTGACCTGGAGTCCATGCCAAGGGTAAATAGATAAGGGGGAGACAGATGAAAGGCACATCTAAGACTTGGAAGGTTCTGGAGATAAGTGAGCATTACATGAGATGTCTGGAACATGGTTCCTCTCTGGCTGACGGGCCTTTATCTGTGTTCTGAGAACAGCTTGTATGAGGGGGATGGCACAGGAGAAGGAATGAGGGAGGAATTCTTACAGGAACTTTCAAAAGTCTGGCTGATTCCCTTCTAGAGCTCATCAAAGATACCAAGCTGTTGGCATTTGCTAGAAGAATTTTAACACCAACCATATATGGAGTGCCACACCCCCCGGGTGGACCTTGGATCACATCCTCCCTTTTTGTTGCTTTCCAGTTGTGATTTTCCCAAACCTGCAGTCTTAAAGTATTTGTTGCCTGCCATGTCACCCTTTCTGTCAGTCCCCTAACCCAGGCCCCTGCACACACTTTCCCCTCAGGCATCAGTCATGAAGGCTGTTCTGAGTAGGCAGCCTCTTGTCTCCTCTCAGCTCTCAGATGCCCTGCCTCCAGGCCTCACTCAGCACCAGAGCATTTCTTTTAGTAGCCCCCATAGCTCTGCCACTGCCACATCACCCGTGAACCATCACTGTGTTTTCCTCTCCTGTCTCACCCCCCTCACTCTCCTTCCTTTTGTCTGTACCCCAGCTCTGTGGTCAGTTTGCTAGTTTTGTCTTTTTCTTGATTGTTTTTTTTTCTCTATATTCCACATATCAGTGAGACTGTCCAGTATTTATCTTCTTCCTTCTGACTTACATTGGCTAGTGTAGACTTCCAGCTCCATCCTTGTTACCGCAGATGGCGTGAGTTTGTCTTTCTTGATCACATTAACATTTCATCGTGTGCCACTGCACCGGAGCATTTATGAAGGACATCCCTGGGAAGAGCCCAGCAGGAGTGGACCTGCCTCAGCTGTGTCAGTCTTTGGTGTCATCTGTCCTGAGCCTCCCTGCTCTGTCCTCAGACCTCTCCTGGGTCTTCTCTCTCATCAGCTGGCCTGTGACCTCCAAGTGTGTCCCCCACCTGTTTACAACGACTTCTTGCTTTTGTTCATTGGAACTAAGGCCTCTGACATGGGCCTCCGGACCTGTTTTTCCGGACATTTCTGTACATTGGTATCCTCCTCTTTGCATGAGGAAGTCAAGGGAGCCCTCTTTATTCTATCACTTGGTCTCATCCTTCCCAGCCTGCTCTGTGGCTGCTGCACCACTCAGGCTGTCTCTTGACAATGTCAGGGCATTAGGGGAGACTTCAAAAAGTGGGGAGTCCCTGTGCTCCCCTGAAGAGGGAAAGTTGTACTTCCCAGAGACGGGAGTTCTTGCACTTCCCAAAGAAGATCTGAACTAGGGAGTCTCCATGGCAAAGCCTGCTAAAGTTCTCCTCTTTGTTCCTGGTTAATGCTGAAGTAAGTTAGTTATTCATTGGCCTGTGAAAACCTAATTCGGACCCAGGTGACAATTGGCTTATTGTTCTTTCGCATGAACTGTCACAAAAGAAGTAAAAATTGTTAAATATATAGTTAGGAAAGAAATGTTTTGGCCCTGAGAACTATGGAGAACAAACTGCCCTCAACCAGCTGTGCTTGGAAACCATAGCCTAACCCGGAGGGTACCTGTTTGCGGCAACAGTACATCTCCTGGTGTATGCAAAAAGTTAACAGTGTGCAGCTTGTGTGGAGGTTCAGCATTTCTAGTTGAAAGTTAGATTTCTGTCGAAGTAAACAGTATTGATGAGTAACTTTAGATCACTTTGAAGTAACTGATAATGGGCTAGAGGAATTGAGTACTAGGGAATGGGTTGATTTTAGTAATATAGCATAATAATGGACTTTCATGTCCACTCTGAAATTAGGAAGGTTTGACAGGGTGATTGATTGTTAAACATTGTACTGTGCTAGACAATGGATTACATTAGAAAAAGAGTTGTACCTAAGGGAGTCATTGTCCTTGTAGATTTTCTTAATCAGATCAAGGAAGTGTCCTTTTGTAGTATGAGATCAAGAGGGTCTTTGTATGTTCATGAGAAAAAAATGTAATGATGGGCCTCCCCGGTGGCACAGCGGTTGAGCGCTGGCTTGCAAAGCTGCCGGCAGCCTCTGCGGCGCTGGTTCAATCCCCGGCTGCTCCACGGCCACCACAGGAGGGTCCCACATGGTGCGCAGACCTCTCCTGCCGCCCGCTGCTCCCCTCAGCAATGTACTTTGGTCCTTCTGCCTGTTCTGCTCCCTCCTCTGGCTCTGGTGAATTCTCTCACCCTCCCGCACTTCTGACTGTACCCAGTGCATGTATAAACAAACAAACAAACAAACAAATAAATAAATAAATAAATAAAACATGCCTCTATTAAAAAAAATATGTAATGATGGTCTCTGTTCTGCTTTGATGCTTATGCTGATGTCTTCTCACCGCTGGCCTTAAGGTATAAAAAAAGACCTGCTGAGACCCTCAGGAGGAGATACTTGCATGAGAGACGGTGTCTGTGTCTTCCTCACTCCTACCTGGCTCCACTTCCCCTCAGCCCTCCGAAAAACTTCACCAAGGCAGTCCTCTCCTGCTGAGATCCCTGTCACAACATCTAGCTGGAATTGGTCTCCAACCTGCTCAATTTCCCCACCTTGAACACTCCCTGTTCACTGAACTCAGCCCTTTATCCTTCAATTAGATGGGAGTATAGACTCAGGGAAGAGGTAAAATGCATCTTGATTTTCCCTAATTCTAACTGAAATTTAGCATTTTATTTAATGGTGGCATCAAATTACAATTGTAGTAGCAGTGTCTGTGATTGTCCTGCCAGCAGAACCACATGTATTTTCACCTCTCATGATTGTTTTTTCTTTTACAGTTGACTGGCCCTTAAGCAACATGGGGTTGGGGTGCTGATTCCGGGCGGTGGAAAATCCATGTAGGACTTTTGAGCCCCCAGAAACTTTATAGTTATCCCTTGGTATCTGGGGGAATTGGATTTAGGAATGACACCCCCACACCTCCAACAGATAGCAGAAGTCCACAGATGCTTAAGTTCCATATAGTTGGCCTGGAGAGTCCTCAACACAGAGTCAACCTGCTTACATTTGTTCACCAGACGGAGTCCAGCACCGCGAGCCAAAATGCCACCAGGGCACTGATGCCCTGTTGCTGGTCTCTGCCACTTGCTGTTCCCGCCCTCTCTGTTTACTCAGTTCCAGCAGGGAATCAGCTCCTCCGTGTCTTTGTTCTGTCACCAGGTGGCGCCAGAGACCTGCACTTACTGACCTGTGCTTTTCCCCAGTGGTTCTGAGAAAAGGGGGGGGCACCTCAACACAGGGGCTGTGGTACAAGCCTGGGGGTGCTGTGTCTGCTGCGTGTTCACCCGGCACTCTACCTGCAGCTGTATGGATCCCGCCCCTGAATGCTGTGCTGTAGGTTTCATTTCCAGGGCTGTCAGGTCCAAAACGCTGGCTGTCACCCTGTGCAGTGCCCGCTGCTAGGGCGCGTCCACGCCCGGGGTCCTGTGCCAGGCTCTCAGCTCCAGGATGGGGTCTTGCTCCACGCCTGATTTCCCTTCTTACCCCATAGGCGCGGCCCAGGCCCTCTCAGAGCCTGAGGGTGGTTTTGGGATCCCTGGCTTCCCATCAGGAAGGTGGTGATTTTGTTCTGGGCACCAGGTGGCGCCAGAGATCTTTCCTAGTGTCTTTCCAGAATGGCGGGTTTTTTCCGTGGGCCTCGGGGGAATAGAGTGGGGGTGATGGGGTTTTTGGAGTGCGAGGTCCTGGGGTTCACTCTGGGAAATGTTTCCCCAGACCCTGTTTCAGCAGCACCCGGGAGTTTCCCAGGTTGCTTCTCCACGAGACGGAGACGTTAGTTGTGTTTAAAGGGCTGGTTTCTCAGGGAAAGGGAAGGGGACAGGTTTGCTATGAGAGGCCTGCACGGTTGCAGGCGGGCGGCCTTGAGGAGAGCGGCCTCCTCCGAGGGAGATCAGTGGAGACGTCCTGGCAGGTACAGGCCACCAGCCAGGAGGCTGCGGCCCCGCAGAGGCGAGAGCTAGTGAGAAGAGGCTCCTGTGTGGTCTTGGGCGGGCAGGGGGACACCTGCCCCGGGCCTGTGTAGAGCCTGCCCTGCCACAGTTCCTTTCTCCTTGGGAGGCTCACTCCTCCGTGGAGCGGCTGCTTTTTGCGGATGTTGGGCAACAGGCAGCACTAGAAAGGGACCAGGGATTCCGGGGTAGGCCCCGTCTCCACATCGTTCCCCTCAGGTCTGTGCCCCACTCCCTAGAGCATCGGATCCTGCTCGCCTCTCCTGCCTCGTGACAAGGTGCTGGCACCTGAGGGTCCGTCCTCCACAGCTGGGTTAAGGGTCGTGTGCATTTCCTCGATCCCCACCTCCTTGTGTCAGTCAGGTTTTGGCCTTGGGGCACGTCCTTTCCAGTCTTTCCATTCTTGTCCTCCATCATCCCCCCGTGACCATATCCAGGCCAAAATCTTTTGGGGGGTTGAAGGGAGGAGGTCCATTTTCCGTAGCTGCTTCCTGCTGGAGTGGCATGTAGAGCTGGCCCTACCTCAAAAGGCCCGGGAGATGGACTCCCTGACACGAGTCCCTGAGCCGTCTGTTGGTGGTTGTGGAAGGAGGCGAGGGGTGCATCTAGAGTGCAAGGGTGGGGCATCTGGACAGGCTGTTCCTCTTGTACGGGTGAGCTGTTTGTTGGGAGGAGGAGTTTAAACTTGAGGGGCTCCCCCTAGGTTAGAAGAAACAAATTTGAGTAGGAGATTGTGTATGTTAAGATTTAAAGAGGAGAATGAGAAGTACAGCAGCGGCTAAGGGCCCTCGGTCACAGGTGAAGTTGTAACAGGGGTCCCTAGGAAAGGGGGAGGTTCCAGGTTCCCTGCCCCACCCAAGGAAGGGTGGAGCTGAGCAGGGAGAGAAGAAGCTGCAGAGGAGACTGAGGAAGGAAGGAAGCAGGATGGCAGAACCTGTTTAGAGCAGGCAGGTTTGCGGGGTGTGGGCTGCCCCTCTCCCTGCCCTGGAGCAAAGTCATTGGGGCCAGCCGCTGAGTGGTAGGCTTAGTAACAAGAGGAGCAGTAGTAAAATAGCTAGCAAGTTTTGGGGTTGTGACATGAGAGTACATTTCACCAGGGAAGCAACCCATTTTTAGAGTGTCGTTAGACTGAAAGAATGTCGGTGGGATATTTGTTCCTAGCAGAGGAGCTGTTCTAAATCACGTGTGTCCCTAGTTAGGGCAACACCCATCCGGGGAGCCCTGAAATGCTGGAGTAAGGCACATTTCCAGCAACTCTGCAGGAGGGTTGTCTTGCTGTGTGTGCAGAGTCGCAAGGCCAGTGAAAACTACTAGTTTTTTTTAGTTTAGTTAGGGACAGTGTTGTGAGCATGATCACTGGGAGGCTAGTCAGACTCTCAGGAAAGTTGGGTGAGCTTTAAAGTTAAGTTAGAGTGAGGACTGCAGTCCACCTTTTTATTTATTTATTTATCCATTTGTTTATTCTTTAAAGATTTATTTATTTTTATACAAGAACTGGGGTACAGGCCAGATGATTGGGAGGGTGAGAGGATTCACCGGAGACAGAGCGGGGAGAAGAACAGGCAGACTGACTGAAATACACTGCTGAGGGGAGCATTGGGGAGACAGGAGAGGTCTGCTGTACACCTGGGTATCTCCCTGGCAGGGGATCCAACCTGCGCTGCAGTGGCCGTGGGCAGCCCCAGAGCCTGTGTCCAAACCCTTTGCCCCACCAGGGAGGCGCCATAAAATGATTTTTTTAATATTTATTTATTTATGCATACAAGAGCTGTGGTACAGGCCAGAGATGCAGGGGGTGAGAGGATCCACCAGAGAGAGTGGGGAACAGAACAGCAGATTGACTGAAATACACTGCTGAGGGGAGCAGCGAACGAGACAGGAGAGGTCTTCTGCACCATGTGAGTTTCTCCCTGACTTGCAGGGATTGAACCCGTGCTGCAGAGGCTGTGGATTACTTCACGGTGCGGCCCTCAACCGCCTGAGCCACCAGGGAGGCCTCATAAAAATATTTTTAAAGACATTTTCTGACTTTGGCCTTGGTCCCATCCTTCTCGCTGTTTCCAAGATCTGTGGCTCAAAAACAGTTTCCATCAGAGCCCTGGGGGCAGGAAGGGGCACCCTGAAATTTCAGTCTGCCCTTTGAGCCCCACCCGCCCAATGACGCTTCGCCGAGGGCACACTGCAGTTCACCCACCTCGCATGCAGCAGCCAGTCCACCGGGGCAATCCTTTGTTCAGTGGGGAGGAGCAATGGGTCTTCATATCGGTTCGGTGACTTCTGTTTACTGGGAAAATGTCAATCCTTCGCTCTCATTCTTCAAACAGCTACTCTCTGTCTTGGCCAGAAGATGGCGCGGGGGCTCCACGTGTTGCTCCCCACGGCATTAGAAGAAAATCTTGTGGGAGAGAAATTGCTGGGTAAGTGCAGAGGAGCCTCCACCCAGTGCTGTGATGCGCACAAACCGGGAAGGAATTTCAAATAGTGGGGGGTATCAGGTGTCCCGTCCCCACACACATCTCTTCTCCAGGGAGAGACGAGCAGACCCAAGGTGGGTCCTTGGACCACAGCGGGCACCGCCCTGGGGGCAGGACAAGCTCTGGGGGCACAGCAACCGGGGAAGTTCGGGGGCACCAGCCCTGGGCAGGGGAGATGGACCTGCAGACCCCTGTGAGCTCCCCTCTCCCTGGGGCAGCCCCGGGTAGGGGAGATTCAGCTCCTGCTTTCAGGGAGGTGGGGTTCAGTGTTATTGACACAGCTTTTTCTCAAGGACCTGTCCTGCACTGAATCTTGAGCCACAGCAGCATGTGGGGGGTCTATTATGCTCCCTTGCAGGTGGAGGGGTGCACAGAGGTGCTGCCTGCTGGGGTCTCCCTTTCCACATTCCCGTGGACCTCCCTGGTAAGCTGGAGACTCCCATGCAGAAGCCACCCTCTTGGGCAGGTGTTTGTCCCAGCGATGTCCCCGCAGTGGGTCTGGGGATCACTCTGCAGCATGGGAAGGAATGAAAGAGGCCAGGGGGGTGGGACAGAGACCCCTTGTGGCTCAGGCCCTTTGTTGGGGCAGGTCCGTTCCAGGACAGACATGCTATATGGTGGAGACACCAACAGCAAGTCCCCGAAAACTCAGGAGCCTGAGGGCAGGTCAGGTGTGTCCGCTTCCCCCACAGCCCCTGGAGGGGGGACTTGCAGAGAGGACGCGGCAGGCGGTGCCCAAAGCTGGGGTCATCACTGTGGGGGTCATGGGACTGACCCCACAGGCCCGGGAGGCTTTGGTTCCTTGGAAATTGTTTAACCCTGTCCTTTCTCCTCTCCCTTGCACCCCAACCCTGTTTTCCACGGCAGGGCTTTCATGTTGAGGGGGTGTTTGCTCCAAATGCAGCAGATGGCAGTGCCAGTGGAGCGTGTGCAGGGTCTGGGGTCTCAGGGTGGCTCTGGGTCTGCCCCTGACACTTCCACCTGCCGCTGCCATGCAACTTCCTTTTCCTTGTCTCCCCTGGCTTTCCCTCCTCTCCCTCCTGGGGTAATTCCTTTAAGGTCCCTTTTCTCTCTGCTCATTGGGGGTCCTTGCCCTGGATTCCCCAGCACGCGCTGAGGACTCCCAACCTGGGTCAACCTTTCCCTTCGGGTTTGCCATGACGCACCTCCTGTCTTCCTTTCTGTATATTCCTCCGTGTCTGCACCAGGATCCTGGGAGAAAACATCATATCATCTACCCTGCAGGTTCTCCACGGAGACCTTCCCGGAATAAAGGGCATCAGTGGGAGAAAATACCCTTGAGTACACATGGACCCCTCCTTGCTCACCTGGGGAAGACCCAGGAACAATGAGTGACCCGCCTACATGGTCTCTGCCCCTCTGCAATGACATCTTCAACCACAGAGAAAGGACAGAGGATGGGGGTCAGCCCTGGGGGGCAGTGGGAAGCCCAGCGACAAGGGTGCCGGTGGTGTGGTCCTAAGGGGCCGCCTCCCCCTCTGATAAGGGATGGAGAGATTTGGACAAATACTTCCAACGTGAGAACCTGGAAGCCTCCTCACAGGGATGTTTTCTTATTCGTGGAAATGAGTCTCACAAAAGGGCAACCTCCAACCACCTGTCAGAGCCTCTCCGTCTGTCTCCCAGGAGCGCCCAGTAAGTGTAATCCTCCTGTCACAGAGGCACCAGTAGAGCCTCAAATGTCCTCCCCAGGGTCCACACAGGCTCACACCCCTGCATCCAATTGATGCACCTGCTGGGTCAGCTCAGCCTCTTGGTAATTACCAGATGGAAATTTACCTATAAACTCCCCCTGTCTTTTTCGACCTCCATGATACTCACCTGGTGAAGAGGGGAGGCTGTTGGCCCCTCACCTTCCTGTACCGGGCCTGTCCGCTCCAGTCCTGCTGTGTGGCTCAGCCTGCAGCCCAGTGAGTATATTTCCCCCAAATACCTAACTCCCCTTCAAGCTTGATTTATTTAAAATATTCATTTTTATTTATGTATGAATATAAGAGGTGGGTACAGGCCAGAGGTGCGGGGGTGAGAGGACTCTTCAGAGACAGAGTGGGGAGCAGAAAAGGCAGATCTGAGGTGCTTCACTACTTGTGCCACCAGGGAGACCCCACATATCCTTCTATTCTGGTGAATTCAGCTCACATGTCCCACAGTTCATAAAAGCTGACTGACTTCAGTTCCAGAATACTTTCACTGTCTCTCCTGCCTTACTGCTGGGGACTCTGCCTGGCAGCGTGCTCTCTGCAGTTCAGTTATCATGGCGAGTGTTTTTTTTTTTCTCACTCTATGACATCTGCTATTGTCTCATCCTCATGACAGTGTGATTTACAAGGAAGAGCTAAGCATTTGAGTCTTCAGTGACATGTAACCCAACACTACAAAGTGTTGTTTTTTCTTCTCTTGTACCATGTCTGCATTCAGCAGGCTTTTCACACTGCTATGTAGCACATTATTACACGTATGTGTCTATTCTACCTGCCAACCAGGTGATAAGCTCTGCAAGGAGAATATTTTATTCATCCTTGTATCCATAGACTCAAAGACACTTCCAAATTTGTATGGTAAAATATTGTGGTTCTTTTAGGAGCAAATGGGTTAATCTAGAGGTAAGACTATTTCCCCTGAGAATTCTGTTCACAACACAGTGTGAGTAGGAAGATGGTGCCTCCTGTACTAGAGCACAAGAAGGAGCATTTACACTTTTACTGTGTGACCCAGGCTGACGGCCCTGAAATGAGGAGAAATGTTCCCTCACAGGGGATGGTGTCATTGGAGGATGTGGCTGTGAACTTCCCCTGGCAGGAGTGGGAAGACCTGAATGATGCTCAGAGGACCCTGTACCGGGATGGGATGCTGGAGACCTGCAGTCACCTGGTGTCCCTCTGTGAGGACGCTCCAGTGTAACACGAGTGCAAGTGCTGTTTTCTACACTGATTAAGTGTGGTCTTTCTTGTGAAATTGGGTGGTGGTGAGGTTGAACATGGCAAACAGACTAGATTGTGGGTGTTCGCCCTATTTCTGAAAAGTTCCAGTTGACCTTCATTGCACAGCTCTTCACACTGCTTTTGTTAGTCTTCAAAACTGAAGTTTAACTTGACCGAACCAACACTGTTCCTCATCACAGGGCATTGTGTTACCGAACCTGAGGAGAGCATCAGGTTGGAGAAGGGAGTACAGCCGTGAACTGTGGAGGAAGCCCCATGCCAGAACCTCTCAGGTCAGTCAGTGCTTGCCTGGCAGGAGGCTAGCAGGAGGCTGGGAGAGTGGCCAGTGATATTGGCCACACTGTGCTACTTTTCCAGTGTCCAAACCTTGGAGTTTATCTGCATTTATCGAAGTGATTCTTTATTCAGTTTCCACATAAGCTCTCTCCTAGATTTACTCCTGCTCTTTTTTTTTAATGGTTGTCAATGTTGGATTTCACCAGAATGCAGTCCCTGATACTGCAGTAAATTATTCTGCAGTAGTCACATTTTCTGTGTTCTCTCTATTAGTTTATTCTCACCGGCTGTTTTCTTTAAGGTACTTATTCAGGTATTTTTTTTAAATTAATTAATTAATTAATTTATATAAGCACTGGGTACAGTCAGAAATGCAGGAGGGTGAGAGAATTTCCCAGAGCCAGAGCAGGGAGCAGAGCAGGCAGAAGGACCGAAGTACACCGCTGAGGGGAGCAGCGGGTGGCAGGAGAGGCTTGAGCGCCATATGAGACCCTCCTCCGGTGGCTGGGTAGCAGCCGGGGATCGAACCACCGCTGCAGAGGCTGCGGGAAGCTTTGCAACCCAGCGCTCAACCGCTGTGCCACTGGGGAGGCCCCAGACGTTTTTTTTGTTTTGTTTTGTTTTGTTTTTTTTCACTCAGTATGTTCATGGGAAGTTTTTGACAGTGATAAATTATCTATGAGTGGGGATAAGAACAGTAATCACGGAAGTATTCTTTGTTTTGTTGAAGTGATATTCTGTGAGAAAGGAAAATGTGGGCCTCCCTGGTGGTGCAAGGGGTTAAGCACAACACTTTGAAGCTATCTGCAGCATGAGTTCCATCCCTGACCGGCCAGGGAGCTATACACATGGCAAGGCAGACCTCTCCTGTCTCATCTGCTGCTCTGATTTCAGTCAGCCTTTGTGAGGCTGAGGAGAACCCAGAAATCATTCAGTGAGGGACGGGATGTTCTGACATGGGAGGGGAAACCTAAGGTTGTGGGTTCTAAAGCCATGGAACCAAGAGTTTCAGGTTGGGGGCTCATACCTTGGAAGGAGTTTGATCTGTGCAATTCCACCTTCTTGTGGGTATCATCTGGAAGAAAGCGAAAGAATCAGTGAAAGGATGATATAGTACAACTAACATACTAGATAAAAACTTCAGCTGCTATGAATTACGTAGAAACAGGTACCAAGTATTGCAGGGACTCCAGTAGCAGCCAAGGAGTGTTGATGTCAGAAGGATGTGCAGAAAGCCTTTCACAGTGACGACCACAGGCTGAATGCAGAACTTTTTACCCTTCAATGAGCAGGAGAAAGTTGGACACAAGACGAGGCAGCATTTGATGCATATGCTGTCATTCTGAGCAGTGTGTGATATAACATTTAAATAAGAATGGACAGAAAGGTCTCTCCCTGCCATGAAGAGAAGTACATGCCTTTGAAAACGTCTACAGGTGACTGTAGCCAGTGCTGAGGAGACATAAAAACTAAGGAATATCTTTATGGGTTTCACTTCTGATTTTCTTGGTCTTCTGCCTTTCCTTTCTAGTGAATTAAACTATCATTTTTGTTAAATTTATTGCTTTTTTCAAATTCCAGACTTCTGTTCATAGAGAAGCCCAAACATTTTTGCCATCATGTTAACGTTTATGTATTTCTTCTTTATTTTGTAATGCCCTTCTTTATGGAAATTTAAAGTTTAGATTGTTCCTTTTCTAGTTTCTTGAGTTGTGGAGTTAATTTAAGATTTGTGTTATTGTTAGTGTGTCAGTGCTTGAAATTTACATCTTATCATTTTCTGAGTCCACAGTTTTTGGGAAATTTGTTTCATCTCCATATTTTCAATGTGTTCTTTAATTTTTTGAATTGAGGTATCATTTGATTTAGGGAATAGAGTTTCATCTTCTCAGAGGTCTGCCACTACCACACTCACAACCAGTGCACTCGTGGGCCTTCTCCATAGATCTTTGAACACCCTCCCACCTCTGTACCCACACCCACTCTCCATCCCTCTGTAATACCCACAATTCTGCAGTCATATTTCTAGAGATTGTTCTGGTTTGTTGGTTCCTTTCTTTTTTCTTCCAGTTTTGAAATTGGAATGAAGCAATCCAGCAAATGTCTTTCTCCTGATTTTCTACATTAGCTATGCTCCTGCTATGTTCCATCCTGTTGTTGCAAATAGCCTGAGTTCATCCTTTTTATAGCTTAACTGTCTCTACTCTATCGTGTATGTGAACTGCATCTTGCTTTCAGATTTAAATTTGGCCCTAGTGGTTGACTCACCTTCTTGAACTTACATTATCATTTTCCTTCTAATCACAGTTGGGGCTGGAACCTCTCCTGGAATTGTATTTCTTCCTCTTCTGCATTAAGTCCTGCCTGTGTGGTCTGCACACATTCAGCGACCTCACGTTAGTGCATGTGGAATATTTTTAATGACTACCCAAAATATGTCATTTTCTATTGTTGTGATCTTCTTTACATTCTGTGATGGTTTTGACTCAGTTTATATACTTCTGATATTAGTTTGTTCAACACAGCTCCATATTTGATTATCACTTTTCCCAGCATATAGTTCCATCGTCCATTCCTCATGGTGCACTTAAATCTTTGGTGGGTGTGATATGGATAAGATTGTATTGGTGTCATTTTCTTATTCATTCAGACACATTGTCATTTCAGTGTGGAATTTTTTTCATTTATGAACAAACTAATTACAGAAAGGGAGATTCAGGTATTGTTATTTAAAAATGTTTCCTTTATGATCAGCCTTTTTCATACCTCATTTCCTCTCGATTGCATCTCTGTGTTTCTTTGACTTTCTGTGACATGCTTTTATTCCTTTCTCCTTTTTTTTCTGGTGATTTTTGTCTAATATGTCATCATATTTTTTTATGCTTAGTGAGGTATATTGATTCATAACACTATTTATTGTGTACAGTATTGTCATCTAGCCTATGTTCACAGGACATCATGCTCCGTGTTCATTTCCCTCCCATGTGTTCTCCTGGTGTCTTTATTGTTATAATGTGCATTACGTGCCATATTGAAAAGCTATGAAACCTTTTAGACTGAAAAAAATGTAATTTCAATTGCACACACGAAACTCAACTCTTTAACATTCCTACCCTACATCAACATTGTTGCCATCACATCTCACGACATTGTGTATTCCAGAACATAATTCCATGGATATTTTTGATGTGGCCTTTCCAAATGCTCAAGCAGAATCAATATTTTTACTACAGGACTATATCATGCAATTTTGTATATTTTCTTTGTATTTACCTTTCCCTAAGGACAGTAACTTTTCATAAACTTTTGTGTTGTTGTCTAGAATCTTTTGGCTTTATAGGAAGAGCTAAGTCATACTGTTACCTATTCTAACATCATTCCTATGTCCTTTACTTGATATTAATATTATAGTCTATGCATTTAATGTATTTTGTCTTGAGTGCTATAAATGTGGTAAATAGTCACTTGCTTTCTTCCAGTCATCTCTTCTCATGACATCCAAGTCCTCATGCCATAGTCAGGCACAGAAGATTTGCTTCCAGATATGGAACTTGGAGGAGATGGAATCTGTGCCTTTGAGAATTTACAATTAGTGGAAGACCAGACACACTAAAGATCAATTGAAGTGAAGAACATTTGTTGCAATGAAGATAGCCAAGTTGGAACAATGACCCAGAATACAAGTCTTCCCATAAGAAGAGATCATGTGTGTGAAATGTCTGGGGTCAAGCCACATTTTATGTCTGTTCCTTGCATAGATAAGGGTGTTTCTGTAAGCAGAGATCTCTAGCAGATTTTTAATAATACATATTCTCTGAGAAGACAGTTAGAACATATAGGCAGTCCCATATTCCATCATGCAATAATCATTCAGTACTTTGTGAATATGGGGCAGGTGTATACTTTGAGTCAAATAGTACTCAACATCAGAAATGCAAATGGGAAGATAAAAAAATCTACTTGGGATCATATTGAGGAGTCCTCAAAACTACTTCAACATCACACATTTCAGGAGAATCCCTGCAACTGTAAAGGATATGGCAACACTAACAAATGGTGCTCAAGACTCACTCAACATCAGAGAGAAAAATGGCACAAATGTGAAGAGTGTGGCAAAGCCTTTTGTTGGCATCCACAGCTCACTAAACATGTAAGGATCCATACTGGAGAAAAGGTTTACACATGTCTACACTGTGGTCAAGCCTTTCTCTACCTGTGTCACCTTTCTGAACACCTGTGAAAACGTACAGATGTGAAGAATTTGGGAAAGCCTTTAACCAGCAGTCAAGTCTTACTCATCGTCACTGAATTCATACAGTATGAAAGAAAAAGCTTATAAATGTAAAGAATTCAGCAAAACCTTTAAACAGATGTCAAAACTTGCTCAACATCGGATAATTCATATAAGAGTGAAATGTTCAAAATGTGAAGAATGTGGCCAACTGTTTAACCGGAAGTCAAATCACTCTGCACATCAGAGAATGCACACTGGGGAGAAACCTGCCAATGTAAAGTGATGAGTGGTTTGTACGAATAGATATTTTGCAACCACCATTTTCATTCTAGCATGATACTTTGAAGAAGTAAAGATATGGAAAATTAACTTGTCATAGAATAATCAACTCTAAATATACATTTAAAAATTGCAGTACAATAATAATTCAAAAAATTCACTGATATTTAAATCAGATATTTTTATGGAGCATAAACCAACATTAAAGCACTAAGTATGTATTAGTATCATTTAAATGTGCAAGGCGATGTGTTGGGGACCAGTATAATTACATTCCACGTACTTTTTGTCAGTCATGCTTGAGATATTATGAAGAGGTGATGAATATAATTCAGCTCTAAATCCTTTCATTCTCTGGCTTTGTCCCCTTGTGTATGTGAAGTCAGGCGTTTGATTTTTTTTTTTTTTTGCTGCCTCAAACATCTGAGAGGCTGTCCTATTGGGTGGATTTGTTCATATCTAACTTGCAGGGTAAATTTAGGACAGTAATATGCCATGAATCAGGAAAATATGAATGGACATGCTGCTTCTGGTTGACTCAAAACATTGATCAAAATCACCAAGAGTTCTGGGCCTTAATGTTGCCATTGAAGTCAGACAGAGAGATATGTGAAATCATATCACGACGGACTCTTTGAGGAAATGCACAGTTTATTAAAATCATGATGTTTCTTTATGGTAGTAATAGAGAGATGAATATTATTTGATATCATTGCCAAAAGAAATCTTCACAGACACATGATGACAGAACAGGTGACTGTCCCATACTGGGCATAGAATTTATGCATGCACAGTAGCTAAGTAATGACTCTGTTGACCACCAACTTAGGGATCCTGGTTTCAGAAGAACAAGAATGCTTCTTAAATGCCTGCATTTTTATTTTCAACATGGAGCATACAGTGATATTTAAATATGTAGACTATATGTGAACCTAATGCAGGTTTTAATAAAGTCAATTGATTTTTCCAAAAGATTTAATTCATTCTTTTTAAATTTTATTTATTTATTTTTTAAATGTATTTATTTATTCAAGAACTGGAGTACACATGTAGATGTTGGGCAAAGGATTGTGTTTTGGGGTAAACTAGAGCTTATGGAAAAATATGAGAAAATAAATTTCTGTCAAAGGAGATATCCTAATGCAAGAAGTCTATACATTCCAAGTGATGACATGCAAGAGTTAGAGGGGAAAAACAACAAATGAGGGGTTATCACTGTAGACTGTGATATCTCACATCGTGGAGTAATGGCCATTTATCAGTCACCCTACAGCTGACTTATATGGCTTGGTTCCTCAGACTGTATATGAGGGGATTAAAGGTGGGGGGCACCACCATGTAGAACATAGAAATGACCAGGTCAGACATGGACGGGGTCCCTGAGGTCAGCTTCAGATAAGCAAAGCATGCAGTGGAGAGAAACAGAACCACAACCAGCAGGTGGGGAAGGCAGGTGGAGTAGACTACGGCCTTCCCTTCTGTGGATGGGATCTTCCTGACAGCAGAGAAGATGTGAACGTAGGAAATGACGATGAAAATAAAATAGCAGATACTCAACACCACACTGATGAGAATGGGGACAAGTTCACTCATTAGTTTCTCTGAGAATTGTGGGATTTCACAGAAGAACCACGTTGGACCCACAGTAGGACAAGAAGAATGTTCCAGTTGTGTTCATCACAGCATAGAGACCCCCACCCAGCCAGGACACAGCTGTCAGCTGCACAAAGCTGTCCCTGCTCATGATGTCGTCATAGTGCAGGGGGTTGCAAATGGCAGCATAACAGTCAAGGCTCATCACCGTGAGCAGGGTCAGCTCTGCACGTGCTGAAAATATCACCACAAAGACCTGGAAGACACAGCCCTGGAAGGAGATGGAGCTGCTGTGCCTCAGAGAGTGGGCAATAGACTTGGGGACCATGGCTGAGATGAGGCAGAGGTCCAAGAAGGACAGATTCCTCAGAAAGAAGTACATGGGTGTGTGGAGGTGCCAGTCCAGGGTAGTGATGAGGACAATGAGCCCGTTCCCCAGCAGGGTGCACAGGGAAACCAGGGAGAAGAGCAGCGGGTGCAGGAAGCCCATGGACCCCTGGGTGGGGACCCCCAGGAGCACGAATTCTGTCATGGCTGAGAGATTGGTCACCTCTGGCGATATCATCTGTAAAAAAAGGATACAGGAAAAAAAATTCATATCTTCCAATATTGAATATAATTTTTTTTTTATAATCATAGGATAATAATTCAGTCTATTTACCAGGTAATTACTCATTCAAGGTTTGGCGGAATCTATATCTTCATCTGCGTGTCCGCTATACTCAACCTTTTTTGACTATCTCATGTGTCATTTTATTTTGTCCAACTTGACTCTAAAATTTGGTAAACAGGACAAATGTCAAGTCTCCCTTATAAACCTGAACAAATTAGAATCTCATGTGTGTCAACAAACCCAAGTGACAGCCCTCCCTATTTTTCCTCAGTATTGCTCTCCTGCTTCCTGCCCAGGCCCAGGGTCTCTGCCCAGCACACCTCCCAGAGGTTGTCCAGGGCACAGTCCCAGAGGACACGTGACCATACCCAGCCTCCCCCCACCCTGGAGAGCCTGTCCCTGCTCCTCCAGCACAGTCCTGGTCTGGGGAGGCCCCATAGTGACAGGTGTGCAGGGAAGTTGGGTGTGCGGGTCCCCATTTTCCTGCTCCCCAGGACACGACACTGTCCTGGAACTGAGTGATGTGGGCTCGGTGTCCCTGTGTGGCATGTCCTGACACCTCCTCTGTCAGATTCCTGCCCCTGTGGCCTCAATGCTGCCTCCTGGTCCATCCCCTCATCTCCTCATCTCCCTTCCCCTGACTCCCCACATCTGAGTATCCAGAGACCACTTTTCCAAGAGTCTCCTCCTGGGTCACACCACACGTCCCTCCTGCAGAATGGGCTCGTCCCCCTCCCCCAAGTCCCTCCTCGACCCCTCAGTCCCCCTCAGAGTCATGCACATCTGTTCAGGGAGGAGGCCGCTCAGGGGCTGAGCTGGATGGTCTGTGCATGTGGCTGTCCCTGCTGGTCACAAAGCCCCGGGTCCCCCGGGTATGGTTTGTTCCTCCCCCCTGGCCTGTGCGTGAGTGGGGACGTCTGGACACAGGGCTGCCCTGCCCTCTCTCCTCCCCCCAATCTCTGGAGCATGTGCCATGTTGCGCATGCTCATGATGAGTTAAGTTTTAATTTACCATTTTGCCTTCTGAGAAACCACTGCATTTTGCTGTAAATCACGTGGTACTGGGAGGTACGATGGGAGGATCTACCAGGGTATAAGAAGAGAACCACGAGAGAGTAGAGAGGATATTGCGAGAGGAGTAGTGAGAAGGCAAGGAAGGTAGAAAGACAGGGAAAATAAAGACATGGAAAAGTAAGAGAAGGTAAAGAAAAAATAAAAAAAAACAACCACTAGTGTCAAGTTGTCTCAATCCCCTCATTTCAATCCTCAACCCTTCTTTTTTGTGCCTACGAATCCCGGGTCGGGACAATGGTGAATGGATGGTGAGGTTATCACATAGACACGCACACTTAGGTCCAACATGGGGAGACTGGATGGTGGCATTTTATTCCTCTTCGTTTATACAGATGATGGCCCCAGGGGTGACCGGAATTCATCCTCCTGGGATTTCCTACTCAGGGGACCATGGGCTTCCTGCACCCGCTGCTCTTCTCCCTGGTCTACCTGTGTGCACTGCTGGGGAACGGGCTCATCATCCTCATCATCACCCTGGGCCAGCATCTCCACACCCCCATGTACTTCTTCCTCAGGAGTCTGTCCTTCTTGGACCTCTGCCTCATCTCAGCCACGATCGCCAAGTCCATTGCCAACTCGCTGAGGCACAGCAGGTCCATCTCCTTCCCAGGCTGTGTCCTCCAGGTCTTCATGATTATTTTTTCAGCATGTGCAGAGCTGACCCTGCCCACTGTGATGAGCCTTGACTGCTATTCTGCCATCTGCCACCCCCTGCACTATGAGTTCATCATGAGCAGGGACAGGTGTGTGCAGCTGACAGCTGTGTCCTGGCTGGGTGGGGGTCTTGAGTCTGTGATGCACACAGCTGGAACCTTCTCCTTGTCCTACTGCGGGTCCAACATGGTCCACCCGTTCTTCTGTGACATCCCTCAGTTATTGGCTATTTCCTGTTCAGAAAATCTGATGAATGAACTTGTCCCCATTCTCATTAGTGTGGTGTTGAGTATCTGCACTTTTATTTTCATCGTCATTTCCTATGTTCACATCTTCTCTGCTGTCAGGAAGAACCCATCCACAGAAGGGAAGGGCAAAGTCTATTCCACGTGCCTGCCCCACCTGCTGGTTGTGGTGCTGTTTCTCTCCACTGCATGCTTTGCTTACCTGAAGCCGACTTCAGGCATTTCATCTACGTATGACTTGGTCATTTCTATGTTATACACGGTGGTGTCCCCCACCTTTAATTCCGTCATATACAGTCTGAGGAATCAAGCCATGAAGTCAGCGATGAGCATGCTGTTCAAGGGGTTACTCACCAAAATGTGAAAACTCTACTTCTTTACAATAATCGTTAACTTGTACAGCTCTATTTCCAATATTTCTTAATATTTTAATTCAAATATTTGTTTTCCAAGACTTGAAGATTTGCAGTACTTTCTATACAAAAAGGGAGATGCAGGTTTTCCATACTCTCTTCAACTCACAAATGCACCGTATCCCTCCCAAAGCAGCATGATTCGTCAGAATCATGCAGTTTTAACCAAGGATGTGTCCACTTTTGTGCCTCATAATGGAGTCCAGCCCATGGCTCACTCTCGAGCTTTCCCCTCAGTGTTTTGCATTCTGTCAGTTTGGGCCAATGCATCATGACAGACACTCATCATCATCACAGCACCCAGTGCGCCTCACCAGGCCCCCGACCATCTGCACCCTGCTGCTGTCACCCTCTTGCCCTGCAGACCACTGACCTTTTCCCTGTCTCCATCATTCAGGTCTTTCCAGAACAACATGGAGTTGGACAGGTCCAACTTTTCAGTTTGACTTCTTCTACTTCGCAGAGTCCAGCTCAGCTTCCTTCACTTCCTTCTTAGGCAGGGAGCTCCCTCCACTCTCACTGAGTGACAGCCATCGTCTGTGTGCCTGGCCACCATTTATCCATTCTGGGGTGTGACTGGCTTCCTTCCAAATTTTGGCAAGAAGAATAAAGTTACCGTAAACACTTGTGAAGCTTTGTGTGAGTGTCCAGTCGGCTTCTTCCCACAGGGGACATGTGAGAGGCCCTGATATTCCTTCCATCATTACTGTGTGGTGTTAAGTTTCTGGGCAGGTGTGTGGGGGCATCTCAAATGCCCTCTGCTGTTCTTGGTGATGGACTAGGGAAACGACGTTCAGCAGCCTGCTTGGCCGATGCCTGCTCTGCGGAGTGTCTAGTGAGCTTGCCGACCCCTCTGGTGGAACCCTCTCTGTTCTTTATTTTTTGTCTGTTTTTTGTGAGACCTTCGCTGGCGGCCGGGAATCAAACCATCACTGCAGAGGCTGTGGGCAGCCTGACAGCCCAGCACTTACCCGCTGCGCCACCAGGGGAGGCCCGGAACTGTCTCTGTTCTTGTTGAGCCCTACAAGAATTCGCTTAGTTTGTATAAAAGTATTTTGTCAAGTGCATCTTTGGTAGGTATTTTCTCACAGAGAGTGGCTTTTTTTCTCCTCTCTTGGTATTTTCCTCCCCAGGTAAGTTTTTAATTTTCCTCAACTCCAGACATTTGCGTGTTGATTTTGTATCCTGCCACTTTGCTGAACTGATTGATGAGTTGAATTAGTTTTTCTGTGGAGTGTTTGGGGTTCTCTACGTATATTATCATATCATTTGCAAATAGTGATAGTTTGACTTCTTCTTTTCCTATTTGGATTCCTTGGATGTCTTTCTCTTGTCTTATTGTTCTGCCTAGGACTTCCAGTATTATATTGAAAAGCAGTGGTGAGAGTGGACATCCTTGTCTTGTTCCAGATCTTAATGGAATTGCTTTCAGCTTTTCACCATTGAGAATGATACTGGCTGTTGGCTTGTCATAGATGGCCTTTATGATGTTGAGGTATGTTCCCTGTATCCCAAGAATTTCAAGGGCTTTTATCATGAATGGGTGTTGCACTGTGTCAAAAGCTTTCTCAGTATTTATTGATATTATCATATGGTTTTTATACTTCATTTTGTTGATGTGTTGGATAACATTGATTGATTTTCGGATGTTAAACCATCCTTGTGTCCCTGGAATGAATCCTAATTGGTCGTGGTAAATTATCTTATGGATACATTGTTGGATCCTGATAGCTAAAATTTTAATGAGGATTTTTGCATCAGTGTTCATTAGGGAGATTGGCCTGTAGTTATCCATTTTTGTGTTGTCCTTGTTCGGTTTTGGTATTAGTGTAAGGTTGGCTTCATAGAACGTGTTTGGTATTGACCCTTCCTTCTCAATTTTTTGGAAGAGTTTGTGAAAGATAAGCACTAATTCGTCTCTGAATGTTTGGTAGAATTCATTTGTCAATCCATCAGGTCCTGGGCTTTTGATTTGGGGGAGGTTTTTGATTACCATTTCAATTTCACTGCTTGTAATTGGTCTGTTTAGGTGTTCTATTTCTTCTTTATCTAGCTTTGGATGATTGTAGAGTTGTAGGAATTTGTCCATCTCCTCTAGATTGTTGAACTTGTTTCAGCAAAGTGGCAGGATACAAAATCAACACGCAAAAGTCAGTAGCCTTCCTATACACAAACAATAAATCTGAAGAAGAAGAAATAAAAAAAAATCCCTTTTATTATTGAAACAAAAAAATCAAATATTTGGGAATAAATCTAACAAAAGAGGTAAAGGACCTATACAAAGAAATCTATAAAACACTGTTAAAATAAATAGAAGAAGACACAAAGATATGGAAAGACATCCCCTGCTCATGGATTGGAAGAATAAACATTATTAAAATGGCCATCCTACCAAAAGCAATATACAGATTCAATGCTATTCCAATCAAAATTTTAATGTCATTCTTCAAAGAAATAGAACAATTATTGATGAAATTCATACGGAATCAAAATAAACCCCGAATAGCCAAAGCTCAACTGAAAAAAAAAAAAAAAAGGGAATGGAGGCATCACACTCCCAGACTTCAAACTATACTACAAAGCCATCATCATCAAAACCGCATGGTATTGGAACAAGTACAGACATACAGACCAATGGAATCAAATAGAAAATCCAGAAATAAACCCACAGATTTATGGTCAACTAATCTTTCACAAAGGAGCAAAGACTATGCATTGGAGCAAAGAAAGTTTGTTCAATAAATGGTGCAGGGAAAACTGGGTCGCTACATGCAAAAGAATGAAGCTTGACCACTACCTCACACCATACACAAAAATCAACTCAAAATGGATTAAAGAACTAGACATAAGACCTGAAACCATAAAATACATAGAAGGAAATATAGGCGAAACACAACGTGATTTGCACATCAAAAACATCTTACAGACACATCACCCAAAGCAGTGATAGTGAAGGCAAAGATAAACAGCTGGGACAACATCAAATTAAAGAGCTTCTGCACAGCAAAAGAGACAATAAAAAAAACAAAGAGAAACCCCACCAATTGGGAGAACATTTTTGCACACAACACTAATGATAAAGGACTGATCACAAAAATCTGCAAAGAGCTGATGAGACTCAGCAACAACAAAGAAAATAATCCAGTCAAAAAATGGGCAGAAGAGCTAAAAAGAAACTTCTCTGAAGAGGAAATGCAAATGGCCAACAGACATATGAAAAAATGTTCAACATCTCTGGTAATCAGGGAAATGCAAATCAAAACTACTATGAGATACCATCTTACACCAGTGAGAATGGCACAGATTAAAAAAAAAACTAGCAACAACAAATGTTGGCGAGGGAGTGGAGAAAAAGGAACTCTTCCGCACTGTTGGTGGGAGTGCAAACTGGTCCAACCACTATGGAGAGCTGTGTGGAGATTTCTGGACCTACTAAACATAGAGCTACCATATGATCCAGCAATTCCACTCCTAGGTATTTACCCAAAAGACACAGAAACATCAATTCCAAAGAGCACCTGCACCCCTATGTTTATAGCAGCACTGTTTACAATAGCTAAGCTTTGGAAACAACCCAAATGCCCAAAAATAGATGACTGGATCAAGAAGATGTGGTACATATACACCATGGAATATTACTCAGCATTCAAAAAAGATAAACACATGCAATTTGCAGCAACATGGATGGAGCTGGAAGGGATCATGCTCAGCGAAATAAGCCAAAAAGAAAAAGAAAAATAACGGATGGTCTCACTCATAACAGGAATCTAGAGGGCTTAAATAAGGGACCAGGAAAATGAATAACTAAAAGAAAGTGAAAATCAGAATCAACAAAAAACTATGAAACTGAGACACTTTTTGGGGGGTGGGGGGCGGGAGGGGAGGGATTTTGATCAGAATGGGGGGTTGTAATTGTATGGGGAATATAAAAATAAAATTTATTATTAAAAAAAAAGATAGCAAATATTTGATCACCTAATGGATGAAAATCCACTAAATTTTCCTGAGGAATGAAAACCAAAAAAAAAAAAAATTTTCCTCAACTCCAGTGTATCATTTTTCCTTTTCATGCTTCATGTCTTTGGAAATGTATCTACAGGGGCCTCCCCTGGTGGCACAGCAGTTGAGCGCTGGGCTGTGAAGCTGCCTGGAAATGTATCTACAAAGAATCACCACACTCAAGGTTACTTAGACTTCAGGCTGTGTCAAGTGCTGTGTTTATGCTATGGTGTTTCACATACGGCCAGTGATCCATTTGGAGTTAAGCTTTGTATAGGTTCTGGTCAAATCAATGTAATATAAATGAAGGGAATATCATAAAATTAATTGAATAGATTCAGAAAGAACAATTGGCAAGACACATCATCCACTCGATCAGAAAAAAATCTTCTAAATGAAATGGGTATAAGAAACAATTACTAATAACAAATAAATCATAAATGACGATCCATACCTAACATCACAGTAGGGAGCCAAAAAAAAAAAACCTGAAAGCTCTTCCTCTATGGTCAGGAGGGAGACTGAGTGGCCTCTCTCACCAGTGCTGTTCAACCAGTTGCTGCATGTCCCACCAGAGGGGTGAGGCAGGTATGAGACATAAAGGGTATCCAGACTGGAGTGAAGTAGCTCCTTTGTGCAGGTGGCATGGAGGCAGATGTGCACGCCCTGATGACTCAAGCAACAAACTGAAAATAATAAATAGTGCAAAGTTGCACACTACAAAATCACTATACAAATTTCAGTTGTGTTTCTGTACACAGACAAAAACTACCTGAAAGAGAAATAAAGACAAGCCCATTACAATGACATTAACAAGAATAAAATACCTAGGATAAGTTTAATCAGTGGGTTAAACACCCACACACTAAGATCTATTATAGCAATGAAATAAGTTAGAAAGGACAAAGAAATAGGAAAACATAATTTTCTCATGGATCAGAAAAATTAACATTTTTAAAATGGTCATTATCCATAAAGCAATGTACAAATTCATATAATGCCTATCAAAATCCCACTGGCATGCTTCACAGAATTAGAACAAAGAAACCCCTAACATTTGTAGGAAGCACAAAAGATCTTGACTAGCAAAGCAATTGAGCAATAAAAGCAAAATGGAGGTTTTATGTTCCTGATTCAAACCATACTACAAAGTGATAGTAATCAAAAGAGCACGTTGTTGGGAGGAAACACCCATGGATCAATGGAACAAGGCCCCACACATATATACACACAACTCTTGCAGCAATGACTAATGGGGGTGTCTCTTCAATAAATGGTGCGGAGGCGTCTGGACAACCACATGCAAAAGAATGAAACGAGACCATTTTCTTGCACTATATACAAAAGTTAATAAATACACTTATTATTTTAATATAAGATATAAAACAATAAAATACAGGGAAGAAACATAGACACTTTGACTTCAGCTTCAGAGATGTCTGTGTATATTCAAAGCCACCAGCAAAGTTAACAAAAGCAAAAACCCAGGATTAGATCAGAGCAAGTATTCCTCTACCACCAACATCCAAAAGAAAAAGTCAACTTACTGAATGGGCGGAGCTATTTGCAAACCACAATTCCACCAGGGCTTAATAACCAAGAAATATAAACACGCAAACAAAAAGTCAACAACAACAACAACAATAAAAAAAAAAACTCAATGGAAAACAGACATAAGATCTACAGAAACACTTGACCAAAGACGAACGACCCCCGGAGCTGGGAGCATGGACTGAATGGGATGTGGCCCCACTCCCCAGGCCAGGCCGCTCCAGGTCCTGCACAACCCACAGTGCACAGGTCTTCTGTTCTTTAGAAATTAATAAAATTTTGACTTTACTAATGCATTTCCTTTACTGTGTGTTTTGAAAGGGTATTGAAATTATCTTCAGCCGTTGATGGAAAATGAGGTTAATCTTAGTTTGTCATAAATGCTACCGTAACATCTGTGTCATGTTGAAATATAAGCAGAACTACTTCGAGCCCATGAGAACACATCGCAAATGCGTGTTAACAGACGCTGGGATGTTCAGCGGATAACACCATACACACCATGGGATTTGGCGGAACCACAGAGGTCACTTATCATCCGCGCTCCAACCTCCCAACAAGGAAAGTGCAAAGACCATGCACGTGTGCACACCCACACACCCGCGTGTGCACACACATGTACACATGCACACCCACGCACACATGCACACGCAGGCACCTTGAATCTAGCTAATGTAGTCACATAAATATGTCTTCAATTTTTATGAGCCTGCGTCTAACCATATTACACTATTTAAATCCATAAAAAAGGTCTTTTCAAAGAACTTTCCAACATGAAAAGCCACTCTAATCATGAGACCAAGACCCCAGCAAAGCCGCCATGCACAGAAGCCCAAATCTACCTCATTTATTAAGGTAAAGGCAAAATACTTAACAATAATAACTATGCAAGCTGAAATGCAGAGTTACAGGTATTGAGAGTGGAACAAATCTTGTAAATAATATTTAAGTGACACGAAGACACACATTTCAAAAGATCCAGGTTCCACCCATTAAATTTCACATCTGTTCAGTTTTTCCTTATCTGTCCACCTCACAAACTCCCACCCATTGCCACCTGCCTCCACCCCTGCTCCATCACCGTCCTGCAAAAGCGCGCAGTGGGTGACGGTAACATTCGAGCTCCCTTTGGACGTGGCTCATGTGGCTTTTAAGGACGGACAGATTTTAAGGCTTTTAAGGAAACAAAAGCAAAAACCAGGATTATATCAGAGCAAGAGCATGAAGTCTGCTGGGCCACACCCATTTCCCCTGTGGGCGGTCAGTAGAGGGTGATGGAGACTGGCAAGGAGTAAAAATTGACCTGTCCTCACAGGGGTAAAAACTAACAAAATTGCCTCTGACACACTCAGTGCACTAATTGCTCACTGAATGTGCTACAGGACGACCCAATTAATACAGTCAAGTAAACACACACTTTCCCTCTGGAGGAAGGTCCCTGAGGGCTGTAATCTCTACAGTGTCCAACACGCGGACACCAGCTCCAGAGCTCAAATAGCCCAGCCCTGAGGCCCTGTTCTGTCCATGAGGCGGCACAGGCTGGGGTAGAACATCCTGTGAGTGCTCAGAGGCTCCCCACGAGCCCCGACCATGGAGTGAGAGGCCGGGACACCCTCTGTCCTGCCATGGGGACAACCTCAGGACAGAGACTCGTCACGGCAGCTGGAAACGCCCCCCTCAGACTGCAGGTATTCTGTTTGTAAACAGTTTTCAGAATAGAAATCATTCAGACTTGCAAGTTTTTAGATTTCAAGGTTCATTGTAGATTAGAGAAAGCACATCATCCAAGAGTCATTTCATAAATAATGAAAACTATTGCTTCTAGAGTTGCACAACTTCCTCAACGATGCACTGCCGTATCATCCTGGGGTTAAGAGTCAATGACATAATATAACATTTTTTAATTGAAAAATCCAAATATTATGAATTTTAATAGCATCATCGTATTAGTAGATTTTAATATATGATGCATATGACTTCATAACTATGATCTGGGCACTCAGCTCAAAGTGTCAGTGTGTATAAGTGTCAAATAAAAACAAAACAATTGATGCAATTAAATTCGAATTAAAAAACTCAAAATCAAATAAAAATATTTATAGTTAAAAATCATAATGTTAAGCCATTTTGTTCTGAAATATTGCAACGGATATAAGAGACAAGTGGAAATTCAAAAACTTTTTAAAGCAACATGATCACCACTTCATGGCTCTAACACTAATGGGAGGGTGGCACGGACGTCTGCTACTTTTGGACATGGAATTGGGATTTTTTCCCCTTCTGATCACTCAATGATTGTTAGTGATATTAAAATTAAAAAAACACAATATTTTAACAATACCTGGAGAGAGATGTATCAAAAATTATTTAATCATTACAAATAGTATTTTAAATCACTCCTAAGATGTCCACATGTATGACCATCTGGTATTTTCATTTATCTTTTAGTTTTTAATAAATTACTTGGCATTGTATGTACACTGATGTATAGCCACAATTTTATTCCCCACATTCCTCTTAAAAGTCCTGCCTCCCCAGGGCCTGCCCCTCCGTCACCCCACAGAGGGGAGAGATGATGAGATTGGGGGGAGGAAAGAGGGCAGGGCTGCCCCGTGTCCAGATGTCCCCACTCACGCATGGGCCTGGGGGAAGGAACAAACCCTTACCTGGGGGACCCGGGTCTCTGGGACAGGCAGGGACAACCACACGCACAGACCGTCCAGCTCAGCTCCGAAGGGGCCTCCTCCCTGCACAGACGTGCATGAGTCTGATGGGGATGGAGGGGCCAGAAGGGACCCGGGGTGGTCGAGCCCATCCTGTAGGAGGGACATGTGGGTGTGACAGAGGAGGAGACTCTACAGGAAACGTGGTCTCTGGGTCCTCAAATGTGGGGAGACAGCGGCAGGGATATGAGGAGACGAGGGGATGTGCCAGGAGGCAGCAGTGAGGCCTCAGGGGCAGGAATCTGACAGAGGAGGCGTCAGGACATGCCACACAGGGACGCCAAGCCCAGATCATTCAGTTCCAGGACAGTGTTGGGTCCCAGGGAGCAGGAAAACAGGGGCCCGCACACCCCATCTCCCTGCACACCTGTCACTGTGGGGCCTCCTCAGAAAGGGCTGTGCTGGAGGAGCAGGGACAGGCTCTCCAGGGTGGGGAGGGCATGGCGTGGTCAATTGTCCTCTGGGGCTGTGCCCTGGAAAACCTCTGAGAGGTGTGCTGGGTGAGACACTGGGGCCTGGGCAGGAGGCAGGAGAGCAGGGCTGGGGAGGTGGGGAGGGGCAGTGAGTCAGGCTATGAGATCAACCAGAGCAGAATCCTATGATCACCGAAATGTCCCTCCTTCCCAACCCCAGATCCAGTGTGATAAAGGCATGTTTCTGTAGCTGATCGCAAAAAGTTCAACAGAGAGCAAGAGACATGGAGCTGCTTCACTCCACAACCTCAGAGTGACTGCTGGGACACGCCTGTGACTGTACGTGTAGGTGTCATGTTTTATTCAGGTCGATGTTTTTACACAGATGATGGCTCCAGGGGTGACAAATCTCACAGCCGTGACAGAGTTTATCCTCCTGGGGTTCCCCACCCAGGGGACCATGGGCTTCTTGCACCCGCTGCTCTTCTCCCTGGTCTACCTGTGTGCCCTGCTGGGGAATGTGCTCATTGTCCTCATCACCACTCTGGACCGGCACCTCCACACCCCCATGTACTTCTTCCTGAGGAGTCTGTCCTTCTTGGACCTCTGCCTCATCTCAGCCACGGTCCCCAAGTCCATTGCCAACTCTCTTAGGCACAGCAGCTCCATCTCCTTCCCGGGCTGTGTTGTCCAGGTCTTCATGGTGATGGTTTCAGGAGCTACAGAGCTTCACCTGCTCACGGTGATGAGCCTTGACCGCTATGCTGCCATCTGCCACCCCCTGCACTATGAGGTCATCATGAGCAGGGACAGGTGTGTGCAGCTGACAGCTGCATCCTGGCTGGGTGGGAGTCTCTATGCTGTGATGCACACAGCTGGAACCTTCTCCTTGTCCTACTGTGGGTCCAACGTTGTCCACCAGTTCTTCTGTGACATCCCCCAGTTATTGGCTATTTCCTGCTCGAGAAATTTAATGAATGAACTTGTCCCTATTGCCATCGGTGTGGTGTTGGATTTCTGCTATTTCATATTCATCGTCATTTCCTATGTCCACATCTTCTCTGCCGTCAGGAAGATCCCATCCACAGAAGGGAAGGCCAAAGTCTACTCCACCTGCCTTCCGCACCTGCTTGTTGTGGTGCTGTTTCTCTCCACTGCATTCTTTGATTATCTGAAGCCAACCTCAGGGACCCCATCCATGTCTGACCTGGTCATTTCTATGTTCTACACGATGGTACCCCCCACCTTTAATCCCGTCATATACAGTTTGAGGAACCAAGCCATGAAGTCGGCCATGGGGAGACTGATGAAGGGGAGACTCACCAAAATGTGATAGAGAAAATTAATTCATAACTCCATTATGAGACATTTATTTTAAATTTTCACATTATTGTCCCCTTTATAGTCCTATAATTTCATATAATTATATTGTACAATTTAAATATATATGCTCATTTTTAAAATATATTTAAGATCACTTCATATATTCTTCTGCTCATTCACTCAATTAGCATTGATTGTTCCTCTTTTTAACACTTATTTGCACTTTGATATTCTCTGTACAATGAAGGTCACCTAACTTCCGCATATATCTGCTGTTTTCCATTTCCATGCTCTCGGCCGAGGGGCGATGGTTGGGTTTCATCTCAGTCATCGGCAGAAGTTCTCTCACTGGGGCAGCATCTCCAGTCTCTAAGGCACTTCCTCTTTCATGTTACTGACTCTCGTGGTCACGTGAGGGATCAGGGGCTATTGGTGGGTCAGAGGCCCCTGTACTTGGTGAGTGAGGCCTTCATCACATAAATAAGGCCTGAGGGCCCAATTTGGAAACAGTGGTCACAACCTTCTGTGGACAAGGACCCACACATGATGGGGTAGAGACCCTCCTGGAGGCTATGGTGTGGATGTCAACGGCTTTTACCATAAACACAGCACACAGTGGACACCAGAAATATGACAGTGGCTGTGAAAGCTGTTAATTTCATGTGCAGTATAATTACTAAAAATTTACTAAAATACAGTGAGTAGGGTTTTTCAAGAAACAATAAAGGAACTTTGGAAGCTATAATGGTAAAAAAAAATGCTAGCTGGTGGACTAAGCAATATTCTAATATTTCCAGAGGTAGTTAAGGAAGGGCACTCACATCACACCACACTTTCCTCGTGTGTTTATCCCCATATATTTAATTTCCTAGAATTTCTGGGATTTTGAGGACAATGTCCTTATGGCCACATTATTATGGTATCTCAGAGTGTTTGTGTTTCCATGTGGAGTAGTTCAAACGAGAAAACTCATCAGATTTATGTATCATAAGTAACACTATCATTTAGTGTAGATACAAATACAAAGAATTTGAAGATTTAAAATTGGGAAGTGAAATGCCCAAGTGTATGGTTGCTGTGTGGCCTCAGCTCTTCTCTGCTGACTGCATCAACCCCTGTTTGCCCATCTGTGACGTACAATGTTTGAATTTTTCACACCAAAACATTTCATGATAATATGCAGTTCCAAGTGAATATCAGACATTTAACTCATTCTCAGATATTCACGCTCTGAGGGTGCTAATCAGGCTGATCTTGCCTTCAGCCCAAGTGAGTCCCATGTGTGCACAATGTCATATTGGAGGTAGCTAGGAACAGTTAAATGATGGCAAAAACTCGATATATAAACTTCTAGGTTGACAACTTGCTACTATTCCTTTAAATCATTGGCATTTTTATTTTTTCTGATGATAGATAACATTCTTAATATTAATTATAGTTACTGTCATAGTTTACAGGTCAATAAAAGTTATGGGCTATCAAAAGAAGAAGGTTATGGAATATAATGAGAATTCAATGCACATATTGAATGAAGAAGCTGAATCAGACTATTATAAACATATACTGAGACTATTCATTGCCTACAATTTGTCAGTTTTGTGTAACATAATTAAAATTTTAAAATAATAAAACATTAACTGTCTCTAGGTTGTATGAATTTAAACATAAAGCACAATTCAAACTGTTGTGGACAATGTAATATACGCTAAGAAAAAAAGATTCCACTGGAAAAAGCAAATTTAAATAATAAGCCACTTCAGTGTAGTTGAAAGCTTAAAAAATCAACACACAGGGCCTCCACTGTGGCGCAGCGGTTGAGCGCTGGGCTATGAAGCTGCCCACAGTCTCTGCAGCACCTGTTCAATCCCCGGCCGCCGATGAGGGTCCCACAAGGCACGAAGACTTCTCCTGCTGACCGCTGCTCCCCTCAGCAGTGTACTTCGTCAGTATGCCTGTTCTGTTCTCCACTCTGGCTCTGGTGAATTTTCTCATCCTCCCGTGCTTCTGACTGTACTCACTGCTTGTATAAATAAATAAATCTAAAAAAAAATAGAATTTGAATATTTAAAATTGGGAAGTGAAATAACCGTGTGTGGCTGCTGTCTAGCCTCAGCTCTTGTCTGCTGACTGCATCAACTCCTGCTTTCCCATCTGTGACGTCCAATGTTTGAATTTTTCACACCAAAATATTTCATGATAAAATGTAATTCCAATTAGATATCAGAAATTTAACTCATTCTCAGACATTCATGCTCTGAGGGTGCTAATCAGGCTGATCTTGCCTTTCAGCCCAGGTGAGTCCCATGTGTGCACAATGTCAGATTGGAGGCATCCAGGAATAGTTAAAAAGATGGCAACAGCTCGATATATAAACTTCTAGGTTGACAACTTGCTACTATTCTTTTAAATCATTGGCATTTTTATTTATCAACTGATAAATAACTTTCTTTATACTTTCTTAATACTTAATTCTTGATACTGTCATAGCTTGCTGGTCAATAAAAGTTATGGAATATAATTTGAATAGGTTATGGGATACAATGAGAATTCAAAACATGTATTGAATGAAGAAGCTGAATCAGACTATTATAAATTTATACTAAGACTTCATACTAAGACTTATAAATTTATACTAAGACTATAGTAAGACTATTCATTTTGTCAATTTTTATAACAAAATTGAATTTTTTAAATTAATAAAACATTAACTGTCTCTAGGTTGTATGGCTTTAAACATTTAAGCACAATTAAATTAGTTGTGGACGTATAATACACACTAAGAACACTTAAGATTCCACTATAAAAACAAAAGAAATCAATAAGCCACTTCAGTGTAGCTAGATTACAAAATCAACACACAAAAATCAATTGCCTTCTTATACCCAAAAATTGAACTAGAAGAGAAGTGAAGAAAGCAATCCCACTTACAACCATGAAGACTAATTACCATGGAGAAGACACAACTAAGGATGTGAAAATACAAGAAAAGGGTAAGGCATTGTTAAAAGAAATAGAAAAGAAAAAGAAATGGAAAGATATTCCCTGCTCTGGGCTTGGAAGAATCAACATTAAGAAATGCCTATCTCACCCAAAGCAGTTTACAGATTCAATGCAACCCCAATAAGGACTTCAAAGGCATTCTCCAAGGACATAAAACAAACATTACAGAAATGCATATTCAACAACCAAAAATCCTGGCAAAAATGAGGAAGCATGGTGGAGGCAGCACACTTCCAGACTCCAGGCCATACACTAAAACTCTAATACTTAAAGCAGCATGGCACTGGGACAAAAAATAGACTCAAAGACCTCTGGGAGAACCCTGCTCCCCTCCCCCGCCCACAGAGGCGGCACTCTCCCACCGGCAGAGAGGAGGAAAACAACAAACCAAAACAGCCAACAAGAACAAAGGACGCAGCAAGCGGGTCTGTGAGTGGAAAGGAACTATTGCAGCCACCACACCCCGTGAACGGGAGCTGTGGAGAACCCTGCAGGATCCGCCGCGGAGGTGAGCTCCAGGCACCATTAAAGAGAGCCCCGCCCCCCAGGAGGAGACCAGCACCAGCACACAGCCCCGGCCGCCCGGTAAGCTTCCGTGGAAAGCGGCGCTCGGATCGCAGCTGCCCAGGTCCCCGCGCCTGCGACCTAGGCTTGCGGGGAGACGGCGGAGGCCCTCCCTGAGTGAGCAGGAACAAGGCGCCCAGGCAGGGGAGCGGGATTCAAAAGGCGCCATTCCCGCGCCACTGATCTGGGCTACAGCCCGCGTCCTGGAACTGAGGGCTTTGGAACTGAGACCCAGGGCACGAAATTAGGGGCGTGGGTTCCCCACGACGGTGGGGTACAAGGCAGACACAGCACCCCAAAGCCATTGAGGTGTACCCTACCATCCCCGCTCTGCTCCCTGTCCCATGGGGTGGAAAATCAGCTCCCCAAGGGCTCTAGGAGAGATCTCTGGCGCCACCTAGAGACTTGAAGCCAGCAGAGGCTCCTGAAGGAGCTAGTGGCCAGCTGGGGAGTTAGCCCACACCGGGCCCCTTCCGAACAAGTAGTCTGAGCCCACAGGGAGAGCGAGCACCTACAGCCGGGGCAGACCAGGCGCGCAGAAGAGTGTGCCTGAGACCAGACGCGCAGGGAGTGTGTCCCACATCACCATTTTAGAACAGGGACATTTCTTCAGTAAAGACTACCTGCAGAAGGCTTCCTAAGGAGCCAGAGGTGAGCGGGGGAAGTTCGCCCACGCCAGACCCCCTCTGGCCTGCAGTCCAAGCCCACAGGGGAGCAGGAACCCACCGCCGGGGCAGACCAGGTGCACAGGGGAGTGTGTCCCCACATCGGCATTTTAGAACAGGGACCTTTCTCCAGTAAAGACTGCTTGAAACTGACAGATGACTCCTGGAGGAACCAGAGGGGAACAGAGAAGCCCACCCAACAACACAGTCCCAACAACACAGTGTCCCAATGCATACAGCAAATTAGAAAACAGACAGTAGGGAGGAGAAGAACCACACGCAACCTAGCAACTCTCCAGAGAAAAAGCACACCACAAAAAGAAAGCCAGCCCCCAGATTGCAAAGACAATAACTTGGAAGAATTTCTGAGCCTTCCAGAAAGAGAATTTAAAATTGCCGTGATTAAAAAACTGACAGAAGTCATAAAGGAAAACAATGATAAGGGAAAAATAATCAACGATCAGAATAATGCAATTGAGTCCCTAGAGAGGGAAAACAATGGTCAGAAGAAAGAAATTGAGTCCCTAAAGAGGGAAGTAAAAGAAATGCAGGAGATCAAAGAATTAATGGAAGAACTAAAGAATTCTGGGAAAAGCAATGAAAGCAGAATAGATGAAATGGAAGAACGAATAAGTAATCTTGAAGACACAGAAATAAAAAGAACCAAAACAGAAAAGGAAAGAGAAGTACGAAGGAAAAAGAACAAAGAAAGACTTCGGGAACTATCTGACTCCATGAGGAAAGGAAATATAAGAGTTATAGGAATACCAGAAGGAGAGGAGAGAGATGTAGGAACAGAGAAAATATTCAAAGAGATAATTGAAGAGAACTTCCCAAATGTGAAGAAGGAGCTGAAAATTGATATACAAGAAGCAAGAAGAACACCAAACTTCCACGACGAAAGGAAAAATACAGCAAGACACATAATAGTAAAGCTCCCAAGAATCCAGGACAAGGAAAAAATAATGAAGCTGGCAAGAGGGAAGAAAAGGATAACATTCAAAGGAAAACCAATCAGGCTGACATCAGACTTCTCCGAAGAAACATTACGGGCAAGGAGAGAGTGGAGGGACATAGTCAACAGACTCCAAGAAAACAGATGCCAACCAAGAATACTCTATCCCGCAAAGCTCTCCTACATCTTTGAAGAAAGAATATGGACCTTCCCAGACAAAAAGAAACTCCGGAATTTCATTGCAACTAAACCCCCACTCCAAAAAATACTACAAGGAGTCCTAAAGCCAGAACCTCAGAGGGACGAATAATAATGAAAGAAGGCCAAAAAAAAAGTTATTAAAAGAATAAATAAATAAAATCAAAGGAAAGACAAACACAATGGCAAATACAGATGTTAACATATCAATATTAACTCTAAATGTAAATGGACTAAACTCTTTAATAAAAAGACACAGAGTTGCAGCCTGGATTAAGAAACAAAACCCAACCTTTTGCTATCTCCAGGAAACACATTTAGCTACAAAAGATAAAAATAGGCTCAAAGTTAAAGGATGGAAAACAATCCTACAAGCAAATGAACCAAAAAAGAAAGCAGGAACAGCTATACTTATATCAGATAAAACAGATTTCAAACTCAAAAAGATAAAAAGAGACCCCAATGGTCACTACATTATGATCAAGGGGACAATACTTCAAGAAGAAATAACACTCATTAACATATACTAACCAAACGAAGGAGCACCAAAATATATCAGACAACTGTTGTCCTCTCTGAAAACAGACATCAGAGAAAACACATACCTAGTGGGAGACTTCAACACACCACTATCAACAATGGATAGATCAACAAGACAAAAAATAAGTAAAGAAACCAAAGCTCTAAATAAGGACCTAGAGCAATTGGGCTTAACAGACATCTATAGAACACTAAACCCCAAAAAAACGGAGTACACATTTTTCTCAAGCGCACACGGATCATTCTCCAGGATCGATCACATACTGGGGCACAAGACAAACATCAACAGATACACCAAGATTGAAATCATACCAACCATTTTTTCTGACCATGAAGGCATCAAACTACAAATAAACCATAAAAATAAGGCAAGGAACTTTCCTACCTCATGGAGATTAAAAACCACAATACTGGAAGACCATTGGACTAATGAGGAGATCAAAGAAGAAATTAAAAAAATTTTTGAATTGAACGACAAGGAGGACACCAATATCCTAAATGTATGGGATGCAGCAAAAGCAGTAATAAGAGGAAAATATATAGCAATAGAAGCTCACATCAAGAAACAAGAAAGAACGCAAAGAAACAACCTAATCTCGAAGCTCAAAGATCTAGAAAAAGAACAACAAAAAAACCCCAAAACCAGTAGAAGAAAAGAAATAATAAAAACCAAAGCAGAAATAAATGAAATTGAAACTAAAAAAACAATCCAAAAGATCAATGAAACCAAGAGCTGGTTCTTTGAAAAAAATCAATAAAATAGACAAACCCCTAGCCAGGCTCACAAAGGAAAAAAGGGAGAAAGCACAAATAAACAGGATCATCAATGAAAGAGGAGAAATCACAACGGACACAGCAGAAATCAAAAGAATAATCAGTAACTACTATGAACAGTTATATGGAAACAAGTTTAACAATCTAGAGGAGATGGACAAATTCCTACAACTCTACAATCACCCAAAGCTAGATAAAGAAGAAATAGAACACCTAAACAGACCAATTACAAATAGCGAAATTGAAATGGTAATAAAAAACCTCCCCAAAAACAAAAGCCCAGGACCTGATGGATTTACAAATGAATTCTACCAAACATTCAGAGACGAATTAGTGCCTATCCTTCACAAACTCTTCCAAAAAATTGAGAAGGAAGGGACAATACCAAACACGTTCTATGAAGCCAACATTACACTAATACCAAAACCGAACAAGGACAACACAAAAATGGAAAACTACAGGCCAATCTCCCTAATGAACACTGATGCAAAAATCCTCAATAAAATTTTAGCTCTCAGGATCCAACAATGTATCCATAAGATAATTCACCACGACCAAGGTGGATTCATTCCAGGGGCACAAGGATGGTTTAACATCCGAAAATCAATCAACGTTATCCAACACATCAATAAAAAGAAATATAAAAACCATATGATAATATCAATAGATGCTGAGAAAGCTTTCGACAAAGTGCAACACCCATTCATGATAAAAGCCCTTGAAATTCTTGGGATACAAGGAACATACCTCAACATCATAAAGGCCATCTATGACAAGCCAACAGCCAGTATCATTCTCAATGGTGAAAAGCTGAAAGCAATTCCATTAAGATCTGGAACAAGACAAGGATGTCCACTCTCACCATTGCTTTTCAATATAATACTGGAAGTCCTAGCCAGGGCAATAAGACAAGAGAAAGACATCCAAGGAATCCAAATAGGAAAAGAAGAAGTCAAACTATCACTATTTGCAGAAGATATGATATTATACATAGAGAACCCCAAAAACTCCACAGAAAAGCTAATTCAACTCATCAATCAGTTCAGTAAAGTGGCAGGATACAAAATCAACACGCAAAGGTCAGTAGCCTTCCTATACACAAACAATAAATCTGAAGAAGAAGAAATCAAAAAGACCATCCCTTTTGTTATTGAAACAAAAAAAAATGAAATATTTGGGAATAAATCTAACAAAAGAGGTAAAGGACCTATACAAAGAAAACTATAAAACACTGTTAAAAGAAATAGAAGAAGACACAAAGAAATGGAGAGACATCCCCTGTTCATGGATTGGAAGAATAAACATTATTAAAATGGCCATACTTCCAAAAGCAATATACAGATTCAATGCTATTCCAATCAAAATTTCAATGTCATTCTTCAAAGAAATAGAACAATTATTGATGAAATTCATATGGAATCACAAAAAACCCCGAATAGCCAAAGCTCTCCTGAAAAAAAAAAGAAGAGAATGGAGGCATCACACTCCCAGACTTCAAACTCTACTACAAAGCCATAATCATCAAAACTGCACGGTATTGGAACAAGAACAGACATACAGACCAATGGAATCAAATAGAAAATCCAGAAATAAACCCACAGATTTATGGTCAACTAATCTTTGACAAAGGAGCAAAGACTATGCATTGGAGCAAAGAAAGTTTGTTCAATAAATGGTGCTGGGAAAACTGGGTCGCTACATGCAAAAGAATGAAGCTTGACCACCACCTCACACCATACACAAAAATCAACTCAAAATGGATTAAAGAACTAGACATAAGACCTGAAACCATAAAATATATAGAAGGAAATATACGCGAAACTCTACGTGATTTGCACATCAAAGACATCTTTACAGACACATCACCCAAAGCAGTGATAGTGAAGGCAAAGATAAACAGCTGGGACTACATCAAATTAAAGAGCTTTTGCACAGCAAAAGAGACAATAACAAAATCAAAGAGAAACCCCACCAACTGGGAGAACATTTTTGCACCCAACACTAATGATAAAGGACTGATCACAAAAATCTGCAAAGAGCTGATGAGACTCAACAACAACAAAGAAAATAATCCAGTCAAAAAATGGGCAGAAGAGCTAAAAAGAAACTTCTCTGAAGAGGAAATGCAAATGGCCAACAGGCATATGAAAAATTGTTCAACATCACTTGTCATCAGGGAAATGCAAATCAAAACTACCATGAGATACCATCTTACACCAGTGAGAATGGCACATATTAAAAAAAAACAAACTAGCAACAACAAATGTTGGCGAGGGTGTGGAGAAAAAGTAACTCTTCTGCACTGTTGGTGGGAGTGCAAACTGGTCCAACCACTGTGGAAAGCTGTGTGGAGATTTCTGGACCTACTAAACATAGAGCTTCCATATGATCCAGCAATTCCACTCCTAGGTATTTACCCAAAGGACACAGAAACATCAATTCCAAAGAACACCTGCACCCCTATGTTTATAGCAGCACTGTTTACAATAGCTAAGCTTTGGAAACAACCCAAATGCCCAAAAATAGATGACTGGATCAAGAAGATGTGGTACATATATACCATGGAATATTACTCAGCATTCAAAAAAGATAAACGCATGCAATTTGCAGCAACATGGATGGCGCTGGAAGGGATCATGCTCAGCGAAATAAGCCAAAAAGAAAAAGAAAAATACTGGATGGTCTCACTCATAGCAGGAATCTAGAAAACTTAAATAAGGGACCAGGAAAATGAATAACTATAAGAAAGTGAAAATCAAAATCAACAAAAAACTATGAACCAGAGACACTTTTAGGGGGGCGGGGGCGGGAGGGGAGGGATTGAGGTCAGAATGGGGGGGCTGCAATTGTATGGGGAATATAACAATAAAATTTATAAAAAAAATTAAAAAAAAATAAAATAGATTAATAACAAAAAAAAAAAAAAAGACCTCTGGAATATGGAGGGCAGTCTGAGGAACCAAGCCATGAAGTCAGCTGTGGGGAAACTGATGAAAGGGCAACTCAGCAAAATTTAACAGAGAAGTTGATGTCATGACTCCATTAAGAGACACATATTGTAAGTTTTCACATTAAATTCCTCAGCCGCTCTGGGAGGCCCAGTGAGCCCCATGGGACCCTGTGCCTGGTGGACACTGTGGCTGGAGCCCCGCGGCGCGGAGTTTGCTGAGGTGCACTCAGATGCCCAGGGGTCCTCCCCTGCACCCCAACAGGAGTCCCCGCGTGTGAACACAGCACAGCTCCAGTGCGGGGTGTCGCGCAGAGGGTGAAGCTCTGTCTGGGCATGCGCGGCCTGCCCAGTGTGGCCCCCTGAGGGTATTGAGGAGAGCGAGAGTTCCCCCTGCACCCCCTCCTCAAGTCTCCCCTGGACCTTTTTTGCCTCTCCCTGAGCAGCATCACCCCGGCCATGGGGAACCCAGGCTGGGAGACGCCTCCGTGCTCCTTTGAGTCTGTTTCTTTGGGGCTGTGCTGAACACCCCTTTTATTCATGCTGTGGTGCGTCCCAGACGTGGCTCAATGTATAGAAATATAAACCCGTGTCTAAGTGACCAAAATATCATTTTCATTAAGTATTTTTAGGCAATATGGCTGTTTAGCATGATATATCTCTTGATGTAATAACATTTCTGGACTCTTAGGGACTTAGAGAATGATGTCTCAAGAAAAGTTAATATATTGAACATAAACATAGTTTCTTTGCTGATTTAAAGAAAATAGCTAAAAATCAGGAAATATTTTCTTTAAATAAATGAAGTATGATCTGTCAACAAAATGAAACTAACTGATCAAATGGAGGAAGGTATTTGCAAATTATATATTTGATAAGACATAATTTCCAAAAATAAGAACAACTCATACACCCAGTAGCAAAGCCTCAACAATCAGACTAAAAAACAGGCAGACAATCTGAACAGACATGGCCACAGGCCCTTGAGAAAATGCTTGACATCACTCATCCCCTGGGAACACAGTCAAATCACAAGACAACAAGGCATGTCATCTGGGAGTCAGGGGATGTGGGGAGAAGGGAGCGCCTGGGCACTGCTGGTGAGGGTACAGATGAGTGCCCTCATGTGAAAGGCTGTGGAAGTTTCTTTTAAAAAATAGGAACATAGGGACTCCCAGGTGGCGCAGCGGTTGAGCGCTGGGTTGCGAAATTTCCTGCGGCCTCTACGGCACTGGTTCGAACCCCAGCTGCTCTCGGCCACCAGAGGAGGGTCCCACATGGTGTGCAGACCTCTCCTGTCGCCCCCTGCTCCCCTCAGCAGTGTACTTCGGTCCTTCTGCCTGCTCTGCTCCCCGCTCTGGCTCTGGTGAATTATCTCACCCTCCCGTGCTTCTGACTGTACCCAGTGCATGTATAAACAAAACAAAACAAAACAAAAAACAAATAAACAAATACATAAATAAAAACATGCCTCTATAAAAAAATAAATCTTAAAAAATAAAAATTAAGAACATAAATGTTATATGACCCAGTAATTCCACTCTAAAGATACACGCATATTGGACAATAAAGAGACACAAATCCCCATGTCAGTGCAACAAACAAATTAAATAAATGGTAGAAAAATCCACAAAAAAAATGAGAGCTTTTCATTGAAAGATAAGATAGGGAAGCCCTTAGTGAGACCAAGGAGAAAAAGACAGGAGCTGAATAAACTAAAAAATAAAAGAGGGTAGTGGAGCAACATGGCGGCGAGGAGACACTGTGAGTAAGATCTCCCATTAAAAAAATAAAAGTTAATAGGGAGGAAAAGCGGAAGGTCCCAGTGAGAACTGGGACACAGTAGATTAATGGACGACTCCAGCAAACTACCTAAAGAAGAAAGTTGCCATAAAAGAGGACTAGAAGGGAGGAAAGCACAGAACCCTGCTCCCCTCCCCCACCCTCAAAGTCGGCACTCTCCGACCAACAGAAAGGAGGAAAAAAACAAACTAAAATGACCAACAAGAACAAACTACGCATCAAGTGGGACTGTGAGTGGAAAGGAACTATTTCAGCCACCACACCCCAGGAAATGGAGCTGTGGAGAACCCTGCAGGATTTGCCAGGGAGGTGAGCGAATGGCTCTGGGCGCCATTAGAGAACAACAAAGACTCTAGAGATCTGCACACAGCCCCGGGCCAGCCGGTAAGCTTGTGCGGAAAAGTGGCGCACTTGAAAAGCAAACGTTGAATGTGGCTGCCCAGGTACCCACACCTGTGACCTAGGCTTGCAGGTAGATGCACGGGGGCCCTCACTGAGGTGAAAGTCCCTCACTGAGAAATCAGAAACCAGGAGCCCTGACACAGGGGCGGGGTTCAAAAGGTGCCATTCTTGCGGCTACCGAACTGGGCTACAGCCCACATCCTGGACCTGAGGGCTTTGGAACTGAGAACCAGGGCACGGAATTCGGGGCGTGGGTGCTCCATGTCAGTGGGGCACAAGGCAGACACAGCACCCCAAAGCCATTGAGGTTTTCCCTAACCATTCCCACTCTGTTCCCTGTACCACGGGGTGAAAAAAACAGCTCCCCAAGAACATTAGGAGAGATCTCTGGAGCCACCTAGTGACCAGAAAAAAAAGTCACTAACACCCCATAGAACAGGGACCTTTCTTCAGAAAAGACTACTTGAAACCGAAAGAAGTCTCCGGGAGAAGCCCGTGGCCAGCTGGGAAGTTAGCTCACCCCAGGCCCCTTCAGACCAGCAGTCTGAGCCCACAGGGGGAGCGGGCACCCACGGCCAGGGCAGACCGGGCATGCAGAAGAGTGTGACTGAGGCCGGAAGCGCAGGGAATGTGTCCCACATCGCCATTTTAGAACAGGGACATTTCTTCAGTAAAGACTGCCTGCAGAAGGCTCCCTCAGGAGCCAGACGTAAGCGGGGAAGCTCGCCCACACCAGGCTCCTTCTGGCCTGCAGTCCAAACCCAGAGGGGGAGCGGGAACCCACCGCCAGGGCAGACTTAACGCACAGGGGAGTGTGTCCCCACATCAGCATTTTAGAACAGGGACCTTTCTTCAGTAAAGACTGCTTGAAACTGACAGATGGCTCCTGGAGGAGCCAGAGGGGAGCGGAGAAGCTCACCCAAGATGCCGGCCAGTCCCAGCAACACAGTGTCCCAGAGAATATGGCAAATTAGAAAACAGACAGTAGGGAGTAGAAGAACGACACACAACATAACAACTCCTCAGAAAAAAAAAAGCACCCCACAAAAAGAAAACCACCTGCCAGATTGCAAAGACAGTAACTTGGAAGAACTTCTGAGCCTTCCAGAAAGAGAATTTAAAATTGTCATGATTAAAAAAATGACAGAACTCATAAAGAAAAACAATGATCAGAAGAATGAAATTGAGTCCTTAAAGAGGGAAGCAAAAGAAACGCAGGAGATCAAAAAAAAATAATGGAGGAACTAAAGAACTCTGGGAAAAGCAATGAATGCAGAATAGATGAAATGGAAGAACGAATAAGTACTCTTGAAGACACATACATAAAAAGAATAAAAAGAACCAAAACAGAAAAGGAAAGAGAATTACGAAGGAAAAAGAACGAAGTAAGACTTCGGGAACAATCTGACTCCATGAGGAAAGGAAATATAAGAGTTATAGGAATGCCAGAAGGAGAGGAAAGAGATGTAGGAACAGATAAAATATTCAAAGAGATAATTGAAGAGAACTTACCAAATGTGAAGAAGGAGCTGAAAATTAATAAACAAGAAGCAAGAAGAACACCACCATCCACAACAAAAGGAAAAATACAGGAAGACACATAATAGTAAAGCTCCCAAGAATCCAGGACAAAGACAAAATAATGAAGCTGAAAAGAGGGAAGAAACAGATAACATTCAAAGGAAAACCAATGAGGCTGACATCAGACTTCTCTGAAGAAACACGATGGGCAAGGAGAGAGTGGAGGGACATAGTCAACAGACTCCAAGAAAACAGATGTCAACCAAGAATACGCTATTCCACAAAGCTCTCCTTCCTCTATGAAGAAAGAATAAGGACCTTCCCAGACAAACAGAAACTCTGGAATTTCATTATGACTAAACCCCGCTCCAAAAAATACTACAAGGAATCCTAAAGCCAGAACCTTAGAGGGACGAATACCAATGAAAGAAGGCAAAAAAAAGTTATTAAAAGAATAAATCAATAAAATCAAAGGAAAGCCAAACACAATGGCAAATAGAGATGCTAACATATCAATATTAATTCTAAATGTAAATGGACTAAAATCTTCAATAAAAATACACAGAGTTGCAGCCTGGATTAAGAAAGAAACCCAAACTTTTGGTGTATCCAGGAAACACATTTAGCTACAAAAGATAAAAATAAACTCAAAGTTAAAGGATGGAAAACAATCCTACAAGCAAATGGACAAAAAAGAAAGCAGGAACAGCTATACTTATATCAGATAAAACAAACTTCATACTCAAAACTGTAAAAAGAGACCCCAACAGTCACTACATTATGATCAAGGGGACAATACTTCAAGAAGAAATAACACTCATTAACATATACTCACCAAAGTTAGGAGCACCGAAATATATCAGACAACTGTTGTCATCTCTGAAAATAGACATCAGAGAAAACACATACATAGAGAGAGACTTCAACAAACTACTATCAACAATGGATAGATCAACAAGACAAAAAATAAGTAAAGAAACTAAAGCTCTAAATAAGGACCTAGATCATTTGGGCTTAACAGACATATATAGAACACTAAACCCCTAAAAAACGGAGTACACATTTTTCTCAAGTGCACATGTATCATTCTCCAGGATCGATCATATACTGGGGCACAAGACAAACATCAACAGATTCACCAAGATTGCAATCATACCAACCATCTTTTCTGACCATGAAGGCATCAAACTAGAAATAAACCATAAAAAGAAGGCAAAGAACTTTCCTACCTCGTGGAGATTCAAAACCACACTACTGGAAGACCACTGGACTAATGAAGAGATCAAATAAGAAATTAAAAAAAAAATTCTTTGAATTGAATGACAAGGAGGACACCAATATCCTAAATGTATGGGATGCAGCAAAAGCAGTAATAAGAGGAAAATATATAGCAATAGAAGCTCACATAAAGAAAAAAGAAAGAACTCAAAGAAACAACCTAATCTCGAAGCTCAAAGATCTAGAAAAAGAACAACAAAAAAACCCAAAACCAGTAGAAGAAAAGAAATAATAAAAACCAAAGCAGAAATAAATGAAATTGAAACTAGAAAAACAATCCAAAAGATCAATGAAACCAAAACCTGGTTCTTTGAAAAAAATAAATAAAATATACAAACCCTGAGCCAGGCTCACAAAGGAAAAACAGGAGAAAGCACAACAAAACAGGACCATAAATGAAAGAGGAGAAATCAGAACAGACACAGCAGAAATCAAAAGAATAATCAGTAACTATTATGAACAGTTATATGGAAACAAGTTCAACAATCTAGAGGAGATGGACCAATTCCTACAACTCTACAATCACCCAACGCTAGATAAAGAAGAAATAGAACACCTAAAAAGACCAATTATAAGCAGCAAAATTGAAATGGTAATCCAAAACCTCCCCAAAACAAAATCCCAGGACCTGATGGGATCACAAATGAATTCTACCAAACATTCAGAGACAAATTAGTGCCTATCCTTCACAAAATCTTCCAAAAAATGGAGAAGGAAGGGATAATACCAAACACCTTCTATGAAGCCAACATTACACTAATACCAAAACCAAACAAGGACAACACAAAAAAGGAAAACTACAGGCCAATCTCCCTAACGAACAATGATGCAAAAATCCTCAGTAAAATGTTAGCTATCAGAATCCAACAATGTATCCATAAGATAATTCACCACGACCAATTAGGATTCATTCCAGGGACACAAGGATGGTTAAACATCCGAAAATCAATCAACGTCATCCAACACATCAACAAAAGGAATTACCATATGATAATATCAATATGATAATTACCATATGACAATATCAATAGATGCTGAGAAAGCTTTTGACAAAGTGCAATACCCATTTACGATAAAAGCCCTTAAAATTCTTGGGTTACAAGGAACATACCTCAACATCATAAAGGCCACATATGACAAGCCAACAGCCAGTATAATTCTCAATGGTGAAAAGCTGAAAGTATTTCCATTAAGATCTGGAACAAGATGAAGATGTCCACTCTCACCACTGTTTTTCTATATAATACTGGTAGTCCTACTCAGAGCAATAATACAAGAAAAAGACATACAAAGAATCCAAATAGGAAAAGAAGTCAAACTATCACTATATGCAGATAATACGATAATATACTAGAGAACCCCAAAAACTCCACAGAAAAGCTAATTCAACTGATCAATCAGTTCAGTAAAGTGGCAGGATACAAAATCAACACGCAAAAGTCAATAGCCTTACTATACACAAACAATAAATCTGAAGAAGAAATTAAAAAAAATCCCTTTTATTAATGAATCAAATAAAATCTAATACTTGGGAATAAATCTAACAAAAGAGGTAAAGGACCTATACAAAGAAAACTATAAAACACTGTTAAAAGAAATAGAAGAAGATGCAAAGAAATGAAAAGATATCCCCTGCTCATGGATTGGAAGAATTAACAGTATTAAAATGGCCATCCTACCAAAAGCAATCTACAGATTCAATGCTATTCCAATAAAAAATCTCAATGTCATTCTTCTAAGAAATAGAAAAATTATTGATGAAATTCATATGGAATCACCAAAAACCCCGAATAGCCAAAGCTCTCCTGAAAAAGAAAAAAAAAAGGATGGGAATGGAGGCATCACATTCCCAGACTTCAAACTATACTACAAATCTATAATCAACAAAACTAAATGGTATTGGAACAAGAACAGACTCACAGACCAATGGAATTAAATATAAAATCCAGAAATAAACCCACCGAATTATGGTCAATTAATCTTTGACAAAGGAGCAAAGACTATGCATTGGAGCAAAGAAAGTTTGTTCAATAAATGGTGCTAGGAAAACTGGGTCACTACATGCAAAAGAATGAAGCTTGACCACTACCTCACACCATACACAAAAATCAACTCAAAATGGATTAAAGAACTAGACATAAAACCTGAAACCATAAAATACATAGAAGGAAATATAGGCAAAACACTACGTGACATGAACATCAAAGACATCTTTAGAGACAAATCACCCAAAGCAGTGATAGTGAAGGCAAAGATCAACCGCTGGGTCCACATCAAATTAAAGAGCTTCTGCACAGCAAAAGAGATAATAACCAAAACAACGAGAATCCCCACAGATTGGGAGAATATTTTTGCACACAACACTAATGATAAAGGATTAATCAAAAAAATCTACAAAGAGCTGATGAGATTCAACAACAACAAAGAAATTAATCCAGTCCAAAAAATGGGCAGAAGAGCTAAAAAGAAACTTCTCTGAAGAGGAAATGCAAATGGCCAACAGTCATATGAAAAAATGTTCAACATTCCTTGTAATCAGGGAAATGCAAATCAAAACTTCAATTAGATACCATCTTACACCAGTGCGAATGTCACATATTAAAAAAAACTAGCAACAACAAATGTTGGCGAGGATGTGGAGAAAAAGGAATTCTCCTGCACTGCAGTGGGTAGTGCAAACTGGTCCAACCACTATGGAGAGCTGTGTGGAGATTTCTTGACCTACTAAACGTAGAGCATCCATATGATCCAGCAATTCCACTCCTAGGTATTTACCCAAAGGACACAGAAACATCAATGCCAAATTGCACCTGCACCCCTATGTTTATAGCAGCACTGTTTACAACAGCTAAGATAGGAAAACAGCTCAAATGCCCAAAATAGATGACTGGATCAAGGTGATGTGGTACATATACACCATGGGATATTACTCAGCATTCAAAAAAGATGAACACATGCAATTTGCAGCAATATGGATGGCACTGGAAGGTATCATGCTCAGCGAAATAAGCCAGAAAGAAAAAGACAAATACAGGATGGTCACACTCATAGCAGGAATCTAGAAAACTTAAATAAGGGATCAGGAAAAACAAAAACTATAAGAAAGAAAAAATCAAAATCAACAAACAACTATGAACCAGAGACACTCTATAGGGGGAGGAGTGAAGGGAAAGGAGTTTGGGGTCAAATAAGGGGGTTGCATTTGTATGGGGAATATAAAAATAAAATTTGTAATAAAAAAAATTGCTCAAATGTGTATGGAACCAAAAAGACAGCAAACGGTCAAAACAAACCTGACAAAAATGAGGAAGCATGGTGGAGGCAGCCCATTCCAGACTCCAGTCCATACAATAAAGCTCTAATACTTAAAGCAGCATGGAACTGGGACAAAAGCAGACACAGACCCCTGGAATATAATGAGGGCCCAGGAACCCACCCTCATCAGGATGGACAATGACTCTACGGCAGAGGAGCCAGACCAGGCACTGGAGCAGGGAAAGTGGGGAGATGGTGCTGGGAAAAGCAGACAGACACACGCAGCAGAGTGAAGCAGTTCCTGCTCAACCCCTACAGAAGAGTAAACTCAAGCAGATAAATGCCTGTTTCCATGTGTGACGGCACCATGGTCATGCAGCAAACCTAAGTATATGACACCATAAGCAGAAACACTAATATTCTACTCCGTTTTGTTAAGGTTAAAAGTAAAATTATTTAAACCTAATAACAGTTCTAATGTAAGTGCAGGGGCAGGGGCTGGGGTGGAAAAGAACCACAGGATACACAATTTCAGAGACCAATAAAGTTACTCTTCTCGAAGGGCTGGTGACCCCCATGGTCGCTCACTTCTGCTTGACGTCCATTGTCTTTCTGCCCCACTCCCCCTCCCGGGGCTCCCTCCTACCTCTCTCCATGTCCCTTCCCTCCCACCTCAGGCCTTCCCGTATCCCCCTCATGTCCATCCCCAGGGCCTCTCCATGAAGGGCAAACGGGGGGTGATGAGCGACTGTACAGCTGTCTAGACAGGGACTCAGGGCACTGTTATGACTGATGGTGCCCATCACGGCGGACACAAAAGGTGGGGAATGGAACCTAGACATGAGCATTGGTCTGTTCACGTCCATAGAGGCCAGACACAAAATCACATCTACACACCGAGTGTGATAATTACTCGCTGAGATGCACTGTAGGACACTCCAACTATCTCAGTCAAGTAAACACACATTTACCCTCAGGAGGATGGTCCCTGAGGGCTGGAATCTGGACAGCGTCCAACATGAGAACACCAACTCCAGAGCTCAAATAGCCCAGCCCTGATGCCCTGCTCTGTCCATGAGGCAGCTCAGGACGGGGTGGAACATCCTGTGAGTGCTCAGAGGCTCCCCAAGATCCCCAACTATGTAGTGAGAGGCCGGGATGCCCTCTGTCTGTGCCATGGGGACAGCATCAGGAGAGAGACTCGACACGGCAGCAGAATCTTCCCCCCCAGACTGCGGGTATCTGCCCACAGCCATTTGCAGGAGAGAATCCACTCACACTTGGAAGTTTTCAGATGTCAAGCCTCATTTTGGTCTTTAGAATGTGCCACAGTTAATCTATTCACTTTGTAAATCATGACAAGTAATGCTGACGGGGCCCAAGTCATCATGTCCCACTGCCCTGTCATCCTGGGTGAGGCTCAGTGGAAAAAACATATTCTCTTGTAATTTAAGATGCTCAAAGATACTGACTTAATACATTGATCATCTTAGAAAATTTTGACTTATGGGATATGTGACGATTTTTGATTCATACCTAGAATTTTAGCATCAGCACACTCAGTGTGTTTTGGATACTAAACAAAATAACAAAATTAATGGAATCAGATTGTATCGAAGAAATTGCAGAGCAAAATAAAGTAAATATTTATTGTTAAATTCAAAATGCTATGCCCATTTGTCCTACACATTATGACAAATAGGAGTCAAGTAGAAAATCAATAACTCTTACGGCAAAATGTTGACGGCTTCATGGCTCTGACACTAGCATGAGGCTGGCAGGGACGTGTGACAATTTATGGACGTGAACTTGGGATTCTTCCCCCACTCCGTCACTCAGGGATTGTTAGTGATTTTGTAAAATAAATCACAGTATTTAAACAGGGCCTGGAGGAGATATATGATAAATGCTACTTTAAGATTTTAAATTGTTTTATAAATCAGTCAATAGATGTCAACATTATTAACAACCAAGTACCCTAATTTATTTCCTTGCTTTTATTAAATTATTTGGCATTATTCCCACCAATGTATTGCAAATATTTTATATCACCACATTCCAAAAATCCTTCTGTCACCAGACCTGCCCATCCATCACCCCACAAAGGGGGGAGAGGGTGAGATTGAGGAGGGAGGAGAGCGGGCAGGGCTGCCCCGTGTCCAGACATCCCCACTCACACTTGGGCCTTGGGGGAGGAACAAACCTGCACCCAGGGGACCCGGGGCCCTGGGACCAGCAGGGAAAGCCACACACACAGACCGTCCGGCTCAACCCCGGAACATCTTAATTCCTGCATGAGCCTGATGGGGGAACACAGGGCCTGGCAGGACCCGGGGGTGGATGAGCCCATCCTGCAAGAGGGAATTGTGGATGTGACCATGGGAAGAAGTAGCTGCAGGAGAAACCACCTCAGCTCCTCCGGTAAACAACGGGGCAGGAAAATAACCGGGACAGGCAGGAGTGGTCACCCTCTCAGCAAATACAATGCAGGGGCGACAGGCAGTCAGTGTTCAGATGGCAACATGGACACGTGGGACTCCCCACCTACTGCTGTGATGATGAACATGGGCACCGACCAGGAAAAGACTTGGGACCATCTGTGTCCACTTGCTCCCAAAATATGCACCTGGAGCTGCAACTGGCCTTTGATTTGCTGGAACTTGGCAGCTGAGATCCACAGGCCAGATTTGGAGCAAGCTTGAATGTTCACGTTCCTGAGTCTTCTTAGAGGGTCCACTCCTGGGAGGTGCACTGACCTGGGGGCCGGGGTTGGCAGAGGAGGGCCCGGGGTCAGTGTTTCAGGGGTGTCCATGCACGGGATGTGGTGAGACGGGAGGAGACTGCTCAGGGGGCTGAGGTCAGTTGAACTCTCTGCCCTTCAGCAACTCCCACAGGTGGCGTGGACAGTGGTGGCACATGCAGGTCACTGAAGCTGGAGAGGCTGAGCAGAGCAGGAGCTGAGATCCCTGTGGGGGAGATGCTGAACAGAGCGTGGAGAGAGGTCAGTGGGGAAGGACAGTGCTGGTCACCTGCAGAGAAACACCGTGGGTCCACCACTGGTAGATGGTCCCGGCACTTTATTCCTCTAGATGTTCATGCAGTGATGGCTCCAGGGGGCATGAATCTCATGGCCATGACAATTCATCCTCCTGTGGTCCCTACCCAGGGGACCTTGGGCTTCCTGCACCCGCTGCTCTTCTCCCTGGTCTACCTGTGCACCCTGCTGGGGAACGGACTCATCGTCCTCATCACCACCCTGGACCGGCACCTCCACACCTCCATGTAGTTCTTCCTGAGGGGTCTGTCCCTCACGGACCTCTGCCTCCTCTCAGCCACAGTCCCCAAGTCCATTGCCAACTCTCAGAGTCACAGCAGCTCCATCTCCTTCCTGGGCTGTGTCCTCCAGGTCGTTGTGATGATTTTTTTCAGCAGGTTCAGAGGTGACCCTGCCACGGTTATGAGCCTTGACTGCTATGCTGCCATCTGCCACTCCCTGCACTATGAGGTCCTCATGAGCAGGGATAGGTGTGTGCAGCTGAAAGCTGTGTCCTGGCAGGATGGGGGCATCATCTCTGTGATGCACACAGCTGGAACCTTCTCCTTGTCCTACTGTGGGTCCAGTGTTGTCCACCAGTTCTTCTGTGACATCCCCCAGCTATTGGCTATTTCCTGCTCAGGAAATTTGATGAACTAACTTGTTCCCATTCTCACATGTGGTGTTAGGTATGTGCTATTTTGTTTTCATCATCTTTTCCTATGTGCACATCTTCTCTGCTGTCAGGAAGATCCCATCCACAGAAGGGAAGGCCAAAATCTACTCCACCTGCCTTCCCCACCTGCTGGTTGTGGTGCTGTTTGTCTCCACTGGGCTCTTTGATTATCTGAAGCCGACCTCAGGGACCCTGTCCATGTCTGACCTGGTCATTTCTATGTTCTACATGGTGGTGCCCCCCACTTTTAATCCCGTCATATACTGTCTGAGGAACCAAGCCTTGAAGACGGCTGTGGGGAGACTGATGAAGGGGAGACCCACCCACATGTAATAGAGAAGATGAGTTCATGACTCTATTATAACACATTTATTTTAATTTTTTTCATCATTATATTCTTATAGTTAAGTTTAATTCCATTGCATAATCAAAAATATATGCTTATTTTTAAATTATATTTAAGATACTTCATATACTCCTATGGCTTATATTTTGCTCCTTTTTAGCACTGAGATGTTCTCTGGTATTCTGTGTGTACTGTGGTGATTGGACTTCAGCATCTTTCTGCTGTTCTCCATTCTGTGCTCCCGGCCGAGAGTGGCAATGGTTGGGTTACATCTCAGTCGTCAGCAGAAGTTCTCTCTCAGGGCAGCCTCTCCAGTCTCTATGGTGCTTCCCCTTTCATGTCGCTGATCTGGGATCACAGATAAGACAGAGGCCCCTTTACTTAGTGAGTGAGTCATTCACAGAATAAATAAGGCCTTAGGATCTGTAGTAGAATCTGAGCAGTCATGACCTTCTGTCGATAAGGACCATACCTGATGTGGTAGAGACCCTTCGGGAAGCTCTCCTGTGGGTGCTGACTGTGTTTACTGTAAACACACTCAGCATACAGTGGACACCAGAAATAAGACAGTGAGTTGAAAGAAGTTAATTTCACGTGCAGTATAATCACAAAAAAAGTTATGAATATATAATGGGTAGGTTTTTTTAAAAAACTGTAAAGGAACTTAGGAAGCTATAATGGTAAAAACAAAATAATAGCTAGTGGACTGCACAATATTCTAATATTTCTGAAATAGTTGAGGAATGGCACTCACAACATCACACTGCCCTTAACACATGTGTTTATCCACATTTATTTAACTAACAAGAACTCCTGGGAATTTGAGGGCAATATATTTTTGGGCACATTATTATGGGGTCTCAGAGTGTGTTTCCATATGGAGTTGTTCAAATGAGAAAACTAATCAGATTTACATGTCATAAATAATGCTATATTTAGTGTAGATGTAAAGACATAAAGAATTTTAAGAAGGGCCTCCCCAGTGGCGCAGTGGTTGAGCGCTGGGCTGTGAAGCTGCCCACAACCTCTGTAGCACTGGTTCGATACCCGGCCACTGGGTGAAGGTCCCACATGGCGCACAGAACCTCTCCTGCTGCCCGCTGCTCCCCTCAGCAGTGTGCTTCAGTCCTTCTGCCTGCTCTGCTCCCTGCTCTGGCTCTGGTGAATTCTCTTACCCTCCCGTGCTTCTGACTGTACTCACTGCTTGTATAAATAAATAAATTAAAAAAAACAATTTGAAGAAGATTTAAAATTGGAAAGTGAAATGCCCAAGTGTGTGGCTGAGGTCTGGCTTCAGCTCTTGTCTGCTGACAGTATCGACCCCTGCTTGCCCATCTGTGACATCCAATGTTTGAAAATTTCACACCAAAATATTTCATGATAAATTGTAGTTCCAATTGGATATGAGACATTTAACTCATTCTCAGACATCCATGTGCCAATCAGGCTGATCTTCCCTTTTGCCCAGGCGAGTCTCATGTATGCACAATGTCAGATTGGAGGCAGCCAGGAATATTTAAAAGATGGCAAAAACTCGATATATAAACTTCTAGGTTGACAACTTGCTACTGTTCTTTTAAATCACTGGCATTTTATTTATCAATTAATAAATAACTTTCTTAATATTAATTCTTGATACTGTCATAGCTTACTGGTCAATAAAAGTTATAGAATATAATAAGAATAGGTTATGGGATACAATGTGAATTCAAAATATATATTGAATGAAGAAGCTGAATCAGACTATTATAAATTTATACTAAGACTATTCATAGTAAGACTTATAAATTTATATTAAGACTATAGCAAGACTATTCATTTTCTCACCTTTGTATAACAGAATTGAAATTTTTAAATTAATAAAACATCAACTGTCTCTAGGTTGTATGGCTTTAAACATTTAAGCACAATTAAATTTGTTGTGGACATATAATACACACAAAGAACACTAAAGATTCCACTGTAAAAACAAATTAAATCAATAAGCCACTTCAGTGTAGCTAGATTACAAAATCAACACACAAAAACCAATTGCCTTCTTATACCCAAAAATTGAACTAGAACAGAAGTGAAGAAAACAATCCCACTTATAACCACGAGACTAAGCACCATGGAGTAGACACAACTAAGGAGGTGAAGATAGAAGAAAATAATAAGGGATTGTTAAAAGAAATAGAAAAGACAAAGAAATGGAAAGATATTCCCTGCTCTGGGCTTGGAAGAATCAACATTACCAAATGCCCATCTGACCCAAAGCAGTTTACAGTTTCAATGCAATCCCAATAAGGAATTCAAAGGCATTCTCCAAGGATATAAAACAAACATTACAGAAATGCATATGCAACAACCAAAAATCCTGACATAAATGAGGAAGCATGATGGAGGCAGCACATTCCAGACTCCAGTCCATACACTAAAGCTCTAATACCTAAAGCAGCATGGCACTGGGACAAAAACAGACACACGGACCTCTGGAATATAGAGGGCAGTCTGAGGAACCAAGTCATGAAGTCAGCTGTGGGGAGACTGATGAAGAGGAGACTCAGCAAAATATAACAGAGAAGTTGACGTCATGACTCCATTAGGAGACACATATTGTAAGTTTTCACATTATATTCCTGGGCTGCTCTGAGAGGCCCAGTGAGGCCCGCGGGGCCCTGCACTTGGTGGACACTGTGGCTGGAGCCCCACGGTGTGGAGTTCGCTGAGGTGCGCTCAGACGCCCAGGGGTCCACCCCTGCACCCCAGCAGGCGGTCCCGTGTGTGAACACAGCACAGCCCTGGTGTGGGGTGTTGCCAGAGGGTGAATCTCTGTCTGGGTGAGAGTGGCCAGCCCGGCATGCCCCCCCCGAGGGCATTGGGGTGCGCACAAGCTCCCCCCACATCCTAGCCTCAAGCCTCCCCTGGACCTTTGTTGCCTATCCCTGAGCAGCGTCACCCGGCCGTGGGGAATCCAGGCTGGGAGGCGCCTCCGTGCTCCGTTGAGTCTGTTTCTTTGGGGCTGTGCTGAACACCCCTTTTATTCATGCTGTGGTACGTCCCAGACATGGCTCAATGTATAGAAATATAAACCCATGTCTAAGTGACCAAAATATCATTTTAATTAAGTATTTTTAGGCAATATGGCTGTTTCGCACAATAAATCTCTTGATGTAATAACATTTCTGGACTCTTAGGGACTTAGAGAATGATGTCTCAAGAAAAGGTAATATATTGAAAATATGTATAATTTCTTTGCTGATTTTAAGAAAATAGCTAAAAATCATGAAGTATTTTCATTAAATAAAAGAAGTATGATCCATCAACAAAATGAAACTGTAACTGATCAAATGGAGTAAGGTATTTGGAAATTATATATTTCATAAGGCATAATTTCCAAAAATATTAACAATTCATACACCCAGTAGCAAAGCCTCAACAATCAGACTAAAAACCAGTCAGACGATCTGAACAGACATGGCCACAGGCCCTTGAGAAACTGCTTGACATCGCTCATCCCCAGGGAACACAGGCAAATCACAGGGCAACAACGGCCTGTCATCTGGGATTCAGGGGATGTGGGGAGAATGGAGCGCTTGGGCACTGCTTGTGAGGGTACAGATAATGCCCTCATGTGGAAAGCTGTGGAGGTTTCTTTTAAAAATTAGGAACATAAATATTTTATGACCCAGTAATTCCACTCTACAGATACACACATATTGGACAATAAAGAGACACAAACCCCCATGTCAGTACAAAAAACAAATGAAATAAATAGTAGAAAAATCCACAAAAAAAAAAAAAAAACTGAGAGCTTTTCTTTGAAAGATAAGTTAGGCAAGCACTTAGTGAGACCAGGGGGGAAAAGACAGGAGCTGAATAAAATGAAAAATAAAAGGGGTTTGCAACTGTTACCACAGAAACAAAAAAGAGAATAATTGCTGATTGTGAACAATTACCTATCATGTAACTTGGCAGGAATGCCTGAGTCCCTGAAGCATGTTTTGTGCCAACATTGATTAATGGAAAAATGGATCAGACAAGCCAATTAAGAGACCATGTGATTGAAGCACTAATTAGAAATTTCCCCAAGAGGAATGAAAACCAAGTGCAATTAAGCAAAACAGTTCTCAAAATGACGGAGGTGGCAGCAGATAGTAGCCTTGGAGACACCGGGCTTTGCAAAGTGGTGGCAGGGGGCCAATTATCCACAATAGAGGTCTTCATTGAAAAGAGACTCTATCTTGAAGCACTTGGTTGCATCTCAAGATCTTTTACAAAATTCAAATAAACAGCTTTATATTAAATTTGTATAATAATGGGTGGAGGTCCTTTCTGGAAAATATGACTCCTTTACAAACAAGTTTTCAAAACCTTTCAAATCCTCTGCATCTCCTTCCCAAGGAAGCTCAGCTGCGCACCGGCTCTGCCCATGACACAGACTCCCCTGCCAACGTCCCTCCTCCAATGATGAACTGAGAGACTGGGCTTACACATGGAGTTTGTGAAGCTTCTGATTTGAAAGTAAAGGGAAAAGTAACTTGATATTAACTGAAGAAGAAACCCAGTGGAGACAATGCATTGCAGTGAACAGAAGAAAAATGCTTAGAAAAGTGTATTCATATTCTTTACCACTTTGAAGTGGGGAATTTAGCTTTTCCCTGTTGAGTTGTACGAGATCCTTATTCATTATATATTAATCATTTATCAGATATATTGTTTGCAACCTTTTCTCCCACTCCCTGGAAGCCTTCACATTCTGCTGATGCTACTCCCTTTGCCATGCAGAAACTTTGCACTTTCATGTAGCCCGGCATGTTTATTTTCTTTCTTGTGGATTGTGCTTTTGGTAGCACTTTCCAAAGATCATTCCTGACAACAATGTAAAGAATGCTTTCCCGTGTTTCACTAGGATTGTTACAATTCCACCTCTTATGTTTAGTGTTTAATTCATTTGAGCTGGCTTTTATGTATGGTTTGAGATTAGAGTCCAATTTTTTCTATTGATTGTGGATGTTGCTTTGTGCAACACCATACTGATGAAGACACGGGAGTCGTGGAGCAGGTTGCACAAGGCAGGATGATGCTGAGAGCAATATCCTAGCTGTTTTTATTGATAGAATAATCATAGAGCATCAACTATGTGCATTAGGAGGACAAGGAGAGAAGGATGGGTGAAATTCAGGAATGTTATCTAGGGCTTGGGGGACATGAGTCTGCTGACAATGTTATCACCTTGATGAGCAAGTTTTGTCATGGAAACTAAAACCCAGCCCCCCCAGGGCACGGTCCTTATCTTATCAACTGATCAGCTTCTGGGGCCCCTTGTCATACATCAGTCCTTGCCCCCTCCCTCGGGTGTTCCCAGTCATACCTCATGATGCATGAGTTGGGGTTAAGTGCATGCATCCGTCATCAGCACCCTGGGCATTCCTAGTCATACCTCTTGATGCACTCCCTTCCCAGAGTGATCAAGCTTTCTTTTTTTTTTTTTTATAGAGGCATGGTTATTTATTTATTTATTTGTTTGTTTGTTTGTTTTTGTTTATTCATGCACTGGGTACAGTCAGAAGCACGGGAGGGTGAGAGAATTCACCAGAGCCAGAGCGGGGAGCAGAGCAGGCAGAAGGACTGAAGTATACTGCTGAGGGGAGCAGCGGGTGGCAGGAGAGGTCTGCGTGCCATGTGGGACCCTCCTCCGGTGGCCAGAGAGCAGCCAGGGGATCGAACCGGTGCCGCAGACGCTGCGGGCAGCTTCGCCAGCTTCGCAATCCAGCGCTCAACCCCTGCGCCACCGGGGAGGCCTGTGATCAAGCTTTCTGCTTTTGATTGTTAGGAAAGGCACCTTGTAAGGTTTGGCTCATATGACTATGACTGGACAGTGCTGACCTTTTTATAGGGCTTCATCATTATTAGTATTAAGAAGAGCAGAGGGCATGTCTTGTACTGGGATGTAACAGATGAGGAGTCAGAAATGATGTTAAGTGACTGTGAAGGAAATGAAGAAACAGCCAAAATAGCAGCTGCTAGTTCAGCACATGGGGCCGAAGCGGAAGACACGATGCAGACAGTCAGCCTAGAGGCAGTAGACTGGGCGCCAGATCATGATTCAGCAGCCTGGGGCAGAGGTGCTGTCCATGAGGGTCGAGAGAGCCTGGGGATGGAAGAACTTACCAAGACATTGAAGGAATGAGGAGGGAGAAGCTGTGGGGATTGAATGTGTTTATCGGGTGGGGTAGAAGAGAAGAATGATCCAACATAATGCTGGACAACAATCTGAAATTGCTGTGACAGAGCGAGGAGCCCTTCTGTGTCCTGCTCGCAGAGGCCTGTGGTAATAGAGCCGGGATCACAGCTGGATAAGGACTGACACCGATAACGGCCTTTTTGTAAGAAGGAACATATTTGAGAAAAATAAGTAGATAAGTGTTTTTTTTTTTTTTTTGGCTGGGAGGGAAGGAAAAGCCATTCAATAATGTGAAAAGGTGAGGTCATAGTTTTTCCACTTATTGAAGAGACTGTTTGTTATTTCCCCATGTGTATCTCACTGGAAGGCCAATAAGGCAAGAACAACAAAAAAAAAATAAATAAAAGGAATCCAACATCAGAAAAGAAGAATTAAAATTGTGTCTCTTTGGAGGCAGCATAGCCTTCTATAGGCAGCTCAAGAAACCACCTTTGTCAGAACTGACAAACTCAGGTATGTTGTGGGATACAAAACCAACTGACAAAAACTAGTTATGTTTCTGTACTAATGATCCAAAAAGAAAGAAACTATTCCATTTAGACAAACCTCAAAAAGAGTTCATGTTGAGGGATATGTTGAACCAAAGGGGTAGAAGATCCACATGCTAAAAACTATAGACACCAACAAATAAAATTGAAAAAAGATACACTACATGGGAAGAGACCCCAAGTATATGAATCAGAAGGAGAAAGTGTCAAAAGGCCAGGAGCCAGCTACCAATTCACGGCACACCCTGTGAGAATTCTTACAGCCCTTTCACAGATCCAGAAAAAATAATCTGAAAACGTCACAGAAGCACAACCCTGGGCCGCTCAAGGCAACCCTGAGAAAGGACGAAGCTGGAGGCACCCCCTTCTCATCTTCAAATCCAAAGCTGACACCATCCAGGAGGCGGGACGGGTCACCCCTCACTGGCCGTGCCCTCCTGCTGGGCTGCCTCCGAGTCTCCCACCATTCTCTCCCACCCCCTGGTCTCAGCCTCTGGTGACCTCACAACCCCATTTGGGACACAGGACACTGTAAGTTTCGTGAGACAGCGCCACGGGAGGGTCTGGCCTCAACCTGCGATGAATGAAGCATTGGAAAGGGGGCCCACTGCAGACCTCCCCTCAGGAAAGAGCGCAGCGTTGACAGGAAGCTGGGAGGGCCCCGCACGTCACCCACTAGCTGATTTCCTGCAGGTGCCTGCCACTGAGCAGTCCACGGGCGCAAGGGCCACCATCCCGAGGAGCAGGTCACGTGGTCACTGAGGGCCGGGAAAGTGTCCAGGGCCGGAGGGACCAGCAGGAGGGTGAAATAGCCGAGCACTGCAGGCCTTGTGTCTGTCTGTCTGTCTGTCTGTGTGTCAGAGAAGCCAGCATTTTGAAAGTCAAGAGTTTTCAGAGAATCAAGCATGTCCCTGCCCTGGCACTTCTTAGGGCCCCGCACACGTCACACTCAGCGCCCTCTCTGGGTGCCACGCTCTGTGGGTTTAGAAAACCCCACATGGCCTGAGTCAGCATCCTGATACTACAAGAGCCCATGGAGCTCTCTGCTCCCCGTTTCTCACCCCTCCCCACCCACCCCGGCCTTTTGATTGTCTTGGAATTTTTGCTGTTGCAGGATGTCACGGAGTGGGAAGAGCTGGACACACGACCTTCCCAGCTTCTGAACATCCCCAGCTCCTCCGCCCCCGCTGCTGACAGCTAGTCCTCTCCGGCACCAAGCAGCCCCATGGTCTGCCTGGCCTCAGGCCTGTCCTCTGGGACCCGGGCCTTTGTGTGCAGGCTTGCTCCATGGAGACACCTCTGCCTCCACTGTCCACAGCAGCAGAGTTCTCCCACCCAGACACAAACACACTCCCCACGTGGGCTCAGAGTCCTGCTGCTGGTTCTTTGTTTTCCCATGTACATCAGTCTTTGGTTGCATTTTAACTCCTACAAAATCACCAGTTTTGCACTCAGACAACTTCTCATTCCACATGGATGAATACATTCTGGGACAGTCTCTGCTTAATAAATCCTTTCCCAAACTAAGTGAGCACATGTGACACTTGCAGAATTATTTTACAAGAGGACCCAAGATTTTACAAATTCATTAATATTCAGCTGTGGCCTTAACGCACCGTGCACGCATGCTCACTCTCAGGAGAGGTTCTGACGTCCCGGGGACTCTGGTGTCACTGAGGTTCTGGGGTCACTGGGGTCCAGGGGTCACTGGGGTTCAGGTGCCACTGGGGTTCTGGGGTCACTGGGTTTCTGGGGTCTTTGGAGTGCAGAAATCACTGGGGTTCAGAGGTTGGGGCTGCTGTGATCACTACCGCTCAGGTCTCACTGGGGTTCAGGATCCACCCCTGACAAGGTTCTTTCTTCCTGGCCCTCAGGGACCACGCAGGACACCGTGCTGACCCCAGGGACACTGGAGCCCCCGGGACCTCAGAACTTCTCCTGAGAGTGAACACTTGTGCACTGTGCATTAAGGCCACAGCTGAATATTAATGAATTTTTAAAATCTCACGACACCACCCTCGGGGCCTGTCCCCACCCAGGCCAACAAGTATCTCCAATGTAAGGACAACTCCTGGGCGTGTCCCCCGGCGGGAACCACAAATAAGCCCCGTCCAGATGCACGCAGGCCTGATGTGACACCAGCCTAGAGACAGCCTAGCGAAGGCCACCCCGGGTGCATGTAGGCCACGCTGGCCAAGGGGAGACACACCTGCCAGGCACATTTCGGTTCCGGGGCAGGTGGGGCTGAGATGGCAGCACGGGGGTGACACAGGGATTTCTAACATGACAGGAACATTCCCGGTCCAAAGGCGCCAGCTCCATCCTGCTGCCCTCCGGTTCTGCTGCCCTTCCTGTCTCTCCCACTGTTCCTCCCCATGCTCCTTCCTCCTGTCTGTTTATCCCTCCTCCTGCCCCCCACCTGCCAGGCCCCAGGAGGGCGCAGAGGGGGTAGTGGTGACTTTCCAGCTCCCTGTGGACGGGGCTCACCTGGGACTCTGAGGGAGCCACACAGGGTCACTGTGGCAGTCAGGGGAGGTGATGGGGCCTGATGGGGGGGACCAGGTCCTGCTTACGGAGTCCCCTAGGACACCCTGATGGTGCTGCTGACTCGGGAGGCTCATTACCAGGCACGCCGCTGAGAAGTCCACAGGGACAAGGTTCACCTGGGCCCCTCGGGCGAGGTCCCTGAGGATGGGGAGCTGGGGACAGTGTCAGGGTCTGAGGAGGCAGCAGGGGACGGAGATAATGAGCCCTGGGGCCGGTCTGCGGAGTCAGTGAGTCAGAGAACTGGACCCTTGATGTCAGAGGCTAGCGCCGTGGAGGGCAGCGGGTGACCGGGCCATCAAGAGAGGTTTGTGTTTCCCCTGTCTCTGTGAGGGCAAGTTTCGTGGGAAGCCACTGCTGGGTCCAAGGGCATGTCTTGGCAGACTGGACGTGTGGGTCAAATAAGGTGAAGAAGTTCCCCTTGTAATTAAATGTTTTATATTCAGTATAAATATATATTCCAATGAACTGCATTTCAAAGTGTTAGCCTTTCAATAGGAACAACTGACCTAATTTTGTTGTCCTACAAAAGGGAATTTTATTTTTTCTCTTTTGAGGTAACGTGTTTTACAACCAAGTATCATTTCACAATGCATTTTGCATTTCAGAGGAGCAGTGGTTAAAATATTCATCTTATAACTGAAAGCTAATATTTAAAACTCACAGTTCAATAAAAAGACACAGATTTGCAGCCTGGATTAAGAAACAAAACCCAACCTTTTGCTGTCTCCAGGAAACACATTTAGCTACAAAAGATAAAAATAGGCTCAAAGTTAAAGCATGGAAAACAATCCTACAAGCAAATGGACAAAAAAAAGAAAGCAGAAACAGCTATAATTATATCAGATAAAACAGACTTCAAACTCAAAAAAATAAAAAGAGACCCCAATGGTCACTACATTATGATCAAGGGGACAATACTTCAAGAAGAAATGACACTCATTAACATATACGCACCAAATGAAGGAGCACCAAAATATATCAGACAACTGTTGTCCTCTCTGAAAACAGACATCAGAGAAAACACATACGTAGTGGGATACTTCAACACACCACTATCAATAATGGATAGATAAACAAGACAAAAAATAAGTAAAGAAACTAAAGCTCTAAATAAGGACCTAGAGCATTTGGGTTTAACAGACATCTATAGAACACTAAACCCCCCAAAAAAATGGAGTACACATTTTTCTCAAGCGCACATGGATCATTCTCCAGGATCGATCACATACTGGGGCACAAGACAAACATCAACAGATACACCAAGATTGTAATCATACCAACCATCTTTTCTGACCATGAAGGCATCAAACTAGAAATAAACCATAAAAAGAAGGCAAGGAACTATCCTACCTCATGGAGATTAAAAACCACACTACTGGAAGACCACTGGACTAATGAGGAGATCAAAGAAGAAATTAAAAAAATTATTTGAATTGAATGACAAGGAGGACACCAATATCCTAAATGTATGAGATGCAGCAAAAGAAGTAATAAGAGGAAAATATATAGCAACAGAAGCTCACATCAAAAAACAAGAAAGAACTCAAAGAAACAACCTAATCTTGAAGATCAGAGATCTAGAAAAAGAACAACAACAACAACAACAAAAAACCCAAAACCAATAGAAGAAAATATATAATAAAAACCAAAGCAGAAATAAATGAAATTAAAATTAAAAAAAAAATCCAAAAGATCAATGAAGCCAAGAGCTGGTTCTTTGAATAAATCAATAAAATAGACAAACACCTAGCCAGGCTCACAAAGGAAAAAAGGGAGAAAGCACAAATAAACAGGATCACAAATGAAAGAGGAGAAAACACAATGGACACAGCAGAAATCAAAAGAATAATCAGTAACTACTATGAACAGTTATATGGAAACAAGTTCAACAATCTAGAGGAGATGGAAAAATTCTTACAACTCTACAATCACCCAAAGCTAAATAAAGAAGAAATAGAACACCTAAACAGACCAATTACAATTAGCAAAATTGAAATCGTAATCAAAAACCTCCCCAAAAACAAAAGCCCAGGACCTGATGGATTTACAAATGAATTCTACCAAACATTCAGAGACAAATTAGTGCCTATCCTTCACAAACTCTTCCAAAAATAGAGAAGGAAGGGACAATACCAAACATGTTCTATGAAGCCAACATTACACTAATACCAAAACCAAATAAGGACAACACAAAAAAGGAAAACTACAGGCCAATCTCACTAATGAACACTGATGCAAAAATCCTCAATAAAATTTTAGCTATCAGAATCCAACAATGTATCCATAAGATAATTCACCACGACCAAGTAGGATTCATTGCAGGGACACAATGATGGTTTAACATCCGAAAATCATTCAACATTATCCAACACATCAACAAAAATAAATATAAAAATCATATGATAATATCAATAGATGCTGAGAAAGCTTTCGACAAAGTGCAACACCCATTCATGATAAAAGCCCTTGTAATTCTTGGGATACAAGGAACATACCTCAACATCATAAAGGCCATCTATGACAAGCCAACAGCCAGTATCATTCTCAATGGTGAAAAGCTGAAAGCAATTCCATTAAGATCTGGAACAAGACAAGGATGTCCACTCTCACCACTGCTTTTCAATATAATACTGAAAGTCCTACCCAGAGCAATAAGACAAGAGAAAGACATCCAAGGAATCCAAATAGGAAAAGAAGAAGTCAAACTATCACTATTTGCAGATGATATGATAATATACATAGAGAACCCTAAATACTCCACAGAAAAACTAATCCAACTCATCAATCAGTTCAGCAAAGTGGCAGGATACAAAATCAACACGCAAAAGTCAGTAGCCTTCCTATACACAAACAATAAATCTGAAGAAGAAGAAATAAAAAAAAAATCCCTTTTATTATCGAAACAAGAAAAATCAAATATTTGGGAATAAATCTAACAAAAGAGGTAAAGGACCTATACAAAGAAAACTATAAAACACTGTAAAAAGAAATAGAAGAAGACAAAAAGAAATGGAAAGACATCCCCTGCTCATGGATTGGAAGAATAAACATTATTAAAATGGCCATCCTACCAAAAGCAATATACCGATTCAATGCTATTCCAATAAAAAATTTCAATGTTATTTTTCAAAGAAATAGAACAATTATTGATGAAATTCATATGGAATCACAAAAAAACCCGAATAGCCAAAGCTCTCCTGAAAAAAAAAAAAGAAGAGAATGGAGGCATCACACTCCCAGACTTCAAACTATGCTACAAAGCCATAATCATCAAAACTGCATGGTATTGGAACAAGAACAGACATACAGACCAATGGAATCGAATAGAAAATCCAGAAATAAACCCACAGATTTATGGTCAACTAATCTTTGACAAAGGAGCAAAGACTATGCAATGGAGCAAAGAAAGTTTGTTCAATAAATGGTGCTGGGAAAACTGGGTTGCTACATGCAAAAGAATGAAGCAGGACCACTACCTCACACCATACACAAAAAACAACTCAAAATGGATTAAAGAAATAGACATAAGACCTGAAACCATAAAATACATAGAAGGAAATATAGGTGAAACACTATGTGATTTGCATATCAAAGACATCTTTACAGACACATCACCCAAAGCAGTGATAGTGAAGGCAAAGATAAACAGCTGGGACGACATCAAATTAAAGAGCTTCTGCACAGCAACAGAGACAACAAAAACAAAGAGAAACCCCACCAACTGGGAGAACATTTTTGCATACAACACTAATGATAAAGGACTGATCACAAAAATCTGCAAAGAGCTGATGAGACTCAGCAACAACAAAGAAAATAATCCAGTCAAAAAATGGGCAGAATAGCTAAAAAGAAACTTCTCTGAAGAGGAAATGCAAATGGCCAACAGACATATGAAAAAAATGTTCAACATCACTTGTAATCAGGGAAATGCAAATCAAAACTACCATGAGATACCATCTTACACCAGTGAGAATGGCACAAAAAACTAGCAACAACAAATGTTGGCGAGGGTGTGGGGAAAAAGGAACTCTTCTGACTGTTGGTGGGAGTGCAAACTGGTCCAACCACTATGGAGAGCTGTGTGGAGATTTCTGGACCTACTAAACATAGAGCTTCCATATGATGCAGCAATTCCACTCCTAGGTATTTACCCAAAGACACAGAAACATCAATTCCAAAGAACACCTGCACCCCTATGTTTATAGCAGCAATGTTTACAATAGCTAAGCTTTGGAAACAGCCCAAATGCCCAAAAAGAGATGACTGGATCAAGACGATGTGGTACATCTATACCATGGAATATTACTCAGCAATCAAAAAAGATAAACACATGCAATTTGCGGCAACATGGATGGAGCTGGAAGGGATCATGCTCAGCGAAATAAGCCAGAAAGAAAAAGAAAAATACCGGATGGTCTCACTCATAGCAGGAATCTAGGAAACCTAAATAAGGGACCAGGAAAAAGTAACTTGGGGAGGCACCCGAGAATGAGGTGGGGCGCCCCGAGCTGCAGGTGGGGTAACTGTGGGGAGGCGCCCGAGAGGGAGGTAGGGCACCCCCGAGATGCCGGGAGTCCCCGCTGGCAGGCACCCACGAGTGGCGGCTCTTTAGCCTCTCCTGAGACCGACAAGACGCCGCAATGCTTCATGGGGCGAGGCCGAGCAGTTCCTGGGCCCCGCGGGGGGCCCAGGGCCAAGAGGGGTGTGGGGGTACAGGCCACCCCTCTACCTCACGCCAGGGCTCTGAGGCCTCCACCTGGGCCCTGGTGCCGCGGGCGGGCGCTGGGGACCCCTTGGGGTGGGCGGAGCATGTAGGGGGCGCCTCCGTGGCTGGGTGGGAGCAGCAGCGGGAGAGGAGTGGACCCCACGGGGGCGCTCCCTGGAGAGTGCGGAGAGTCAGGGTGCCTCGTGCCCGGACCCCTGGAGCCCCACCGCAGCCCAAGGACCATCTGCCCCCAACTCCGGCGCCCCCAGAGTCCCCCCTGCAGCCCTAGGAACCCTGTCCTCATGCCCGGACCCCCGGACCACCCCCTACAACCCCCGCGACCCCAGGAACCCCCTCCTGCATGCCCAGGTCCCCAGAACCACAGCAGCCCGACGCCCGGGATGCCGCGACGCCCGCGGAAGAGCCGCTCAGACCTGGAGTGATAACTAGAGCTTTTTAAAAAGTATATGTGTGTGTGTGTGTGTGTGTGTGTGTGTGTGTGTGTGTGTGTATTAACAGTGCTCAACAATGCTGATAGGAGTATATTTTTCAGTTAACCAAGTTTGAGTGTAAATGAGAACCAAGATTTTAGATTTCCTAAACAGTATTTAAGTTGTCATCAAGAACCAGTAAAAGCAGTTTAAGAATCCTTGAGTCTTGTCTGCAGATGAAAAATAAATTAAATTTGGTTTTACATCAGTACACTATTGACAACAACATATTTCTAAAGCAAGGCATTCTAGCACAAAACATTTTTCTAAAATACCTCTCTTAGACCTTCAGTCCATCAACATGTTTTTTGTCTCCCTATTTTGCACCACTTTTTAAGATAGCCATTTTTTTTAAATAGAGGCATGTTTTATTTATTTATTTGTTTGTTTGTTTTTTGTTTATACAGGCACTGGGTACAGTCAGAAGTGCGGGATGGTGAGAGAATTCACCAGAGCCAGAGTGGGGAGCAGAGCAGGCAGAAGGACCAAAGTACACTGCTAAGGGGAGCAGCGGGCGGCAGGAGAGGTCTGTGCACCATGTGGGACCCTCCTCTAGTGGCCGGGGAGCAGCCGGGGATCGAACCGGCGCGGCAGAGGCCACGGGCTGCTTAGCAACCCAGCGCTCAACCGCTGCGCCACCGGGGAGGCCCGCCATTTTTTTTGACACCAAATTTTTGAAGATCTTTAACCTATCTCTATTAAATACATTTCCTAAGACACCTCACTATATTTGCATTTTGAGTTACAACATTCTAGTTTTTAATTTTAATTTTCATTTGTTTATTTAAAAATATATTCATTCATTCATTCATTTATACATACAAGTACTGGGTACATTCAGAAGATCGGGAGGGTGAGAGAATTCACCAGAGCCAGAGCAGGGAACAGAACAGGCAGAAGGACTGAAGTACACTGCTGAGGAGAGCAGCGGGCAGCAGGAGAGTTCTGCACGCCATGTGGGACCCTCACCGGTGGCTGGGATTGAACTGGCGCTACAGAGGCTGCAGGAAGCTTCACAGCCCAGCGCTCTACCACTGTGCCACCTGTAAGCCTGTTTTGGCAGAATTTCATCTTTACTTATGCCGGAAGACCCAGAGAAAATCTTTTTCCATAGTCTGAGCCCCAAGCAATTGGGCAACAGACCATCCATCACCCCAGCAGGGGCATATCCACAATTGAATGCAAGCAAGGGGCAGATAAGCAGGAGACTTCCAAGAGCCCACCTGGTCATCTGGGGTGCACAAGTCAGGCACCTGGCCAGTGAAACTCCATTGGTCACTCCCCAAACTTTTTGTCTACACGCAGGCCTTGTCCAACATAACTTTGGCTAATGAACAACTCAGGCTCACATTTTTCTCCTCAGGACATTGTAAGAGCTGTTATGTTGTTATTCCTTTCTACTGGGTAACTCATACATAAACACATCTTATTTTTTTTTCTTTTTAGGTGAAATGATAAACAATAAAGTTCATATTTCCTACATTAAGAAGCAAAATATAAACCAAAAGCTCATTAAGTAGTCAAATTTTCATTTTATTGCACTTAGGAGATCCTTAGTTTTATAGGAGAAATATACCACCATTTAAATAATGATAGAACAGATTGAAGATAGAGAAACCAGAAGTAGCTTTAGTTTTTCTTAGGATACAAAGTTCAAAACACAGCATTACAAATGAAACAAATTCATATGCCAGAGTTTTTTTTTTTTTGTTAATTAATATTATTTTTTTTTTGCTAGGACAAGGGGAGGAAAAATCAATGAAGGTGCTAACCAGTGCTTTAATTAAACCATTGCATTTTGAACTTGTTTATGTGGTGGACTCCCTGGTGGTGCAAGGGGTTAAGCACTGCACTATGAAGCAATCTACAGCCTCTGTACCAAGAGTTCAATCCCCAGTCAGCCAGGGAGAAACCCACATGGTGAGGCAGACCTCTCCTGTCTCACCTGCTGCTCCCCTCAGCAGTGTATTTCAGTCGATCTACCTGTTCTACTCCCTGGTCAGCCTCTGCTGAATCCTCTCACTCCCCGCATCTCTGGCCTGTATGCCAGCGCTTGAATGCATAAATAAATAAATCTTAGAATATATATTGATACCATTTTAACCTGGCAACCCTCTGGAGACAAAAGACACAAAGGTAAAAACAGACACAGAGATCTCTCATTAAGAATTTGGGCCATTTGCACTAATTTTTAGAGATAGTTATTTTACCAGTATTTGTGACAACATTTTTTTTAATAGAGGCATGTTTTATTTATTTATTTGTTTGTTTGTTTGTTTGTTTTGTTTATACATGCACTGGGTACAGTCAGAAGCACGGGAGGGTGAGAATTCACCAGAGCCAGAGCAGGGAGCAGAGCAGGCAGAACGACCGAAGTACACTGCTGAGGGGAGCAGTGGGCGGCAGGAGAGGTCTGCGCACCAATATATATATATATTGGTGGGACCCTTGCTGGTGGCCTGGGAACGAACCAGCACTGCATAGGCTGCAGGCAGCCTTGCAGCCCATTGCTCAACCGCTGTGCCACCAGGGGAGGCCCTTAAATAATAATTTTCAACTAACTCCTAAAGAAAGTGGGGCAGACTATTCACTATGAGTTTTTTAAGGCCACTTTTTCCTTAAATTCCTAGAAGAGATTTTGGATGGGTGGTCAGTTTCACCAGAACTATATACCTTTTCAAGACAAAGCTAGACTAATTCCTAAAACAACTTAAGTTTTTCACGTTAAGTTGATATAGCCATTTAAGTTTTTTTTCCCCCCCCTTTGGTAATCAAGGAGGTTTCTAATTTGAGATGGAAACTGAAGTTCTTACATGTTCTAATAACTGTCCCATTTTAATCATTTCAAAACCTCTAGAGCCCACAATTGGAACCATTCTAAAGACAAGCAGTGAAAATTCAAATTGTTATATAAAGTCCTGGTTTCTATTTGACCTCACAGATGAGGCCTGCTCCTAGGAAAGGTAAAAGATACCTTCTACCTGGACCATGAAAAGAGCAGGAATAGAGATAGATTGGGCTTCCCTGATGGCACCAGGGGTTAGCACAACACTGTGAAGCTGTCCGTAGCCTCCACAACTCAAGTTCGCTCCCCAACCAGCCAAGGAGTTACCCATATGGTGCAATGGACTGCTCCTGACTTGCCCGCTGCTCCCCTTGGCAGTGTATTTCACTCAGTCTGCCTTTTCTGTTCCCCACTCTGTGTCTGGTGAATCTTTTTACCCCCTGCACATCTGGCCTATCTTCTAGATCTTGCATGCATAAATAAGTAAATCTTTTTTATAGGATAGATTAATATCTCTGCTTTGCAGTTTGTCTGTTCTTAGACTCTTATCAGAAATTTGACAATGAGGGCCTCCCTGTTGGTGCAAGGTGTTAAGAGACAACCTAAGAAGCTGTCCGCAGCCACTGCAGCACATGTTCGATCCCTGTCCAGGGAGCTGCCCACATGGCACAGCAGACTTCTCCTGACTCACCTGCTGCTCCCCACAGCAGTGTATTTCATCAGTCTGCCTGTTCTGTTCCCCGCTCTGTCTCTTGTGAATCCTCTCACCGTCCCGCACCTCTGGTGCATACCCCAGTTCTTGTATGCATAAATAAATAAATCTTTTAAGAAAAAAAAATTGGCAAGGAATATCATTTACAGAAACCTACTATGTAGTTTTTGATGACTAAATTGATCATTTTAAATAAAACTTGGATTTTTAAAGAAACCTGTGATTTTTAACGGTCAATAAGAAATTTAGAAATTTTCCAACCAACTGGCAAGCCTCCTTTATAGCTGACTAGAAATTCCAAAGTAATTTTGACAAAACCAACTGAGCTTGATCCCAGAAGTATGATCCCGAGTGTGATCAGAAGAGGCCAGTCAACTCAGAGGAAGAAAAGGCCACCTTCAAGGTGAGAACACTCTCTTCAGCCTACTTTCCCTCCCATTTTCACAGTGACAGGTGGATATTGAATTGGCTGTCTGACTAAACACATAAAAATAAGAAAAATACCAAATTTCTAAATAACCAAGATCTGATTCAGGAGACTTGCTTGAATTCCTTACACAGACACAATGTTCAGATTCACAAAACTATTTGCACAAAGTGAGGACCAAGTAAGGTAAGTAGAAGCCCCAGTCCAAGCCCACTGCTCTCACTGGGACAATCCAGCCCTCCCAGCCACCTGCCAGTGTCCAGAGAGTCAGGGTTGCCCGAGGTTTCCCACGGCCAAAGTGCCTGAGCTTACCCTGGATGTCAGGGTGAGACTGCAGAAGAGGAGAATGACAAGGAACTCATGCCTGAGCCAGCCCGTGTGGACAAATAGCACACACTGCCTGGATTTTGTTTTAGGAAAGCATCAGTCTTCCACCCACTGTCAGCTGCTCCTGGGCTCCTGCAGGGAAACAGTGAAAAGAGCTGCTTCTTATACATGGGTTGGCAGCTACAGGTCCCCAACTCACTTAATACTGTCCCCAAGGGGCTTTCAGATGAAACAAATATGGCACCTCTCACCATTTTAACCACATTCCTGGCTTTCCAGAAACTCCAAATACCAGACACCAAATAAAAATACCACATGTTCCCCAGTTGCCACTCAACGGGGCCTGACACAGGAAAGGTGCCCCAACTGGGGGAGACTCATAGACTCCCTCCCAAACTGAGGGGAACTGGACTCCCTCTCTGAGGGGGACTCCTATTCCTCCCAAATGTGTGCAGGCCAGGGGATTGGCGTGCACCCCTGAGAACCATGGTCTTCCACCAGGTTCCATCTCCTGCACGGTGAATCCAGGCGACAGAGAATGCTGTGCTTCTCACGGGGAGACCTTGGGAGGTTCCCTGGAGGAAAAACCCCACAGCTGCTGGGACTCTCCCTCCCCCTGGAGAGAGGGCACTCCTCTGAGCACGGGGGACGAGATGCCACCCGGGAGGCCCAGGCCCCCGCGCTGATGCAGATGGGGAAGGCCTGGCACGCTGCCATGGGCTACTGCTCCCTCCCCGGGAGTCAGAGTTGGGCTAGCAGAGCCCAACTGGTATCCAGCTCCCGGCTCTTGCCCTCCCAATTGTGAGTGAATGCCAGCCTCGAACACAAGGAAACTGGTTGAATTTGTTGAGAAGCGAGGAGGGCAGCAGACTCATGTCTGAAAGACACGGTCCTGCTCTTGGGCAGAGGGCAGGGGTGTGTCTACCAGGGGACAGAGGGGAAGATGCGCGAGGGGCTGCAAAGGGGAGGAGGAAGGGCCACCCCGAGTCAGGTGGGCACCAGCTTGCTTTTCTCAGCTCCTTGGAACGCAAGAAGCGAACCTCTGAAACAAGGGCGGAATGGGAAGAAATATGGAAGAGGCCACCTTGTTATCGCTTATGGGAGAGACCCGCCATCCGCGACCGCCTCGTCGTTTCTCTGACCCGGGAAAGACATTCTTGATCTGCGCGGGGGCCGGTCTTCCGACCCGTCCTGTCTCCAGCCATGGCCCGGTGTGTTCCTAGTCTCGGCACTTCATGCCTCAGGGGTGGCCAACGTGTGCTGACCTCATGTTTCAACTAGATCACACACCTGCGTGCACAGAGAATGTGTTACGGCTCCCCTCGCTAGACACCCTCACACACCCTCGGGCCCGCTGCACACCAGCCAGGCGCGCCTGGGGACGATGTGGGGCCTCGCCTGTTCCCCGCGCCCGGCTTCTTCTCACTCCCCACCTGATCCCCTGACGCCCAAAGTCACTTCTCTTCCCAGCCGCCCTCGCCTGCACGCGTGTCACCGCCCTCGGCACCCGATTGCTGCGCTCACACTCGCACTTGCACACTCGCACACACACACACTCACATGCACATGCACACTCTCACACACACATGCACACAGTCTCACATGCACACCACACACACACACTCTCACACACACACATGAACACATGTACACTCACACACGCACACACATGCACACGCACACGCACACACACTCACACATGCACACAGGATGCAGGTGGCGCGCAGAGGCGGCCACGGCCCACACACACTCCGGTCCTCCTGAACGCAGTCCCGGGGTGTGTCTCCGAGGGGGGCGTTCCTGGCTGATCGCTGAGGCGGTTCCCACCACTGGTGACTGAATAACGCGCGGGGATGGCCTCGCCCATCGAGAGGTTGGAGAGTCTTCCACGCGCCCCCAAACCCCGCTAAGACCGAGGCCGGACTCCCCGCCCCGCCCTCCGCCCTGCTGGAGGGCGCTCGCGACGCCCTCGGGACTGGGGCACCAGGTCAGAGCCTCCTCGCGGCACGTCCCCCTCCAGCCACGTCTTCGGGTTCCACTCGACCTGTCCCCCGGCCCCCGCTGGGCCTCCGGGGCCTCCTGCCCAGGCCCTCAGCCCCCCCACCCCACCCCGGCGCCCTCGGGTCCGTCCTGCTGGCCAGTCATCTCCTGGGGCGGGGCGGGGTGTCGGGGGTGGGGGGCACATCCGGCGCCCGCAGCTCTCAATCTCCGCGTTGGCCCCGTTGCACATCCGAGCCCCCTCGCCTCCCCCCGCAGCTCCCCCTTCACCGCTCCCCCCGCGACTTCTCTTCAGGGTCCTTGGATCCCCGCCCCGCCCCCCCAACAACAACCTTGGGTCCCCCCATGGCCGCCCCATCTCCGTGACAGGCCGCGGGCACGGCGGGTGGGGACACCTGGGCGGGGAAGGGCCAGGCGGAAGCCGCGGCCTAGCTGGGTGCAGAGCCCCCTGGCAGCGACCTAGGGGGCAGCGGGAGGGTGGAGGGGGCCAGGCTGCGGGAGGGGCAGCGCCCCCTGGCGGCGACGGAGGGGGAGGGGAAGCTCTGAGGGGGGAGACCGATCCCCACCCGCTTCCCCCCTTTTCGGGGAACAGGCAGGTGCCGCAGCCACTGCAGTCGCTGCTCAGAGACCCCAGGTACCCCACATCAGCCACACCGGCAACCCTGGATACCTCACAGCATCGCAGACACGGCAGAGCTGGTCCTTGAGGCTCGGTCTGTGCGGGGGGTGTCTGGCCCATCCCCCGGGGAGCCGCTGCTGCAGGGCCGAGAGTCCGTGAGCAGCGGGAGTGGGTGCGACCCAGTCCTGATGCCCTGGGGATGACCATGTAGTCCCAGGAATATTCTCTCTCCGCCTAGAGTGCAGGAGGCAGACTTGTCAGAAGCAAGAGATCGGGGTGCTCCTCTGGGGGTCTCCAGGATAGACCTGTGGGGGCGCCAGGAGAGACCTGTCCCTGCCCGCCTCTCTGCAGGCGGCTGCCCTGTGCGTGGACAGTTTCCACATCTCCAGGGTCCATCCACAATGTCACCAGGGGTCTTTTATTCCCGTCCGCGTTTTCACTGACATTTTTTAAAAAAAATAGCAATTACACGTCTGGTGTAAACTTTATATGCTTTTCATGAAATACAGCCCCTCCCCCCATTCTAGAGAGGCCATGGCCTGAGAAGGTCGGAGTGAATGACCTTCACTGTGGAGCACTCCCTGGGATACCGCGCGGGGCATCGGGCCAGATTCAGGTTGGGAGGGCAGCACTCATGTGAGAGTAGCTTTAGATTTCCTGTGGGGGAGCCTCTTCTCTGTCCAGCAGGGTCGGGGTACACACTGGACAGTGAGCAGGAGCACCCGGAGTCCCAGGATTGTAAAATCTAACGAGGAAGAGCAGCTGGGACACTGCTCACTAAGCACTAACTGAAGAACCAGACAGTCGATCACAGAACTTGGGCAAACAAGTGCCTTCGATGCAAATAAACTATGTTTTCTCCTGAGTAGATTTGCACCTTAACGTACCATGGACTGGCAGACATCCCAGCTCGGGTGTGTGTCCTCTGTTCGGATCTGGCCCTGCTCTCCCTTTGTCCCAATGTGGCTCAAGTGACCCTCGTCCCTACTTCCCGTGCACACGTGGAGGCTCCCAGCAACATCATGAATTCCCCACTAACCACTGATCAGGGCTGAGGACTGACACCCTGGGAGGTGTGACAAAACCATCAGGCTAGTTCTGGGAATAAATTACTTTTTGGTTTCCCAGTCAATTTAAAAATGTAGGCTCGGGCCTTCCTGGTGGTGCACGGGGTTAAGCATCAGCACAATGATGTAATCCATAGCTACTACATCATGAATTCAATCTCTCGCCAGGGAGTTGACCCACAGGGTGGAGCAGACCTCTCCTCTCTGCCACTGCATCCCTCAGCAGTGAATTTCACTCAGTCACCTATTCTGTTCCCTGCTCTCTCTGCTGAATCTCCTCAGCCCACCACCTCTGGCCTGTACCCCAGTACTTGCATGCACAAATAAATAAGAATTTAAAAAAAAGTAAGCTCTTTGCCTTTTGATAGGAGACAGTGGCTCTGCAAGTGGATATTGGAATCAATCAACACTGTGTGTATAAACAATTATTCCCCACATATATCCTTGTTTATTCCTTTCTGTAATTTCAGAAAAAGAAAAGAGAGCCATTAATGTATCTTCAAATTTCTGAAGATTACAAACTATAGGGCCCCCCCTGGTGATGCAGGGGTTAAGTCTCAGACTATAAAGTTATCCACAGCCACTGCAGGACGAGTTTGACCCTGTCCAGGGAGCTGAACCACATGGCTCAGCATTTCTCTCCTGTCTTTCCAATGCTGCCCTCAGCAGTGTATTTCAGTGGATCTGCCTGCTCTGTCTCTGCCAAATTTTTCTCACTCCCTCTAATGCTGGCCTACATCCCAGTTCTTATAGCACAAATAAATAAATTGAATCATTTAAAAAGATTATAAATTATAGTTTAGCGCAAAGGATAAATAAAATATATTTTTTATAACAAAATAAACTCCAAAATCCAGCTAGCTCTCTCTTTTGTTAAATATTTTAGAGTGTGTTTAGGGAAAAATAAATCACCAGAAAGGATCTATAATCATCACACACTTGAACATAACCTGATTCCAGTAAGGTAGTAACAGATCATCCATCACTTTGAGTGTTTCTGTAGCATCCCTATTTGTGGGTGTCTATGTCACATGTGGTAATATCCTCTATTCCTATGGGGTGATCACAAGATTTCCATGGATCAGAGGCAGGTGGTTGATACCAGTAAAGAAGGGGACACATTTTCTAGGTTTGCTTTGGGTGCTGTATCTGTTGCGTGCAACTGGGTAAATAGCACATTAAACAGGATGTCACTAATGGTGGAGAGTCACTCAGAAAGTTGAGGTAACGAGAGTAATTAGAAGAGGTGAGCTGGCCTTCCTGGGTTAAGGGAAGACTCACTGTTGAAACACATGTGTGCAAGGGACCTGGATAGTATAAACATGAAATTTCAGAATGAAAAAATGACTCCATTAACTGGGTGAAGAAACACAAGTCCACACTATCATAATATTCTTCTCGAGTAAGTACAGATATGTGGCTGTCATTACAAGTATAGCCTCTGTCTTTCATGACAATTCAACACCTAAGTGTGTCACTTAGGTGTGATTAATCATGTGACACATATGATTAACACATGATTTCAATTTTGTCTGGTATCTAAAATTTAAATCAGTCATAATATGTTCATTTTATATTTTGACTCTTTCACTCAACAACATGCAGGCAAGGTGACCCACATATTTGATTGAGCTAGTCTCTGTATTTTCACTGTTTCATAGTATTCCACCGAATGCATAGTAACTTCTCCCTTCTGTTCTACATGTACAGTATATTATTTCATAAATTGTGTATATCCATGCTGGAATAACAATATATTTGCAATTTTATATCATTTCTCTTTCATTTAATGTTATAAGTATTTTCCAAGGCATTGATAACTATTCAGAATGATGGTGCCTAATTGCTACATTTACTGTCACATATTTGGCTGTGTCCTGGAGTTCTGATGGAGATTGTTTCCTGTATTTGTTAGTACAAGAAAGTGCTGGTTAGCATCTTTACGGATATACATTTTTATTTGTGTTCACAGCATTTCCTGAGGTCATTTCTCAAACACTGCATTACTATTTCTTTTAATGCACATCCAAATTCTAATAGCTGAAGTCAAAATTTCCCACAGAAGGGCGATACAAAATTTCTTTGAATGAGCGAGAACCCCTATTTCAGCAGGTTCTTGCCTCCACGTCATTCTGTCTCCCCATCTTAAAGGCTCTGACGTCACACACTCCCTCTTCCTGCCCCCCCCCTTTTTGCAGGCCTCCCCCCTCCACGAATCTCCATGGCTGTGTCTCCCCTTGGCCCATCTGACCCGCCCCTCTGGCCCAAGCTCCATCCTCCCTGCGCCCCCTGGCCCAGGGCTGGGGTCTCTGCCCCCCATTATCCCGCCTAGGCAGCACAGCCACCCCTAGCCACCACGCAGCGCATGCCGTGTACCTGCGCCTGGATCCCCCACTAGCATGTCCTTCCTTGGCCTCGCCCCGCCCCCTGAATGTTGACATCATGTCCCTGCACGCTGATGAGGGAGTGGAAGTGGCAGAGACATGGGGCCAGGAGCGCCCCATGGGGCTGAGCAACCTGAGGGCCAAGGAGGGAGCAGCCCCGGGGGCAGCGCTCAGGTGGGGAGTGAGCCTGCTGGTGGGGGGGGGAGGGGCCGGGGAGAGGCAGGGAATAATGGGGGGGGGGCAGGACTCCCAGTCTCTCCCTGTGGGGGGCAGCAGGTTTCGGGCCTGTGTGGTCGGGGTGAACAATCCTCGCGTGTTTTCAGTCTCGTGGGTGCACCTTGCTTTTTAAATGCTGTGGAAATTCTACCTTAACTGTGTCGTCGGAGTTGTGGGGTGTTTGCCTCCGTTTAGTTGGATTTTCTGAGCTTCAGTGCAGCAGGATGGGCGGGGACGCCCCATGAGCACCCGGCGCTCTCCCCTCCCTCCCCTCCCCTGCAGCCCCCCATCCACCTGCAGCCCCTCCACATGCCTTTCCTGCAGCCCCGCCCCTGTGCCAGCTCCTGCCTCCCCAGATGCCGGGCTTGCCTTGGCACTCGCTTCCCAGGACTCGGGGTGAAGCTCTTGCCTGCGGGAACCCAGTTTCTTCAGGAACCACCCGGAGCAAGAGGGAGGTGAGGACAAGACGCTGCTGGTGGCTGATGCAGAGCGGGCCAGTCAGGGGACCCAGGACAGGGAGGGCTGGGGGTGCAGAGCTCTGCTCCAGTCATTTTGGGGCCTGGAGGAACATGTGGGTCAGGTCGTTCCTGAGTGTGACCCCGTGGGTGGCCAGCGCCCCTGATGGAAAGTGCATCCCCCTTGTTTGCTCCCAGTGCCTCCCTGCTGCACTGATCACACCTGGGGTGGGTTTGGTTGCCTCCACGCTGTGCTCCACTGATTTGTGTGTTTGATTTCTGTGTGCTTATAATATAATTTGGGGAATAATAAGTTTACATGTTGTAATATTCTCTGGGGCTGACACCGCCTCTCCACCCCAGGTCCAGAAGGCAGGAGGGCAGACTCGTGTCCCAGTCTCCTGGGGGCACAAGTTCTGACCCAGGGGATTGCTGGTGCCTGTGGCTCTGCATTTCTCACAAAGGGTCTGAGATGCTGCCCCTACCGGTCTTGGGCCCACATGTGAGGGCTGAAGCGCTGCTTCCCTGTTGTGCAGCTGACATTGTCATTCAGAGCCTGGAAGAGGGACCTTGGACCCCTGGACACTGACTCAGGAGGCGACTTCACACTCTCCCTTGAAGAGAATCCAGGCTTCCCTGACTCTTGAGTGACCAGGAGCCACACAGCCTGCCACAAGCGGCTCAAGTGTTTGGTTTTCTAAAATGGGTTATTATTAACCGACTCCATGCAGTGAAAGCAGTGGCTCTCTCTGCGTCACTAAAGGACACACCCAACAAACATTTCAGTAGGGTCAGCTGGGTGCTGTCGCAAACAGGGAAGGAAACTTTCTAAATGGGGAGCATCTTTGACACTGAAGGGTTCTTTTCTAAGCTCTTGAGATCTTTTCTCTATAGATGGTGCTAAAAATATCCCTCCTATTTCAGGGATTGAGTAAATTACAATGACTCATGGTAACTGGATATTTTGGAGAAAAAACGCTTTATCTGTCTTTTTAAAAGGTTTTTTTATATATATTTATTTATGCAAGCACTGGGGTACAGTCAGAAGTGTGGGAGGGTGAGAGAATTCACCAGAGCCAGAGCGGGAAACAGAACAGGCAGACTGACGATATACACTGTTGAGGGGAGCAGCAGGCATGGCAGGAGAGGTCTGTTGCACCATGTGGAACCCTCGCTGGCGGCCAGGGATCAAACTGGCGCTGCAGAGGCTGCAGGTAGCTTCACAGCCCAGCGCTCAACTGCTGTGCCACTAGCAGAGGCCCTTTTTAAAGCTTATTTTAAAACAAATTTTGCATATAAAAACTTGGGTGCAGGCCAGATGTGTGGGAGCGTGAGAGGATTCACCAGAGACAGAGTAGGGAGCAGAACAGGAGGATCTTCTGAGATACACTGCTGAGGGGAGCAGAGGGTGAGACAGGAGAGTTCTGCTGCACCTAGTGGGTCAACTCCCGGCTGAGGATTGAACTCAGGTCCGTCATGGTGACAGCACTGGGATTTAACCCCTAGCCCAATGGCGTGGGGTGCGGGGAAGCTGCACTTTACTTATAAATGTGTTGCCACTACCTCTGTTATGCTTGCTTTGGAGAGAACTTGAATTTCTCTAGAAAGGAGAAAGGAATTGGCCTTTATTGAGCTTTTGATGGAGATTGCCTGACCCTGTGCAACAAGTTCATTGCTTTAGTTCTGTGATCTCCATTAATGACGCTATAGAGATATTATTCCTACACTGTAGTTGTAGACCCTGTGGTCCAAAAGGGATCAGTAACTTCGCTGAGATAAAAAAATAAGCACAAATGCCAGATATTTTTGGACTCCCGAATTTTTGTATTTTGTACTGAACCAGAGGATTTATAATGATGGTAAATTATAACCCTATTGGAGGCCAGGGGAGGGAAGGAGTTTGTGTCCATCCTCAGAACACGTCCGTGGGTGCTGGGCTTCCTCTTCCATAAGGAAGGAGCTTGGGTAAAACGAGACAGAAGAAAACTTTCAGGTATCATTGTAGCATGTGAGGATGCTGTCATTAATATTGATCATGAATTATTTAAATTTTTTAGAATGGCTGTCATCCCAAACATGATTGCTAGCCATAAGAGACTGCAGTTAAAAACATCCCTTTCGGTGGGGCTCCCGGTGGTGCAGCGTTTGAGCGCTGGGCTGCAAAGCTGCCAGCAGCCTCCGCAGCACCGGTTCCATCCCAGCCACTGGTGAGGGTCCCACAGGGCACACAGATCTCTCCTGCCGAGCCCGCTGCTCCCCTCAGCACTGTCCTTCATCAATCTGCCTGTTCTGATCACCACTCTGGCTCTGGTGAATTCTCTCACCCTCCCACGCTTCTGACTGTACACAGTGCTTGTAAAAATAAATAAATCTTTAAAAAAAAATAGCCCTTTCAGGCCTCCGCAGTGGCACAGCTGGTTGAGCACAATGCTGTGAAGCTGTCCACAGCCTCTGAAGTGTGGGTTCAATTCCCAGCCGGCCAGGGAGATACACACATGGCACGGCAGACCTCTCCTATCTCCCTGCTGCTCCCCCCAGGCAGTGTTTTCGGTCCATCTGCCTGTTCTGCTCCCCACTATGTCTCTGGTGAATCTTCTCACCATGCAGTGCCTCTGGCTTGCACCTTGGCTCTTGTATAAAAATAAATCAATCTTTACAAAAAGCATTTTCTCTAACTGTTTGTCTAACACAGCAGGCTTAATTGCTGCACCTACCAGAGAAAGTTCCTGGAGATCTATTCTAGATCTGGTAAGGAGGGGATGCCTCTGCAGTGCCAGCAGTGTTTTTCAGGATGAGACTCCATTTTAAGAGCATTTATTTATTGATGTTGTTTTAGGGTATCCCCTGTCCTTAAAGACCATCTCTTTTTATCTTATTTTCTTACATCCTTGTTAATTTTTGTCTAGTTACTGGTTTCTCCCCAAGGGGTGGTCCCCATAACGCTCCCACCACCATAGCAGCTGTGACCCATCACCACAATCCCTTGTGCTCTTCCCTCCCCTATGTTGAACCCCCTCCCTCCCTCTCCCTGCTGGATGCCTCAGCTCTTGGTCAGCCTGCTAGGGTTGTCTTTTTCTTTATATTTTGTTCAGTTTCTCTGTATTTCACATCTCATATTTCTTCTCCTGATTTATTGTGGCCAGCATAATCCCTTCCAGCTCCATCCATATCACCAACAGTGGCATGAATTTGTCTGTTTTCATTGCTGAGAAATATTCCCTTGTGTATCTACACCACACCATTTTGATCCATTCATCTTTTTTGTGGCATTCGAGTTGTATCCGTGTCATGGCTATTGAAAATAGTTCTGCAGTAAACAAAGGAGTTGATGTTTCCAGGGGTTTTTTCATCCCTTGGGTAGATTCCTAGGAGTAGACTCACTGGATCATATGTAGAGCCATTTTCAGTGTTCTGAGGAACCTCCACACAGCTGTCCATAGTGGCTGGACCAATTTGCCTTCCCACCAGCAGGGTAGGAGGCTCCCTTTTCTCCACTGCTCCTCCAGCATTTGTTGTTTCTAGTTTTTTTTTTTTTTTTAATGTGGAACATTCTTACTGGAGTGAGGTGGCATCTCTGTGGTTTTGATTTGCATTTCCTTGATACTAGTGATGCTGAACCTTTTTTCTGTGCCTGTTGGCCATTTGCATTTCTTCTCTCGAGAAGAGACCTTTAACTTCTGCCCATTTTTTGGACTGGATTGTTTGTTTTTTTGAGTTGTGTAAGCTCATTGTAGATCTTTGATATCAGTCCCTCATCTGTCATATGGTTTGCAAATATTTTCTCCCATTCAGCGGGGTGTCTCTTTGTTTTGATCATTGTCTCTTGCTGTTCTGAAGATTTTTACGTTTATATAGCCCCAACTGTTTACATTATCCTTTGTTTTCTTTGCTTCTGGAGAAGAATCCTCAAAGATGTTCCTGAGGATTGTGTCATGGAGTGTTGGACTGTGTTCCCTTCTGTGTATTCTATGGTGCCAGGTTTCATATGCAAGTCTTTCATCCACTTGAGTTGGTTTGTGTGTATTGTGAGGTAGTGGTCTAGTTCCATTCTTTTGCATGTTGCAATCCAGTTTCCCCAGCCCCATTTATGGAAGAGGCAATTCTTTTTCCAATGTATATTCTGTTCTCCTGTGTCTTAGGTTAGTTCCTCATTGTTATCTGTGTCTGTTTATGTTCCAATAAAGATTTCATTATAACAGCTTTGTAATATTGTTTGATGTCTGGGAGTGTAATACCTCCTTTCTCCCCCACCACTTTTAGTAAGAACTATCACTACTAGAGGTTTTTGTGATCCCATGTGAATTTGAACCATTTTGGTTCCATTTCATTGAAGAACACCACTGTAATTTTATTGGAATTGCATTGAATCTGTAAATTGCATACAAATAGGAAGTCCCTCCTAGGTTTGATATGTTTTTCCAATTATGGAACATTCATAAAACAGAGTGTTCATAAAAAAGTAGGTGTTATTTTCTTTTTTTTAAAGCACTTTTTTTATAGAGGCATGTTTTATTTATTTGTTTGTTTATACAAGCACTGGATACAGTCAGAAGTACAGGAGGGTGAGAGAATTCACCAGAGCCAGAGCGGGGAGCAGAGCAGGCAGAAGGACCTAAGTACACTGCTGAGGGGAGCAGCGGGCGTCAGGAGAGGTCTGCGCACCATGTGGGACCCTCCTCCGGTGGCCGGGGAGCAGCCGGGGATCGAACCGGCGCTGCAGAGGCCGTGGGCAGCTTCCCAACCCAGCGCTCAACCGCTGCGCCACCGGGGAGGCCCATTTGTTTGGGTTTTCTATTTCTTCCCTATGTAGTCATGGATAATTCTCTAATATCTAAAAATCTGTCCATCTCATTTAGATTGTTAAATTTATACATTTTTTCAAAGAACCAGTTAATGTTCATATTGATCTTTTAAACTGTCTTTTTCCTTTCTATTTCATTTATTTTGGCTCTGAATTTTATTATTTCCTTCCTTCTACTGACTTTTGAAATTTGTTGCTCTTCTTTTTCAAGTTCCTTGAGATTACACACAAGTTCTTTAGTTTGGGCTCTTTCTTGTTTCTTCATGTGGGCCTGTATTGCTATAGAATTCCCTCTTGGTACTGCTTTTGAGGTGTCCCACATATTCTGGAAGGTTGTGTCCTCACTATTATTTATCTTAAATTAAGTTTTGATTTCTTTATTGATTTTCTCATGAATCCAGTGACTTCTCAGTAGTGTGTTTTCAACTCTTGTATTAGAGACTTTGTTTTCTTTTGGTAGTTGATTTCTAATTCAATACCTTTATGGTCAGAGAAAATACTTGGTATGATTGAATCTCCATAAATTCATTGTCATGTGTCGTGTCACTCAGTATGTGGTCAATCATTAACAATGATCCTTATACAGGGTCTCCCTGGTGGCACAGGTGTTTGAGCTCCACACGGTGAAGCTGTCTACAGCCTCTGCAGCATGGGTTTGAACTTGGATGGCTGGCGAGAATCCCACATGTTGCAGCAGACCTCTCCTGTCATGCCTGCTGCTCCCCTCAGCAGTGTATTTCGTCGTTCTGCCTGTTCTGTTCCCTGATTTTGCTCTGGTGAATTCTCTCACCCTCCCATACTTCTGACTGTACCCAGTGCTTGTATAAAAAAAAATGATCCTCATACACTTGAGACAAATGTGTATTTGGCTTTTGTGTATGTGTGTGTGTTTTGGGGTATGCAGTTTACTATATATGTCTATTAATCCCATGTGGTCTATTCCTTTGTTTAGGACAATTGTGTCCTTATGTATTTTCTATCTGATTGTTTTGTCCATTGGTGAGTGTGGGGTGTTGGAGTCTGCAAGGTCATATGTATTTTCTCCAGTGTCTGTTTTTAGATGAGAAATTAGTTGTCTGAAGTATTTTGGTGCTCTTCTATTGAGTATATATTGATGAATGTTATATTTTCCTGTTGTATTGTTTCTTTAGTCATTATTGTCCATTTCTTCCTCTTGCTACCTTTTAAAGTTGGAAGCCTATTTGATTTCATATCTCTGTCCTAGCTTTACTTAGGGTGCCATTTGCTTGTAGAATATTTTCTTTCCCTTGTCTTTCAGTCTATGTTTATCATTGGGATTTAGGTGTGTTAGCAGCAGAAGTTTGGATTCTGTTTCCAGTTCCAACTTCATACTGTATAGCTTTTATTTTGCCAGTTCAGCACATTGACATTTGATATAGCCATCATACTTAATTTTTGTTTGTTTTGTTTTAATTCTATTTAATTGTTTTTTTCAGTTTTGTTATCTCTTTCATTTATTTTTTTAAGATTTATTTATGCATGCATACAAGAACTGGGGTACAGGCCAGATGTGCGGGAGGGTGAGAGGATTCACCAGAGACAGAGTGGGGAACAGACAGGCAGATCTACTAAAATACACTGCTGAGGGGAGGTCAGCACTGCTGAGCGAGACAGAAGAGGTCTGCTGCACCATGTGAGTATCTACCTGGCTGGCCGAGATGGAAGCCACACTGCAGAGGCTGTGGACTGCTTCACAGTGCTGTGCTCAACTGTCTGCACCACCCGGGGAGGCCCCATCTCTTTCATTTAAATACAAAAAATCCTTTTAGTACTTCTAGGAGAAGGGGAGGTAAAGACTGCAAACTCCCTGAGATTGTGTTTGTCTGAGGAGGTCTTTATTTCTCTCTCTATCTTTGCAGTAGGGAGTTTTGTTCTTGGCAAATATTATCCGGGTGTATTTTGAATGTGTCACTCCATTCTCTTGTTGCCAACAGTGTTTTTCTGGAGAGTCTGGTTTTAGTCTACTTAGGTTTCCTTTGTATCTCTTTCTTCTCCCTTGTCAGCTAAACTATTTTTTTCTTTATCTTGAACTCTGGTAAGTTATACTACTCTGTCTGGCTATAGGTTTCCTTTCCTCTAGTAGCTTGATTTTCTTTCATCTTCCTGTATTTGCATGTTCAATTCACTATTCAAGTTGGGGAAGTGTTCTGTTATTTCTTAAAATAGTTTTTCAGTTCTCTGCGCTCTCTCTTCTCCTGTTATGCCTATCATTTTGATGTTTCTTTTCATTGAATTCTCTTTTTTTTCTCTTTTATTTCTCTTTTTCTATTTTGTTCTTTCTCCATTTGCATCTTTGAACTCACTGATTCATTCTTCCATTTGGTTTGTCATTTTTCCTTGGTTTCTCCAGAATTTTTTATCTCCCCCATTGCTCTCTCTACTTTTTGCATTTATATCATTTTCTTTTCAGAGTTTTAATTTTGATCTTCTGTTTATTCTGTTTATCATGGCATTAATTTGGTTTTCTGGATTTTCTTAAATATCTAAACTGTTTTTCTGAGTTTCATTTTTATTGTTCTGATTCTTTAATTTTCTTATTGCTGTTTTAAATTCTGTGTCTGATAGGAAGAAAAGCTCTTCCATCTCCTGTGCCTTGGCGCTGGAGATTTGTTTTCCTTCTGTGGTGCAGTTTTCCCCTGAAGACTTGCATGGCCATTTGTATTTTCCTTTCTCCCCATGATATGCTTTTGATTGGCTCTGCTGTAGTGGAACATTTGCTGTGTGAAGGTCTTCCTCTCCCACTGCTCTGGCATTTACTGTTTGGCGAGCATGGCAGCTGAGTCCTTGTGGGGTTTAGTTTGATGCTGGGAATTGGCTTTGAGTCTCATTGGGGCCGTAATCTGGGAGTGATAGCATATGGGGCTGGGAAGGTATCAGGCCTCCACTAGGATCAGTTGTATTCCCCAGTCCAAAGATGGAATAAAGAAACCAAAAGGTACAATATTCAGCACTAAAATGTACAGTATTCAACAACAACTAAATTACAACAACAAAATTATAGACAAAAAGAAAGTATGACCCAAAGCCATGGAAAAAAGAAATGAAGAGACATTTTCTGTGAGGAAGTGCAGACATTGTTCTTACTAGACACATACTTTAAATAAGCTATTTTAAATATTCAAAGTCCTAAAAAATCATATCTACAGATTAAAGGGAAAGTGTGAAAGTTATATCTTACCAAAGAATATAAAGAAAGAAACATTAATTATATAATGGAAATTTTGGAGTTGAATACAATAGCAGACTTGTATAAAAATACAAAAGGGAGGGTCCTCCCTGGTGGCACAAGGGGTTAAGATGCAACCTATGAAACTATCCACGGCCTCTGCTGTAGGAGTTCAATCCCTGGCCAGGTAGTTACTCATATGGTGCAGCAGAACTCTCCTTGTCTTGCCCACTGCTCCCCTCCACAGTGTATTTCAGTCAATCTGCCTGTTCTGCTCCCTACTCTGTCTCTGGTGAATCCTCTCACCCTTCCGCATATCTGGCCTGTACCCCGGATCTTGTATAAATAAATAAATAAATCTTCAAAAAAATTACCGAAGGGAGTCTTTCAGGTTCAAATGAAAGAACACCAGCCAATACCTTATGTCCACATGAACTGATGGTGGGAATATGATGGTGACTACATATGAGAGGAGAAAGCCTACACTGTACAAAAATGAACAGTGATGTAAACTATATATTATTATATTATTATATTGTTGTGTATGTAAAATAGATATTATTTTCAAAAAGAAATAAAGACCTCCATAAAGGGATATACATAGCAAACTTAAAGGCAATATTAATGCTTATTTTTGCATTTTGAAATCAGATGATACTGACTTATGTGAACAGGAGCAAAATTGTATAAAGTTGTTTTTGTGAGACTATATAAAAGGGTAGAGGGTAACTATATTAGAATGAGGTTTTTGTGTTGTATTGAAATTAAGTTGGTAGCAACTTCAATTACTACCAATTATTTATTTATAATTACTTATTATAAATTAATTGTAATCCCCAAATCAATCAAAAAATTTCAAAATTTGTAATAAAAACAGGAATTAAAATGGTACACTGGATGGCTAATATAACATAGAAGCATGCAATAATGGACAAAGGAAGAAAAAATACATGACATACATATAGGAAATATTTAAATGCCAGATGCCAATTCTACTTTATCAGTAATATAATGGAATAAAAATGGGTTAAATGCACCAATGGAAAGAGACAAACATTTAAAATGGGGAAAACATGATGAACTACATACTGTCTACAAGGCCCACACTTTAGTTGCAAACATACAAATAGGTTTCAAGTAAAAGTCAACAGTCACATCATCTAAACAACAAATGAAAGAGCTTGAGTGGATGAGTTAATACTATCAAAATATATTAAAGACCAAAAATCTTACTAAGACAAAAAAGAACATTTTAGGAAAAAAAAAAAAAGAATCAATATATCAAAAATACAAAATGATTAAAAACATAATATATCATATACCTAACAACAATGCCTCAAAGAACATGAAACAAAAACTGACAGAATTTGACAGAAGTTAATAATTTAACAACAACTGTTGACAACTTCAATAATATAGTAATTCATTTCTATAAATAATAAATAGATAAAATAGAAAAATTGTGAGCAAGGAAATAAAAGATTTTACAGCACTGTATGCCAACTAGACACAAAAGATAGCCTAAGTCCACCCCACCAAACAAGAATAGAATATGCATTCTTTTCAAGTTCACATGAAGCATTCTCTAGACTAGATCAAATGATGAAAAAAACTAGCAACAACAAATGTTGGGGAGGTTGTGGAGAAAAAGGAACTCTCCTGCACTGTTGGTGGGAGTGCAAACTGGTCCAACCACTATGGAGAGCTGTGTGGAGATTTCTGGACCTACTAAACATAGAGCTTCCATATGATCCAGCAATTCCACTCCTAGGTATTTACCCAAAGGACACAGAAACATCAGTTCCAAAGAGCACCTGCACCCCTATGTTTATAGCAGCACTATTTACAATAGATAAGCTTTGGAAACAACCCAAATGCCCAAAAATAGATGACTGGATCAAGAAGATGTGGTACATATATACCATGGAATATTACTCAGCATTCAAAAAAGATAAACACGTGCAATTTGCAGCAACATGGATGGTGCTGGAAGGGATCATGCTCAGCAAAATAAGCCAGAAAGAGAAAAAGAAAAATACCAGATGGACTCACTCATAGCAGGAATCTAGAAAACTTAAGTAAGGGACCAGGAAAATGAATAATATAGGAAAGTGAAAATCATAATCAACAAACAACTATGAACCAGAGACACTCTTTGAGGAGTGGGGTGTGGGGATGGGAGGGATAGGGGTCATAATAAGGGGGTTGAAATTGAATGGGAATATAAAAATAAAAATAAATAAAAAATAAATAAAATAAAAATAAAAATATATTAAAATAAGTGTCTCTTAATGGAGTCATAACTCATCTTCTCTATTACATTTTGCTCAGTCTCCCCTTCATCAGTCTCCCCAAATTCCCGGAAATTCTAGGTAATTAAATATATGGGGATAAACACATAAGGGAAGTGTGGCATGAGGTTGTGGATACCATTCCTCAACAATCTCTGGAAATAATAGAATATTGTGCAGTCCACTAGCAATTATTTGTGTGCCATCCACAGAAGGCCAGGCCAGGGCCATTTTTTTTTTTACCATAATAGTTTCCTAAGTTCCTTTATTGTTTCTTGAAAAACCCTACTCAATGTATCTCAGTAAATTTTTAGTAAATTTTTAGTAAAATTTACTGCACATGTAAGTAACAGCTTTCGCAGTCACTGTCTTATTTCTGCTGTCCACTGTGCACTAAGTATGTTTATGGTAAATGCCGGTGACATCCACATCAGAGCTTAAAGGAGGGTCTCTACCCTGTCATGAGTGAACCATGTCTACAGAAAGTCGTGACCACTCAGTTTCCAACTTGGACCCTAAGGCCTTATTTATGCTAAAGGCCTCACTCACCATGTAAAGGGGCCTCTGTCCTCCCCGTGGCCCTGATCACACACATGACTGAGAGGGTCAGTGACATGAAACAAGAAACGTCTTAGAGACTGGGGAGGCTGCCCCAGTGAGAGAACTTCTGACAACTGAGGTGAAACCCAACCATCGCCTCTCTCATGCAGGAGCACAGAAATGGAGAACAAGAGACAGATGCTGAAGTTCAGTGACCTTCATTGTACAGAGAATATCAAAGTGTAACTAAGTGTTAAAAAAAATAACAATCCATGGTAACAGAGTAAATGAGCAGCAGAATATATGAAGTCATCATACATATATTTTAAAAATCAGCATATATTTGTAAATTGTACAATGGAATTATATGAAATTATAAGAATACAAAGGGGACAATAATGTGAAAATTTAAAATAAGTGTCTTGTAATCAAGTCATGAACTCATATTCTGTATTACATTTTGGTCAGTCTCCCCTTCATCAGTCTCCCCACAGCCGTTTTCATGGCTTGGTTCCTCAGACTGTATATGACGGGATTAAAGGTGGGGGCACCACCGTGTAGAACATAGAAATGACCAGGTCAGACATGGACGAGGTCGCTGAGGTCGGATTCAGGTAAGCAAAGCGTCCAGTGGAGAGAAACAGCACCACAACGAGCAGGTGGGGAAGGCAGGTGGAGTAGACTTTGGCCTTCCCTTCTATATGGGATCTTCCTGACAACAGAGAAGATGTGGACATAGGAAATGACGATGAAAATGAAACCAGAGGAATCCATCACAACACTAATGAGAATGGGGACAAGTTCATTGATTCAATTTCCTGAGCAGGAAATAGCCAATAAATGGGGGATTTCACAGAAGAACTGGTGGAACACACTGGACCCACAGTAGGACAATGAGAAGGTTACAGCTGTGTTCATCACAACATAGACACCCCCACCCAGCTAGGACACAGCTATCAGCTGCACACACCTGTCCCTACTCATGAGGATGTCATAGTGCAGGTGTTGCATATGGCAGCATAGTGGTCAAGGCTCATCACTGTGAGCAGGGTCAGCTCTGCTCCTACTTAAATAACTATCATAAAGACCTGGACAACACAATACAGGAAGGAGATTGAGCTGCTGTGCCTTAGAGAGTTGGCAATGGACTTGGGGACCATGGCTGAGATGAGGCAGAGGTTCCTGAAGGACAGACTCCTCAGAAAGAAGTACATGGGGGTGTGGAGATGCCGGTCCAGGGTGGTGATGAGGACAATGAGCCCGTTCCCCAGCAGGGTGCACAGGTAGACCAGGGAGAAGAGCAGCAGGTGCAAGAAGCCCATGGTCCCCTGAGTGGGGAACCCCAGGAGGACAAATTCTGTCATGGCCATGAGATTGGTCACCCCTGGATCCATCATCTATATAAAAAAAATAGAGGAAGAGTACATTGTCATACCTTCCAATATAGAACACTAAATGGGTTGTCAACATGTAACCATCTCATAATCTATGCTTCATCGTTATCTGAGCAAATTCATATTTTATCTCATGTGAATGCACTATTGATGTATTGTCCAAACATGTGTCCACAATTTGTGAAAAAATTAAAATTTTAAATGACCATGATAAAACCTGAATATAAGATCTATTACTAAACTGAATTGACAGACCACCCATTACCAGACATACCCAGGTGCAGGGCTCCCCCTCCTGCCCAGGCTCCAGTGTCTCAGCCCGGCACACCTCCCAGAGGTTGTCCAGGGCACAGCCCCAGAGGACATGTGACCATGCCCAGCCCCTCCCCACCCTAGAGAGCCTGTCCCTGCCCCTCCAGCACAGTCCTGGTGTGGGGAGGCCCCACAGTGACAGGTGTGCAGGGAGATGGGTTGTGCGGGTCCCTGTTTTTGTGCTCCCCAAGACCCGACACTGTCCTGGAACTGAATGATCTGGGCTCTGGGTCACCGTGCTGTGTGTCCTGATGCCTCCTCTGTCAGATTATTGCTCCTGTGGCCTCACTGCGGACTCCTGGTCCATCTCCTCGTCCCCTCATCTCCCTGACCCTGACTCTCCACATCGAGGAACCAGAGACCACATTTCCCGCAGAGTCTCCTCCTAGGTCACACCCACATGTCCCTCCTGCAGGATGGGCTCATCCACCCCCGGGTCCCTCACGGCCCCTCTGTCCCCCTCAGACTCATGCACATCTGTGCAGGGAGGAGGCTGCTACGAGGTCGAGCCGGATGGTCTGTGCATGCGGCTGTCCCTGCCGGTCCCAGGGCCCTGGGTCCCCCGGGTGCAGGTTTGTTCCTCCCCCCAGGCCCGTGTGTGAGTGGGGATGCCTGGACATGGGGTAGCCCTGCCCTCTCTCTTCCCCCAATCTCACCCTCTCCCCACTCTGCAGGGTGACAGTTGGGAGGCCCTGGGGAGGCAAGATCTTTAGGAGAATGTTTTCCTATAGAATTACTGTATGAGACTAGAGGAACATTTTTTGCTATTTTAATGGAAACAAGAAAATAAATGCAGAACCAGTTGTTTTATGCCCTATGTGAAAACCTTTTCAGTGACTTAACATAAATTTTGTATTGATATATTTTATATAGCTGTGTTGCTGTGTGTAGATAAATAAAATGTCCACATCCATGATAGACAGATTACACGTATCTATCACTTCAGTGTGAAGGAAAAAAGATCAATATTTATCGCCTCAAAAGTTTATGAATTTCTGACTCACGATTGTGTCATATTATGGGGATGGAAATGTGCATCTTTCCCGTTTAAACTACTAGTGTGAATTTTAACTTCCTCTTAAGATCATTCCTCACTGTTCCTAAATAGCACTCGTACGTGTGACATTTAACATGTGATGCACTTTCATCTCATTGTTCTCAATGCCGAAATATCATGGCCATGAGCAATAATTGTCAGATAGACCATAAATCAGAATGTTATGTGATCACAGATATGTTAAAAACCATAAGCTGCAGAACTCCTTTAATTGCACAAAATTATTTTTTTTTCTCTCTTTGAAACTCATCCCAGAATATACGGCACTGTGACATTGAACTGTGTAGTTTTAAATGTTCACTTTCAGTCATACGGTGATTATTTCAACTGCTGCTCCTCTGAAATACAGAATGCATGTGAAGTGATACCGGGTTGTAAAACACATTATCTCAAAAGAGAACAAATAACATTCCGTCTGGTAGGACAACAAAGCAAGGTCCGTTGTTCCCAGGGAAACGCTGACGCTGGAGACGCAGCTCAGGAGAACATACATGACACTGAACAGAGAACACAAATCGCCCAGAGTGGCCCCACCTGACTGGCCCGTGCGTCCAGGCTGGTGGCCCCGCGGCCCAGCAGCGGCGCCCACGAAGCCCGCAGACCCGGGAGGAGAAGCGAACCCTGGACGGCCGGTCCGCTACCCCCGGCGCTGCCCGCACCGTCTGGTCCGGCCTCGGCTAGTGACCCCGCGGTGGGCAGGGCGCTCTGTCCGTCTCCGCAGCCCGGCCTGAGATGTCTCCGCCCTCCGCAGGGGCCTCGCCGGGGGACCTGTGTCCTGTCCCCAGGGGCATCTCGGCGGTGCCCCGGTAATGAGCCTCCCGGGTCAGAGGCGCTGTCGGGGGTCCTTGGGGATCCCGTGAGCAGGACCTGGTGCCCCTCAGCCCCATCAATGACCCGTAACCACCACGGGGCCGGGTGTGGCCCCCTCAGAGCCTCAGACGAGCCCTGTCCAAAGGGGCTGGAAAGTCCCCGCCACCCGCTGTGCGCCCACCTGGGGTCCTGGGGCAGGAGGGGGGAACAGACAGGAGGAAGGAGCAAGGGGGGGCGGGGGAGATATAGGAGGGTGGCAGAACCGGAGGGCAGCGGGATTTTATTTTTTTTTGTTTGTTTCAATAATAAAAGTGATGGTTTTCTTGATCTGTTCTTCAGATTTAATGTTTGTGTATAGGAAGGCTACTGACTTTTGCGTGTTGATTTTGTATCCTGCCACTTTACTGAACTGATTGATCAGTTGAATTAGTTTTTCTGTGGGGTTTTTGGAGTTCTCTGTGTATATTATCATATCATCTGCAAATAGTGATAGTTTGACTTCTTCTTTTCCTATTTGGATTCCTTGTATGTCCTTCTCTTGTCTTATTGCTCTGCCTGGGACTTCCAGTATTATATTGAAAAGCAGTGGTGACAGTGGATATCCTTGTCTTGTTCCAGATCTTAATGGAAATGCTTTCAGCTTTTCACCATTGAGAATGATACTGGCTGTTGGCTTGTCATAAATGGCCTTTATGATGTTGAGGTATGTTCCTTGCATCCCGAGAATTTCAAGGGCCTTTATCACAAATGGGTATTGTACTTTGTCAAAAGCTTTCTCAGCATCTATTGATATTATCATATTTTTTTATGTTTCTTTTTGTTGATGTGTTGGATTACATTGATTGCTTTTCGGATATTGAACCATCCTTCTGTCCCCTGAATAAATGCTACTTGGTCGTGGTGAATTATCTTATGGATGCACTGTTGGGTTCTGATAGCTAAGATTTTATTAAGCATTTTTGCACCAGTGTCCATTAGACAGATTGGTCTGTAGTTTTCTTTTTTTGTGTTGTCCTTGTTTGGTTTTGGTATTAGTGTAATGTTGGCTTCATAGAACGTGTTTGGTATTATACCTACCTTCTCAATATTTTTTTTGGCATAAAACATCAGAAGTTTATTGTCTCATACTTCTGGAGGCCAGAAGTCCAAAATTAAGGTGATAGCAAATCCATGCTCTCTGTCATGCTCCGGGAAAGGAACTGCTTCTTGCCTTTCTCATAGCTTTTGGTAGCCTCAAGCTCCTGTTGGCTTGTAGGTACATCTCTCTAGTCAAATGGCAGCCTTCTCCCTGTGTTTTCGCATCATCGTCCCCGTGTGTGCATCTGTCTCTGTGTTCAGATTTTTTTTTTTAATAAAGACATCTGGGGGGCCTCCCTGGTGGCGCAGTGGTTGAGCGCTGGGTTGTGAGGCTGCCCACAGCCTCTGCGGCGCAGGTTCGATCACCTGCTCCTCCCTGGCCACCGGAGGAGGGTCCCACATGGTGCTCAGACCTCTCCTGCCGCCCACTGCTCCCCTCAGCAGTGTACTTCGGTCCTTCTGCCTGCTCTGCTCCCTGCTCTGGCTCTGGTGAATTCTCTCACCCTCCTGTGCCTCTGACTGTACCCAGTGCTTGTATAAACAAAAAAACAAACAAACAAATAAATAAATAAAAACATGCCTCTATTAAAAAAAAATCTGGATTAAGTCTACCTAATAACTTATTGTAGCTTGAGAATCTCTATAAAGATCATATATCCCAATAAGGTCATATTCTGAAATACTGGATAATGGAAATTAAATCTCAAAAATATCTTTTTTTTTACATTTGATATGTATTTTATTTTAATTTTATTTTTTTAATTTTATTTTTATTTTTCTATTCCCCATAGAATTGCAACCCACTTATTTTAACCCTAATCCCTCCTTTCCCCACCCCCAACCCTCATAGAGAGTCCCTGGTTCATAGTTGTTTGTTGATTTTGATTTTTACTTGACCTACTACACATAGAACTTCCATATGATCCAGCAATTCCACTCCTAGGTATTTACCCAAAGGACACAGAAACATCAATTCCAAAGAGCACATGCACCCCTATATTTATAGCAGCACTGTTTACAATAGCTAAGCTATGGAAACAACCCAGATGCCCAAAAATAGATGACTGGATCAAGAGGATGTGATACATATATGCAATGGAATATTACTCAGCATTAAAGAAAGATAAACACATGCAATTTGCAGCAACATGGATGGCGCAGGAAGGGATCATGCTCAGAAAAATAAGCCAGAAAGAAAAAGAAAAATACCGGATGGTCTCACTCTTAGCAGGAATCTAGAAAACTTAAATAAGAGACCAGGAAAAAGAATAACTATAAGAAAGTAAATACCTTCTCAATTTTTTGAAAGAATTTAGAAGGATAGGACTAATTCATTCTGAATGTTTGGTAGAATTCATTTGTAAATCCATCTGCTCCTGGGCTTTTGTTTTTGGGGAGGGTTTTAAGTACCATTTCAATTTCACTGCTTGAAATTTGACTATTTAGGTGTTCTATTTCTTCTTTAGTTAGCTTTGGGTGACTGCAGAGTTGTAAGAATATGTCCATCTCTTCTAGATTGTTGAGTTTGTTTGCATATAACTGTTCATATTAGTTTCTGATTATTCTTTTGATTTCTGCTGTGTCTGTTGGAATTTCTCCTTTTGCATTTGTGATCCTATTTATTTGTTCTTCCTCCCATTTTTCCGTTGTGAGCCTGGCTAGGGGTTTGTCTATTTTATTTTATTTTTTTGAAAAACCAACTTTTGGTTTCATTGATCTTTTGGATTTTTTTTTTCATTTCTATTTCATTTATTATTGCTTAGATTTGTAGTATTTCCTTTCTTCTACTGGTTTTAGGGGTTTTTGTTGTTCTTTTTCTAGTTCTTTGCGATGTGTGATTAGGTTGTTTCTTTGAGTTATTTCTTGTTCATTTATGTGAACCTGTATTGCCATATGTTTTCCATTATTACTGCTTCTGCTGTATCCCACACATTTAGGAAATCGGTGTCCTCCTTGTTATTCAACTCAAAGTATTTTTTTTAATTTATTCTTTGATCTCATTAGTCCAGTGGTCTTCCAGTAGTGTGGATTTCAATTTCCGTGAAGTAGAAGGGTTCCTTGCCTCTTTTTATGGTTTATTTCTAGTTTGATTCCTTCATGTTCAGAGAAGATGGTTGGTATGATTTCAACCTTGGAGTATCTGTTGGTGTTTGTCTTGTGTCCCAGGATGTGATTGATCCTGGAGAATGATCTGTGTGCACCTGAGAAAAATGTGAACTCAGATTTTTTTGGGTTTAGTGTTCTATAGGTGTCTGTTAAGCACATGAGCTCTAGATCCTTACATGGAGCTTTAGTGTCCTTACATATTTTTTGTCTCGTTGATCTATCCATTGTTGGTAGTGGTATGTTGAAGTCTCCTACTTCATACATGTTTTCTCTGATGTTGGTTTTCAGAGATGATAATAGTTGTCTGATATATTTTGGTGCCCCTTCATTGGGTGAGTATATGTGAATGAGTGTTATCTCTTCTTGAAGTATTGTTCCCTTGATCATGATGTAGTGACCGTATGGGTCTTTTTTTTTTTTTTACCTTTTTGAGTTGGAAATCTATTTTATCTGATATAAGTATAGCTGTTCTTACCTTCTTTTTTGGTCCATTTGCTTGTAGGATTGTTTTCCATCCTTTTACTTTCAGTCTATTTTTATCTTTTGTAGCTAAATGTGTTTCCTGGAGACAGCAAAAGGTTGGGTCTTGTTTCTTAATCCAGCCTGCGACTCTGTGTCTTTTTATTGAAGAGTTTAGTCCATTTACATTTAGAGTAAATATTGATATGTTAGTATCTGTATTTCCATTTTGTTTGTCTTTTCTCTGGTTTTATTTATTTTTTTAATTATTTTTTTTTGGTCTTGTGTCATTCTTATTCATCCCTCTGTTGGTTCTGGCTTTAGGACTCCTTATAGTATTTTTTGGAGTGGGGGTTTAGTCGTAATGCAATTCCAGAGTTTCTGTTTGTCTGAGAAGGTCTTTATTCTTTCTTCATAGAGGAAGGAAAACTTTGCAGAATAGAGTATTCTTGGTTGGCATTTGTTGTCTTGGAGCTTATTGACTATGTCCCTCCACTCTCTTCTTGCCCATGGTGTTTCTTCAGAGGAGTCTGATGTCAGCCTGATTGGTTTTCCTTTGTACGTTATCTGTTTCTACCCTCTTGTCAGCATCATTATTTTTTCCTTGTCTCAGATTCTTGGGAGCTTTACTATTATGTCTTGCTGAATTTTTCCTTTCATTGTGGAAGTTTGGTGTCATTTTTGCTTTTTCTACATCTATTTCAGCTCCTTCTTCACGTTTGGGAAGTTCTCTTCAATTATTTCCTTGAATATTGTCTCTGTTCCTATGTCTCTCTCCTCTCCTTCTGGGATTCCTGTAATTCTTATATTTTCTTTCCTCATGGAGTCAGGTAGTTCCCGAAGTCTTTCTTCAGTCTTTTTCCTTCTTAATTCTCTTTCCTTTTCTGTTTTGAATCTTTTTATTTCTGGCTCTTCTAGAGTGCTTATTTGTTCTTACATTTCATCTATTCTGCTTTCACTGCTTTTCCCAGAGTTCTTTAACTCCTCTGTTAATCCTTTGATCTCCTGCATTTCTTTCACTTCCCTCTTTAGGGACTCAATTTCATTCTTCTGATCATTGATTATTTTACCCTTATCATTGTTTTATGACTTCTTTCAGTTTTTTAATCATGGCAATTTTAAATTCTGTATGTGGAAGTCTCATCTGTGGATGGGATCTTCCTGACAGCAGAGAAGATGTGGACATAGGGAATTATGATGAAAGTAAAACAGTGCATACCTAATGTCACACCACTGATAATGGGGAGAAGTTCACTCACTAAATTTCATGAGCAGACAATAGCCAATAACTGGGGGATTTCACAGAAGAAATGGTGGACCACGTTTGAACCCCAGAAGTACAAGGAAAAGGTTCCAGCTGTGTTCATCATAGCATAGAGACCCCCACCCAGCCAGGACACAGCTGTCAGCTGCACACACCTGTCCCTGCTCATGATGACTTCACAGTGCAGGGGGTGGCAGATGGCAGCATAGGGGTCAAGGCTCATCACCGTGAGCAGGGTCAGCTCTGAACCTCCTGACAAATCCAGCATAAAGACCTGGAGAACACAGCCCGGGAAGGAGATGGAGCTGCTGTGCTTCAGAGAGTTGGTGATGGAGTTGGGGACCATGGCAGAGATGAGGGAGAGGTCCGTGAAGGACAGACTTCTCAGGAAGAAATACATGGGGGTGTGGAGATGCCAGTCCAGGCCAGCGATGTGGAAGATGAGCCCAGTCCCCATCAGGGCGCACAGGTAGACCAGATAGAAGGGCAGTGGATTCAAGAAGCCCATGGTCCCCTCGGTGGAGAACCCCAGGAGGACGAATTATGTCACCGCCATGAGATGGGTCACCCCTGGGGCCATCATCTGCATAAAAATATTGAGCAATATACAACACATGTGAACCTTCCAGTCTGAGTCTAGATTACACCTACAAGGACAGTCATAGGCATGTCACAGCAGTCGCTCTCAGGGTGTGGAGTGGAGAGGCTGATCGTGGGATTCTGTTCTGGTTAATCTCATAGCCTGACTGAGAGCCCCTCCCCACTGCCCCAATTTGCTTTCCCACCTCCTGCCCAGGCCCCAGCGTCTCGGCCCAGCACACCTCCCCGAGGTTGTCCAGGCACAGCCCAAGAGGACATGTGAACATGCCCAGGCCCTCCCCACCTGGAGAGCATGTTTCTGCTCCTCCAGCACAACCCTGGCCTGGGGAGGCCCCATAGGGACGGCTGTGCAGGGAGATGGGGTGTGCAGGTCCCTGTTTTCCTGCTCCCCAGGACCCGACACTCTCCTGGAACTAAATGATCTGGGCTCGTCGTACCCGTGCGGCGTCTCCTGAAGCCTCCTCTGTCAGATTCCTGCCCCTGTGGCCTCACTGCTGCCTCCTGGTCAGACCCCTCGTCTCCTCATCTCCCTGCCCCTGACTCCCCACATCTGAGGACCCAGAGACCATGTTTCCCACAGAGTCTCCTCCTGGGTCACCCACACACATCCCTCCTTCAGGATGGGCTCATCCACCCTGGGTCCCTCCCGGCCCCTCTGCCCCCCTCTGACTCATGCACGTTGTGCAAGGAGGAGGCCGCTCTGGCGCTGAGCGAGACGGTCTGTGCTTGTGGCTGTCACTGCCGGTCCCAGGGACCCGGGTCCCCCGGGTGCGGGTTTGTTCCTCCCCCCAGGCCCGTGCGTGAGTGGGAACACATGGACACGGGGCAGCCCTGCCCTCTCTCTTCCTCCCCAATCTCATCCCCACCCCCATGGTATGATGGATGGGAGGCCCTGGGGAGGCAGGATTTTTAGGTGATTGTGCTGCTATAGAATTATTGTATGAGACTAGAGGAACAATTTTTGCTATTGAAAGGGAAACAAGAAAACAAATTCAGAACCTGCTGTTTTATGCCCTCTGCCAAAACCTTTTCAGTGACTTAAAATAATATTTATATTGACAATATTATATTTTATATAGATGTGTTGCTGTGTGGAGTCAGGTAAAATGTTCACATCCATGATAGACTGATTTCTACACCTGACTATCACTTCAGTGTGAAGGAAAAAAAAGATCAATATTTATCTCCTCAAAAGTTTATGAATTTCTGACTCACGATTGTGACATATTCTGGGGATGAGCATGTGTTTCTTTCCCTTTTAAACTACTAGTGTGAATTTTATCTTCCTCTTAAGATTCTTCCTCACTGCTTGCTAAATAGCTCTCGTACGTGTGATATTTTACATGTGGTGTATTTTCATCTCAGTGTTCTCAATGCCAAAATACATTGCTAGGAACAATAATTGTCAGATAGACCTCAATTAAAATATTATATGACCACAAATATATTAAAAACCTAAGCTGCAGAAGTCCTTTAGTTGAAGAAAAGTAAAAAAAATAATAATAATATTTTCCTCTTTGAAATACATCCCAGAAAATATGGCATTGTGAAATTGAACTGTGAGTTATAAGATAAATATTTTAACTACTGATCCTCTGAAATTCAAAATGCATTGTGAAATGATACCGGCTTGTAAAACACATTACATCAAAAGAGAAAAAATAAAATTCCCTTTTGTAGGACAACAAAATGAGGTCAGTTTTTCATTTTGAATGGCTGACACTTTGAAATGCAGTTCAATGGAATATCTATTTATACTGACTAGAAAACATTTAGTTACAAGGGGAATTTCTCCACCTAATTTGACCCACATGTCCCATCTGCCGGGACGCTCCTACGGGCCCAGCAGTGGCTTCCCATGAAACTCTCCCTCACAGAGATGGGAGGTAACACAAACCTCTCTTGATGACCAGTTCATCCAATGCCCTCTGCAGCACTGGCCTCTGACATCAAGGGCCCAGGCCTGTGGCTCACTGACTCCACAAACAGGCCCCAGGGCTCATTATCTCCGTACCCTGCTGCCCCTCAGACCCTGACACCATCCCTGGCTCTCCTTCCTCAGGGACCTCGCCTGAAGGGCCTTAGTGTCCCTTTTCCCCGTGGACTTCTCTGCAGTGTCCCTGGTAATGATCCTCCCAAGTCAGCAGCCCCCTCAGGGCATCCTAGGGGATTCCGTGAGCAGGACCTGGTCCCCCCCATTAGGCCCCATCCCCTCCCGTGACCACCGCAGGGACCCTTTGGGCCCCCTCAGAGCCCCAGATGAGCCGGTCCACAGGGAGCTGGAAAGTAACTGCCACCCCAGGTGTGCCCTCCTGGGGCCTGGCAGGTGGGGGGGCAGGAGGAGGGATAAACAGACAGGAGGATGGAGCACGGGGAGGAACAGTGGGAGAGACACGAAGGGCAGCAGAACCGGAGGGCAGCAGGATGGAGCCGGCGCCTTTGGACCGGGAATGTTCCTGTCATGTTAGAAATCCCTGTGTCACTCCCGCGCTGCCACCTCAGCCCCACCCACGCTGGAGCCGAGATGTGCCAGGTGGGTATGTCTCCCCTTGGCCAGCGTGGCCTGCGTGTGCTTGGGGTCGCTGTCTTGGGCTGTCTCTGGGCTGGTGTTGCATCAGGCCTGTGGGCATCTAGATGGGGCTTATTTGTGGTTCCCGCCAGGGGACACACCCAGGAGTTGTCCCCACATTGGAGATACTCATTGGCCTGGGTGGGGACAGGCCCCAAGTTTGGTGTCATGAGATTTAAAAAAAATTCATTAATATTCAGCTGTGGCCTTAATGCACAGTGCACACGTGTTCACTCTCAGGAGAGGTTCTGAGGTCCTGGGAGCTCCAGTGTCCCTGGGGTCAGCATGGTGTCCTGATGGTAACCGAGGGCCAGGAAGAAAGAACTTTATCAGGGGTGGGTCCTGAACTGCAGTGAGCCCTGAGCAGTAGTGACCACAGCAGCCCCAACCTCTGAAGCCCAGTGATTTCTGCACTTCAAAGACCCCAGAAATCCAGTAACCCCAGAACCCCAGTGGCACCTGAGCCCCAGTGATATCACAAGCCCAGTGACTCCTGCACCCCAATGATCCCTGAACCCCAGTGACCCCAGAACCTCAGTGACGCCGGAGCCCCGGTGACCTCAGAACCTTTCCTGAGAGTGAGCACGCGTTCATGGTGCATTAAGGCCACAGCTGAATATTAATGAAGTTGTACAATCTTGGGTCCTCTTGTAAAATAATTCTGCAAGTGTCACATGTGCTCATTTAGTTTGGGAAAGGATTTATTTAGCAGAGACTGTCCCAGAACGTTTTCATCCTCGTGGAATGAGAAGTTGTCTGAGTGCAAAAGTAGTGATATCGGAGGAGTTAAAATGCAACCGAAGACTGACGTACATGGGAAAACAAAGCACCAGCAGCAGGACTCTGAGCCCACACAGGGAGGGTGTTCGTGTCTGGGTGGGAGAACCTTGCTGCAGCATGCAGGGGAAACAGAGGTGTCTCCGTGGAGCGAGCCTGCACACAAAGGCCCGGGTCACAGAGGACAGGACTGAGGCCAGGCGGACCGTGGGGACGCTCGGGGCCGGAGAGGATGAGCTGTCAGCAGCGGGGGCAGAGGAGCTGGGGAGGCTCAGAGGCCAGGAAGGTCGTGTGTCCAACTCTTCCCACTCCGTGACATCCTGCAACAGCAAAACTACCAAGACAATCAAAAGGTGGGTGGGGAGGGGGAGAAACGCGGAGCAGAGAGCTCTGTGGGCTCCTGTAATATCAGGATGCTGACTCAGGCCATGTGGGGTTGTCTAAACCCACAGAGCGTGGCACCCAGAGAGGGCGCTGAGCATGACGTGTGCGGGGCCCTAAGACGTGCCAGGGCAGGGACGTGCTTGATTCTCTGAAAACTCTTGACTTTCAAAATGCTGGCTTCTCCAACACGCAGACAGACAGACAGACAGACATAGGGCCTGCATCACTCGGCTATTTCACCCTCCTGCTGCTCCCTCCGGCCCTGAACACTTTGCCGGCCCTTAGTGACTACGTGACCTGCTCCTCGGGACAGTGACCCTGGCGCCCGTGGGCTGCTCAGTGGCAGGTGCCTGTAGGAAATCTCAGAAGTGGGTGACGTGCGGGGCCCTCCTAGCTTCCTGTCACCGCTGTGCTCTTTCCTGCAGGTAGGTCTGCAGTGGCCCCGTTTCCAATGCTTCATTCATCCCAGGTTGAGGCTAGACCCTTCTGTGGAACCACCTCGCAAAACTTACCGTGTCCTGTGTCCAAAATGTTGTTGTGAGGTCACCAGAGGCCGAGACCTGTGGGAGGACAGAATGGTGGGAGATTCGGAGGTGGTCCAGCAGGAGGGCATGGCTGGTGACGGGTGACCCTTCCTGCCTCCTGGATGGCATCAGCTTTGGATTTGAAGACGAGAATGGGGTGCCTCCAGCTTCATCCTCTCTCAGGGTTGCCTTGAGCAGCCCAGGGTTGTGCTTCTGTGGCGTTTTCAAATTTTTTATTCTGGATCTGTGAAAGGGCTGTCAGAATTCTCACAGGGTGTGCCGTGAATTGGTAGCTGGTTCCTGGCCTTTTGACACTTTCTCCTTCTGATTCATAAACTTGGGGGTCTCTTTCCATGTAGTGTATCTTCTTCAATTTTATTTGTTGGTGTCTAGAGTTTTTATCATGTAGATTTTCTACCCCTTTGGTTCAACATCTCCCTCAATATGTACTCTTTTTGAGGTTTGTCTAAATGGAATAGTTTCTTTCTTTTTGGATCATTAGTACAGAAACATAACTATTTTTTGTCAGTGGGTTATGTATCCCGTAACCTTCCTGAGTTTGTAGTTCTGACTGTCCTTGGAGGGGTTTTCTTGGGCTGCCTATAGAAGGCTATTCTGCCTCCAAAGAGACACAATTTTAATTCTTCATTTCTGATGTTGGATTCCTTTTATTATTTTTTTCTTCCCTTATTGGCCTTCCAGTGAGATACACATGGGGAAATAACAGTCTCTTCAATAAGTGGAAAAACAGTAACCTCACCTTTTCACATTATTGAATGGCTTTTCCTTCCCTCCCAGCCAAAAAATCATTTATCTACTTATTTTTCTCAAAGATGTTCCTTATTACAAAAAGGCCGTTTTCGATGTCAGTCCTTATCCAGCTTTGATCTCGGCTCTATTAACATGGGCATCTGCGCGGAGGACACAGAAGAGCTTCTCGCTCAGTCACAGCAATTTCAGATTGTTGTCCAGGATTATGGTGGATCATTCTTCTCTTCTACCCCACCCGGTAAAAGTGTTCAATCCCCAAAGCTTCTCCCTCATCATTCCTTCAATGTTGTGGTCAGTTCTCCCATCCCCAGTCTTTCTCGACCCTCGTGGACGGCACCTCCGCCCCAGGCTGCCGAGTCATGGTCTGGCACCCAGGCTGCTGCCCCGGGGCCGACTGCCTGCATTGCACCTTCCCCTTCGGCCCCACGTGCTGAACTACCAGCTGCTATTTTGGCCCTTTCTTCATTTCCTTCACAGTCACTTAGCATCCTTTCTTACTCCTCATCTGCTACCTCCCAGTACAAGATATCCCATCTGCTCTTCTTAATACTAATAATGATGAAGCCCTATACAAAGGTCAGAAATGTCCAGTCACAGTCATATGAGACAAACCTTACAAGGTGCCTTTCCTATCAATCAAGAGCAGAAAGCTTGATCACTCTGGGAAGGGTGTGCATCATGAGGCATGACCGGGAATGCCCAGGGGGCTGAGGATGGATGCATGAACTTACCCCCAACTCATGCATCATCAGGTATGACTGGGAACACCGGGGAGGGGGGCAAGGACCGATGTTTGACAAGGGGCCCCAGAAGCTGATCAGTTGATAAGATTAGAACCATGCCCAGGGGCCCGGGGTCTTTTTTCAATGACAAAACTTGGTCATCAAGGTGATAACATGGTCAGCAGACTCATTTCCCCAAGCCCTAGATAACATTCCTGAGTTTCACCCATCCTTCTCTCCTTGTCCACCTAATGCACGTGGTTGATGCTCTATGATTATTCTATCAGTAAAAACAGCCAGGATCTTGCTCTCAGCAACATCCTGCCTTGAGAAGCCTGCTCCACGATTCCCATGTATTCATCAGTGTGAATTTGCACAATGCAAGATCCACAATAGTCAGAAAAAAATTGGACTCTAATCTCAAACCGTACATAAATTAAACACTAAACATAAGAGGTGGAATTATAACAATCCTAGTGAAACACGGGAAAGCATTCTTTACATTGGTGTTGGGAATGATCTTTGGAAAGTGCTACCAAAAGCACAATCCACAAGAAAGAAAATCAACACGCCAGGCTACATGAAAATACCAAGTTTCTGCATGGCAAAGGGCATAGCATCAGCAGAATGTGAAGGCTTCCAGGGAGTGGGAGAAAAGGTTGCAAACCATATATTTGATAAATGATTAATATATAATGAATAAGGATCTCGTACAACTCAACAGGGAAAAGCTAAATTCCCCACTTCAAAGTGACAAAGAATATGAATACACTTTTCTAAGCCTTTTTCTTCTGTTCACTGCAACACATTGTTTCCACTGGGTTTCTTCTGTCAGTTAATATTAAGTTACATTTCCCTTTACTTTCAAATCTGAAGCTTCACACACTCCCTGTGCAAGCCCAGTCTCTCACTTCATCATTAGAGATGGGACATTGGCAGGGGATTCTGTGTCATGGGCAGAGCCGGTGCACAGCTGAGCTTCCTTGGGAAGAAGATGCAGAGGATTTGAAAGGTCTTGCATTCTCGTTTTTAAAGGAGTTGATTTTTCCAGAAGGGACCTCCACCCATTTTTATAACAATTTAATAAAAAGCTGCTCATTTGAATTTTGTAAAAGATCTTGTAAAAGATTTGAACTTTGTAAAAGCAACCAAGGGCTTCAAGATAGAGTCTCTTTTCAATGAAGACCTCTATTGTGGATAATTGGCCCCCTGCCACCACTTTGCAAAGCCCAGTGTCTCCAAGACTGCTTTCTGCTGCTACCTCCGTCATTTCAAGAACTGTTTCTCTTAATTGCACTTGGTTTTCATTCCTCTTGGGGAATTTTGTAATTAGTCTTTCAATCACATGGTCTCTTAATTGGCTTGTCTGATCCATTTTCCATTATTCAATGTTGGCACAAAACATGCCTCAGGGATTCAGGCATTCCTGCCAGGTTTCATGATAGGTAATTGTTCACAATCAGCAATTATTCTCTTTTTTATTTGTGTGGTAACAGTTGCAATCCCTCTTTTATTTTGATTTTTATTCAGCTCCTGTCTTTTTCCCCCTGGTATCACTAAGTGCTTGTGTATCTTATCATTCACAGAAAAGCTCTCTTTTATTTTTTTGTAGATTTTTTTTCTACTATTTATTTCATTTGTTTGTTGTACTGACATGGGTTTTTTTGTCTGTTTATTGTCTGATATGTGTGTATCTGTAGAGTGGAATTACTGGCTCATAAAACATTTATGTTACTAATTTTTAAAAGAAACCTCCACAGCTTTCCACATGAGGGCACTGATCTGTATCCTCACCAGCATTGCCCAGGCGCTCCCTTCTCCCCACATCCCCTGACTCCCAGATGACATGCCAGTTGTTGCCTTGTGATTTGACTGTATTCCCTGGGGATGAGTGATGTCAAGCACTTTCTCAAGGGTCTGTGGCCATGTCTTTTCAGATCGTCTGCCTGGTTTTTAGTCTGATTGTTGAGGCTTTGCTACGGGGTGTATGAGTTGTTAATATTTTTGGAAACTATGTCTTATCAAATATACAATTTATAATACATTCCTCCATTTGATCAGTTAGTTTCATTTTGTTGATGGATCATACTTCTTTTATTTAATGAAACTATGTCATGATTTTTAGCAATTTTCTTAAAATCAGCAAAGAAACTATATTTATGTTCAATATATTACCTTGTCTTGAGACAAGATTCTCTAAGTCCCTAAGAGTCCAGAAACATTATTACATGAAGAGATTTATTGTGCTAAACAGCCATATTGCCTAAAAATACTTAATGAAAATGATATTTTGGTCACTTAGACAAGGATTTATATTTCTATACATTGAGTGAAGTCTGGGCCACGCCACAGCATGAATAAAAGGGGCGCTCAGCACAGCTCCAAAGAAACAGACTCAAGGGAGCGGTGAGGCACCTCCCAGCCCGGGTTCCCGACGGCTGGGGTGATGCTGCTCAGGGAGAAGCAACAAAGGTCCAGGGGCCGCTTGAGGGAGGGGTGCGAGGGGAGGTCCCGGCCACACCGACGCCCTAGGGGGGGCCACGCCGGGCTGGCCGTGCTGGCCCAGACAGAGCTTCACCCTCCCCATGACACCCCGCACTGGGGCTGTGCTGTTGGGGTCTCCTGTTGGGGTAAAGCGGGCACCCCTGTGCATCTGAGCGCACCTCAACAACCTCCATGCCGTGGAGCTCCAGCCACATTGTCCACCAGGTGCAGGGCCCCGAGGGCCTCACTGGGCCTCCCAGAGAGGCCCAGGAATATAATGTGAAAACTTAAAATAAGAGTCTCATAATGGTGTCATGACGTCAACTTCTCTGTTATATTTTGCTGAGTCTCCCCTTCATTAGTCTCCCCACAGCTGACTTCATGGCTTGGTTCCTCAGACTGCCCTCTATATTCCAGAGGTCTGTGTGTCTGTTTTTGTCCCAGTGCCGTGCTGCTTTAAGTATTAGAGCTTTAGTGTATGGACTGGAGTCTGGAATGTGCTGCCTCCACCATGCTTCCTCATTTTTGTCAGGATTTTTGGTTGTTGCATATGCATTTCTGTAATGTTTGTTTTATATCCTTGGAGAATGCCATTGAATTCCTTATTGGGATTGTATTGAAACTGTAAACTGCTTTGGGTCAGATGGGCATTTGGTAATGTTGATTCTTCCAAGCCCAGAGCAGGGAATATCTTTCCATTTCTTTGTCTTTTCTATTTCTTTTAACAATGCCTTACTCTTTTCTTGTATCTTCACCTCCTTAGTTGTGTCTACTCCATGGTACTTAGTCTCGTGGATATAAGTGGGATTGTTTTCTTCACTTCTCTTCAAGTTCAATTTTTGGGTATAAGAAGGCAATTGGTTTTCATGTGTTGATTTTGTAATCTAGCTACACTGAAGTGACTTATTGATTTAATTTGTTTTTTACAGTGGGATCTTTAGTGTTCTTAGCATGTATTATATGTCCACAACAAAGTTAATTGTGCTTAAATGTTTAAAGCCATACAACCTAGAGACAGTTAATGTTTTATTAATTTAAAAATTTCAATTCTGATATACAAAGTGACTAAATGAATAGTCTTCCTATAGTCTTAATATAAATTTATAAGTCTTAGTATAAATAGTCTTAGTATAAATTTATTGTGGTCTGATTCAGCTTCTTCATTCAATACATGTTTTGAATTCTCATTGTATTCCCTAACCTATTCTTATTATATTCCATAACATTTATTGACCAGTAAGCTATTAGTGTATCAAGAATTAATATTAAGAAAGTTATTTATCAGATGATAAATAAAGGTTCCAATGATTTAAAAGTACAGTAGCAAGTTGTCAACCTAGTATTTTATATATCGAGTTTTTGCCATCTTTTAACTATTCCTGGCTACCTCCAATCTGACATTGTGCACACATGGGACTCGCCTAGGCTGAAGGCACTATCAACCTGATTAGCACCCTCAGAGCCTGAATGTCTGAGAATGAGTTAAATGTATGATATCCAGTTGGAACTGCATATTATCATGAAATATTTTGGTGTGAACTTTTCAAACATTGGACATCACAGATGTACAAGCAAGGGTTGATGCAGTCAGCAGAGAGGAGCTGAGGCCAGGCAGCAGCCACACACTTGGGCATTTCACTTCCCAAATTTAAATCATCTTCAAATTCTTTTTTTTTAAGATTTATTTATTTATACAAGCAGTGAGTGTAGTCAGAAGCACTGGAGGGTGAGAGAATGCACCAAAGCCAGAGCCGAGAACAGAACAGGCAGACAGACGAAGTACACTGCTGAGGGGAGCAGCAGGCAGCAGGAGAGTTCTATGCGCCATGTGGGACCCACACCTGGAGGCCGGGGATTGAACCGGCACTGCAGAGGCTGTGAGCAATTCACAGCCCAGCGCTCAACTGCTGCGCCACTGGGGAGGCCCTTCTTCAAATTCTCTATAATTATAATTATAATTTAATTATAATTATAATTTATAATTCTTGAAGAATTCTTCAAAGTCTTTACATCTACAGTAAATGATTGTTTAATTTATGATATGTAAATCTGATGAGTTTTCTATTTGAACAACTCCATAGGGAAACACAAACACTCTGACACCCCACAATAATGTGCCCAAAAATATATTGCCCTCAAATTTCCAGGCGTTCTTGGTAATTAAATAAATGTGGATATACACATGTGTAAAGTGTGGCGTGATGTTGTGAGTGTCATTCCTCAAATATTGATGGAAATATTAGAATATTGTGCAGTCCACTAGCTATTATTTAGTTTTTTACCGTTACAGATTCCTAAGTTCCTTTATTGATTCTTAAAAAACCCTACCCATTCTATATTTGTAACTTTTTAGTGATTATACTGCATGTGAAATTAACTGCTTTCACTCACTGTCTTATTTCTGGTGTCCAATGTATGCTGAGTGTGTTTACAGTAAATGCTGTCAGCACCCACACCAGAGCTTCCTGAAGGCTCTCTACCACATTAGGTGTGCTCCTTATTGACAGAAGGTCATGACTATTCAGATTCTACTACAGATCCCAAGGCCTTATTTATTCTCTGAAGGCCTAACTCACTAAGTAAAGGTGCCTGTCCTTTCCATGATCCCTGATCAACGACATGAAAGGGGAAGCACCATAGAGACTTGGGATGCTGCCCCATGAGAGAACTTCTGCTGATGACTGAGATGAAACCCATCCATCACCTCTCTCAGCCAGGAGCACAGAATGGAGAAGAGCAGAAAGATGCTGAAGTCCAATTACCCCAGTACACATGGCATACCAGAGAATATCTCAGTACAAAAAAGAGCAAAATATAAGCTATAGGAGTATATGAAGTATCTTAAATATAATTTAAAAACAAGCATATATTTTCAATTATATAATGAAATGAAATGTAACTATAATAATATAAAGGGGAAAATGATGCAAAGATTTAAAATAAATATCTGCGATAGAGTCATGAAGTCATCTTCTCTATTATATTTTGGTGAGTCTCCCCTTCATCAGTCTCCCCTTCATCACAGCCGACTTAATGGCTTGGTTCATCAGATTGTATATGAAGGGGTTAAAGGTGGGGGGCACCATCGTGTGAACATATAAATGACCAGGTCAGACATGGACATAGTCCCTGAGGTCGGCTTCAGATAAGCAAAAAGCCCAATGGAGACAAACAACACCACAACCAGCAGGTGGGGAAGGCAGGTGGAGAAGGATTTGGCCTTCCCTTCTGTGGATGAGATCTTCCTGACTGCAGAGAAGATGTGGACATAGGAAATGACGATGAAAACAAAGCAGCAGACACTCAACACCGCACTAACAAAAATTGGGCCAAGTTTGTTCATTAAGTTTCCTTAGCAGGAAATAGCCAATAACTGGGGGACATCACAGAAGAACTGGTGGACCACGTTGGACCCACAGTAGGACAAGGAGAAGGTTCCAGCTGTGAACATCACAGCGTAGAAACCCCTGCGAGTCCTGCAGACCTAATGCGCTTTTATGGTGACCAACGCAAGAAAAATTACTTTGGGCTGGTCAACCACGGGTGAAACTTGCAAATCACGTTGGGCGCCAAGCTGTTAAAGAGCAACCCCGATATTAAACGGGTTCCTGGCTGTGGGTCCTCACCCGCACGCTTTAAAGGGACTTATGAATACTCTACTACAGACACACACAAAAGGGTTAATAAAAGGTTTATTTACAAGAGAAAAAGAAATAAGGAAAATGTACAACTCAGGGAGAAAATAGGGAAATAAAGTCTTTAATGCATCCTACCCGATCCGACGACCTGGAAAACCAAAGTCACTCTCAGAGCTGGCCGGATGCTGCGAGCTGGCCGAGAGCCCAAAAAATGGAGAGCCCCCAAAGCCCATGGGTCTGCCTTTTGTATCCACCTGCCTGCTTAACCCCACCCTCAGGACTCAGCCACCTTCCCTTTGGTGATGATGGGATTTGGAGTTCCCAGTGTCTTTGGCTTTGACCTGGGGTGGGGGTGGAGTCCACAAAGCCTATATGGAATTTGCTTTGGGACATCATTTTCCCCCTAACAATTCCCTAACACCCCCACCCAGCCAGGACACAGCTGTCAGCTGCACACACCTGTCCCTGCTCATGAGGACCTCATAGTGCAGGGGGTGGCAGATGGCAGCATAGCGGTCAAGTCTCATCACCATGAGCAGGGTCAGCTCTGCACCTGCAGAAAAAATCATCACGAAGACCTGGAGGGAACAGCCTGGGAAGGAGATGGAGCTGCTGTGCATCAGAGAGTTGGCAATGGACTTGGGGACCATGGCTGAGATGAGGCAGAGTTCCAAGAAAGACAGACTCCTCAGGAAGAAGTACATGGTGGTGTGGAGGTGCCGGTCCAGGGTGGTGATGAGGACGATGAGACCGTTCCCCAGCAGGGCACACAGGTAGACCATGGAGAAGAGCAGCGGGTGCAGGAAGACCTTGGTCCCCTGGGTGGGGAACCCCAGGAACACGAATTCTGTCATGGCTGTGAGATTTATCCACCCTGGAGCCATACTGGCATGAACGTCTAGAGGAATAAAGTGCCAGGACCATCTACCAGTGCTGGAACCGCGGTGTCTCTCTGCAGGTGACCAGCGCTGTCCTTCCCCACTGACCTCTCTCTGTGCTCTGTCCAGCTTCTCCCCCACAGGGATATCAGCTCCAGCTCTGCTTGGTCTGTCCTGCTTCAGTGACCCGTAGGTGCCGCCACTGTCTACACCGCCTGTGGGAGATGCTGAAGGGCAGAGAGTTCAACTGACCTCAGCCCCCTGAGCATTCTCCTCCTGTCTCGCCACGTCCCGTGCATGGGCACCCCTGAAACCCTGACCCCGGCCCCTCCTCTGCCAACCCCGTGCCCCAGGTCAGCTCAACTCCCTTTAGTGGACCCTCCAATAAGACTCAGGAATATGAACGTTTAAGTTCACCCCAAATCTGGCCTGTGGATCTCAGCTGCCAAGTTCCAGCAAATCAAAGGCCAGTTGCAGCACAGGTGCTTTTTTTGGGACCAAGTGGACACTGATAGTCCCAAGTCTGTTCCTGGTCATTGCCCATGTTCATCATCACAGCAGTAGGTGTGGCGTCCCATGGGCTCATGTTGCCATCTGAGCACTGACTGTCCCCCTCCCCTGCATTGTATGTGCTGAGAGGGTGACCACTCCTGCCCATCCTGGTCATTGTCCTGCCCTGTTGTTTACCAGAGGAGCTAAGGTGGTTTCTCTTGCAGCTACTTTCTTCCCATGGTCACACCCACATGTCCCACCTGCAGGATGGGTTTGTCCACCCCAGGTCCTGCCGGGCCCTGTGTTCCCCTCAGACTCATTCAGGAATTAGGATGCTCCTGGGCTGAGCCAGACAGTCTGTGAGTGTGGCTGTCCCTCCAGTCCCAGGGCCCAGGTTCCCCTGGGTGCAGGTTTGTTCCTCACCCCCAGCCTGTGCGTGAGTTGGAACATCTGGACACGGGCCAGCCCTGCCCTCTCTCATCCTCCCCAACTCACCCTCTCCTCCCTCTGTGGGGTTGACAGAGGGGCAGGTCTGGTAAAAGGATTTTTGGAATGTGGTGATATAAAATATTTGCAATACATTGGTGGGAATAAATGCCAAATTATTTAATAAAAGCAAGGAAATAATTTAAGGGACTGGGTTGTTAATAATGTTGACATCTGTTGAGTGATTTATATAAAAAATTAAAATCATAAAATAACATTTGTCATATATCTCCTCCAGGCTCTGTCTAAATACTGTGATTTATTTTACAAAATCGCTATCAATCCCCGAGTGATGGAGTTGGGGAAGAATCCCAAGTTCACGTCCATAAATAGTCACACGACCCTGCCAGCCTCATGCTAGTGTCAGAGCCATGAAGTTGTCAACATGTTGCCATAAGAGTTTTTAATTTTCTACTTGACTCATATCTGTCATAATGTGTAGGACAAATGTGCATACCATTTTGAGTTTAACTAAACATTGTTTTATTCTGCTCTGTAATTTAGTTGATACGATCTAAATCCATTAATTTTGTTATTTTGTTTAGTATCCAAAACACACTGAGTGTGCTGATGCTAAATTTCTAGGTATGAATCAAAAATCGTCACATATTCCTTAAATCAAAATCTTCTAATATGATCAATGTATTAGGTCGGTAACTTTGAGCATAGTAAATTATAAGAGAATATGTTTTCTCTCATTGAGTCTCACCCAGGCTGAATAGGGCAGTGGGACATGACGACTTGGGCCCCATCAGCACTACTTCTCATGATTTACAAAGTAAATAGTTTAACTGTGGAGCTTTCTCAAGTCTAAAATGGAGCTTTAATCTGAAAACTTCCAAGTGTGAGTGGATTCTCCCCTACAAACGGGTGGGGCAGATACCTGCAGTCTGGGGGGAAGTTCCCACTGCCATGTCCTGTCTCTCTCATGAGGTTGTCTACATGGCAGGACAAAGGACGTCACAGCCTCTCACTCCATGGTCGGGTTCATGGGGAGCCTCTGAGCACTCATAGGTTGTTCTACCCAGTCCTGTGCTGCCTCATGGACAGAGCAGGGCCTCAGGGCTGGGCTATTTGAGCTCTGGAGCTGGTGTCCGAGTGTTGGACACTGTCCAGATTCCAGCCCTCAGGGACCTTCCTCCCAAGGGAAAGTGTGTGTTCATTTGACTGTGTTAATTGGAGCGTCCTGCAGTGTGTCTCAGCGAGTAATTATCACACTTGGTGTGTAGATGTGATGTTATGTCTGGCTCACGCCTCTATGGAAGTGAATAGACAAATCCTCACGTCCAGGTTCCATTCCCCAACTGTCGTGTCCGCTGTGGAGGGCACCATCAGTCATAACAGTGCCCTGAGTCCCTGTCTAGACAGCTGGACAGGGACCCATCACCCCTCGTATGCCCTTCACGGAGAGGCCCTGGCTATGTGCGTGAGGGGGATGTGGGAAGGCCTGAGTTGGGAGGGAAGGGACACGGAGAGAGGCAGGAGGGAGCCCAGGGAGGGGGAGTGTGGCGGAAAGACAATGGACGTCCAGCAGAAGTGAGTGACCACGGGGGTCACCAGCCCTTCAGGAAGAGAAACTTTACTTGTCTGAAGTTGTGTATCCTGCGGTTCTTTTCCACCACAGCCCCTGTCCCTGCACTTACATTAGAATTGTCCTTTTGTTGGGATAATTTGCTTCCAATCTTTAGGAAATAGTATTTTAGGGTTTCTGCTCATGGTGTCATATCCTTAGTTTTGCTGCATGAAGAAGGTGACGTCACATATGGAAACAGGTGTTTACCTGCTTGAGTTTACTCTTCTGTAAGGGGTGGGGCAGGACCTGCATGACTCTGCTGCGTGTGTCTGTCTGCTTCTCCCAGCACCATTTCCCCACTTTCCTGCTCCAGTGCCTGCTTTGGCTCCTCTGTCGTAGAGTCACTGTCCATCCAATGAGGGTGTATTCCTGGGCCCTCATCATAATCCATTGCTATGTGTGTCTGTTTTTGTTGCAGTACCATGTTGTTTTAAGTATTATAGCTTTATTGTATGGACTGGAGTCTAGAATGTGCTGCCTCCACCATGCTTCCTCATTTTTGTGAGGTTTGTTTTGGCTGTTTGGGGTCTTTGTGGTTCCATATACATTTGAGCAATTTTTTATTATAAATTTTATTTTTATATTCTCCAAACAATTGCGACACCCTTATTTTGACCCCAATACCTCCCCTCCCTGCCCATCACCCCCCATAGAGTGTCTCTGTTTCATACTTTTTTGTTGATTTTGATTTTTACTTTCTTATAGTTATTCTTTTTCCTGGTCCCTTACTTAAGTTTTCTAGATTTAAGCTATGAGTGAGACCATTCGGTATTTTTCTTTTTTCTTTCTGGCTTATTTCGCTGAGAATGATCCCTTCCAGCGCCATCCATGTTGCTGCAAATTTGATGTTTATATTTTTTCAATGCTGAGTAATATTCCACGGTGTATATGTACCACATCTTCTTGATCCAGTCATCTCTTTTGGGCATTTGGGTTGATTTCAAAGCTTAGCTATTGTAAACAGTGCTGCTATAAACATACAGGTGCAGGTGTTCTTTGGAATTGATGTTTCTGTGTCCTTTGAGTAAATACCTGGGAGTAGAATTGCTGGATCCTATGGAAGCTTTATGTTTAGTAAGTCCAGAATTCTCCACACGGCTCTCCATAGTGGTTGGACCAGTTTGTACTTTCACCAGTGGTGCAGGTGAATTCCTTTTTCTCCACACCCTCGCCAACATTTGTTGTTGCTAGCTTTTTTAATATGTTCCATTTTCACTGGTGTAAGATGGTTCACGTAGTGTTTTGCCTATATTTTCTTCTATGTATTTTATGTTTCAGGTCTTATGTCTAGTTTTTTTAATCCATTTTGAGTTGGTTTTTGTGTATGGTGTGAGGTAGTGGTCAAGCTTCATTCTTGTGCATGTAGCAACCCAGTTTTCTCAGCACCATTTATTTATTTATTTTTAAAATACTTTATTTATTTATTTATTTATTTATTTATTTATTTATTTATACAAGCACTGGGTACAGTCAGAAGCATGGGAGGGTGAGAGAATTCACCAGAGCCTGAGCAGGGAGCAGAACATGTAGAAGGACCGAAGTACACTGCTGAGGGGAGCAGTGGGCGGCAGGAGAGGTTTGTGCGCCATGTGGGACACTCCTACTGTGGCCAGGTAGCAGCCGGGGATTGAACTGGTGCTGCAGAGGCTTCAGGCAGCTTTGCAACCCAGCGCTCAACCGCTGAGCCACAGGAGAGGCCCCTCAGCACCATTTATTGAACAAACTTTCTTTGCTCCAGTGCATATTCTTTGCTCCTTTGTCAAAGATTAGTTGACCACAAATCTATGGGTTTATTTCTGGATTTTCTACTCCATTGCATTGATCTGTGTGTCTGTTCTTGTTCCAATACCATGCAGTTTTGATTTTTGTGGCTTTGTATTATAGTTTGAAGTCTGGGAGTGTGATGCCTCCATTCCCTTCTTTTTTTTTATTTCAGGAGAGCGTTGGGTATTTGGAGTTTTTGGTGATTCCATAGAATTTCATCAATAATTGTTCTATTTCTTTGAAGAATGACATTGAAATTTTGATTGGAATAGCATTGAATCTGTATATTGCTTTTGGTAGGATGGCCATTTTAATAATGTTTATTCTTCCAATCCATGAGCAAGGGATGTCTTTCCATTTCTTTGTGTCTTCTTCTATTTATTTTAACAGTGTTTTATTGTTTTCTTTGTATAGGTCCTTTACCTCTTTTGTTAGATTTATCCCCAAGTGTTTGATTTTTTTTGTTTCAATAATAAAAGGGATTTTTTTAAATTTCTTCTTCAGATTTATTGTTTGTGTATAGGAAGTCTACTGACTTTTGTGTTTTGATTTTGTATCCTGCCACTTTACTGAACAGATTGATGAGTTGAATTTAGTTTTTCTGTGGAGTTTTTGGGGTTCCCTAGTATATTATCATATCATCTGCAAATAGTGATAGTTTGACTTGTTCTTTTCCTATTTGGATTCCTTGTATGGCTTTCTCTTGTCTTAATGCTCTGGCTAGGACTTCCAATATTATATTGAAAAGCAGTGGTGAGAGTGGACATCCTTGTCTTGTTCCAGATCTTAATGGAATTGCTTTCAGCTTTTCACCATTGAGAATGATACTGGCTGTTGGCTTGTCATATATGGCCTTTATGATTTTGAGGTACGTTCCTTGTATCCCAAGAATTTCAAGGGCTTTTCTCATGAATGGGTGTTGCACTTTGTTGAAAGCTTTCTCAGCATTTATTGATATTATCATATGGTTTTTATATTAACTTTTGTTGATGTGTTGGATAACATTGATTGATTTTCGGATGTTGAACCATCCTTGTATCCCTGGAATGAATCATACTTGGTCGTGGTGAGAAGGGACAAGCTGGGGACTGGACACAGATAGGAGGTGAGGGAGGGAGAGAAAGGACCTCTCACCTCTGCTGGGAAAACGGCTTGGAGATGTCTTCAGACAATGAAAACAGAACCACCACAGGTTAGACCAGCCTCTGCAGGTATTTGTCCCAGATGTGCAGACTCTCTGATGCACCATGAACACCTGTGTTCACAGCAGCACTGACCACTGTGGCTGTCCATAGCCCCAACCCAATTACTATGCACAGTGGTGTGGATAAATACATAATGTGGGTCCACACACAATGGAATACTACAAAGCTATTAAAAAGGTGAACTGGTGCCCTTAAGGATCAAAGGTGGACTTGAGGTGCTTATACTAGTGAAATTAGTCAAAAAGTGAAAGATATTGGCTGGTCTCACACATCTGTGGGTTATAATATAAAAAGGCCAATAACTGAGAAAATATAGTGGCAAACAGCAAAAGGAAATGTTGTACTGAGTGCAAAGCTTTGCTCATTATCAGAGGGAACAGGGAGAGGGAATGGGGATGAGATTGGAGTGTGGATAGACAGGGCAGGTACAGCAAGGCACTTAGTATATTCTGAGTGGACACTTGTGCAGGTGAGGGAGTGAAAAGTGACCCATACTAAACCGTGAAAATTGTAAAAAGTGTAAATATGTGTCCTCCTTTTATAAGAACAAATAACAAATTAACGTGATGGTTTGATGAAACACTCAAGGTAAAGATCCCTTCTCAACAGACACTCACTGCATTTGTTCAAAGGAGAACTAGATAATTTACAGGAATCTGACCAGGGAATGACATCATATCCAAGGGATGGGGACTGTGCTCTCATGCTATCACTGAAGCGTATATTACTGTGAGTGATTTTCTAACTCAGGTTTCATTCTGAAATTTGTATGGACGAGTCATGTCTTGTTATTAAATACATTTTGTTATCATAAATAGCTTCATGGACAATATGTGCTCATCTGCCAGGAGAGTTTGGAGACACAGTGACCTGCTCCGTAGAGGAGGAAAATCACCCAAGCTCACATTCTCAGTGTAAGGGAACAATATGAGAACCTCCGTATGTGCAGTGCAGATGTGTAGGATTATAAAAAGAAAAAATCAGCAAATATCGCCAGACTTTAATTTGCATGATGTTTTACATAATAAAAAATACATAGTTCCCAACTATAAAAAAAGTGAACCTAAGTGTAATCTATAAGAATATTGAGAGGAATACCTAGTATAGGATCAAGATACAATATGGAAAACTAAAGGAACCTAAATACAATAACAAATTAAAAATTACAAATTTTTAAGTAAAAATGTAGTTCAAAAATAATTCAAATAACTTTACTTTTGGAAACACCACATCGAGGGGGTGCAGTCACATTGACATCAAAACAGGCATCATAGAAAATGATATTCAATCAATATCAGGTTTCAGTCATAGATTCCTATGAACCAAGGAAGCGTCCATCCTTCCACCTCTGGCAGAGTCAAGTGTGGTTTCCCTTTGTCCTGTGAGCAGAAACATGAAATTCTCCTAGAGGAAGATGCCCCATTAGGAATTGTGAGGGATTTGGGTCCAACACTAAACTGTGTTCCCCTCTGCTAGACAGGGATGGGACCCCCCCCAATGGAGACACAAACAGGCTGTGGGGACTGAATGCCAGGACTGGGGTCCCATGAACTTGTGCTCCCAAGAATTGACCCCCATTTACAATGTTTCATTTCATGTAAAGGTTGGTGATAACTGAGTTCCAGAACATTCTTTCCTTAGCAAATTAATGTTTTTAACCGTGAGCTGGATTTAGTTTATGAACAAAACACAGGGAGACAGTTGGTAAAGGATTTCAGGAAATATTTTTTTAATTAATAAATTTTATTTTTATATTCCCCATACAATTGCAATCCCCCCATTCTGAACCCAATCCCTCCCCTCCCGCCCCCCAGCCCCCAAAAAGTGTCTCTGGTTCATAGTTTTTGTTGATTTTGATTTTCACTTTCTTATAGTTATTCATTTTCCTGGTCCCTTATTTAAGTTTTCTAGATGCCTGCTATGAGTGAGACCATCCAGTATTTTTCTTTTTCTTTTTGGCTTATTTCACTGAGCATGATGCCTTCCAGCGTCATCCATGTTGCTGCAAATTGCATGTGTTTATATTTTTTGAATGCTGAGTAATATTCCATGGTATATATGTACCACATCTTCTTGATCCAGTCATCTATTTTTGGGCATTTGGGCTGTTTCCAAAGCTTAGCTATTGTAAACAGTGCTGCCATAAACATAGGGGTGCAGGTGTTCTTTGGAATTGATGTTTCTGTGTTCTTTGGGTAAATACCTAGGAGTGGAATTGCTGGATCCTGTGGAAGCTCTATGTTTAGTAGGTCCAGAAATCTCCACACGGCTCTCCATAGTGGTTGGACTAGTCTGCACTCCCACCAACAGTGCAGAAGAGTTCCTTTTTCTCCACAACCTCGCCAACATTTGTTGTTGCTAGTTTTTTTAATATGTGCCATTCTCACTGGTGTGAGATGGTATCTCATGGTAGTTTTGATTTGCATTTCCCTGATTGCAAGTGATGTTGAACATTTTTTCATATGCCTGTTGGCCATTTGCATTTCCTCTTCAGAGAAGTTTCTTTTTAGTTCCTCTGTCCATTTTTTGACTGGATTATTTTCTTTGTTGTTATTGAGTCTCATCAGCTCTTTGCAGATTTTTGTGATCAGTCCTTTATCATTAGTGTTGTGTGCAAAAATTTTCTCCCAGTTGGTGGGGTTTCTCTTTGTTTTTGTTATTGTCTCTTTTGCTGTGCAGAAGCTCTTTAATTTGATGTCGTCCCAGCTGTTTATCTTTGCCTTCACTATCACTGCTTTGGGTGATGTGTCTGTAAAGATGTCTTTGATATGCAAATCACGTAGTGTTTCGCCTATATTTCCTTCTATGTATTTTATGGTTTCAGGTCTTATGTCTAGTTCTTTAATCCATTTTGAGTTGATTTTTGTATATGGTGTGAGGTAGTGGTCAAGCTTCATTCTTTTGCATGTAGCGACCCAGTTTTCCCAGCACCATTTATTGAACAAACTTTCTTTGCTCCAATGCATAGTCTTGGCTCCTTTGTCAAAGATTAGTTGACCATAAATCTGTGGGTTTATTTCTGGATTTTCTATTCGATTCCATTGGTCTGTATGTCTGTTCTTGTTCCAATACCATGCAGTTTTGATGATTATGGCTTTGTAATAGAGTTTGAAGTCTGGGAGTGTGATGCCTCCATTCCCTTCTTTTTTTTTCAGGAGAGATTTGGCTATTCGGGGTTTTTTGTGATTCCATATGAATTTCATCAATAATTGTTCTATTTCTTTGAAGAATGACATTGAAATTTTTTTTAATTGTATTCTTTTTTTTTCTTTTTTTTAGAGGCATGTTTTATTTATTTGTTTGTTTGCTTGTTTTGTTTTATACATGCACTAGGTACAGTCAGAAGCACGGGGAGGGTGAGAGAATTCACCAGAGCCAGTGCGGGGAGCAGAGCAGGCAGAAGGACCGAAGTACACTGCTGAGGGGAGCAGCGGGCGGCAGGAGAGGTCTGCGCGCCATGTGGGACCCTCCTCTGGTGGCCGGGGAGCAGCCGGGGATCGAACCGGCGTCGCAGAGGCTGCGGGTAGCTTCGCAACCCAGCGCTCAACCGCGGCGCCACCAGGGAGGACCTGACATTGAAATTTTGATTGGAATAGCATTGAATCTGTATATTGCTTTTGGTAGGATGGCCATTTTAATAATGTTTATTCTCCCAATCCATGAGCAGGGGATGTCTTTCCATTTCTTTGTGTCTTCTTCTATTTCTTTTAACAGTGTTTTATAGTTTTCTTTGTATAGGTCCTTTACCTCTTTTGTTAGATTTATTCCCAAATATTTGATTTTTTTTGTTTCAATAATAAAAGGGATTTTTTTTTTATTTCTTCTTCTTCAGATTTATTGTTTGTATATAGGAAGGCTACTGACTTTTGCGTGTTGATTTTGTATCCTGCCACTTTACTGAACTGATTGATGAGTTGATTTAGTTTTTCTGTGGAGTTTTTGGGGTTCTCTATGTATATTATCATATCATCTGCAAAGAGTGATAGCTTGAGTTCTTCTCTTCCTATTTGGATTCCTTGGATGTCTTTCTCTTGTCTTATTGCTCTGGCTAGGACTTCCAGTATTATATTGAAAAGCAGTGGTGAAAGTGGACATCCTTGTCTTGTTCCAGATCTTAATGGAATTGCTTTCAGCTTTTCACCATTGAGTATGATACTGGCTGTTGGCTTGTCATATATGGCCTTTATGATGTTGAGGTACGTTCCTTGTATCCCAAGAATTTCAAGGGCTTTTATCATGAATGGGTGTTGCACTTTGTCGAAAGCTTTCTCAGCATCTATTGATATTATCATATGTTTTTTATATTTCTTTTTGTTGATGTGTTGGATAACGTTGATTGATTTTCGGATGTTAAACCATCCTTGTGTCCCTGGAATGAATCCTACTTGGTCGTGGTGAATTACCTTATGGATACACTGTTGGATTCTGATAGCTAAAATTTTATTGAGGATTTTTGCATCAGTGTTCATTAGGGAGATTGGCCTATAGTTTTCTTTTTTTGTGTTGTCCTTGTTCGGTTTTGGTATTAGTGTAATGTTGGCTTCATAGAACGTGTTAGGTATTGTCCCTTCCTTCTCAATTTTTTGGAAGAGTTTGTGAAGGATAGGTACCAATTCGTCTCTGAATGTTTGGTAGAATTCATTTGTAAATCCATCAGGTCCTGGGCTTTTGTTTTTGGGGAGGTTTTTGATTACCATTTCAATTTCGCTAATTGTAATTGGTCTGTTTAGGTGTTCTATTTCTTCTTTATCTAGCTTTGGGTGATTGTAGAGTTGTAGGAATTTGTCCATCTCCACTGAAGAATATGAGAAAATGAATTTGGGACAAAGGAATAATCTTAATTCAAGAAGTCTATGCTTTATGAATAACATGTTAAGAGTTGGGGGGAAAGCTGAATTAATGAGAGGTTATAATTTTAGATTTCAATATCTCACATATTGGAGTACTGGCCATTGATCGGTCTCCCCACAGCCATCTTCAAGGCTTGGTTACACATACTGTATATGATAGGATTAAAGGTGGGTGGCACCATCGTGTAGAACATAGAAATGACCAGGTCATATGTGGACGGGGTCCCTGAGGTCGGCTTCAGTTAAGCAAAGCATCCAGTGGAGATTAACAGCACCACAACCAGCAGGTGGGGAAGGCAGGTGGAGTAGACGTTGGCCTTCCCATCTGTGGATGGGATCTTCCTGACAGCAGAGAAGATGTGGACATAGGAAATGATGATGAAAATAAGATAGCATATACTCCAGACCACACTAATAAGAATGGGAACAAATTTGCTCATTAAATTTCCTGAGCAAGAAATAGCCAATAACTGGGGAATGTCACAGAAGAATTGGTGGACCATGCTGGACCCACAGTAGGACAAGGAGAAGTTTCCAGCTGTGTGCATCACAGCATAGAGACCCCCACCCATCCAGGACACAGCTGTCAGCTGCACACACCTGTCCCTGCTCATGAGGACATCATAGTGCAGGGGTGGCAGATGGCAGCATAGCAGTCAAGGCTCATCACCGTGAGCAGGTGCATCTCTGTAGCTGCTGACATAACAATTGTGAAGACCTGGAGGACACCGACAGGGAGGGAGATGGAGCTGCTGTGCCTCAGAGAGTTGGCAATGGACTTGGGGACCATGGCTGAGATGAGGCAGAGGTCCGAGAAGGACAGAATCCTCAGGAAGAAGTACATGGGGGTGTGGAGGTGCCGGTCCAGGGTTGTGATGAGGATGATGAGCCCATTCCCCAGCAGAGAGCACAGGTAGACCATGGAGAAGAGCAGCGGGTGCAAGAAGCCCATGGTCCCCTGGGTGGGAAACCCCAGGAGGACGTATTCTGTCAAGGCCATAAGATTCATGGCCCTTGGAGACATCACCTGCATGAAAAAACAAAGAGGAAAAAAACATTGTCATATCTTCCAATATTGAACATAAAATGGGTTATCAACATATAATAAGCATGCAATCTATTTATGCTTTATCATTATCTGAATAATTCATATTTTATCTCATGTGAATGCGGTATTGATGTATGGTCCAAATGTGTCCATAAATTGGTGTAGAAATGAAAATTTTAAATGACCATGATAAAACCTGAATATCAGGTCTGAGAGTGAACTGAATTGACAGACCAACAGTGCCCAGTCATTCCCAGGCCCACGGCTCCCCCTCTTGCCCAGGCCCCAGCGACTCCGCCCAGCAAACCTCCCAGAGGTTGTCCAGGGCACAGCCCCAGAGGACACGTGACCATGCCCAGTCCCTCCCCTCCCTGGAGAGCCTGTCCCTGCTCCTCCAGCACAGCCCTGGTGTGGGGAGGCTCCACAGGGACGGGTGCGCAGGGAGGTGGGGTGTGCGGTGCTGCAGGAGGCCTTGTTGCTCCAGCCAGATAGGATACTGACAAGCAGCTAAGAGAAAAGGCCTCACACTGTGGGGCTGAGGATCTGGCATCCCTTTGCTTTTTGTCCTTGGTCATAGAGAGAGAAAAATTTATCAGAAAGGTACATTTGGCTATAAATTATATGTATCAGTGGACTGCAAGCAATTGGCACAGAAAATTACCTGTTTAGAAATTAGTTACTACACAATTCGGCCCAATTAACAATGGGAGACAATTTATTGTATATATCTGACAAGCAATCCAGCATAACAATTATAGTATATCCTTGTTTTGATTTTTAGAAGTTTCCTTTTTATTTAGAAGTTTCTTAGGAAAATTTTTAAATGAAGTTAACTGTGTTAAGAAGTTTGTAGGTAGAAAAAAGTTCTGATAACTAAGCAGCAGCTGGTCTCCGGCTGAAGGTCATGTGAATAGAATAGTCCTTTGATGCTTAGGCTTTAGCTGATAGGGATGCACTGGCGGTTATTCACTGTTTTAAATAATTGTCTAAATGAAAAAATAAGTAGCGTTAATGTTAGGTCTGGTTTATTATCTATTAACCTTGAAAGCTGCCATCTAGCTAAGACCTGTAGGGGCCAGTAGTCTATGGGAAACATAATATACTAATTGTTTTTGCTTTACACATGATAATGTATTTCCTTATATTATTACTAATAATGAATAAAAAAAGACCTGCTGAGTCTCTCGGCAGAAGATACTAGCACCTCACCAAGTGTCAGTGTCTCCTCATTCTACCTCATTCCCCTTCCTAACAGCCCTTAAGTTTCAGCCCTTTCGTTTTCGCCAACACTGTCTCATCCTTTCGGGAACCCCTGACACGACATTTTGCCGGAGGCTGGTCCCCGGCAGTGCGGGTCCCTGTTTCCCTGCCCCAAGAACCCAACACTGTCCTGGAACTGAATAATCTGGGCTCGGCGTCCCCGTGTGGTGTGTCCTGACACCTCCTCTGTCAGATTCCTGTCCCCGTGGCCTCACTGCTGCCTCCTGGTCCATCCCCTCATCTCCTCATCTCCCTGCCCCTGACTCCCCACATCTGTGGACCCAGAGACCACTTTTCCTGCGGAGTCTCCTCCTGGGTCACACCCACACATCCCTCCTGCAGGATGGGCTCATCCACCCCAGGTCCCTCCTGGCCCCTCTGTCCCCCTCAGACTCATGCACGTCTGTGCAGGGAGGAGGCAGCTCCGGGGCTGAGCCGGATGGTCTGTGGGTGTGGCTGTCCCTGCCGGTTCCAGGGACCCAGGTCCCTCGGGTGCATGTTTGTTCCTCACCCCAGGCCCATGCGTGAGTGGTGACGTCTAGACACAGGGCAGCCCTGGCTACCGTCTTCCCCCTCCCCAACCTCAGCGTCTCCCCTCTCTGTGGGTGACGGATGGGAGGCCCTGGGGAGGCAAGATCTTTAGGAGATTGTGCTGCTATAGAATTATTGTACGAGACTAGAGGAACAATTTTTGCTAATTTAATGGAAACAAGATAATAAATGCAGAACCTGCTGTTTTGTGCCCTCTGCCATAACCTTTTCAGTGATTTATTTTTTTATATTGATATAATTATATTTTATATAGCTGTGTTGCTGTGTGTAGTTAAATAAAATGTTCACATCCATGATAGTTTACACGTATCTATCACATTAGCGTGAAGAAAAAAAAAAGATCTATATGTATGGCCTTTAAAAGTTATGAATATCTCACTCCCGATTGTGTCATATTCTGCGATGAACACGTGAAGCTTTCCCTTTTAAACTACTAGAGTGAATTTTAAACTCCTCTTAAGATTCTTCCTCACTGTTACTAAATAGCTCTTGCACGTGTGAAATTTAACATGTGATGCACTTTCATCTCAGTGTTCTCAATGCTGAAATATCATGGCTATGAACTACAATTGTCAGATAGACCATAATTAAAATATTATATGATCACAGATATATTAGAAGCCATAAGCTGCAGAACTTTTTTAATGGAAGAAAAGTAAAAAAAAAAAATTCTCACTCTTTCAAACTCATGCCAGAATATACGGCACTGTGACATTGAACTGTGTAGTTTTAATTATTCACTTTCATTCATAAGGTGACTATTTTAACTACTGTTCTTTTGAAATACAAAATGCATTTTAAAATGATACTTTTTTGTAAAACACATTACCTCAATAGAGAAAAAATAAAATTCCCTTTTGTAGGACAACAAAATAAGGTGAGTTGTTCACAGTGAAAGGCTGACCCTGAAATGCTGTTCAGTGGAATATATATTGAACAGAAAACATTTTTTACGAGGGGAACTTCCCCGCCTTAGTGGACCCGTAGGTCCAGGCTGGCAGCGCCCGCGGCCCAGCAGCGGCTCCCACAAATCTCCCCTCGCGGAGTGGGAGGAGACTCAAACCCCAGACAACTGTTCCCCATGGCCCCGCGGCGCTGCCTCCACCATCCATGTCCGGCCTCGGCTCGCCGACTCCGCAGACAGCCCACAGGGCGCGCTCTCCCCCCGCCACCCCAGGGCCCTGACATGGCCATGCCCTCCACAGGGACCTCACCAGGCCCAGAAGTCCTGTCCCTGGGGGCTTCTTGGCGGTGCCCCGGTAATGAGCCCCCTGACTCAGGGCGCGTCAGGGGGCCCAGGAGGCTCCACAGGCAGGACCTGGTCCCCCCTCGGCCCCATCACCCCCGACTCCATGGGGACCGGGTGGCCCCGTCGTCAGAGCCACAGATGAGCCCTTACACAGGGAGCTGGAAAGTCGCCGCCACCCTGTGCGCCCTCCTGGGCCTGGCAGGTGGGGATGGGCATGTGGAGGCAGGCGGGAGGGAAACCAGGAAGAATCCCCAGGAGCAAGCTAGGAAGCGCCTGGGTCTTCTGACACAGGGATTTGTTCATGTCTCTATAATTATTTTACTCAAAAAGGCCTTTTACTCTCAGCGCCTGTGACTCTCTCCTCACATTTGAACTGTTGTCGTGCTGTTAGGGGGAGAGGCTGTCCTGAGCAGACTCCATGCAGGCTGTGTGGACGCCAGCCCAGGCCACCAAGACACTGGGAACTTCAAATCCAAGGATCCCCACAGGGAAGTCGTGAGGACCTGAGGGCCAAGTCAGGCAACCATTTTATCTGTCTGTAAATAACACCAGCCCTGCTCGTGGGGTCTGGGAGACACACTTGGCTCCTGCTCTCGGCCAGGCGAGTTTGGTCTTGGCGGGTCATTCGGGATTCCAGGTCAGCAGAACGGGAAGGAGGCATTTAAGACTTTGGCTCCCTCATTTCTCCCTGAGTGCTCCATGACCTCATCCCCTTCCCTTGTCAATAAACCTTTGTTAACTGTGCTGTGTACCTGCAGTGTGGCCCTTTGAATTGCACAGATGAGGACCCACAGTTGCACAACCTGTTTTAGAGCAGGGGTGCCCTGTGACAGTGTGTGAGTGAAGGTTGTGTTTACCTTCCAATGTGGGTCAGTCCCGTGGCGGCGCTGCCCGGCGAGTCCGCAGGGTGGTCTGTGTCTCGGGCTCTGACACAGCAGTGTGTTGGACCCTCTCCCAGCTGTGGGTTCCCCCTGCACGCTCACTGACCCCGACCAGATCAGGCACAGACAACAAGGAGGGGGGTATTGGTGGTGGACACCGGGGATGGACAGTCCCAGGGCCCACATGCTGTCCCACCTGTGTCCGTAACAACCCAAGCCCACAGCTGCCCAGCGAGATGGTGCTGCCCTGAGGGAGGCGGAGCCAGAGGCCAGGGTTGGGCGGGGTTGGGGGCCCATCCAGGCTTGAGGGTGCACGTGGGCACTGACTCGAGGCCCTGCAGTAGCCCGGGTTCCTGGACCCTTTGACGGCCTATTACCCCCTTCTGGGCTTGCCCGCCCTGAGTCCATATGCCACCCAGCGCTTCCCGAGGGGCGTGATCCTGTGCCCGTGGGGGCCTGGGGACGGTCTGGGCCCCACTCAGACCAGCGTGGGGTGCAGCTTCACCCCAGCCCTGTGTTCACTGCCAGCCGGCAGGCAGCTCCACAGTGTCTGTGAGGCTGACGCTGGGCCCGCCTGACCTGCATCCAGACCTGCCCAGACCTTTCTCTCCTTTCCTGAAACCTCAGCCAGTGGCGCCAGAATCCCCAGGACCAGCTCCCCAGGGGGAAAGGGGTGGGCTTCTCAGCTGGGCCCGGGGCTGTTGGAGAAGCCAGAGCCCAAGCTGCCATCACTCCACTAGGTGTGATGATGCCCCTGGGGTTTGGGCAAAGGATAGTGATTGGCTTGTACAGGACACCTGCTCCCTGCCCTGGCTGGGCTCAGCTGCCCATGGGAGGGGAAGCTCCTTCCTGCACGACCCTGAGTTGTGGGGTAACAAGCTGTCCCACTGCTCACCAGAGACAGACAGATGGAGACTAGGAGACACCCCTCACCCAGTACAACAGCCATGTCCCAGGGGCCCAAGGCACTAGAGCGTGTGGAGAAAGGATCCCGTCACACTGCTGGGGAGACAGACATAGTGAAATTCCATGAGAGCAACCTGCATTTGCTTAAAAAATCCAGGACAGTTTCCAGCAGCAGGTCACAGGCGGGCACGGGTAGAGCAGGACTCCCCACGAACCCACGGCTCTGCGATCATCACAGCGGCATCATTCACAGCAGCCCCACTCGGCCCATGGGACAAGGACTAGATGGTGGTGCATCCACAGCAAGGGGACATGGACAGGGCGAGGGCAACGCCCCGCAAAAAGAGGGGGTTTGAGAAACGCACGCAGCAAAGCAGGTCAGACATGGACACAAACACTGGACGGCAGAGAACAGGCATTTGAGCGGGGAATCACTTGAAAAGACTTGGGGAAAAACCTCCTGAGGACTCTGAGAAGGTGGGGAGGGGCTGGGGACAAAGGAGGGGCTGGTGTCCCTGTGACACAGATACCTGTGAGTGTTTGGTTGGAGTACACGGGCATGCAATTGTAGATGTTCTGTGTGGCTGAGGGAAAGAAGGGCGAGCTTTACTTGTTGGTGTAACGGCCCTTCATGAGTCTACCCACAGCCAAATTCATGGCTTGGTTCCTCAGACTGTAGATGGCGGGATTAAAAGTGGGGGGCACCACCATGTAGAACATAGAAATGACCAGGTCAGACATGGACGAGGACCCTGATGTCGGCTTCAGATAAGCAAAGAATCCAGTGGAGAGAAACAGCACCACAACCAGCAGGTGGGGAAGGCAGGTGGAGTAGACTTTGGCCTTCCCTTCTGTGGATGGGATCTTCCTGACAGCAGAGAAGATGTGGATGTAGGAAATGACGATGAAAATAAAGCAACCCACATCCAATGTCACACCGATGAGAATAGGGACAAGTTCATTGATTAATTTTCCAGAGCAGGAAATAGCCAATAACTGGGGGATGTCACAGAACTGGTGGACCACGTTGGACCCACAGTAGAACAAGGAGAAGGTTCCAGCTGTGTTTATCAAGGAGATGACACCCCCACCCAGCCAGGACACAGCTGTCAGCTGCACACACCAGTCCCTGCTCATGATGACCTCATAGTGCAGCGGGTGGCATATGGCAGCATAGCGGTCAAGACTCATCACCGTGAGCAGGTAAATCTCTGTAGCTCCTGAAATAACCAGCATGAATACCTGCAGGACACAGCCTGGGAAGGAGATGGAGCTGCTGTGTCTCAGAGAGTTAGCAATGGACTTAGGGACCGTAGCTGATATAAGGCAGAGGTCCGAGAAGGAAAGACTCCTCAGGAAGAAGTACATGGGGGTGTGGAGGTGCCTGTCCAGGGTGGTGATGAGGACGATGAGCCTGTTCCCCAGCAGGGTGCACAGGTATACCAGGGAGAAGAGCAGCAGCGGGTGCAAGAAGCCCATGGTCCCCTGGGTGGGAAACCCCAGAAGGATGAATTCTGTCATGGCCGTGAGATTTGTCACACCTGGAGCCATCATCTGTATAAAAATATCAATCAGAATAAGTCATCAGTGAAGCCTATGACACCTAAAAGGACAGTCACAGGTGTGCCCCAGAGTTCACTCTCAGGGTGTGGCGTGGAGGAGCTCTGTGTCTCTCGCTCTCGGTTGAGCCTTTGGTTTTCAGCTCTAGAAACCCTACATTTATCACAAAGGATCTGGGATCGGGAAGGAGGAACATTATAGCTGATCGTAGGATTCTACTTTGGTTGATCTCATAACCTGACTGACAGACCAACCCTACAGCCCCAGGCCCTTGTCTCCCCCTCCTGCCCAGGCCCCAGCATCTCCACCCAGCACACCTCCCAGAGGTTGTCCAGGGCAAAGCCCCAGAGGACACGTGATCATGCCCAGCCCCTCCCCACCCTGGAGTGCAAGTCCCTGCCCCTCCAGCAGAGCCCTGGTCTGGGGAGGCCCACAGGGATGGGTGTGCAGCGAGATGGGGTGTGCGGGTCCCTGTTTTCCTGATCCCCAGGACCCGACACTGTCCTGGAACTGAATGATCTGTGCTCGGCGTCCCTGTGCGGCATGTCCTGAAGCCTCCTGTGTCAGATTCCTGCCCCCGTGGCCTCACTGCTGCCTCCTGGTCCGTCCCCTCATCTCCTCATCTCCCTGCCCCTGACTTCCCACATCTGAGGACCTAGAGACCACATTTCCCACAGAGTCTCCTCCTGGGTCACACCCACACATCCCTTCTGCAGGATGGGCTCGTCCACCCTGGGTCCCTCCCGGCCCCTCTGTCCCCCTGACTCATGCATATCTGTGCAGGGAGGAGGCCGCTCCTGAGCTGAGCCAGATGGTCTGTGCATGTGGCTGTCCCTGCTGATTCTAGGGCCCCGGGTCCCCCGGGTGCGGGTTTGTTCCTCCCCCCATGCCCGTGCGTGAGTGGAGATGTCTGGACACGGGGCAGCCCTGCCCTCTCTCCTCCTCCCCCTAATCTCGTCCTCTCCCCCCTGTGGGGTGAAGGAGGGGCAGGCCCTGGGAGGCAGGATTTTTTGGAGAATGTGCTGATATGAAATAACTGTAAGAATTTAGAGAAACAAGTATTTGTTATAATTAAAACAGGAAAAAATAATCTCAGAACCCTTTGTAACCTATGTAAAAACTTTTACAGGGATTTAGATACATATTTATATTGACAAAATTAGGTTTTACGTAGCTCTGTTGCTGTTTTGAGTTATAACACAACATTAGATGTGTATCTAACATTACATGTGTATGTCAACATAGATCATGGGAAAAGGACATGAATTTCTGTCCGATTTACTTAATTGTAATATGTTGTAATCAATATGTGTAGCTTTCCCTTCTGAACAATTGTATTATTTTAAATTTCTCTTGAGTTTCTTCTTTTCTGCTTCCTAAATGTGTCCATTAAGTTGATTTCATTTCACATTTATTTAGTTTCAACTCAGTTTGCAAAATGCTGAAATAATGTTTTTTATTCTATAGTTCCTGTAGATACCATAAATCAAAATATTATAAAATGATAAATGCAGTGAAGATCATAATATGTGGAACAACATAAAGTAAAAAATGTATTTTCTCTGTTAGAAACTCATCCACGCACAGCAGGGCATTCTGAAACTGAACTATTTGTCTGCATTTGTGATTTATTCGTTTTCATTTATAAGATGAATATTTTAACTGCAGTGATTTTGAAATACAAAATGCATTTTGAAACAATACCATGTGATTAAAAATATGTTACCTCAATAAAGAAAATAAAGTCACTATTGGAAACAATAACATAAGTATTTCTTGTTGAAATACTAACACTTTGATGTATGGGGTTAAATGAAATATGTCGGTAATTTAAAAATTAAAAATTTGAAAAACTTACTTTTTAAAAAAATATTTGAGGGCCTCCCCTGTTGGTGCAGGAAGTTGAGTGCCACGCTGTGAAACTGTCCGCAGCCTCTGCAGTGCCTATTAGATCCCGGCCGGCCGGGGAGGCTCCCACATGGTGCATAGATCTCTCCTGTTGTGCCCGTGCCCACTGCTCCCCTCAGCAGTGTATTTCATCGGTTTGCCTGTTCTGCTCCCCGCTCTGTCTCTGGTGAATCCTCTCACCCTCTTGCATATTGGGACTGTACCCAGGTTCTTGTATAAATAAATAAATCTTTAAAAAAGAAAAAAGAAAAAGAAAATTGTTTGACAGGCACGTCCAGACTGGCATGACACACCCTCTGGCCCAGAAGTTGCTTCCCACAAAACACTCGCCCTCACAGGAGGAAACACAAACCTCTCTTGATGGCCCCAGTCACCTGCTTCCCTCTGCTGTGCTGCCTCTGACATCTGGGGTCCAGGCCTCCAGCTCACTGACTCTGCAGATGGGTTGTAGGGCTCACTGTCTCATCCCCCACTCTCCCTAGGCACTAGCATGTTCACACTACCCTTCCACAGGGACCTCACCCGAAGGGGACTGGATAACCCTCATCCCTGTGGACTACAGTGGCATCCCCAGTAATGAGCCTCCAGAGTCAGTGGCCCATTCAGGGGTCCCAGGAGACTCTGCGACAAGGACCTGGTTGCCCCTCAGGCCCATCACCTCCCCTGACCACCGTGGGGACCTGAGTGTGTCCCTGTCATCAGAGCCATGGATGAGCCCCATCCACAGGGAGACGGAAAGTCACTGTCACCTGCTGTGCCCCCTCCTGGGGCCCTGGGAGTTGGGTGGAGGACGGGGCAGGTAGAAGGGAAAATAAAGGTAGGAAGGAACTAAGGAGCAAGGCGAGAGGAGAGAGGGAGTCAAAGGGCAGGGAAGGAAGAAAAGTAAATCTGATTTAGAAAGGAAGAAAAGTAAATCTGATTTAAATGAAGAGGGAAAGAAAACTGGGTCCTGTGAACTGCAGCCAACCCTCTGCACGTCACAGGCAGGGACCTGAGGACAGTGCCCCCCACACACTACCTCTCTCTCGGCCCTGCCAGCTGTGCTCTCCACCACATACCATGTTCCCTGCCAGTTCCCCAGTGGACGGGTTCTTTGGCACCTGACGCTTACTCAAAATTGACCAGGCATCACCCCTGGGTGATTTGAAGAAGCCCACTGTCCTCTTCAGCATCCCTTTCGGCTGCTTCTCAACCACTCAGGACTTCCTGACCTTGGCACCAGTGGTTGGCCTTCTCCGAGTTGGCTTCCTGATGCATCTCCTGACTGGCTGCAGAGACCTGGCGAGGGCGCCAAGCTCTGCCAGCCCTGAGCTGCTGTCATGCTGGCCCTGCCCACACTCTCAGCCATCTCAAGGGCTCACTGCCACGCCAGGCTGAGTGCACAGCAGCTCCTGCAATAGGCTACAATAGGCCAGCAAGGCCCAGCGGCCATTCTTAGATCTTCATGTCCCGGGGTCTGCAGATGACCCTCTCCCCCCAGGCTCCAAAATCAGCCATCAATGTGCCCAAGCCCCTGCCTTGGCAGGACTGTCTCTTGGGGTCATCAGTGTGATCTTTGTCACTGGGGAGCTCCAAATGATGGGTGGGGCCTCACTTTCCCTGTCAAGTCTGCAGCCTCAGGGGTAGTGGGCAAGTGCTTGTCAGGTTGTCTCCTCTCCGCAAGTATTTTTTATGTATTCATTTATTTATGCAAGCACTGGGTACAGTCAGAAGTGCGGGATGGTGAGAGAATTCTCCAGAGCCAGAGCAGGGAGCAGAGCAGGCAGACTGACAAAGTACACTACTGAGGGGAGCAGCGGGCGAGACAGGAGAGATCCACAGCGCCATGTGGGACCCTCACTGGTCATCTGGGATAAAACTGGCTCTGCAGAGGCTGCAAAAAGCTTCACAGCAGGCTCTCAACTGCCTGTGCCACCAGGGAGGCCTGATAATAGAATTCTAATTTCAACTTGAGTTTAGTTTTTATCACAATTTATTTTTTAAAGATTTATTTATTTATTTATTTATACAAGCACTGGGTACAGTCAGAAGTGCGGTAGGGTGAGAGAATTCATCAGAGCCAGAGCGGGGAGCAGAACAGTCAGGCTGACGAAGTACACAGCTGAGGGAAGCAGCGGGCAGCAGGAGAGGTCTGTGAGCAATGTGGGATCCTCGCTGGAGGCCGGGGATCGAACCAGTGCTGCAGAGGCTGTGGGTAGCTTTGCAACCCATCTCTCAACTACTGTGCCACCAGGGAGGCCCTTAATTTATTTTTTTTTTGATACTTAATACACACTGACACATTGTGCTAATGCCTAAATCACAATTATGAAGCATTATATATATCACAAATCAAAATCTGATGCTATTGAAATTCATAATATTTGGAAGAGTTACATTAAAAAAACATTATTTTCTCCCATAGCAATTCATCCAAGAATATGGGATTGTGGAAATCAGCAACTCGTGCATCTTTAGAATTTTATTAGTTTTTATAATCTACAAAATGAGTATTTTAACTGCTATAATAAGTCAAAATTGAATTTTGACATAGAAAAAATGTTCAATTCTGAATGGATTCTCCTCTATAAAGAGCTGGTAGCAGATACCTTCAGCCTTGGGGGGAAAGTTCCCGCTGACATGTCAAGTCTTTGTACTGAGGTTGTCCCCATGGCGGGACAGAGGGCGTCCCGGCCTCTCACGCCAAGGTCAGGGCTCGTGGGGAGCCTCTGAGCACTCACAGGTTGTTCCACCCCATCCTGCGCCACCTCATGGACAGAGCAGGACCTCAGGGCTGGGCTATTTGAGCTCTGGAGCTGGTGTCTGCGTGTTGGACACTGTCCAGATTCCAGCCCTCAGGGACCTTCCTCCAGAGGGACAAGTGCCCTCTTAGAGTTGACCATGTTAATGGGCATCATCCTGTACCACATATCAGTGAGCAATTCCTTCACTGAGGGTGCCAGAGGCAATTTTGTGAGTTGTTCACACCTGTGTGGAAGGACTGCGGCTCCTCTTCCTCCAGGCTCCATCATCCTCCACTGACCAGTAGCGGGGGACCTGGGTGTGGTCCTCGTGATGAGCCACTTCCAAAGGGTGCTGGAAATTCACTGTTACCCACTGTGTGCCCCCCGTGGGGAGACCTGAGAGAGGGGTGTGAGGGGTATGGGGAAATGTGGAGGCAGGAGGGGGAGAGGAGGAAAACCAAGAAAAAATGTGAATTTGTTCATGTTACTAAATATTTTTATTTAAATTCCACTTTATTCACCACACCTATAAATGTGATACAACCTGAACCCTCGTGTTCTACTAAATCTTGTGTTTCTCTTACAATTTAGGCAAGTCCCGAGGGGCTGCTGTCTTTGGCTTGTCCACTTCCTGGTCTGTGTCTTGGGCTCTGAGACAGCAGTGGGGGGATCCTCTCCCAGGGGTGTCCCCCGCGTGCTCACACCCACCAGGGCGGGGTGCACGGACAAGGGGCTATTTGGGAGGGAGACAGAGCAGTGCTGGGCCACATGCACCGTCCTGCCCTGGGCCGGGTGTCCGCCAGGCCCTGCCTACGGCTGCTTCAGCAAGATGGTGCCCGCCACGGCGGGGCTGAGCTGGCCACCCTGGGGTGGGGGGGGAGGGAGACGCAGCCCGGGCTGTGCTGTGCTCAGAGGCGCTGCTCCAGGCCCCGCTGCCACCGGCTCCTGACCCCCCCCCCAAAGTCTCCAAGCCCGTCGTGGACCTGCCCGCCCTGGGCACACTCTGCCCTGTGTGCCCGGCGGGGTCAGCCTGGCCCGTCCACAGGCAGCTCGGGCTTCAGCGCCTGCCCCGGCCCCGCGTCCACCCGCGCCGCCGGCCAGCGGCTGCCGTGCGGGCGCCGGCGTCTCGACCAAGGGTGCCCAGAAGCAGGCGCTGCCCCAGGCGCGCGGGCAGCTCTGGCCAGCGGTCGTGGTCACCCCCGGTCACCGCGCGGCCGGGCGCACGGGTCAGGGGCGCTCGTGCGAGGTCCCTCCTGGCCCGGGGCGGCATCAGAGCTGGAATGTCCCCCGCTCCGGGGGTCCGGACAGCACCCCGCTCTGAGGTGCGGGCCGGGCCTCGGGCCGCCTCGGCCAGCGGGGACGCAGGATGGACCCGACCCCGAGCCTGGACAGCGTCGGCTTCTCTGCCCGCCACTGCGGCGGCCAAGGCGCCTCTTCCCCTCAGCTTCTGTGTCCCAGTCCTGGACCCGAGCGCGCGGTCCCCCTCTCTTCAGAGCCCACCCTGCTCTCCTAACTGGCCTGGCTCCCACCTCAGGCCGCCGCCCCGCCTCCTCCCGGGCTCCTCCCTTCAGCCGCAGGGGCGGAGCCTCTCAGGCTGCCCGCCCTCAGCCCCATAGGACTATGACGCAACCCTGCGTCTGATTGGGCCCAGCCCGTCCACCCCTGTGCCCAATTGGTCCATGCCCCGCCCCGGAAGTGCGGCTCTCCATAAAAGGGCCTTGAGGCGCCAGGGCCTGAGCAGCTCAAGGTGGAGCCTAAGAGAGGCCGCGCCCTCCCACACAGGCAGCTCCGGGAGGGGGTTCAGGGGTGTTGGATGCCCCTGACACCCTGGGTCCAGCCCGACCTGCCGGCGCACAGGCCCAGCTCAATGCCTGGAGCTGCCTCTGCCGGTCCCACTGCCCGGAGACCCTGCCCCCGCCCCTCTCTCCTCAGGTGACTGTCCACGGCCCGGCCCTTCCCTCCTCGGGGGAGTGTCCACGGCCCCGCCCCGCTCTCCTTGGTGAGTGTCCATGGCCCCGCCCCCTCTCCTCACGTGAGTGTCCACGGCCCCGCCCCCTCTCCACGGTGGAGTGTCCACGGCCCCGCCCCCTCTCCTCAGGTGAGTGTCCACGGCCCCGCCTCCCTCTCCTCACGTGAGTGTCCACGGCCCCGCCCTCTCTCCTCGGGGGAGGCCAGCTGACCAGACCCCTCTCCTCGGTGAGTGTCCACGGCCCCGCCCTCTGCCTCCCCACGGGCCAGTGACCAGGGCCCAGAACCCGACACCGTGGCCGGGACCAGGCTGGCCAACCCACGCCTCTCAGGTCCGTCTCTGGCCACGGCAGAGCCACCGCATGTCCACCACTCGGGCCATCCGGGCCTGACCCCGCAGTGGTCACCTGGGGCAGCCCCGCCCTGTGGTCGCAGAGGTGGAGGCAGATGGGGAGACGCGCAGATGAGGTGTCCCTGGGCTCCCCCTGCTACGGCGTATCCGAGGCCATCACCCACGGGTGGACATGGGCAGCACATGTGGCCCCATCCGCCCCTGGTAGGCCAGCAGCGGAGTGACCACGCCGGCAGTGAGAGGGCCAGTGCAGGCCCGCGGGCCGGGAGGACACATAGGACAAGTCCCAGAGCCTCCCCGATGCGTGTTTGCCTTTGACTGAAATGTGGGTATTTGCGCCCAAAGGGCTCTGCGAGGTGGACCTGGGCCCCAGGGCAGCAAGGGTTGGGAGGGTCAGGAGACCGCCACTTGGAGAGGGGGGCTGGGTGAGGCCGGGCTGAGGGACACGGCTGCCCAGCAAATGACGTTATATCCCAAAGGGGAAGGCGACTGTGATCTCATATTATCACTGAAATGATAATTACTTTGACTCATTTTATTTCTGTTTCTTTTTTTTTTTACAGATTTATGTATTTATATATAGAAGGGCTAGGGTACAGGCAGAGGTGTGGAGGGTGAGAGGATTCCCCAGAGACAGAGTGGGGAACAGAACAGGCAGACTGACTGAAATCCACTGCTGAGGGGACCAGTGGGGAGACAGGAGGGGTCTGCTGCACCGTGTGGGTTGCTCCCTGTCTGGGGATGGAACTCGTGCTGCATGGCTACAGATAGCTTCCTAGTGCTGCGCTTAACTCCTGCACCACCAGGGAGGCCCCTACTTTGAGTGATTTTCTAGCTCATGTTTTATTCTGAGATTTGAATGGACAGTCAGGTCTTGTGGTTAACTACATGTGTTATCATAAGAAACATTTTCATGGACAAATATGTGATAATCAGTCAGGAGAGTTTGGAGATACAGTGACCTGCTCCCAGAGAAAGTGCATCACCCAGCCCACATTCTCAGTGTTAGGGAAATAATATGGGAACCTCTGTGCGTGCAGGGAGATGGGTAGAATTAACAAATATTGCCAGGCTTTATTCTGCATAATGTTTTACATAATAAAGAAAGCCTATTTCCCAAAGTAGAAGGAAAATGAACTTTAGTTTAATCTACATGAAGGTCGAGAGGAAGACCTGGTATAGAATCAAGATACAATCTGGGAAACTAAGAAACATAAAAATAAACACAACAAATTAAAAATTATAAATATTTAAGTAGAAATGTAGTTCTTCAAAGATAATTCATATAACTACTTTTGAAAACACCACATTGAGGGTGTGCAGTCACATTGGCATCCAAAAGGCATCATAGAAATTAACATTCCATCCATTCCAGGTTTCACTCATGGATTCCTACTACCAGAGGAAGCTTCCATACTTCCACCTCTGGCAGAGTCAAGTGTGGTTTCCTTTGTCCTTTGAGCAGGAACAGGAAATTCTCCTAGAGGAAGACGCCCCGTGAGGAATCGTGAAGGATGGGGGGGCCCACTTTCTGTCTCCCCTCCCCTATACAAGGATGGGACCCTCAGTGGAGAGACACAAAAGCTGTGGGTACTGAGTGCCCAGGACTGGGGTCCGTTGAACATGTGTTGTGAGGACAGTCCACATTTACCACTGCTTCATTTTATGGTAAGTTGGTGATGCGTGAGTTCATTCTTTCTACACAGAATACAAGGGGCCATCAGTGGAAAAACATAGGCTGAGGGAACCGAGCATCCAGCACTGTGGTCGCATGACCTTGTGCTTCTGAGACAGACCTCCTTTACCACTGCTTTGTTTCACATAAATGTTGGTGATGCGTGAGTTCTAGAACATTTTCCTAAGCCACATGCATTGTTTTCAATCATGAGGGGGAATTCAGTTTATGAACATCACACAGCTGGAGTTTTGGCAAGTGAAAGCAGTTTAGGAAACTAGAGCTTATGGAATAATATGAGAATATAAAATTCTGGAAAAGGAAAATCCTAATGCAAGAAATCTGTACTTTATAAATGATCACATGAAGAGTTAGAGGGAAAAACTGAATAAATTGAGGGTTATAATTTTAGATTGTGATATCTCACATCTTACAGTACTGGCCCTTCATCAGTCTCCCCAGAGCTGTCTTCATGGCTTGGTTCCTCAGACTGTATATGATGGGATTAAAGGTGGGGGGCACCAGCGTGTAGAACATAGAAATGACCAGGTCAGACATGGACGGGGTCTTTGAGGTTGGCTTCAGATAAGCAAAGCATCCAGTGGAGACAAACAGCACCACAACCAGCAGGTGGGGAAGGCAGGTGGAGTAGGCCTTGGCCTTCCCTTCTGTGGATGGGATCTTCCTGACAGCAGAGAAGATGTGGACATAGGAAATGATGATGAAAGTAAAACAACCCATACCCACTGTCACATTAATGAGAATGGGGACAATTTCGCTCATTTCATTTCCTGAGCAGGAAATAGCCAATAACTGGGGGATGTCGCAGAAGAACTGATGGACCACGTTAGAGTCGCAGTAGGACAGGGAGAAGGTTCCAGCTGTGTGCATGACAGCATAGAGACCCCCACCCAGCCAGGATACAGCTGTCAGCTGCACACACCTGTCCCTGCTCATGATGACATCATAGTGCAGCGGGTGGCAGATGGCAGCATAGCGGTCAAGGCTCATCACCGTGAGCAGGGTCATCTCTGTACCTGCTGACATAATCATCATGAAGACCTGGAGGACACATCCCGGGAAGGACATAAAGCTGCTGTGTGTCAGAGAGTTGTCAATGGACCTGGGGACCGTGGCTGAGATGAGGCAGAGGTCCGAGAAGGACAGACTCCTCAGGAAGAAGTACATGGGCGTGTGGAGGTGCCGGTCCAGGGTGGTGATGAGGACGATGAGCCCGTTCCCCAGCAGGGCGCACAGGTAGACCAGGGAGAAGAGCAGCGGGTGCAAGAAGCCCACGATCCCCTGGGTGGGGAACCCCAGGAGGACGAATTCTGTCACGGCTGTAAGATTGGTCACTGTTGGAGACATCATCTGTATAAAAATTTGAGCAAAGTAAAACATGAGTGAAGCCTTCCAGTCTGAGTCTAGATGACACCAGCAAGGACAGTCACAGGCGTGTCCCAGAGGTCACTTTCAGGGTGTGGAGTGGAGGAGCAATGTGTGTCTCGCTCTCTGTTGAGCCTTTTGTGGTCAGCTCCTGAAAAGCGCCTTTATCACACAGGATCTGGGATCAGGAAGGAGGGACATTTCAGCCAATCATAGGATTCTGCTCTGGTTGATCCATAAACCAACTGCCAGCCCCTCCCCACCGCCCCTGCCCCGCTGCTTCCCCCTCCTTGTGCAAGTTTTTTCATCACACCAGTCCAGTGTGTGGGGCTGTCTGGACATGGAGCAGCCCTGTCCACTCTCCTCCTCCCCAATCTCCTCCCCTCCTCTCCCTATGGGGTGATGGAACAGGATTTTTAGGGAGAATGTAGTGAAATATAACTATTGTAATACAAAAGAAACAATTCCAGCTAATTTAATGAAAACAAGAAAAAATAAACAAAAAATATAGCCTAGGAAAAAACTTTTTCAGGGATTTAGAATACATATTTATATTGAAAAAATTGGGAGAAAAAGTCATGAATTTCTGTCTGACTCCCTTTATTGTCATAGTATTTTAGGGATGAGGATGTGTACCTTCCCTTTTTAAACAATTAGCATTATTTTAAATTTCCTTTCAGATTTTCACCACTGCTCCCTAAATGCATCCATTAAATGTGATTTCATGTAACATTATATACTTTCAACTCAGAGTGCTAAATATTAAAAATTAGTTACCAAACAATAATTGTCCTATATACCCTAGTTCAGAATATTATAAAATAATAAATGCACAAAAGATCATATTCGTGGAACTCCTTAAAATAAAATTATCCCAGAAAAACATGGCATTCTGAAACTGAACTATATCCACCTTTATAGTATATTAGTTTTCAGTCATAAGATGAATATTCTAGCTACTGTTCTCCTGAAATACAATATGCATTTTGAAGTGATACTGTGTTGTAAAACAGTGTTACCTCAATAAAGAAACAAAGTCACCATTGGAAACACACACAATAACATAAATATTTCATGTTGAAATGCCAACACTTTGATGTATGGGTTAAATGGAATGTCAGTAAATTAAAAATTTAAGATTTAAAAAACTTACTTTTTAAAAATATTTGACATACACCTCAGTCTGGTGTGATGTGCCCACTGTCCCATAAGTTTGCTTCCCACAAAATTCTCACCCTCACAGAAACAGGAGGAAAAGCTAACTTCACTCGATGGCCCGGTCACCCGCTGCCCTCTGCTGTGCTGGCCTCTGACGTTCGGGTCCAGGCTTCCCACTCACTGGCTCTGCAGACAGGCATCAGAGCTTGCTATCTCCATCTCTGGCTGCCCCCAGGCCCTGACATCTTCCCTGGCTCCCCTTCCTCAGGGACCTCACCCTGAGAGGACCAGCTGTTCCGTGTCCCCGTGGACTTCTTAATGGTGTCTCCAGTAATGAACCTCCCAAGTCATCAGTGCAGTCGGGGTCTCAGGAGACTCCGTGAGCGGGTCTGTGATTCCTCCTCCTCATGCTCCAACTGCCTCCACTGACCAGCCACAGGGGACCAGGGTGTGACCCTGTCATCAGAGCCATGCATGAACCACGGGCACAGGGAGCTGCAAAGTTGCTGTCACCCCCTGTGAAGCCCTTCTTTGGGAGACCTGCAGAGATGGTTGTGAAGAGGTTGAGGCAGGAGGAAGGGAAATGAATAAAGTAGGATGGGACTAAAGGAGGAAGGAAAGAGGGAAGGAAGACAAATAGAATTTCAACAAAATTGAACAAAGTAAACTGGATCTTCTGAAGTGGGAATGGTTTACGTCATCACAAATTTACTCTGTGTGCTTTCATTTATTTATTTTATTTTATTTATTTTTTTTGCTGGTCCATTCTCAGCACCTACCAGTCTTGTTTGAAGCTGAATAACTACTGCTAGTGAGAGTGTGTCTCCTATATCTTCACAAGGAGAGGGGCCATTGCTATTGGAGTGGTTCTGGTGGATGGTTCTTCATGGTTTGAGATTCCTGGGGTTTGATGTCATGACTGTCGTGTCTTCAAATGTGCAGTAAAAGGCCTTTTTTGGGTGGCATTGACTGTGTTAAATGTTTTGGGAAATAAATAATGTATCAAGTAGATTATGCCACAGTATTGACTATATTGGGGGGTGTGGTATCTGTGATGGTCTTCGCATCCTGCCCACACTTAGAGGGGAACAGTAGTAATCGACCTTCATTGGACCTGATCCATGATAGTGCGTGTGGAAGAAAGTGGAAAGGCTGGGCTGAGACTCTACCTAGCAATGTCCTCGACCATTTCCAGGTCATTTAAATAAATATCTCAATGATTTTGCAGTGACTAGAAGAGTTACTGCTACTATTTTCTGTAGTTGTGCACAGATATTAAAATGGCTTCTCCAATAACATTAGAAATGAACACATTACCCATTCAGACTGAAAGGCTAATTTATCTTCAAACACAGGCTCTGGGGACCTTGTTTAGGGCCAAGTTTTGCAGCCGCCCCAGGCTGTGCAGGTCATGGTCAGTTCTTTCACATGAAAATATAGTTTTGTGGCCTTGAGAGATGACAATGAACCTACCTGTCTTTGGATGGTTGAAAAACAATTGGTGTAGTCGGCAGGATATGACTCCTTTTCAGGTAGACTGAAAAGGTAGACTTTTCAGGTCTTTAATACTGACTCAGGGGACAGACCAGCTCTCTCCCTCAGCATTTCTCTGATATCTCCTGCCCTCTGGAACTCAGAGTGATGCTGCCCTTATACCGCCTCTTCCCTTGGTTTACATATGCACATACCCCGTGTTCTCTGGGCCCAGGTATCCACATTCACATGTACATGTACAAGACTTTGGGTGCCAGCCACAGAGGTTTATGGCAGGAGGGGGAAAAAAGCCTGACTTTTACCTCATATACCCTACAATCCACTCCTTCAGGATTTTTTCACTGTTCCCTAGTGCCTGGCACAGCCACCCTGTGGCCCTGGGAGTGCCGGGCAGCAGATAAGCTTGCTTTAAGCCACCAAGGATGACAGGCCCATCCTTTGATCTTCATCTCCTGTGGTGGGCAAATGATTCTGTCCACCCCAGGTCCCAAAGTTCTCTGCCTTCTGGCAGGATAGTTTGTCCAAGACAGTCAGTAGTATCTTTGTCATGGGCAAGCTCTGAATGATGGATGAGGTCCCCTTTTTTTTTCCTGACAAGTCTGCTGCCTCAGGGGTACAGTGGGCTGGTCCTTGCAGGGCTATCTTCTCTTCCCCATGAGGTCCGAGGTATTCCCATTGCTTGTCCTCCATCTCCCAGACTTTGTCCGCCTCTTGTGCTCCTGCAGCATATATAGCTCTTCTTGGACTTTGGCCACCATCTTTGGTTCCCAGTGACTCTGATGTTGTCTTTGACTCCATTTGTAGATGCCACTTGGTATGTCTGCTCTCAGAGTAATATCCTGCCAACTACACCAATTGTTTTTCTTTTTCTTTTCTTTTTTTTTTAATAGAGGCATGTTTTATTTATTTATTTATTTATTTGTTTGTCTGCTTTGTTTATGCATGCACTGGGTACAGTCAGAAGCACGGGAGGGTGAGAGAAATCACCAAAGCCAGAGTGGGGAGCAGAGCAGGCAGAAGGACCGAAGTGCACTGCTGAGGGGAGCAGCGGGCTGCAGGAGAGGTCTGTGTGCCATGTGGAACCCTCCTCTGGTGGCTGGGGGGCAGTCGGGGATCGAACTGGTGCCGCAGAGGTCGCGGGCAGCCTCACAAACCAGCACTCAACTGCTATGCCACTGGGAGGCCCATACACCCATTGTTTTTCAACCATCCAAAGACAGGTAGGTTCATTGTCATCTCCCAAGGACACAAAGATAATTTTGGAGCCTTCATAGATATTTACACGTAGATATTTAGAGCTTTCATGCTATATTGGAACAGAACAGCTTTCTCCCTCAGCTTTATGGGACTGTCTCCCCTCCCTCTGGATCTCAGATGACCCAACCCCTATATCCCCTCATCCCTTGGCACAGGAGTCCCCATTAACAGATGTGCATGCTCCATGTGCTCTGGGCCCAGGTGTCCACAATCATAGGCACATGTGCAAGACCTCAGGTGTTAGCCATAGTGGCTAATGGCTGTAGGGCTGAAAAAGTGATATTTTTAACCCATTTACCCTGCAGTCCACTCCTTCAGGTTTTTGTTTTGTTTTGTTTTTTTTCCATACAGTCTACACAGCATTCTTCAGCAAGAAGTGGCAGATATACTTTCCATGTCAGCGTGCTACAGAGCCTGTGGGACCTGGTCTGGTTCAGAGCTCACTGGAGTCATGACCTGGGATGACCTTCCTGACTTGGGGGCCAGAGCTTCCCACTTCAGCATCTGTCTGGGTCTGTCCCTGAGAAGAAGCCATCCTTCCAGGTTCAGGAGCCCATTTCCCCCCAGAGGGTCCTCCCCCAAGCTCTCAGATGGAGCACAGACCCAGCTATTCCACACTGTGCTGGGAGGGCTCCTGGTGCAGGGAGAGGTGACTTCCCTGGACACTCCAGGGAGCCTGAGATCCTCCTGGGAGAGGACACCCCCTTTCCTTCTGCTCAGTGGGGGGGTGGGTGGGTGTGGATAAGCAGGGCCCAGGGCTGGGATTAGAGCCTCCTTGGGCTGGGTGTCCTTGTAGGGTTCCACACAGGGAAAAGGTTGTGGGGGGTTCTGGGGAATGACTGGGGTCTTGGGGGAACCTGTGTCATCACTGAAAATATCATGTTCATAAATTAGTAAAAAATATAATTACTCATTTCTGTTCCACTTGGATGAGAAAGAGGTTTCTTTTTTATATATATTTGGGAACACATTTCCCATATTTAAGTCTTCTTAAACAACAAACTTGAGACTGTGGACTCCAGTGTACATGTACAATCTGTGAAGATAAAATGAAAATATTGTAAAAGTATGTATTAAATGTGAAGAATTAAAACATCATAGTTTGCAGCACTCAAAAATCACAAAGAAACAGTATGATAGAATCAATCCATCATCATTAGTTTATATTATATAATTATAAAATTATGAACTAGACTACAGCTATTCCATGTAGGATGTGTTAATCTCTGGGGATTTAACAAAACACATTCAAGGTCAACCAGTGTCAGGACATGCAGGCAAAGTTCAGGAGCAGGCATGATTTAGAAGCCCAATAACATCTGCCCACGACCTGCAAGGAAACTGGGTGTCCTCCTTGGAAATCTCTGTATTGGTTTCTTACCAACTTCTTGATTGGGGTGTCTGCTTTTTGTTTTTGGGCTATGATATACCTTGAATGAATGGAAACCAGCCCCATGTCAGATGTATGATGTAAGCATATTTTCTCCCAGTGCAGGGGCCTGTTTTTATAGTGGTTTTTGAGCTATATAGTATAGTGGGGCACATTTGTTCCTACATGCTTGTTTCCCTTGTCCTTGGGGGTCTTGGGGCTGTGTCCCCATGTTCATCTGTGGGGTAGATGTATAGTAGGGTGGCATAGTTCCTCAAGTATTTATGACTTTATCACATCCAAACCTTTAATCCAAATAATATTGTTCAGTAGCTCTAATTATAAGGGGTATACAACTTAAAACTGCAATGACTTGTCACCCACCCCTATGAAAATGGGCCAATCAAAAAGACTGAATACAACAGATATTGTGCAGAAGTGGAGAGAAAGGAACTCTCACCTCTGTTGGTGGGAATGTAAGTAGGTAAAGCCTCTAGGAAAATGGTTTGGAGATGTCCTAAGTAAATAAAAATGGAAATCACATAGGAACTAGCAATCCTTCTGCTAAGTTCTTATCCCAGAATGTGAAAACTCTACAATACTGAGAGACACATGTGCACGGGTGTCACAAAAGCACCATGTACCATTGTGGAACCAGCCCAAGGGCTTTCAACAGAGGAGTGAATAAAGTAATTGTGGGTCCATAGTCAGTGGAATTGTACACAGCAATTAAAAAATCAAATAATATATTTGGGACAAGGTGAGTGGACCTTGAAGTTATCTTGTTAAATGAAATAAACCAGATAGTGAAAGACAGATAGCAGAGGGTCTCACTTATCTGTGGGATAGAAAATACAGAAAACCAGGCCTCCCTGGTGGCCCAAGGGGTTAAGATGCAACCTATGAAGCTAGCCACAGCCACTGCATCACGAGTTCAATTCCTGGCCAGGGAGCAACCCACAGGGCACAGCAGACCTCTCCTGCCTCGCCCGCTGCTCTCCTCATCAGTGTATTTTGTCAATCCACCTTTTCTGTTCTCCACTCGGTCTCTGGTGAATCTTCTCACCCCTCACAACTCTGGCCTATACCCCAGTTCTTGTATGCATAAATAAAGTAATCTTTTACAAAAAGAAAATACAGAAAACTGACTTTACAAAATACAGAAAACCAATGTGCACTAGTGAATAAATTCACTGTTACCAGGCAAGAATAGAAAAAGGAGAGGGATAAAGAGTGGAAGCAGGAGAGTATTCATGTGGGTGTTCCCCGGAGTGTGAGGGTAGACATGCACACACAGAGGGGAAATGATGGAGCCCACAATAAGATAGCAAAGACGTGACAAAGAGAGTGATGAAGCCCCGGTAAGGAGAAACTTAAGATCAAGGTCTTTCATTGGAAAGATTATTAACTTGAGATATTTTCCAACACAGATTTTATTCTGAAATCTGAATGGAGACCATCTGGTGGTTAACATACGTTTTTCAAAATAAATATTTTCTGGACAGAGTATGTTATGATCCCTCAGGAGCGTTTGGAGACACAGTGACCATCTCCAGAGAAAAGGCTTAAGCGAGGAGCATCACCCCCAGTTCTCAGGGTGGGTAAACAGATATGAGACCCCAGGGTATATAGCACAGAAGCTTCTGGAGAATAAAAAATCATAAATATTGCAGTGTTTTACTTTATATAAAGTTATGCACAGTGAACTTGGGGGGTGGTGCAATTTTACGGGGAATATAACCAAAATGATTATGCATACATTGTGCAAAAATAAAAAATGATGTAAGAATTATATAAAATAAAATATCAATTTAAAAAAGGGCCTCTCTGGTGGCACAGCAGTTGAGCGCTGGGTTGCAAAACAGCCCACAGCCTCTGCAGTGCCGGTTCAATTCCCGGAGGCTGGGTGAGAGTCCCACATGGCGCCCAGACCTCTCGTGCCACCCGCTATTCCTCTCAGCAGTGTACTTCATCAGTCTGCCTGTTCTTCTCTCTGCTCTGGCTCTGGTGAATTCTCTCACCCTCCCGTAATTCTGACTAAAACCTTGTGCTTGTGTAAATAAATAAATAAATCTTTAGAAAAAATAAAATAAATAAAAAGAAAAATAGTGAAATTAAGTGTTATCTAAAAGAATGTCAAGAAGAACTCGTAGAGGAATCAAGATACAATTTGGAAAACTAAGGTAACCTGAATATAAACACCACCATAACAAAGGTCTTAACATTAAATTTTGCAGTAGAAATGCACTTACTCAATAATAATTCATCTACTATAAAAACAAAATGCTGAATCACAGGAGTACAGTGTGATAGGATCAAGTCAGATGTGACAGAAAGTAACAGTCACATCCATGACAGGTTTCAGCCCCAGACTCTGATTCCCAGGTCATCTGTCCAACTCCCACATCTGGCAGATTCATATCAAGTGTAGTTGCTACACAAAATCTTAGAGGAAGATGCCCCATTAGGAATTATGAGGGTGGGAGCACGCATTCAGCTGTTCCCTCTCCCCTCCACAAGCATGGTCCTCCGTGGAGACACACACAGGCTGTGGGAACCAAGTGCCCAGGACCACGGTCCCATGACCCGTGCTCCAGGGAGAAAAGAACTTTCAACTTGTCATTGTTAGTAACTGTTGGTGACCTCTGAGTTCTGACTTCTTTCTGAGTCAGAAATGTGTGACATCTTGCAAACAACATCACATGATTTTTTTAACATGACCTGTAATTCAGTTTATTTGCTTCACATGGGGATGGGTTTTGTAAAAGTCTGCATTAACTTACAGAACTACCTTTAAGGAAGAATATGAGAATATACATTTTTGACAAAGAAATAACCTTAAGAGAAAAGTCTATTTGGAAATGAGGGCATGTAACAGTTAGATGGAAAATCTGAGTTAATTAAGGGGTTATAACTGAGATTGTGATATTTCACTTGGTGTTTTGGCCCTTCATCAGTCTCCCCATAGCCGACTTAATGGCTTGATTCCTCAGACTGTATATGACGGGATTAAAGGTGGGGAACACCACCTTGTAGAACATAGAAATGACCAGGTCAGACATGGATGGGGTCCCTGAGGTCGGCTTCAGATAAGCAAAGCATGCAGTGGAGAGAAACAGCACCACAACCAGCAGGTGGGGGAGGCAGGTGGAGTAGACCTTGGCCTTCTCTTCTGTGGATGGGATCTTCCTGACAGCAGAGAAGATGTGGACATAGGAAATGACGATGAAAATGAAAGAGCAGATACTCAACACCACGCTAATCAGAATGGGGACAAGTTCACTCATTAAATTTCCTGAACAAGAAATAGCCAGTAGTTGGGGGACATCACAGAAGAACTGGTGGACAACGTTGGACCCACAGAAGGACAAGGAGAAGGTTCCAGCTGTGAACATCACAGCATAGAGACCCCCACCCAGCCAGGACACAGCTGTCAGCTGCACACACCTGCCCCTGCTCATGATGACCTCATAGTGCAGCGGGTGGCATATGGCAGCATAGCGGTCAAGACTCATCACTGTGAGCAGGTGCATCTATGCACCTGCTGACATCATCAGCACAAAGACCTGGACAACACAGCCCGGGAAGGAGATGGAACTGCTGTGCCTCAGAGAGCTGTCAATGGACTTGGGGACCATGGCTGAGATGAGGCAGAGGTCCGAGAAGGACAGGCCCCTCAGGAAGAAGTACATGGGGGTGTGGAGGTGCCAGTCCAGGGTGGTGATGAGGACGATGAGCCCGTTCCCCAGCAGGGTGCACAGGTAGACCAGGGAGAAGAGCAGGGGTGCAGGAAGCCCATGGTCCCCTGGGTGGGGAAGCCCAGGAGGACGAATTCTGTCACAAATGTGCGATTGGTCACCCCTGGAGCCGTCATCTGTATGAGTGTGGAGAGGAAGAGATCACCACCGCCACGTCTCACCAGGTGAATGTAACTTGGTGCACTAAGTCAATCACAGCAGCTCCTCAGCACCCACATGCCTGGTCCTCCCGAGTCTCTTCCCCAGTCATTCTCCAAGCAGTGCCGTCCTGTCAAACTACTGCATTTTCAGCTCTTCTGAAGGCAAACTCACATGTTGTCCAAACAATTCATGTGAGGGACACTGAGTATGGCCACTTCCCCTCTCCTCAGAAGTCCCACAATTGTCCTCCCCTGTCTGTCACTGACCCGCCCAGCACAGCTCAATGAGCTGTCCCGCTGTCCCCACACCCCAGCCCCTCGGGGTCCCAGGTCAGGCCCATCAGAGCCGCGGCCACTTCTGAGCAGGAAACTCACTGATCCTCCCCCTCCACCTAGAACCTTTAATCCACGTCCTGCCCTCGAGACACTCACTGTAGAGACCTCTAATGCCATGCGTGTTGAAGCTCAGTGGACACTCAGCAGCCGCATTCCCAAGGTGGGGGACTGGCAGTCCCCGGCTGCCCTGGGGAACTCCTTTCTGCAGGGAGAGAGGATACGCCACATGCGGTGGAGCCAGAAACCCTCCGGGGATAGGACACCCCCTTTGCTCCTTCTCAGCATAGGGTACAACTGCAGGGACTCGACCAGGACAAATCCTGACTGGGTGTCCTTTTAGAGGCTCAGGGAGAAGGTTGTGGGGTGCCAGGGGTGGGACAACTGCGCTGCTGCTCCTCTGGGAATCGAGGGGTAACTTATGTTGTCACTGAAAATACTGTGTTCATGACATGAGAAAAAGTATATTTAGTCCTTCCTGCTCATCCCGGCTGAGGAAAGCTTTTCAGCCCCAGGAGCACATCCCCACATTTAAGTCTCTCATGACACAGAGTCTGTGTCACCGTGTGGACCCCGGTATCCAGCACCCGCTGAGGGTGCACATGTTGAAAAGTGTGGGCTGAGTGTGAGGAGCTCAAACGTCATTACCGGCAGCTCTCAGAGGTCCCAGGAAGCAGCAGGACAGAGTCCGCCCAGCTTATTAGACGTTAACGCTGAATAATGACACGATCACACCCTTGACTCCACTGGCCCTGCGGGATGAGCCCATCCCAGGATGGGAACGAACACATCCGTGCGGGGGGTCAGGAAACACCATCGAAGCTCAGAGCAGGGCCTGGAGCCTGAATCCACCTGTCCGCCACTCTGCAGGCACCGGCGCGTCCTCTTTAGAGACTGTCTGAGTCGGCCTTGGCCCATGTCTCGACTGGGGTGCTGCACCTTGTTGTGGTGGGGACACACATGTGTAGATGGACACTCGCCCTTGTCAGGAGTGTGGGGTGCACATGGCTTCTCCCTGCGCAGGGCCTGTGCTCACAGCAGTTTCTGAGGCCCAGGAGCATTCTAGTGTGGTGGGGCCACTTGTTTATTACCCTTGGGGTTCCCTGTCCTTAGACTTGTGGAAGTAGGAGTGTGTTCACATGCGTTTTCGCTTGGAGTGTGAGGGGGCACTGCACACACAGAGGGGCAGAAATGGAACCCAAAACAAGAGAGCAAAGACGTGACAAAGAGCATATCCTTTTAGTGGCAATTATTAATTAACATGACCCCATCTCACCCCACTCATGAGGTCAAATCCTCTTCAAAACACAGGTTAGAGGCTTTGGTCAAAGCAAAAACAGAAATGTGTTTTTGATGAAGGCCCAAGAGTGATGAAGGACCAGGAGGGAGACACCTGCCATCAGGGTCTTGCACTAGAAAGATGAGCAACTTGAGAGACTTCTCCACACAGATTTTATTCTGAAATCTCATTGGACATGGTCTTGTGCATAAACATGCATGTTATAAGAGAAATATTGCCTGGCCTGAGTCTGTTATGATCCATCAGGCGTGTTTGGAGTCACCGTGCCCTGCTGCAGAGAGGACGCTTGAGGGAGGAGCCTCCCCCAGCTCATGTTCTCAGGGTGGGTGAGCAGCCGTGAGACCCCGGCGTTTATGGCACAGAAGTTGATGGAGAATAAAAATTCATAAATATTGTTGTGCTTTACTTTATTTAAAGTTTTACGTCATATAAAAAGATAACATCGTTCCTGAAGTAGAAAAATAGTCAACTTAATTAAACATTATCTAAAAGAATGTCAAGAAGAAGACCTGGTAGAGGAATCAAGATACAATTTGGAAAACTCAGGGAGCCTGAAAATGAACACAACAACAACGAAGGTCTGAACATTAAATTTTGAAGTAGTAAAGCAGTGGCTCAAAAAATAATTCATCTACTTTAAATAAAAACACTGCATCACAGGAGTACAGTGTGATAGGATCAAGTCAGACGTCACAGAAAGTGACAGTCAGTCCATAACAGGTTTCAGCCCCCAGACTCCGATCCCCAGGTCATCCATCCAACTCCCACGTCTGGCAAATTCATGTCAAGTGTGGTTGCAACAAGACATGTGAGCAGAAACATGAATGTCTCTTAGAGGAAGACACCCCATCAGGAATTGTGAGGTGTGGGGGACCCTCAGTTGCCTCCCATCCCCTACTCAAAGACGGGCCTCTGTGGAGACACACACAGGCTGTGGGAACCGAGTGCCCAGGACCAGGGTCCCATGACCGGTGCTCCTGGGAGAAAAGAACTTGCATCTTGTCATTGTTAGTAACTGTTGGTGACCTCTGAGTTCTGACTTCTTTCTGAGTCAAAAATGTGTGACTTCTTACAAACAACATCACATGATTTTTTTAACATGACCTGGAATTCAGTTTATGAGCTTCACACAGGGAAGGGTTTTGCAAAAGTCTGCATTAATTTACAGAACTAAACACTAAGGAAGAATATGAGAGGATAAATTTCTGCAAAGAAACAACTTTAAGAGAAAAGTCTATTCGTGAATGACAACATGAAAAAGTGCAGGAAAAACTGAATAAATACGGATTATAATGGAGATTGTGATATCTCACTTGATGGACAATTGGCCCTTCATCAGTCTCCCCACAGCCGACTTCATCACTTGGTTTCTCAGACTGTATATGACAGGATTAAAGGTGGGAGGCACCACCGTGTAGAACATAGAAATGACCAGGTCAGACATGGATGGGGTCCCTGAGGTCGGCTTCAGATAAGCAAAGCATCCAGTGGAGAGAAACAGCACCACAACCAGCAGGTGGGGGAGGCAGGTGGAGTAGACTTTGGTCTTACCATCTGTGGATGGGATCTTCCTAACAGCAGAGAAGATGTGGGCATAGGAAATGACGCTGAATATGAAATAGCAGAGTCAACACCACACAAATGAGAATGGGGACAATTTCGCTCATTAAATTTCCTGAGCAGGAAATAGCCAATAACTGGGGGATGTCACAGAAGAACTGGTGGACCACCAGGTTGGACACACAGTAGGACAAGGAGAAGGTTCCAGCTGTGTTCATCACAGCATAGAGAACCCCACACAGCCAGGACGCAGCTGTCAGCTGCACACACCTGTCCCTGCTCATGATGACCTCATAGTGCAGGGGGTGGCAGATGGCAGCATAGGAGTCAAGGCTCATCACCATGAGCAGGTGCATCTCTGTACCTGCTGACATAACAATCATGAAGACCTGGACAACACAGCCCAGGAAAGAGATGGAACTGCTGTACCTCAGAGAGTTGGCAATGGATTTGGGAACCATGGCTGAGATGAGGCAGAGGTCTGTGAGGGACAGACTCCTCAGGAAGAAGTACATGGGAGTGTGGAGGTGCCGGTCCAGGGTGGTGATGAGGACGATGAGCCCGTTCCCCAGCAGGGCGCACAGGTAGACCAGGGAGAAGAGCAGCGGGTGCAAGAAGCCCATGGTCCCCTGGGTGGGGAACCCCAGGAGGACGAATTCTTTTACGGTCTTGAGATTGGTTACCACTGGGGCCGTCATCTGTGTAAAAGAGAAAATACAAAGAAACTGACAAATCTTCCAACATTGAACATAGATATTTATGAGAGGGTAGTAATTCAATCTATTTTCCAAAGAATTACACCTTGTTGCTCATATTGATTCAAATATCAGCATCTGCATATACTTCATTATTCAACCCATGTATTTCCACCTCATGTGAATGTGCCATTATTACATTCCCTGAATTAGTTCCTGAAATTGGTGAAATACTGACATTTCAAATGTCCTCTACAAAAATTGTACAATTGGAATCTCATATGTGTCAACAAACCCACTCACAACCCCTCCCCACAGCCCCAGACCTGCTATTCCTGCCTCCTACCCAGGCCCCAGCATCTCTGCCTAGCACACCTCCCAGAGGTTATCCAGGGCACAGCCCCAGAGGACACGTGATCATGCCCAGCTCCTCCCCACCCTGGAGTGCCTGCCCCTGCTCATCCAGCACAGCCCTGGTATGGGGAGGCCCCACAGGGACGGGTGTGCAGGAAAATGGGGTGTGCAGGTCCCTGTTTTCCTGCTCCCCAGGACCCAACACTGTCCTGGAACTGAATGATCTGGGCTCAGTATCCCCGTGCGGCATGTCCCGCCACCCGCCTCTGTAAGATTCCTGCCCCCATCCTCACTGCTGCCTCCTGGTCCATCCCCTCGTCTACTCATCTCCCTGTCCCTGACTCCCCACATCTGAGGACCCAGAGAACACATTTCCCACAGAGTCTCCTCCTGGGTCACACCCACACATCCCTCCTGCAGGATGGGCTCGTCCACCCCGGGTCCCTCCCAGCCCCTCTGTCCCCCTCAGACTCTGCACATCTGTGCAGGGAGAAGGCCGCTCCAGGGCTGAGCCAGACGGTCTGTGCTTGTGGCTGTCCCTGCCGGTCCCAGGGCCCCGGGTCCCCCCGGTGCAGGTTTGTTCCTCCCCCCAGGCCCGTGCGTGAGTGGGACATCTGGACACGGGGCAGCCCTGCCCGTTCTCCTCCTCCCCAAACTCACCCTCTACGGGGTGACGGAGGGACAGGCCCTGGTGAGGCAGGATTTTAATAAAAATGCGGGGATTAAACCTGTGGATATACATTCGTGCAAACAATTAAAAAGTTTAATAAAAATAATAAACTAAATAATAAACTAATTGCCATAGTGGTCTAGATGTAGAAATCTTTTGATTACAGTAAATGTAATGACAATATATGTTTTCATTAAATCCCTTCCTGGCTTTTTAAAAAACTGTTACTTCTTTCTCTCACAATATCACTTAGAATCTCTTAGTGATGGAGTTGGGGAAAAATCCCAATTTCATGTCCATAGTCAGATGTCCATGGCACTCTCACTTCAGTGTCAAAGCCATGAAACTCTCCCCAATGTTGCTATAAAAAGATATTGAATTTGTCCTTGACTCTTACAGATGCCATAACATTTTGAGACACAAAGACATAGCATTCTGGTTTTTGATAAAATTTTAATTACATCTTGAGTTTAGTTTTCATCACAATTTAATTGTTTCATAATTGTTTTTTGATACTTAATACACACTGACACTTTGTGCTGAGTGCCCAAATCACAATTATGAAGCATTAATTGCAATATATTATAAGTCAAAATCTACTAATATGATGATGCTATTAAAATTCATAATATTTGGAACATTTAAATTAAAAAAAAAGTTATTTCTCCCATTGCAATTCATCCCAGGAGAATATGAAATTGTGGAATTCAGTAACTTGTGCATCTTTAGAATTTATTAGTTTTTATAATCTACAAAATGAGTACATTAACTCTATGCTCTCTCAAGTCAAAAATGAATTTTAGGGCCTCCCCGGTGGCACAGCAGGTGAGCGTTGGCTTGCAAAGATGCCCATGGCCTCTGCAGTGCTGTTTCGATCCCCGGCTGCTCCCTGGCCACCGGAAGAGGGTCCCGCATGGCGCGCAGACCTCTCATGCCACCCGCTGCTCTCCTCAGCAGTATACTTCGGTCCTTCTACCTGCTCTACTCCCGCTCTGGCTATGGAGAATTCTCTCACCCTCCCGCACTTCTGACTATACCCAGTGCATGTATAAACAAACAAACAAATAAATAAAATAAATAAATAAAGCATGCTTCTATAAAAAAATAAAAAATAACATAAAATGAATTTGAAACCTAAAAACTTTCAAGTGTGAGTGGATTCTCCCCTGCAAATGACTGGTTAGCAGATACCTGCAGTCTGGAAAGAAAGTTCCCGCTGCCGTGTTGAGTCTCTCTCCGGAGGTTGTCCCCATGGCAGGACAGAGGGTGTCCCGGCCTCTCACTTCATGTTCGGGGCTCATGGGGAGCCTCTGAGCAATCACAGGATGTTGAACCCCGTCCTGTGCTGCTTCATGGACAGAGAAGGGCCTCAGGGCTGGGCCATTTGAGCTCTGGAGCTGGTGTCCGCATGTTGGATGATGTCCAGATTCCAGCCCTCAGGGACCTTCCTCCAGAGGGACAAGTGCCCTCTTTGAGTTGACCGTGTTAATGGGCATCATCCTGTACCACATCTCAGTGAGCAATTCCTGCACGGAGGGTGCCAGAGGCAATTTCCTTAGTGGTTCACACCTGTGTGGACAGGACTGCAGCTCCTCCTCCTCCAGGCTCCATCACCCTCCACTGACTGGTCCAGGGGGACCCGGGTGTGGGTCTCGTGATGAGCCACGTCCAAAGGGCGCTGGAAAGTCACTGACACCCACTGTGTGCCCCCCATGGGGAGACCTGGGAGATGGGTGTGAGGGGGATGGAGAATTGTGGAGACAGGAGGGGAGGGGAGGAGGAAAACCAAGAAAAATGTGAATTTGTTTATGTTACTAAATATTTTTATTTAAATTCCACTTTATTCTCCGCACCTATAAATGTGATACAACCTGAATCCTCATATTAAACTAAATCTGTGTTTCTGTTACAAATCATGCAAATCCCGAGGGGCTGCTGTCTTTGGCTTGTCCACTTCTTGGTCTGTGTCTTGGGCTCTGAGAAAGCAGTGGGGGGACCCTCTCCCAGGGGTGTCCCCCGTGTGCTCACAACCAGTGGGGCAGGGTGCACGGACAAGGGGCTATTTGGTAGGGAAACGGGGCAGTCCTGGGCCACATGCCCTGTCCTGCCCCGGGCCGGTGTCCGCCAGGCCGAGCCTACGGCTGCTTCAGCAAGATGGTGCCCGCCACGGGAGGGCTGAGCTGGACACCCTGGGGTGGGAGGGAGGGAGACGCAGCCCGGGCTGTGCTGTGCTCAGAGGCGCCGCTCCAGGCCCCGCTGCAGCCGGCTCCTGACCCCCAAAGTCTCCAAGCCCGTCGAGGACCCACCCGCCTTGGGGCCGCTGGAAACACCCGGTTCCAGACACGAGGGCCACACTCCACCCCGTGTGCCCGGCAGGTTCAGCCTGGCCCGTCCACAGGCAGCTCGGGCTTCAGCGCCTGCCCCGGCCCCGCGTCCACCCGCGCCGCCGGCCAGCGGCTGCCGTGCGGGCGCCGGCGTCTCGACCAAGGGTGCCCAGAAGCAGGCGCTGCCCCAGGCGCGCGGGCAGCTCTGGCCAGCGGTCGTGGTCACCCCCGGTCACCGCGTGGCCGGGCACACGGGTCAGGGGCGCACGTGCGAGGTCCCTCCTGGCCTGGGGCGGCATCAGAGCCGAAGTGTCCCCCACTCTGGGGTCTGGACAGCGCCCCACTCTGAGGCCGGGCTGGGCCTCGGGCTGCCTCGGCCAGCGGGGACGCAGGACAGGAGCGAGCCCTTGCCTGGACGGGCGTCGGCTTCTCCGCCAGCCCCTGTGGCGGCCGCGGCGCTTCTTCCCCTCAGCTTCAGTGTCCTTGTCCGGGACCCGGGCACGCGGTCCCCCCTCTCCTCAGAGCCCGCCCTGCTCTCCTTGCGGGCGCTGGCTCCCGCATCAGGCCGCTGCCCCACCCCCTCCCGGGCTCCTCCCCTCAGCCGCCAGGGCGGAGCCTCTGGGCCTGCCCCACCCCCAGCCCCATAGGACCACATTGCATCCCTGAGTCTGATTGGGCCGTGCCGTCTGCCCAGGCGCCTGATTGTTCCACTCCCGACACGGAAGTGCGGCTCTCCATAAAAGGGCCCTGAGGCACCAGTGCTGGAGCAGCTCTCAGTGGAGCCCAGGAGAGGCTGCGACCCCCACGCGGGCAGCTCCGGGAGGGGGTTCAGGGGTGCTGGACGCCCCCTGATTCCCTGGGTCCAGCCCGACCCACTGGTGCTCGGGCCCACCTCAGAGCCTGGAGCTGCCTCAGCCGGTCCTACAGCCCTGAGACCCCGGCCCCGCCCCTCTCTCCTCAGGTGAGTGTCCACGGCCCCACCCTTCTCTCCTTGGTGCTTGTGGGACAGAGACAGAGAAGCTACACAACCACCTTGGCTTAAATAATCCAGGATGGACTCCAGCAGCAGATCAAAAGCGGGCACGGGTAGAGCAGGTCTCTCTGCGAATCCACGGCTCTGCGATCATCACGGCGGCATGATACCCAGCAGCCCCACTCAGCCCATGGGATAAGGATCAGATGGTGGAACATCCACACCCTGTTGGGCACGGGCAGGGCGAGGGCAGAGACCCATGAAAGGAAGGGGTTTGAGAAATACACGCAGAAAAGCAGGTCATAATGTGGACAAAAACACTAATGATGATAGGTAGATTTTTTCTTACTAAATTTCCTGAGCAGGAAATAAAAAATAACTGAGGGAAATCACAGAAGAACTGGTGGAACACGTTGGACCCACAGTAGGACAAAGAGAATGTTCCAGCTGTGAACATCACAAAGATGACACCCCAACCCAGCCAGGACACAGCTGTCAGCTGCACACACCTGTCCCTGCTCATGAGGACCTCATAGTGCAGGGGGTGGCAGATGGCAGCATAGCGGTCAAGGCCCATCAACATGAGCAGGTGCATCTCTGCACCTGCTGAAATAACCATCATGAAGACCTGGACGACACAGCCCGGGAAGGAGTTGGAGATGCTGTGCCTCAGAGAGTTGGCAATGGACTTGGGGACCGTGACTGAGATGAGGCAGAGGTCCGTGAAGGACAGACTCCTCAGGAAGAAGTACATGGGGGTGTGGAGGTGCCGGTCCAGGGTGGTGATGAGCCCGTTCCCCAGCAGGGCACTCAGGTAGACCAGGAAGAAAAGCAGTGGGTGCAGGAAGCCCATGGTACCCTGGGTGGGGAAACCCAGGAGCATGAATTCTGTCACAATGGTCAGATTGGTTACCCCTGGAGCCGTCATCTACATAAAAATGTCAAGCAAAGTATAACAGGAGTGAAGCCTTCCACTCTGAATGGAGATAACACCTGCAAGGTCAGCCATAGGAATGTTCCAGAGGTCACTCTCAGGATATGGAGTGGATGAGCTCCGTGTCTCTCACTCTCTGTTGAGCCTTTTGCATTCAGCTCCAGAAACGCACCTTTATTACTCAGGATCTGGGATCGGGAAGGAGGGACATTTCAGATGATCGTAGGATTCTGCTCTCCTTGATCTCATAGCCCGACTGACAGTCTCTCCGCACCGCCCCATTCCCGCTCTCCCACCTCCTGCCAGGCCCCAGCGTCTCTGCCCAGCACACCTCCCAGAGGCTGTCCAGGGCACATTCCTATAGGACACGTGACCATGCCCAGCCCCTCCCTACCCTGGAGAGCCTGTCCCTGCTCCTCCAGCACAGCCCTGGTCTGGGGAGGCCCCATAGGGACAGGTGTGCAGGGAGATGGGGTGTGCTGGGCCCCGTTTTCCTGCTTCCAGGAACCGACACTGTCCTGGAGCTGAGTTATCTGGGCTCGGCGTCCCCATGCGGCGAGTCCTGATGCCTCCTCTGTCAGATTCCTGCCCCTGTGGCCTCACTGCTGCCTCCTGGTCCGTCCCCTCGTCTCCTCATCTCCCTGCCCCTGACTCCCCACATCTGAGGACCCAGAGACCATGTTTCCCACAGAGTCTCCTCCTGGGTCACACCCACATGTCCCTCCTGCAGGATGAGCTCGTCCACCCGGGGACCCTCCCGGCCCCTCTATCCCCCACAGACTCATGCATTTCTGTGCAGGGAGGAGGCCTCTCCGGGGCTGAGGCAGACGGTCTGTGCGTGTGGCTGTCCCTGCCGGTCCCAGGGCACTGGGTCCCCCGGGTGCGTGTTTGTTCCTCACCCCAGGCCCATGCATGAGTGGGGACATCTGGACACAGGGCAGCACTGCCTACTCTACCCCCCCCCAATCTGACCCACACCCCCCTGTGGGGTGACAGAGGGGCAGGCCCTGGGGAGGCAGGACTTTTAAGCAGAATGGGGAATACATTCGTGGTAATATGTTGGTGGAAGTAATTTCAAATAATAAAAAACTAGAAGATTAATTAGAATACCAGGCGATCTTAGATGTAGACATCTTTTGGGTGGTTTACACTGATATTTGTAATGATGAAGTATGTTTCCACAGTTAGGTAGGATTTTCAAGACAAGGAGTAATATAAAATTACTGTAAGAGATCAGAGAAACAATTCCAGCTATTTTAATGAAAACAAAAAAAAAAATAAATCAAAAACCTATTGTAGCCTATTTAAAATTTTTTTCAGTGATTTAGAATATTTTTATTGACAAAATTAGATTTTACATAGCTTTGTTGCTGTGTGTAATTGAAATAAAAACCTGATCACATTTATAATTGATTTCCACATGTGTTCACCACTTTAGTGTGAATGAAAAATAGACAACATAATTCATTGAGAAAATGTGATGTATTATGACTCACTTAAGTGTCGTCATATTTTATGGATGAAATGTTTAGCTTTCCCTTTTAAGCAATTAGCATTATTTTAAGCTGCCCCTGAGTTTCTTCTTCACTGCTTCCTAAATACTTCCATTAAGTGGAATTTTATTTAATGATTATACACTTTTAACTCAGAGTGTTGAATGCTGACATGTAGTTTTGATACAATAATTGTCAACTATAAATCAAAATATTATAAAGTGATACATTCATGAAAGATGATAATCTATGGAACACCTTTAAATACAAAATGTATTTTCTCTCTTAGAAACTAATCATAGAACAGCATGACCTTCTGAAACTGAACATACCCACCTTCATAATTTATTAATTTTCATTTATAAGATGAATATTTTATCTACTGTTCAGAAATATAACATGTATTTTGAAATGACACCGTGTTGTAAAACAATGTTACCTCTAAAAAGAAAACAAATAACCGCTGGAAGGAAATAAAAAATATACTTACATTGAAATCTAACACTTTGACATGAGCAGTTACAGGAATTAAGTATTGAAATTGAACGTGAGACATTTAATTATCAAGGAATCTTCTCCACCTTATTTGACAGAAACCTCATTCTGCCAGGCCGCGCCTGCTGTCCCAGAAGTGGCTCCCAGGGAACTCGCCCTCCCAGAGCCAGGAGGAGACACAGACCTCTCTTGACAGCCGGTCCCTGGCTGCCCCCGCGGCACGGCCACTGCCATCCGGGTCCAGGCCTCGGCTCACCGACTCCGCGGACAGGCTGCAGGGTGCGCTCTCCGTGTCTTCGGCCCAGCACTGACGCATCCACACCCTCCGCGGGGACCTAGCCCTCACAGGGCCCGGGTGTCCTCGTCAGCGGCTTCCCCTGGAATGAGGCGCCCGACTCATCGGCAACATCAGGGGTCCTGGGAGACTCCGCGAGCAGGACCAGGTCCCCCCTCAGGCCCCATCCCCTCCCCTGACCGCCGCAGGGACACGGGTGTGGCCCCGTTGTCAGAGCCGTGGATGAACTCCGTCCACAGGGAGCTAGAAAGTCACCGTCACCCCTTTGCGCCCTCCTGGTAGCCTGGCACGTGGGTGGGGGATGGGGCAGGAGGAAGGGAAATTAATAAAGGTAGGAAGGAACTAAAGGAAGATGGAAGAGGGAGGAGGAGGGGAGAGAGGGAAAAAAGAGAAAATCATCAGAATTGAATGAATGAGGGGAAACATGGATCTTGTGAACTAAGGCCAACCCTCTCCCGGCACCTGGATCTAGGAACTGTGGGTAGCAAGCTCCATGCACAGCTCTCTCTGGGCCCTGCCAGCTGTGCTCTCCACACAAGCCATGTTCCCTGCACGTCCCCCAGTGGAAGGGTTCTTTAGCACCTGACACTTACTCAACATTGACTGGGCATCACCCCTGGGTGATTTGAAGTGACTCACTGTCCTCTTCAGCATCCCCTTTGGCTGCTTCTCAACCTCTCATGACCTCCTGACCTTGGCACCAGTGGTTGGCATTCTCTGAGTTGGCTTCCTGACGCATCTCCTGCCTGGCTGCGGAGACCTGGCGAGGGTGCCAAGCTCTGCCAGCCCAGGGCTGCAGGCACGCTGTCCCTGTCCCAATCTCAGCCGTCCCAGGGGCGCACTGCCACGCCAGGCTGAGTGCATGGCAGCTCCCGTGATAGGTGGCCATAGGCCAGCAAGGCCCAGCGGCCACCCTTGGATCTTTATGTCCTGGGGTCTGCAGATGACCCTGTCCCCCAAGGCCCCATATTCAGCCATCAACGTGCCCAAGCCCGTCCTCAGCAAGATTTTCTCTTGGGGTCATCAGTGTGATCTCTGCCACTGACAAGCTCCGAATGATGGGCGGGGGCCTCTCTTTTCCTGTCAAGTCTGCAGCCTCAGGCATGGGGGACGGGTGCTCACTGTGCTGCCTCCTCCTCCCCACCAGGCCCCGGGTGTTCCCCAGCATCTTGCCCTGCATCTCCCAGGCCCGGGCTGCCTCCCGGGCTCAGCCGCTCTTCCTGGACATTGGCTGCCAGCTGTGCTCCCACAGCGACTGCAACAATGGCTTTGCCTCCACTGAGTGGAATAAGAATTTAATGAAAATAAGGTAAATCAGGAAAAAATTATGACTTGTGAAATAGTTCCTGACAAATATGACTAGAACTTGTTAACATCATGCTGGAAAGTGCTGACTAGACAGGAAACCAGCCTCTCGGCAGCGCAGCGATGGAGAAGCCACTGTGCACACCGAGGCGGGAAGCCCGAGGCTGGGGGCGTGAGGGACAAGCACTGTCCAGCAGTGGCCGGGACTGTGGCTGACACAAGAGGTGCACCGGGCACTTCCAGCTGGACTTAGAGGGACCTGCCCTTGGCTGGGTGGACCCCCGTGGTTCTGCTCATCGGGAGCGGCCTGCTGGGCCCCCGTTTTTGTTACCTGCAGCTCTGCATCCTGCGCCAGGGCGGAAGTGCCCACTCGGCCGGTCCTCGGAGCCCAACCCTACAAGGTGCCGCTCACATCAAGAGCAGAAGGTGGGGTCACCCCGGGGAGGGCGTGTGTCCCGAGTGACCCCGGGAATGAAAGAGGGGCAGAGGGAGCCACGACGCGGCAGGAGACCAAGTCAGGCTGCAGCAGCCGCCCGCCCGCCGCCAGAGAGGCCCAAAGGCCAGGAAGCCCCAGTAACAAAAGCCAGAGCTCAGCAGGGGCCGAGGACAGAGCCGCCAGGGTCAGGTCGCCATGTCCCCCACGTGCACAGTCGCGAGAGGCCTCAGGCTCGGAGCCATCCCCGCGGGTTTATCCGCAAACAGAGACGAGGCGCTCACGGCACCCTCGAGAGGCGGCGGCTCACCCGGACAGCACCAGGGACGCCCAGCGGCCCCCGCAAGGACGGACAGCGCTGGCCCCGGTGACGGCCACGCCGGCCCCTCAGAGGCCGAGTCGGGGCTCGCAGTGCTCACAGGCCCACGGGGGTCCTTGGGCGGCGCCGGCAACAAGCAGTTCCTTGAGCCTTTGCTGCCCCTTCAAGGCCGTGGAGAGACGGGACAGGGCCCTTGTCCGACCAAGTCCTTCAGGTTCTCTCCCTCCTCAGGAAGCGGCTGCCGGACGCCCGTCTTCTCCTTTCTCTGGAGACTGGACACCCACGCGCACTGTTGGCCTGGTCCCCCCTGCTCCGCTCAGCGCCCCGCTGACCCTGGCTTATATCCTCCCGGGATGCCCTGCCCCCAAGTCTGATTGGGCCACTTTTCACTCTTGTGGCTGATTGGGCCATTTACCATCAGCCCAGAGCACTGATTGGTCTATTCCCCGACCCAGGACATGCACTTTACATAACAGGGCTCTGAGGTGCAAGTGCCAGGACTGACTTGCGGTGAGAGAAGGGCCCTGGTGACAAAAGTCCGATTGGACCATGGAGCACCAATCAGCTCACAGCTCGCTCCTGATTGGGCCCCTCCGTGAGCCCGGAAGTGCCTGTTCTGTACCAGTCTCTGAGGCACAAGGGCCACACCAGCTGGTGGGGGCACCGCGGGGTGAAAATGCCCTGCCTGGCCTCTCTGCCACTGAGGGGGGGGGCCGGCGCCTGCTGCGGAACGAGGGGCCCCAGGAGCCGAGCAGTGGAGGCCTTGACTGACTGGATATCATGGCCGGGATCTGGGACGTGACTTCTATCTCAACGCCGAGAGGCCCCGCAGTGAGAGGCCTGGGGGGGACGCCCACACAGGAGACCACAGAGAACAGCACGTTTCCCGCCATTTTCCAGCCTGCCTTTCCCGGGGTCCTCCGGCCCCACAGCTGCCCCTGTGCTGGTTCCAGACCAAGGGCCGGGCCAGGTTCCTCAGCAGCACCATGCCTGGGGCAGCCTGAGCCGCAGCTCGCCAGTGTGTTGTCACAGCAGCACCCTGGACACTCCTCGAGCCAGAGGCGTCCCTGGGAGGGGCACCCCCTTTTCTCCTGCTCAGCAGGGGGTGGGGCTGCAGGGGTCAGGGCAGGGTCATGCCACTGGGGACAGTCTTTATGGGCTCAGGGGAGGTCATGAGGCCAAGGGGCAGCTGTGGTGCTGCTCGAGGTGGACATGGTGGACACGGTGCCATCACCACAAGAATCAGATCCGCAAGTTAATAACACTCATGTTTAAGAGATTTTCATGGACCTTGTGTGTTATAAGCAGTCAGTTGAGAGCATGGAGACAAGTGACGGCTCCCAGAGTAAACACTGGAGAGGAGGAACCTCACCCTAGCTCATGGTCTCAGGGTGGAGACACAGCCTTGAGGCCCCGGGATCTATAGCCCCAGGAGATGATAATTTTAAAATATTGTCGTGCTTAATTTTTATGTAATATACCTTACATTATGTAAAAAAATAACATAGTTCCAAAGTAGAAGAAGAGGACATAAATATTACCCACAGGAAAGTTGACAAGAACTCCAGGTGTGAGACATCAAAATACAATTTTGACAGCTAAGGGAGCCTAAAAACACACACAGACAAACCAATGTCTCCGAGCTAAACACTGTCACTGTACATACGCAGTTTCAGTAAGAATTCATGGATATTTTGCTTTTATTATAGTACATCAAAGAGAGTAGTCCTGTTAGAAACAAATCCGACATCTGGATTAATATTCACATCAACTGTCAGATTCAATCACAGATTCATTTCCCAAGAATGTGTCGATCCTTTTATCTCTGGCAGGTTCAGAAGTAGATGTTCCTTGCCCTTTGAACAGAAATATGAATTTGTCTCAGAGGGTGGTGACCCATAACATTCATGAAGGTGAGGGATCTACTCAAAGGTGCACCCCTTCCCTCCACTAGCACGGGGGCCCCTCAGTGGAGACACACACAGGCTGGAGGAACTGAGAGCCCAGAACTGCAGTCTGGTGACCCAAGGTCTCCCAAGGAGTTACCCTTTTACCACAGCTTCACTCTACATAACTGTTGGTAATGTGTGAGTTCTAGAATATTCTTTCTACACCAAATACATAGTTAAACAATGAGTGAGAATTCAGTTTATTTGAATGTCACACAGTTGGAGGTTTGGTAAATGTTTGCAGTATTTTAGGAAACTACAGTTAATAGAACAATATGAAAATATAAATTTCTGGAAAAGGAGAATTTCTAATGCAAGAGACTATACTATAAAAATGATGACAAGTAAGAGTGAGAGGGAAAAACAGAATGAATGTGGAGTTTCTTTTAGCTTGTGATATCTCACCTGTTGGTGTATTGGCCATTTATCAGTGTCCCCACAGCCATTTTCAAGGCTTGGTTCCTCAGACTGTATACGATGGGATTAAAGGTGGGGGGCACCATCGTGTAGAACATAGAAATGACCAGATCAGAGAGGGACTGGGTCATTGATGTTGGATTCAGATAAGCAAAGCATCCAGTGGAGAGAAACAGCACCACAACCAGCGGGTGGGGAAGACAGGTGGAATAGACTTTGAACTGACATTCTGTGAATGAGATCTTCCTGACGGCAGAGAAGATGTGGACATAGGAAATGACGATGAGTATAAAGTAGCAGATACTCAACACCACAGTTATGAGAATGGGTGCAAGTTTGTTCATCACATTTCCTGAGTAGGAAATAGCCAATAATTGGGGGATGTCACAGAAGAACTGGTGGACCATGTTGGACCCACAGTAAGACAAAGAGAAGGTTCCAGCTATAAGCATGACAGAGATGATGTCCCCACCCAGCCAGGACACAGCTGTCAGCTGCACACACCTGTCTCTGCTCATGATGACCTCATAGTGCAGTGGGTGGCAGATGGCAGCATAGCGGTCAAGGCTCATCACTGTGAGCAGGTGCAACTCTGTACCTACTGAAAGAATCACCATAAACACCTGGATGACACAGCGCGGGAAGGAGATAGAGCTGCTGTGCATCAGAGAGTTGGCAATGGACTTGGGGACTGTGGTTGTGATGACACAGAGATCTGTGAAGGACAGACTCCTCAGGAAGAAGTACATGGGGGTGTGGAGGTGCCGGTCCAGGGTGGTGATGTGGACGATGAGACTGTTCCCCAGCAGGGCGTACAGGTAGACCAGGGAGAAGAGCAGCAGGTGCAGGAAGCCCATATTCCCCTGGGTGGGTAACCACAAGAGGATGAATTCTGTCACAATCGTGCAATTGGTCACACCCGGAGCTATCATCTGTGTAAAAGAAGAAAGTGGGAAAAGCCTCAATCTTCCAATATTGAAAATATAATGGGTTATCAATATAAGTTAAAAATTCAATGTATTTTCTACATACTTATTCCTTCTAGGTGCATCTGTGTATACAGTTTTGTTCAACCCATTTATTTCCTTCTAATGTGAATGTGCCATTATTATATTCTCCAAATATGTCTGCCAGATTGGTGAGAGACTGAAATTTCAACTGTTCCCTACAAAACAAAACATGAACTCATTAGAATCTCTTATCTGTCAACAAACCTCCAACACTACGCACCCTGCCCCAGTCCCACTGCTCCTGCTCCTGCACAGGCCCCAGCGTCTCTGCCCAGCACACCTCCCAGAGGTTGTCCAGGGCACAGCCCCAGAGGACACATGACCATGCTCAGCCCCTCCCCACCCTGGAGTGCCTGTCCCTGCTCCTCCAGCACAGCCCTGGTCTGGGGAGGCCCCACAGGGACCGGTGTGCAAGGAGATGGGCTGTACTGGTCCCTGTTTTCCTGCTCCCCAGGACCCGGCACTGTCCTGGAACTGAATGATCTGGGCTCAGCGTCCCCGTGCAGTGTGTCCTGACGCTTCCTCTGTCAAATTCTTGCCCCTGTGGCCTCACTGCTGCCTCCTGGTCCGTCCCCACATCTCCTCATCTCCCTGCCCCTGACTCCCCACATCTGAGGACCCAGAGACCACGTTTCCCGCAGTGTCTCTTCCTGTTTCACACCCACACATCCCTCCTGCAGGATGGACTTATCCACCCCGGGTTCCTCCCGGCCACTCTGTCCCCCTCAGACTCATGCACGTCTGTACAGGGAGGAGGCGGCTCCAGGGCTGAGCTGGACGGTCTGTGTGTTTGGCTGTCCCTGACGGTTCCAGGGCCCTGGGTCCCCCAGGCACGGGTTTTTTCCTCCCCCCAGGCCTGTGTGTGAGTGGGGCCGTCTGGACACGGGGCAGCCCTGTCCTCTCTCCCGCCCCCAATCATACCCTCTCCCCCCTCTGTGGGGTGACGGAAGGGCAGGCCCTGGGGAGGCAGGATTTTTGAGGAGAATATAGGAAATAACTTTGTGGATATACATTTGTGTAAACAATCCAATATCATTTAATTACAAAATAAATTAGGATACAATTTGGTCTAGTTGTAGAAATCATTTGATTACCCTAAATGTAATGATGAAATATGTTTTGCATAGATCTCTTCCTGACTTAAAAAAAATGTTACTCTTCCTTTTACAATATCACTAACAATCCTTGAGTGATGGAGTTGGAGAAAAACCCCAAGTCCAGGTCCATAAATAGTCAGTTGTCCCTGCCACCCGCACTTCATTGTCAGAGCCGTGAAACTCTCCCCAAAGTTGCTGTAAAAAGTTATTGAATCTCTACTTGACATATAGGTCATAAGATTTAAGGACAAAATGACGTAACATTCTGATTTTTAACAATAAGTATTATTTTTAATTTCATATTAAGTTTAGCATCCCTCACATTAATCGCATCAAATGTTTTGATTGTATTTGACACTGAACACACACGACACACTGAGCTGAGTGCCCAACCACAGTGATGATGTGATTTTAGATGTATCGTAAGTCATGAAATACTTTATGATGATGCTATAAAACGTCATAGTACTTGGAACAGTTAAAATGAAAAAGTTATTTTCTCCCATTGAATTTCATCCCAGGAGAATATGGAATTGTGAAATCAGCCACTTGTGCATCTTAAGAATTTATTTGTTTCATTATTTGTAAAATAAGATTTTAACTGCTATGCTCTCTCCAATGTAAAAAGAAGATTGAAATCTAAAATCTTTCAAGTGTGAGTGGATTCTCCTCTGCCAATAGTTGGGGAAAGATAACTGACGTCTGTGGGGGAAAGTTCCCACTGCCATGTCCTATCTCTCTACTGAGGTTGTGGCCATGGCATGGACAAAGTGTGTCCCAACCTCCTATTCCATGTTCGGGGTTCATGGAATGACTTTGAGCACTCACAGGATGTTCCACCCCATCCTGTGCCACCTCGTGGACAGAGCAGGGCCTCAGGGCTGGGCTATTTGAGCTCTGGAGCTGGTGTCTGCGTGTTGGACACTGTCCAGATTCCAGCCCTCGGGGACCCTCCTATAGAGGGACAAGAGCCCTTTTTCAGGTCACTGTCTTAATTGGTGTCATCCTGTAGCACATTCAGTGGGTAATTGGTTCAATGAGTGTGCCAGAGGCAGTTTTGTCGGTGGTTTACACCTCAGTGGATTGGAATGTAATTCATCCCCTTTCAGGCTCCACCACCACCAACTGAGCCTACTATGGGGCACCTGGGTGTGGCCATGTCCTCAAAGCCACAGATGAGCCCAATTCACAGGAAGCTGGAAAGTCTCTGCCTCCCCCTGTGCACCATCCTGGGGCCTGGCAGGTGGGGGGTTGGATGAGGACCTTGTAGGGGAAGGAGGGGGAGGGAGGTGGAAAACCAGCATGAAATCCTCCAGGAGTGAGAAGGGGAAGCACCTGGATCTTCTGACACAAGAATTTGTTTGTGTGACTCAGAATTTGTTTATTTAAATATGGCATTTACTTTCAGCACCTATAACTCTGTCATCACATTTGAACTATTGTGTGTGAGGGATGCTTGTGTTTATCTTCCACTGTGGGTCAGTCCCGAGGCATAGCTTTCCGGCGTGTCCATGGGGTGGTCTGTGTCTGGGGCTCTGACACAGCAGAGTGGGGACCCTCTTGCAGCTGTGGGTCTCCCGCAGAGTCCTCATAGGGCCCACCAGGTCAGGCACAGTCAACGGGGTGGGGGTACTGACTGAGGAGACAGGGGATGACAGTCCCTGGCCAAAACGCTGTCCTGCCCGTGTCCACGGTGTCCGCCAGGCCCAGCCGACAGCTGTCCAGCAAGATGGTGCCTCCCTGAGGGAGGTGGAGCTGGAGGACCAGGATGGGTGAGGTTGGGGTTGCATCCAGGCTTGGGGGTGCATGCGGGTGCTGACTCCAGGCCCTGTGGCAGCCCTGGCTCATGGACCCCTGAAGGCCTGTCCACCCCATTCCGGGCCGCCTGCTCTGAGGTCATGTGCCACCCAGCAGTTCCTGACGGATGTGTGCCTGCGATTGTGGGGGTCGTGGGGTTGGGCTGGCCCACAGACAAGGATGGGATGCAGCGTCCACCTAGCCCTGTGTCTACTGCAGGCGGTGGGCAGCTCTGCTGTGTCTGTGAACTGAGGCTGGACCCACCCACCCACAACCCACCTACCTGGGCCTTCCTCTCCTTTACCTGAAACCCCAACTGCTGGTGCCAGAGTCCCCAGGACCAGCTCCCAGGGGATGGACTGGGCTGCTCAGCTGGGACAAGGGCCACTGGGGAACATGTTGGGCAAGCTGTGCCCAGGCCACCATCACTTTTCCAGGTCTGACGATGCCCCCGGGTTTGGGCAAAGGACAGTTAGTGCTTGGCCCGCAAAGAACAGAGAGGACACCTGCTCCCCGGCCTGGGTGGACGCAGCTGCCCGTGGGAGGGGCGGCTCCCCCTGAGGGACCCTGATTCTATGGGGTAACAAGCTGCCCCACTGCTCACCAGATACAGGCATTTTGGTACAAGGAGACACCCCTCATCCCAGGACAACACCATGTCACAGGGGCCCACAGGCACTAGAGGGTGTGGAGAAAGGGCCCCGTCGCATGGCTAGGGGGACAGAGAAACTACGCAGAGCAACCACCTTGGCTTAAAACTCCAGGATGGGTCAAGCAGCGGGTCACACGCGGGCACAGGCAGCAGGATTCTCTCACAGCTCTGCCACCATCACGGCGGTGTCATCTCCAGCAGGCCCGCTCGGACCAAGGACCAGATGGTGGCACATCCACACCCGGGCAGGCATGGACAGGGTGAGGGCAGGGCCGTGCAAAAGGAGGGAGTTTTAGAAATAACACAGCAAAGCAAGTCAGACATGTACACACAATCGGGGGACGGCAGAAAACGGGCATATGAGCAGGGAAACACTTGAAAAGGCTTGGGGAACAACCCCTTGAGGCTCTGGGAGGGAGGGGAGGGCACGAAGACAAAGGAGGGGCTGGTGTCCCTGTGACACAACCACCTGTGAGGGTGGATGGAGGACCCGGGCGTGCACTTGTAGAAAGTCTCTGTGACTAAGGGAAAGAAAGCCGAGCTTTACTTGCTGGTGTAACGGCCCTTCATCAGTCTCGCCACAGCCGATTTCATGGCTTCATTCCTCAGACTGTATATGACGGGATTAAAGGTGGGGGGCACCGTTGTGTAGAACATAGAAATGACCAGGTCAGACATGGACGGGGTCTCTGAGGTCGGCTTCAGATAAGCAAAGAGCCCAGTGGAGACAAATAGCAACACAACTAGCAGGTGGGGAAGGCAGGTGGAATAGACTTTGGCCTTCCCTTCTGTGGATGGGATCTTCTTGACAGCAGAGAAGATGTGGACATAGGAAATGATGATGAAAATGAAGCAGGACATATCCAATGTCATACAAATAAAAAGGGGGACAAGTTCACTCATCACATTTTCTGAGGAGGAAATAGCCAGTAACTGGGGGACGTCACAGAAGAACTGGTGGATCACGTTGGACCCACAGTAGGACAAGGAGAAGGTTCCAGCTGTGAGCATCACAGAGATGAAACATCCACCCAGCCAGGAAACAGCTGTCAGCTGCACACACCTGTCCCTGCTCATGAGGACCTCATAGTGCAGTGGGTGGCAGATGGCAGCATAGCGGTCAACACTCATCACCGTGAGCAGGTGAAGCCCTGCAGCTGCTGACATAACCATCATGAAGACCTGGAGGACACAGCCCAGGAATGAGATGGAGCTGCTGTGCCTCAGAGAGCTGGCAATAGACTTGGGGACCGTGGCTGAGATGAGGCAGAGGTCCGAGAAGGACAGACCCCTCAGGAAGAAGTACATGGGGGTGTGGAGGTGCAGGTCCAGAGTGGTGATGAGGACGATGAGCCCGTTGCCCAGCAGGGCGCACAGGTAGACCAGGGAGAAGAGCAGCGGGTGCAGGAAGCCCATGGTCCCCTGGGTGGGGAACCCCAGGAGCACAAATTCTGTCACGGCCGTGAAATTGTCCACGGTCACTCCTGGAGTCATTTTCTGTATTTTGAAAAAAAAATAAAGAATAAGAAAATATTGTCATATCTTCAATGTTGTCATAAAATGAGTTATCAGCATAAGATAATGATTCAGTTTACTCACCGGTGATTACTCCTTATTTCCTTATTGGTCCTACAGAGTCTAGTACCCTCATGTGCCTGTGCTGCTGTGTTCAAACTTTCATTTCCATCTCATGTGAGCGGACATGATCACACTGTCCAAACATGTCCTGAAAATTGTTGAAGGCTTGAAGATTTCCACTGACCCAATAGAACTTTAAGTATTACAATCTCAAACCTCTCAACATACCTGACTGACTGTCCCTCCCAAGTGCCCCAGTCCTGTGGTTCCCTCTCCAGCCCAGGCACCAGTGTCTCCGCCCAGCACACCTCCCAGAGGTTGGCCAGGGCACAGCCCCAGAGGACACGTGACCATGCCCAGCCCCTCCCCACCCTGGAGAGCCTGTCCCTGCTCTTCCAGCACAGCCCTGGTCTGGGGAGGCCCCACAAGGACGGGTGTGCAGGGAAATGGGGTGTGCGGGTCCCTGTTTTTCTGCTCCCCAAGACCCGACACTGTCCTGGAACTGAATGAGCTGTGCTCGGCATCCCCATGCGGCATGTCCTGATGCCTCCTCTGTCAGCCTCACTGCTGCCTCCTGGTCCCTCCCCTGGTCTCCTCATTTCCCTGCCCCTGACTCCCCACATCTGAGGACCCAGAGAACATGTTTTCCGCAGAGTCTCCTCCTAGGTCATAACAACACGTCCCTCCAGCAGGATGGGATCGTCCACCCCGGATCCCTCCTGACCCCTCTGTCCCGCTCAGACTCATGCACGTCTGTGCAGGGAGGAGCCTGCTCCGGGGCTGAGCCAGACATCTGTGCGTGTGGCTATCCCTGCTGGTCACAGGGCCCCAGGTACCCTGTGTGCGGGTTTGTTCCTCCCCCCAGGCCCGAACGTGAGTGGGGACGTCTGGACACGGGGCAGCCCTGCCCAATCTCCTCCTCCCCAATCTCACCCTCTCCCCCCTCTGTGGGTGACAGAGGGGATGGCCCTGGGGAGGGAAATACAGTGGTGGACAGAAATTAAAAAATTCAGTAGAAACTAGAATATAAATGAAAATACCAGGTGGTCATAGGTGGAGACATCTCTTGAATGGTTTAGAATAATATTTGTAATGATGAAATCATTTTTTCCAGTTAAGGTAGGATTTTTAGGAGAATGTGGTGATATGAATATATTGTAAGAGATTAGAGAAGCAATTCCAGCTATTATAATGAAAACAAGAAAATATAAGTTTTGGACCTGTTGTATCCTATTAAAAACTTATTCAGTGATTTATAATACATATTTATATTCATATTGTATAAAATTAGATTTTATATTTTTCTGTTGCTGTGGAGTTAAAATAAAAACAATATCACGTCCATAATAGACCAATTTCCAGATGTTCTATCATTATATTGTGAAGGAAATAGAAAGATCAACCTAGATCCTGGGAAAAGGTCATGAATTTCTGTCTGACTCACCTACTTTTCATAATAGTGTAGGGATGAACGTGTGTAGCTTTCCCTATTTAATTAATTAGTATTATTTTAAATTTCCCCTGGAGTCTCTACTATTTCTTAAATAATTCCATTAAATGTGATTTTTTTTAAAAAATCAATTTAATTTTGCTTACAAGAGCTGGGGTGCAGGCCAGAGTTGTGTGGGGGAGAGAGGACTCACCAGAGATAGAGCCGGGAGCAGATCAGTCAGACTGACTGAAACCCACTGCTGAGGGGAGCAGCGGGGAGATAGGAGAGGTCTGCTGTTCCCTGTGGGAAACTCCCTGGCCGGGCATCAAACTCTTGCTGCAGAGGCTGCAGGTAGTTTCACAGTGCTGAGACATAACCCCTTGCACCACCAGGGAGGCCCCCATCAAATGTGATTTTATCAAACACTAAACACTTTCAACTCAGAGTTCTAAATGCTGAAATATCATAGCTTTGATGCAACAATTCTCAAATACACTACCTGAAAAAAAAAAAAAAGTATTTTCTCTCTTAGAAACTCTCCCAGAATGACATGGCACTCTGGAACGGAACTGTTTGTACACCTTGGAATTCATTAATTGTAATTTATAAGATGACTATTTCAACTGCTGTTATTCTGAAATACAGAATGCATTGGGAAGTGACACCGGGTTGTAAAACATGTTACCTCAAAAGAAAACAAATAAAATTCCCTCTGGTAAGACAACAAAGTAAGGTTCGCTATTCCCAGGGAAAGGCTGACTCTGTGAGACGCAGCTCAGTGGAACAGACACTGACACTCAGCAGAGAACATGGATCACCCAGGAGCGCCCCCGCCTTACCCGACCCGCACGTCCAGGCTGGCGGCGCCTGCGGCCCTGCAGCGGCGCCCACGAAGCTCGCCCTCCAGAGCCGGGAGTAGACGCGAACCCCCGGACGGCTGGTCCCGCTGCCTGCGAGGAGCTATCTCTGCCTTCTGGTCCGGCCTCGGCTCCCGACCTGCAGCGGGCAGGGCACTCCGTGTCCACGGTCCAGCCCTGACATGTCCACGCCCTCGGCGGGGGCCTCGCCGGGGCCCCAGTGTCCTCGTCCCCGTGGACTTCTCGGCGACGCCCGGTAATGAGCCTCTCGGGTCAGCGGCGCCGTCGGGGGTCCTTGGGGACCCCGAAAGAAGGACCTGCCCCCTCAGCCCCATCAGTGACCATAACCACCGCGGGGCCGGGTGTGGCCCCCCCAGAGCCACAGACGGCCCGGTCCACAGGGGGCTGGAAAGTCCCTGCCACCCCCGTATGTCCCCCTGGGGTCCTGGGGGGCAGGAGGACGGAACAGACAGGAGGAGGGAGCATAGGAGGAGGGGGGAGAGACAGGAGGGCTGCAGAGCCAGAGGGCAGCAGGATGGAGCTGGGCCCAACCGGGGATATTCCTGTCCCTGCAGAACCCTGTGTCCCCCGTGCATAGCCGAGCTGTGCCGGGGTGTGGCTCCCCTTGGCCAGGTGGCCTGTGAGTACCCCCACCCCGGTGGCCGCGGCAGGGCTCTCCCTGGGCTGGTGTCACATCGGGGCCGCGGGCATCTGGACGGGGCTTCCTTGTGGCCCCGCGGGGGCTTGCCCAGGAGCTGTCTGGACTCCGGAGACAGTTGCTGGCCGGGTGGGGACAGGCCACGGGTGGGGACAGGCCCCGGGTGGGGTCGTGGCCATCGGTACCGTGTCCTTCATGGTCGTCAAGGGATGGCGGACGTAAGAGAGGACCTTGTTGGGGTGGCTCCTGAATCCCAGTGAGCCCTGAGCCACAGTAACCCCTGCAGCCCCAACCTCTGAACCCCAGTGACCCCTGCACTCCAATGACCCATGGATTCCGGTGACCTATGGACTCCAGTGGCCCCAGACAGCACAATCAGGCCCTTCACTCCCTTCCCCCATCCCCCCTCCTGCAGGCTCCTCACCAAGGTCCCCTTGCCAGGGTGAGGCGACAGGACCAAGGCTGGTAAACAGCAGAGCCGGGCCCAGTGCTCTGAGCACAGAGCCTGCACCCCAGCCCTGCCCCATCACCTCCTTCTCCAGACTTGTCCTCTGGGATGCCCCTGGGGGGCACTGCGTTGACACAGTTGAGGGTGGCCCCACGACCAGCAAACTGATGGGAGTTTTTTCTCCACACCCTCACCAACATTTGTTGTTGCTAGCTTTTTTAATATGTGCCATTCTCACTGGTGTGAGATGGCGTCTCATGGTAGTTCTGATTTGCATTTCCCTGGTTACAAGTGATGTTGAACATTTTTTCATATGCCTGTTGGCCATTTGCATTTCCTCTTCAGAGATGTTTCTTTTTAGCTCTTCTGCCCATTTTTTGACTGGATTATTTTCTTTTTTGTTGTTGTTGTTGAATCTCTTCAGCTCTTTGTAGATTTTTGTGATCAGTCCTTTATTATTAGTGTTTTGTGCAAAAATGTTCTCCCAGTGGGTGGGGTTTCTCTTTGTTTTGGTTATTGTCTCTTTTGCTGTGCAGAAGCTCTTTAATTTGATGTAGTCCCAGCTGTTGATCTTTGCCTTCACTATCACTGCTTTGGGTGATGAGTCCTTAAAGATGTCTTTGAGGTGCATGTCATGTAGTGTTTCGCCTGTATTTCCTTCTATGTATTTTATGGTTTCAGGTCCTATGTCTAGTTCTTTAATCCATTTTGAGTTGGTTTTTGTGCATGGTGTGATGTAGTAGTCAAGCTTCATTCTTTTGCATGTAGTGACCCAGTTTTCCCAGCACCATTTATTGAACAAACTTTCTTTGCTCCAATGCATATCCTTTGCTCCTTTGTCAAAGATTAGTTGACCATACATCTGGGTTTTCTATTTGGTTCCATTGATCCGTGTGTCTGTTCTGGTTCCAATACCATGCAGTTTTGATTATTATGGCTTTGTAGTATAGTTTGAAATCTGGGCGAGTGATGCCTCCGTTCCCTTCTTTATTTTATTTTATTTTTTGTTGGTATTTTAAGTTTATCAGCCATATCCTAGGTTAAGAGATGACAAAACAAGCTCCCCACACCACAGGAAAAGTCCACATGAGTGTCCACAGCAGCACCTATCCCAGGAAGCCACTCAGCCCAGGGAGGAGGGACAGTAAGGGCTGCACAGCGAGGGCAGGGCAGGCTGAGCATGTCTGCAGGGAAACTCCCAAACACACCCTCAGGAACCTCACACCTGCCCAAGCTGCCCTTCAAGTGTTCAGGCAATACAGTGTTCTAGAGCTTTGGGGAGCTGAAAGCAGAGGGTCCCCCCACTACACTGCCATGGCTCCCTCCATGCAGGGTCTGGCTGGGTGGGCAGGTGGACCGGGTTTGGGGCACCTGGAAAAAAAGCCAAGCCCCACCCCAGCCACCATATATATCACTCAGTCTTCCGCACAGTGCCGCTCAGTGGATGAGGGTGCTGGCCTGAGTATAGGGGTGCCCCATCCCATGGGGCCTCCTGAGGGTCACCTGGCTCCAATGCTGGCACTAGCACAATGCACTGCCAACTCTGGGCGTAGACCTCACCTGCCTAATACAGGCAGGAGACTACCCAGGGCAAACGACTCCCCACCTTACTGTAGTAGGGGCCCCTCCTGTGCCCCCAGAGTAGAGGCCCGGCAGGTGGTGCTGAGCTGGTGAGTGGGGGGCACATGACCACAACACGGCCATGGCTACTGCTCTCTGGGGACTCAGGGCTCCTGACGTGTACCCTTGCAACCAGAAAGCCGCCCGAGCAGCAGGAGCTGCAGCAGTGGGGTGCCAGTCACCTGCCACCCCATGCAGGCCGGTCTTGGCTGGGCCTGGGAGGACAACAGCCTGTGGGCCTCAAGTCAGGGCAGGGTGGGGCTACACCAAGTTGCCTTTCACCCCTGGTGCCTGGAACCATGGAGTGGGCCAGCCAGGTGCGCTCAACAGTCCTATCGGCCATGGTCCAGTCAGACCTGTAGGCGGGGTGGGGGGTGGGGGCGTGAGAGAGGCTCTAGGGCAGGGAGGGCCCAAGGGAGTTGCTGGGCCCCTGTTCCGGGCCCCCCAGGGAGGCCCAGCAGGGGGCCGCCAAGGAAGGAGGCGAAGTCGGAGGCCTATGCAGAGGCCAGGCCACCTCACTGCCTTGGGCCCTTCTCTGACGCCGCCCGCGAGGAGCACCACCAGAGGCCGGGGCCTGGCGTCTCCACGGGCTGTTTGCTGTTGGTGTGGGCCAAGGCCTCACCCAGCTGTGAGCATGGGTGTTTCTGAACCGCCTCAGGGGAGCCAGGGGTGACCGTCACTACCAGCGCTGTCAGGCACGGCTGACAGGCGACCAGCACCCTGCTTACTCTGAAAACCGTGGACGCTCTGGGTGAGGCAGCCGCCACCTGTGGCCAGTCAGCTCTTTGCTCCCCATTGTTCCCACTACTGCTCCCGGCGCCCGAGGCCTCCTGCAGTTGTGTGCGCAGGTGAGACCCAGACAGTGCCCGCGCCCTCGGGCCCTGCGGGGCAGGTAGAGCTGTGGCCCTTTGGCTCTCAGCAGCCCTGGTTCACCCTGGCTTGGCGGCCTCCGTGGGGCCCATAGTGCTGCCAGCACACTGGACCTGCGCAACCTCCAGCCAGCATCCTCCCGCATGGCTGCCTTTGCTTCAGGACGAGTGAGCTCTCCCAGCAGGGGGTGCCAAGACCCACCTCACGGGGCTGTCGTGGGCACCAAGGCCCCTGGAGTAGAGTCTGGGGGCAGCCAACCATCTGCCTGTCTGCTCCCCAGCCAGGGCTCCGCCAGCGCTGATGCAAACTGGGGAGGAGGGTGGGGAAAGCGGCAGCGCCTGGGAGAGGTGGTCCTGACTCCCAGTCCTGGGGCAGCCCTCTCTGAGCCCAGGTGCCCACCTGTGAACCTGGGGTGCTGCTGCACCCGAGGGAAGGTGTTCAGGGAAGGTGTTCAGGTCTTGGGACTTGGCCACCTGCAAATTTGACACCTTCAGGTTGCGGTTACCCTGGGTGAAGTTGTGCATTGTGCCAACAACGCAGAGCGCCTTCTCTGAGGGGCTTGAGAGACAAGTCCCCAAAGCACGCACTTCCTCCCCGCCAGGACGCAGATGCCTGAGCCCCCAGGCCTGCTGAGCTGCTGCCCCTGGGGTGGGGGTTATTGACCCCCTGAAACAAAATCCTAGAAGATGCAAGCTAGACTGGCACTCTGCAGGAACTGGCTGAGACCAGAGTAAGACCTCCAAACTGCGGGGGCCTCCCTGGTGGCGCCGGGGTTAGACACAGCACCATCAAGCTATGGGCAGCCTCTGCAGCAGGAGTTCCCTCCCCATCCCCCCAGCCAGGGAGCTACCCACAGGGCGCAGCTGACCTCTCCTGTGCCCCGGCTGCTCCCCTCAGCAGTGTTTCAGCCCAATCGCCTGTTCTGCTCCCCACTGTCTCTGGGGAGCCCTCTCATCCCCCCTGCACCCCAGCTCCTGTATGCATAAATATGTATTTTTAATGATTTATTTATGCACACAAGAGCCAGGCCCCGCCCCCACTGGAAGCAGTGAGTTTGCCAAGGGCCCAGCGCTGGGGCCTCCGACCAGCAACACCCCGGGCAGCGGTGGCATGACCCTCCCACGGCCACAGGTGCCCCGGGGTCACTACGGTGGGTCTTGGCTGGCATGGAGGACAGGCAGCAGCCCAGCCTGGAGCTCAGGCCCACACCTGTTACCGCCGGCTGGAGGGTGCTGGGCATGTGAGGAAAAGGCTGCGGCCCGGCCGCCCGCTGCTGCGCCTCGTCCTGGAGGGCCACCCACGCCAAGGGCCGAGGGCTGCTCCCCTCAGGGGACAACGCGCAGGCCGGCACCCGGAGCCCCTCTGTGCTGGGCTCCTCTCCCACGGCCGGGGCTGGGTGTGAAGGGCTGCAGAGGCCGCAGTACCCCAAGTTCTTTGCAGCCCCGCCAGCCCCGCACCATCGCCCAGAAAGGCTGGTCCCGGGAGCTGCCGCCGCGGAGCCCCCACTCTCGGCCACGCAGACGGCCGGTCCCCGTTCGGGCCGCTACCCGCGCGTGCACGCACCGGTGATGCGGGAGCTGCGAGCTCTGGCCGAAGGCCCGGCCTCAGGCGGCGCAGGCGAAGGGCCTCTCGCCTGTGCGGATGCGCCGGTGCTCGGCCAGCGCGGAGCTGCGGACAAAGGCCCTGCCGCCCTGGCCACAGGCGTGGGGCCGCCCGCCCGCGCGCGCGCCGGTGCTGGAGCAGCCGCGGCCTGTAGCGGAAGCGCTTGCCCAGGCCTCGCACCTGTGCGGCTGCCCTCCGCGCCCCAGCTCGGGGGCGCCCTCGTGCCCCGAGTCCCCTGGCCACGCCGGCGTTGCGCGCCAGGCGCCCCTCTTCTGCCGGCGAGGGCGGCCCCCGGCGGCTGCGAGCCTGACTCCTGCCTGTGGCGGCGCCCACACTTGGGTCTCCCCAGCGGGCTCCTCAGCGCCCCTCCAGCCGGGTTACCCTCGTCTTCAGGATCGGGTGGGCGGGGAGACGAGGGGGGCGCCTCAGGCTCTGACTTGGGATCTGCCAGCAGGCGTCCCCGTTGAAACGCATCTCCTGCAGGTCCGGGCGGGCAAGGTCCGGGCCAGAGAGCTGGTCCTCCGGGCAGGATGGGAGAGCGGGGGGGGGGGGGGGGGGGAAGCCGGGCGGGCAGCGGCGAGGCGGGGCGTCCTGGTGCTCGGCTCCGGGCGTCCCTGGCGACGCGAGGCCGGCAGGCGCCGCCATCGTCCAGAGCCGGCCGGGCGGGCGGGGCGGGGCGGGGCGCGGCCAGGGGCGCCAGCGGCTGTGGGCGGTGCCCCTGCCCCGGCCGGGCCCGGCTGCTAGGGGACAGTGGGGACAGCGCAGCGCCCATCCTGGCCGGAAGTCTTTATTTTATTTTATATGGAGAGCTTTTTCTCTTTTTTTCAGGAGAGCTTTGGCTATTCAGGGTTTTTGGTGGTGCCATATGAATTTCATCAGTATTTGTTCTATTTCTTTGAAGAATGACATTGAAATTTTTATTGAAATATCACTGAATCTGTAAATTGCTTTTGGGAGGATGGCTGTTTTGATAATGGTAATTCTTCCAATCCATGAGCAGGGGGTGTCTTTCCATTTCTTTGTGTCTTCTTCTATTTCTTTGAACAGTCTTTTATAGTTTTCTTTGTATAGGTCCTTTGCCTCTTTTGTTACGTTTATTCCCAGGTATTTTTTGTTTGTTTGTTTCAATAATAAAAGCAATGGTTTTCTTGATTTCTTCTTCAGATTTAATGTTTGTGTATCGGAAGGCTACTGATTTTTGCGTGTTGATTTTGTATTCTGCTACTTTACTAAACTGCTTGATTTAGTTTAGTTAGTTTTTCTGTGGGGTTTTTGGGGTTCTCTGTGTATAGTATAATATTATCTGCAAATAGTGATAGTTTTAATTCTTCCTTTCCTATTTGGATTCCTTGTATGTCTTTCTCTTGTCTTATTGCCCTGGCTAGGACTTCCAGTATTATGTTGAAAAGCATTGGTGAGAGTGGACATCCTTGTCTTGTTCCAGAACTTAATGGAAATGCTTTCAGCTTTTCACCATTGAAAAGGCGAGGATGATACTGGCTATGGGTTTATCATAGATGGCCTTTATGATGTTGAGGTATATTCCTTGTATCCCGAGAAATTTCAAGGGCCGTTGTCACAAATGGGTGTTGTACTTTGTCGAATGCTTTCTCAGCATCTATGGATATTATCATATGCTTTTATATTTCTTTTTGTTGATGTGTTGGATTACATTGATTGATTTTCAGATGTTGAACCATCCTTGTGTCCCCAGAATAAATGCTACTTGGTCGTGGGTTGGATTCTGATAGCTACGATTTTATTAAGGATTTTTGAATCAGTGTTCATTAGACAGATTGGTCTGTAGTTTTCTTTTTTTGTGTTGTCCTTGTTTGGTTTTGGTATTAGTGTAATGTTGGCTTCATAGAACATGTTTGGTATCATCGCTAACTTCTCAATTTTTTTTTGCCATAAAACAGCAGAAATTTATTGTCTCATAATTCTGGAGGCCAGAAGTCCAAAATTAAGGTGATAGCAAAGTCATGCTCTCTGTCATGCTCTGGGAAAGGAACTGCTTCTTGCCTTTCTCATAGCTTTTGGTAGCCTCAAGCTCCTGTTGGCTTATAGGTACATCTCTGTAGTCACATGGCTGCCTTCTCCCTGTGATTTTGCATCATCTTCCCTCTGCATGCATCCGTCTCTGTGTTCATTTTTTTTTATTAATAAAGACATCTGGATTAAGTCCACCTAATAACTTATTGTAGCTTGAGAATCTCTATAAAGATCATAATCCCCAATAAGGTCATATTCTGAGGTACTGGGGATTAGGACTCCAACATATCTTCTTTTTTTCACATTTGATTTGCATTTTATTTTATTTTTTATTTTTTTAATTTTAATTTTATTTTTTATTCCCCATACAATTGCAACCCCCTTATTTTGACCCCAATCCCTCCTTTCCCTGCCCCCCAACCTTCATAGAGTGTCTCCAGTTCATAGTTGTTTGTTGCTTTTGATTTTTACTCGACCTACTAAACATAGAGCTTAAATATGATCCAGAAATTCCACTCCTAGGTATTTACCGAAAGGACACGGAAACATCAATTCCAAAGAGCACCTGCACCCCTATGTTTATGGCAGCACTATTTACAATAGCTAAGCTTTGGAAACAACCCAAATGCCCAAAAATAGATGACTGGATCAAGAAGATGTGGTGCATATACACCATGGAGTCTTACTCAGCATTCAAAAAAGATAAACACATGCAATTTGCAGCAACATGGATGGCACTGGAAGGGTTCATGCTCAGCGAAGTAAGCCAGAAAGAAAAAGAAAAATACCAGATGGTCTCACTCTTAGCAGGAATCTAGAAAACTTAAATAAGAGACCAGGAAAATGAATAACTATAAGAAAGTAAACACCCTCTCATTTTTTTAAAAGAATTTAGAAGGATAGGCACTAATTTGTTCTGAATGTTTGGTAGAATTCATTTGTAAATCCATCTGCTCCTGGGCTTTTGTTTTTGGGGAGGGTTTTAACTACCATTTCAATTTCACTGCTTGAAATCGGACTGTTTAGGTGTTCTATTTCTTCTTTAGCTACCTTTGGGTGACTGCAGAGTTGTAGGAATTTGTCCATCTCTTCTAGATTGTTAAGTTTATTTGCATATAACTGTTCATATTAGTTTCTGATTATTCTTTTGATTTCTGCTCTGTCTGTTGGGATTTCTCCTTTTGCATTTGTGATCCTATTTATTTGTGCTTTCTCCCATTTTTCCTTTGTGAGTCTGGCAAGGGGTTTGTCTATTTTAATTACTTTTTTAAGAACCAACTTTTGGTTCCATTGTTTTTTTTTTTCATTTCTATTTCATTTATTTCTGCTTTGATTTTTAGTATTTCCTTTCTTCTACTGGCTTAGAGTTTTTTGTTGTTCTTTTTCTACTTCTTTGAGATGTGTGATTAGGTTGTTTCTTTGAGTTATTTCTTGTTTGTTTATGTGAGCCTGTAGTGCTATGTATTTTCCTCTTATTACTGCTTTTGCTGTATCCCACACATTTAGGAAATCGGTGTCCTCCTTGTCCTTCAACTCAAAGTATTTTTTTTAATTTCTTCTTTGATCTCCTCATTAGTCAGTGGTTTTCCAGTAGTATGGGTTTCAATTTCCGTGTAGTAGAAGGGTTCCTTGCCTTCTTTTTATGGTTTATTTCTAGTTTGATTCCTTCATGGTCAGAGAAGATGGTTGGTATGATTTCAACCTTGGAGAATCTGTTGATGTTTGTCTTGTGTCCCAGTATGTGATCCATCCTGGAGAATGATCTCTGTGCACCTGAGAACAATGTGTACTCAGATTTTTTGGGGGTTTAGTGTTCTATAGGTGTCTGTTAAGCACATGAGCTCTAGATCCTTACTTAGAGCTTTAGTGTCCTTACTTATTTTTTGTCTCGTTGATCTATCCATTGTTGATAGTGGTGTGTTGAAGTCTCCTACTACATACATGTTTTCTCTGATGTTGGTTTTCAGAGATGATAATTGTTGTCTGATATATTTTGGTGCCCCTTCATTTGGTGAGTATATGTTAATGAGTGTTATTTCTTCTTGAAGCATTTTCCACATGATCATGATGTAGTACCATCTGGGTCTTTTTTGTTTGTTTGTTTTTGTTTACCTTTTTTAGTTTGAAATATATTTTATCTTAATCAGTATTGCTCTTCTTACCTTCTTTTTTGGTCCGTTTCCTTGTAGGATTTTTTTCCATCCTTTTAATTTCAGTCCATTTTTATCTTTTGTAGTTAAATGTGTTTCCTGGAGATAGCAAAAGTTTGGTTCTTGTTTCTTAATGCAGCCTGTGACTCTGTGTCTTTTTATTGAAGAGTTTAGTCCATTTACATTTAGAATTAATATTGATATGTTAGTGTCTGTATTTCCATTTTGTTTGTCTTTTCTCTGGTTTTATTTATTTTTTAATTATTTTTTTTGTCTTGTTTCATTCTTATTCATCCCAATGTTGGCTCTGGCTTTAGGACTCCTTGTAGTATTTTTTTGAGTCGGGGTTTAGTCCTAATGCAATTCCAGAGTTTCTGTTTCTCTGAGAAGGTCTTTATTCATTCTTCATAGAGGAAAGAAAGCTTTGCAGGATAGAGTATTCTTGGTTGGCATTTGTTGTCTTGGAGCTTATTGACTATGTCCCTCCACTCTCTTCTTGCCAATGGTGTTTCTTCAGAGAAGTCTGATGTCAGCCTGATTGCTTTTACTTTGTACGTTTTCTGTTTCTTCCCTCTTGTCAGCGTCATTATTTTTTCCTTGTCTCAGATTCTTGGGAGCTTTACTATAATGACTTGCTGAATTTTACCTTTCATTGTGGAAGTTTGGTGTTATTTTTGCTTTTTCTACATCTATTTCAGCTCCTTCTTCACATTTGGGAAGTTCTCTTCAATTATTTCCTTGAATATTTTCTCTGTTCCTACATCTCTCTCCTCTCCTTCTGGTGTTACTATAACTCTTATATTCCCTTTCCTCATGGAGTCAGATAGTTCCCGAAGTCTTTCTTCAGTCTTTTTCCTTCATACTTCTCTTTCCTTTTCTGTTTTGAATTTTTTTTTTATTTCTGGGTCTTCGAGAGTGCTTATTCATTCTTCCATTTCATCTATTCTGCTTTCACTGCTTTTCCCGGAGTTCTTTAGCTCCTCCATTAATCCTTTGATCTCCTGTATTTCTTTCACTTCCCTCTTTAGGGACTCAATTTCATTCTTCTGATCATTGATTATTTTTTCCCTTATCATTGTTTTATGACTTCTTTCAGGTTTTAATCATGGCAATTTTAAATTCTGTATCTGGAAGGCTCAGAAGTTCTCCCGAGTCACTGTTGTTGCAATCTGGTGGGTGATTTTCTTTATTTGGTGTGTCTTTTCCCTGAGGACTTGCTTGGTTGCTTGTAGTTTTTCTTCTCCCTGCTGCTTGTTTTCTAATTTGTCCTATGTGTTGGGACACTGTATCACTGGTACTGGCCAGCATTTTTTGGTGTGCTCTTTCTGGGATGTCGAAAACTGGCGGTTCAGTCAAGTCAAAAACTTTTATACCAGAAGTCCAGTAGGGCTGTGGTACTATAAATATGTTAGTGGTTGCTGTCACAGAAAATCTCCTCCTTCTGTATTTATTTAATTCCAGAGGTGGGTCTTGCAGTCCCACAGACTGCCCTGGCCTTGGCTGGATCGCCCACATGGCTCCAAAGCACTGGATCCCCCAACTGGGCTCCGACTGGCTGCCAGACAGGGGCCTGGCTTGTGGGGCTTTTCGTCTCACCTCTGGCTGTGGGGGCATCATTTTCCCAGTTCCACACAGTCTAGGTGGATTCCAGATGCAAAGATACCTGGTCTAAAATGGCCAGTCAGGACGGCATTCCCCTGCGCCCATGGTCTAGAAATTAACAGTTTTAATTCATACAACCTTGAGACATTTCATATTGTATTAAGGTAAATATTTTAATTATGTTGTACAAAGATGGCAAAAATGTTGGCAATGAATAGTCTCAGCATATGTTTATAATGGTGTGATTTAGCTTCTTAATTCAATACATATATTACATTCTTATATCCCATAACTGTCATTGATGGGTAAATTATAACAGTATCAACAATTAATGTTAACAAAGTTATTTATGGACAGAAAACATAAAAGTGCCAATCATTTGAACACTTTATAGTATAGCAAGTTGTCAGCCCAGAAGTTCAAAGATCAAGATTCTGCCACCTCTTCTACTGTCCCTGGCTGGTTTCCAGATTTCCCTTGTGCCACATGGGACTCTCCTGGGCTGGAGGCAAGGTCAGCCTGACTCACTCCTCACAGGGCAAACTGAATGTGAGCGAATATCTGGTATCCAATTGGAACTACATTTTATCATGAAATATTTGGTGTGAACTTTTCAAAGTTCAAGATCACAGACAGGAAAGCAAAGGTGGATGCAGTCAGAAGAGAGGAGCTGAGGCCAGACAGCAGCCACACCCATGGGCATTTTACTTCCCCAAATTATATCTTCTTTAAATCCTTTGCATCTTTATGTCTACACTAAATAATAGTATTATTTTATTGTACACTAATCTGATGAGCTTTCTCGTTTGAATATGTCCATAGAAACGCAGACACTCTGGGTAAGAATCCTATGAGGTGCCCACAGAACTTGTTCACAAATTCCCAGGCACCCAGGTAATTAAAATATGGGGACAATAGTGTGGGGTGATGCTGTGGTGCCATTCCTCAGTGATTTCTGGAAATATTAGAATTGATGGAGGTTACTCTTTTAACTTTGCTTTTATAAATATAACTTGTTAATTTCTCTTATTTGTTCCCAAAAAATCCTATGCTTTACATTTTTGTAATATTTTAAATATTATTTAAAATATTTTAATATTTTAATGTTTAAAAATTTTAAATATTGGTGGGTAAATTATAACAGTATCAACAATTAATGTTAGCAAATTTATTTATCAACAGAAAACACAAAATGGCAAATCATTTGAACACTTTATAATATAGCAAGTTGTCAGGCCAGAAGTTCAAAGATCAGGATTCTGCCACCTCTTCTACAGTCCCTGCCTGATCTCCAAATGTCAATATTTAATATTTTAATATTTATTTAAAATATTAAAATTGTATTATTTAAAATATTAGTTTTAAAATTTTATCTAAATATTTAAAACTTTATTTAAATTTTTATTTAAAAGTTTATTTAAAAGTTTATTATATAAAATACTAATATTTTAATAATATTTAATTAAAATATTTTAGATAATATTTGAATTAAATATTATCTATTTTTTGAATTTATTATTTAAAATACTTAAAATATCGTTGTAATATTTTAATAATCATACTGCACAGGAAATTAACGTTCTTATTTCTAAGTGTGTTTATGGTAAATGCCGGCGGCACCCACACCAGTGCTTTCAAGATGGTCTCTACAACATCACTCGTGTTCCTTATTGACAGTAGATGGTCAGATTCTAACTTGTACCCTAAGGCCATGTTGATGCTATGAAGGCCTCACTCACTAAGTATAGGGGCCTCGGTCCCAACAGTGACCCCTGGTCCCATAAGTGGCCGAGAGGGTCAGTGACATTAGAGGGGAAACCGCCTTAGAGACTGGAGATGCTGCCCCAGTGAGAGAACTCTGACCACTGAGATGAAGCCCAACCATCTCCTTTCTTGGCTGGGAGCTAAAGAAATGGAGCCCAGCAAAGAGTGGTTGGAAGTTCAGTTCCCTCCAGTATACACAGAATATCAAAGTGCACATAAGGGTTAAAAAGAGGAACAATAATTGCTAATAGAGCATATGAGCAGCAGACTATGCTGGCCATCTGAGACACAAGGTAACGCGAGGATATATGTTGCTTATAAAATTGTAAAAACATAAAAGTCAGTATAATGTGAAATTTAAAATAAGTTGCTCATAAAGGGGACATGAAGTCATCTTCTCTATTACAGTTTGGTGAGTCTCCACTTCATCAGTCCCCCCACAGCAGATTTCATGGCTTCATTCCTCAGACTGTATATGACGGGATTAGGTGGGGGGCACCATCGTGTAGAACATCGAAATGACCAGGACAGACATGGACGGGGTCCCTGGGGTTGGCTTCAGATGAGCAAATAATCCAGTGAAGAGAAACAGCACCACAACCAGCAGGTGTGGAAGGCAGGTGGTGTAGACTTTGGCCTTCCCTTCTGTGGATGGGATCTTCCTGACAGCAGAAAAGATGTTTTATAGGAAATGATGATGAAAGTAAAACAGCACAAATTTGTCACTGCACTGATGATAATGGGGACAAGTTCACTCATTAAATTTTCTGAGCAGGAAATAGCTAATAAATAGGGATGCCACAGAAAAACTGGTTGACCACGTTGGACCCGCAGTAGGACAAAGAGAAGGTTCCAGCTGTGTTCATCACAGCATAGAGACCCCCACCCAGCCAGGACACAGCTGTCAGCTGCACACACCTGTCCCTGCTCATGAGGACCTCATAGTGCAGGGGGTGGCAGTTGGCAGCATAGCGGTCAAGGCTCATCACCGTGAGCAGATGTGGCTCTGCACCTGCTGACATAATCACCATGAAGATCTGGACGACACAGCCTGGGAAGGAGATGGAGTTTCTGTGCCTCAGAGAATTGACAATGGACTTGGGGACCGTGGCTGAGATGAGGAAGAGGTCCAAGAAGGACAGACTCCTCAGAAAGAAGTACATGGGGGTGTGGAGGTGCCGGTCTAGGGTGGTGATGAGGACGATGAGTCCGTTCCCCAGCAGGGCGCACAGGTAGACCAGAGAGAAGAGCAGCGGGTGCAAGAAGCCCATGGTCCCCTGGCTGGGGAAGCCCAGGAGCATGAATTCTGTCGCGACGGTGAGATTGATCACCCCTGAAGCCGTCATCTGTGTAATTCTTTTTTTTTTAATTTATTTTATTATAGAGGCATGTTTTTATTTATTTTTTTATTTGTTTGTTTGTTTGTTTTGTTTATACATGCACTGGGTACAGTCAGAAGCGCGGGAGGGTGAGAGAATTCACCAGAGCCAGAGTGGGGAGCAGAACAGGCAGAAGGACCGAAGTACACTGCTGAGGGGAGCAGCAGGTGTCAGGAGAGGTCTGAGCGCCATGTGGGACCCTTCTTCGGTGGCTGGGGAGCAGCCGGGGATCCAACAAGCACCGCAGAGGCCGCGGGCAGCTTCGCAACCCAGCGCTCAACCGCTGTGCCACCGGCGAGGCCCCGTCATCTGTGTAATAAATGTGGAGTGAAGAAATCAGCACCGCCCCGTCTCCGTAGACTGAATATAACTGGGCTTCTCATAAGACAGTCACACTAACCTCTCAACACCCACACCCTGGTGCTCCAGTGTCTCCACCTCTAGTCATTCTCTGAGTACTGTGTTTAGACAAACTACTATGTTTCCAGTTCTTCTGAAAGAGATTTGTGATGTTGTACAAAGAGCTCATGTTAGAAAGACTGAGATTGGACACTTCCCCTTCCCCTCAGAAACCCCCAGACTGTCCTCCCACATCTCTCCATAACCTGCCCAGCATCGCTGTTATTCCTGTTGCTCATACACCCTCAGCCCCTCAGGATCTTGGGTCAGGCCTGTCCAGAGCTGACGCCACATCTGAGGAGGAAACTCACTGAACCTCCACCCTCACCTACAAACCTTCAATCCATGCCCTGCCCTCAAGACACTCACTGTAGAGACCTCCAACATCTGCACTCATATCGAGGACTCAGTAGACACTCGGCAGCTATGTGGGTCTGCTAGACTTAAAGGGCCTGATGGGCCGCCATCTTGGGTGCATGGAGCTCTGCCCTCCAATACAAGGACAGGACAGCATGGTCAGTTATGCAACCTAAAAGAGTGGAGGACACCAGACCCCGCAGACTCCTTTGAAATTAAGCAAGAACAGGAGCTGATGACCCAGAGAAAGGGCTACATCGGGAGGTATGATGGGAAGGCCGGGCCCCAGAGACTGGGCAGTGGACACCTTGTCGATAAGACTGGAAACATGGCGGGCCTGGGGTCTGGTTTCCATTTCACCAGTTTGTGGAGTAGAAAAAAATATCTGGTCACAGACTCATGTCCCCCTGAAGCCCTCGGTGAGTAAACACATTTTCAGTATCACCCCCTGCGTCTCCAATGGGTGCTGGGGATGACGCTACCACTACACAGGCGGGGTCTGCTCTTTCCCCAGCATCCTGCTCTTAAGGGTGGCTGCACGATCCGCACTGTTCAGTGCAGTGATGTCAACCCAAACGCCGCACAGTCCCCAGCACATATGCACACACTCATGAAAGGAGTTGTCTTAACATCCAATTCCTGTGATGATGCTTCTCCGGTCACTGGTCACCACACTCCTCCTCTGTGGGCCCTCGCTGTGGGCACTGAGACACAAGCTTGACCCGCTGTGATTTCCCATTAAAGGACCTTCCTCCATCTCTAGTGTCTCCTTTAGAGTCTCCTCCTGGGTCACACCCACACGTCCCTCCTGTAGGATGGGCTCGTCCACCCCGGGTCCCTCACAGCCCCTCTGTCCCCCTCAGACTCATGCACGTCTGTGCAGGGAGGAGGCCACTCCAGAGCTGAGCTGGAAGGTCTGTGCATGTGGCTGTCCCTGCCGGTCCCAGGGCCCCGGGTCCCCCAGGTTCGGGTTTGTTCCTCCCCCCAGGCCCGTGCGAGAGTGGGGACTCCTGGACATGGGGCAACTCTGCCCTCTCTCCTCTCCCCAATCTTATCCTCTCCCCGCCTGTGGGGAGGCAGAGGGGCAGGCCCTGGGGAGGCAGGGCTTTTAGGAGAATGTGCTGATATGAAATAACTGTGATAGGTTCGTGGAAATGACCCAGATGTTTGAAGAACAAAAGGGATCAGTTTAGGACACGCTGTCATCAGGGGCCTGGGATTCTTCTAAATGACGTAAAACATAAATGTCACATGACAAATTCAGCCGTGACGCATCTGTGCCCCTGGCCCTGATCAGATACTGGGACTCCTGCACGCCACAGTGTCAGCGAGTGATGAGGTCAGATCCCCCCGAAGTGCGTGTCCAGTAACAGACAGAGACGTGGCCATGCCATTTGTTGAGACAAATATCCATCTCCCCAGATGCTCCCTTGAACCCCTTGACTGTCGATCCCCTGACACTGCGACCTGCTGGCGATGGACAGGCCCGGCAACCCTGTCCTCAGAGCAGCACTGCCCCAGTGAGGGGGTGGCTCCCTGTGAGAGGGAACCAGTGTCTTCTCCAGGTCTCCACTCCCTGCCCCCCCATATCCCCCATCCCTCCTGTCCCCCCGGGCCGGAGAGGACATATGGGTCTGGAGGGAACCCGCTCCTCTGAACGCGGGACCCGGAGACAGGCTGGGCTCTTCATTGCCCCATCCCTGCCAGCAGCGTCCCTGGACTCTCCCGTGAGTCCCCCCGTGGCTGCACGTCCCTGACTGTCGTGGCTCTTTCACTTTATAGACACACTCACTGCGCTCCATGCTCACATCACAGTTCCAATGCAATAACCATCCTATGCCATGTGATGCACCATAAGTGAAAATCCTCTCATATGATAAATGTACTAAAAAAGTCATTATCGTTTGAGCTCCTTAAATTAAGAATAAATTATTTCCTCTCATTGAGACTCACCCCAGGATGATGCATTATGGGACACTGAGCAACTTGTGCTCATTTAGAATCCATTAGTTTTCATTATTTGCAAAATGAATATTTATCTGCTATGCTTTTTCAAGTCTAAAATGAAGCTTGAAGTTTATACACTTTCAAGTCTGAAAAGATTCCCTGTAAACAGTTGGTGGCAGGTACCAGCAGTCTGGGGGGGGGAGTTCCAGCTGCCGTGGCCTGTCTCTCCTGAGGTTGTCCCCATGGTGTGGACGGAGGGTGTCCCAGCATCTCACTCCATGGTCGGGGCTTGTGGGGAGACTCTGAGCAGTCACAGTGTTCCACCCCATCCTGTGCCACCTCATGGACAGAGCAGGGCCTCAGGGCTAGGCTATTTGAGCTCTGGAGCTGGTGTCCACGTGTTGGACACTGTCTAATTACCTTCTGTAAAGTGACTTATTCTGGAGGGACAAGTGCCCTTTGTGAGTTGACTGTCTTAATTGGCATCATCCTGTGGCACAATCAGCGGGTAATTGGAGCCCTGAGTGTGTCAGAGGCAGTTTGTTGGTGGTTTACACCTGTGTGGGGAGGAATGTAATTCATCCCTGTTCCAGGCTCCATCAGACTCCACTGACCCAGGTTCAGGCCCCGTCCTAAGAGCATGTGATGAGGAGGGAGCTGGAAAGTCACCGTCCCCACTGTGTGCCCCTCCTGGGGAGACCTGGGCAGCTTGGTGTGAGGCAAAGTGAGGAAACTGTGGAGGCAGCAAGGAAGGGAAGACATGAAGGAAGGAAGGGGCGAGGGAGGGAGAGTGAGGAGGGGGGACAAGGAGAAACTCAGCAGAAGGGATTGGCCAAGGGATGAATACACAATCATCTGAGAAAGTGATTTATTCTTGTCGCTTAAAACCTGTTTATTCATGTAATTCTGTTTCATTTTCTGCACTTGCAACTCTGCATTTAAATTATAATAATTATTCTATGTTTGAATAATTATTCATTTATCCTTAACATATAGGAGTGGTTATTGGGGTTTCTGTACATGTGGTCATGTTAGCTGAGTTTCACTGTCACAATTATGGTGAATTCACATATTTGGAAAAAGTCATTTAATCCATTTTGAGGGTTTGTTTGGGGTTTCTGCTGGGAGATAGTGATGTAGTTTCATTCTTTTGCATGTGGCTGCCCAGTTCTCCCAACCCCATTTCCACACTCTCCTTGTTGCAGTCATACTCTTGGTTCCTCTGTCATAGAGTGACTGTCCATCTGATGTGGGTGTATTCCTGGGTTCTCATTATATTCCAGAGGTCTGTGTGTCTGGTTTTGTCCCACTACCATGCTGTTTTAACTATTATAGCTTTATTGTATAGATAGATGTTTGGTGGTGTGATTCCTCCATTTTCCTCATTTTTGTCAGGATTGTTTTGTCTGTTTGGGGTCTTTTGTGGTTCCGTATGCATTTCAGTAATTTTGTTCCATATCTTTGAAGATGCTATTGAAGTTCTCACTGGGGTTACCTTGAATCTGTACATTGCTTAGGGTGGGATGGCCTTTTGACAATGCCAATTCTTGTAATCATTGAAAAGGGAATATATTACCATTTCTTTGCATTTTACAGATCTTTAACTATATCTTACATTTTTCTTTGTGTAGAGCTTTCACCTCTTTTGCTAGGTTTGCTCCTAGGTTCTTTTATTTTTTATGTATTTATTTATACAAGAACCAGGGCACGGGCCAGATGAGTGAGAGGGTGAGAGGAGTCACCAGAGACAGAGTGGGGAACAGAACAGGCAGACTGACTGAAGTACACTGCTGAGGGGAGCAGCGGGAAGACAGGAGAGGTCTGCCGCGCCATGTGGGACCCTTGCCGGCAGGCCAGGATCGAACCAGTGCTGCAGAGGCTGTGGACAGCTTCACAGCACAGCGCTCAACTGCCTGCACCACTAGGGGTGGCCCTGCTCCTAGGTGCTTAATTTTGTGACTGCAATAGGATTGTTTTCTTAATTCTTTCCTCTTCTGCCTCATTTTTTTTTTGTTTGCGTATAGGAAGGTAACTGACTTTCATGTGTTGATTTTGTAACCTTCCAACTTAACTGAAATGGTTTATTGTTTTAATTAGTTTTTGCATGGAAATAATGAGATACTGATCTAGTTTGACACAATTAATCTTGAGAACAGAGCCAGGAATTTACACTGGAGCAAGTGAAGAGCCTTCAATAAGTGGGGGTGGGAGAACTGGCCAGTAACATTCAAAAGAATGAAACCAGATATATTGAGAGATCTTAGAGTATATTATCATGCTATACACAATAGTTTTAATTGTGAGTAAATGGGTATGAATTTGAATTCATACAACGTTGAGACAATTATTGTTTGATTAATTCAAATATTTTAATTATGTCATATAAACTTGGCAAAAATATTGGCAATGAATATTCTCAGTATAAGGTTATAATGGTTTAAATCAGTTTCATAATTCAGTATGCATATTGATTTCTCACTGCATCCCATAACTCTTATTGACCAGTAAACTATAACAGAATCGAGGATTAATATTCACAAAATTACCAATTGGCAAAAATAATAAAGTTAATAATGCCAGTCATTTAGAAGTTGTCAACCCAGAAGTTCAAATATCAAGATTTTGCCATTTCCTCTAACCATTCCTGGCTGCCTCCAAATTCATATTGTGCCCACCTGGAACTCACCTGGGCCAAAGGCAAGATCAGCCTGACTTGCTTCTCACAGGGTGAATGTCTGAGAATGAATTAAATGTCTGATATCCAATTGGAACTACATTTTATCATGAAATTTTTGGTGTGAAATTTTGAAATAGTGGACATCACAGATGGGAAAGATCGATGGAGTCAGCAGAGATGATGTGTAGCCAGACAGCCAGCGACACACACCGGGCATTTTATCTTCCCAAATTTAAATCTTCTTAATATTATTTTAAGATTTCTTTCTTTATTTATTTATACAAGCACTGGGTACAGTCAGAAGTGCGGGAGGGTGAGAGGATTCACCAGAGCCAGAGCAGGGAGCAGAACAGGCAGACTGACGAAGTACACTACTGAGGGGAGCAGGGGGCGGAAGGAGGGGGTCTGCGCACCATGTGGGACCCTCGCCGGGGCCGGGGATCCAACCGGCACTGCAGAGGCTGCGGGCAGCTTAGCAACCCAGCGCTCAATTGCTGCACCACCGGGGAATCCCTTCTAAACATTCTTTGCATGTCTTTATGTCTACACTAAATGATAGTATTATATTAATTCACGCAAATCCCCTAAATTTTGTCAATTCGACCCGTACTGGGAAACTCCGGCCCTCTGGTGAGAGCCCCACAGCACGTGCCCTCGGGACACTGTCCTGGTCTCCGCAGCACAGAAGAAAATGGGCAGATGGGGACAAACACGTGCAGGTGCGGGGCGAGGCTGCGGGGCCATCCTCGGCGATGGCTGGAAATACTAGACTACGAGGAGGCTAGTGTTTCTGCTTTTGCTATTATAACTACAAAATTACATCCTCTTATTTGTTCCCCAAAGTTCCACCTTATACATTTGCGCAACTTTTTCGTAATCCTGCTGTATGTGCAGTGAACAGCTTTTGCAGCCACTCCTTGGGACACTTCGAGCAGAATTAGCGCTTCACTCCCCTGGGTCGGGAGCGCGGCCAGCACCGCACCTGGCAGAGCGAGGGCAGTACAGCCCTGCTAGCAGCAGCAGCAGCAGCAGCAGCAGCAGCAGCAGGGGTGGGGTAAGGTGGGGTGGGGTGGAGTGGGAGGGCAGCGGCCCTGCGGGAGGGTGGGCAGCTCGGCGGCCCCTCAGTCACCCGCGGGCCCATGGGCACCTCACAGCACGTGTGGGGCCAGCACGCTGAGAGCAGCCTGACCTGGGAGACATGGGTCAGAGTGCGACCTGCGCCCACAACGCGTGGGCTCTTTGGTGCAGGAAGAGCAGGCGTCCTCCATGGTCAGGCGCGGTGGTGGGTTCAGGGAGAGGCAGCCTCGTGCAGAATGCAGATAGGACACGGTGCATGAGGGGGGGGGGCCCAAACAGCTCTAGGTCAGCTGCGAGCGGGGGAGGGGCGACCCTGATGGCATCAGGGGCGGGCGCAGGGCGTGGCTTGGCCCGGCCCGGGGCGGGCCCTCCCACGGGTGGGCGGGCTGGAGAGGCCCAGGCCATGTGTGGTTGGGTGTCTCTTCTGTGCTGGGTTTGTAGGTTTTCCGTATTTTGGACATTCACCCTTGTCAGGCGTGTGATGTGCACAATCATCTCCCAGTGCAGGGGCCCATTATGGGGATGGCTTTTCTGAGTCACAGAAGCTCACTGTTGTGTGGGGACCACTTGTTTCTACATGCTGATGTTCCCTGGTCCTTGGCATGTGTCCCCAAGTTCATCTGTGGGGTAGATGTGCTGTGGGCAGCACCCAGGCATGCTTTCTGGCATATTAAGGCTTCATCTAATGCAGATTTTTAATCCATTGCAAATTGTTCAACTGCTCTAATAATAAGGAAAATAGAAATCCAAACTGTAATGAGTTGTCACCTGTGAGAAGGGAAGGAAATAAAGGGCCTCAGACGATGTCTTCAGATGATGAAAACAGAGCTCCCACAGGTTGGACCAACCTCTGCCGGGTGTTATCCCAGATGCACAGACTCAACAGTGCAGACCACGTACACCAGTGTTCACAGCTGCACTGACCACTGTTGCTGGCCATGGCCCCAACCCAAGTGCAGAGCACAGAAGAATGAACAATGTGGGTCCACACTCAATGGAATACTACACAGATATTAAAAAGATGAGCCCATGCCTCATGAGGGGGCCTCCCCTGTTGGCACAGCAGTTGAGTGCTGGGCCCCGAAGCTACCTGAAGCCTCTGTAGCACTGGTTCGATCCCCGTCAGCCGGTGAGGGTCCCACAAGGCCTACAGACCTATCCTGCTGCCCGCTGCTCCCCTCAACAGTGTACTTTGGTCCTTCTGCATGCTCTGCCCCCCACTCTGGCTATGGTGAATTCTCTCAACCTCCCGCGCTTCTGACTGTACCCTGTGCTTGTATAAACAAAACAAACAAACAAGTAAAATAAATAAATAAATAAATAAATAAATAATGCATGTCTCTATAAAAAAAATACAATTTCAAACACTAAGGGAACCCAAAAAATGAACCCTTTATTTGATGTGTATAACAAATGATGTGTATAAGAAAACATATATTTGAAAAGTAAAAATGTAGTTACTCAATGAACATCTTACACTTTTTTACTTTTATTATAGTACTTAAGCAGTGTAGTCCTGTTACAATCGAATCAGGCATTACAGAAATTAATATTCACATCAGTTGTAGGGTTTAGCATAGACTCCAATTCCCAAGGAAGCTTCCATCCTTCCATTTCTGGCAGAGACAACTGTGGTTTCCATTTGTCTTTTGAACAGAAACATGAATGTCTCTTAGAGGAAGAAGCCCCATTATAATTGTAAGGGGTGGGGGACCCCACTCAGCTGTCTCCCTCCCCACCACAGGATGGGGCCCTCAGTAGAGACACACACAGGCTGAGGGAACTGAGTGCCCCAGCACTGGGGTCCAGTGACAGTGTGCTCCCGAGGACAAACCCCTTTTACCACTGCTTGGTTTCACGTAAATTTTGGTGATGTGTGAGTTCTAGAGCATTCTTTCTCTGCCATTCTTTCTATGTTTTTAAACGTAAGTGGGAATTCATTCTATGAAAATCACATAATTGGAGGTTTGGCAAATGATAGCAGTAATTAGGAAAACACAGCTTATGTAAGAATATGAGAATGTAAATTTCTGGAAAAGGAAAAATCCTAATGCATGAAATCTGTACTTTATAAATGATAACATGTAGAGTTAAAGGGAAAAACTCAATAAAAGAGGGGCTGTAATTTTAGACTGTGATATCTCACATCTTATAGTATTGGCCCTTCATCAGTCTCCCCACAGCCGACTCCATGGCTTGGTTCCTCAGACAGTATATGACGGGATTAAAGGTGGGGGGCACCACCATGTAGAACATAGAAATGACCAGGTCAGACATGGACAAAGTCTCTGGGTTCAGCTTCAGATAAGCAAAGCATCCAGTGAAGAGAAACAGCATCACAACCAGGAGGTTGGGAAGGCAGGTGGAGTAGGCCTTGGCCTTCCCTTCTGTGGATGAGATCTTCCTGACAGCAGAGAAGATGTGGACATAGGAAATGATGATGAAAGTAAAACAAGCCAAATCCAATGTCACATTAATGAGAATGGGGACAAGTTCACTCATTATATTTTCTGAGCAGGAAATAGCCAATAACTGGGGGACATCACAGAAGAACTGGGGGAACACAGTGGACCCACAGTAGGTCAATGAAAAGTTTCCAGCTGTGTGCACCAAAGAGATGACACCCCACATCCAGCCAGGACACAGCTCTCAGCTGCACACACCTGTCCCTGCTCATGATGATGTCATAGTGCAGGGGGTGGCCGATGACAGCATAGCAGTCATAGCTCATCAGCACAAGGATGTGAAACTCTGCAGACCCTCAAAAAAATCAGCACAAAGATCTGGAGGACACAACCCGGGAAGGAGATGGAGGTGCTGTGCCTCAGAGAGTTGGCAATGGACGTGGGGACCATGGCTGAGAGGAGGCAGAGGTCCGAGAAGGACAGACTCCTTAGGAAGAAGTACATGGGGGTGTGAAGGTGCTGGTCCAGGGTGGTGATGAGGATGATGAGCCCATTCCCCAGCAGGGCGCACAGGAAGACCAGGGAGAAGAGCAGCAGGTGCAAGAAGTCCATGGTCCCCTGGGCGGGGAACCCCAGGAGGACGAATTCTGTCACGGCTGTGAGATTGGTCATCCCTGGAGCCATCATCTGTATAAAAATATTGAGCAGAATAAAACATGGCACCTGCAAGGACAGTCACAGGCGTGCCCCAGAGGTCACTCTCTGGGTATGGAGTGGAGCAGCTCCATGTCTCTTGCTCTCTGTTGAGCCTTTTGTGTTCAGTTCCAGAAATGCGCCTTTATCACACAGGATCTGAGATTGGGAAATGAGGGACATTTCAGATGATCTTAGGATTCTGCTCTGGTTGAATCTCATAGTCGACTGACAGCCCCTCCCTATCGTCCCAGCCCCTCTGCTCCCCCTCCTTGTGCAGGTTTGTTCAGGCCCCTGTGTGAGTGGGGATGTCTGGACATGGGACAGCCCCGCCCACTCCCCTCCTCCCCCCAATCTCATCCTCTCCTCCCTCTGTGGGGGTGACGGAGGGGCAGATCCTGGTGACTGTAAGATTTTTAGGAGAATGTAGTAGTATATAATTGCTGTAAGATATAAGAGAAACAATTCCAGCTAATTTAATGAAAACAAGAAAAAAAAATCAACTCAAGAAATGTTGTAGCCTAGGGAAAAAGCTTTTTCAGTGGTCTAGAATCCATATTTATATTGACAAAATTAGATTTTACATAGCTCTGGTGTTGTGTGGAATTAAAATTAAAACAAGATCACATCCATAATAGATTTCCACTGGTGTCTGCTTTATTGTGAAGGAACTAGCAATATCAACATGACAGATCAGAGAACCCTGCTACCCTCCCCACCCACAAAGTCGGCACACTGGCCAACAGAAAGTAGAAAAAAGAAAGAAAGAAAAGAAAACAGGAACAAACTACAGATCAAGGGGGACACTGCGTAGAAAAGAACTATTTCAGGCACCGCACCCTGTGAATGGGAACTGTGGGGAACCGTGCAGGAATCGCCAGGAAGTGAGAGAACAGCTCCAGGCACCATAAGAGGAAGACAAGGTCTCCATAGAGAGACCTGCAAATAGCCCAAGGCAAGCAGGTAAGCTTGTGCAGAAAAATGACGCACGCTGGAAAAGCACACGTGTATCGGGCCTCCCCTGGTTGTGCAGGCGGTTGAGTGTAGCATTGTGGAGCTGAACACAGACTCTGCAGCATGGGTTCCATCCCGGCCTGCAGACGAGGGTCCCACATTGCGTGCAGACCTCTCCTGTCATGCCCACTGCTCCCCTCAGCAGTGTACTTCGTTAGCCTGCCTGTTCTGCTCCCCACTTTGTGTCTGGTGAATCCTCTCACCCTCCCATGCATCTGGCCTATACCCCGGTTGTTGTATAAATCAATAAATAAATCTTAAAAATAAAAATTACATGTATCACAACTGCCCAGGTCCCCGCGCCCACAACCTAGGTTTGTGGGGAGATGCACCGGAGCCATCACTGAAGTGAATGTCCCTCACTGAGTAATCAGAAACCAGGCGCCCAGACATTGGAGCGGGGTGCAAAAGGCACAATTTCTGCAGACACTATACTGGGCTACCGCCCGCAGCCTGTATCTGAGGACTTCAAAACTGAGAACCGGGTTACAAAATTCAGGAGGTGGGATCCCCACGACAGTGGGGCACAGGGAAGACACGGCACCCCCACGCTGCTGAGATGCTCCACGACACCCCCACTCTGTTCCCCAGACCCAAGACACTGGGAAAGAAAGATCTCTGGCGCCACCTAGCGACCAGAGCAAAATCACCAACATCCTGATAGTTGGAAACCAGGGATACCAAAAACACACTCAGGCTCTGAGAAAGGACGGGCCATGCAAAGGGGGCTAAGAAGTGAAATAAGGCGTGGAGCAAGACCCCCATTCTGGAACTGAGAGCCAGGCACAGGATCCAGGATGAGGGACCTGCCATAGCAGCAGGCACTGCAGAGTGACAGCCAGCGTTTTGGATCTGATAGCCCAGGAATGGAGACCTACAGCACAGAATTCAGGGCACGGGTTCCATATAGTTGTGGGCACAGCACCAAGTGAATATGGGGCAGAAAGAACACCCAGCTGGAATAAGAGTCCCTGTGGTGAGGTGCTCCCCTCCGCCCCTCCTCCATTTCTCAGAGAACCACTGGGAAAAAGCACAGGTCAGCAAGTACGGGTCTCTGAGGCAGTAATCAAAGCACTCCCCAAAAACAAAAGCCCAGTCCAAGACAGCTTCACAAATGAATTCTACCAAATGTTCAGCAGTGAATCAGTGCCTATCCTACACAAACTATTTCAAAAAATTGAAAAAGAAGGAATACCACCAAATATGTTCTATGAAGCCGACATGGTACTAATACCAAAACCAAACAAAGACAGCACAAAAAAAGAACATTACAGGCCAATCCCCCTAATGAACTCTGATGTAAAATTCCTCAACAAAATCCTGCCTACAGAATCCAGCAATGCATCAAAGGGATACTACACCATGATCAAGTGGGATTCAGTCCAGGGACACAAGGATGGTTCAACATATGAAAATAAGTGTAATTCAACACAGTAAGACATCAGTGTAAAAAATAATAATAACAGTGTGAAACACAACAAAGTGGGCATCACCAGTGGTACGGCAGTTGAGCGCTGGTCTGTGAAGCTGCCCACAGCCTCTGAATCACATGTTCGATCCCTGGCTGCAGCGAGGGTCCCACATGGCGCAGACCTCTCCTGCCACCCTCTGCTCCCCTCAGCAGTGTACCTCGGTCCTTCTGCCTGCTCTGCTCCCTGCTCTGGCTCTGGTGAATTCTCTCACCCTCTGGTTCTTTTGACTGTACCCAGTGCTTGTATAAATAAATAAATAATTCTTAAAAAAAAAACACAACAAAGCAAAATCAGACAATTATAAATCAGAGACATCCTGCAGGGGAGGAGGAGGGAGAGGGATCAGAGGGAGGGAGGGAGGAGCACAGGGGACTGAGGTGATGGTGCATGGTGCCTTGGGACAGGAAATTCTGTGGGGACACAACCTGAGGGGGTAGGGGAAAGCAAATATTGTTTAAATATAAAAAAATATGTATTGTAAAATGTTAGTGTAAAATAAAAAAAAACAGATAACAAGAAAAAGTCATGACTTTCTGTCTAACTCCCTTTATTGTCATAATATTTTAGGGATGAGGATGTGTACCTTCCCTTTTTAAACAATTAGCAGTATTTTAAATTTCCTTTCAGATTTTCCCCACTGCCCTCTAAATACATCCATTAAATGTGATTTCATGTAACATTATATACTTTCAACTCAGAGTGCTAAATGATAAAAATTAGTTATGAAACAATAATTGCCCTATATACCCTAGGTCAGAATATTATAAAATAATAAATGCATAAAAGATAATAATCTGTGGAACACCTTAAATTAAGATTATCACAGAACAACGTGGCATTCTGAAACTGAACCATAATCAACCTTTATAATTTATTAGTTTTCATTTATAAGATGAATATTCTAGCTACTGTTCTCCTGAAATACAATATGCATTTTGAAGTGATACTGTGTTGTAAACAGTGTTTTCTCAATAAAGAAACAAAGTCATCATCAGAAACACACACAATAACATAAATATTTCATGTTGAAATGCCAACACTTTGATGTATGGGTTAAATGGAATGTCAGTAAATTAAAAATTTAAGATTTAAAAAACTTACTTTTTAAACTTATTTGGCAGACACCTCAGTCTGGCGTGATGCGCCCACTGTCCCAGAAGTTTGCTTCCCACAAAATTCTCGCCCTCACAGAGACAGGAGGAAAAGCAAACCTCACTTGATGTCCCGGTCACCCGCTGCCCTCTGCTGTGCTGGCCTCTAGTGTCTGGGGTACAGGCCTCTGGCTCACAGACTCCAGCAGACAACCTGCAGGGCTCACTATCTCCTTCTCCTACTGCCCCCCAGGCCCTGAAACCATCCCCAGATCCCCTTCCTCAGGGACCTCACCCTGAGGGGCCAGGTGTCCCTTGTCCCCGTGGACTTCTTAAAGGTGTCCCCAGTAATGAGCCTCCTGAGTCATGAGCACAGCCTGGGGTCACATGAGACTCCACAAGCAGGACTGTGGTTCCCCCTCCTCAGGCTCCATCAGCCTCCAGTGAGTGGCCATGGGGACCCAGGTGTGGCCCTGTTATCAGAGCCACGTCCACAGGGAACTGCAAAGTCACCATCATCCCCTGTGCTCCCTCCATGGGGAAACCTGCAGAGGCGGTTGTGAAGAGGTTGGGAAGGAGGAAGGGAAATAAAGTAGGATGGAACTAAAGGAGAAAGGAAAGTGGTAAGGAAGACAAAAAAGAAATTCATCATAACTGAACGATAGATGGGAAGAAAACAATCTTCTGAAGTAGAAATGGTTCATGTCATCACAAAGTTACCATGTATGTGCTTTTGTTTATTTTTTAATGGTCTGTTCTCAGCATCTGCGTGTCTTCTATGAATCTGAATCGCTACTGCTGGTGAGTGTGTTCTTTATCTTCACAAGGAGAGGGGCCATTGCAGTTGGAGTGGTTCTGGTGTATGGTTCTTCATGGTTTGAGATTCCTGGGGTTTGATGTCATGACTATTGTGTCTTCAAATACATGGTAAGAGGCCTTTTGTGGGTGGCCTTCACTGTGTGAAATGCTTTGGAATTCAGAGTGATGCTGCCCTTATACTGCCTCATCCCTTGGTTTACATATGTACATACCCAAAATTCTCTGGGCCTCGGTGTCCACACTCATATGCACATGTACAAGACGTTGGGTGCCAGCCACAGAGGCTAATGACAGGAGGGGGCAAAAAGCCTGACTTTTACCTCATATACCCTACAATCCACTCCTTCAGGATTTGTTCACCTCTCCCTAGTGCCTGGCAAAGCCACCCTGTAGCCCTGGGAGTGTCGGGGAGCAGATAAGCTTGCTTTAAGACACCAAGGCTGACAGGCCCATCCTTTGTTCTTCATCTCCTGTGGTGCGCAAATGATTCTGTCCAACCCAGTTCCCAAAGTTCTCCGCCTTCTGGCAGGATTGTTTGTGCAAGTCAGTCAGTGTCATCTTTGTCACTGGGCAAGCTCCGGATGATGGATGGGGTCCCCTTTTTTTTCCTGACAAGTCTGCTGCCTCAGGGGCATGGTGGGCTGGGCCTTGCATGGTTTTCTTCTCCTCCCCACAAGGTCCAAGATATTTCCCAGTGCTTGTCCTCCATCTCCCAGACCTTGTCCACCTTCTGTGCTCCTGCAGCATCTTTAGCTCTTCTTGGACATTGGCCACCACCTGTCTCCAACAACTCTGATGTTGTCTTTCACTCCATTTGTAGATGCCACTTGGTATGTCTGCTCTTGGAGTCATATTCTGCCAACTATGCCAATTGTTTTTTAAACATCCAAAGCCAGGTATGTTCGTTGTCATCTCTCACAGATGCAAAGATAATTTTGGAGACTTCAGTAGACATTTACAGAGCTTTCATGCTGCATCAGGGAACAGACTCAGGTGTACATGTACAATCTGTGAAGATAAAATGAAAATGTTGTAAAGTATATATTAGATGTGATGAATTAAAACACCATAATTTGCATCACTCAAAATCACAATGAAACAGTATGACAGAACTAATCCATCATTATTAGTTTATATTATATAATTATAAAATTATGAACTAGACTACAGCTATTCCATGGAAGATGTGCTAATCACTGGGGATTTAACAAAACACATTCGAGGTCATCCAGTGTCAGGACATACAGGCAAAGTTCAGGAGCAGGCATGGTTTAGAACCCCAGTAACATCTGCCGACTCTGCAGGGAAACTGGGTGTCCTCTTTGGAAATATCTATGTTGGTTTCTTACCCACTTCTTGATTGGGGTGTCTACTTTTTGTTGTTGGGCTGTGACATAACTTGTATGAATGGAAAGAAGCCCCATGTCAGATGCATGATGTGCGCATATTTTCTCCCAGTGCAGGGGCCTGTTTTTATAGTGGCTTATGAACTCTCTAGTGTGGTGGGGCACATTTGTGCCTACATGCTCATTTCTCTTGTCCTTGGGGCCTTGGAGTTGTGTCACCAAGTTCATCTGTGGGGTGGATGTGAAGTAGGATGGCATAGTTCCTCCAGTATTTATGGCATTGTCACATCCAAACCTTTAATCCAAATAATATTGTTCAGTAGCTCTAATTATATGAGGAACAAAAACACAAACTAAAACTGCAATGACTTGTCACCCACCCATATGAGAATGGGCCAATCAAAAAGACTGAACACAACTGCTATTGTGTGGGTGTGGAGAGAAAGGAACTCTCACCTCTGTTGGTGGGAATGTAAGTAGGTAAAGCCTCTAGGAATATGGTTTGGAGATGTCCTAAGTAAATATAAGTGGGAATCCCATAGGAACTAGCAATCCCTTTGCTAAGTTTTTATCCCAGAATGTGAAAACTCCACAATTCAGAGACACTCATGTGCACTGGTGTCACAACAGCACAGTGCACCATTGCAGAACCAGCCCAAGGGCTTTCAACAGAGGAGTGAATAAAGTAATTGTGGGTCCATAGTCAGTGGAATTGTACACAGCGATTAAAAAAATCAAATCATACGTTTGGGACATGGTGAGTAGAACTTTAAGTTATCTTGTTAATTGAAAAAAAAAAACAGATAGTGAAAGATAGATAGCAGATGGTCTCACTCATCTGTGGGATAGAAAAAACAGAAAACCAGGCCTCCCTGGTAGCCCAAGGAGTTAAGATGCAACCTATGAAGCTAGCCACAGCCACTGAAGCAACAGTTCGTTCCCTAGCCAGGGAGCTATCCCACGTGGCACAGCAAAACTCTCCTGCCTCGTCTGCTGCTCCCCTCATCTGTGTATTTCACTCAGTGCACCTGTTCTGTTCTCCACTCTGTCTCTGATAAATCATCTCACCCCCCACAACTCTGCCCTGTGCCCCAGTTCTTTTATGCATAAATCAATCTTTTAAAAAAAGAAAATACAGAAAACCGACATTGCAAAATACAGCAAAACCTATTTGCATTAGTGAATAAATTCACTGTTACCAGTTGAGACTGGGGATAGGAGAGGGATAAGGAGTGGAAACAAGTGGGTATTCATGTGGGTGTTCCCCAGAGTGTGAGGGGAGACACGCACACACAGAGGGGCAGAGATACAGCCCACAATAAGAAAACAGAAATGTGACAATGAGCATTTCCTTTAAGTGGCGATTGTTATTTAACATGACCCCATGTTACCCCACTCTTGAAGTCAGATCCTCTTCTCAACAGAGTTTAGAGTTTTCTAAAAAGGAAAGACAGAAAATATGTAAAGGACATGAGCAGAGAGTGATGAAGTTCCGGGAGGAGAAACAGAAGATCAAGGTCTTTCATTGGAAAGATTATTAACTTGAGATATATTCCGACACAGATTTTGTTCTGAAATTTGTATGGAGTCAGTCTGGTCATTAACATACATTTTTTAAAAGAAGTATTTTCTGGAGAGAGTATGCTATGATCCCTCAGGAGCATTTGGAGACACAGTGACCTGCTCCAGAGAAAATGCTTGAGCGAGGAGCATCCCTCCAGCTCATGCTCTCAGAGTTGGTAAACAGTCATGAGGCCTCAGGGTTTATAGCACAGAAGCTTCTGGAGAATAAAAATTCATAAATATTGCAGTGTTTTACTTTATATAAAGTTTTACATCATATAAAAATATAACATGGTTTGTGAAGTAGAAAAAGAGTGAACTTAAGTGTTATCTAAAAGAATGTCAAGTAGAAAATCAGGTAGAGGAATCAAGATACAATTTGGAAAACTCAGGGAACCTGAAAATGAACACCACCACAACAATGGTCTTAACATTAAATTTTGAAGTAGAAATGCACTGACTCAAAAATAATTCATCTACTTTAAAATAAGAACACTGCATCACAGGAGTACAGTGTGATAGGATCAAGTCAGACAGAAAGTGACAGTCACATCCATGTTTTCACCCTACCCCCTCAGGTGTAGTCCCCATAGAGTCTAACATCCAGGAGTCAGGGCTCAGGACCAAGCCAAGTTCTCACCACCAGAATTGGCCTGCAGTACCTGTATCATTGGAAAAATTCCTCTTGAGGCTCCCATGACATTTGGGGTTTCTGGCTGTTAGGAGCTCTCAGTCTGAGGGTTCCTGTATGAAGGTCTGACAAAGCAAGATTAAAACTCTGCATACAAATTTCTCTTCCTAATGAATTCATGCAAACTGACTATGGCAGTGTATTGTCTGGGTGAGGCCGGGGGCTGATAATCAGTACTGGACGCTGAACATAATGGATACCAGGAGCACAAGCTGCGACGGGCTGTTCTGACGGCTGTTTGCTGTGACTGTCTGTGTGTGACTGATTATAACGAGGCCAGCTGGAGATGAGATGGGGAAACAGGCCCTTCAGGGTGTGATGCCTCCCATTTTCTCAGATCAATGCCCTGTAATCTGAGAAGTGAAAGTGTTACAGGGCAGCCCTGAAATAAAACGGGTTACCTGACTGTGGGTCCTCACCCGCGCGCTTAAAAGGGACTTATTAATACTCCACTGCAGGGACACACAAAGGTTAATAAAAGGTTTATTTACAAGGGAAGGGGAAATGAGGAAATGTACAACTCGGGAGAAAAGAGGGAGATAAAGTCTTAAATGTGTCCTACCTGTGTTCACTGACCTGTAATCCCAATGGCACACTGAGACCTGACCCTGAGCCAAGAGCCATTAGACAAGGGACCTGACCCCCCCCACCCACAGCCCATGTGTCTGGTTTTATACCAAACCTGACTGCTTAACTCCACCCTCAATTCCCAGCAACCTTCCCTTGGGTGATGGTGGGATTTGTAGTTCCCAGTGTCTTCATGGCTTTGACTGGAGTGGGGGTGGAGTCCACAAAGCCTGTGTGGAATTAGCTCAGGACATCTTTCCCCCCTAGCAGTCCCCCCCTTTCACTTTTTGCCACCATTTCCATGGTGATGAAGATCAAATATATGGATGCTGGGATACAGTCTCAGATGAAAATTTTTCAGGGTTCCAGTGTGAAAGAAAACCAGTCTTTCCAGGTATTGTCCATTGTGGAAAGCAAAAGTCCTCCATTCCTGGAAAAAGAGATCATCAGTGCAAGCCAAAACAAAAAACAAAACAAAACAAAAAAAAAATCTGGAGGCATTAGCCAAAGCAAGACAGCAAATACTTCAAAATCACAAGAAAAAAATCTAAAAATTGGTTCAACTTAGGAAAAACCATGTTCTCTCAACCTTGAGCCCAAATTCTTTCAACAGCATAGCAAAAGTTTGCAAACTAAATCTGCTTGTAAGCCATATTACCTATTTTTGCATAAAATCATAGGGCAAAATAACTAAACAGCAATTTTAGCTGGCTTTTGGAATAGTCCATATAGGATCAGAGTGAACTCTTGACATTTGGTCCATGTAGGCTTCAGGAACAAAGTTGGTCTCCTCAGAATCCACCTGGGCTTTCCTCTTCTTGAGGGTACCAGGACTTTTTCATTTGCCAGGTTGTCCAGTCCTGCCAATGGAGGCAAGCTTCTTTGGAGGTCTCTGGAACACTACAAACAAAGCAACAGGTTCTCCTCTTCTTGGTTCAGCTCTGCTTCAACTTCCTGGAAGCACTCCACTCAAAGCCACACAATGAAAAACATGTCCGATTTTTTTTTTTTTTTAGTTTAAGCAGACAAAATCCCTACAGAAGTTATGAAAAAACAGTCTCTGAGATAAGTAGTTCAAAAAAATTACTACCACTATTTTTATGCTGTGTTGGTATGAAGGGAAACAAAAATGTGAACACAAGTTAGATCTGCTGAAAAAAGAAACAGATTCAACATCGCTGCACGTCCTGGTCAGTCAAAACAAGAAAATTTTTGTGGATTCAGAACGAAAGGCAAAAAAAAAAAAATTACCAGTATTATGTCAAAACTTAGTAAAAATCAGGTGAATCTCCAGATCTATTCAGTCCTTTGTAGGAAATTTTTACTCTCAACAATTCCTTCAATAGGAATCCGTTGAGGCCTTTTACCACTATTTTCTCCAGAAACCATTTTTGTTGATAAACCATTGAAGTATACAATATTACAAGGCAACAATCACCATTGACAATTTACACACATAATCAGGTCAAGGTGTTACCCATTTTCCCAAGTGACAATGCTTCCCTTCTAGTTTTCTCTACTAGGTAAGCCAAATAGGACAAATTCATCTAACACCTTTCCCAAGAGGAAAGGGAGGAAATGTGGAGTGTCTCAGGAGCTCTACTAAGGTTCCACAAAATTTCCTTGCATCGGCCAAATGACAGGCTACCGAATTTGTACTTGAATTTAGATTTCTGGGAAGCTTTGCCATAAATATCCGAAAAAGCAGAAACAACAATATTCAATCTCTATGAAGGCACCGGCTTAGTTAAGTATTACAATGTTGACAATCAAACCATAACCTTTAGCTTTTCCTCATAACTGGAGACATTTTTTTTTCAATGTCTATAGGCACTATGCATACCAATTTGTCAACCACTAGAGGCCAAGACAAAGACACATACAGAAATACAACATATAGACACAAAGAGCTCTTCAGTAATGATTTATCATGCGTGGGGTATCTTATACAACTGCAGTTTCACTCATAGGCCAAAGTAACAAAAACAAGCAGAAAATAAACCTTGAAGTTAAAAAAAAAGCAAAAAGTTAAACGGCAATATCAAAATCAAGATTGAAAGCCTTTTTGTGTAAAAAAAAAAAAAAATACTGCCAGCATTTGCATGATTCCAAATGTGATTTCACATCTCTGAAACTTTGAAAGGAAGATTGGTTTGAGCATGTTAGTCATCCTAGGGTTTCTTCAGAAGAGTGAATCCAGGCCTCCCCTGGTGGCACAGCAGTTGAGCGCTGGACTGTGGGGCTGCCTGCAGCCTCTACAGCACCGGTTCAATGCCCGGCCACTGGCGAGGGTCCCACATGGCACAACAGACCTCTCCTGCCACACACGCTGCTCCCCTCAGCAGTGTATTTTGTCAGTCTGCCTGTTCTGTTCCCCACTCTGGCACTGGTGAATCCTCTCACCCTCCCGCACTTCTGACTGTACTCAGTGCTTGTATAAATAAATAAAGAAATCTTAAAAAAAAATCCAGAAAAGTGAATCTTTGGACATCCTGCAACAATAACTGGAAAAATAAGTCAATAACAATCAAGTTTTTGTGTTTTTCTTAAATAAATAGCTCAAGTCCTCAATGGGTTCACAAGACCAGTGGGACTTTGTCTCTGGGTCAGTTCCTTCTGGTGCTTGCTTACTCTGGAATGAATAACCCAGGGTTTTATGCCTGCCACTTTCAAAGAAGTATGTATGCTCAGCAAAACGTCATGTGGACCAGTGCATTTTTCTGACAGCTGGTTTTTGTCATCCCCACTCTGCCAAGTCTTGAGTAAGACCTGCTCTCCAGGTCTGAAGGGATACAATGGTTGATCAGGAGGCATAGAGATCCTCGAGGTTGCAAAGTTGTGTATTACTGCCAGAACCTCCTGGATATATTTTGCATATTGTATGATGTGGCAATCTTGTACTATTTCTGGACCGCCTTTCCGAACTGAGGCCTGCAAAAGTCTTCCAAACACAGTTTCAAAGGGGTTTAATTGTAGCCCACTTCTAGGTGCCACTCTTATCTGGAGGAGGGCAAGGGATAGTACTTGGTCCCAACGAAGGTGTGTTTCTTTTTTTTTTTTTTTAAGAGACATGTATTATTTATTTATTTATTTGTTTGTTTGTTTGTATGTACATGCACTGGGTACAGTCAGAAGCACGGGAGGGTGAGAGAATTCACCAGAGCCAGAGTGGGGAGCAGAGCAGGCAGAAGGACCGAAGTACACTGCTGAGGGTAGCAGCAGGCGGCAGGAGGGGTCTGCGCGCCATGCGGGACCCTCCTCCGGTGGCCGGGTAGCAGCCGCAGATCGAACCGGTGCCTCAGAGGCCGCGGGCAGCTTCGCAAGCCAGCGCTCAACCACTGTGCCTCTGGGGAGGCCCGAAGGTGTGTTTCTTGGCACAGTTTTGCCAAGGTTTTCTTTAAGGTATGGTTCATTTTTTTCCAGAAGACTGTGGTCTCCATGCAGCATGCAATTTCCAGCTGATCTGTAACACACTGCTTACTGCATGAGTAAAGTCAGAGATGAATGTTGGCCCATTATCACTCTGGATGGGCAGCCCAAATTGAGGGATTATCTCCTTCAGCAGCTCTTTTGCCACCTTGGAAGCTTTCTCCGTCTTTGTGGGAAGAGCTTCCACCCATCCATAGAATGTGTCCACAAAAATCCAGTATGTATTTGAAACTTCCTGTTTTTTTAAGTATCTGTGTAAAGTCCACCTACCAGTCCTCAAAAGGGCACTTACACCAATATTGAACCCCAATGGCTTTAGGGTGGGAGTCAGTCTTGGGGTTATTCCTGGCACATTGTTGACAGAGCCAGGTGTGCTATTTGATGTAAATATGGGTCCTTCAAATAAGGATCTCCCATAGTGAGATCCTTCGTGAAGATGTTTTAGCACTGGATATACCAGGGCCTCCGGGAGGAGTATCATCCCATGGGAGTTTACTCTCAAAGTGGAGCTGGGGTCAAACTCAGTAAATCCCCATGCACGAGCTCTCTCCTCATCCCGCTCAGTGTCATCAGGAGCATACTGAGTCAGGTCCACAAGAGGGATGAGTGCACTCTGAGGAAAGGGGAAATGAGGAAATGTACAACTCAGGGAGAAAATAGGAAGATAAAGTCTTAAATGTGTCCTACCCGTTCCACCGACCTGGAAACCCAATGGTACTCTGAGATCTGGCTGAGGACCGAGAGCCGAGAGCCGTGAAGCCAAGAAGGGGCCCCCAAGATCCATGTGTCTGGTTTTATACCAAATCTGGCTGATTAATGCCACCCTCAGGTCCCAGCAACCCTATTTTGGTGGTGATGGGATTTGTCTTTCCCGGTGTCCTCATGGCTTTAGTCTGGCATGGAGGTGGTGTCCACAAAGCCTGTATGGAATTAGCTCAGGACTTCCTTTCCCCCTAACAATTTGATGGGCACATGTTCTAATATTTGGTAAGTAAGCATATGGCTTTGACAGGGAATTAGCAAAAAAACATAAAGCAACCCTATTCACCCCTTTTGCTGCTTTTGATTTCACCATAACTTACAATTTAATTGTCAGAAATTCTCTCTTAAGAAAGTGTAGAATTGCTTCCGTGTTTAGCCTTTGGGGATTTGGGCTTCTCTTTTTGGTAATTCATTTGACACTTATTGATATAAGAGTGTTAAGTCATAAAGTGCATGCTTTGAATTGTTTCTGTCAGTAGAGACTTATGAATTTAACAGATGCAGACAGGCGAAGACCAGGAAGAGGGAATATAAATCGCATATAGGAAAGTATCCACTGTGGTAGGAAAACAGAAACCAAATGGTATTTTGTGGGGTAGTGTTAAATAAGGTTAAAATTAAACCCCACCCATTGCCAAGCAGGAAGTTTTGGGAGGCTTGAACACAGAGAGAATTGATAAATCTGCTCTGGGTCCCAAACCGTAAGGTGGATCCCTTTGACCAGGAATGTGGAGGCAAGGCCAGAACACATTCTGGCTCAAAGATCAACCCCCCAAGATCTGACACCCCTGCACTAACCAGCCCAAAACTTACTCCCCAAAGCAAAACTGACAAAACCAGTTATAAAATGGAGCCCCAAATCTTTCTTCACTTGCAGATCTTTCCTCTCTCCCCAGCTGCTTCTCTTAGCAGTGTATTTGAACAAATGTGCCTTTTCTGTTCTCCAGTCTGCCTCTGGTGAAATTTTTCACCCCTGCACCTCTGGCCTGTCAAAGTATCATTAAGAATTTGAAAACCAAGCCCCCACTCCTTGGCCAGCAGGCAAGTATGGGAGGCTGGAATAATAAAGGGAGTGGATGGGACCGCCATGGAAACATGGACCTTAAGCTGGTGAGGCCCAGAACTGATGACCCTCTATGCTGATTCAGATCATCAGTCAGGACACACCCAAGACTAGTCACCCTAACCAGTCAATGGTGTCTAGAGTATAAATAGAGACTTGGGACCCAAACTCTGAACAGTACACCCCTCCTGTTTCACCCTCTGCTTCATTTAGCAGTGTATTTCAATAAATTCACCTGGTCTGTTCTCATCTGTCTCTGGTGAATTATTTCACCCCTGCAACAGGGCCTCCACCTTAATTCTTTCTCACAACATTATATATCAATAAATCTTTGTTAGATAGAGTGGTGTGACTTTGTGACTTCTTTTTTTTTTCCCCATAGAGGCATGTTTTATTTATTTATTTATTTGTTTGGTTTGTTTTTTTTTTTGTTTATACATGCACTGGGTACAGTCAGAAGCGCGGGAGGGTGAGAGAATTCACCAGAGCCAGAGCGGGGAGCAGAGCAGGCAGAGGGACCGAAATACATTGCTGAGGGGAGCAGCAGGCAGCAGGAGAGGTCTGCGCGCCATGTGGGACCCTCCTTGGGTGGCCGGGGAGCAGCCGGGGATCGAACCAGCGCCGCAGAGGCCGCGGGCAGCTTCGCAACCCAACGCTCAACCGCTGCGCCACCGGGGAGGCCCGAGTGGTGTGACTTCTTATAAAAGAAGACGGAATCTAACCTCTTCAACTACACCAATCTTCTATTTACCCAAACCTCTACTCTTTGTTTTCTGAATTCAGCAAGTAAAAATAAAACTTAAAAAAAAAAAGCAAATAGCAATTACATCTACCAAGTTGCTCAGGATAGAACGTTTGGCAGCATCTTTAATTTCTGTCTTTACCTCACTTTCTATACTAATCCAAATCAGCCCTATTAGCTAACATCCTAAGCAACGTACCACTCTGACCCACTCCTCTCACTTTGTCTACTGCAAGTTTCTCCGTTGTTGTCCCTGTTGCATTCTTGTTCTCCTACAATCTAGTTTCCCCAATAAAAGAGATTTTTCTCAAACACAAACTATTCAATTCACTCCACTCTCCAACACCCCTCTCCATTTTCAATATCGCATGAAGTTCTGAGTGACTAGTTTCTGTGAATATCTTTGACCTTATCTCACAATTCTTTCTTCTTTGTCCACATGAAACACTGACCTCCTTTTTCTTACTGAAAGGTGAGTCAGTCATTTCTGCCTCTCTGTGCTCCCCTCTGCAATTGTGCTTAATCCCAAACTTTGCTGTATGCATCCTGGCCTATAAATAGAGTTCATATTGTCATTTATTGAAGTCTTATAATTTCCATTAAAGAATAATGTTTTCATAGCTTTACAGATACATACATTTTATTAAAAATATCCTTAAGGGTTTCATATTTTGATGTTATCCTAAATGGTATTGAAAATTCAATTGGTTTGTTTCGATCCTTTGTACAGATCCTATAACCATTTGTTATTTCTCTGTTGGATTATTTTAAAACATTTATATTGCTTTTCCCCCCTGTCACTGAAAATTCAGTTTTATCACATTCTCTCCATATCGTAATCACTAGAACACTATCAATTCTACAAAAGTACAGTGCAGTTTCTCAATTATTAGTCATTGTTTCTTTTGAGTGAATATCATATAAAGGTAACCTTGGAAAAAATGATTAACCTCTCTTCTCACAATCTCCTTCCTCAGATACTTATTAATGTATTTGTAAGTGCACATACTGATATATGTAATATATATAGAATTAAAACAATGATACTTATACTTCCTGATATTTATCACTATTAAATCAATTTTGGCAAAACTGTTAAAAGCTACCTAAAAAATGAAGTATTCTGAATTACCTAACATTTTTGTTTAGTTTTTAAGCACATTGGTATTGTTATGACCTATTGTATTTGTAGTTTGTTCCTTCTCAAAGGAACTATTGTGTATATAGTATTATTATTTAATGTTATTTTTCTACTAAACTAGACTTCATGACACAATTATAGCCCCCCAAAAGAAAGACATGCTGAAAATGAAATCTGAAATTACCTCTTGAAAATTTTAGAATTTAAAACTTACTAGTTCACTCCAACAGTAGTAACTATGCCTCCATTTTATTTTTTTTTAATTTATTTTATTTATTTATACAAGAACTGTGGTAAAAGCCAAATCCGCGGGAGGTTGAGAGGATTCCCCAGAGACAGCCAGGAACAGAACAGGCAGACTGACTGAAATCCACTGCTGAGGGGAGCAGCGGGCGCGGCAGGAGGGGTCTGCCCGCCACGTGGGCCCCTCGCGGGCGCGGCAGAGGCTGTGAACAGCTCCCCAGCGCACGCCCAACCGCCTGCGCCCCCTGTTTGCTGTTCTCTGCACAGTGTGAGCACGACAGCAAAGCATCTGCACAAGGCAGGGCCAGTATGGGGACGCCTTGAAAAGCCAAAACCCAGGACGGGATTGCTCAGGACAAATGAAAGGGCCTCTCGGGCATTCCAAGGGTTGTCCTTAAGTGACAGTTTATTCTTTAAGGCTGAAAAACCGCTGGGGGTTCCCTCTGCCAATGGCTGTGGCCTCTGGCTCTGACGCCACAAAGAGCCATTGTGACTGCACCAGGACCACCTACATCAGGCCCGCCCGGACTGTGCCTGTGTCCTCAGGAGCCGGGAAGCTTTGGACAGTGACCTGTGCACTCCGGAGGCCAACAGAGAGAGTGAGAGTGTGTTTTGGGGTATTTGGTTTTCTTTTGGTTTATTTATTGCTTTACTTATTTAGTTATTTGTTTAGGCTATTTATTTTAGCTACTTTATTTTTCTTTGTTTTTTTTTCCATTATTTTCCTTGATTTTTTTTTTGTATTTGCTTATACTTTTTTGTACTTTTTCTTTTTCTTTTATTTCCTTGTTTTTTTTTTAACCTTTATTGTTTTCTTACTGGCTTTTTTTCTTTATTCTTTTATGTCAGTTTTTCGTTTTTTGATTTTATTTTTTGAGTGATCTCCCCCATTTTCCCTTCTGTTCTTGTTCCGTTATTTGTTCTTTCTTCCCCTTTGTCGTTTCTCTTGTTTTGTTTTTTTGTTTGTTTGTTTGTTTTTATCCAGTTTTTAGTTTCTAATTGTGTCTTGTTCTGTTGTTTATTCTCTTGGTCTTTGTTGTCCTTTTTTTATTCTTCAATTTAGTGGTTAGTTTGTAATTGGTTTATTGTTATCAAATTTTTACATTTTTATCTCATTTGTAATTTTTTTTATTGTGTATTTTCATTTATTTTTAGTGTAGTTAGTATTGCTGGTAAGGTGAGTGAAGTTAGTATTGCTGGTTGAGTTAAGTTAGCGTTGTCAGTATTTAGTGAGGTTTAGTGAGTACTATAAGTACTAGTACATTTGTTAATATCGTAGGAGAGTCAGTTATCAGTGGAGGTAGCGCAAGGGCTGTGAGCACAGTGAGGGCTGGTGAGTATAGTCTGCATAGTCTAAGTGCATAAGCGCTATGCGCAATCGCCTCACTCCCCAGGGACATAAAGCAAAAAGCTACCAGGTGCTGCGGGCGCTGGGGCGGGGCACCCACACCAAGTTTATGCTGGTGCTGCACGCACTCACGGGCACAAAGGTGTTCATCAGGGGCATCTGCAAGTCCAAGCTGCCTGACCTCCGGCTCCTGGCCTGCAAGATGGGGTGCATGAAGGCCCTTTATCACCCGAACATCATGGAGCTTTTCAAGGTGGTGGACACTGTGCCGAAGCTACAGTTCATCATGGAGTACGTGCAGGGGGAAGACCTTCATGACTACCTGAGTGAGCGTGGGCACGTGGAGGAGAGCGATGCCTGCCAGCTCTTTCAACAAATCCACGTGGCCCTCAGATATTGCCATGCCAAAGGCATTGCACACTGGGATGTGAGGCCCCGAGAACATTGTGCTGACCCGAGAGGGAAATGTCAAGCTGTCAGACTTCGGGCACAGCGTCCAGGGCTTCAACTGGGCGCTGAGCACGTGTTGCTGTCTCCCAGAACACAGGGCCCCCGAGGTCTACCTAGGCCAGCAGTACAATGGCCCCAAGGTGGACGTGTGGAGCCTGGGCATCATGCCCTACCAAATGGTGACCAGCACACTGCCCTTCAGGGGGCCCAGCCTCAGGAAGATCAAGGAGCACGTCATGGGTGGGAACGTCCATCTGACCTCCTACCTTACGGTCCAGGTAGGGGAACCTGCTGGCCAAAATGCTGGCACGGGACCCCTGGAGGCGCCGCCCTCTGGAGAGCATCCAGCAGCATGTCTGGGTAGCAGAAACGAGCAAGGGACTCCTGCCCTTCAGCAAGCCGTCGCTCTGCCCCCAGGACACGTTCATAACCAAAGCTATGGAGCGCCTAGGCTACCAGAGGCAGGAAATTCAGGAGGCCATTGACGCTAAGAAGTAAGACGAGGTCATGGCCACCTACCTGATCCTCCACTCCAGGAAGCAGGTGGGGGAGGAGGATCACGAGGAAGAGGGGGAGGAGCGGCTGAGGCGCGTCACCTTCCAGGTTCGGAAGTACGTCACCTTCCCAGAGCCTGGTGACCCGAGGTTTCGGGGAATACCCCAAGCCAGTTATCCTGCGAAAGCACCCAGTGCAAAAGAATGGAAAGGATGCCCACCCGCCCCCCTCCCGCAGCCTGAGGTTTTGGGGAATGCCCGAAGGCCAGGTATCCTGCGAAAGCTGGAAGTCCAAAAGAGGGGAAAGGATGCCACCCCAGGCAACAGGATCATCTCCGCCAGGTCCCTGAGCTGGAGGACGCCCAGCAGCACACCGCTGCCACAGGGCCAGGCTCCCTGCTAGAGGACACCCTAAGGGGCAGATGCTCTGTGCTAGGCCCAGAGCTGGAGGACGCCTGGGGGCACACCAGCACCTCTGTGGCCGGACCCCAGCAGGAGGATGCCGGGGAGCACAGCAGCACCTCGGTGTCAGTCCTCCACCTGGAGGACGCTGGGTAGCACGGCAGCACCACTGAGACAGGCCCCCAGCTGGAGAGGGACCAGGAAAGCAGGACCAACACAATCTGTCCAGCTCCCCAGCCCTCCAGGACCACCCTAAGACCTCCCCCAAGACGTGGCTGGCCTTCCAGTGCAGTGGCCCCTTCAGCAATCATCAGGGCCAGAGATAGGGTATTAGATATTATCCTAGAATTTTGTTGCTGCTGTTCAGCATTCGAATTGCAGAGCAACAAAGACTAAAAATAGCACCAAACCAGACAAAAGCCTCCCCAACCCCAAAGCACAACCACTCAGTGGCCATGGGGAACAGGAGTACACCAGGGAAGGCTGAGGCTCTGGAGAGGCTCAGGGGCTGGGCCCAGTCAGAGGGGCCAGGAGCAGCATGAGACTCACAGGATTGCAGCACAGAAGTCTGGGCAGCACAGATGTCCCTGGAGCACAGATGTCCCTGGAGCAGAGCAGGTGAAGGGCCAGGTGGGAAACGAAACTGGTGAAGCACCTGGAGGGGAGGAGAGGGGGTGAGGGGTGGGGTGTGGAAGGGTTGGGGAGAGCTGAGCAGATGTAGGACCAGGAGAGGGGTGTGGGGCTGTGTGGGCAGAGCCTCCAGAGGCCCCAGGGCCAGAGGCGGGGAACCCTGGACCTCTCTCCCCCATCTGAGTTTCTGCCCCCTTGCTGGGAGAGACCTGCTGCTCTATCCTGGGCATAGGGATGGCATAGAGGATGCAGGAGCTCTTGCAAAGGCTTGGCCCCAGGTGGTAAAACGTGCAGATTGCAAGGAGCAGATAGAGAGGGTCTCTAGCTCCCCTTAAGAAAGACTCGGGGACCAGTATATTAGAATCCAAACGGGACTTTCCAAGGTGGGCAGAGGTTATTCATAGAGCAGGCCTACTCCACCACGACCTGCTCAGCTGGAAAATCCGCACATCTTCCTGCTCCACGAAGCCTAAGCTATGATCAAGCTCAGTCCCACAGCGAGCACACCTAGGTGTCCAGTGTCCCCTGGGCCGACGCTGGAAGTGTCAGTCCAGGTGGAATTTCCCCTTTTAAAAATCCTCTCCAGATGGCCACCCACCCCTCCTCTTCCTTGGATTCAAACCCTGCAGGGTGACCTTAGCCAAATTGGACACATTCATATTGCCCAACAGATGCAGGCTTTGGACACCATTCTCTGCCAATTAAATCACTGGGGACAGGAAGGAAAAGCTACAGGGGCTATCTACCTTAAATTTGTGTTTTTTCATCATTGTTTAGATGGTGTTCAATTCCCTTCTAAAACTAAGGTTTTGCTAAGTCTGGTAAATGCAAGAGAGGTGGGGTATGTGTGTTTGAAAAAAGAAATGTATGGAAGAGGGATATTCTGAAGGGCCAGTGATCATGATCATGCTTTTCTTTGTTTCTACACCCCGTTTTCTCTGCTTTATCCAGACAAAGCTCTCTGAGATGAGCCTTGTCTCTGCCAGACCCGGGAAAGCCATTCCTGTTATGGACAGATGAGCAACAGGGCATTGCTCTAGGGATTCTGGGCCAACCTGGGCCAGTCCAGTGACCAGTGGCTTATTTCTCTAAACAAATGGATCCCACTGTAAGAGGATGGCAGCCCTGCCTGCGTGCACTTGTGGCAGCTGCTCATCTCTCTAGACAGGTCATAAAACCCACACTGGGCCAACCTGTAAATGTTAGTTCTCCAACTAGGCTCCAGGACCTGCTCATTCACCAGGCTCTCTCCCCTCCATCACAATCTTGTCTGTTAGATTCTACTCTCTTAGTCAGAGACCTCTTATCTCATCTCCCTCTCCCAATCCTTGACTCTCCATCATGCCAGGCCTCCCTCACGGGTGTTCCACTCCCTAATGCAGATAACACCCTCTTCTTACTATGGTGGACACCATCACCAGTCAGACAATGGACATGCCTTTATCTCAAAGATTACTCCACAGGTCTCCTCCTCCCTGGGCATCACCTGGGAACTACACATTCCCTCCCGACTGCAATCCTCTGGTAAGGTAGAATGGGTGAATGATCTGACCAGAGACCACCTAACCAAACTCTCCACTGAGCTGCACAAATCCTGGGTGGAGCTGCTCCCACTGGCTTTAATGCACCTCCGAGCCACTCCCTGTGGCCCCTTATTCCTGAGCCCCCTTGAACGGATGTATGACAGACCTCTTCTTACAAACCATGAACTCCCCGTCCAACCGACACCACTGGCTGGATATTTTCCATACTTCTCTTTGCTCAGACAGCTTCTCCAAGAACACGCAGAGCGTTGTCTGCCAAAACCTGTGCTTCTGTCCCCTGATGCACCTGTCAACCTACTGTGCCATGGAGAACAGGTTCTTCTGAAAGCCATCTCTCCAAAACCACTTCCGCCAAAGTGGATGGGTCCACACACGATCATCCTGACTACACCAAGGGCTGTCAAGGTCTTGGGCAACATGTCCTGGCATCAGCTGTCCAGGGTCAAATGGGTCCCTATGGACCAGCAGTATGTATGCAAGTGCTAGGCCCAACTCGGGTACGCATCACTGTGCCCCTGGTCCACATCCCATTAGCCTATAGAGTAGAGGTCCTCTCATTCTCCTTCCTCTGTTTCTTTTTTTTTTAAGATTTATTTATGCAAGCACTGTGTACAGTCAGAAGCACAGGAGGGTGAGAGAACTCACCAGAGACAAAGCAAAGAGCAGAACAGGCAGACTTGACGAAGCACACTGCTGAGGGGAGCAGTGGGCGTCAGGAGAGGTATGCCCGCCATGTGGGACCCTTGCCTTGACGCCAGGGATTGAACTAGTGTTGTAGAGGCTGCGAGCAGCTTCACAACCCAGCACTCAACCGTCAACAGCTGTGCCACAGGGTAGGCCCCTCTCCTTCCTGTTTCTAATCCCATCTCTTCAAGCCACTTCCAGTTCTTCTGTCTATGCCTGGCAATTTCAGATCAACACAGCCTCGGGCAAAGTATTACCACTCATAGGGCCTCTTATCCTAATCTCCTATTTTTTTTTCTTTTTGCCCCATGCTTACTCTGTTTCATCCAACACCGGATCCAAGAACTGTCCCATACCACCTTTAACCAACTCCTTCTCCACCCATATCCTCAAATCCCTGCAAAGACTGTCTCATAACCAGCCCTGAGCCCCCATCCTGGTCTTCGCCCCCATCCAGCAGGAAGTAGCCAAAGAGTAGAGTTCTGGTGGCATGAAGTCAGATGGCAAATCTAACTTGTAAAGTGGGGTGTGAGTACAGGGGCTTGCAGTTCTCATGAGCCTCAACACATTTTTCCCTCTCTGCAGCTGAGAGACTACCAAAAGAAAAACAGCTTGGGGTCTCCTGTAGGAGTTAAAAAGAAAAAGAAGATGAAACATGGCAGTAGGCCAGAGACAACCGCTTCTGGTGCTTGTGAGTCATTGAATGATGTAAGTCTTGCTCGGCCAGGCTTCCTGGGGAGGGGTGTTCTGGGGCAGCTGAGTGAGAGGTTAAGAGCATGAAAGAAATGGGTAAGAACCATGGGTCTGAGTGCGGCCTCTCCATAGCTCTGCTGGGAATCTGATTTGGGGCGACACTGTTTAAGCTCTTTGTCCACCTGTGAGTCAGGGTGCTACAGTTCTACTTAAATCTAGGCAGCATCCATGAGATGATTGTGTGTTCATCCCTTCGTGCAAGGCCTGGTGCGCACTAAGACTTCAGTACAGGGTGTCGCTATGGACTTCTTGCTCTGGCAATTTCCCTCATCCGCAGACTCAAGGGGAAGCCAGGCATTGAGGACACCCTCTCCCTTTAGGGTGGCACAGCTGAGCCCTGGGTGCTTGGGATTAGGCGCCCTCTGAGGTAGGAGCCTGTCTTTGCCACCTGTTTTCTGGGTGATCACAGGGAAAATCACATCCTTCCCGGGTCTCAATTTCCTCACCTGGAAGATGAAGTTGTTGGGCCAGATCAGTGTCTTCCAGACTGATCTGTCAGCTTTGATCCATCTCTTGGTTCATGTTGCTTTCTGCCTCGGGCGAGGTGGTGAGTAGCCATATGGAAAGATGGCACATGACGTGGATGATCCATCATCCTTGTCTCCAGCATCCATCGTCCTGAGCTGCTCTCTCTTTCCTTCTCTGGCCTTCTTGTCTTCTCTAAGTCACTTTTCTCTTTCTCCCCTTGCCCTTGTTTTTCCCTTTTCACTTGCAGATTCACTACATTTTGCAGGTGCTGGTGTCCGACCTTAGCCACTCCAATGGGGTAGCACTCACCCCATTGGACAGGAGGAAGGTGAGGTCATGCTGAGACCCCCCTCTCTGGCTTGGCCTCTCCCAGTGTGCATGCCCGAGGCTTGTCTGGTTGGGGTACTTGGCCTCTGGCTGATTTCATGTTGCCATCATTAACCCTCAGTGTGTCCACATCTGCTATGTCACCATTTTGGTGGATTGTTGTTTTCCTTCCCACACATCTTTATCATCTTGGAGAAGATACAATACACCATGAAGCATGAGAGGTCATTTGGGAATAGCTTCCAGAGCAGGTTGTGATATTTGGGCCTTCCAAGCCTCCAATATGAATGCTCACGGGCCTGTACTATTGGGAGAGCATAAAAAAACAGGCTTGCCTTCTGGGCATGTCCCCCAAAGACCAACAGTCCACATAGCAGTTGATATGTCAAAGTGATGAATTCATTTTAGCTTAGGAGTGGGAAATGCAGGCTTAGGAGAAAGGGTTTTTTTTTTTTTTTACAGGTGCCGGGATTCAGGTGAATTTTGTAGCAGAAATGCAAAGTACGTGAGGTTCACCAGAGATGAGTGACTGGGACATCTCCCCTGTTGTCTTTTAAAAATCAACTGGACACTTACCCATCTTCCATGGGCCCTTGGCAGCAGACAATTTGTTAGGTGGCAAGGTAGGATGTGGCAACTGAGGGAGCAGTTGGCTCTGAGGGGTCTGGAGGCTGGTGGGGTGGCCTTTGAGGCAGATTTGTAAAGGTAGGCAGTGTTCATCCACGTGGAGAGTGGTGATGTGGGAGTCCCAGGCAGAGAGTGGGTGCGGGAGATGACCAGAGAGTGCTTGTCAAGAAGGTAAGGTGCTTGGGGTGCCCTGGGCTGGGAGATGACCTTGTCCTGATGTTGGAGGGGACACCGAGTTTTGAGTCTCCAGCAACATTAGGTGGCGTCTCATTGTTTCTTCTGTCTGTCCAGTCCCATCAGAACATGAAGGCAAACAGCTCGCTCCAAACGGAGCAGCACACCAAGAGCAAGCTGGCCATGAAACTCGGCCAGCTGCAGGAGAAGCTGGCAGAGCTGAAGGAGCTAGTAAGGCCTGCACCAGCTGGGAAAGGCTCGGAAGCCACTGGGAGGGAGGTCCTTAGGCCAGGAGAGACGTAGCTCCAAGTCAGGGCTGGGGGGCACCGGTGACCCTGCAGTCCTGACAGGTCCGTGACCACCTGTGCCCTAGGCTCTGACATGGAGTGGTGAGTTCCCCGGGACTGCAGGTCACCTCCCTGCTGGAGGCATGAGCCAGTAGGGGAGAGACGAGGAGACGTGGAGACATCCTGATCCAGACTTGACTCCGGGTTGCGCTTCACTGAACAGTGCTGAGCCTCAGCATCCTTCACTTCAGAGAGCACTAGAAAGCAGTTCTGCAGCAGTTGAAGGAAGGGGCCTGGGCAGGTGGCAAAGTCCCACAGTGCCTGCCTCAGGAAGAGTGGTCTGTGCCTGTCCCCCCATCTGTGGGCGCAGATCTGGGAGGTGCCTCAGTGGTGAGAACCAGCAGCAGCGGTGGTCTCCACTCTGCTGCTCCACCACAAGTTCATTGTGGCAGTTGCTCCTCAGAACTGCCCTTTTCTGCATGCTTCCTGGGTTATGGACACGACCAATCAGGTGCAAGCTATGAGCTGATTGGTGCTAAGTGGTCCAGTCAGCCAAGGATGAAAATGGTCCAGGGCCTCCCTGGTGGCCTAGGGGTTAAGTCTCAACATCATCACCACTACTGCCTGAGTTTGATCCCTGGCTCGGATCTGACCCACAGGGAGCTGCAGAGCTCTCCTGGCTTGCCAACTGCTCCCCTCAGCAGTGTGTTTCAGTCAGTCTGCCTGTTCTGCTCACTCTACACCGCTGGCCAATACCCCAGTTCTTCTGCACAAAAAAAGAAAAATGGTCCAATCAGACTTGATGTTGGGATACCCTAAAGAGTAATATAAGCCAGGGTTAGAGGGAACTGAGGGGCTCTGTTCCAACTTCCAAAGAAAGAAGGGGAAGACTCTGTTCCTGGCCTCTCAAGAAAGGAGGACTAGAAGCTGAAAGAAGACAAGCAGCACCCAGTAGCCAACCTCTGCAGGAGGAAGAGAGGATGAAGACCTCTGTCAGAGAATGGGCCTCCAGTCCTGTGTCTGACATCACCTGAAAGGAGCACCCAAGGCTCCGGACCTCATGTCTGAAAGAGCTGTTTGTTGTTGGTGTTGTCCAGCAACTCACAAAGAGCTTTTAACCCTTGGTGTCTCTGACACCGGCTGGAATCCCAACTGAAAAGGGTAGTCACATGGCATGAGGATAGGATGCCAGGATAGGCCGCAGCAGCACCCACCTGCCTGGGCTCTAAGACAAGAGAGCCACCAAAAAGGCCCAAAGCCAAAACCAAGGACTGTAGCAATACAGTACCCATACCATAGGGGCCTACAGGCTAGAGCCAATGGAAGGATAGTACCCGGTAGCAGACTCAAACTGTGCTTCTCAACCGTGTGCACAATTGCGAGAGACTTCAGCCTCTGGAAACAACCACCTTGGGGTTTATTTTACAAACGGGAAACAGAGCTTACTGTAGCCACAAGTGGTGTCCACCTCAGCCAGGTACTGTCCACCAGAAGTACAAGTAGGTTTCCAATCCCCTGTCACCAGGAGTGCTGGGCAGCACCCGCCAGTAGTGTTGGTCACTACTTGTCCTCCTGAGGTAGCGTCTAGCCAAGGCAGCTGGGTTCCGGTGACAATTTGGAGGCAAACCACCACCTGCCCTCACCCCCCTCGTCTTCCCTGCAAGAGAAGAAGAAACATAAAGAGGCTCAGGAGCTGCAGCAGCAGTGGGACCAGTACCTTAATCACCTTCAGCAGTACATGACCGCCTACCAGCAGCTCGTGGTCATCTACTGGCAGCTGGCCAACGAGAAGGACATCCCGCAGAAGCAGGTGCTGTTTGACACCCAGTTGACAAGCAGCACAAAGAAGAGAAGGGCAAGATGGAGGTCGAGTTGGCCTGCCAAGAGCTGCTGGAAACACAGGTGGGGCAGTTGGAGTTCCGGACCCCCTGTGGCCGCCAGAGCAGGAAGACCTGCGAGCAGCATCCCTTCTCACTCTTTCCTGACCCCTTAGGGCCGCCTGGAGGCTGCCAGCAAGCAGAACCAGCAGATGCAGGTCCCACTGAACCTCATGGCTCGGACTGGAGAAAGTGAGTGGGACTTCAGCAGAGGAGGGGTTTGCAAGAGTGGAAGCCACCCTTAGGACAACTTGGATCCTTCTCCTTTTGGGACTTGCTGGCGCGGGGTTGCACAGAGAGGAGGGGGCAGAGCTTGCTGGCTTTCAGGGCTGCTTCAGAACCCAGGGGTTCTCTGAGCCCCTCTGGCTGCCCCCCAATAGTAAATGGACTGAACACTGAGGAGGAGGAGGAAGAGGAGGACAAGGGTCCCCTGCCAAAACTAAGCATCCCAGACGACCTAGATAGCTGCGAGGCCATGGTGAGCTTGGCCCTGGGGCCCCTTCCCTGCCCCACCTTCCCCCTCCCACCAGCACACCCTTCTTCTTGGTTTCCCTCCCTTTGATTAAGTTTTCACCCACCTCTGCTGGGAGCCAGTGGGTAGACACCAATACCATCCTTGAATCTCAGGTGTGCCCACGGAGGCCCTGAGAGGTGTGCCTCACAACCTCCTGCTGGACCCACAGGAGCACCCTGCACCTCTGGCCCACAGGTGGCATTTTGTGACTCGGCCTTGGCCAGTGCTGGGGAAGAACGGGTGCTGCTGCACAGGGAGCTAAAGGAGCAAAAGCTGCTCTGCTGGCACCTGACTCAGCTGGCAGCCCCATGGGCCCAGGAGCCTGAGAAGATGGAGGTCCCAGCCCCTGGGGGGGAGGTGTGCCTGGGGAGACCCATCAGGCCCTTCAGGGAGCCATGGAGAAACCACAGGTGGGTAAGTGTAAGGCAGGAAGGAATGGACACAGGGCAGGATTTCTGATCCAGCAGACCGGGTAAAGGAGAAGTGAGTCCTGGAAGCCTCAGTGAATTTTGCAGACTTTTATTGGGATTTACCAGATACATGGCAGGTAGGTGTGCTGGGGGCCGGCCCCCAAAAAGTCTTCACTCTTTCTGGGCTCTCCAGCGTTCTCTGGTGGTCTCTGCTGCTCTGCTCTCTCAGTTCTGCTTCTGCTTCTCTGCTTCTGCTGGCGTCCCTGTGACACCTTAAAAGCCCAGTCTTAGCCCAGGTGAATCCCATCTACATATGCCCACACCCTACTCCAGGTGCCCCGCATCAGGCATGCATTCGGGACCGCAGGGTTCCAACATCCATCCTAACGGTGGGAGGGCATAAAAGCCTGATACTTCTACCTTACCCTACAATCCAGCCCCTCAGGTTTTTCTGCCAGACAGTCTATACAAGTGATACACACGTTTCTCTTGACGAACATCAATACTGCAGCCATGGCCCACAAAAGCAAATGAAATATATCACAATGAAATAGAACACAAATAAGGCACCGACCTAGTGGCAAAAGACAATTATTGGCACCAGTAGACGATCCACCACTTCCACTGCCGAAGGCACTGCTCATGCGAGAGAGGGAACCACTCAGGCATCAGCCATCACACGACAGGAGCCCTCAGGCCTCCCGGCCCCCTCCGGCTGGGGTCTCGGCCACAAGCCATACACCACATCCACCCCCAGGATGCACTCACTCTTGGGTTGGCGATTCTGTACTCTTTGGGGATAATCGCCCAACCCTCAGGGTTTTCTGTCTGTGGTCGCTCCAACACTCGGCTTTCATAGCCACCAATGCAACACGCAGGCCCCTGCACTCAGGCCAACCCACTGCACATGCACATGGGTCAGTCGGGGATCCGTGGATACAAGCTCCACATGCGGCCTCTCTTGGGTCCCCTCTTCTGCTTGGGTTCCACCACAAGCCACATTCCCTACCCATCCCCCAAGGACGGGCTCCTCAGCTCCTCACCCTCACTGAATTCTGAGCAGAGGCATCACCCACAGGTGATTTTAGAAGACTAACTGGCCTTCTTTAGCTTACGTAGTGCTTAAGAGCTGCTCAGGGCTTCCTGAGTTAAGTGCCAGCTTTTGCCTTCTCAGTTGGCTTTTTCTCCTCTGCCTGACTGCTGACAATCCAATGACTGCTTTTGGCCAACAAGGCCCACTGGCCACCCACAGATTCCCATCTCCGGGGGTGTACAATCCGGGGATGTACAATCCCATCCTTCCTCAGGGTCCCCAAAATATATCAAACTTGCCAAGGTCCTCCCCCTTCTGGCGAGATTGTTAGTCCATTAGTCCAAGTTCTTCGGCTTTTCCCTTTGTCCACACTGAGGAGCTCTGAATCGTGGTCCTTTCTCCCCTGACGAATCTTGCTGCCTCGGGGATTGTTGGCTGGTCCTCTCAGGTGTCTCCTCCTCCGGGCAAGGTCTCATCCCACAGCTCCCGAAACTTGCCTATCTCCTGTGCTGCCATGACATGTCCAGTGCTGTCACAGGCAAACACAGTCTGCTACTCCTCAGTCCCTTTCGGTCTTCAGAGGGCTCCATACCATCTGCATGGATCATCTTGCTGACTTACGCCAATTGTAAGACAGGAAGGAATGGACACAGGGCAGGTTTTCTGATCCAACAGATCAGGTAAAGGAGAAGAGAGTCCTGGAAGCCTTAGTGGCATTTGTAGGTTTTTGTTGGGATTTACCAGGTGCATGGCAGGTAGGGGTGCTGGTGGGCTGGAAGGCTGACAGGCCTCCTAGCCCCCAGCAAGTCATCACTCTTTCTGGGCTCTCTGGAATTCTCTGGTGGTCTCTGCTGCTCTGTTCTCTCAGTTCTGCTTCCACTTCTCTGCTTCTGGTGGCGTCCCCGTGATGCCGCCCTTAAAAGCCCATCTTAACCCAGGTGAATCCTATCTATATATGCCCAAACCCTACTCCAGGTGCTTGCATCAGGCATGCGTTCAGGATGGCAGGGTTCCGTCATCTGTCCTAATGGCAGGAGGGCGGAAAAGCCTGACAGTTTTACCTTACCCTACAGTGTGGTTCTCTGGAGGGCTGGGCGGGCTGGGTGCTGGGCAGGCCAGCACTGCTGAGCCCCTGAGCCTGCTGTCTGGCCGCAGGGCCACTTTACCAAGCTCATGCAGGAGAAAGCGGCCTTACAGGACTGGATGGAGGAGCTTGAGCATCGATGTATCCAGATGTCTGGAGGGACTGACACCATCGGTGAGGGGGGAGGCCTACGCCCTGCAGCTGGGGTGCTATGAAGAGGCTGGGGAGACCCCAGCAGCTGAGCTGTCTGTGCACCCTCCCCCTAGGAGAATACAACACTCTTTACCAGAACCAGAGAGCAGTGATGAGGGAGAAGCACCGAGAGAAGGAGGAGTCCATGTGCCAGCTGGCCCAGGACAAAGTGTCGGAGCTCTGGCTCCATGGTGGTGCAGCTGGGGGTGGGGCGGGCTTCTGAACATGTCTGCTTTCACGTTAAGCTGTTAGAGCTACAAGAGCTGGTTTTGCGACTGGTGGAGGAGTGCAACGAATGGCGGGAGAAGCTCCAAGCAGCTGCCCAGAACCCTGCTGCTGAGCCCTCTAGCACACCCCTGGCCCCCAAGAAGCTTGGAGCTGCCAATGGCCAAGGTTAGGAAAGCCCCACATGGGCAGCTGGGCAGGAAGAGCACACTCCACCAGGCACACAGCATCCTGTCTCTGTCTCTCTAAAGAACTGAGTGAGATGAGCCTCATCCACGACGTGCAGCAGACCCAGGGCAAGGCCCAGCTGGGCCTGACTCCCGTCGAGAATGTCTCTGTGCAGCAGATCATTCAGCTGCTTCAAGAAATGCAGAACCCCCAGGAAGACGTCACCATTGGAAACAGCCCATGCATTCCCTTCTTCTACCAGGCTGATGACAACGAGGTGAAGATAATGGTGGTCTAGGCCACCAGCATGGGGCCCGGGGCTCTGCCCCCACCTGGCACTCCCCAACCCATTCCTTTTCCCCATGTTTTCCCACCCTGTCCTTGGCTCTCCTTTACAGCTGTCCTTTCATCCCTTGGCTTAAAAAAGGGGTATAACAACTCCCCTATCTAATAGGGGAAAACAGCTGCAGACCCTAGCATCTTAGGTTTGGGCTGTGTCTTAATTTAACTCTAGACTAATCATACTCCCAGAGACAAGGAGCTAGAAACATCCAGCTAGATATTTAGGGGGCTCCATTCTACAACATAGGGGTTCCTTGAATGACCAATTGAATCCTTACCAGACCTTCTTGCAGAGGGCCTAGGTTATATCAGGCCATTTGGGGCCACGTGCCCCCCACCCCACCCCAACCATGTGGAGCCGGGCAGCGCTTTGAAGGCCCAGCATGTGGCCTAAGTCCAGACAGAGATACCAGCTGGTGCAGGTGGGCAACAACACCTGTCTAGAGTGTAGCCAGAGATAGCAGTGGTTTATTTGAGACCACCCCAGATCCACAAAGGGGTGGCCTCCCCTGCTCTCTTTTGAAATTTCCCCACGGGCCTTTGTTCCCAATTTTGTTTTTGTTTTTGTTTTTGTTTTTGTTTTTGTTTTTTTTTTAATTTTTTGTTGGACCCGATGATTGTTTGGATTTTTCTTTATTTTTTTTCTTTTTACCTTTTGTTGCACCCAATAATTTTGGAGGTGATCCCTCTCCTACTACCTAGCAAAAGTCCCCATGGGTGTGTGTGCCTGATTATTTTGTAGGCACCCACCTGTTAAGGGTGGGGGGGCTCTGCTCACTACACAAGTCTTGCGGCTTGAGGTTACCCTGTCCCACTCACAAAAGTCCCGGGGGCATGAGTCCACCACAATCCTCAAAGGGGTGGCCTCCCCTGTCCCCACTCACAAAAGGTCCACGGCATGAGGCCACCCCTATCTGCGAAGGGGTGACCTCCCCATCCCTCCTCAAATCCCACGGGCATGAGGCCACCCCAATGTGCAAAGGTGTGGCCTTCTCCTTCCCCCCTCACAAAAGGCCCATGGGCATGAGGCCACCCCAATCTGCAGAGGTGTAGCTTCTCCCGTCCCACCCCTCAAAAAAGACCAGCAGGCATGAGGCCACCCCAATCCTCAAAGGGGTGGCATCCCCTGTTCCCCCTTGCAAAAGAGCCACGTGCATGAGGCCACCCCAATGCACAAAGGGTTGGCCTCCCCCGTACCCCCTCACAAAAGTCCCGTGGGTATGAGGCCACCCCATTCCACAAAGAGGTGGCCTCCCCATCCCCCTCCTCACAAAAGCCCTGTGGGCATGAAGCCAACCCAATCCGCAAAGGGGTGGCCTCCCCCGTTACTCCTTTTGAAAGTTCTGCAAGTATGAGTCCACCACAGTCCACAAAGGGGTGGCCTCCATTTGCTTTCTTTACAAAAGTCCTGTGGGCCTTTGTGTCTGATTATCTTGGAGGCCACCCTGGATTTGCACAGAGGTGGCCTTCACTACTTCTTTTACAAAAATTCCCCATAGAGGGGATGCATGGCTTACTCAGGCAATTTGGGGGTACACACTACCCCAACACTGTGGAAAACTGGGCTTGGCCAGAAGCCGGGCCGGGGTGGCTGGTGGAGGCCAGGCGGAAGGAGTGCAGTGTACATACTGTGCTGGGACATGTGTGCATAGGGCTGAGATGGCCCCTGAATCACAGAGGAGGCTGCGGTGGCCCCTGGGAGAGGAGGTTTCTATGAATCATATGACATCGAGGAAACTTATTTATAGATCGCTCAGGGCAGAGGAAGGAGGCAAGGACAGGGAGTGGCTCCTGGTGTTTCAATTTTGTTTCTGAATAAACCGAACTCACCACTCACCACGTGGTCGGGCCCTGGGATCTGGGTTCAGGCGCTGCGCTGGGTGTGGGTCCTGCCAGCAGAGGGCAGGCTTCGAGGAGCGAGGTGCGCACCATGGCTGCCTGTAAGGGCAACCAACCCAGCTCAGCTCTCTGACCTGTTTTGCCTGTGGTTTGCTTGCCACCCCGGGAGGCCCAGGTCCTGCTCTGATGACCAAAACTGGGAAACCTGGTCTCCTTCTATGGCAGGAAAGCAGGGTGCCAGCACCCCAGAGTACTGGCTTCCAGCCTAGGCATTTCTCCTCTCAGCCTGTTCCTCTGGGGCCCCCACTCAGGCCCCATGAGTCCTCCAGGCTGGCACTCTACCCCTGGTGGCCACAGCAGGGTTCAGATGAAGACCAGCTAAGTGCAGGTGCTTTCCAGGGCAGTCTGGGAAAAACTGGGGCTTCCCAGGCACCACTGCGCCCCCATGCTTAAACCTTCCCTTCCCCCTGAATGCCACAGAACACAACCAGCACACAACATGTTGCTCCCCATTGTTCAGAAATGGGTTTAATTCTCAGCCAAGAGACAGCAGGACTGGTCATGGCCAGAAGCACAAGCTGCTGGGACAGCACCCCCATGATCAGGGAAGGGACAGGAAGGTGTCAGAGGGGCTGACTGTGCACAGGCCAGGAATGGCAGGGAGGCTCATTGGAGGTGGTACGTGTTGGCGGGGGCGGCTGGGGTGACAGCGTTTGCTTGTAGTTGGGTCACAAGACTCTGAAGGACAGCACAGCCGGCGGTTCCCAACACTAGAGATGCACGCATGCACGTGTGTGTGTGCCCGTGTATTTATAGACATGTATAGAGCAGGGCAGGAGCATACCACCGAGGGGGCACAAGAGTCACCGAGGTCACGCCTGGGGTGTCAGCTCACCACCACTACAGACTACAGTCACAGATGAAGGCGGGGCTTGGGGCCTGGGGGCCAAGTCACAGAGCAGCCACCCAGGAAGGCCTGGGAAGAGAGGTGTTCTAGGAAGAGGAGGGGTCTGGTTAGAGGCCGAAGGGGGCCCTGGGGCTCTCAGGTTGGATGGACTTGCCTGACCCAATCAGCTGGCAGCTGGAGAGAACAGAGAGAAAACGGGGGAGGGGAGAGAAGGGGGAGAGCTGGGAAGGCAGGTGCAGCCTGGGCTGCAGGGCTGGGGGGAGGTGGGGAGGGAAGACGAAGCAGGGGAGGGTGTGGGCAGGGGTTCTGGATGAGAGGGGAGGGGGGCAGGGAGGGGGGAAGCAGGAGCAGGAGCTGGAGCCTCTCCCTGCACGCTCGCCCGCCTCTCACACACACCAGGCAGTGCACCCGTGGGCCAGACATGTGATCGGCCCCCTCCTGCTCCCTCCTCTCTGCTCCCCTATCTTTCAACCCGCCGGCCCAGGGTCACCCTTAGTGTCAGGAGTAGAGGGCCTTGGACCCCACGGGACACCACCATTTCTGATGGAGAAAGACAGGCGGAATACTACTGTTTTCCCTGGGAGAGCAGAGCTGAGAGGATGGCTGGAGGGAGCACTGGGGCCCCCTGGGGTGGGCAGAAAGCCCAGGAGTCCTCCATACTGACCCTGGGGAGGCAGGGAGGGCAGGAGGCCAGATGCCAGTGGCCACAGGCTTATAAGTATAAGAGGGGAGCCTCAGATGGCCGGGGGACCACAGGTCGCATAGGTGAGGCTGGGCCCTTCCTGGTGTGGAAAAGCAGAAGAGCAAGCATTAGTGTAGGGGTGCGGGGACAGGCAGGCCGTGGGGCGAGTTTTACTGCCCAGCTGGGGTAGAACTGAGAAGCCAACTTGCCCAGGTCAGCAGACACTGAGGTCCCCTGGCTGAAAAAGGAGAGGTGACACTAAGGAACAACAGGCCCAGGTCCACGGGCCTGCAGGCGGGCTTCGGTGCTTCACCTGGGGCACAAGGGCTGCCTTGGCCCTGTGCTGGTGGGAACAGCAGCAGCAGGCACGGAGGGCAAGGCGCACTGTGGCCTGCCTGGTTGCAAGGTGGCTGTGGGACGAGAGCATGGCTTGGACCCTCAGGCTTTCCAAAGCCATCAGACAACCTGAGCCTTCCTGAAGGCAACTCAGTTGCCACAATAAGGAGGAGGGTTCAGACCTCCTCTGCCCTGTGGTGGATCCGCTTCCAAAGCTCCCAAGGCAGCTGCCCTGCCCCAGCAGCATGCTCACATAGGGGGATGGGGGCTGCACCCCCAGGATGAATTTCGAAGGCTCCCTGACGGCCTGCTCCCTGACAGTGGCACAAGCGGCCTATCAGCTCAACACCCTGTGTGACCATCTGCACTGCGGGCCCTCGAGCCTAGAGACTTCCACAGCCAGAGAACATCCAGCTAGGTGGAAGGCCCGGCTAAGACAAATTGCGGCAACTGTCTTCAGTCAAACATACTTTGGGAACTTTGGGTTGGCTTGCCTGTATGAACTTAAGTGTGTGGGTGACCCATATAGGAATAAAATTGCCTCTGAGAGCCAACTTCTGACTGAAGCTTATCTATCACCCTCGCGACAGATGCCTTCTCTCAAACCTCGGTTCCTTGGCGCTTAGGCCAGATATACGCCCTGAGCGTCTCATCTTTTACTGCAGCACTGCGTGGCCTCAATACCAATTGGACAATGGCTCCCACAGGCCTGAGCATGGCGCTTTTGACTTCTCGATCCTTACAGACCTAAGCAGTTCTGTCACCCCAATGACTCCTGTGCCCCTCTCCAGCCCCTCCCTCCTGAAAACCTGCCACACTCTCCAAGTCTTGAGACTCCTCTCACTCTTCCCCTCTCTGGACCCTCTTCAACGTTTTCTGATCCTCTAGATTCTCAGTCTTCATTTCCTTCATCTCCCCAATCCAGCCTCCCCCCTTCTTTCACCTCCCAGCCATTACACCAGCTCTGGGTGGTCCTCTTCTGGGTCCCCTTAGGGAAGCGGCGGGGACTGAAGGAGGAGTTAGAGTCCATGCTCCTTCCTCTCCATCTAGTCTCTCCCAGACGGAAACGCTTCTTGGCTCTTTCACTAACAATCCCACCACCTACACCAAAGAGTTTCCTTATCTTACCCAAGCCTATGACCTTACTTGTCATGATTACATGTGATCTTCTCTTCCACCCTGACCTCTGATGAAAGGGAGCACGTTTCTAGGTCTGCCCAAGACCATGCAGATCAGGTCCCTTTGACTGACACAACCATGCCCCCAGGCTCTGCAGCAGTTCCCAGCCCAGAGCCAAGGTGGGACTACCAGACTGACACAGGCAGGGCCCCTGGGGCAGGGCTCACCAAGACCATTTTATTACCTGTCTCCTAGCTGGTCTCCAAGCGGCTGTGCACAAAAGTGTAAATTTTGCTAAGCTCAGGGAGATTATCCAGTCTGCCTCAGAAAACTGTGCTGCCTTCCTTAGCCGCCTGACAGAGGCGCTCCAGCGCCATACCAGGCTTGACCCTGTTTCAAATGGAGGCTCAACAGTTCTGGCTACCCATTTTATATTCCAGTCAGCCCCTGACATTAGATAGAAGCTTAAGAAGTTTGAGAGGCCTCCCCTGATGGCGCAGGTGGTAGAGTGCCATGCTGTGAGTCTCTCCGAGGCCTCTGCAGTGTCGGTTTCATGCTGGCCAGCCAGCGAGGTTCCCACATGGCACAGCAGACCTCTCCTGCCTCGCCCGCTACTCCCTTCAGCAGAGTATTTCATCAGTCTGCCTGTTCTGTTCCCCACTCTTTCTCTAGTGAATCCTCTCACCCTCCCACATATCTGGCCTGGACCCCGGTTCTAGTGTAAATGAATAAATAAATCTTTTTTTTTTTTTTTTTTTAAAGAAGGCTGAGGACTGTTCTCAAACCCCTATCCAGGATCTGCTGAATATGGCTTTGACAGTTTTTAAAAACCGGGAGGAAAAGGACAGGGCAGAGAGGGAACTCCGTAGTCGCCAGAAGGCTGGGCTTCAAGCTCAGGCCCTGGTAGCTGCCTTAAGACTGCCAGGCCCTGCTCGTCCAACCACCGCAGCGCCTGCCGCCCCACAGAGGATGACAACGGGCCCCATGGGCCCCAACCGACCACCGCTGGAAGACTGCTTCAAATGTGGTCGAGAAGGCCACTGCTCCAGACAATGCCCCAACACCTGCCAGGACCGTGCCACATCTGCAACGTCCAGGGTCACTGGAAAAGTGACTGTCCCTCCATGCCTGGCTGTGGTGGGCCAGTCCTTCCAGCCCCATGCAACTCTTGCCACTCGCAGTCTTGGGTTTGGCAGCTAAGGACTCAAGAGGCCCGGACTCATCGACCCCAATAAACTTCAAGGAGCCCAGAGTAACAGTCAAGGTAGCAGGTAAGTCCAGCTCCTTTCTGGACTCTCCTTTAATATGTTACTGACCTCCTCCTCTGCAGACCTTCTCTGCTACAATCTCAGCAACACACTGCACAACTCCTCACCTTCCTGTGCTCAAAAGGATACCGTGTCTCCAAAGCCCAACTTTCAGTTCCCACAGCCATCTATCTGGGTCTCCAACTAACTCCTTCCTCCAAACAGCTGATGGTGGACCGCAAACAGGCCATCTGGGACCTTCCCTCCCCTGAATCGGCAGAACAAATCCTTTCCTTCCTAGGTTTGGTCGGATTCTTCCGTCACTGGATCCCTAATTTTGCTTTCCTAGCCAAGCCACTATATGAGGCAGCAAAAACCTCCCCCGAAGGATGTCTCCAATCCCCCGGGGAGGTCCGCAGGGACTTCCTTTTACTCAGACATACCCTCCTTAGGTCACCTGCCCTTGCCCTTCCTCATCCAGAAAATCTTTTCCTCCTGTGCACAGATGAACGTCGGGGTATGGCGGCAGGCGGCCTTTCCCAGCCTCTGGGCCCAGCCCTGCGTCCTGTCGCTTCACTCTCAAAGCAGATGGATCCCACCATCAGGGACTGGCAACCTTGCCTTAGAGCTCTGGCGGTAGCTCTACTCACCCGGGAATCCCTCAAACTTACTCTGGGAAGACCTGTCCAAGCACATTCCTCGCACCACTTCAGGCCCTCCTGTCTCCCCGCCCGTTCTCCACACTCACTCCTGCCCTCACAGGACTTCCATGTTCTCTTTATTGAAAATACTCTGGCGAGTCTCACTCAGTCAGAGTGAGTCTCACTCAACCCAGCCCCCCTTCTGTCTCTGCCCCCCCTTCTGCCGCTCATTCATGTCCTGAAATCCTGGACAAAATGCAAACCTCCAGACTGGGTTTGGCCGACTCCCCTTTGTCAGATGCCTACTGGACTCTGTCTGTAGACGGCAGCTCTTGCGAAGCTGCACGAGGTCAGCAGAGGGCTGCCTAGGCCATGGTTACCCTCGATCAGGTCATTGAGGCAGGAAAGCTGCCAGGAGGAACCACCTCCCGAAAGGCATAACTCAGAGCACTTACCGGGGCCCTGACCCTCAGCAACCATAAGAAAGTCACCATCTATGCGGATTCAACATATGCCTTCCTTATGGCTCACAGTCACACTGTGATTTGGCAGGAAAGGGGGTTCCTTTTCACCAAAGGGTCCCCCATCATGAACGTTAAACTTTTCCTTAAGCTTCTAGCGGCCTTACAGCTTCCAACTGTAGTCGCCATTATCCACTGTGAAGGACACCACACGGATAATTCTTACATGACCACAGGGAATAACAAGGCTGATGCAGCACCAAGGGCTCCCACAACTCACTCTGCTGCAGATCCTGGTCTTATTCTCTCTCTCTGTCCCCTCCATCACTCCAACTTAGGAGCCTAATGATCACCAATTCCTGAGTCCGCTCTTCCACCCCTCCTTGAATGCAAAAGTCTGGCAGATATGTTCCCATCGTCAAACCAGTGCTCATGGATCACCTCATGGGGGAGTTCACCAAACTTCTTCTTCTGCAGCTCACGAGCTGCATGGACACTTACCCAGACAGGATTAGCAGGTTGATTTTACTCAACTCCCTACTCACAAAAAAGTTAAATATCTGCTCACAATGGTTGGTACAGTGATAGGTTGGGTCAAGCCCTTCCCTGCAGCTAGAGAAATGGCTCAGGTGGTAACCGAGGCCCTTCTTAACCACATTATCCCACGCTTTGGCCTCCCCAGAACTGTCCTATCTGACAGTGGTCCAGCTTTTATCTCAAAGATTACTCAGCAGGTCTCCACGGCTCTGGGTATCACCTGGAAGCTTCACATTCCCCACCACCCCCAATCCTCAGGGAAAGTGGAGTGCGCCAATGGGCTACTCAAGGGTCACCTGACTAAACTCTCCTGAGAGCTCTGCGACTGCTCCGGAAACATGCAGACCAGTATTTACCCAGTCCTGCCTGAATCTCGACCTCCTCAACTGACCTTCCCCACCACTGCATCCAGGAGACCAAGTTCTGCTCAAATCACTTCAGCCAAAGCCACTGCAGCCTCCGTGGACTGGTCTGCACACAGTCATTCTCATCACACCTATAGTGGTAACACCTCTGGGAGACCCGTCTTGGTACCATCTCTCTTGGGTCAAACCTGCGCCCGAAGACAAACAGTACGCATGTCGTAACCTGGGTCCTACTAGGATGCGCATTTCTTGTCAAAATCTCCCCTAGCTCAGTGTCCTATGGTGGAAATTCAAAGTTAGGGAGACCTTTGTCTCAGGATCCATGGAGACTACCCACTTGATGGGTACTGCAGAGTGCCCACAGGCTGGATGCAAAGCACCTATCACTCTCACCTTAACTCTTTCATCAATTAACAACACTATGAACACCTTGTTTTCTTTCTTTTACCATCAAACCTTAGATCATTGCAAGAATACCTACAAAGAATATGGGGGGGTGCCCTTACCTGTCATGTACAGTGCACCTTCCAGACAAAGGCCGAATGTTCTCTCCATCTGTCATAATACGGGTTTCAATACGAATCAGGTTAACTATCTTTTTCAGTTCCTTGGGACCTACGCTGTGTACAGGGAGTCCAAGCCACAGGGTACACTGGCTAGCATTCCTACCCTGTGGCAACATTGTCTTTCTCAAGGGAATATGTCCCGACACAAAATGCCACAGTGCAAGTCTCCCAGGACATCCTCCATTCAGAGCAAGTCCTACAAAATCAGCTAAAATCATCAGAAAAGACTGAGACACCCTCAACCTGGGTTCATAAAATACAAAACGCTATACTATTCCTACATAACTCTTTTGGATCTAATACCTTTCTCGTTTCCTCTGTGCTTCCCTTCAGGGGCCTCTACTGGCGGCAGCTCCAATTAATCTCAATATCACTATGACCAAGATAACAGACGCTGCTTGCCAGACTCCCCAACTCTCAGTCCCCTTATGGGACTCCAATCACAGCTACCCATGCTAGCAAACTGATGCCCTTGTCAGCTTTCATTCCTGCTCTTCTAACATTTCGGTTAATGAATAGATACCTCCTTAGATAAAACCCTTGTGTCTTTAGCATCATCACAAAGACAGCTCCCCTCCCTGGCACAGGCCATGCTCCAAAACCAGTGGGCTCTGGATCTGTTAACGGCTAACAAGGGGGGTACCTGCCTATTCCTCAGAGAAGATGTTGTTATTGTATCAATGAATCAGAGATTGTAGAACAAAATGTGGAAGCCTTAATGAAACTACGCAAAGACATGGAAAGGGAAAGTGGGGGCTCTAATTCCACGCTGACATGGTTTCAAAATCCTATATTCTCATGGCTCCTCCCACTCTTGGGGCCAATACTAATGATCACCTTATTTTTTCTTTTCTTTTCACTCCTTGCCTCCTAAAATTCATTAGGGAAATGTCTCCTACCACCTTTAACCAACTCCTTCTCCACCTATATTCTCGCATCCCTGCAGAAGACCCTCATAACCAGGCCTGAGCCACCGCCTTGGCTCTCTACCAGACCAGAGAGCAGTGATGAGGGAGGAGCACTGAGAGAAAGGGTTCATAAACGGGCTGGCCTAGGACAAAGAGGAGCGGGGAATGTGTGTGGCGGGGCAAGGCGTGGAATGTAGTTCCCTCACAATCCCTGGGAACCATCCTATGTCACATCAAGAGCTGGGTGCTTGATTTGTTGCCCCAGCCCCCCAGGACAAACCCCCTTTCAGGTTTCTCTTGTGGCTAAAGATTACCAACTTGAAGGGGACTCGAGACCATGGGACCCGACCCTGGGAGAGGGTTCAGGCTCGCTTGCTCTGTGCTGTACCCTGCCTTTAAGCACTGGGCACCAACAAAGCCTACACTTGCCTAGTAAACTTGAAACATTGGCAACTGCTGTGGGTGACACTGGGAAGAATTGTTTAGTTTCGTTTTCTGTGGGGTTTCTTCTTCTCCACAGAGACTTTCCAATTTTTGTCCGAATTCTCCATCTCACATTCTAATTCCTTATGACCCTGGGGCCAGAGTGCCCCCCAATCAGTGCTCTTTGGAGTGATTTGTTTATCCTCTGTGGATCAGATCCCAGCAAACTGACCTTCCCAGTTGGGAATCTTCCCCCAGTCGTCTCAACATGCGTTGCTCAGCACGCCACAGGATAAACAGGCGACTGAAGCATCAATTCTGCTTGAGTCTCCTGAGAAAAAAAAAAAACCTTCTGTGTTAATGTACATATGTGTACATATGTGAGATTGTAACACATTGCTCTGAAATGTGCCTGGCTGTGCCCCTGGCTGTCCCCTCACTGCCTCCTGCCATCAGCATCCATGGTGCAGGAGCTTGAGCAGCGCTGCCTGCTGGCGGCTACTGATTCATGGCATCCCAGAAGTTCGAGTCTGAAGACTGAGTGAAAATTCCTAAACATTTTTTCTTTAAATCAAGTTATCAGTCCATTTCTTCTGTCATTGGGAGAATGGGACGGGGGGACTACTCACAGCACCTGGTAGAGATGTTGGTGGCATGAAGTCAGATGGCAAATCTAACTTGTAAAGTGGGGTGTGAGTACAGAGGCTTGCAGTTCTCATGAGCTTCAACTCTCTTTTTCCTCTCCACAGTTGAGAGAATGCCAAAGGGAAAACACCTTGGGGTCTCCTGCAGGAGTTAAAAAAAAAAAAGAAGAAACATGGCAGTAGGCCAGAGACAACCACTTCCAGTGGTTGTGAGTCATCTAAAGATGTTAAGTCTTGCTCAGCCAGGCTTCCTGGGGAGGGGTGCTCCAGGGCAGCTGAGTGAGAATTGAGGAGCATGAAAGAAGTGGGTAAGAACCCTGAGTCTGAGTGCGGCCTCTCTGTAGATCTGCTGGGGATCTGGTTTGGGGCGACACTCTTTAAGCTCTTTGTCCACCTGTGAGTCAGGGTGCTTCAGTTCTACTTAAATCTAGGCAGCATCCATGAGATGACTGTGCTTTCATCCCTTCATGCAGGGCCTGGTTCACAGTGAGCCTTCAGTACAGGGTGTCGCTATGGACTTCTTGCTCTGGCAATTTCCCTCATCCCCAGCCTCAAGGGGAAGCCAGTCAGTGAGACACCCTCTGCCTTTAGGGCAGCACAGATGAGCCCCGGGTGTTTGGGATTAGGCAACCTCTGAGGTAGGAGTCTGTCTTTGCCACCTGCTTGCTGGGTGATCACAGGGAAAATCACATCCTTCCCAGGTCTCAGTTTCCTCACCTGGATGATGATATTGCTGGGCCAGATCAGTGTCTTCCAGACTGATTTGGTAGCTTTGATCATCTTGGTTCACGTTGCTTTCTGCCTCAGGTGAGGCGATAAGTGGCCATTTGGAAAGATGGTGCAGGCCATGGTATGATCCGTCATCCTTGTCTTCAGCATCCATCATCCAGAGCTGCTCTCTCTTTCCTTCTCTGACCTTCTTGTCTTCTCTATGCCACTTTTCTCTTCCTCCCCTTGCCCTTGTCTGTCTCTTTTCATCTCCTGTAGATTCAGGACATTCTGCAGGTGCTGTGTCCAACCTTAACCGCTCCAATGGGGTAGCACTCCCCCCATTGGACAGGAGGAAGGTGAGGCTGTGCCGAGGCCCCTCTCTGGCTTGGCCTCTCCCAGCGTGCATGGCCGAGGCTTGTCTGGTTGGGGTACTTGGTCTCTGGCTGATTTTATGTTGCCATCATTAACCCTCGGTGTGTCCATGTCTGCTATTTCACCTGCTTGGTTGATTGTTGTTTTCCTTCCCACATCTTTATCATCTTGGAGAAGATACAATACACCTCTTTTACACTCACTCCAAAGAGCTCTTTTGGGAAGAAATTCCAGAGCAGGGGTGTGAGATTTGGGCCTTCCAAGCCTCCAGGGTGAATGCTCAAGGGCCTGTCCTACTGGGAGAGTGTCAACAAACACCCCCCCACACACACACACAGGGCTTGCCCTCTGAGCATATCCCCCAAAGACCAACAGTCCACATAGCGGTTGATTTTTCAAAGTGATGAATTAATTTTAGCTTAGGAGTGGGAAATGCAGGCTTAGGAGAAAGGGGACTTTGGTTACAGGTGCAAGGATTAAGGCGAGTTTTGTAGCAGAGCTGCAAAGTACATGAGGTTAACCAGAGATGAGTGACTGGGACATTCTCCCCCATTGTCTTTTAAAAATCAACTGGACACTTACCCATCTCCCATGGACCTTGGCAGCAGACCCTTTGCTAGGTGGCAAGGTGGGATGTGGCAACTGAGGGAGCAGCTGGCTCTGAAGGGTCTGGAGGCTGGAAGGGGTGGCCTTTGAGACTGATCTGTAGAGGTGGGCAGTGTTCATCCCTGTGGAGAGCAGGTGACGTGAGAGTCCCGGGCAGAGGGTGGGTGCAGGAGATGATCAGGATTCGGAGCCCAGAGAGTCATCTAGCTTGACAAGAAGGTAAGGAGCCCAGAGAGTCATCTAGCTTGACAAGAAGGTAAGGTGCCTGGGGTGCCCTGGGCTGGGGGATGACCTCGTCCTGATGTGGAAGGGGACACCGAGCTCTGGGTCTCCAGCTGTATTGGGTGACAACTCATTGTTTCTTCTGTCTGTCCAGGCCCATCAGAACATGGAGGTGACCAGCTCACTCCAAATGGAGCAGCACACCAAGAGTGAGCTGGCCACGAATCTCGGCCAGCTGCAGGAGAAGCTGGCAAAGCTGAAGGAGCTGGGAAGGCCTGCACCACCTGGGAAGGGCTCAGAGGCCTCTGGGAGGGAGGTCCTTAGGCCGGGACAGAGATAGCTCCAACTCAGGGCTGGGGGGCACTGGTGACCGGGCAGTCCTGCCAGGTCCATGACCACCTGTGCCCAGGATATGACATGAAGTGGTGGGTTCCTCGGGACTGCAGGTCACCTCCCTGCTGGAGGCATGAGCCAGTAGGGGAGAGACGAGGAGACATGGAGACATCCTGGTTCCAGACTTGGCTCTGGGTCGCACTTCACTGAACAGGGCTGAGCCTCAGCATCCTTTACTTCAGAGAACACTGGAAAGTAGTTCTGCTGTCGTGAAGCAAGGGGCCTGGGCTGGTGGCAAAGTCCCACAGTGTCTGTCTCAGGAAGAGGGGCCAGTGCCAGTCCCCCACACCTGTGGCACAGATCTGGGAGGTGCCTCGGTGATGGGAGCCCGCAGCAGCGGTGGTCTCCACTCTACTGCTCCACCACAAGTCCGTTGTGGCAGTTGCTCCTCAGAACTGCCCTATTCTGCACACTTCCTGGGTTATGGACAGGACCAATCAGGTGCAAGCTATGAGCTGATTGGTGCTAAGAGGCCCAGACAGCCAAGGATGAAATATGGTCCAGGGCCTCCCTGGTGGCCTAGGGTAAGTCATGGCATCATCACCACTACTGTCTGACTTTGATCCCTGGCCTGGATCTGACCCACAGGGCGCAGCAGATCTCTCCTGCCTTGCCGGCTGGTCCCCTCAGCAGTGTGTTTCAGTCAGTCTGCCCTGCTCACTCTACACCTCTGGCCAATACCCCAGTTCTTCTGCACAAAAAAAATAAAAATAGTCCAACCAGACATGATGTTGGGACACCCTGAAGAGTGATATAAGCCAGGGTTAGAGGGAGCTGAGGGGCTCTGTTCCAACCTCCAAAGAAAGAAGGGGAAGACTCTGTTCCTGGCCTCTGAAGAAAGGAGGGCCAGAAACTGAAAGAAGACAAGCAGCATCCAGTAGCCAACCTCTGCGGGAGGAAGAGAGGATGAAGACCTCTGTCAGAGATGGGGCCTCCTGTCAGTGTCTGACATCATCTGATAGGAACACCAAAGGCTCCGGGTCTCATGTCTGAAAGAGCTGTTTGTTGTTGGTGTTGTCCAGCAACTCACAAAGAGCTTTTAACCCTTGGTGTCTCTCACACCAGCTGGGATCCCAATTGAAAAGGGTAGTCACGGGGCATGAGGATGAGATGCCAGGATAGGCCGCAGTGGCACCCACCTGCCCGGACTCTAAGATGAGAGGGCTGCCAAAAAGGCCCAAAGCCAAAACCAAGAGCTAGAGTAATACAGTACCCATACGATAGGGGCCTACAGGCTGTAGCCGATGGAAGGATAGTGCCCAGTAGGAGACTCATCACTGTGGTTCTCAACCGTGTGCACAATTGCTAGAGACTTCAGGCTCTGGAAACAACCACCTTGGGGGCCTGCCCAGTGGCACAGTGGTTGAGAGTTGGGCTGTGAAGCTGCTTGCAGCCTCTACTGCCCGCAGCCTCTACTGCCCGCAGCCTCTGCAACGCTGGTTTGATTCCTGGCCACAGGAGAGGGTCCCACATGGTGCGACAGTCCTCTCCTGTCTCCCGCTGCTCCCCTCAGCAATGTACTTCAGTCCTTCTGACTGTTCTGCTCCCTGCTCTGGCTCTGGTAAATTCTCTCACCCTCCTGTGCTTCTGACTGTACCCAGTGCTTGTATAAATAAAATTAAAAAAAAAAAGAAGTTCTGTTTGCAGAACTTCTAACCTCCTGGAACCCCCTGTGCAGAGTAAGCAGGTGCTTTCAAAGACTGTGGCTCCCTTTAGGGCGGCAGGTTCCAGCTCAGCCTCAGAGGACCTTACACTACTTCAAAGGAAACCGGCACCCCCTGATCACTGCAGCACTATTTACAGTAGCTGAGCTGTAGAAGGGATGGTACATAGATAATAGAATACTACTCATCAAGAAACATAAACTCATGCCATCTGGGGCAACATGGATGGAGCTAATGGAAATAGGCCCAAAGGAGAAAGACAAATATGTCACTTAGATATAGATATAGAAAAATTAAACAAAGGGCTAATTTAAGCTATCCCTTGAGTCTCCCAGGTGGTGCCTGACTACTGGCTGGGCCTGCAGACCAGCCCAAACTTTCTGGCCTGGCAGCTGGATGGTGGACTTACCCTCTCTAGTTTGACATCAAACTCATTTGATGACAAAGCCTGACTCCAGCTGACTGAATTCCCCATTGTGTCTTGATTCACCTGCACCACCGCTGGGTCCCCAGCCTCTGCTGTTTACTGGGTCTGAGATGGATCTTATACTTGACACTGCCTATAATTTTTTGTTTGTTTGTTTTTAAGATTCATTTTTTTATTTATTTATGCATACAAGAACTGGGGTATAGGCCATAGGTGCAGAGGGTACAGAGGATTCACCCGACACAGAATAGGGTGAAGAATAGGCTGATCCACTGAAATCCACTGCTCCACTGCTGCTGAGGGGAGTAGTGGTTGAGACAGGAGAGGTCTGCTGCCACATGTGTGTTGCTCCCTGGCCAGGGATCAAACTCAGTTCTAAGCAGTGATAGCACTCAGACTTAAACTTTATGCCACCAGGGAGGCCCTGTTTTTATATATATTTTACATCTTTTAATATTATTTAAAATAATAGAAGCACTCCTACTGCTCTACTTTCATAATAAACATGCTCCTTCCTCCCAGCCTTTGGCTCAGGTCAGGTTTACACGTGTCTTTGTCACTTTTACTCAGTGTCCATCTCTCACGACAGTGCAAGCTCCATGTCTCCAGGGTCCTCTCTCTGCTCCCAATTGTGTCTGCAGGGGAGGCAGCTTGGGGAGGCAGGAGCCAGCCAGGGAGAGGGATACTGGGAAGTGAAGAGGAGGCAAAGGCAGAGAACACTTGGGAGATGCTCCCTGGTTCACTGAGAAAAGCATTTCTCAAAGTGTGGTTGTGGAATCCTTGAAGTCACCCAGAGCCTGTCACAGGAGCCACGAGGTCAAAACTATTTTCAAAATGTCACTTAGACACCATTGGCTTTTTCACTATTTTGCCATTGCTGAGGTAAAATTTACTAAATATGGAGCTTATATTACTAACTGCAGTTATTCTTCACAACTACTTACCTCAGAAACACAACTCCAAGCCAGTTTCTTTTCAGAATGTCTTGGTTGAAGCATTAAAACTTATCTTCTTTATTCTATCATCCTCAAATCCACATTTTACAGTACCTGATGCGAGGACATGCAAGTGCACACACAACACTCCTGCTGCATTCCCAGCTATTATGTGCCAAGAAACATATTTGCATGAGATTAATTATACAGTTTTTCTTTTTTTGTAGGCAATTACATCTGCACATGAAGGAATGAATGACAAATTCTGTGGCTATTTGACTTGGTTAATTAGACAGACATTGTCCTGAAAATGAGTGTGTGCTCCTTTAAGAAAATCAAATGACAAGGGCCTCCCTTGGTGGCACAGCAGTTGAGGGTTGGGCTGTGATTCCTGGCCACTGGTGAGGGTCCCACATGACATGCAGACCCCTCGTGCTGCCCGCTGCTCCCCTCAGGAGTGTATTTTGTTTTTCTGCCCATTATGCTCCCCACTCTGGCTCTGGTGAATTCTCTCACCTTCCAGTGCTTCTGACTGTACCCAGTGCTTGTGTAAATAAATAAATTGATAACTGAGAGTAACTTCACATTGACCAAATATAAGTACTCAGAAAAAACCAGAATCATGGAAAATTGTGTCCTATCACTTGACAACTTCCAGTACTACTTTTACTTTTTGGATTTGTGGTGAAAAATAAAATGAATTTTTAAAAATAATTTGATTCCGGTGTAATGAACATAGAAGAGCTTTATAACTTAGTGGAACAAGTTATTACTTTAAAATAATATATTAATTTAATAATTATATTACTTTAAAGTAATATATTACTTAAAAAAATCACACATTAAAACTAACTGCAGTTAGTTTTAGGCAGAGAGGACTAGGAAATGTAACAGAATAAAAAATATTCAATGATATAGTTTCAGGTTTCACTTTGCAAATAACCTGGGAGAAAATAACCACCTGTATAGATTTAATTTAGTATCAAAGTGGAATATTCACAGTAATGTGAAAACACTACTTCAACATATTTGTGTGAGGCTGTAGACATTTTTTCATAGATGTCAACCAGAACCACAGCTAAATGCAGAAGGAAGCATGAAAATCCTACTGTCTTCTAACGAGACAGACAAGAAAGAGAACTGCAAACAAAAAAACGTGAAAGATCCACTCTTCTCATTGTCCTGATTATTTTCAGAAATAAGTTATTTTTCTTAAGAACACTTTCTATTAACATGCATTGGATTATTCCGATTATTCTAAATAAACAGCTGCATGATCAAACTCAGCTTTATTCCCAGTGTGGTAATTATGGGGAGCGATACCTCCTAAACAAGATTATACTTGGTGTCCTCCCTAATTTGTAAGACTGGACATGGACCCAGAAAGGAAAATGACTGAGAATCGCAGACCCAGTGCTTGGGTCACGGAGACATGGTGAGGAAGCTTTGGGTGAGGAGAGGAGGGGCCAGAGCAAAGCCCCAGGTCCCTAGTGTGTTTCTCATAGTTCCAGGCCTCAGGGCTGTGTCTAGGGCAGGAAGGTTACTGTTGGGGATACCCCATTGCCCCCTTAGCCTCACTTCTGTCTCCACCACCTGTGCTGGGCCCTGGACACTTGTGACTCCTCCCCAGTTCTCAGTCCCCAGTGCCTGGAGGCTCCCAGAGAACCAGTCAGCATCACTGCCTGCCCAGGTAAGTCTCCACCCACCAGCCTGGAGTCAGGAGCTCCCCAGACCCCAGCAGTGCTGGGCATGGGGCCCCCAACCTCCTCCTGCTGCTTCTCTCCAGGGCTCTGGCCCAGACAGACACCTGGGCTGGTGAGAGCAGGGTGGGGGGAAAAGGCTTCTGCCGAGGAAGCTGCTGCCTTAGGCCCCCCTCTGTCACCCCCGCGGCCCCCTCAGTCCTGGTCCCTTTCTGTCCCCCCACCCTGCCTCCTCCTTTTGTCCCCTGAGTCCTGCCCCTTCTGGACCAGCTGCCCATGTTCAGTCTCTGGAGCTCCCTCCCTCCTGGACACTTTCTCCCCTGCCTCATCTCCCTGGGACTCAGGACCTGCCAGGGAGGAGGGTCTGCCCGGCTTTCACCAGGCTCCCCCTCTCTGAGGCTTTTAGAAACCGCGATGTCCTGCCCAGCCTCGGGGAGCCCTGGTACCTCGCGGGGGGTGAGGGGGTACGTGGACGACACGCAGTTCGGGGTTCGACAGCGACTCCCCCGGCCAGAGCGCGGAGCCAGGGGCCCCTGGGCGGGCGGGCAGGCAGGGCGGGAGGTCGGGCGAGGAGACGCGGCTCCGCAGACACTCGGCGCGGAGGCTCCAAGCGCTCCCGGATGCCCCGCGCGGCCGCCGCAGCCAGAGCCCGGCCGGGAGCAGCGCGGGCCGGGGCAGGTCACCGCTCCCGCCGCACCCCCCGCCCCGAGTCTCGGGGCCCCGCGACCCCCGAGGCCGTGGCCCCTGCCAGGCCCCTTGACCAGGGAGGAGCCCGCGGGACTTTCCCCCTTTAGGTTTCATTTGAGTTCGGGATTATTCAGGGCGGGAGGTCGGGCGCGGGCGGGAGACCTCGGGGTGACCTCAGGGTCGGGGCTCAGGGTCGCCCACGGTCCAGAGGACTCTGGGCTGTGCCGCGGGGCCCGACGGCGCCTCCCCCGCGGGCACGACCGGCTCCCCACGACTGCGCCGGGGTCGCGCCCTGGGCGGGGACCTGAGCGCCTGGACCCGGCGGGCCCGCGGCTCAGCCCCCGGCACGAGGGGTAGGGGAAGGCCGGGCAGAGCAGGACGGGAGCAGCCTGGGGCCGGGTGGTGGAGGGGCCCCCAGACCCCTGGGGATGGGAAGGAGGCGCTGCAGCTCAGAGGTGAGAGGGCTGCGGGGGCCTTTGAGCTCCCTGAGGCGCGCACCCCGCAGAGAAATGGAATCGTGGTGAGAACGCGCCCCCTCCTGGCCAGAGAGGGAGCTGTCGGCCACGTGTTCCAGCTCTGGGATGGAGACTGGCCTGGAGGCTCCTGCTTTTTCTGAAGGATAGTTAAGGAATCCAGTTTCTCCTGAGAAAGAGGGGAGACCACCCCTGAAATCACCCTTCACTGGATCCTTTTGAGCAGCAGCCATCGTAGGAGCAATGAGTTTCTCTCTAAAGATCTTGTTTTTTGGTCAGAGAGCATTTTTGGTGATGTCACTCCTGCCTGTCTGTGTCATCACCCTCCACCCAAGTCAGCAACAAAATGCTCAGAGACCTGCATCCCACAGTGGGCTCTCACCTGCCATCCGGACTCCCAGACCAAGGTGGTTTCTGGGGTGTGTGCCCCTCCCTCCATATACACTGTTCTGTCCACCGCAGGATGGTCACATGAGGCTGCTTCAGTGTCCATGGAGGAAACACAAAGCATGAAATTTCCGATTCTTCCTACTCAGGCCCCCAATCGCCATATGTGACCCATCAACCCATCTCTGAGCATGAGGTCACCCTAAGGTGCTGGGACCTCGGCTTCTACCCTGTGGACATCACCCTGGCCTGGCAGCGAGTTGGGGAGGACATGACCCCAAGAAATGGAGCTGGTGAACACCAGGCTGGGGGTAGGAGGGAATTGAAACTACCAGATATAGGGCGGCTGTGGACGTGCCTTCTGGAGAGGAGCAGAGACACGTGCCATGTGCAGCATGAGGGTCTGATAGCACCCGGTCCTGAGATGGGGTAAGGAGGGGGATGTGGGCACACAGCAATCAGGGGCATCAGAAGCCCTTCTGGAGATCTTCAGAGGGTCAGATGGAGGCCTCAGTTTCAGGGTCTGAACTTCCCTTCTCTTCCAGTTCCCCCTCCTCAGTTCTCCATCCTTGCTGTGGTCCTCATTTCCGGCTCTGTTTTCTTTGGAAGTGTGCTCACTGGACACAAGGTGGCTTCATGTGTGGGGCTAGAAGAAGTGCTCAGGTAGGGAAGGGACTGAGGCATCTTGTCCACTGGAGGCTTTCATGTCCCAGGGAGAACTTGCCCTACCTGGTTAATGGGAAGTATCATCCTCACATGAGTATTGCCCAGAGGGCATTTGGTCTGGTCCCCTCTCACCTCCTTTCTTCATTTTTCCCAGTCCAAACCTGGGTCTTTACTCACAATTCTGGAAACTTCCCTGTGGTTCAGGATTAGAAGATTCCTTTAGGCTTCTGACCTGACTCCTCCCTGGTCTCACGTGATGCTTCTTCCCACAGGAGGACAAGGAGGAAGCTACACTCAGGCTGCAAGGAAGTGTGTTCAAGGGTTGGATCCCTGAGCCCCTGGAGACAGTGTAAATGGAGCCCATGGGGGACTCTCATCTGTTCCTCCTGTGGTCTCATCTCTGACCAAGTGTTGTTGTGTTCTATCCCAGGCAGCCACAGTCCCAGTGCTCTGAAGTGTATCTCAGCCCCTAAAGGTAAAACCCTCGAAGACTGCTGGGTTTCTGGGGTTTGTGGCAGAGAGGCTGGGACAAGGTTATGGGGACACTTTCAGGAGGACATTTGGGAATGCAGTGGACCATTGATATTGTCAACGCTGAGGTAATTCACCTGAATTTCTTCATCATTATTTTCTTTCAGGGAATTAGACAGCCTTGTGTTGGCCTGAGTGTTACTGGATTTCTTTTTGCCCACATGTTGTGGTTTTATGATACCTTGGTTTAAACCTTCACACCTGTGAGAATGGCCCATATCCAAAAGACCAGAAACTCAAGTGCTGCAAGGATATGGAAAAAAGGGGACAGTCCTACATTGTTTTTGGATAAAGACTGAGCCAGCCCTTCTGGAAACAGTATTGAGGTTTCTTAAAGAGTAAATGTGGTTCTGCCATTGGACCCAGCAATTCTACTCTGAGGATCTCCTCACAGAGGATAAATACTCTCCTGTGAAGGGACCTGCACTCCCGTCACCACTGCAGCACTATTTACAGTAGCCAAGCTATGGGAACCACCTAAATGCCCCAGACAGGTGGGAAATTAAGAAGAAGCTGGGATTACATATTTACACACATGATTACATGTTTACATATATGTGCATGTACAGGTGACTCCAAAGGAGATGAACATTGGGGTTTGGGGGAGGGAGCTGTCAGGGGTGAAGATGCCACCACATCCTCACAGGGGCCAGAGTGGGGGGAGGGGTCCTGTCCAGATCTTTACACCTCAAGGCAACCATGAGATATTTCTAAACCTCCTCTTTTTCAGGGCCAATGCTTTTTCAGTCCTGCTCAGAAGCTGCTTCTGCATGGAACTGTATTTATTGAGGTGGTGTTCTGACACTCTTTACTCTGTGTGTGATTTGAATTAATTTATTCTGGGGCTTGATGTTATTTGATTTCCCATCATCTTGTGTATCCTGTCATTCCTGTTACACACACACACACACACACACACACACACACTCCCCTCTCCTTGGGAACCAGATCCTCACCCAGCACTGGGGTTACTCTGACCCTCTGTCTCTGGTCCCCCTCAGAGCTGCCCTCTCTGCAGTGTCTCTACTCAGCGGTGTCTGAGCAGCCCCAGGAGTCCCTGCACCTCCTGCTTCTGACCTTGTGGGAAACCAGCCCCTCAGCCTGCATGACAGTGAGGAGGCGAAGGCAAAGTCCTGAGGTCAGAGACTGATGGAGGAGATAATTTACTTTTTTTTTCTTTTTACCTTCATTGTATTATTCAACTGAGGTTAGCATTGGTTTACACACTGTATGTGTTCAGAGGCACAGGGTCACACCTCTTCAGATGTTTGTTACCACATCACACACACCCTAACGGCTCCCACAGTCTTCACCATAGTCCATTGGGCCCTCTTACTACTTTGTTTCATACTCTTACCCCCAGCCCATAGCGTCAATTCTGCAGTCATATATATAGAGCATGATTTGGTTTAGTTTCATCTGTGCCTGCTTTGTTTCTTTACATTACAAATATGAAATCGTCCAGTATTTAACTTTCCCCTTCAAACTTATTTCACTTAGCACAATCCCATCCATATCTATCCATTTTGTTGCAAATCCAATATTTCATATTTTTCACAACCGAGCAGTATTCCATTGTGTATATAGCTTGTGTTCTTTATCCCCTCATCTGCTGTTGGGCACTTAGGTTGTCTCCATAGCTTGGTTATGGTAGACAGTGCTACAGTGACCATAGGAGGCGCATATTCCTTGGAATTAGTGTTTTTACCTTCTTTGGATAAATACCAAGGAATGGGATGCTTGACCATGTGACAGGTCTATTTTGAGGAACCTTCATTTTTTTTTTCTATAGGGGCAGAAAAAATGTGCTATCCATAGAAAAGAGAGGTTCCAGGTTACCGCCCCGCCCAAGGAAAGGTGGGCCTGAGCAGGGATGAGAAGCTAAGGAAGAGGAGGAAGATGTGGAGTAAGATGAGGAAAGAAGACTGGAGGAGGCACATGGAGCAGAGAGACGTGCAGAAAAAAACACACTTGCTTCTCACTTGGACTTGTGCCAGGGAGTTGGGGACATGGAAAGAAATACATGAAAGAGACAAAAACGTGAATGAGAGACCCATGGGGAGGCTGACAATGGCAGCTGTTATCTTGATGTGGATTTTGATTTTGCTCTTTACCTTCCAGACTCACCTGGCCCTTCCTGCCCCTTTCCCATGGGTCCCTACCAGTAGGTGCCTTAGCCTTGTGGCAGGCCTTTGGGTCCCAGTGGGCCTGCTTTGGGCCAAGCCTGTTTGGCTGGGCATTTACCCATGAGGGGATGGGTAACTTTGGGTGCCTCACTTGGGAACAATTCTAACTATATTTGTTCTCTTCTCTCTCTCTACTGCACTGATTCTCTATTTTATGCTAATTATATTAAAGTTCTTTTCTATTGAAGGTCTTATGTTTTAGAGTATGTTTTGTCTTTATGCAGCTGATGACAGATCCCTTGTAGAGAGTGCTGTTTTGAGGGTCCAGGGAACCCCATCACCCTGTCCGCTAACAGGACCAGACATCATCCCCACCCACCATGTGCCAGAGTTCCTTTTCCTCCACACCCTTCAATGGGTCATTCTCACAGTGTGAGGTAGTAACGCATTATGGTTTCAATTGGCATTTTCTTGACAGCACATGACAAACATTTATCCATGTACCTATTGGCCACGTGTGTGTCTTCTTTAGAAAAAGTACCTATTTAGCTCCTCTACCCCTGTTTTGAGTTGTTTTCTTGTTTTGGAGTTCTTTGTAGATCTTGGATATTAACTCCTTGTTGGATTGATGATGTGCAAATAGTTTCTCCCATTTGATATTGTCTTTTCATTTTAACAATAGTTTCCTTCACTGTGTAGAAGCTTTTTAGTCTGATGTGATTCCATTGGTTTCTTTTTGCTTTTGCTTCCTTGGAGCACAGAAGACACTATGGGCAGTGACAATACTCTGCATGATATTCTCATGGTGGACACAGGTCATTATACATTTGTCCAACACCCGGAGAACGGACAACACCAGAGTGAACCCTGAGAGAAACCATGACTTTGTGACTGTGACATGCAGGTCCATAGCTTGGTAATCGACATGTCGGTTGTGTCTTAACACATGATTTGGACATGATGTGTGAAGAGTTTTATAAATTGAGGAATAAAGTGTACTTTACTTTAGAAAGCATATTTCATGCTCATACAAGGACATTTAAGTAACACTCAAGGATACGCATAAGGCATTCCCCTCCACCCCCAAGATCCTAGTCAGCCAGTGTCTGCTCAAAACCAGTTAGCAATGTATCTTTTCTCATCATATATATATGGAGTTCAGGTAAAGGAGTTCAGGTCACAGAGTGGGGGGAAACATTTGCAAATCACAAATCTGATAAAGGATTTTATTTACAAATAATGCCTAAAACTCAATGATCAGATAGAACTAACTCAATTTTAATAAGGACAAAAATAGTGTAATAAATGAATGGCACCTCATCTGTAAAAATATACAAAATTTCCTTACAAACAGCAGCTGTAGTCATAGAAAAGTAAAACTATGAACAAACGTTCAATATTACAGTTAAGAACAACAGTGACACCACACCCTGCTGTCCAGGGTGTGCACAACAGGAGTCTCAGTGGGTTCATTGTAAAAGATCCTGAGGGGCTGAGCGACATATCAGAGCCCTGGGCACTGCTGCCGCCTGGTTGAGAACAAAACAAACCTGGTCAGAAATGAGACCACAGGAGGGACTGATGAGGGTGAGTCCCCCATGGAGTCCATTTACACTGTCCCCAGGGGTTCAGGGATCAAACCACTGATCCACACTTACCTGCAGCTTGAGTGTAGCTTCCTCCTTGTCCTCCTGTGGGAAGAAATATCATGTGAGACCAGGGAACAGTCAGATCAGAAGATTTCAAGGAATATTTTAATCCTGCAGAACAGGGAAGTTTCCAGAACTGTGAGTAAGGACCCAGGTTTGGACTGGGAAAAAATGAAGAAAGGAGGTGAGAGAGGACCAGACCAAATGCCCTCTGGGCAATACTCATGTGTGGATGGTACTTCCCATTAACCAGGTAGGGCAAGTTCTCCCTGGGACTTGAAAGCCCCCAGTGGACAAGATGCCCCCAGTCCCTTCCCTACCTGAGTATTTCTTCCTCCACATCATAGCTGCAGCCACCGCAGCTCCAGTGAGCACAGCTACAAGGAGAACCAGGCCAGCAATGATGCCTGCGGTGGTGATGGAGGACTGAGGAGATACTGGAAGGGAAGGGAAGATCATGCCCTGAGCCCCAGACCTTATCCTGACTCTCTGAAGGGCTCCAGAAGGGCTCCTGATGGCCCTGAGAACAGCCTCAGTGCCCACATCCTCCTCCTCACCCCATCTCAGGACTTGGGGCTCCAGCAGACCTTCATGCTGCACGTGGCACGTGTATCTCTGCCCCTCTCCAGAAGGCACCACCACAGCTGCCCACTTCTGGAAGTTTCCATCTCCCCCAGGCCTGGTCTGCACCAGCTCCATCTCCTGGATCAGGTCCTCGCCATCTCGCTGCCAAGGCAGGGTGATGTTCGCAGGGTAGAACTCCAGGGACCAGCACCTAAGGGTCACCTCATGGTCAATGGAGGGATGGTGGGTCATGCGTGTCTTTGGGGAATATGATGTGGTAAATGTGAAAATTCACCTTGTGTTTCCTCCATGGACACTGAGGAATCCTCATGAGACCATCCTCACAATGGACAAGACAACTAGTGTTGCAGGAAGAAGCATAAAATGTAAAAAACAGGCTAATCTGGGGGAATCTGTGAGATTCTCCTATTCCTTAGAAAGTTCTAGAATGAGGATGAAAACCCAGGGTAGGATGAAGCTGAGGGAGTGGAACGCAGACTTTTTATTCCTGACCTGGGTGGAAGTTGAACGACACAGAAAAGCAGGAATCACATAACTGACAATGTTCTCAGACCAGAAACAAGACTGAGAGAGAAACTCGTGGTTCTCAAACAGGCCCCTGGTCCAAAGGACGCGGTGGCGCGTGATGTCACGGACTGTCTGTCTTTCTCAGGAGAGACGGGATCCCGCCACTGTCCTTCAGGAGAAGCCGGAGTCTCTGGGAGTCTCTCTAGTGCAGAACATGAAACCCAGGGGAGTCCCCCCTCGGGACTAGAGAAAGGTCTCATTTCCCGCAGTGACTCCAGGCAGGGGAGGACTGGGAGCCTCCAGGCCCCTCTTACCCGTGCACTGCAGAGTCTCCTTCCCGTGCTCCAGGCATGTGCGCAGCCACCTCAAGCACCTGCCCTCCGCATAGTTTCTGATCTTCTCTGCCTCACCCCGGGCCCCCCACTCGCGCCTGGTGATCTGAGCGGCCGTGTCCACCGCGGTCCAGGAGCGCAGGTCCCGTTAAGGGCCAGGTAAGCGGCGCGTTGTAGGTGAACTGTCTGTACGCGCGGAGGAGGCGCCCCTCGGGCCCCACGTCGCAGCAGTACGTGTTCTGGAAGGGGTGAGACCTGTCCCCGCCCGCGTCACCCTGCGGTCACCCCGCAGTCACCCCGACCTCCCGCTCTGAATAAACTAAAGAGAATGAAACGGGGTCAACATCCCACGGGCTGTTCCCGGGCAGGTTGCAGAGAAGCCTAGAGGGGGAGACCCTGAGCGACCCCCCAGCCCCCAGTCCGTGGGGATGGGGGTGCTGCCCCGGCCGGACCCGCGCCAGCTCACAGGTCTCGCTCTGGTTGTGGAGGCCGCGCAGGGCGTCCAGTGCGCTCGGAACCACAGTGCCCCGTCCCTTGGGACCCGCGTCTCCCGTCCCGCTCCTCCTGCTCCTCCTACCCCCGCTGCCCGCCCAGGGCGCCGGAGGCTCCAAGCTCCGCCCGGAGAGTCGCTGTAGAGGCGGTCGAACTGCGTGTCATCCACGGAGGCCACGGAGATGAAGCGGGGCTCCCGGGGCCAGGCCAGGACATCGCGGTGGAGAAAACCCTCAGGGAGCGGGGCCTGGGGGCGGGAGGGGAGACCCGGCCTACTCTTCTCCCCTTCGGGGGCTCGAGTCCCAGGGGGCGCCCATGAGACAGAAAGTGGGTGAAAGACGAGTGAGAGTGAAAAGCGGCTGCGGGACGAAAATGGCCGGGACTCGGGGGGCCAGAGGAGGCTGGGGTCTCCTTGGGACTGAAAGGGGCCAGGACGGGTGGGGCCGACGTGGGGGACAACTAGGGCGGCGAGAGGTCGCGCCTCTCCCACGCCCGCCCACGCCCTCGCTCCCGCCTCTGGGAGCGCCCTGTCCCCTCCCGACCCGCACTCACCCGCCCGGGTCTCCCTCAGGGCCGTGGCCACCGCGAGCAGGAGCAGGAGGGCTGCGCCCCTATCCCCCAGTATGCGCCTCCACCGGGGCTGGGGAGACGGAGTCCTGGCGGGCGGGTGAGGGCTTTGGAACAGGAGCCGCGGGGCTGCTGATTGGCTGCTCCGGAGACCTCCAGGCAATGGGGAGTGAGCCCTGGGGTGACTCACCAGTATCCAGGCAGATGGACCCGCCCAGGCTGTGAGCCCAGAAGTGGAACTAGGGGAGAGGGCGAATCCCCAGCAGTCACCTTCCAGCCCTGCACCCCGCGCTGGGGACTGAGACCCAGACAGCCACACCCCGGGACCTGGGACTTTGCCGCCCCCTCCTCTCCTGCTCCGAGACCTTTGTCACACCGTGTCCCTGAGTCCAGGCCCAGGGACTGGGTCCTCAAGTCTCAAACATTTTTCTTTCAGAAACTCTGTTCAGTCTCACAAATTATTACGGATCCCATGCATAATTTTGTTATGTGGGTTACAGCTTTAAATATTTACTTTACTAGAATAAAACCTTTTTAAAAGATGTTATTGCTTCTTTACTTTAGCATATAAATAACCTGGGGCCTCCCTCATGGCGCAAGGGGTTAAGCGTCAGCACTATGAAGTGGCCTGTAGCTGCAGCAGCACCAGTTCAATCCCTGGCCAGGGAGCAACCCACATGGCACAGCAGACCTCTCCTGCCTCACCTGCTGCTCCCCTCAGCAGTGTATTTCTGTAGTTCTTCCTGTTCTGCTCCCCACTCTGTCTTTAGTGAATCCTCTCACCCATCACACCTCTGGCCTGTGCCCAAGTTCTTGTATGCATAAATAAATAAATACATATTTTTTTAAAAAAGAATATTAATAACCAATGATATGCTAATGATGGAGTTTTTGGAGTCAGTGGGTTTGGAGTGCGGGGTCCTCGGGTTCACTCTGGGAAAGGTTTCACCAGAGTTCCTGTTTTAGCGACACACGAAGATTTCCCAGGCTAGTTTCTCCACAGGACAGAGACATTAGTTATATTTAAAGAGCAGATTTATTAGACAAGGGACGGAAGAGTAAAGGACACTTGCATAAACATAAGCTGGCAGGAAGAGCTGCCCCCCGAAAGGGGCAGGTTTGCTGAGAGAGGCCTGCACGGTTGCAGGCGGGTGGCCTTGAAGAGAGCTGAGGGAGGTCAATGAAGAGAGCAGGCATGATGCAGGCCATGGTCAGGCAGGAGGCTGCTGCCCTGCAGAGAAGAGAATTGGTGAAAAGATGCAATTGCATAGTCACAGGTGGGCAGAGGGATTGTTGTCCCCAGCCTGTGCAGAGACTGCACTGACATAGTCGTTTTTCTGTTTGGGAGTGGTCACTCTTTGTGAGCGGTCACTCCTTGTGAGCCTTCTGGTTAGTTGTTGATGTTGGACAACTATGCAGAATCTGAAAGGGACAGGAGAGTCTACAATGGGCTCAATCTCCATATCTTTACCCTTGGGCCTGTGCTCTAGACAGCAGTCTGATACCAGCTTGGATTTTCTGCTTTTAAATCTGGGATTTGGAGCCTAAGGATTTTGGTTTCTAGATCTGTGTCAATGGCTGTGTTAATCCCTTCCACCCCCTGCTCCTTGTGTGAGCCAGATTTCTGGTCTTGGGGCATCTCCTTTCCAGTCTTTTTCTATTGCTGCCCTCCATCTTTCACTAACTTGACAACTTCCAGTACTGCTTTTAATTTTGGGATTTGTGGTGAAAAATAAAGTGAATTTTTTTTTAATAATTTGATTCCAGTGTAATGAATACTGAAGATCTTTATAACTTAGTGGAACAATATATTACTTTAAAAAAAAGCACACATTGGGCCTCCCCGGTGGCGCAGCGGTTGAGCGCTGGGTTGCGAAGCTGCCCGCGGCCTCTGCGGCGCCGGTTCGATCCCCGGCTGCTCCCCCAGCCACCGGAGGAGGGTCCCACATGGCGCGCAGACCTCTCCTGCCGCCCGCTGCTCCCCTCAGCAGTGTACTTCGGTCCTTCTGCCTGCTCTGCTCCCCGCTCTGGCTCTGGTGAATTCTCTCACCCTCCCGCGCTTCTGACTGTACCCAGTGCATGTATAAAACAAAAGCAAACAAACAAACAAATAAATAAAACATGCCTCTATAAAAAAAAAAAAAAGCACACATTAGCACAAGACCCAACCAATATGCAGGAGAGTGATGAGAACATATATTATTGAGCAAATGAATTTAATAAAGATTCCAGCAGAAATTCCAGTCTTGGTGCAACTGAAACAGGGTGCTGCTCAGGGAAAGGGGACGTTCCAGGTTTTCTTGCCCCACTCAAAGGAGGGTGGGGCTAAAGTGAAGAGAAGAAGCTGCAGAGGAGACTGACTGAGGAAGGAAGGAAGCAGGATGGAGCCATAAGGAGACCTGGAGGGGGCACATGGAACAGAGATATAGGTGAAGAAACTATGCTTACTTTTTGGTCCTGGAACTGATGTGGGTGAGAGACCTGTGGGGAGGTGACAATGGCAGCTTTTATCTTGATTTTGAATTGGCTCTTTTCCTGCTAAGCTTGTCTGGTTATTTCATATCCTCTTCTGTGGGTCCCCACTAAAAGATGCTTTAGATTTGTGGCAGGCTTTCGGGCCCTGCTCTGGCCCGAGAGACCATTCGGGTGGTCTTTTACCCACAAGGGGATGGGTAACATGGGTGCTTGATTTAGAAACTATATTCTTTGTCTTTTCTGTATTGTTTATTAATTGTATTCAAGTTCCTTCCCATTACAGTCTTACATGTTCTGTGTGGATGCAGTGGATGGCAGAGCCCATTTAGAGCAGGCAGGTTTGCGGGGCCTGGGGTGCTCCTCTCCTTGCCCTGTAACACAATGAACACTCCCATGCAGGCATAATTAACAGGTTTGCTTACTCACAGCTCTTTCCCTTTCAAGATGCATGGCCAGGGCCTCAGCACTCTTATCTACAAGGTTGGGCAGTCAACCAGCTGGCCTCTCTCTTAAAGGGCATCCCCAAATGCCTGCATCTTCACCCCTTTGCCTGGCCCCCCTTGTCGGGGGACTTTGCAGCAAATGGTTGTGCCTGCTGAAAAAATGATGCTATTGATAGAGGACAGGAATGAAAAAGTAAATAAAGAATAAATAAATAAAGAATAAATAAAAATAAATAAATAAACTGAAAAAGGAAGCACCACAGGACCAGAAACGTGGCTCTCACAAGAAGATGGAGGTAGAAGAGATTAGCATAACCATCAACACAGTTATGGAAACTAGGATCCTTAAGCACAGACTACACCTTGTGAAAACTAAGATCTTCAGGCACCAATGCCTGGATTACACAACATCCATGCAGGTATCAGAGCACACATCCACAGGTAAAGATGTGGAGATTGAGTCCATGGTGGAATCTGCTGTCCCTTTCAGATTCTGCTTAGTTATCCCAAATCAGCCACTAACCCTAAAGCTCACAAGGAGCAGCCCCTCCCAAACAGCAGAGGACTATATCAGTGCAGTCTCCACACAGGCTCAGGGCGGCAAGCCCACTGCCCACCTGTGTCTATGCAGATGCCTCTTTTTACCAGCCCTCTCTCTCCGCAGGACAGCAGCTTTCTGCCTGCCTGCCAGTGACCTGTACCATGCCTGGACTTCTCTGCACTGACCTCCTTCAGCGAAGGCCGCTCTCCTCAAGACTGCCCGCCTGCAACCACGCAGGCCTCTCTCAGCAAACCTGTCCCTTTCGGGGCAGCTCTTCCTACCCGCTTGTGACTATGCAAGTGTCTTTTACTCTTCTGTCCCTTTCCCTAATAAACCTGTCCTTTAAATATAACTAGTGTCTTTGTCTCCTGGAGAAACTCACTGGGGAACTTGCCACGTGTCGCTGAAAGGGGAGCTCTGGTGAAACCTTTCCCAGAGTGACCCCAAAGACCCCGTACTCCAAACCCACAGACTCCACAAAAACCACGTCACTATCAATGTAACAGATATGGACATAGTTGTGTATAAAAGGAACCCTTGGTCTGTAAACTGGTGCTCTGACTTACCAGGCTACCCAGGTCTGGGACCTCATGCATGAATAATAAAGCTTCTGACCTCACCATTATGAAGTACCCCTTGTTCTTCCTCTGCCTGGGTAAAAGGCCAGAATTTATTTCTACAAAAAGAGGACTATGGAAATGTAACAGAATAAGAAATACTCAATGATATTGTTTCAGGTTTCACTCCAATTAACCTTGGAGAAAATACCAAGGTTAAAACTCTATAGTTTTAATGTAGTATCAAAGTGGAATATTCCAAATTGTCTGAAAACACTACTTCAACATATTTGTGTAAGGCAGTGTCTGCATAGTTATAGTAAGGCAGCATATATTTTTTCATAGACATCAACCACAACAACAGACTAAACGGAGAAGAAAATATGAAGAAAATCCAAAGGTCTTCTAATGAGACAGACAAGAAAGACAATTGCAAAAATAAAAAATGCAAAAGATCCACTCTACTCATTGGCCTGATTATTTTCAGAAATGTTATTTTTGTTAAGAATACTTTCTTGGGCCGCCCCGGTGGCACAGCGGTTGAGCGCTGGGTTGCGAAGCTGCCTGCAGCATCTGTAGTGCCGGTTCAATCCCCGGCCACCGAGCAAGGGTCCCACATAGCACACAGACCTCTCCTGACTCCCGCTGCTCCCCTCAGCAGTGTACTTGGGTCCCTCTGCCTGTTCTGTTCCCTGCTATGGCTCTGGTGAATTCTCTGAACCTCCCATGCTTCTGACTGGACCCAGTGCTTGTATAATTAAATAAATAAATCTTTAAAAAAAAAGTATACTTTCTCATTTAAAGAAAGTTTGCTGAATAAATGGTGCTGGGAAAACTGGGTTGCTACATGCAAAAGAATGAAGCATGACAACTACCTCACACCATGCACAAACACCAATTCAAAATGGATTAAAGAACTAGACATAATACTAGAAACCATAAAATGCATAGAAGGAAATATAGGCGAAACACTACGTGATATGCACCTCAAAGACATCTTTACAGACACATCACCCAAAGCAGTGATAGTGAAGGCAAAGATAAACAGCTGGGACTACATCAAATTAAAAAGCTTCTGCACAGCAAAGGAGACAATGACCGAAACAAAGAGAAACCCCACCAACTGGGAGAACATTTTTGCACACAACACTAATGATAAAGGACTGATCACAAAAATCTACAAAGTGCTCATGAGACTCAACAAAAACAAAGAAAATAATCCAGTCAAAAAATGGGCAGAAGAGGTAAAAAGAAACTTCTCTGAAGAGGAAATGCAAATGGCCAACAGACATACGAAAAAATGTTCAGCAACACTTGTAAACATGGAAATGCAAATCAAAACTACCATGAGATACCATCTTACACCAGTGAGAATGGCACATATTAAAAAAAAAAAAAAAACTAGCAACAACAAATGTTGGGGAGGTTGTGGAGAAAAAGGAACTCTCCTGCACGGCTGGTGGGAGTGCAAACTGGTCCAACCACTATGGAAAGCTGTGTGGAGATTTCTTGACCTACTAATCATATAGCTTCCATAGGATCCAGCAATTCCACTCCTAGGTATATACCCGAAGGGCACAGAAACATTAATTCAAAAGGACACCTGTACTCCTATGTTTATAGCAGCACTATTTCCACTAGGTAATCTTTGGCCACAACCAAATGCCCAAAATAGATGACTGGATCAAAAAGATGTGGAATGTATACACGATGGAATATTACTCAGCAATCAAAAACAATAAACTCATGCAATTTGCAGCAACGTGGATGGAGCTGGAAGGGATCATGCTCACTGAAATAAACCAGAAAGAAAAAGAAAAATACCGGATTGTCTCACTCATAGCAGGAATTTAGAAAACCTAAGTAAGAGACCAGGAAAAAGACTAATTGCAATAAAGTAAAAAATCAAAATCAACAAGCAACTATGGACCAGAGACACACTACAGTGGGGGCGTGGGGAGGAGATGATGGATTATGGTCAGAAAAAAGACTGGGAATTGTTTGGAGAATATAACAAAAATAAAAATGCATACATTATGCAAAAATGAAAAATAATGTAAGAAGTATATAAAATAAAGTAATTTATTAGAAAAAGAATACTTTCTGTTAACATGCATTGGGTGATTCATATTATTCCAAATGAAATACTTACATGATTAAACACAGCTTTATTCCCAGTGTGGTAAATATGGGGAGCGATATCTCATAAACAAAAGTATACTTGGTGTCCTCACTTATTTACTGAAAGGAAAATGACAGAGAATTGCAGACCCAGTGCTTGGGTCATGGAGACAGGGTGAGGAAGCTTTGGGTGAGGAGGGGAGGGGGCAGAAAAAAGCCCCAGGTCCCCTAGTCTGGTTCTCATGGTTCCAGGCCCCAGGGCTGTGTCTAGTGCAGGAAGGTTACTGTTGGGGATACCCCACTGCCCCCTTAGCCTCACTTCTGTCTCCACCACCTATGCTGGGCCCTGGACATTTGTGAATGCTCATCCCCATTCTCATTCCCCAGTGCCTAGATGGTTCCCAGGGAAGCCAATCAGCATGGCCCCAAGGTAAGTTTCCACCCACCAGCCTAGAGTCAGAAGCTCCCCTGACCCCAGTAGTGCTGGTTATGGGGCCCCCAACCCATGTCCTGCTGCTTCTCTCCAGGGCTGTGGCCCAAACCTGGGCTGGTGAGAGCAGGGAGGAGAGAAAAGGCTTCTCTGTTAGAGGCTGTTGCCTTAGGCTCCTCTGTCCTCCCACGGTTCCTCTCAATCCTAGTCCCTTTCTGTCCCCCCCACCCTAGCTCCCTCTTCTGTCCCCCTGAGTCCCACTCCTTCTCCACCTGATGACCCTTTTCAAGCTCTCGAGCTTCCTCCCTTCCTGAACACTTTCTCCCCTCATGCCCCATCTCCCTGGGACTCAGGACCAGTGCAGGGAGGAGGTTCGGCCCAACTTTCACCCCTTCCTGCCCCCAGGCTCCCACTCTTTAAGGCTTTTAGAAATCAAGACCTCCCAGCCCAGCCTCCAGGAGCCCTGGTACATCGCAGTGGGCTACATGGACCACGCACAGTTCAGGCGGTTTGACAGCAACTCTCCAGGTCACAGTGTGGAGGTGCTGGAGCCCAGGGTGGAGGAGGTGGGGCAGGAGGACCTGGACAAGGAGACAGAACCAAAGACAATAGGCACAGAAGTTCAAGCTGCCCTAATGGCTCCTGGAGGACCTGCATGGCTCCTACAACCAGAGCTAGGATAGTGAACAATGCTTGCCCAGGGCCAGGTCACAGCTCCCATTCCCCAGAGACCTTTGCCCCTAGTGAGGGTCCCAGTGATTCCCAGAGGCTATGGCACCTGCCATAGTGGAGGAGGGAGTTTGTGTAAAGTACAAAATGAACAACCCGGAGGGCAGGTACTTGGAGTGGATCCCAAGTCTCCTGGAGATGGGGAAGGAGGCGCTGCAGCTCAGAGGTAAGAGGGGCTACAGGGCCTTTGATCCGCCTGAGGCTCACACCCCACAGGCAAAACTGAATGGTCAGAAACACGCCCACTTCTGGTCAGAGAGAGAACTGTCTCTCAAGTTTTCAAGCTCTGTATAGAGACTTGCCCAGAGGGTCCAATTGTTTCTGAAGGACAGTTAAGGAATCCAGTTTCTCCTGAGAAAGAGGAGAGACCATCCCTGAAATCACCCTACACAGCACCCTTTTCACCGGCAGCCATCGTAGGAACAATGAGTTTCTCTCTCGAGATCTTGTTTTTTGGTCAGAGAGCATTTTTGAAGATCTCCCTCCTGCCTGTCTGTGTCATCACCCTCCACCCAAGTCAGCAACAAAATGTTTAGAGACCTGCATCCCACCCTGGGCTCTGACCTACTATCCCAGACTCCCAGACCAGGCTGGTTTCTGGGGTTTGTCCTTCCTCCCTCCAAGCATGTTTTCCTGTCCATTCTGAGGATGGTCATGAGGCTGCTTCAGTGACCATAGAGGAAATAGAAACCATAAAATGTCCGATTCATCCCACTCAGGCCCCCAAAGGGCATATGTGACCCAGCACCCCATCTCTGAGCATGACATCACCCTGAGGTGCTGGGCCCTGGGCTTCTACCCTGTGAACATTACCCTGACTTGGCCCAGGACACAGAGCTGGTGGAGACCAGGCTTGGGGGATCGAAACTTCTGGAAGTGGGTGGCTGTAGTGGTGCCTTCTGGAGAGGAGCAGAGATACATGTGTCATGTGCAGCATGAGGGGCTGCTGGAGCCTCTTATCTTGAGATAGGGTAACTAGGGGGACTTGGGCAAGGAGCCTCTTCTCAGGAGAATCAGGAGCCCTCTGAGAACTTCTAAGGGTCAGACTAAGGACTGGGGTCTCCCCTTCCCTTTCCTTCCAGTGCCCCCTCCTCAGCTCCCCATCCCCACTGCGGGCATCACTGCTGGCCTGTTTCTCCTTGGAGCTGTGCTCACTGGAGCTGCAGTGGCTGCAGCTGTGATGTGGAGGAAGAAGCGCTCAGGTAGGGAAGGGAGTGGGGGATCTTGTCCACTGGGGGCTTTCATGTTCCAGGGAGAACTTGCCCTGCCTAGTTAATGGGAAGTACCATCAACACACGTGTGTTGCCCAGAGGGCATTTGGTTCAGTCTCCCCTCACCTCCTTTCTTCATTTTTCCCAGTCCTGACCTGGGTCTTTAGTCACAGTATTCCAGGATTAGAAGATTCCTTAAAGACTGCGTGGGCTGACTCCTCCCTTGTCTCACATGATGATTCTTCCCACAGGAAGACAAGGAGGAAGCTACGCTCAGGTGCAGGTAAGTGTGGATCAGGGGTTTGATCCCTGAGGCCCTGGGGATAGTGTTGATGAAGCCATTCAGTTTCCATTCATGATGGTGATTTTCATGTCTTCAAATCTTAAGGCCACTTATTAATGGCTCAGTACACCATGCAGACATTCACCTCTTTGACTTCAACTGCGGACAATAATTTATATTGTGGGGTAGAATTGGAGGGGCATTCTTCCTTTGAAGGAAAGAGACCACAGTTATGTGAAGAAGGTGAAAGAAGAAAAGCACAGCAGCAAGCAGGAAATGGTTGTAAAAATGAGAAATTAGGGCATTGCTGGTGGTGCAGGTAGTTCAGTGCAGTACTGTGAACCTGTCCGCAGCCTCTGCAGTGGCATAGCAGACATCTCCTGACTTGCCCGCTGCTCCCCTCAGCAGTGTATTTCAGTCAGTCTGCCTGTTCTTTTCCCCACTCTGTCCCTGGTGAATCCTCTCACCCTCCCGCACATCTGCCCTGCACCCCAGTTCTTGTATAAATAAATCTTTAGAGAGAGAGAGAGAGAGAGAGAGAGAGAGAGAGAGAGAGAAATTACTCAATGCTGACTTTACAAAGACTGAGCACATTATTATTTTTTTTTTTTTGGTATGTCATGGCGCGTTCTGTCCTTGTTGTCTTCTATGGATTTTATGGTTTCTGGTCTTAAGTCCCAGCCTATTATCCATTTTGAGTTGATTGCTGTGTGAGGTGGGAGACAGTGATCTAGTTTCATTCTTTTGCACGTGGCTGTCCAGTGTCCCCAGCACCGTTTATCGAAGAGCCTTTCCTTGTGACCCCCTCATCTTAACCTTGTCTACATAAACTTCACTGGATGGTATGTTGGAGAAAGGGGTTTACTTCTTCCCATCCATAGTTGTATTTTAAAATTACAATTCATTTTACGTTCTCCATTGTCTTTCAGCAACCTTAGGTATTTACCTGGAACTATTTCAAAAGCACTTGAAACAATCAAAATGATACCGGAATTGCCAGGCCTAGTCTCCCAGCCAGGAACGGATCCCAGGCTGAAGGGCAGTGCTGAGCCCCAGCCGCTAGACCCCCCACGGGTTGGTGTCTCACGAAGCCACAGCAGGAAATTCACAGACGCTCAGGGAAGCAAGCGAGCAAAGGCAGGTTTGTTTAGAAGAAGAAAAAGTTTATTGAGGAGAAAAAGAACAGAAATAAAGTGGGACTCCCAGGCCAGGGAACCAGGACTGGGAGGGACAAGGAAGCCAAAGTGGAGTCGTGTCTCAGGGAATATATACCTTTTTTCCCTCATTATTCTAAAGCTTCACCTGTCTCTCTGTGATTGGTTAGTTCTCGGCTGTGTCCCTTAATTTGCTACTGAGTGGGGATCTTCACATTTATCTAACAGCTTTCTCTTTCCCCATTTGTGTGTCTTTAAATTTATGGCCCAGTCTTCTGGATGGGCATCCCTGCATTGAAGTTGAACAGCTGCCCTTCTAATGTGTCCATAAATTAAACCACTCTCCATTTCGCCAATCTCTGCTTCCCTTTACCACCTGAAGGAAACCAGGACTAGCATTAACAATGTTGTCCTTGGTACTGGGATATTTGTTTTTCCTAGTGGAATGGGTTACTTTCCCTTTGTTGTCCTTATCTCTGAAGCCTCCCTAAATTCTTCAGAGGTCCCCTCCTGCACTGTCCCTAAAACTGCCTAATAACCCTAGCTTGCCCTGTCTCAGAAAGATTAGAGGCATATGTCCATTAAAGAGGAAAGTAAATGATGAACCCATCTGGATCAGGACAATTAATATCTGACAAGACAGAACTGGGAACAGTGTGTGCTGACAGAGCAGCTGGAACAGGCCCTGAAGGGCTGGGAGAGGCAGTGAGGGGGTGAGTGTCCTTCCTGCAGGGTGTCCAGGATCCCCTAGTGTTGTCCAGGGACACCTGCCATGTGCTCTGTACCCCTCTATTTTCCCTCTCCACTTGGAACAAAAGGAAGCACTAATGGGGAGACAAGTCACTTCCTGCTCCCCTCCCCATGAGGTGGGTGGATTTAGGGGCTGCACTGTGCTGAGAGCTGGGTTGGGGGTGGGGTACATCCTGCAGCTGCAGCCCCGCCCTCCAGGAAGTCTGGCTGGTCATCTACCATGGGGAGAGGGGGCATGTAGTGCCAGAAAGGCACAGAGATGATTCTCTATGATCTGAGCAAACGTGTAAAGAAAAGCCCTGGAGCCCTCGGGGGCTTTCTCAGGCTTTTGTTGACCTTTTACATGTAGTGCAGCAACCAGGTACATGGTTGACAGGGGTGCTGGGGTGCCAGGAGCTGGCGCTCTTTACTGGGCTCTCTGGCAGTTCTCCCTCTCCTGTGTTCTTTGCTTCTCTCGGCCAATATAAATACTGCAGCCCTGGCCCACACAAGTAAACAAAACAACTGAATATAACAACGTAACAAAATGCAGGTGTTCCATCAGGCATGCGATGCTCATGGCGGAGGGCAGAAAAGCCTGACAATCATTTACCCTGCAGGGTGGGTAACTTTCAGTGTTTTGTTGGGAAACTGTTATCCCACTGTAACAGGATGGTCCCCAGGAAAGGGGGAGCTTCCAGGTTCCCTGCCCCTCCCAAAAGGAGGGTGGAGCAGAGCAGGATGGAGCCAGAAGGAGATCCAGAGGAGGCACATGGAGCCAAGAGACACGTGAAGAAACTGCGCTTGTCTTTTTCAGTCAGTCTGCCTGTTCTTTTCCCCTGGTGAATCCTCTTATATTGTGGGGTAGAATTGGAGGGGCATTCTTCCTTTGAAGGAAAGAGACCACAGTTATGTGAAGAAGGTGAAAGAAGAAAAGCACAGCAGCAAGCAGGAAATGGTTGTAAAAATGAGAAATTAGGGCATTGCTGGTGGACTGGGACTGGGTGATATGATGTGGGTGAGAGACCCGTGGGAAGGTGACAATGGCAGCTTATCCCTTGATTTTCATTTTGTTCTTTTCGCCCCATACTTGTCTGGTGGTTTCTGATCCTTTTCTGTGGGTCCCCGCCAGAAGGTGCTTTAGGCTTGGGGCAGGCTTTGGGGCCTTGCTCTGGGCCAATCCCGTTTGGATGGACTTTTACCCATGAGGGGACAGGTAACTTTGGGTGCTTGATTTAGAAACGAGATTTGCAGGGTCAGGGTGCCCCAATCCCTGCCCTGTAACACCATCTTCCCTTCCCCTCTAGCGCTCCTCTGGTGTGTTCTTTAATACACAGAGTGTGCTCTGCCTTTATGAGGCAGATGGCAGAAGCCATTTGGAGCATACAGATTTGGGTGTCCCGGGGTCCCCTCATTCTGCCTAACTGATTGAGGGTGTGTAGGGTAAGGGAAAAAAATGTCAGGCTTTTCTACCCTCCCGCCATCAGGATAGAGGATGGATCCTTGCGGTCCCGAATGCATGCCTGATGGCGGGCACCTGGAGTAGGGTGTGGGCATAGGTAGATGGGATTCACCTGGGCTGAGACTGGGTTTTTAAGGGTGGCGTCACGGGGACGCCAGCAAAAGCCAAACAAAAGCCAAAGAGAAGCCAAGAACGAACAGAAGCCGAGAGAGAAGCAGAGAAGGACGGAGAGCCCAGATAGAGTGAAGACTTGCTGGGGGCTGGGAGGACAGCACCCCTGCCTGCCGAGTACCTGGAACCCCAATAAAAAACCTGCAAAAACCACTGAGGACTCTGACTCCTCCTTCACCCGGTCTGCATGGGATCAGAAAACCTGCCCCGTGTCTGTTACTGCCCTTACAGGGTGTTTTCTCTGATCAGGACTCATTTCCCTTCTCTACTGCTCTGTCTCCACTGGATCCTCACCCAGAGGCAGGAATCCCCCAGGAGGAGGACTAAGCCCTCAGTGGGGATCTGACCAGGTTCCTGCTGTTTGAGGCAGGACCTGGTCTTTGGCCCTGGCAGGTCAGGGCTGGGGAGAGACTGACCTTCAGGTGAACTAAACAAGCAGACAGAGCACAACAGAACAGGGGCCTCTGTGTGGGGGGGACCCCAACTCCTTGGGGAAAATATTGTGTGTCCTGATGCTTCTCCATGACACCTGCTCACACTGAGGGGGGCAGGACCACAAGCAGGCGCTGGCCTGTCCTTCATGGGGGGACTGGGTCTGGGCCTCTGACCTGGGAAGTCACTGGGTGATGAGGAGGAGGGTAGAGCAGTTTGCACCCGGGACCAGGTGCTGGGAATTAAGGGGTCCATTGTTTTGAGCAGAGTGGGTCTGGGGTGTGGGTTCCATGGGGTGGGAAGGGAAGGGAGGATGTTTTTTCCAATAAACCTCTTGGTCTCTAGCAGCACAGAGGCTTAGGAGCGCTGAGAGGAGCCAGGTCTGGCCTTGGTCTCAGGGCCTAAGGAGTCACCGGGAAGGGCCCTGCTCCTGCTGGTGGGGGTCCCTGGGCCCTTCTCCCCCATGAGCCCATAGCTCCTGGCTGCCCTGCTCCTCTGTGTGGGCCTGGCTGCCTCTTGCCCTGTCTCTCCCCAGCCCTGAGGAGATGGCATCTGCTCCTGTCCCAGATCACTGCTCTGCCTCGTCCCCTCACTGCTGCTCCTCCTCCAGCTGCTCCCCGGGGTCCGAAGGTGAGTGTGATGACCGAAGGGCATGATGGCTCAGAGTAGGATCTCTATGAACCCATGCAGAAGTGTGAAGGAGTCCTCGAGCCCTCAGTGGCTTTTTCAGGCTTTTATTGGGATTTTCAAGCTTTTATTGGGCACACCCCTGCCTGCCATGTGCCTGGGGGCCAGGAGGCTGGCAGGCCTCCTAGCCCCCGGTGAATCTTCACTTTTTTTTTTTTTTTGTTCCCCACAGCAGTGTATTTCAGTCAATCTGCCACTCTGTCTCTGGTGGATCCTCTCACTCCCCGCCCCTTCCCGCATCGCAGGCCTTTACATCAGCTCTTGTATTCATAAATAAATAAATCTAAAAAAAAAAAAAAAAGAAAAAGAATCTTCACTTTTTCTGGGCGCTCCAGCTCTCATGGTCTCGTTCTCTTCTGATCGTTTTCCATTCTGTGACGCTGCCCTTATAAGCCCCGTCACAGCCCAGGTGCACCCACCTATGCATGCCCACACCCTTCTCAGGTGCCCGCCACAGACATGCATTCAGGACCACAGGGATCCATCATCAATCCTAATGGCGGAAGAGCAGAAAAGCCTGACAATCATTTACCCTACAGTGTCCCCCCCTGTTCTGTTGAAGTGGAAACTGTCCAAAGTAATGTTGAAACTGATGGTGAAGGGGAAAACAATGAAACAACTGATGCAGTAAAAGGGCCCATCACACCCGCCTGGCACAATTAGCACATTTACCATCTTAGCATTTGCAAGTTCCCTCTGAGCAATTTATGACTGGTCTCTTTTTTTTAAGATTTTTATTTTATTGATACAAGAACTGGGGTACAGGCCAGATGTACAGGAGGGTGAGAGGTTTCACCAGAGACAGAGAACGGAACTGAAAAGGCAGACTGACAAAATACACTGCTGAGGGGAGCAGGGGGCGAGACAGGAGAGGTCTGCTTGCCAGGTGGGTTGCTCAGAGGCTGGCGGGGATCGAACTGGCACTGCAGAGGCTGTGGACAGCTTCACAGCGCTGCACTCAACAGCCTGCACCACCAGGGAGGCCCTGCTCTCTATCTTAACAGGGCCTCATTCCAAAAGAAAGGAGTCAAGTGGCTGGCTCCTTCCCCCTCCCATAGCACAGATCCTTGTCTAACCACCCCTCCCCGCCTTTGTCTAAACAGCCTTGTGCTCTACCAAATGGCCTGTGCACTACAAAAAAAAATGAAATCTGTCAAATTTATCAGTGTAACAAATGCTGAAATGACGGAGTATAAATGGAAATCTTTGTGTATGTTCGTGGCCCAGATCTTAGAGGGGAGACTCTCCAGTCTGGTGGCCACTAGTGTGATAATAATTAAACCTGTACCCACTTGTCCTTGGAGTGCCCTTTGGTCCTTTATAGCCTGGCAAAATAGTTTTTCATCACACTGTCTCCCTCGAGTGGGTAGGGCCCTGGGGTCTGGAGCTCTTCCTTCAGGAAGGATGGCTGTGTGGGGGGACCCTGGCTGTAGAAAAATTGGGGTACTTCCCAGGGGAGAGAGAGGGATCAAAACAGAAGAGGGAAGAACACAAAGGACAATGCTGATGGTGTGTGGGTGTACCGGTGGTGGGAATTTTAAGGGGACTACACCTGAGTGTTACAGAGCAGGGAGAGGGGCACCCCAGAACCCTCAAACTTGCCTCCTCTAAATAGGTTCTGCCATCTGCCTCATCAACACAAAACATATAAGACTTTAATGGAAAGGAACTTTAATAAAATGAATAAACAATACAGAAAAGACAAAGACTATAGTTTCTAAATCAAGCACCTAAAGTTACCCGTCCTCTCATGGGTACAAGTTCACCCAAACAAGATTGGCACTGAGCAAGGCCTGAAAGCCTGCCCCAAGTCTAAATCACCTTCTGGTGGGGACCCACAGAAAAGGATCAGAAACAACCAAACAAGTCTGGAAGGAAAAGAGCAAAATCAAAATCAAGACAAAAAATACCATTGTCACCTCCCCATGAGTCTCACCCACATCTGTTTCAACCAGTCCACGACCAAAAGGCAAGCACAGTTTTTTTCACAGTTCTCTCTGCTCCATGTGCCTCTTCTAGGTCTCCTTCTGGCTCTCTGTCCTGCTTCTTTCCTTCTCCAGTTTCCTCCTCTAGCTTCTGCTCCTCCCTGCTCAGCTCCACGCTACCTTGGGTGGGGCAGGGAACCTGGAACTTCTCTGTTTCCTGGGCACAACCCTGTTACAAGAGGAGAAAGCATACATTCCACAAAAATGTAGAATGATGTGATAGATAGATAGACAGATAGATAGAAAGATAGATAGATAGATAGATAGATAGATAGATAGATAGATAGATATAAAAGATGGGGGTGCTCCCCAAAAACACTTGTGATGACACAGTTAAGAGCAGTCTCTGAGCTGCAACAAGAGGGGGAGGGATGACAATTGCTCAGTCAGAGGTTATGATGTTTCAAAAAGTGAACTATCAAAAATGTGAAAATACCTATCCCCTCTTTTTTACTTTTGATTTATTTGTATCAAACACTTGTCAGTTAACTTAGGGGGAAGAAACAGACACCTTATAATGGAAAACAAATCAGGTTAACTTCAGACTTCTCTGAAGAAACAATAACAATAATAACAGTACAAAACAATAAAGCAAAACCAGACAATTATAAATGAGAGACATACTGCAGGGGAGGAGGAGGGAGAGGGATCAGAGGGAGGGAAGGGGGAGCACAGGGTTCTGTGGTGATGGTGCACTGATACATTGGGGAAGGAAATTCTATGGGGACTACACCTGAGGGTGGGGGAGCAAATATTGTTTAAAAATGAACAATGATGTAAAAAAATAATTTTTTTTAAATTAAAAAAAAAGAAACACTTGTCAGTTACTAATTCATTTAACTCCACCAATATTTATATGTTATGAGCTTGGTGCTTTGTACAAAACAGAGACATTCCTAACTTCAGAGAGATGCTTTCATGCAGGAGGCAGTGAATAATAAAGACAAGAAACCCACCCCATCCTGTAGAGGGGCTGAGAGGAGGGACAGGCAGGGAGCAGGTGGGGCAGCAGGAAAGGGGGTTGTGGGGGCAGCTGTGTCCATCAAGGGGGTCAGTGCAGATGGTGGGATGAAAGCAAAGCCCTGGGAAGGGGATGTTCGGGAGTGAGGTTCCCATGGAGGGAACAGCCTGTGGTGGGCTGGCTGGTGCTAGGCCTGCAAGGGCAGAGGGGGTGAGGATCAGCTAGAGCAGAGGGAGAGGGAGGGACACAGGAGTGGGTGTCAGAGGCCTGGGAAGGGGCCACCCTGTGAGGCTGGGGATAACTGTGGGGATGGGGAGCCCCTGCCAGGCTGTGAGCAGACCAGGGCCTGGTTCAGCTCCCAGGTGGCAGAAGAGACAAGTCTGTGTGTCTCCAGGTGAGACAGGAGGCGCTCAGGCCAAGCTGGGGCAGCACAGGTGAGAAGTGGCTCTTTGAAGGTGCAGGGGGCTCCCGAGGACAGTACAGTCCTGTCCTGTCTTCCCAGGCCTCATCAGGTAGAGGGCTCTGACTGGGGAGCAAGCTGGTTGAAGCTTTTTCTTCTTCTTTTTTCAATTGAGGTAACGTTAATTTACACACTGCACAGATGTGAGGTGTAGAGCTTCTCAGCAGGCAACTGTATATTTCACACACACCCACCAGCAAAAGCCCAATCACAGTCCTTCACCAAGATATTCCCTCTATCCTCTGTCCCCTTTGGTGATTGCCATTTTGTTGTGGTTGTTGATTGCTTTTTTCCCTTCATATTCCACAAATGAGTACAATCCTATGGTATCTGTCTTTCTCAATTTGACATAGCATAATTCCCTGAAATTCTATCCACATTGTTGAAAATGGCAAGATTTATTCTTTTTGCAGTATCTGAGTACTTTTCCATTATGTGTGTGTATGATGTATGTAAATCACATTTTGTTAATCCTTTCATCTGTTCTTTCGAACTTGGGTTGTTCCCTATTTTGGCTATTGTAAATAGCACTGCAATGAAAATAGGGCCCCTGTTTCATTTTGAATAAGTGTTTTCTTATTCATCAGTTCAATATCCAGAGGTAGAAATACTGGATCATATTGCAATTCTTTTTTTTTGAGAACCACCGTATTGTTTTCCCAAATGGCTACACCAGTTACATCCAGCCAATAGTGCAAAGGCTCCTTTAATCCTTGTTCCTCACAGAATTTATTTCTTGACTTTTGATAATAGACATTTTTACTGGTGTGAGTGGAAATCTGATTCTTTTCAAATGTTGACCCATCCTTGTGTTGCTGAGATAAACCCCACTCAGTCATGATGTGTGATCCTTTTTCATGTGTGATTGAATTTGGTTTGCTAAGGTCTTGTTGAGGATGTTTGCATCTATGTTCATCAGGGATTGGTCTGTAGCTTTCTTTTTTGTGTGATGTCCTTCTCTGCTTTTGGTATCAAGGGAATGTTGGGCTCATGAGATGTGATGGCAGCATTCCCTCTTCCTCTGCGTTTTTGAAGAGTTGAAAATGTCTGGTCCTGGGCTTTGATTTTCAGGAAACTTTTGATTCAAGTTTTAGTGTCTTTGCTTGTAGTTGCTTTGTTCTGAATCTTCCTGACTCAGTCTCAGAAGGTTGTATACTTCTAAGAATTTGTCACTTTCTTCTAGGTTGTTTGAGGTCATTCAATTTATCGACACACAGATATTTGGCATTATGACTTATAGATATTTGGTATTATGATCCTTTGTATCCTAATGTATCTGTTGTAACTTCTCCCCGTTTGTTTCTTATTCTATTTATTAGTTTTTTTTCTTTTTTTCTCCTTGAAAGTGTAGTAAAATACTTGTCTATTTTGTTTATTTTTTTCAAAGAACCGTATTTTGGTTTCATTGATTTTTTTTAATCTGTCTTTGATTTCTCTGTCATTTATTTCTGCTTTAATATTTTTTCCTTCTACTGTCTCTTGGTTTCATTTGTTCTTTCTAGCTGTTTAGATTCTTTACCTGAGCTCTGTCTTGATGCTAGGTGTGGCTCTATATCCCCCTCTTAGTGCTGCTTGTGCTGTGCCCACTGATAGGTTGTCATTTGTCTCAAGGTATTTTTAAATTTCTTGGTTGATTTCCTTCTTAACCCAAGAGTGATTTGGTAGTGTGTTGTTCAATCTTCACACGTTATTTCCCCCCCTGTATTAAATATTCCTTTAATATTTCTTCGAGTTTGATACCACTGTGATCAGAGAGATACTTATATGATTTCAGTCATCATGAATTTATGACACTTGTTATGTGACCCAACAAATGATGTATTCTGGAGGCTATTCCAGGTGCACCTGACAACAATATTATTTAGCTTTTTGGAATGTAGCGCCCTATAAATATCTACTCATCCTGGATGGTCTAATTTCTCACTTAAAGTTATAGTTTCCCGGAGTTCTGTCAGATGGTGTGTCCTTGATGAAAGTGGAGTGTTGAATTTCTTTACCACTCTTGTGTTGTTGCCAATATCTGTTTTCAGATTTATTAATAGTTGCCTTATGTATTTTGCTGCTCCTTTGTTCGGTGCATGTGTACTGATAAGTGTTATGTCTTCCTGATTTAGGATTCCTTAATCGTATGATGTTCATCTCTGTCTCATGTTACCATTTTTGCTGGAAGCTTATTTTATCTTATATGGCAGCCCCTGCAATTTTTGGGGTACCCCATTTTCTTGTGTTTTTCCCAAGAACTGTTTTGATGCAGTCTCCTGGAGACAGCATAAAGTTGGGTTTTATTTTTTGGTACAACCAGTCACTATGTGTCTTATTCTTTGGTGAGTTCAATTAATTTCCATAAAGGGTGATGACATGATGACTTACTACAGTGCTTTTGTCTTCAGTGAAATCCAGCCAAGAAATATGTGGTATCTGGAGCGGGTGGTGGGGGCTCCAGGGTCACCGCCGCTTTGGTCCCCTGGTCAGTTTGGAGGATGGTGTTGGTCCAGAGGCCCAGACATTAGCCAGGTGGCTGGGGTTCAGACCTGGACACTGCCATAACCCCTCAGTCTCCATGTCCTTGTTTCTGAGAGGGTATGGGGGAGGGGTGTCAGGACACTATCACTTCCCAGTTCACAGAGTGCTGGGGAGGGACCCCCGAGGTCACACAGAGAAAATAACTGCTGAGGTCACATAATCGGTCTTCAATCAGCTCCCTGAGCCACTTCTGTTCCTTTGCCCACTTCTGGCTTTCAAGACCCAGCTCCCATGTCCCCTTCCTGCTGAGGAAGGAACCTTTCTGGCTCTGCCTTGGGCCCCTCTGAGGCAGCTACTGCAGCCCTTCTCTCCTCACACACCCCAGGCTGCAGGTCCTCCAGGGCGGGGTTACGGGGTTCTCTGTGACCCCAGCACACAGTGGAGTATGTTCCTGTGCAACAGCATGCTTTGGGCTTGGGGACCCCGAATGCCTGACTGCAAGTCTGTGCCATCAGGGTCACCTGGGGTGTATTTAGAGAGAAGTTCCCAGGCCCGTTCCCAGAAGCAGAGAGTGGGCTCTGGCTGCCCAGGGCTGGGGAAGGGAAGATCCTTCCACACTGATCACGGCCCTTCAGATCCGCCAACATCTCGTCCCCATCCAGCCTCATGGGACCCAGAGCTGGAGCCTCTGAGTGAGGCCCCTCCTGCCACCTCCCCCTCAGAGACTGTGGAGACGCCAGATCTTTATTTTAGGTACAAAGGATGAAGTGATTTGGTACAGACCATTAAAAAAATTAAGGCGTTAAAGTGATCAATGGCTCTTTTCTCAAAAGAAACAGGTGCTCCAGAGTAGCTCACGTGAGGGTCAAGGTCCTGATAACAATGAGCTGTCAGGCCAGAATTCCATGTCCCATGAAGTGTCCTTCAAAATAAACGTGATTGTGAAAACTATTTCTACTGCTTTTAGATTCCATTTAATTTTGCTGTTCATTTATTTTTCACACTATCCCCAGAGCAGTGTCTGCAGAGTCATGGCACAGAGGGGCTCTCTGGCTTCCTGCAGATGTGAGCAGGGCTGAATCTGACCCACCTGCAGGGAGTGGAGCCCTGGAGCCCCAGAATCAGCCTCCAGGTTTGGTCTTCCAGGGTGGACCAGGCCTTGCTCTGCTCTCCTATTGGAACCCTGAATCTCCCTGGCACTCCAGCATTCATGCACTGAGGGGGGATATTCTGCATTGGGGGCTTCCCTTATACATCTTTATCCCCCATCTCTCTGCCATCTGCAGCATTAAAACAAAACATCTAAGTTCCTTTAATGGAAAGGAACTTCACACAATTAGTGTGCAACAAAGAAAAAGGAAAGAATAATGTTTCCAAATCAAGCACCAAAGTCACCATCCCCTCGTGGGTAAATATTCAGCCAAACGGGGTTGGCCCAAAGCAGGGCCTGAAAGCCTGTCACAGTCTAAAGCACCTCCTGGTGTGGATCCATAGAAAAGGGTGGACGGGGCTGACAAGTCTGGAAGGAAAAACCAAAATCAAGATAGAAGCTGACATTGTCACTTCCACAGGGATTTCTCACCCACATCTGTGTCACCCAGTCTAAGGCCAAGAAGCAAGTGCAGCTTCTCTGCCCCATGTGCCTCCCCCAGGTCTCCTTCTGCCTCCATCCTGCTTCCTTCCTACTCAGCCTCCGCTCCAGCTGCTTCTCCCTGCTCAGCTCCACCCTCCTTGGGTGGGGCAGGAGCCTGGATCCTCCCCTAGGGACCCCCCTGTTACAGTCCTCTCCATCACCAGCATGTGCCTGTGTGTGGGCGACACCAGCCCTGCAAGGACAGGCAAGGCCCCAGATGTGAGCAGTCCTCTGGGAAGTTACAGGCCAGCACTGCTGCATTCCCCCTGGTGAGACAGATGCTCCAGCCCCCCAGTGAGAGCCCATGTCACCCACACTGACCTCTCCCCTCAGTGTCCCCCGTGCTGCCCCTTCCCTGCCCAGTCCTCTCTGGCTCCCCCTGCACCCCTTTCCACCTCTGTCCCCTAAAGTCCCCATTTCCATCCTCTGCTCTCTTTTCCAGGAGCCTCCCCATCCTCCTAGCCAGTGCCCAGGGGGCTCTCCTAGTCCCTCCCTTCATCCAAAGGATAGAGAATGTCAGGTGATTCCCAGGATGAGGGGCTTTCGTCCTTGGAAGCAGAAGTAGAAACAAATTACAGGAACCCTGGAATCTAAGTTTCCATCCCAACAAACCGAGACAATATTTATATTTGGGGATTTTCCCAGAACCTAGGAACCAGTAATATCCTGGAGACCACTGGAAACTGAAAATAAGGACACTGATCTTTGCCTTCACTATCACTGCTTTGGGTGATATGTCTGTAAAGATGTATTTGATGTGCCTATCACATAGTTTTTTTGCCTATATTTCCTTCTATGTATTTTATGGTTTCAGGTCCTATGTCTAGTTATTTAATCCATTTTGAGTTGATTTTTCTGTATGGTGTGAGGTAGTGGTCAAGCTTCATTCTTTTACATGTAGCGACCCTGTTTTCCCAGCAGCATTTACTGAACAAACTTTCTTTTCTCCAATGCATATTCTTTGCTCCTTTGTCAAAGATTAGTTGACCATAAATCTGTGGGTTTATTTCTGGATTTTCTATTCAATTCCATTGGTCTGTGTGTCTGTTCTTGTTCCAATATCATGCAGTTTTGATGGTTATGTCTTTGTAGTATAGTTTGAAGTCTGAGAGAGTGATGCCTCCATTACCTTCTTTTTTTTTTTTTTCAGAAGAGCTTTGGCTATTTAGGGTTTTTGTTGATTCCATTTGAATCTCATCAATAATTGTTCTATTTCTTTGAAGAATGACATTGAAATTTTGATTGGAATAGCATTGAATCTGTATATTGCTTTTGGTAGGATGGCCATTTTAATAATATTTATTCTTCCAATCCATGAGCAAGGGACTACATCAAATTAAAGAGCATCTGCACAGCAAAAGAGACAATAACCAAAACAAAGAGAAACCCCACTGACTGGGAGAACATTTTTGCACACAACACTAATGATAAAGGACTGATCACAAAAATCTGCAAAGAGCTAATGAAACTCAACAACAACAAAGAAAATAATCCAGTCAAAAAAAGGGCAGAATAGCTAAAAAGAAACTTCTCTGAAGAGGAAATGCAAATGGCCAACAGGCATATGAAAAAATGTTCAACATCATTCTTGTAATCAGGGAAACGCAAATCAAAACTACCATGAGATACCATCTTACACCAGTGAGAATGGCACATATTAAAATACAACTAGCAACACAAATGTTGGTGAGGATGTGGAGAAAAAGGAACTCTTCTGCACTGTTGGTGGGAGTGCAAACTGGTCCAAACACTATGGAGAGCTGCGTGGAGATTTCTTGACCTACTAAACATAGAGCTTCCATATGATCCAGCAATTCCACTCCTAGGTATTTACCCAGAGGACACAGAAACATCAATTCCAAAGAGCACCTGCACCCCTATGTTTATAGCAGCACTGTTTACAATAGCTAAGCTTTGGAAACAACCCAAATGCCCCCAAATAGATGACTGGATCAAGAAGATGTGGTACATATACACCATGGAATATTACTCAGCATTCAAAAAAAAATAAACACATGCAATTTGCAGCAACATCATGGCGCTGGAAGGGATCATGCTCAGCGAAATAAGCCAGAAAGAAAAAGAAAAATACCGGACGGTCTCACTCATAGCAGGAATCTAGAAAACTTAAATAAGGGACCAGGAAAATGAATAACTATAAGAAAGTGAAAATCAAAATCAACAAACAACTATGAACCAGAGGCACTCTATGAGGAGTGGGGTGAGGGGACGGGAGGGATTGGGGTCAAAATATTGGGGTTTCAATTGTATGGGGAATATAAAATTTATTAAAGAAAAAAAAAGGACTTCTGACCTGACACTGGACTTGGGCGCCCCCTTGTGTGAAGATCCCTGTCCTGCCGCTGGGGGCCCAGGGAGCCTGGGGAGGGTCTGGCTGAGCAGGAGAAAGGGAGGCTTTGGGCTCCTGTGCTCAGCCCTGTGGCCACACGGGGGCGCTGCCGCCTGTTCCAGATTCTGGTGGAGCCGCCAGGACAGGGCGGGGGCTGAGGTGGGCAGAGTTGGGGGTCCTGGAGGGCAGAGTCTTGTCCTGGGGTGAGATGCTCTGTGAGGAGTCAGAGAAGCAGAGCTCAGAGGAGAGGGGACTCCGGAGCCTGCCCTTGTGTGAAGTTTCCGTCTTTTCTCCCCAGAACTCCTCTCTCCAGTCCCTGGATGGTGATACCTGGGAGAACTGGAAAAGAGAATTTTTTTTTTCTTCTACAACCTATTCAATATTGAGGGCATTAAAAAATAATAATAATATTTAGGGCCTCCCTGGCGGCTCAATTGTTAATAAGTCGGTCACCTTGTTTTTTTCATGAACTTCAGAGTTGTTACACAGCTGAAGTAATGCAGTGCAGAATATAGTACAGTAATACAATATAATGACCTAGTTCAGGCTCTACTGCAGTAATACAGTACGGTGCTCTAGTACAGAATAAACCATAGTGATACAGTATAGTATAGTGACAGAATACAGGCTATACCACAGTAATACAGTATGGTGATCTGGCACAGAATATACCACAGTAATACAGTACAGGGTAGTGATATAGTACAGTAATAATGTATACTATAGTGATATAGTGCACAACATATTATAGTAATATAGTATAGTATAGTGACAAAGCACAGGCTATACTACAGTAATATAGCAGAGTGTAGTATAGTATAGGATAGGATATATGCTGCAGTAATAAAGTGCAGGATAGTAATAGGACACAGATATAGAAGAGTAATATGGAACAGTATGGTACTGTAGGATAGTAATATAGTACAGTATAGTGATAAGGTATAGAAGAGGGCTCAGAGATAAGAAACCAGCAAGTATGTGTTGAGTGTCTAAAATGATGCATGTGTTCCATTTGTTATGGCCTATACGGAAGCAAAAAAAAGATGAATGAGAAAGGTGTACCTTGAAGTCCTATATAATTGATAATCTATAAAAAATATTTTTCCTAAAAGTATATGGCCTTATACAAACAAAATTAAAAATGTCTTCTATCACCAGCAAATCATTGACTGAAAAGTTATGAAGCAATCAATGGCTATATTACAACAGAATACTACTCAGCTATAAAAAAGATGAATTCTTGCCATTTGCTGTAACATGGATGGATCTTGAGGGTATTAAAGTGAAATAAGTCACGGAGAAAAACAAATATGATTTCACACATCTGTGGAATATTGTAGGGTAAAGAAAATGTCAGGCTTTTCTGCCCTTCCGTCATCAGGATAGATGATGGATCCTTGTCCTGAATGCATGCCTGATGGCGGACACCTGGAATAGGGTGTGGGCATAGGTAGATGGGATACACCTGCGCTAAGACTGTGCTTTTTTAAGGGCGGCGTCACGGGGATGCCAGCAGAAGCCGAAGCAGAAGCCAAAAGAGAAGCCGAGAAGGAGCAGAACAAACGCCAGAGAGCCCAGATAGAGTGAAGACTTGCTGGGGGCTGGGAAGCCTGCCAGCCTCCCAGCCCCCCAGCCAGCACCCCTGCCTGCCACATGCCTGGTGAACCCCAATAAAAGACCTGCAAAAAATCACTGAGGACTCTGACTCCTCCTTTACCAGGTCTGCATGGGATCAGAAAACCTGCACTGTGGCCAGTCCTGCCTTTACAAATATAAGGAAACAAAGCAAACAAAGACAAACCCATATACAGATTAGAGGTGTAAAGGCAGGACTGGACCACAGTGCAGGTTTTCTGATCCCATGCAGACCGGGTAAAGGAGGAGTCTGAGTCCTCAGTAGTTTTGCAGGTTTTTTATTTGGGGTTCTCCAGGCATATGGCAGGCAGGGGTGCTGACTGGGGGGCTGGGAGGCCTGCCAGCCTCCCAGCCCCCAGCAAGTCTTCACTCTATCTGGACTCTCTGGCGTTCGTTCTGCTGCTTCTCGGCTGCTTCTGGGCTTCTGCTTCGACTTCTGCTGCTGCTGCTGCTGGCGCCCCCCGTGACACCGCCCTTAAAAGCACAGTCTTAGCTCAGCTGAATCCCATCTACCTATGCCCACACCCTATTCCAGGTGCCCGCCATCAGGCATGCATTCAGGACAAGGATCCATCATCTATCCTAATGGCGGAAGGGCAGAAAAGCCTGATATTTTCTTGACCCTACAGTCCACCCCCTCAGGGTTTTCTGCCATACAGTCTATATATATATATACAATTTTCTAAGCAAACAAACAATGCAGCCATGGCCCACAAAAGCAAATACATCAAATATAACAAAATACAATATAACAAAATACAACAGAACACAAATAAGTCCAGGCAGGGCACCAACCTAGTGCAAAAGACAATTATTGGTACTAGCAGATGAGCCACCAAATCTGCTGCCGAAGGCACTGCTCATATGAGGGAGGGGAATCACTCACGGCATCTACTATATCACACCAGGAGCCGTCAGGCTTCCTGGCCTTCTCTGGCTGCAGTCTCAGCTACAAGGCACACACAGCATCCACCCCCAGGATGCACTAGCTCTGGGATTGGCACTTTTGTTCTGTTGGGGGTAATCACCAACCCTCAGGGTTTCTGTCTGCAGTCGCTCCAACACTTGGCCTTCACAGCCACCCATGCGACTCACAGACCCCTGCACTCAGGCCAACCCACTGCACAATCACATGGGTCGGGGATCCAAACTCTGCATTCGGCTTGGGCTCCACCCCAAGCCATGTTCCCCACCCATCCTCCAAGGACGGGTTCCCCAGCTCCTCACCCTCACTCAAGAATGAGCAGGGCATCACCCACAGGTGATTTTACGAGACTCACAGGGCTTCAGCATACCCAAGCTGCTTAACAGCCGCTTAGGGCTTCTCAACTTAGCATCAGTATCAGCTTTTGCCGCCTTAGTTGGCTTTTCTCCTCCACCTGGCTGCTGGGCATGCACAGGCTGCTTTTGGCCATCAAGGCCCACTGGCCACCCCCAGATTCTCAAAAAAAAAAAAAAAAAAAAAACATTACCTGCCAAGGTCCTCCGCCTTCTGGTGGGATTGTCAGTCCAAGATCATCAGTTCATCAGTCCATTGGCCTCTCCCTGCTTCAGCAATGGCCTGCTGCCTCAGGGGTCATTGGCTGGTCCTTTCCGGTGTCGTTGGCTGGTCCTATCGGGCATCTCCTCCATGCCAGGTCCCGTCCTGCAGCTCCTGGACAGTGTCTACCTTCTGTACTGCCATGGCACCTCCAGCGTTGTCACAGGCACACAGTCTGTTCTCCTTAGTCCCTCCAGGTCTTCGGAGGGCTCCATACCCGTCTGCATGGATCTTGCCAACTTACGCCAATTGTAAGAGGCAGGACTGGACACAGTGCAGGTTTTTTGATCCCATGCAGACTGGGTAAAGGAGGAGTCTGAGTCCTCAGTAGTTTTGCAGGTTTTTTATTTGGGGTTCACCAGGCATATGGCAGGCAGGGGTGCTGGCTGGGGGGCTGGGAGGCCTGCCAGCCTCCCAGCCCCCAGCAAGTCTTCACTCTATCTGGACTCTCTGGCGTTCGTTCTGCTGCTTCTCGGCTTCTGCCTCGACTTCTGCTGCTGCTGCTGCTGCTGCTGCTGCTGCTGCTGCTGCTGGCACCCCCCGTGACGCCGCCCTTAAAAGCACAGTCTTAGCTCAGCTGAATCCCATCTACCTATGCCCACACCCTATTCCAGGTGCCCGCCATCAGGCATGCATTCAGGACAAGGATCCATCATCTATCCTGATGGCAGAAGGGCAGAAAAGCCTGATATTTTCTTTAACCTACAGAGGTTAGTGGTTGTGAGAAAGGGGCTGTGGACGAAGCACATACTGGCGTGGGGTCCATTTTATGATGATGGACAGATACTGGACTTGAGGTGGAGATCATGAAGTGGTGTAAACATGTTTATTAGGCTGAAACCTCAAGTTTACACAATGCTATTATATAAACCAATGTTAGTTCAGTGAAAATTTATTTTAATAAATCTTTACATGCTTCAATTACCCTTTGCCAGAGTTGTATTATCTTAAAAAATACATGCTAAAAGCCCAGTTCTTTCTGCAATCACTAGTCAGTGAAATTTATCAAAATATTTGCCACTTCTTGCATTTTTGATTTTTGCCTCCATTTTACTTCCTCCCTCTCAAATGCCCACTTAGTAGTTTTCTCAATGGACATTTGTGGGTGTGTAAATTTCTTATTATTTCAACATCCACAAATGTCTATTTTCTTAGGGTTTCTCTTGCTGGAAAATTTTAAGGTTTTACTCCTTATTCTTTATGTTCCCCCATTTCATAAATTTGTGATTAGATATGGAGTTATGAAACAAAGCCAATATTATAAAAAAGAATCTAAAAGCATGTAGTTGACCATCTTTAGCAGAAAAGTAATGAATGGAGACAGTCAAAATTAGGAGCACAGCTTTAGTATTAACCATGAAATGCTCCAGATTTTAAATAGCTGAGTGTATGTGTATATGTGAATGAGTATGCACGTGTGCATGTGTACGGAGAGGGGATAAACATGACTAAAAGGGGTGAAAAATGTACTTGGAATTTCAAATCTCTTGTTCTAAGTTATTAGTAAATATGAGTAAACTGGAAAATGCCAAGTTAAAGCCAAATATTTTGTTTGTTTGTTTTGTTCAAAGTTGTATCCTAAATTCCTAATTCCTGGCACAGAGAAATTCTCAGTTGCTAACTGCCAACCAATTAGGAGTACGTGGTTGACATACAGATGCCAAGGCTCTTGTTGCTTTGGGAACAATGAAAGGAGTTAAGACTGGATACCAAGTGCAAGTAGGTAAACTAATCATCAATTTATGATCTTTCGCAGGGTTCATTTATCAGCGGACTTAAGTCATCCTGAATGGCAATGAATTTAAACAGTTCCAGGAGAGAGGGGAAGAGTGTCATTCACAGAAATATAGGGGCACCTGTGCGGTGGGGGCCACCGACTCCAGGAGCTGTGTTGTTTTAACAGCCTGCTCCCTGCATAATCCAGAGAAGCCAGGCAAAGTTTGGTTTTGCCTCTGCCTTCTGCTGTACCTGGAGACGTTCTCTCCAGGTGAACCTCACTGGTGAGAACAGAGCTCGGGGCCTCCAGAGCCAAAAGGCTGCAGTGGACCATACCCAGATGGTGGGCACAAGGAGTTCTTATCCTTGCCTCGATCCTTCCCAGCTCCCACCATAACCAAGATCAAAAAGAAACTTAAAATAAGTTACTGAGGAAGAATTGGTGGGTAGAGAAAATGCATAATCACTTGATGACTTTGCATAATTATTTGGAATAACGAATACAGGTGATTCTTCTTTTTATTGTTTTCCAGCATTTTCCCCCTAAAATAGAAGAATAGGGCCTCCCTGGTGGCCTAGGGTTTGTATCAGTGATACTACCTAGAGGACCTGAGTTTGATCCCCTGGCCAGGGAGCTACCCCATGGCACGACAGATCTCTCCTAACTCACCGACTGCTCCCCTCAGCAGTGTGTTTCAGTCATTCTGCCTGTTCTATTCCCCACTCTATCTCTGGTGAATCCTTTCAACACCCTGCCCTGCCCTACAGTTGTTCTATGCAAAAATAAATAATCTTTAGGGGAAAATAAGAAAACAAATAAAATAGAAGAATAATTGCTGGAGCAAGTTGGGGGAGGGGCCTGGAGCAGAAGGCACCAGGGCAGAACAAAAGGATCATCTGGAACTTGACAGACACCTCATTGTCAAGAAATGGAGGGATATTTCAAGGTAAGAACTGATGTGGGATGGAGCCCGGGAGGTGAGGCCGCTATCTGATGACCCTGGCAGCACAGCATAGTCACCATGTGGCAGGAGCTGGCGAGGTCAGGAACGAGGTCAAGGTTTGGCGTGGATACTAAGAGAGAGGGAACATGATGCCCACAAGGGCAAGGAGGAAAAGGCGCGCCCACCACAAATTTTCATGTCGAAGCAGCACCTAACTCAGGACAGCCTGGGGGGGGGAGGACTGCCATCAGTGGGGGTACAAGGTACCCACCTTAGATTTTCTCTGTAAGCTCAACAGCCCTTCCTACTCCCTCACATCCATATGACGCTCATACAGACTCAACTTTAGCCATTTTTTTCCATGTAAATGTCGTATATTTATCAAAGCTAAAAAGAATTTTAGAAACCCAACGTCCTCACTTAGTGGATAAGAAAACAGCAACTTTGGAGGGATTTTCCAGGGTGGCACCATAGCTTATTAAGGGTACAGCTGGACTGACCCCCACCAGTGTCATTTCCACGATGCCACCCACATCCTCAGCCACCCAGATTCCAAGGAAAGGGACACTCTTTGTACCACCAGTGCAAAAGTCATCACACCGAAATTAAAGACAAGACCTATGCTTTGGAAATCAAACCTGTATCTATCAAACACAGTCACTGTGTTGTAGGCGACAGCATAATATAAAACACATCACAATTAATGTTATAGAAAATAAGTGAATCCTAATATTTGCACCACACTCAAGATTTGCTCAACACCGTCAAGAGGCAGGGCCCCTTTGGGCAGGATGATGGTGCCGGTGCCCTCTGCTGTTACAAAAGAAGTTAGCACTGTTTGGTGCCGGGAACAATTTTTTTTTTTTTTTACTTTTTTCTTTCTTTTTATTTTTACCTTTTTTTTTCATTTTTCTTATTTATATTTATTATTATCATTTATCTTTAATGAAGTACCATATTCCACAGCCTTGTTAATTTTTTTTTCTTGTTAATTTTCTGATGGTGCGGCCGGCCCCCTCAGGTTTGGTCACCTGCTCTCCCACCACCTGAGCACCCCAGTCGCCCCTCAGTCCAAGGTGCGCTCCCACCCTCCCCCAGTTCCCACTCCTCCTCTGGGTGCCTCACTCTAGCCACCCTTCAAGGACTGGTGTTAGTGTTTGTCTGTGAGAGACAATAATGGAAACATAATGTTTAAGTGGGCAATTAATATGCCTCCCAAATTCACTTCACCTTCCTGAACTGAGTGAAAACTTTTAGGCAAAGTCACATTTAAACGAAGTGGTGACGGCGCCGACAGCGGGTACCCGGGCTTGCCGTCTGAAAAAGACTCACAGGGCCGCACAGCCACAGATTTGTTTGAGGAGAAGCTTCTAGAACACAGGCCAGCGGCGCTGGAGGCGCAGGCGCGCACCCTGAGGCGACCCGCGACGCGACTTTCGCTGTGACTGTGCCTGCGGCCGCGAGCCCACCGTAGCCCTTCAGGTAAGGAGAGACGTTCCACGCAAGCCCCTCCGTACCTCTCAGAGAAGGGGCTCGCCCGCACCCCACCTCGGCGCCTCTCTGGTGCGCTCCTCTGCGTTGGCACCGCGTGCCGAGGCCGCCTCATCGGCCGCGACCACCACACTCGGCTGTGAGGAGTGCGGCCACTGTCGCGCGAGCACGACCGGCTTCACGACAGGCGCCAACTAGACGCCCGCGCTTTACGGCAGAGGGCGTGGCTGCCACCCCTCCCCACCGCGTGGCACGAGCCTTGGTGGCCCGGCATCGCAGGGGAGGTGATGGCGGGAAACTAGAGGGAGGCCCAGCGCGGGGTCAGGCCGGTCCCATGCGAACCCCGCTTTCTGAGCGCTGGCACCCCTGTGCTGACTCGCTCGCCAACCCCCTCCCCCGCCCCCCCGCGGCTCAGAGAAGCTTGCGTAGCGCTCGCTGCTCACAGCTGGTTGGCCAAGCAAGGCCTGGAAGGGTTTTATTTACAGTTTTTAATCGAGTCCCTATTTTTTTTAATTATTTACACATAAAAGAGCTGGGGTGCAGGCCAGAGATAAGGGGGTCAGGCAGTGAGAGGGTCCACCAGAGACAGAGCGGGAAGCAGAACAGGCAGAGTGACTGAAACACACTGCTGAGGGGAGCAGCGGGGAGACAGGAGAGGTCTGCCGCACCATGTGGGTTGCTCCCTGGCCGGCCGGGATCGAACTCGTGCTGCAGAGGCCACGGACCGCCTCATAGTGTGGTGCTAAACCCCTTGCGCCGCCAGGGAGGCCCTTGAGTCCCTCATTTCTTAAAGCAGAGAGGAAGTGATATTTATTAGGATAGTCGTAAGTATGAAGTCACGTGTCATGAAAGGTCTCTTTTCTAATTTAGTTCTCGCCTCCAAGGAAACCGTGTGTTCCGTGCGCCTTCCCAGAAGCTGGCGGGTGCGTGGAGCGATGACTGAAACACAGTCTTCCCCCAACTGTTGACTCAGTGGGAGCATCCCTGTAGCTGCAGGCAGCGGGGAGCAAATGGCGGGCAGGGACCTCGTGAGCAGACGCTGCGGCCACAGCAGACCGTGATGACTGAGCAGTTCACACTACGGGGCCTGAACCTTGTAAGGAGCGTTCAGAGAGAAGGGAAGAAATGTGTGGCAGACAGGGGAATGGCTATTTTGTGGAGAGAGAGCTCTAAAAAGTGACGTTCGGGCCCGTCCTGGAATGACAAGGAAGGAGGAGGCTCTGGCTCTCTGGGAAGGCCCGGCAGGGAGGGGCGGGCGCTGAGCCGCAGGGGCCTCAAGAAACGGCCCGAGGCCGAGGCCTGGCGCTGACAGCCCGGGGGAGGCGGAGAGGCCGTGGGGCAAGGTCTCCAAGACTCCTGGCTGGCCTTGAGTTCCAACTCTGGTCGTCTGTCGGTTGTTTACAAAAACAAAATTGTTGCTTTCCTTTTTTTAAGGTCGTAATTCCGATTTGCTAAGGAAAGAGCCGCTGTCTGCGGCGGTTTTCCAGCGCGCGTGAGGTGTGAGGGCTGCCCCTGGCGGCCGGTGCTGGAGGTGGGAGGGCGGGCGCCAGGCCCCGCCCCCAAGCCCGGGCCCCGCCCCACACCCCAGACCCCCGCGCCTCCGCCCCGCCCCGCCCCGTGGCCCCGCCCCCCGCCGCCCCGCCCGTGGACGCTCTGCCCGCCTCAAGCCCCTCTGTGCTGGTCTGCGGGCGCACGCCCGTGACGTCACTATGCAGCGACCAATGAGACGAGGCGTCGGAAATTTAAACTTAGGTTGTGCTGCCCAGCTCCCGAAGCAGCTGGGTGCGGGCCGAAGCTGGCAGGATGGTGGAGGAGGGGGCCGTGGCTGTGTGCATGCGGATGCAGCCACTCAACAGCAGGTAGGGGAGGGCTCGGCCTCGGGCCTGTGGAGTTCCGTGGCCCGGGGGCTGGAAGATGTACCCTTAGCTCCCGGGAACTCGGCTGCAGGGGCACCCCTGAGCGCAAGGCCTGGCTTCCCACCTGGGCCTCCCCCACCTGTGCCCCCTCGACCTCTCACCCACACCCCCCCCCCCCGTGCCTCCGCTCCGGGGAGTCTGCTGGGAAGGAGCCTTACCTGCACTGCGCAGGTAGTCGTTTTACATACACACTTGAGTGCCTGTCCCTCTTACTGAGTACTTCTCAGGACAGGGCCCCTCTGTCTTGCTACAGTGCACGTTTTGAGCATGGAAGAACTGCTTATAGGGAGGTGTTGTGCCCAAGGTCAGCAGACTCGGTGAGCATAGCCTCCAAGAACCCAAAGACAGCTGATGCAAACACAAAAGGGAGTTTATTTCAGACTAGAGTCCGGGTTCACGACACCTACCAACATAGTGGCAGATACCAAGAGCCCCGAACAAAGGAAGCAGAGGTCTTTTAATAAGGTTAAATTATGCTGGCAGTTACTCATTGGCTACAAGGATGCATTCTCCAACTTTGCCCAGCTATCATTCTAAGCTGACTGGCCAGGCCAAGATGCAGCTCCAACCTGCAGCTCCAATTACAGCAAGTTCGCCCTCATTGGTGACCAGAGAGTAAGGGTGGAGTGAGGGTCCAAACTATCTCTGGAATTCAGTCTTTACCCAGCAAAACCTTAAATTGTAAAATGGCAGTTACACAAAGCAATGGCTATGAATATTTATGCTTGGTTCCACATTCCCACTTTTTTTTTTTTTTTGCAAGAACTATTACAAAGCAAAGCTATTTGAATCATTAATAGGGTGGGGAGCATATCTGGAGTGGAGGACCAATTATGTCTCTTTTAAGGAGATTCTTATTGATCTAAGGTCAGATACTGCTGCCTCAAAACACCATCAGCGGCCTTCAGGTACCCAGTCTATTCAGGCACAGCTGACTACTTCACAGCATTCCTTACATAATTGTCAAATACGAGTATAGTTAATTTTCAGGAAACAAGTAGGCAGTCATTTTTATCCTGTAATGCAATTGGAAATTTTACTCAAGTGAGCAATGGAGGGTTCCAACAGAAGACCTCCCAGGTCTCAGTGGAACTTACTCAGTCTTACTCATCTGCAATGTCATCATCAGGGTATCTTTCTGTTATAGGGAGGCCCTGATATAAAACGGGTTGTCTTTTCCCCTTATTATTTTTACTACAGAAGTAAAAATCTGCTCTAACATCAACTAAGATTCCCAGACCTTAAAATATTATTCCTCCTGTACAAACACTAACTCATTCCAAACCTTCACATAACCAGAGTTCTGTAGTATCGGGCCAAGCACAAATTTATTCTATAACACAGCTACCAAGCCTTTTATCAGTTAGTCAGTCTCAAAATTATGGTTAAGTTCAGCCACACATAATGTGCTATCTATTGTTCATTTACAGGTTTATAGGTCCAGCAAAGTTGAAAAATTGTCATCTTTATACAAAACATTGACTTTTTTCTGGGTCACCTCAGACCACGACCTCTGAAAATCAGACTCTAAACCATTTATCTAGTCAGCAAGAGGTATTATCTTCAGTTACAAATGAGAATTACTCTGCTCAAACAAGGGATTTCTCTTTAGTTAGCCAGTCACAGAGTTATTCATCTGGTCACTAAACATCAGTTATTGAATAAAACAGGCTGCCGCCACCAGTCTTAATACCAACCCCTTCTAATTTCCTCCTTGCATAGGTGAGTCTGCTGCTCTAATTGAAACATTCTTCGTTATCACTTGAAGGAAACCAAGGCTAACGTTAACACATTTCTTCAGTTGTTTTTATCTCTGAAGCCTTCCTAAACTCTTCAGATGTCCCCTCCTGCACTGTCCCTAAAACTGCCTAATTATTCTAACTTGCCCTATGTCTCATCCCTCCCCTTCTGCGAATGGAACCCTTAACTGCTATCAGGGAAAGGGGCGTCGTTCTGATCAGTAATTGCTTCCTGCTGAAAGTGGGCGATGAGGGGAAACAGTCAGGGCTCCACTGCAGGGCGACGATCTTAGGGACCTCGAAAGGACAGTGGAAGAGTCATAGTTCAATGGTGTCCAGGTGAGAAATGACCTCAACGAAGGCATTGAGGATGTAAGGCCCAAGCAAGAGAAAAACAAAAACAAAAGATTTTAGTTCAAGAGTGATGAGGTTCAAGAGTAAGGAGGTCACAAAATTTTTAACTTTAGCCATTAATAGGTCTAGGGCTCTAGGGTTTTATACATACTTAATTTTACTGTAGTTATCAAAATGTGGCCCTTTAAATGTTAGTACATAAAATATTAAATTTCAACATAATAAGGTAATTCTTCAAGATGAAGACTCAGGACATCAAAACTCTGATTATTATTGGACCTATTTTTACAGAAAAATGGAAAATTTACATCATAATTTTCTCAAACGTGAACAGACAAGTTGCAAAATCACAGACTCACCGGTACCAACCAAAATTTACAATGAACACTTCCTGTGAATTGATGCTCAACATCAGTGCACAATGAGACCTGACCAACCATGATCATGCAAACACAATTTTTTCACTATTTTTATGTTTTATAAAACGGTCTTAAAAATATACTTTTATAAAAATTTCTGGTGCAATTTTGTCAATGACAAAAATTACAAAGCTATTCTGTATTTTATTTAACCACTGAAAATGTACAAACAAGCAGCCTCGTAGCGAGCAAGGTAGCAGTGCTGTAAAGTGTCTTGGCTCAGGCTGGCCATCTGTACTAGTGAGGGGGACAATCGACCAATAGGTCAATCCAAAGAATTGGAGTAAGGCAGAGCAAGTGGACCCTTATTTACCAAAAAGATCATCTTTTTGTCTGCCACTTCTAGGATCACCCGAGGCTTATTCATATAAACAGTAAACAGGGGAGTTTGTCTCACTTCTGGGCTTCTTCAGAGAAGGTCTTCTCCTGCACCAGGTTCTTCATCAGAGGCATCTGACTGTCAAGCCTGTCCTCCCATTCTGGCCCATGGTTTGGGCTGCCCCCCTCCCTCTCTGGAGAGTGGGACAGTCCCTCTTTTCAGTGCCCTGTATGATGGCACTGAAGGCATGGCCCTGGGGACAGCTTCTTGCAGCTGAGGTATCCTGGTTGCTGGCAGTGGATGCAAGCTGGCAGCCCATTGAGAGGTTGAGGTCCCGAATGCTCTAGGGCACATGGGGCCTTGGGTGAATCTGAGGTGGCAGAGCACTGTGATGGCAACTGCCATCTACTGGGCCCTTTTCTTACCTCTCTCCCTTTCTTTTTAGTCTAGCTAGTCCCCTCCATATTACTGTAGGCCTTGAAGGCCATGTCCAATAAAAGTGTTAAAAGGATTTTTTAGGCCCTTTATTTAGTCTCCAGAGCCTGCACCTGATGTCAGAACAAGTTGGCTAAAACATAAGTATTCTAATCATGCATTTTTATAGGTTTTATACAGTCTCTATAAGATAGAGACTAGAGACCACTTGGATATTAAGTGACACCAAAACAGTGAATAATATGTTCCCAATTTTGAACAATTAAACATTATAACATTTTTCTTACACAGTGTCTATATATAATACTGGAGAGAAAAATACAGGAAATGCAAAAGTTATCATGCTGCCTCTCTTATGAAGAAGTTAACTAGTTTTCCACCATTTCTGTCATTAAGTATAAAACAGGTGTTTGATATAAATCATTTTACTTTACCTTGTTCACCTGTCCTGGGTCTAAAATACTATTATTTTTCACATACACACTTTTGCATATAACACCTCTTTGCCAGGGGCACATGGGGTAAAATAGTTGGTTCTTTTTAACCAAGCAATGAATAGGCAATTTCCAAAATCCAGCAATGCATTACCAAAAAGGCAAGGGATTTCATAAAATACAAAGCTGAAACTTTTAAATTTACTTAAGAAGCTAAAATTTTTATACTATTTTTTAACCAGAGTCCAGACTATTAAAATCAATCATTACATTATACAGTTTATAGAGTCAAAGCCAAAATACAGAGATATAGCACTCCTGGGAAAAGAATTTAAAACACACACAATAGTATAAGGCACTACCTTCACTTTTACTTGTATTTAGAATTATTACATCCTGGTTTCTAATCTCTGCATTGTAAAACATCGTAATAGCTGTTTATTATCTCTTTAGACTGCACACCTTAGACACATTTTTATTTTTTTTTTAGTTGAGATGACATTAAACTTTAGTTTCCTTACAATAAGGAACAAAATGTAAACCTGAAAGTTCAGTAAATGGTTAGTAAATTTTTATTACTAAACTTAGCAAAACCTTAGTTTAGTTTTAGTTTTTCCTTAGAACTGGAATTTTAAGTCAATGTCAGAGTTGCCACTGTAACAATTTTATATACCAAGTTTTTTTATTTTTATTTTTTTTTAAGATTTATTTATTTATTTATACAAGCACTGGGTACAGTCAGAAGCGCGGGAGGGTGAGAGAATTCACCCTCACCTGCGGGGAGCAGAGCAGGCAGAAGGACCAAAGTACACTGCTGAGGGGAGCAGCGGGCGGCAGGAGAGGTCTGCGCGCCATGTGGGACCCTCCTCTGGTGGCCGGGGAGCAGCCAGGGATTGAACCAGCGCCGCAGAGGCCGCAGGCAGCTTCGCAACCCAGCGCTCAGCCGCTGCGCTACCAGGGAGGCCCACCAAGTTTTTTTTATTTTTAAGCAAGCACTAGATATGTTACAGGGCAGGGAGAGGGCAGCCCAGACCCCACAAACCTGCCTGTTCTAAATAGGTTCTGCCATCAGCTGCATCAACACCTATATTTGCAAAAACACTGAGAAACTACAATTTAGTAAACTCCAGTTCTTTAATAACAACTTTTAAAAGTTTGACACATCCATTTAGCCAAGTTTTAATATCCTTTTTATATCAAGCAGATTTTTAATGACATAGAAGTTAGAATCCTTTTATAGAACAAGTATTTAATTTTTAACTCTTATTTTAAAACCTAGAGTCCAACAAAGACCACAACAATTTCAAAATTAAGCAGTTTGTACTAACTTTCTTAAATAAGAAAATAATTTTGAGTTTGTATTTTTAAGTAATTATTATTTGTCTTTACATTGTTTTAGTTCTGTCTCACTGAGACCAAGCACATTTTTAAGACAAAAGACTTTTTTTTTCCCAGAACCTTGTGTGGGGAGGACAGAAGAGGAAGAATAAGCTATATCTTTACAGTTTGCCTGTTTTCAGACTCTTATGAGAAGTTAATTAGTCTAAATAAGAAACTAAACTTTTACAGGTCCAATAAGCAATTTAGAAGTTTTTACTATGTTTTACTCAACCAAAAATCACCTTTTTATAACTTGTTAGTGAAAGGTCCATGCAGGAGGCTGGAATGCAAAAGTCTTCCAGGAATTCCACCTGGGAACAGGAATGCAGAAGCCTGCCTAGAGGATTCAGACAATGAACCTTCCATCTCCCTACCATTTTTTTTCCAGACAAAGAAACTCCCTCAGCCCTATAAACTTTTTTCCGCCATACGCGGCTTCGCTAACCCCCACCTTGGGTCTGTGAGGTCTGCCTGGGGTGCAATAAATTTTCCTCTCCCTTGAGAAATTCAGCCTGTCTCTCCTTTTCTTTACCACACCGAACCTTTCAGTTAGCAAGTGCAAAGTAACTCAGCAGTTTGTTTTTTTGTTTTGTTTTGTTTTGTTTTTAAAGGTAGATAAAGGGAGAGTCTTAATTCCCCCACAGCTGGAAGGCAGCAGAGATATACCAATGATCTCAACACTGGAGAATATGTCCAGGCAGCTGCTCGTTGAGATCATAGGCAGTCTCTCACCAACCAGCCATAGTTGCTTTGCTGTCCCCAGCATTTTACTTTTATTTTTTATTTTTTTTTATATATTTTTTTTAATAGAGGCATGTTTTATTTATTTATTTAATTGTTTGTTTGCTTGTTCGTTTATACATGCACTGGGTACAGTCAGAAGCGCGGGAGGGTGAGAGAATTCACCAGAGCCAGAGCAGGGAGCAGAGCAGGCAGAAGGACTGAAGTACACCGCTGAGGGGAGCAGCGGGCGGCAGGAGAGGTCTGCGCGCCATGTGGGACCCTCCTCTGGTGGCCGGGGAGCAGCCAGGGATCGAACTGGCGCCGCAGAGGCTGCGGGCAGCTTCGCAACCCAGCACTCAACTGCTGCGCCACCGGGGAGGCCCGAGCATTTTACTCTTAGCCTTGACTGTGACCAAAGACAGTGGAGTAGGCATTGCCTGACCCATGATTACGAACACACAAATGCAACAAGGACAACAAACACCAGGAACAAAACCAGAGTTCCCAGGGTAAAGACAAACACCAAAGTTTTAAGAATAACAAACACAAGAAACGAACCAAAAACAAATTTTTCAAAATGCCCCACACAAATGCTACCCCAGTGCTGCCCCACAGGGGATAGCCAATCAGGTGGTCCGGGGAGGTCTCCCCTGGACCACACCAAGACGACTACCAGCACGTCCACTTAAGCGTCTGGCTACCAAAATTACAGGTTTGCAAACAATTCCAGACACTGAGCACAAACAATACAAATACAGGTACTCAGTACTTCTACAGGTAAAGAGCACAAATGATACAAATACAGGTACTCAATACTACAGGTCTGCAGACTAAAACCTCACCACTCACCTTTGCGCTTTAATGGCTCCCTTCAGCTGTTTGGTGGTTGGGGTCTGTGCTAGCCGATCCCGGACAAGCCCCCAAAATATTGTGCCCAAGGTCAGCAGACTCGGCGAGCATAGCCTCCAAGAACCCAAAGACAGCTGATGCAAACACAAAAGGGAGTTTCAGACTCGAGTCCGGGTTCAGGGCACCTACCAACACAGTGGCAGATAACAAGAGCCCCGAACAAAGGAAGCAGAGGTCTTTTAATAAGGTTAAATTATGCTGGCAGTTACTCATTGGCTACAAGGATGTGTTCTCCAACTTTGCCCGGGTATCATTCTAAGCTGACTGGCCAGGCCAAGATGCAGCTCCAACCTGCAGCTCCAATTACAGCAAGTTCGCCCTCATTGGTGACCAGAGAGTAAGGGTGGAGTGAGGGTCCAAACTATCTCTGGAATGCAGTCTTTACCCATCAAAACCTTAAATTGTAAAATGGCAGTTACACAAAGCAATGGCTATGAATACTTACGCTTGGTTCCACAGGAGGAGGTCCGTGTGTATACATACGTGTGTGTACACATATGTACATGTGTGCCGGGGTCTACCATCTTGGTTTGTGCCTTTGCACTCTGCTCTAGGAAGCACTTACTTCACATTTCTCAGAGGATGTCCATCTCCACCTTAGAGCAGAGCATGACTGTATTCAGTTGGCACTCAAATTGTTAGGGGGAAAAGGATGTCCCAAAGCAAATTCCATATAGGCTTTGTGGACTCCACCCCCACCCCAGGTCAAAGCCAAAGACACTGGGAACTCCAAATCCCATCACCACCAAAGGGAAGGTGGCTGGGACCTGAGGGTGGGGTTAAGCAGCCAGGTGGATATAAAAGGCAGAAACGTGGGCTTTGGGGTAACCCCCCCCCATTTTGGCTCTCCACCAGCTCGCAGCGTCTGGCCAGCTCTGAGAGTGACTTTGGGTTTCCAGGTCGTCAGATCGGGTAGGACACATTAAAGACTTTATTTCCCTATTTTCTCCCTGAGTTGTACATTTTCCTTATTTCCTTTCCTCTTGTAAATAAACTTTTTATTAACCTTTTTGTGTGTGTCTGTAGGAGAGTATTCATAAGTCCCTTTAAAGCGCGTGGGTGAGGACCCACAGCCAGGAACCCGTTTAATATCGGGGTTGCTCTATAACAAAATCTTCCTTCAGTCAAGGACTAAATTGACATTCAGAATGTTGACTCAATATTGATTGTTGTTTATTTTAACACAGTGTATTGTTTTCACTAAACAGACACTACATTGTTGCTTTGTAGATCTTTCTAGTGGGGGAGACAGTAAACAAAACATTCAAGATATTAGGTGGTGACACTGGAGTCATGGGTGCTACAGAGAAAAAGCAGAAAGGGGAGATCAAGTCCCTTTGCTTCTTTAGTGTCTGGCCCTGGTTCCAGAAAGCTAACACAGTTTGTGTTTTGAAAGGTCCATGCAGGGGGCCAGAATGCAGGAGCCAACCAGGAAGCCCACCTGGGGGGCAGGAATGTGGATACCTGCCTGGAGGATTCAGGCAGTGAGCCTCCCCCCTCCCCCTATGAGTCTCTTCTCAGACAAAGAACCTCTACCTGCCCCTCAAACCTTTTCTCGCCCTACAAACTTTTCCCGCAGAATGAGCCCAACTACCCACCTGACCTCCCCTCACCCTATAAAACCCTGCTTCCCCGTAACAAAGTGCGCGACTCTACTGAACCCTGCCTTGGGTCTGTGAGGTCTGCCCGGGAGCAATAAACTTTCCCTTCCCCCAAGGAAGCTTGGCCTGGCTGTTCTTTACCTCGCTGTACCTTTCATGTTTGAGAAATGTTAAATATTACTGGATGTTAACAAACTAGAATATTAAGGTGAGGAATTTCCTGTTTTCCAGGCTCTCATGGTGTTAGAAGACAGAAGCCCTTCTGACCAAGGTTGCTGTTGTTTGCTAGAGAGGTCATTAGCCCTCCCCTGCACAGTGTGAGGGAGGAAACCAGTGACACTTTTCATGAATGAAAAGTAACTGAGTGGAAATCAGTATTGGAGAATTTCAGGCACAAGGTGGTTGACTGGTATTTTGAGGAGTCCTCAGGTATTTACTCGAGAGTGTATATAAGAACTAGAGAAAGAGGAAGTTGAAGAGAGAAAAAAATGATCCAGATATTATCTGCCATATTAAGGATTTCAGGCAGTTTTTAATCAGAGTTGGGTAATGAACCTATTAGAGTTCGGTTCTGAATCTGTCTCTTCTGCTGTCAGTACTGGGTAAAGGATTGAACAGAACTTCACAAGGAAGTCTAGAAGAGGCAGGAGGTAACTGAAGCCCCATTGAAAAGTGTTGTTCTCTCAAAGATGGATTTTCCATATTTTGCTTATATATGGAATGTTACTACCATCTTTTAAAATACTCTTTAGAAGATGAAATGTTTTATTTTTGAATTATTGTGACTTCTAAGATCAGCTTTACTAAAGTGCAGTATTTTACTCTTTCAGAGAAGAAGCCCTTGGAGAAGAGACCCAAGTTTACTGGAAAACTGACAATAATGCTATTTATCAAGTTGATGGGAGTAAATCCTTCAATTTTGGTAAGATTATAATAGCATGAAAAGTAAATATTTTATCTTTTTCCTGTTGAAAGTACAAAGATTAGTTTACTTTAAAAAAAAGAAAATCAGACTATGCTTTCTCTAAACTTCTTCAGGGGAAGTTTTTAAAAAATGTTCATCATGAATAAGTTAATACATTGACATTTAAAACAGTGTTTTAGTCATAGTGCCTTTTGACTAAAACTAACTTTGTACCCTCTTATGCATATGTGTATTCGTGGCCTGAAATCCCCTAGCCCCAGCACTTGTGGCTAATGTCAGGTCATCTTTAAGCTCATTGGGTTCAGCATGTTCTTTGCACAGTGAATTGCTAGAAGCTCTTTGAGGCTCAAGTGGTGAAGATCTTCCTTCTTTGTGTGCTGGAACACTGCGGGGATGCACCCTGCTTCTTTGGAGTTGATTGTACAGTGGGAAGAAAGGCTTTCCACACATAGTCACATTTCGTGCCCTAAGTGCTATGGGAATTTATTGCAGGGACCTAGCCTGTCTAGGTAGACGCAAAGGATGAGAGACAACTGGCCAGGACTAAGGAACCTGGAGTTGCTAAGGAGAGACCCGGCTGCTCTGGATATTGGTCTAGCATGGGTAGCGCTGCCATGTTCCAGGCATGTCCTGTGCACCCAGTACATGTCAGCTTGTGCAGTCTGTACCTGGCCTGTGCATCTGCACTGCACGCTGAGCTTCCCGTTTCCATGAGAGGCTGAACAGGCCATGCTCCTGGCTGCAGCAAGTGGGGGAGTTGCACTCCAGATCTCCGTCCAGCTCCTGGCTGTGCTGCCTCTCCGGCTCCTTGGCAAAGCACCTCAGGTCCTCGCAACAGCCAGGAGTCAGGCTGCAGTTGCCATCTTAGTATTGAACTGCAAGGCCAACATAACAGATTTAGGATAAAGATGAACAGAAGACAGAATGACTTTTGGAAAAGGGCTGTTTGATGGTATGGGTGTCATTTTCAAAACTTAACACAGTACGTGTGAGATCATAAAAGCAAGATTGGGAGGTGCGCCAGCTGTCACGTTCAGGTGCTGCAGGTTCTCCGCAGCCACACGTGCCTGTGGAGGATTGCCGTCTCCCCCTGTCTGAGACAGGGAAAACTATGCAGCTGGCTCTCCATGCTCTGCAGCACGACTCTTCATGGTTCCATGGAGTCTTGCTGACCGTGCAGATGTGAGTTCACAGAGCAAGCTGTGTGATCACAGTTTCTCACTGAGGGTCAGTACACTTCCCTTCTAAATTGCAAATCCATTTTTTAGGAGCTTTGTACTGTGAGACCACTAAAGGAGTGGTTCTTTTTAGTCTGCTCACAAAAGCAGAGAATTGTATCTTATCCTAGTGATTCATTGGTGCAAACACTGCCCCAGCCCAGTCTTCTGCAGCCAGCCGGCTGGTCGTCCTGTGACACTGCAGCTTTGTCCAGTGCTGATCTCCCAGATGTCTGCATGCCTTGCTTTAGTGAGAGCCGGAGCTTGCTGGATAGATTCTGAACATTTAAATTTCTCAAAGACTAGTAATTCACATTTGCTAAGAAGTATTGTTATGTTCACTGTCATTCTGTGAGGAAGATAATATGTATTTGCTTTACAGATTAGGAACCGAGACACATTGACCACCTTGACCAATGTCACACCACTTAAAACTGGCAGGACCAGGATTTCTGTCCAGCCTGATCCAGACCACCATATGTAGCCACTTTGCCCTGCTGTCTTGAAAGCACATAGGATAGCTAACTTTCACTTTTTCTTGTGAGGAACAGTACCTCTTGTAGAAAAGTATATTTTGGGGGTCTCCCCTGGGGTGCAGGCAGTTGAGCGCAGTGCTGTGGAGCTGTCTGCAGGCTCTGCAATGCAGGTTCAATCCTGGCCAGCCGGCAAGAATCCCACATGGCGCGGCAAACCTCTCCTGTCTCTCCTGCTGCTCCCCTTGTCAGTGTATTTCATCAGTCTGCCTGTTCTGTTCCTGGCTCTGTCTCTGGTGAATCCTCTCACCCTCCCACACATCTGGCCTGTACCCCATTCTTGTATGCATGAATAAATATTTTTTAAAAAGTATATTTTTGGAGAAATGATAAGAAGAAAACATTGTGTCTTAAATATTTTGTCATATTACCACCTGACAGTTTTCTTTGGGTAACTACTGCTTCAGAATGAAAACACATTTTTTTTTAATATTAATTTTTTTTACATCATTGTTCATACTTAAACAATATTTCCCCCACTGAAAACACATTTGATTTGTTTGGTTTGGTTTGATTTCTGTGTTTTTTTGTTTTGTTTTGTTTTGTCTTTAGATCGTGTCTTTCATAGTAATGAAACTACTAAAAACATGTATGAAGAAATAGCAGTACCAATCATAGACTCTGCTATCCAAGGCTACAATGGTTTGTACTCACTGAAGACACATTTTAGTCTGTTTAACAGGTATTGATAGTTTCACAACTATTCATTTTCAATTTTTGTTGTTTTGCAGGTACTATCTTTGCCTATGGGCAGACTGCTTCAGGAAAAACTTACACTATGATGGGGTCAAAAGAATATTTGGGTGTAATACCCAGGGCGATTCATGACATTTTCCAAAAAAATTAAGAAGGTAAATGCCTAAATTTCTAGTTCATATGAGTAGAAGTGATAATAGGACCACAACCATAGTTCTCCCTTACAGTGAAAGGAAGCAGATTTGCAGCTCTCTTGGGTATTCCTGGGGGGAAAAGAAAGACAAAGCATGGAGTCACACTTTCCCTGCAGACTTGCTTTACAGAGCTTATATGATAGTTCTTTCATTCTCTGGAATCCTTAAGGAGTAATCCTCCTTCCAAAACGGAGCATTGAGGAACAGGAAAATCTTACCAGAATGGTTAGCTCCTCTGCCTTTGCTTAGCTACCACTGGTCGTCAGGGAGCAGTAAAAAGTAGATGTAGGTAAGAGAAGGGAGGCAAAAGAGCTGAGAGGCAACTTGATTCATTACCAGTCGGTAGTTGTTTCTTATTCGGACACCTATTGATAGAGTTTTCTTTGAGCTTAATAGAGAGTTGAGCTGGGTGCTTTTCTAATTCCATGGTATTACACTTTCATTATTTGTGACACGATGCTTTCATAGTATGCCATTATTACTGTCAATGTAAAATCATAGGGTTCTGTGTGTGTGTTTTATGAATTTTTTGCTAGCACATGTTTCTTCAGTATTTAGTTTTCATAATTGGATGTTCTGTTTCTACTGTTTTTTTTTTTTTCCTTATAGTTTCCTGATAGGGAATTCCTCTTACGTGTGTCTTACATGGAGATCTACAATGAGACCATCACAGACTTACTCTGTGACACACAAAAAATGAAGCCTTTAATAATTTGGGAAGACTTCAATGTAAGAGTTTAGGGGCTCCCAAAATAGACACACATACTGGCGTTATTGCTCTTCAACATTAACCTGGAATTTCTATATTTTTTAAATGTCTTCTCTTTCTATTTGTTTTTAGTTTTCTTAAGTATTTATAAAGGTCATCTTTCAAACAAAATATATATATATATATATATAGTTTTTAAGTGTTGATGGCTAAAATATTTCGTGTAAGTGCACAAAAATAGCAAAGTGACTACCTCATGGCAACATGGCGGCGAGGAGACGCTGCGAGTAAGATCTCCCATTAAAAAAAGTTAATAGGGAGGAAAAGCGGCAGGTCCCAGTGAGAACTGGGACACGGAAGATAAACGGACGACTCCAGCAAACTGCCCGAAGAAGAAAGTTGCCATAAAAGAGGACGAGAAGGGAGGGAAGCGCAGAACCCTGCTCCCCTCCCCCGCCCACAAAGTCGGCACTCTCCGACCGGCAGAAAGGAGGGAAACAACAAACCAAAACGGCCAACAAGAAAAACGGACGCATCAAGTGGGACTGTGAGTGGAAAGGAACTATTGCAGCCACCACACCCCGTGAACGGGAGAGGCGAACCCTGCAGGATCCGCCGCGGAGGTGAGCTCCAGGCGCCATTAAAGAGAGCCACGCCCCCCAGGAGGAGACCAGCACCAGCACACAGCCCCGGCCGCCCGGTAAGGTTGCGTGCGGAAAGCGGCGCGGATCCGGACCGGATCGCAGCTGCCCAGGTCCCCGCGCCTGCGACCTAGGCTTGCGGGGAGACGGCGGAGGCCCTCCCTGAGTGAGCACGAACAAGGCGCCCAGGCAGGGGAGCGGGATTCAAAAGGCGCCATTCCCGCGCCACTGATCTGGGCTACAGCCTGCATCCTGGAACTGAGGGCTTTGGAACTGAGACCCGGGGCACGAAATTAGGGGGAGACTGCGGAGGCCCTCCCTGAGTGAGCAGGAACAAGGCGCCCAGGCAAGGGAGCTGGATTCAAAAGGCGCCATTCCCGCGCCACTGATCTGGGCTACAGCCCGCGTCCTGGAACTGAGGGCTTTGGAACTGAGACCGGGGCACGAAATTAGGGGGAGACTGCGGAGGCCCTCCCTGAGTGAGCAGGAACAAGGCGCCCAGGCAGGGGAGCGGGATTCAAAAGGCACCATTCCCGCGCCACTGATCTGGGCTACAGCCCGCGTCCTGGAACTGAGGGCTTTGGAACTGAGACCCGGGGCACGAAATTAGGGGGAGACGGCGGAGGCCCTCCCTGAGTGAGCAGGAACAAGGCGCCCAGGCAAGGGAGCTGGATTCAAAAGGCGCCATTCCCGCGCCACTGATCTGGGCTACAGCCTGCGTCCTGGAACTGAGGGCTTTGGAACTGAGACCCGGGGCACGAAATTAGGGGAAGACTGCGGAGGCCCTCCCTGAGTGAGCAGGAACAAGGCGCCCAGGCAAGGGAGCTGGACTCAAAAGGCGCCATTCCCGCGCCACTGATCTGGGCTACAGCCCGCATCCTGGAACTGAGGGCTTTGGAACTGAGACCCGGGCACGAAATTAGGGGGAGACGGCGGAGGCCCATCCTGAGTGAGCAGGAACAAGGCGCCCAGGCAGGGGAGCAGGATTCAAAAGGCGCCATTCCCGCCCCACTGATCTGGGCTACAGCCCGCGTCCTGGAACTGAGGGCTTTGGAACAGAGACCCGGGGCACGAAATTAGGGGCGTGGGTTCCCCACGACGGTGGGGCACAAGGCAGACACAGCACCCCAAAGCCGTTGAGGTGTACCCTACCATCCCCGCTCTGCTCCCTGTCCCACGGGGTGGAAAATCAGCTCCCCAAGGGCTCTAGGAGAGATCTCTGGCACCACCTAGCGACTTGAAGCCAGCAGAGGCTCCTGAAGGAGCTAGTGGCCAGCTGGGGAGTTTGCCCACACCGGGCCCCTTCCGAACAAGTAGTCTGAGCCCACAGGGAGAGCGAGCACCCACAGGCGGGGCAGACCAGGTGCGCAGAAGAGTGTGCCTGAGACCAGACACGCAGGGAGTGTGTCCCACATCACCATTTTAGAACAGGGACATTTCTTCAGTAAAGACTACCTGCAGAAGGCTTCCTCAGGAGCCAGAGGTGAGCGGGGGAAGTTCGCCCACGCCAGACCCCCTCTGGCCTGCAGTCCAAGCCCAGAGGGGGAGCAGGAACCCACCGCCGGGGCAGACCAGGCGCACAGGGGAGTGTGTCCCCACATAGACATTTTAGGACAGGGACCTTTCTCCAATAAAGACTGCTTGAAACTGACAGATGACTCCTGGAGGAACCAGAGGGGAGCAGAAAAGCTCACCCAAGATGCCGGCCAGTCCCAACTACACAGTGTCCCAACGCATACGGCAAATTAGAAAACAGACAGTAGGGAAGAGAAGAACCACACGCAACCTAGCAACTCTCCAGAGAAAAAGCACACCACAAAAAGAAAGCCAGCCCCCAGATTGCAAAGACAATAACTTGGAAGAATTTCTGAGCCTTCCAGAAAGAGAATTTAAAATTGCCGTGATTAAAAAACTAACAGAAGTCACAAAGGAAAACAATGATAAGGGAAAAATAATCAACGATCAGAAGAATGCAATTGAGTCCCTAGAGAGGGAAAACAATGGTCAGAAGAAAGAAATTGAGTCCCTAAAGAGGGAAGTAAAAGAAATGCAGGAGATCAAAGAATTAATGGAAGAACTAAAGAATTCTGGGAAAAGCAATGAAAGCAGAATAGATGAAATGGAAGAACGAATAAGTAATCTTGAAGACATAGAAATAAAAAGAACCAAAACAGAAAAGGAAAGAGAAGTACGAACGAAAAAGAACGAAGAAAGACTTCGGGAACTATCTGACTCCATGAGGAAAGGAAATATAAGAGTTATAGGAATACCAGAAGGAGAGGAGAGAGATGTAGGAACAGAGAAAATATTCAAAGAGATAATTGAAGAGAACTTCCCAAATGTGAAGAAGGAGCTGAAAATTGATATACAAGAAGCAAGAAGAACACCAAACTTCCACGACGAAAGGAAAAATACAGCAAGACACATAATAGTAAAGCTCCCAAGAATCCAGGACAAGGAAAAAATAATGAAGCTGGCAAGAGGGAAGAAACAGATAACATTCAAAGGAAAACCAATCAGGCTGACATCAGACTTCTCCGAAGAAACACTACGGGCAAGGAGAGAGTGGAGGGACATAGTCAACAGACTCCAAGAAAACAGATGCCAACCAAGAATACTCTATCCCGCAAAGCTCTCCTTCCTCTTTGAAGAAAGAATATGGACCTTTCCAGACAAACAGAAACTCCGGAATTTCATTGCAACTAAACCCCCACTCCAAAAAATACTACAAGGAGTCCTAAAGCCAGAACCTCAGAGGGACGAATAACAATGAAAGAAGGCCAAAAAAAAAAAGTTATTAAAAGAATAAATAAATAAAATCAAAGGAAAGACAAACACAATGGCAAATACAGATGTTAACATATCAATAATAACTCTGAATGTAAATGGACTAAACTCTTCAATAAAAAGACACAGAGTTGCAGCCTGGATTAAGAAACAAAACCCAACATTTTGCTGTCTCCAGGAAACACATTTAGCTACAAAAGATAAAAATAGGCTCAAAGTTAAAGGATGGAAAACAATCCTACAAGCAAATGGACCAAAAAAGAAAGCAGGAACAGCTATACTTATATCAGATAAAACAGATTTCAAACTCAAAAAGATAAAAAGAGACCCCAAGGGTCACTACATTATGATCAAGGGGACAATACTTCAAGAAGAAATAACACTCATTAACATATACTCACCAAACGAAGGAGCACCAAAATATATCAGACAACTGTTGTCCTCTCTGAAAACAGACATCAGAGAAAACACATACGTAGTGGGAGACTTCAACACACCACTATCAACAATGGATAGATCAACAAGACAAAAAATAAGTAAAGAAACTAAAGCTCTAAATAAGGACCTAGAGCAATTGGGCTTAACAGACATCTATAGAACACTAAACCCCAAAAAAACGGAGTACACATTTTTCTCAAGCGCACACGGATCATTCTCCAGGATCGATCACATACTGGGGCACAAGACAAACATCAACAGATACACCAAGATTGAAATCATATCAACCATCTTTTCTGACCATGAAGGCATCAAACTAGAAATAAACCATAAAAAGAAGGCAAGGAACTTTCCTACCTCATGGAGATTAAAAACCACACTACTGGAAGACCATTGGACTAATGAGGAGATCAAAGAAGAAATTAAAAAATTTTTTGAATTGAACGACAAGGAGGACACCAATATCCTAAATGTATGGGATGCAGCAAAAGCAGTAATAAGAGGAAAATATATAGCAATAGAAGCTCACATCAAGAAACAAGAAAGAACGCAAAGAAACAACCTAATCTCGAAGCTCAAAGATCTAGAAAAAGAACAACAAAAAAACCCCAAAACCAGTAGAAGAAAAGAAATAATAAAAACCAAAGCAGAAATAAATGAAATTGAAACTAAAAAAACAATCCAAAAGATCAATGAAACCAAGAGCTGGTTCTTTGAAAAAATCAATAAAATAGACAAACCCCTAGCCAGGCTCACAAAGGAAAAAAGGGAGAAAGCACAAATAAACAGGATCATCAATGAAAGAGGAGAAATCACAACGGACACAGCAGAAATCAAAAGAATAATCAGTAACTACTATGAACAGTTATATGGAAACAAGTTCAACAATCTAGAGGAGATGGACAAATTCCTACAACTCTACAATCACCCAAAGCTAGATAAAGAAGAAATAGAACACCTAAACAGACCAATTACAATTAGCGAAATTGAAATGGTAATCAAAAACCTCCCCAAAAACAAAAGCCCAGGACCTGATGGATTTACAAATGAATTCTACCAAACATTCAGAGACGAATTAGTGCCTATCCTTCACAAACTCTTCCAAAAAATTGAGAAGGAAGGGACAATACCAAACACGTTTTATGAAGCCAACATTACACTAATACCAAAACCGAACAAGGACAACACAAAAAAGGAAAACTACAGGCCAATCTCCCTAATGAACACTGATGCAAAAATCCTCAATAAAATTTTAGCTATCAGAATCCAACAATGTATCCATAAGATAATTCACCACGACCAAGTTGGATTCATTCCAGGGGCACAAGGATGGTTTAACATCCGAAAATCAATCAACGTTATCCAACACATCAACAAAAAGAAATATAAAAACCATATGATAATATCAATAGATGCTGAGAAAGCTTTCGACAAAGTGCAACACCCATTCATGATAAAAGCCCTTGAAATTCTTGGGATACAAGGAACATACCTCAACATCATAAAGGCCATCTATGACAAGCCAACAGCCAGTATCATTCTCAATGGTGAAAAGCTGAAAGCAATTCCATTAAGATCTGGAACAAGACAAGGATGTCCACTCTCACCATTGCTTTTCAATATAATACTGGAAGTCCTAGCCAGGGCAATAATACAAGAGAAAGACATCCAAGGAATCCAAATAGGAAATGAAGAAGTCAAACTATCACTATTTGCAGACGATATGATATTATATATAGAGAACCCCAAAAACTCCACAGAAAAGCTAATTCAACTCATCAATCAGTTCAGTAAAGTGGCAGGATACAAAATCAACACGCAAAAGTCAGTAGCCTTCCTATACACAAACAATAAATCTGAAGAAGAAGAAATCAAAAAGACCATCCCTTTTGTTATTGAAACAAAAAAAATCAAATATTTGGGAATAAATCTAACAAAAGAGGTAAAGGACCTATACAAAGAAAACTATAAAACACTGTTAAAAGAAATAGAAGAAGACACAAAGAAATGGAGAGACATTCCCTGCTCATGGATTGGAAGAATAAACATTATTAAAATGGCCATCCTTCCAAAAGCAATATACAGATTCAATGCTATTCCAATCAAAATTTCAATGTCATTCTTCAAAGAAATAGAACAATTATTGATGAAATTCATATGGAATCACAAAAAACCCCGAATAGCCAAAGCTCTCCTGAAAAAAAAAGAAGGGAATGGAGGCATCAGACTCCCAGACTTCAAACTATACTACAAAGCCATAATCATCAAAATTGCATGGTATTGGAACAAGAACAGACATACAGACCAATGGAATCGAATAGAAAATCCAGAAATAAACCCACAGATTTATGGTCATCTAATCTTTGACAAAGGAGCAAAGAATATGCATTGGAGCAAAGAAAGTTTGTTCAATAAATGGTGCTGGGAAAACTGGGTCGCTACATGCAAAAGAATGAAGCTTGACCACCACCTCACACCATACACAAAAATCAACTCAAAATGGATTAAAGAACTAGACATAAGACCTGAAACCATAAAATATATAGAAGGAAATATAGGCGAAACACTACGTGATTTGCACATCAAAGACATCTTTACAGACACATCACCCAAAGCAGTGATAGTGAAGGCAAAGATAAACAGCTGGGACTACATCAAATTAAAGAGCTTTTGCACAGCAAAAGAGACAATAACAAAAACAAAGAGAAACCCCACCAACTGGGAGAACATTTTTGCACCCAACACTAATGATAAAGGACTGATCACAAAAATCTGCAAAGAGCTGATGAGACTCAACAACAACAAAGAAAATAATCCAGTCAAAAAATGGGCAGAAGAGCTTAAAAGAAACTTCTCTGCAGAGGAATTGCAAATGGCCAACAGGCATATGAAAAAATGTTCAACATCACTTGTCATCAGGGAAATGCAAATCAAAACTACCATGAGATACCATCTTACACCAGTGAGAATGGCACATATTAAAAAAACTAGCAACAACAAATGTTGGCGAGGGTGTGGAGAAAAAGGAACTCTTCTGCACTGTTGGTGGGAGTGCAAACTGGTCCAACCACTGTGGAAAGCTGTGTGGAGATTTCTGGACCTACTAAACATAGAGCTTCCATATGATCCAGCAATTCCACTCCTAGGTATTTACCCAAAGGACACAGAAACATCAATTCCAAAGAACACCTGCACCCCTATGTTTATAGCAGCACTGTTTACAATAGCTAAGCTTTGGAAACAACCCAAATGCCCAAAAATAGATGACTGGATCAAGAAGATGTGGTCCATATATACCATGGAATATTACTCAGCATTCAAAAAAGATAAACACATGCAATTTGCAGCAACATGGATGGCGCTGGAAGGGATCATGCTCAGCGAAATAAGCCAAAAAGAAAAAGAAAAATACCGGATGGTCTCACTCATAGCAGGAATCTGGAAAACTTAAATAAGGGACCAGGAAAATGAATAACTATAAGATAGTGAAAATCAAAATCAACAAAAAACTATGAACCAGAGACACTTTTAGGGGGGCGGGAGGGGAGGGATTGGGGTCAGAATGAGGGGGCTGCAATTGTATGGGGAATATAACAATAAAATTTATTTAAAAAAAAAAATAGCAAAGTGAAAGTCTCAGGTTAGAATCTATATGCTTTGATACAGGAAGTAATTGTGAGCTTCATGGGTTTACTTGTTATTTTCATATAGAATAATACTCCCTGTTTTCCACTTTTAATTTCTATGAATGAATTCTGTGATAGTTTGTGCCTTCTCTTTGAGATGCCCACTTTCAAATGACTTCTGTTTTTTTTATCTTCCCATAATCAAACTGTTTCAGAGGAATGTATACATGTCAGATCTCACAGAAGAAGTGGTTTACACATCAGAAATGGCTTTGAAGTGGATCACAAAGGGAGAAAGTAAGAGCTTATGCCTGGATTTCTTCAAAAGTCTTATATGAACTTTTGAATCGAATGTGTTTGGGAGTCCAGTCGCACTTTGTATTTTTAAACTTAAAAAAAAGTTAGTGATTTTCTCAGGACTTTTACATACACGGTGAAAATATGACTCGCTTTTTGCAGAAAACAGACATTATGGAATTACAAAAATGAATCAAAGAAGCAGTCGTTCCCATACCATTTTCAGGATGGTAGGTAACTCCCTATTTGGTCTTTCCAATGAAGAATACATTCATTTTTCTACAAGTTGCCTTTTCTGTCTGGATTTTGGAAAGCAGAGAGAAAGGCAAACTTTCTAACTGTGACGGCTCCATCAAGGTTTCCCACTTGGTGAGCATGAGGTGGCTCCTCAGGGCCAGAACCAGTGTCCCTCGGCTGCTGGACGTTTGTTTTCCCATCTGTTAACTGAATAAGCAAAGACATGTAGGAACTGGTAGTTGTGCTTTTGAAGATGCTGCAGTGTAGCCAGAGACACCGGGGGCTGGCTCTGCACAGTGAGGGCTGTAGGAACAATTCTTGTCCCTAAAGGCCTGAGGAATCTGGTGTTGGCAGGAAAGACAAGGTTGGTAGAGCCACAGTGAAGAAGCAGCCCTTCATACTGAATGACAAGCAGAGCAGACTGGAGCACAGAACCACCTAAGGGGCGGCCCCAGGCAGCTCAGGGGTGTGTAAGTTGCGGGGCTTGCGGGGTGGCAGTGCTGCGACTGCACTCGTGGTGGGGGCTGAGTTGTAGAGACTCAGGGTTCCTGGGCATTGTGTGAACTTCCCAGGGGGCCTCTACCAGCCATGTCCTGGGGGCTGCCTTTAAGGATAAAAAGAGTGTAGAGGGTCTCCTTCGGGGCAGGACCTGAACCCAGGGCAAGGGGTGGTCAGGCAGCTTGTATGCTAAAAATGCTGTCAGTAGTTTGGGTTTTATTATTTCAATCCAACCTTCCTAATTGTTCATTCTGCCCCATCTTACAGAACTTGGTTGATCTTGCGGGCAGTGAAAGAGCTGCCCAGACGGGGGCAGAAGGTAAAGAACAGGCATGAGGTTTGCTTAGCTGAGTATCCTGCTGTTATTTCACAGGGTAAAAGAAAAGTGCTGCTGTATGGTTTAGAAAATAATAAATTTTCTGACAGAAGGCAGCGTCTATATTGACTAGTTCTGTTTCAGACTGAAATAGTGTCTATTAGAAAACTGAAGCTATACGGACCTCAGGATTGTGTCTCTGGGCAGCCCAGAAGTGTAGCTGGCAATCCATCAAGACCCTGGTAATCACGGAGGCAATTCAGAGAGGCGGTCAGCAGAGCGCCAATGTGCTCACCCGCCTTTTAGAATAGTCACTGCATAGCAAAGCCTCCTTTTACTTAGAACAATATAAGAAAACTCTAAAACAGACCTGAAGAACTCATCCAAACCCTTCAAAAAATGGAACGCATACTATTCATGGGAGGCTCAGCCTCACCAAGGCACCTCCATGTGAGTGTCCTGCAGCCTGTGGGGACACGCAGTTGTGGCCTGTAGCAGCAAACCAGCCACCTTCAGAGCGTGAGCTAGAGATCGATGCAGGTTTTTGAAGCAACTGTGTTACTATAGTAGCCCAGTACTACACTCATGCTATAGCATCTGCTGAAAATACCATGTTGCAAATTATTTTGTTTCAGTAGTAGATTGATAGCCTGCATAGTCCTCCCACAGGATGCTGGGTCAGTACAGCCGGATGACGCCCACAGCGGACCTCTGTGCTATAAAGGGAATGAGGAAGGCCAACATTTAGTAATAGGGCATGTTGCCAAGTGAAAAGGCACAAAGCACTAAGTAGTATGTGCGGTGCCCACAGCCTGTGCAGAGAAGAAGGCAGAGAGGTGGATACATGTGCACTTGTAGTGCTAAGAATTGCTAGGAGAATAAGCTGGTGAGGTTTCCGTCTGGTGAGGAAAGAAACTGGTAGAAAGGAGCTGAAAGTGGGAGAGAGCTTTTTTTCAGTATACGCTTCCTTTTTGCTGTTTTAGCCATCTGAGCATACTAACATTTACAAAGGAGCCTTTTTGGTTCTATGTCATTAGTTGCTTCTAACAGTTTGGAAGAACTTGGTTTGAAGGAAGGCTCTTTGGGGTTTGCACCACCCTCCCTCTTTTCTTGGTCATCTGTTTCTTTGTGCTGTTTCTCAGTTTTCACCTGTCCAGTTCATTTGGCAGGCGGCTGGATGGGGGGCCCCCTCCCTTCACCAGTTAGAGGTGGGCTTGTGGGAACCTGAGCACAGATGTCACACGGGGCCCCGCCATTCCTGACTTCTCCCGTAACCGGTGATTGTTCCTTATCCACGGAAGGGTCAGTTCTGCTTTCCTGTTTGTTTGATTCATTCAGGTGTGCGGCTCAAGGAAGGCTGCAACATAAATCGAAGCCTGTTAATTTTGGGTCAAGTCATCAAGAGGCTGAGTGATGGGCAAGTGGGGTGAGTCTCCCGCGGTCCCTGGCCGCTGCGCATGTATCCTTTGGTTGGGAGCTAGCATTTCAGTGACTCTAAAGTGACTCTGGATTTCCCCATATATTCAAAAGCTTTTGTAGTTCTGTGGTGCATGATCTTTTATACATGACTGAGAGCGAAAATTGTTTCCTATTTTATATGCTTTCTAGTTGTTTTCATCTGCATCTTGTATCTTGTAAAAAACTGATTCTTAACACTGTGCCTAATTTAAGGTCTTTAAACCAACCGCATTGTGGTATAAAAATTCTTGATATTTTTCTTTCCAAAATCATTTCTCGCTTAGTGGTTTCATAAATTATCAAGATAGCAAATTAACACGAATTCTCCAGAATTCCTTGGGAGGAAATGCAAAAACACGTATCATCTGCACAATTACTCCAGTGTCTTATGATGAAACCCTCACTATTCTGCAGGCGAGCTTCACTTTTATCTCCATTAAACGTTGGGGGGGGGAAATCACCTTTAAGAAAAAATTGCTTACTAAAATTAGACGTATGCTTTTTAATTGACTTTATATACGTGTTAAAACAAAATTGATGCGTTGGACTAAGGAGAAGGGCGGAGCAACATGGCGGTGAAGAGACACTGCGAGTAAGATCTCCCATTAAAAAAAGTTAATAGGGAGGAAAAGTGGCAGGTCCCAGTGAGAACTGGGGCACGGAAGATAAACGGACGACTCCAACAAACTACCCGAAGAAGAAAGTTGTCATAAAAGAGGACCAGAGGGAGGAAAGCGCAGAAACCTGCTCCCCTCCCCCACCCACAGAGTCAGCACTCTCAGACCAGCAGAGAGGAGGAAAAAAAAAACAAACTAAAACGACCAACAAGAACAAACTATGCAGCAAGCGGGAATGTGAGTAGAAAGGAACTATTTCAGCCACCGCACCCCGTGAATGGGAGCTGTGGAGAACCCTGCAGGATTCATCGTGGAGGTGAGCTCTGGGCGCCATTAAACAGAGACCCCCCCCAGGAGGAGACCAGCACCAGCACACAGCCCTGGGCCGCCCAGTAAGCTTGCTCAGAAAAGTGGCGCGCTGGAAAAGCAAACGCGGATCGGGATCGTGGCTGCCCAGGTCCTCGAGCCTGTGACCTAGGCGTGCGGGGAGACGCGCACAAAGACCCTCACTGAGGTGAAAGTCCCTCACTGAGTAAACAGGAACCAGGCACCCAGGCACGGGAGCGGGGTGCAAAAGACTCCATTCTGTGGACACTGAACTGGGCTACAACCCACGTCCTGGACCTGAGGGCTTTGGAACTGAGACCAGGGCACGAAATTCGGGGCATGGGTTCTCCACGATGGTGGGGCACAAGGCAGACACAGCACCCAAAAGCTGTTGAGGTTTACCCTACCATTCCCGCTCTGTTCCCTGTCCCACGGGGTGGAAAAATCAGCTCCCCAAGGGCTCTAGGAGAGATCTCTGGCACCACCTAGCGACTTGAAACCAACAGAGGCTCCTGGAGGAGCCAGTGGCCAGCTGGGGAGTTAGCCCACGCCGGGCCCCTTCCGACCAGTAGTCTGAGCCCACAGGGGGAGAGAGCACCCACAGCCGGGGCAGACCAGGTGCGCAGAAGAGTGTGCCTGAGACCGGACGCGCAGGGAGTGTGTCCCACACCACCATTTTAGAACAGGGACATTTCTTCAGTAAAGACTACCTGCAGAAGGCTTCCTCAGGAGCCAGAGGTGAGCGGGGGAAGTTCGCCCATGCCAGACCCCCTCTGGCCTGCAGTCCAAGCCCAGAGGGGGAGCAGGAACCCACCCCTGGGGCAAACCAGGCGCACAGGGGAGTGTGTCCCCACATTGGCATTTTAGAACAGGGACCTTTCTCCAGTAAAGACTGCTTGAATCTGACAGATGTCTCCTGGAGGAACTAGAGGGGAGCAGAGAAGCTCACCCAAGATGCCGGCCAGTCCCAGCAACACAGTGTCCCAATGCATACGGAAAATTAGAAAACAGACAGTAGGGAGTAGAAGAACCACACGCAACCTAGCAACTCCCCAGGGAAAAAGCACACCACAAAAAGAAAACCAGCCCCCAGATTGCAACGACAGTAACTTGGAAGAACTTCTGAGACTTCCAGAAAGAAAATTTAAAATTGCCGTGATTAAAAAACTGACAGAAGTCATAAAGGAAAAAAATGATAAGGGAAAAATAATCAACGATCAGAAGAATGAAATTGAGCCCGTAAAGAGGGAAGTAAAATAAATGCAGGGGATCAAAGAATTAATGGAAGAACTAAAGAATTCTGGCAAAAGGAATGAAAGCAGAATAGATGAAATGGAAGAACGAATAAGTTCTCTTGAAGACACAGAAATAAAAAGAACCAAAACAGAAAAGGAAAGAGAAGTACGAAGGAAAAAGAACGAGGAAAGACTTTGGGAACTATCTGACTCCATGAGGAAAGGATATATAAGAGTTATAGGAATCCCAGAAGGAGAGGAGAGAGATGTAGGAACAGAGAAAATATTCAAAGAGATAATTGAAGAGAACTTCCCAAATGTGAAGAAGGAGCTGAAAATTGATATACAAGAAGCAAGAAGAACACCAATCTTCCACGACAAAAGGAAAAATACAGCAAGACACATAATAGTAAAGCTCCCAAGAATCCAGGACAAGGAAAAAATAATGAAGCTGGCAAGAGAGAAGAAACAGATAACATTCAAAGGAAAGACAATCAGGCTGACATCAGACTTCTCCAAAGAAACACTACGGGCAAGGAGAGAGTGGAGGGACATAGTCAACAGACCCCAAGAAAACAGATGCCAACCAAGAATACTCTATCCCGCAAAGCTCTCCTTCCTCTATGAAGAAAGAATGAGGACCTTCCCAGACAAACAGAAACTCCGGAATTTCATTACAACTAAACCCCCACTCCAAAAAAATACTTCAAGGAGTCCTAAAGCCAGAACCTCAGAGGGACGAATAACAGTGAAAGAAGGCCAAAAAAAAAGTTATTAAAAGAATAAATAAATAAAATCAAAGGAAAGACAAACACAATGGCAAATACAGATGCTAACATATCAATATTAACTCTAAATGTAAATGTACTAAACTCTTCAATAAAAAGATACAGAGTTGCAGCCTGGATTAAGAAACAAAACCCAACGTTTTGCTGTCTCCAGGAAACACATTTAGCTACAAAAGATAAAAATAGGCTCAATGTTAAAGGATGGAAAACAATCCTACAAGCAAATGGACCAAAAAAGAAAGCAGGAACAGCTATACTTATATCAGATAAAACAGATTTCAAACTCAAAAAGATAAAAAGAGACCCCAATGGTCACTACATTATGATCAAGGGGACAATACTTCAAGAAGAAATAACACTCATTAACATATACTCACCAAACGAAGGAGCACCAAAATATATCAGACAACTGTTGTCCTCTCTGAAAACAGACATCAGAGAAAGCACATACGTAGTGGGAGACTTCAACACACCACTATCAATAATGGATAGATCAACAAGACAAAAAATAAGTAAATAAACCAAAGCTCTAAATAAGGACCTAGAGCATTTGGGCTTAACAGACATCTATAGAACACTAAACCCAAAAAAAAGCGGAGTACATATTTTTCTCAAGCGCACACGGATCATTCTCCAGGATCGATCACATACTGGGGCACAAGACAAATATCAACAGATACACCAAGATTGAAATCATATCAACCATCTTTTCTGACCATGAAGGCATCAAACTAGAAATAAACCATAAAAAGAAGGCAAGGAACTTTCCTATCTCATGGAGATTAAAAACCACACTACTGGAAGACCACTGGGCTAATGAGGCAATCAAGAAGAAATTAAAAAATTCTGTGAATTGAACGACAAGGAGGACACCAATATCCTAAATTTATGGAATGCAGCAAAAGCAGTAATAAGAGGAAAATATATAGCAATAGAAGCTCACATCAAGAAACAAGAAATAACTCAAAGAAACAACCTAATCTCAAAGCTCAAAGATCTAGAAAAAGAACAACAAAAAAACCCCAAAACCAGTAGAAGAAAAGAAATAATAAAAACGAAAGCAGAAAAAAATGAAATTGAAACTAAAAAAAATCCAAAAGATCAATGAAACCAAAAGCTGGTTCTTTCAAAAAATCAATAAAATAGACAAACCCCTAGCCAGGCTCACAAAGGAAAAAAGGGAGAAAGCACAAATAAACAGGATCATCAATGAAAGAAGAGAAATCACAACGGACACAGCAGAAATCAAAAGAATAATCAGTAATTACTATGAACAGTTATATGGAAACGAGTTTAACAATCTAGAGGAGATGGGCAAATTCCTACAACTCTACAATCACCCAAAGCTAGATAAAGAAGAAATAGAACACCTAAACAGACCAATTACAAGGAGCGGAATTGAAATGGTAATCAAAAACCTCCCCAAAAACAAAAGCCCAGGAACTGATGGATTTACAAATGAATTCTACCAAACATTCAGAGACGAATTAGTGCCTATCCTTCACAAACTCTTCCAAAAAATTGAGAAGGAAGGGACAATACCAAACACATTCTATGAAGCCAACATTACACTAATACCAAAACCAAACAAAGACAACACAAAAAAGGAAAACTACAGGCCAATCTCCCTCATGAACACTGATGCAAAAATCCTCAATAAAATTTTAACTATCAGAATCCAACAATGTAACCATAAGATAATTCACCACGACCAAGTAGGATACATTCCAGGGACACAAGGATGGTTTAACATCCGAAAATCAATCAACATTATCCAACACATCAACAAAAGGAAATATAAAAACCATATGATAATATCAATAGATGCTGAGAAAGTTTTAGACAAAGTGCAACACCCATTCATGATTAAAGCCCTTGAATTTCTTGGGATACAAGGAACATACCTCAACATCATAAAGGCCATCTATGACAAGCCAACAGCCAGTATCATTCTCAATGGTGAAAAGCTGAAAGCAATTCCACTAAGATCTGGAACAAGACAAGGATGTCCACTCTCACCACTGCTTTTCAATATAATACTGGAAGTCCTAGCCAGAGCAATAAGAAAAGAGAAAGAAATCCAAGGGATCCAAATAGGAAAAGAAGAAGCAAAACTATCACTATTTGCAGATGATATGATAATATACATAGAGAAACCCAAAAACTCCACAGAAAAACTAATTCAACTCATCAATCAGTTCAGTAAAGTGGCAGGATACAAAATCAACACGCAAAAGTCAGTAGCCTTGCTATACACAAACAATAAATCTGAAGAAGAAGAAATCAAAAAAAAACATCCCTTTTATTATTGAAACAAAAAAAATCAAATATTTGGGAATAAATCTAACAAAAGAGGTAAAGGACCTATACAAAGAAAACTATAAAACACTTTTAAAAGAAATAGAAGAAGACACAAAGAAATGGAAAGACATCCCCTGCTTATGGATTGGAAGAATAAACATTATTAAAATGGCCATCCTACCAAAAGCAATCTACAGATTCAGTGCTATTCCAATCAAAATTTCAATGTCATTCTTCAAAGAAATAGAACAATTATTGATGAAATTCATATGGAATCACAAAAAACCCCGAATAGCCAAAGCTCTCCTGAAAAAAAAAAAAAAAAGAAGGGAATGGAGGCATCACACGCCCAAACTTCAAACTATACTACAAAGCCATAATCATCAAAACTGCATGGTATTGGAACAAGAACAGACATACAGACCAATGGAATCGAATAGAAAATCCAGAAATAAACCCACAAATTCATGGTCAACTAATCTTTGACAAAGGAGCAAAGACTATGCATTGGAGCAAAGAAAGTTTGTTCAATAAATAGTGCTGGGAAATCTGGGTCGCTACATGCAAAAGAATGAAGCTTGACCACTACCTCACACCATACACAAAAATCAACTCAAAATGGATTAAAGAACTAGACATAAGACCTGAAACCATAAAATATATAGAAGGAAATATAGGCGAAACACTACGTGATTTGCGCATCAAAGACATCTTTACAGACACATCACCCAAAGCAGTGATAGTGAAGGCAAAGATAAACAGCTGGGACTACATCAAATTAAAGAGCTTCTGCACAGCAAAAGGGACAATAACAAAAACAAAGAGAAACCCCACTGACTGGGAGAACATTTTTGCACCCAACACTAATGATAAAGGACTGATCACAAAAATCTGCAAAGAGCTGATGAGACTCAACAACAACAAAGAATATAATCCAGTCAAAAAATGGGCAGAAGAGTTGAAAAGAAACTTCTCTGAAGAGGAAATGCAAATGGCCAACAGGCATATGAAAAAATGTTCAACATCACTTGTAATTAGGGAAAGGCAAATCAAAACTACCATGAGATACCATCTTACACCAGTGAGAATGGCATAAATTAAAAAAAAAAAAAACTAGCAACAACAAATGTTGGCGAGGGTGTGGAGAAAAAGGAACTCTCCTGCTCTGTTGGTGGGAGTGCAAACTGGTCCAACCACTATGGAGAGCTGTGTGGAGATTTCTGGACCTACTAAACATAGAGCTTCCATATGATCCAGCAATTCCACTCCTAGGTATTTACCCAAAGGACACAGAAACATCCATTCCAAAGAACACCTGCACCACTATGTTTATAACAGCACTGTTTACAATAGCTAAGCTTTGGAAACAACCCAAATGCCCAAAAATAGATGACTGGATCAAGAATATTAACTCAGCATTCAAAAAAGATAAACACATGCAATTTGCAGCAACATGGATGGCGCTGGAAGGGATCATGCTCAGCGAAATAAGCTAAAAAGAAAAAGAAAAATACCGGATGGTCTCACTCATAGCAGGAATCTAGAAAACTTAAATAAGGGACCAGGAAAATGAATAACTATAAGAAAGTGAAAATCAAAATCAACAAAAAACTATGAACCAGAGACACTTTTGGGGGGGTGGTGGGCGGGAGGGGAGGGATTGGGGTCAGAATGGGGGGGCTGCAATTGTATGGGGAATATAAAAATAAAATTTATTATTTAAAAAAATATTGATGTGTTTTCCATGAAGTAGCATTCCTTACTTTCCCCAAACTTGAATTATTTATATCCTCTCTTTCCATTTTTTGCCACATCCAACACTATTTTACTGAAATTGACTTGATATTTTTCTTTAGCTCATTTTTTATTTTTAGTATAAAAGAGAACTGTATTAGTACTATAAATGAAAGTCAAGTGTCACTTTCAAAATTAGAAGGTGTGTGCATATTTCTAACAAAACAATTCTGAAATCCCTGCTGGCTGATTGGTGCCTGCATTAGCCTTGACCCAAGACCTGAATTGTATGCTTAAAAGTGAGAAGGAGCAACAGAACAGCTGTCTCACTGATGGGTGGACCCTGCTGAGGGCCACCTTCACATACCCTCCTATAGTGACTTGTAATACTCATCCTCTAGAAACTTGCTGCAAATGGCTGTTGGCTCCTCGGTCAAGGTCATGTCAGAGATTCAAAGACAGAAAATAGACTTACTGGCTTCACAGGATGTCTAGTCTTACGGGGAACAGAGACCTGTTTTTCAGCATGGCTGTCATGGGTTGATAGTTAGTAGCTAATAAGTGGGACAGAATTCACAGGAAGGAGAGATGACTAGAGGCGAAGCTCCAGGGCAAAGGGAGAATCTGTGGGGCATTGAGGGGTCTGATGGGGTGCAGCACGCATGTTGGAGGGGCCCTACTGATGTCCATCTGCAGAGCGATGCTTTCCTTTGGAAACTGGCAGGAGACTTACAGTGTTTCAGGGACAGCTGCTGCGCTCTGCTCAGAAGTATTAAGGCAGCAACAATGAGTATTAGTTATAAAAAAAAAAAACCTAAGTATTATTCTTTATATTTTTGAACACTTAACACTTGTATTTTTCCCCAGTTTGCCAGCACTGCTAAATATATGAAAAATACTCCCTATGTTAACGAGGTGTCAAGTAATGAAGCTCTCCCGAAGAGATACAGGAAGGAAATCATGGACCTTAAAAAGCAGTCAGAGGAGGTAGGTATGAGCCATGCGTTTCTGGAAAGAATAGGGGCAGAGTGAGAGCTGGGTTCTCAATGCCCCGGACAGCACCTGAGTCCTGCAGACTAAACGTAAAAGTTTGCAGGAAGAAATCAACTCAAAGTTTACTAATTTACTACAAGCCAAAAGATAGAGTTTCTTGAAATAATTCTGGGTTTTAATTTCCAAAGGGAAAATTTTGAGATATTCAAATGGGCCGTGTGGAGATACTTCCTAGAAACTGTCACAAACTAGGACTTAGGTTAGAAAGAGGACACCTCTTGCCATCTTGGGTTCTTCAGCCCTGAGTCAGAAATCTGACAGATGGTGTAATCACTAGCCACTGGAATTTTTGTGATCATCATGGCCCCATAATATAAGTTTGAGAAGTTATTGATTTTGGCCATTGCATGCTAGTGTTCTGTGGATGAGATATATTTTATTTCAATAAAATTAAAATTCTCATTGCTGACATACTTAATTTATATTCTTCAAATCTAGCTACATTATCAACATAATGCAATGTTATGTTCTATAGGTTTCTTTAGAGACTCGGGCCCAGGCAATAGAAAAAGACCAATTGGCTCAACTTCTGGAAGAAAAGGATTTGCTTCAAAAAGTACAGATTGAGAAAATTCAAAACTTAACACGGATGCTGGTGACTTCTTCTTCCCTCACCTCACAGCAGGAATTAAAGGTAAAATTTTAAATTTGACAGCTTAAACTTTGTCCATAGAGAATATAATTCATGTTCTGATGTGTTTATTACAGTCAGAAGTGCGGGAGGGTGAGAGAATTCACCAGAGCCAGAGTGGGGAACAGAACAGGCAGACTGACGAAGAAATACACTGCTGAGGGGAGCAGCGGACACGGCAGGAAAAGACTACACGCCATGTGGGACCCTTGCCAGTGGCCAGGGATTGAACTGGCGCCGCAGAGGCTGCAGGCAGCCTCACAGCCCAGTGTTCAACTGCTGCACCACTGGGGAGGCCCTACATAGTCATTTCTTATCCTGTGAGACAGTGTATACAGGAAGCCCAGAAGGCCTGGTGTGCCTGCCTGTTCACCAGCAGCACCATGGAAGGCAGTTACGAATACTGATCTGCTCCCATGCACACAGACCTTAATTCGGGAACCCTAGATTACAGTCAAGGGGTCCATTTGTAACTGCTTCTTAAGAGATTAGGCCATTGGGAACCACAGGTCTCCAGGGCCGATGGGGATATTTTCTGTTTAAATAAACTGAAGTAATAGTCTCAGGGAAATTGAGAATATAAATCAATATAGTGTTAAAAAATTCTGGCTTCCAGCTTGTGTGCTTTTGGTTTACTCCAGTGGGGGCTTATTTCTGCGGTGAAGGCGATGTGGGTAAGGAGATGCTGTGGAGCTGACTGCCTGAAGGTGATCCTGTTCTGTCGACTCCAAATGTTGACAACAGGCGATTCTTAAGTGTGCTTTGCTGCACTTCCCTTACCTGTGAGCTGACTGGTGTGAGAATGATGTGAAGTAATACAGAAGTGTGCTTGCCCCACACTCTCCACATAGCACATCTCCAGCAAGTGTCTGCTGCGAGGGTTGTTATTGATAGATACTGCTAGGCGTTCAGAACACACCTAGCATGTAGGAAACAGCCCAGGGGAAGATGTAGGGAAGAGGGTTTTAGGAAGATCTCAACATGCACAAAAGCCTAGAGTTGTGATAAAACATAATCTGTTCCTCAGATTTACATTGTCCTGTGGCAGGGGCATTTTAAACCACATTAAAGGATTTGAACATTGCATTGCTGTGAACAAAGAAATCCAGGGACATGACATGATCGGAACTGTAGCTTAGAAAGGCATGACTTTGGAGAGGGAAAAATTGGGCAAACTTAGCAAGACCCTGTGAGGGTTGAAGTGCAAGAAGCAGGGAAGGCAAGAGGAGTCACAGTATCAAGATGACACACAGGCTGGGATGGGCTGATGAAGGAGCAGGAGTCCCTGGTTCATTTCAGCTAAATCCCAGGGAACTTACAAGGAACCCCTCAAATAAAAATGAAATGTGACTTAGTTACATGCAATTTATTATGGAATTGTCACTGATTTGAAAAGTGGGATTATGTTTTCTCATCTGAGGATGTCCTTACACTTGCATTAAAAGTAGTTAAGAAAATTCTGCCAAGTTAGTGGCTTTGAAAATGGAAACTAGTTCCCTCTGTTCTGTTGTTTGAGCCTAGGTCCAGGTGAGATTATTTTGATTTCTTTCTATTTAGGCTAAAAGAAAACGAAGAGTCACTTGGTGTCTTGGAATAATTAACAAAATGAAAGACTCAAACTATGTCGATGAATTTAATGTGCCGGCAAATGTAACAACAAAATCACAAAGAGCTACTCAAACTGCCCTGGGAGAAATCGATGAATGTGAGTTTCGTTTCAGTTTCTTTTGATTATGAAGCATCTCTTTAAAGAGAAAATTAATTTACAGCTCAGTACAGTTAAAACATTTTTTTAAATAGTATAACTGTGATAGAATGGAGGTAATTATAAAAACAATAACTCTAAGACAAAGCCGCTCTTTCCAGACCCCCAAGAATAGTGATTGAAACATGTGAGGCAGGTATTTTTACTGGTTTTGTCCCTCATCATTGTCCGGTTAAATTAGTACCCCTGTAACATCCACCTAAAACCTTGCTAATCTTGAAATGATGGCATTTACACTGGAGTCTGTTCCAAAATAAGGTCTCCAACATTATAAATATTTTTAAGCAAAATTTTAAAATCTTCTCACAGTGATCAAATCCCATTCAGAATAGTTTTGTCCATTTTACCTGTATCAAGGAGCTCTACTTCATTATTAAGCCAACAAGCAACTTTTTTTTAGCATAAAAGAGCTGGGGTGCAGGCCAGAGTTATGGGGGTGAGAGGATTCACCAGATACAGACTGGGGAGCAGAATAGGGAGATCTACTGAAACACTGCTGAGGGGATAAGGGGGCGAAACAGGAGAGGTCTGCTATGCCATGTGAGTAGCTTCCTGGCTAGGGATCGAGCTGAGGCCATAGTAGTAATAATGTTGAGATTTAATCCGTAGGCCATGAGGGAAGTCCCCAACAAGTGATCTTAATTCAAACAGCAGCACATGTGACTGTGTCTGTTGTGACTGCATCCTTGGCATTCAGAGTGTGAATGTGAGGGATAATTTGAACTAAACATTACTTCTAATCAGAATTTCTCAATGATCTCAGTATGACATTTAGGAAACTCTGTAAAGGATAAATTTATTTTTCTCCTCCTAGCTCTCTGTTCAGAGTCTGATGTTTTCAGTAACACGCTTGATACATTAACTGAGGTAGAGTGGAATCCAGCAACAAAGCTACTAAGTCAGGTAAGTTAAAAAGTACTTCACAGAACGTGCTTTTACTCTTTGAAATCCAACTGCTTATCAGTGTTTGCTGCTGTTAAAGCACATTTTGAGCTCTGACTTCATTTGAGTGATAATTCTGCATCTAATTAAGGTTTCCCGAGCTCTAACTCTGGCTGAGGCGCATGTATCTGGCTATAGGTGAACCTTTGCTTCCAGGTCTCTACCAGCAAATCTTAGTGTCAGGGTTTTTTTTTAAAGTTCTGTTTTGCCTTGGGCAAAGCCATGAGGGTAAAAAGAACTGATTTTAAAAGTGTGAAACTTCTCAGGTATGTATCAACAGTAAAGGAATGATATATCACGGACAAAACTGTTACCAGATAACACTGAAAAGTAAAAATAACTGTTGTATGGCATATCAGAACTTTTAAGAATAAGAAATACCGTGATAGATGCTGTAGTATATTTAGAGAGTTTGGCTACTTTCTGGCCTGCTAAGGTTCAAAGAAATTTCTATAGTTTTAGAAATACAGTTGTTAAAGAAATTTTCAGTTTCATTTTGTAATAAAATTTCAATTTATTTTGGAATAAAATTACAGTGCTTCTTGGAAATTACTATCATTATTTAACCATTATATTTGGTTACTATTGTTAATTAGGTATTGTAGGCAAAGTGTTTTTTTTTGTGTCTGAAACATACTCTTGAAGTTTGTTGTTATTTAAAAAACCCCTGGTGTTTGTTTTGCTTTTTTTTTTTTTAAACTCCGAGCTTATTTTTTTCTTATATAGAAAGTTCTTTTAAAACTGATTCTTCCAGCTTTAAATACAGCACTGCCCTCTCCCTCATTGTGTCAGTCAAAAACCCAGGAGCCATCCTTCTCCCCGCTCACTCCCTAGCCTTGTGGTGTGAAGAGGGGTGTGGGGTGTGTGTGTGTGTGTGTGTGTGTGTGTCTGTGTGTGTGTGAGAGAGAGAGAGAGTGAGCGAGAAATCCACCCACTTTTCTCTCCAGTTGTCAACAGCCCCATCACTGCTTTCCCTGACTTTCTGCAAATAGCGTCCTACCTGGTCTTCCCCCATTCTGTCTTCATCTTCTTAGATTCTCTAACCCAATCCCATGCAATCTTTTCTTCATAAACCCTAGAATAGCTTCTCTTTGCCCTTGGAATAAAGACCAGACTTCCCACGTGGCCTGTGTGCCCTTGGGCCCAGTCATTCTGGCTTCTGGACTTGTTTCCCCCCATCTTCCTTCTCCTCGTGACTCCACAACTCTGGTCTCTGGCTTTCCCTCACCCTGAAGACGTCCTGCTCTCGCTGCCTACACTGTTTCTTGAGACCCCTTCACCTGGTTAGTGGTGTCAGCCTTCAGACCTCGACTAGTATGCCCCAGCCCCCAAGAGGTCCTCCCTGAGATTGCCGTGAGACCCTGGAGTGCCCCACCTGGGTCTGGTGCGATTTGGCACAGTATCTCTCCTACCCCAAGGGGTAAATCTCACCATTTGCTGTCCAGCTTCTGGTAGGATGCTGTGCGCCCTCAGTGACTGCTAGCCAGCTGAGTTGTGGAAGAGCAGGAAGGCTGCTCTATGAATGAGCCGATCCCAGCTGGATTGTTGTAGGAAGTATCCTTATTTCTTCTCCCCTTGAATAATATACAGACTCTGGATAACAACTGTCTTATTTTATGATTTTCTTAAGGCCCGAGAATCTCAAGAAAATCAAGAACTGTCCTTCAGCATGGAAGAAAAAGGCAGTGAGACTGAGACAACAACGAGTGAGGAGGGGGCATCGGAGGCAACATTCAGAGTCGAGGGTGCAACTCTCCCGGAGTTGGGGGCAGGAAGGCTCAGCTTGTCACAGGGGCTGCAGGAAGCCCTTCAGGCTGAAAGTGACCAACTCAGAGAGAACTTGGGAGAGGTCACAGCTAAAGTAGGTTTTTAAAAACGTTTTATAAGCATTTTTATAAAAGCTAAACCTTTGAAAAACCAAGTTAGTCATATTGTGATGTTTGTAATGTTTCTGCATATTTCTTGCAATTTCCTGTAATAATGAAGCACCAAGAAATGGAAAAGGAACTGAGAATTGCTCATCATCACCTGAAAGAACATGAGGAAACCATTCATCAGCTGAAAGTGGCTCTTTGCAAGAGGGAAACCGAACTGTCAAGCATGCAGAAGGAACTAGAAACAGCCCACAATGAATTAAAGAAAAAGGTAAATTGTGGGTAAAGGAACAGTGGGAGGAATCTGAGTGGGCAACTGACTGGAGGACTCAGTTGTCTTGGAAACATCCTGTATTTTTTTTCCCTTAAACAATATGCACACACATGTAAACCTATCTGTGTATATTTGTATATGTGCATCTGTGTTTGGGGCTAACATGTTAATATTTTAAGGTCCAAGAGCTTCATGAGAAAATGAGAAACAAGAACAACTTACTACCATCAAAGAAAGCAGTGAGACTCAGGAGAAAATGAGCCACGTGGAGCAGTTAGAGGAGCTTTTTAAGGCCAGAGATGCATCACTGCAACATGTGGATGGCGAGAGGCTCGAGCTGATGGAGAGGCTTCAGGAAAGTCAAGAAGAAATAAAAATCATAACTAAGGAAAGAAATGAACTGAAGGGCATGCAGGAGGCCCTGCGAAAGGAGAGAGACCTGCTCAAGGAAAATATTGAAGAAATCGAAGCTAAAGTACGTTTCCCTCTTTCAGTGTTGTTTTTTTTTTTTAAACAGAAATAATGTCAAGGTGATAATGATGAGGCCCACTCAATATTAATAATTTTCCTCAAATTACAAAGGGACAGAAAATCAAAGAGGAGCTAAAAACTCGTGTTCTTCTGATGGAGTCCCAAGAAACTATTGATGCAGAGACCCTGTCAGAGGAGACGGACCAAGAGGCGGGGTCTCCAGGAGACCTGGATGCTGGATTACAGGGCAGAGTAAGTCTTGCTTTCTCACGTGAGAAGTGCCCCGACTCTGGTGTCTGCCTTCTTACCTGGGTGAGCAGCCTAGACTAAATGCAGAGGTGTTTGCTTGAATCTAGAAACAATCCTATTTCCCCAGATCTCTGGCTCTGCCAGGCTCACTTGGTTTCTGATGTCCTCAGACCCAGGAGCGTCAGCCTGGGGAGGGTGCAGCTGTCAGCGAGGCTCAGGACGCAGAGTATGAAGTGGAGCGGCTGACGCAGCAACGCGAGACCCAGACGTCTACTCTGGAGGACACAGAGACGGAGAAGCTGCATGAACACTTAGAAGAAATGAAGTCTGTTTGCAAAGAAAGAGATGACCTCCGGAGTCTGCAGGAGATCCTCAGAGCAGAGAGGGACCAGCTCCAGGAGAGCCTTCGGGAAGCTGTGTGCAGGGTGGGTCTCCCCAACCCTGAAGGAGAAACAGCCCAGCTGGGAAGCCAGGGAAGGGTCTCACTAGGACCTTCCAAGCATTGTGCATGGACCCGGAAAGTGCCATTGCAGCTGTGTGTCCAGCAGTGTCAGCACCACTGTGCAGGGCTGTGTGGAAGGGTCTCTGCCACAGTGAGGTGCAGTGACCAGTAAAGCAAACCTGGACACGGGGACATGCTCAGTGTCTATGGTAGGGCTGCTTAGATTGGGGCCACAGGTTGAAGCCATGGTTAACAGGCCATGGGTGAGGGGGCTCGGGCACTAGGTAGTCCTGTCAGGGAAGAAAGGGTGGGTGCGGGGCTATTGACCTCTCCAGGTCACTCAGAGGAGGGGCTCAGGTAGGACAGCTCCTTCGTACACAGCTTGAATTGTGTTTATCTTTCCCAATAACCATAAAGGACCTGGAAATACAAGAGGAACTAGAAACTGCTCGCATGAGTCTGAAAGAACAGCAAGAAACCATTGATAAACTCCGAGGGATGGTTTCAGAGAAGACAGATGAAATATCAAGTATACAAATGGATTTAGAAAACACAAATTCTTTCTTAAAATCACAGGTATATTTTCCTCTTTTTAAATTGTTACCTGAGTAAAACAATTTGAATTGGGTCTTTGTAATGAGACAGGACATGAATTAACCTAAAATTGAAGACAAGTAAAGCTCTCCCTACCCTGTTTAGAAACTGTTTTTTAGCTGTTTATTTGCCTCTTTCTGTAGCCAAACTAACTGTATGATTATCTCAAGGTCCAAGAACTCCAGGAAAAAGAACATCAACTTCTTGAGGCAAAACATTTTCTCACAGAAAATATATACCAAACAGAGCAACTGAGGAAGGAAATGGAGGCCCAGAACTCTACCCTGGGAGGTCTGGAAGCAGTGAAGTTACGGTTGACACAGAAACTTCATGAAAACCTTAAAGAAATAGAAGTTATCACCATGGAAAGAGATGGCCTGAGAAGAGCAGAGGGGGCGCTCCAGACAGAGCAGAAACAGCTCAGGGAGAGCCTCTGGGCAGCCAAGACCAAAGTGAGTCCTTCTCATCATTTTACTAGGGAGGAGGAAAATAATTTCTCGTGGATGTATTGATCGAACAAAGTGAGGAAAGACGTGAAGGATGGTGCAATCCACCTGTTCTGCTCCCTACTCTGTTCTCTGGTGAATCCTCTCACCCCTCCCATACCTCTGGCCTGCACCCCAGCTCTTGCATGCATAATAAAATCAATAAAAAGCAAAGGACTGTATTTGTGTACATGTGGTTCTGATGACTTGCAGTAATTGTGAAGCATATGTGTGTAACTCCCTAAAGAAAGAAGTAACGGTGAAAGACTAGGTAAGAAATAAATTATGTGTGTTTGTGAGAACAAGTAAGGAAAAAAGAAACCGATTGTGTGTTCATGTGATGCAAGGTAGCAAACATAGTACCCACATATGCGTGTGACCCTTTGGGGAATGAAGCACCTGTGTAAGTGTGTGTATGTTTATGTGAATACACAGAGAAAGTAGGTGGCTGTGTGAGACCAGGGGAAAAATGGAGTCGCTGGTATGTTTGCATGTTACTAAGTGAGGAATGAAGGAATTGTGTGTCTCTGTGTGAGGAATGAACAAACATACTGGATGTGTGCATGTGGTAAGTGAGGAATAAAACATCATGCAGCTAGGCAAAAAATCAAGAAATTGATTGTGTGACTAGGTGAGGAGTGATTCTGAATGTGTGTTTGTGGTGAGATGAGGTAACAAATGAGGTCACTGTGTGTTATTGTGCTTAACTTCAAAGGTAAGGGATGAAGTGATTTTGTGTGTGCATGTGCCTGTCACTGTGTGTGATTGTTGGGTGAGAAATAGTGATTATGTTTATGTGTGTAAAAACAGGTGAGAAAAAAGTGACCATGTGTATGTGTGAGAGACAAGGTGAGCAATGAGAAACTGTCTATATGTGTGAGTAGTTAAGGAATGAAGTAATGGATGGGGTATGTGTTCACAGATGAGGAACATAACTGTGTGTGTGGAAGGTGACACAGAATGAGGTGACTGAGTGTGTGTGGGTGGACCAAGAACAGGAGTGGAGTAAAGGATGATACATCTGTGTGTGTCCAGGTGAGAAATCAAGTAATGGCAAGTGTGTGTGAACGAGTTGGTGAGGAAAAGTCAGGATATATTGACACGTGTGGGCACGACAAGGTGAGAAATAAATACTTGTGTGTCAGCGTGTGAGAAGTTATGTGTGTGTGAATGTGTATCTGATGAGACCAGGTGAGATGGGAACAAAACAACTGTGTGTGGGAGCGAGGTCACTGATAAAGACTGACTGTGTGTGTGTCACTAGGTTCACTTTTCCTTCCCCTCTTCCTCCTCTTTACCTCTGTACTTACCTCCCCTCACCTTTCCTCACTGCGCCTTACCTTTTTTCCACAGGGTCCAATGTAGTCTCAACACCGTAGTATTGACTGCGCCTTACCTCTTTTCATGGAGTCCAGTGCAGTCCCAACACCAAAGTGCTGCGGTGCCTCTGCTGAGGCCTCAGGAAACCAGCTCCTCTGTGTGGGCAGAGCCAGGGCCCCTGGCAGACGACCATGCACGGCAGGGATCAAAGTGGCTCCGGGTGCTCCGTGGGGGGTGGGTACAGTAGTATGCACAGCATTCACAGTCCCCACCCCAGAATTTCTACTTCAATGTCATGAAAGGATGGAAACTCAAACAAAAAGGGAAGCAACTTGATACATCCAATAATAATGATGGAGTGACGAATTGTGAAACAGTGGGAATGAAATGAATGTGAACACAACTTACAACTTACACCAAATATCACCAAAATTATACATAAGCAAACAAAAATGGTCAACCATAAATATTAATCATAGAAGAAAACAAAATAAATGAATAGTGTGGACTTCAGAATATCAAATATTTTCTGTGAATATTTTTTTGTGAAAGGACATGTTCAGAGAACCACAAGCCAAGAAGAAAAGTGAAGCAAATTTGGAAACCACGAATCTGAACAGACATCTCACCAAAAATGTACAGATAATAAATGGGCGCACAAAATATATTCATTGCCATGTATAACTAGGGGGTTGTTAATTGGAACAAGGAAACATCACTACAAAGAACTGTTAAGCTCCCAACATCACTTTACCAGTTGACACACTGCTGGAGGGTGAGAACAGCAGGAAGACCCCTTCATTGCCAGTGGAATGCATGGACAGATGCTTTGGAGGGCAGTTGGGCAGTGTTTCCCAAAGACAAAAAAAAAAATCTCACCTTCAGATTCAACAATCAGGCCTCCAGTATTTAGACAACCACCTTGAAAAACTATGTTCAAACAAAATCTAGCATGTTATTATGTGCAGATGCTCTATTCATAATGGCTAAAATCTTTTCTCAAATCAAGATGTCCTTTAATGAAGAGTGCAAAAGCAAACTGTCATTCCTTCAGGGAAAGGGAGCAGAACGTGACCCCACAGAAGCCTCTTTGGCATAAGACCACTTGACAACCATAATATGAATGCAGAGCCTGTCTCATTGGTGTCAGGATTATTTGGGGTCTATTTTTAAAAACAGCAGTTTGGGAGAATCTCTCAAAAACAAGAAGTTGCCCCACTGTGAGAGTTGCACACTCATAAGGGAAATCACCAGTCCTGAGGTTGTCTGCTCTCTACCAGGAACAGAAGAATAACAAATTCAAACCAAGCCACCAACCTCATCCATGGCAAGCTCTGGGCATTCATCTAAAGAACAATGACTCCCTGGCTGATTTTTCTTTGCATGATCACCTTCCATGGCTTTCCCCCTCTCCTGACATTTTCCTGTTTTGTTTTTAAGTGAGGATGGCACAGAGGCTGATCACTTGGGCCCTTCTATGGAGTTATTAGGTTTCCCCTGCTATCCCTCATGTATATAAGAAATATAAATGTTATGAAAGTTCAGTTTGCTTTTTCTCCTATAATCTCTCTTGTATGATAGAGGATCTCATCTAAGATCTTAGAATAGTACAGGCAAAATTATTTGGTCATTCAAACATGCATGAATAAAATTCAGCAACAGGAACGAATGAACCATCAACCACTGTTGGAGGGAGGTTGGGAAATTTCTCTCTAACCCTCCAGCTGAAAAGCCATCCGATGAACAGCAGATGGATTGTTGGAAAAACAACAAATTCAAGGACACAACTACGCACTCATTCATGCTCACCTCATACCAGGCCCCAAATCCATGCTCGCAAAACAATGCAAATCAGAAACAGAACATATGCTCTCACCATAACCCTAGATCATGACTATCATCTTAGTTATCATAAAGCCTAAGCATCATGCACAACAACCCTCACCCTTACTCAAATTATTACCTGAATTCCTAACCAAAGAAAGTGACCCTATTTTTCTAAACCAGTAACACCCAACTATAATCAGTCGAATCAAAAAAAAAAAAAATCATCACAAGAACAGAAAACTAAAGACCTGGACCTTTCAGGCCTAGGAATCCTCCACAAAACAACAACAGGAAACCAACAGCCCATCAAAAGGTGGATACACTACAAACGAATGTCTATCCCAGAAAGTCCAGTTGTTAACATACTAAAACCAAGACATGCAACGAACCCATGGATTGTATGAGGAACAAACATGGATCATGTCAAGTGATTCAGAAAACTCTTTCTGAAAAAATCCAGTACCCTTCCATGATACAATCACTCAAAAAGCAGGAATAAAGGAAAGTTTTTCAATAGAATATAGAGTATTATAAAAAAAATTATGAGCATCATGTTCAGTTTTGAAACCTGGGCGCTTTACTCCAGGTGTAAAAAATGAGGCCAAGATACTGATTCTCACCACTGTCATTCCAAATTTTACTGGAAATTCTTTCCAGAGCAATGAAGAAAGAAATAAAAGGCATCCAGTGTATGAAAGGAGAACATAAAACTCTGTCTATTCACAAACAGCAGCTGACATCATCTTATATATAACAAAAAATATTAAAACTGTAAACTAATTTTCTAAATATAACTCACCATTCACTTCATGTATATACACTACTAGTAAAAAAGGGAAGAAAATTTTTGAAAACATTACATACACTTGACACAATGTCTACATTAATAAAATATGTAAGAAGCCATTTATGCCTCAAGTGGAGTACTTATACACTGAAAATTAGAAAACACTGATGAAAGAAACCCTAAATAAAAGGGAAAAACACCCACAGTTGTGAACTGAAAGAATCGATACTGTTTAGATGACAATCATCATGGCACGTGCAGATTGAACGGGATTCCTATGAAAATGCACAAAGGGCTTTGAAGGGAACATGTGCAAGATGATCCTAACTTTAATATATGGATATTCAAGGGCCCACAAACAGCCAAGAAAATAGTTTAAAAAAAATGTCAGAGGCTCATACTTCCCAATGTCAAATGTCACTTCAAATCAAAGTGGCAGTGCACGAACCCTTCAGTACATAAACAGTGTCATGCCCCTTCACATACATCCCATTGCCAATAATTGTAAAATAACAGATATTGTTTTGTTTTGTTTTTTTTTGGGAACCTCACCAGCGGCCGGGGAACAAATCAGCGCTGCAGAAGCTGCGGGCAGCCTCGCAGCCCAGCGCTCAACCGCTGTGCCACCAGGGGAGGCCACCAGATATTGTTATTTTATATATGCTTGAGGAAATCAAATATGTTTTAGGAAATCAAAAGCTTGGCAAACTATACATGACATAGCTGGACATTTTCCACTAAAGACAGAGTAACTGTATGGTTGAACATTTCCACTCCTAGATATATACCCCAAATAACTGGAAGTGGGTGTTAAAGCCAAAGCCTGTACAGGAATGTTCGTAGCACCACTGTTCACAACAGCCAAAATGTAGACGGAGAGTAAACCCACGACTTACTTTAATTCTGTAAGATCAAATCACTCCATTTGACAAGAAGTCCTTCCTATTAAAACACCAGTTCTTTCGGAGGACTTGATATTCACATTACAATTGCAGCCCAGTAGACACTGTGGGTGGGGCATTGTTAGATGGGGCATTTCAGCAACCCTGAGCATGAGCCAATCACTGCATACTGATTGGTTTGGCGATCTTTTGTTCCTCAGGCCAGGAGTTGTGGTGTGTGTGTGTGTGTGTGTGTGTATGTATGTATGTATGTGTATATATATGTGTGTGTGTGTGTATATATATATATATATAAGAAATGTTTGCTTTTTGATATTTGTGTAACCTTTCATAAAAGTGTTTTTTGTTGAACTGCATAAAAAATATTTTGTTCTAAACAAAAATCACATCAGTCATAAAAAGCATGTCAAAAGAAAATGTCAGTTAAACAAGAAACTATATAAAAACATGCTTATGGTATAAATATCAATAAATTGGTACGAGAGAATTAGATTTTTCCCACTTGCACCATTAGTGAACTCGAAGTGATCTTGAATGAACACTTTTAAATTTGTTACTTTGCTAGCTTTTAGTTTCACCTTTGGAATATAAATAGTCTCTCGCTTTCTTTGTTGCTGCATTGTAAAAAATCACCATTTTTATAAGCTTAGTTGTGTACCCAGTTTTTCAAATGATGCCGTGTTGTCCATGACCCACATACAATTGGACTTCCGTGACACTATTTTCACCAAATGATGGCATCTGTAGAAGGATTTAGTATTGTCAAGTGGGAAAATACTGTTAATGTCCATCAAATGGTAAATAAGCAAAAGCTCTATTAACTTCAGTTTGATTCTGTCATTTGAGGAACAATATGACATGGCACAGCTGCCATGGGAAAGCACTCTGGCTGATTCTTTGAAAATGAAGCATGAACTGAATGGATGGCAGAGCAATTCCACTTTAGGGAAAATCAAAAGAATTCAAAACAGCGACTCAAACAGACATCTGTATGCCCACAGTCATATCAGCATTATTCACAACCTATCAAAATCTAGAAAGAACTCTAGTGTTGATGGAGGAATAAATGAAAAAACAAAATGTGGCATATAAGCGATGGACTATTATTCAGCCTTAAAAATGAAGAAAATTCTGATACCGCACATTCAGGAAAGTGCATCTCCGACTCGCCATTTTAGAACAGGGATCTTCCTTCAATAAAGACTGCTTGAAACCAGCAGAAGGCTCACTTCAGAGCGAGGGGTGAGCTGGGAAGCTCCCCAACACCAGGCCCCTTCTGGTCAGCAGTCTGAGTCCAGAGGGGGAGCAGGCATCCAACCCCGGGGGCAGACCGCATATGCAGGAAAATGAGTCTCCGACTCGCCATTTTAGAATAGGGACCTTTCTTCAATAAAGACTGCTTGAAACAGGGAGAAGGATCCCTGTGCAGCCAGAGGAGAGCTGAAGGTCCCCACAAGATTGGTCCCTCCTGGCAGGAAGTTGGAGCCCAGAGGGGGATCCAGGGAGTTGGAGCCCAGAGTGCAATCCAGCCACCCCACCTCCAGGGCAGTCTGTGGGACTTCAAGACACATCTTTGGAATTAAACGCAGAAGGAGGAGATATTCTGTGACAGCTACCATTAACATACTCAAAGTACCACTGCCTCACTGGACTTCTGGCATAACAGTATTTGACTCATTTGGACCACCAGTTTCTGAAATCCCAGAAAGAGCACACCAAAAATATGCTGGCCAGTACCAGTGACACAGTGTCCCGACACATAGGGCAAATTAGAAAACAGGCAGCAGGCAGAGGAAAACTACATGCAACCTAGCCACTCCTCAGGAAAAAGACACCACAAAAAGAAAACCACCCACCAGATTGCAACAACAGTGACTTGGAAGAAATTCTGAGCCTTCCAGAAAGATGTTTTGAAATTGCCATGATAAAAAAAAAAAAAAACTGACAGAACTCATTAAGGAAAACAACACTCATAAGAATAAAATTGAGTCCCTAAACAGGGAAGTGAAGGAAATGCAGGTGATCAAAGGATTAATGGAGGAGCTACAGAACTCTGGGAAAATCAGTGATAACAGAGTAGATGAAAGGAAAGAATGAATAAGCACTGTGGAAGACAAAGGAATAAAAAGAACCAAAACAGAAAAGGAAAGAGAAGTACGAAAGAAAAAGAATGAAGAGAGACTTTGGGAACTATCTGACTCCATGAGAAAAGGAAATAGAAGAGTTACAGGAATCCCAGAAAGAGAGGAGAGAGACCTAGGATCAGAGAAAATATTCTAGGAAATAATTGAAGAGAACTTCCCAAATGTGAAGAAGGAGCTGAAAATAGACATACAAGAAGCAAGAAGAACACCAAACTTCCATGATGAAAGGAAAAATACAGCAAGACACATAAGAGTAAAGCTCCCTAGAAAACAAGACAAGGAAAAAATAATGAAGCTGACAAGAGGGAAGACACAAATAACATACAAAGTAAAACCAATCAGACTGACATCAGACCTCTCTGAAGAAACACCACAGGCAAGGAGAGAGTGGAGGGACATAGTCAATGGTCTCCAAGACAACAAATTCCAACCAAGAATACTCTGTCCTGCAAAGCTTTCCTTCCTCTATGAAGAAAGAATAAGGCCCTTCCCAGACAAACAGAAACTCTGGAATTTCATTATGACTAAACCCTACTCCAAAAAATACTACAAGGAATCCTAAAGCCAGAACCAACGTAGGGATGGATAACAATGAAAGAAGGAAAAAAAAGGGTATTAAAAGAATAAATAAATAAAATCAGAGGAAAGACAAACACAATGGCAAATACAGATGCTAACATATCCATAGTAACTCTAAATATAAATGGACTAAACTCTCCAATAAAAAGACACAGAGTCGCAGGCTGGATTAAGAAACAAAACCCAACCTTTTGCTGTCTCCAGGAAACACACTCTACGAAAGATAAAAATAGACTCAAAGTTAAAGGATGGAAAGCAATCATAGAAGCAAATACACCAAAAAAGAAGGCACAAACAGCTATACTTATGTCAGATAAAACAGATTTCAAACATAAAAAGGTAAAGAGACCCCAACGGTCGCTACATTATGATCAAAGGGACAATAATTCAAGAAGAACTAACACTCATTAACATATACTCACCAAATTAAGGAACACCAAAATACATCAGACAACTATTATCATCTCTGAAAACAGACATCAGAGAAAACACATATGTAGTAGGAGACTTCAACACACCAATATCAACAATGGCTAGATCAACAAGACAAAAAATAAGTAAGGACACTAAAGCTCTAAATAAGGATCTAGAGCTCACAGGCTTAACAGACAACTACAGAACACTAAACCCAAAAAAATCTGAGTACACATTTTTCTCAAGCGCACAGGGATCATTCACCAGCATCAACCACATACTGGGACACAAGACAAACATCGACAGATACACCAAGATTGAAAATCATACCAACCATCTTCTCTGACTGTGAAGGCACTAAACTAGAAATAAACCATAAAAAGAAGGCAAGTTTCATGGAGATTGAAACCCATATTACTGGAAGACCACTGGACTAATGAGGACATCAATGAAAATAATTAAAAAATAATAGGAGTTGAATGACAAAAAGGACACCAATTTCCTAAATGTATGGGACGCAGCAAAAACAGAAATAAGAGGAAAATAAATAGAAATAGAGGCTCACATCAAGAAACAGGAACTCAAAGAAACAACGTAATCTCAAAGATCAAAGAACTAGAAAAAAAAAAAGCCAGTAGAAGAAAAGAAATAATAAAAAGCAAAGCAGAAATAAAAGAAATCAAAACTAAAAATAAAAAAAATCCAAAAGACCAATGAAACCAAAGGCTGGTTCTTTGAAAAAATCAATAAAATGGACAAACCCCTAGCCAGGCTCACAAAGGAAAAATGGTAGAAAGCACAAATAAATAGGACCACAAAAGAGAGAGGAGAAATCACAGCAGACACAGCAGAAATCAAAAGAATAATAAGAAACTACTATGAACAGTTATATGCAAACAAGTTCAACAATCTAGAAGAGATGGACAGATTCCTACAACTCTACAATCACCCAAAGCTAGATAAAGAAGAAACAGAACACCTAAACAGACCAATTACAAGCAACAAAATTGAAAGGGTCATCAAAAACCTCCCCAAAAACAAATGCACAGGACCTGATGGATTTACAAATGAATTCTACCAAACATTCAGAGACGAATTAGCGCCTATCCTTCACAAACTCTCTCAAAATATTGAGAAGGAAGGGATAATACCAAACACGTTCTATGAAGCCAACATTACACTAATACCAAAACCGAACAAGGACAACACACAAAAAAGAAAACTATAGGCCAATCGCTCTAATGAACACGGATGCAAAAATCCTCAATAAAATTATAGCTATCAGAATCCAAAAATGTATCCATAAGATAATTCACCATGACCAAGTAGGATTTATTCCAGGGACACAAGGATGGTTCAACATCCGAAAATCAATCAACATTATCCAACACATCAACAAAAAGAAATACAAAAACCGTATGATAATATCAATAGATGCCGAGAAAGCTTTTGACAAAGTACAACACCCATTCATGATAAAAGCCCTTGAAATTCTTGGGATACAAGGAACATACCTCAACATCATAAAGGCCATCTATGACAAACCAACAGCCAGTATCATACTCAATGGCGAAAAGCTGAAAGCATTTCCATTAAGATCTGGAACAAGACAAGGATGTCCACTCTCACCACAACTTTTCAATATAATACTAGGAGTCCCAGCCAGAGCAATAAGACAAGAGAAAGACATACAAGGAGTCCAAATAGGAAAAGAAGTTAAACTATCACTATTCACAGATGATGTGATAATATACATAGAGAACCCCAAAAACTCCACAGGAAAACTAATTCAACTAATCAATCAGTTTAGTAAAGTGGCAGGATACAAAATCAACACGCAAAAATCAGTAGCCTTCCTATACACAAACAATAAATCTGAAGAAATAAAAAAAAATCCCTTCTATTACTGAAACAAAAAAAAAATCAAAACTTGGGAGTAAATCTAACAAAAGAGGTAAAGGATCTATACAAAGAAAACTATAAAACACTGTTAAAAGAAATAGAAGAAGACCCAAAGAAATGGAAAGACATCCCCTGCTAATGGATTGAAGAATTAACATTACTAAAATTGCCATCCTACCAAAAGCAATCTACAGATTCAATGCTAGTCCAATAAAAATTTCAATGACATTCTTCAAAGAAATAGAACAATTATTGATGAAACTCATATGGAATCACCAAAAACCCCAAATAGCCAAAGCTCTCCTAAAAAAAAAAAAAGAAGGGAATGGAGGCATCACACTCCCAGTCTTCAAACTACACTACAAAGCCATAATCACCAAAACTGCATGGTATTGGAACAAGCAGAGAGACACACGGAACAATGTAATTGAATAAAAAATCCAGAAATAAATCCACAGATTTAAGGTCAACTAATCTTTGACAAAGGAACAAAGAATATCCACTAGAGCAAAGAAAGTTTGTTCAATAAATGGTGCTGGGAAAACTGGGTCACTACATGAAAAAGAATGAAGCTTGACTATTACCTCACACCATGCACAAAAACCAACTCAAAATGGAATAAAGATCTACATATAAGACCTGAAACCATAAAATACATAGAAGTAAATACAGGAGAAACACTGCGTGACATGCACATCAAAACCATCTTTACAGACACATCACCCAAAGCAGTGACAGTGAAGGTAAAGATCAACAGTTGGGACTGCATCAAATTAAAGAGCTTCTGCACAACGAAAGAGACAATAACCAAAACAAAGAGACACCCACCAACTGGGAGAACATTTTTGCACACAACACTAATGATAAAGGACTGATCACAAAAATCCACAAAGAGTTGATGAGGCTCAATAAAAACAAACAAACAAAAAAAAAAAAACAATCCAGTCAAAAAATGGGCAGAAGAGCTAAAAAGAAACTTCTCTGAAGAGGAAATATAAATGGCCAACAGGCATATGAAAAATGTTCAGCATCACTTGTAATCAGGGAAATGCAAATCTCATTTGTATTTGGTCCAAAACTACCATGAGATACCATCCTACACCAGTGAGAACGGCACATAAAAAAACTAGCAACAACAACTGTTGGTGAGGTTGTGGAGAAAAAGGAACTCTCCTGCATTGTTGGTGGGAGTGCAAACTGGTCCAACCACTATGGAGAGCTGTGGGAAGATTCCTCAACCTACTAAAGACAGAGCTTCCATAGGATCCAGCAATTCCACTCCTAGGCATTTACCCAAATGACACAGAAACATTACTTCCAAAGGGCACCGGCATCCCTATGTTTATAGCAGCACTATTTACAATAGCTAAGCTATGGAAACAACCCAAATGCCCAAAAATAGATGACTGGATCAAGAGGATGTGGTACATATACGCAATGGAATATTACTCAGCACTCAAAAAGATAACCACATGCAGTTTGCAGCAACATGGATGGAGCTAGAAGGAATCATCCTCAGCGAAATAAGTCAGAAAGAAAAAGAAAAATACCGGATGGTCTCACTCATAGCAGGAGTTTAGAAAACCTAAATAAGGGACCAGGAAAAAGACTAATTAACACAAAGTAAAAATCAACATCAACAATCATCTATAAACCACTGACACACTACAGGGGCAGGGGAGGGGCGGGGAGAGGAAGGACTAGGGTCCAAATAAGGGGGGTGAAATTGTATTGGGAATATAACCAAAATTAAAATCATACATTTTGTAAAAATGAAAAAATGATATAAGAATTCTATAAAATATTTTTTAAATGAATAAAATTCTGATACATGCTACAACTGTAGAAACCTTAAAGTCAGTATGTTAAGTAAGACACACATGGACTAACAGGGTATAATTCCATTTCCATTAGGGGTCCAAAGCAGTCAAATTCAGAGAGAGCAGTAGAATGTGGTTGCTAGGGGTTGAGGTGAAGAGGAATGGGGAGCTTTGTTTAACAGGGGGAATGAAACATTCTTGACCAGGATGGTGGGATATTTGTGCAACGATGTCAATGTAGTTGATACCATAACATGCCTAGCTTAAAAAATATATTTAGTGGTAAATATTATGTAGAATTTATAACAATGAAAAAAATTGCACATGGATCTGACACATTGACAACACACATCAATATGAGAAAGGAATCTGGAAGGCACAGGGAATGCCAGGCAACCTCCTCCTCACGTTTACAGCCAGATTATCACTAAAAAACGGTAACAACCAGGGCTTCCTGGTGACCTACGGGTTATCAGGGCTATCATGACTAAGGCCGGAGTTTCATCCCCGGCCAGGGAGCTGACCCACATGGCGCAGCAGACCCACCCTGTCTCCCCGCTGCTCCCCTCAGCAGTGGATTGCAGTTAGATCCACCTGCCCTGCTCCCCACTGCATCTCTGGTGAATCCTCTCACACACACCCCTGCACCTCTGGCCTGTGCCACAGTTACATGCAAAGAAAAAAAAAAAACCCTGAGTGCTCACTGACAGAGGATTGGATCAAGATGTGGTCGATCCACACTACAGACTACAAGTCGGCCGTAAAACCATGAAAGGTTACCATTTACAGCAAAATGGACGGAGTCTGAGGCAATTGTGTGCGGTAAAACCAGATAGAATGACCGACAGAAACACTGGAAGCTTCCATAGCAAACAAATCCATAAAGCTAATTACTAATAAAAGCCGCACCTGCTAATAAACAGTGAGGTTGAGCTTCAGAGGGCGGGGAAGGGCAATGAGGTAAAAGGGATGAGGTGGGGGAATTGTCTCAGGTAGAGACAGGTGTCACGAATAAAAGGCTGGCACTGTGGTCAATGTAGGGGGGATGCATTACAGACAGTACCTGGGAGGGGTCCCCTGAGAATATTCTTTCACAGGAAGGAAGGAACCTCAGGTGCGAAAGCCCTGGGGGGGGTGGGTGCATAAAAAGAACACTGTCCTCACAGGGGCGTCTTCTCGCCCCAGGCCCGAGCCCCTCCCTGGAGGCGCTGACGGGGTGTAGCCTCCACCTCCGAGAAGCCCCGAGGGGCCCAGGCCACGGGTTAAGCCTCCTCGGGGGCCTCAGGTTCAGGGGTCCAGGAGCCGCCTCCCTGCGGGCGAGGCCTGGGCGGCGGGCGGGTCGGGCTGCTCAGACTGGGGGTCGGGCCAGGGCTTCCCTCCTGCCTGCTGGGCCCGGGGCGGGGAGGGGGGGTCACCCCAGAAAACCTCAGTCTGACCCAAAGACACCATCACCCACAGTAACAGCCGCGTGGCCGGGGGCAGAGCAGCGCCCAGAACCCCCAGGCGCGTCCTAGAGCCACGAGAATAACAAACTCGGGGGACCCACGGCCTTCAGGGGGTCCCCTCAGGCATGAAACTGACCCCCTAGGTGACTCCGTGCTCAAAACTGAACCCCAAAGACCCCCCAGTTCTCCTCACCAGCCCCCCCTCTTCTGACCGGACCCTCCTTCAGCCGCCCAGGGAGACGCGCTCGCCCTCTCGCCCTCCCTGCCTCCTGCCCTCGGCTCACCTCGTCCTCCCGCGACGCGCGGGTCCCGCAGCCCCGACCTCTTCGCACACAGCCCAGGACGCCAGGAACGCCAGAGGGTGCCGCACGCAGCCGAGGTAGGCCAGTGCAAGCAGCAGGGCGGGCAGGGGGGCGGGCAGGGGGCGGGCAGGGGGGCGGGCAGGGGGCGGGCAGGGGGGCGGGCAGGGGGCGGGCAGGGGGGGCGGGCCAGACACACCTCGGCGCTCGGTGGCCACGCCCGCCGGGCCGGTTTTTCAGGGTTCAGTGACCTGGGGCCAGAGGCCGAGTCTGCCCCAAAATAACTTCACCAGAGCCGCGGGCGCCCCTGAAAGGCGAGAAGCATCTACGTGGAGTGAAAGACTCGCACCTGCGCCTCCCTCACGCCTTCCTGGGCACCGCCCCCACTGCTCTCCGCGCCCGGCCCCGCCCACCGGCCAGTCGCGTCCCGCCCCGCGCCCTCCTGCGCCCCCGGCCTCCTTCCCGTGGGCCGGGCCGCCGCTTCTCCCCCGCGCCTCGGCCTTGGCGCCTCCTCATCCCTGGCTTCGCTGCTCGCCGGTCCCCCGGCCCCACCCCCGCCCCCCGTCCCCTTTTCCCTGTCCCCCGACCCGCTCTTACTCCTCTGCGTATTGCTCACGATAGGGCGCTCCGCCCTCGTCCTGCGGCCCGTCCTGGCCCCGCCCGCTCCTCCTCCCCGCGCCACGCCCGTCCCACTCCCGTCCCGGCCCGATCCTGCCCTCCGGGCCCCGCCCGCTCCTCCTCCCCGCACCCCCCCACTACGCACCCGTCCCTGCCCTCCGGGCCCCTCCCGCTCTTCCTCCCCGCACCATGCCCGTCCCATGCCCGTCCAGGTGGTCCCTGCCATCCAAGGGGGAAGTGGGCCCCGATCCCCCATGGGGGAAGAGGGTCCCGTTTCCCCCTGGGATAGAGGTTCCCCTACCTCCGTGGGGGCTGAGGGTCCCCGAACACCCTGGCCAGCGCCCCCTAGCAGCGGCCCTGTAAACTGCACCTGTGCTCAGGCAGAGTCCGGTAGGCGGGGTCAGGCTCCGGCCGGGGGCGGGGCCTGAGGCTCATCAGCGCTGCCTGGCCAGCTGAGGACTCTTCCCCTTTGAGTGCTGCTGGGTTGCCCGGGCCTTTCCCCGCCGACCTATCTGCATGCAGCTTTGGAGGAGGCCGCGGTCGCACCCAGTCCGAGGCATACGGGGGTACCCTCCCTGACGGTGACCCCGCACCTCTGTCTATGGCGTCGTCGGCGCACTGTCAGCCCATCGGGGTGTGAGTGCAGAGGAGTTTGCAGGTGTCCCCCGAGGGGAAGAGGGCCCCATAGCCAAAACGGGCTTGCGGTCCCTGCACCTTGTAGGGGGCCTCGGACTCTGTATCCCCGTGGTTGCATAGGTCTCCCTACCCTCTGGGGGATGCGGGTCCCCGTACAACCCCGCTCGCCAGCGCCCCCTAGCGGAGGCTCTGTGAAGTGCACCTTTGCACAGGCAGAATCCGGTGGGCGGGGTCAGGCTCCTGCGGGGGGCAGAGCCCGGGGCTCAGTAGCGCTGCTGAACCAGGTGAGGACTCTTCCCCTGTGAGTGGTGCTGGGTTGCTAAGGGCTTTCCCCGCCGGCCGGTCTCGCTGCAGTTTTGGAGAATGCGGCGGGCGCCGTCTGTCTGTGGCTTATAGGGGTTGCCCTCCCTGACGGTTACCCCACCCCTTCGTCTAGGGCGTCTTGGGGCACACGTCCTCCCCTGGGTTTGTGCTTCCGAGAGGAGGGTGCAGATGTGCCCCGGGAAGGAAGATTTACCGTTCCCCCAAGGGGGAAGTGGGCCCCGATCTCCCATGGGGGAAGAGGGTCCCGTTTCCGCCTGGGGTAGACGTTGCCCAACCCCCGTGGGTACTGAAGATCCCCGAACCCACTCGCGGGCGCCCCCTAGCGGCGGCCCTGTGAACTGCACCTGTGCTCAGGCAGAGTCCAGTGGGCGAGGTCAGTCTCCGGCCGGGAGCGGGGCCTGAGGCTCATCAGCGCTTCCTGGCCAGCGGAGGACTCTTCCCCTTTGATTGCTGCTGGGTTGCCCGGGCCTTTCCCCGCCGACCTGTCTGCCTACAGCTTTGGAGGAGACCGTGGTCGCAGCCAGTCCGAGGAATACAGGGGGTACCCTCCCTGACGGTGACCCTGCCCCTCCTCTATGGCGTCTTCAGCGCACGGTCAGCCCCTCGGGGTGTGATTGCGGAGAAGGTAGCAGGTGTCCCCTGAGGGGACGAGGGCCCCATTGCCAAAACGGGCTTGCGGTCCCTGCACCTTGTAGGGGGCCTCGGACTCTGTGCCTCCGTGGTTGCAGAGGTCCCCCTACCCTCTGGGGGCTGAGGGTCCCCGAACCCCCGCTCGCCAGCGCCCCCTAGCGGCGTCACTGTGAAGTGCACCTTTGCACAGGCAGAGGCCAGTGGGCGGGGTCAGGCTCCGGCCGGGGGCGGGGCCTGAGGCTCTTCGGCGATGCCTGGCCAGGTGAGGACTTTTCCCCTTTGAGTGCTGCTGGTTTGCCAGGGGCTTTCCGCACCGAACTGTCGCCTGCAGTTTTGGAGGAGGCCGTGGTCGCAGAGAGTCCGAGGATTGCAGGGGTTGCCCTCCCTGATGGTGACCCCGCCCCTCCGTCTATGGCGTCTTTGGGCGCACGGCCTGCCCCTGGGGGTGTGAGTGCAAGAGGAGGCTGCAGGTGTGCCCCGGGGAAAGGTTTACCGTTCCCCAAGGGGGAAGTTGGGCTCCGCCCACATGGGGGAAGAGCTTCCCCTTTCCCCATGGGGTAGGGGTCACCCTGCCCCCTTGGGGCTGAGGGTCCCCAACCCCCTCACCATCCAGCCCCCCCCCGCGGCACTATGAAGTGCACCTATGCGCAGGCAGAGTCCGGTGGGCGGGGTCAGGCTCCGGCCGGGGGCGGAGCCTGGGGCTCAGCAGCGCTGCTGAGCCAGGTGAGGATTCTTCCACTGTGAGTGGTGCTGGGTTGATAAGGGCTTTCCCCGCCGGCTTGTCTGCCTGCAGTTTTGGAGGACGCCACGGGCGCCGTCTGTCTCTGGCTTACAGGGGTTGCCCTTCCTAACCATGACCCCGCCCCGTCGTCTCGGGCATCTTGGGGCACACGTCCTGCCCCTGGGTTTGTGAGTCCGAGAGGAGGGTGCAGGTTTGCCCCGGGAGGAAGATTTCCCGTTCCCCCAAGGGGGAAGTGGGCCCCGTTACCCCACGGGGGAAGAGAGTCCAGTTTCCCCCTGGGGTAGAGGTTCCCCTAACCCCGTGGGGGCTGAGGGCCCCCGAACCCCCTCGCCCACGCCCCCTAGAGGCGGCCCTGTGAACTGCACATGTGCTCACGCAGAGTCCGGTGGGCGTTGTCAGGCTCCGGCCGGGGGCGGGGCCTGAGTCTCATCAGCGCTGGTGGCCAGCGGAGGACTCTTACCCTTTGAGTGCTGCTGGGTTGCCCGGGCCTTTCCCCGCCGACCTGTCTGCCTGCAGCTTTGGAGGAGGCCGCGGTCGCACCCAGTCTGAGGCATAAAGTGGGTACCCTCCCTGACGGTGACCCCGCCCCTCCGTCTATGGTGTCATCGGCGCACTGTCAGCCCCTCAGGGTAGGCGTGCACCGGGAGGAAGATTTTGGCTTCCCCGAGGGGAAGAGGGCCCCGTTCCACCATGGGGGAAGACAATCCCTTACCGCCATGGGTGCAGAGGTGGCCCCAGCCCTGTGGAGGCTGAGGGTCCCCGAACGCCCTCACCAGCGCCACCTCGCAGCGGCCCTAGGAAGTGCACCTGTGCGCAGGCAGAGTCGGGTGTGCAGGGTCAGGCTCCGTCCAGGGGCGGAGCCTGGGGCTCATCAGCGTGGCTGGGCCAGGTGCAGACTCTTCCCCTTTGAGTGGTGCTGGCTTGCCCTGGGCTTTCCGCGCTGGCCTGTGTGCCTGCAGTTTTGGAAGAGGCCGCGGTCGCTGCTTGTCCCTGGCTTACAGGGTGTGCCCTCCCATGACAGGGACCACGGCCCTCCGTCTATGGCTTCTGCGGGCGCATGGCCCCACCGCTGGGGCTGTGAATGCGAGAGGAGGGTGCAGGCGTGCCCCGGGAGGAAGATTTGGGCTTCCCCCGAGGGGAAGAGGGCCACGTTCCCCCATGGGGGAAGACAATGCCGTACCCACATGGGTGCAGAGGTGGCCCCAGCCCCGTGTGGGCTGAGGGTCCCCGAACCTCATCACCAGCGACCCCTATTGGCAGCCCTAGGAAGTGCACCTGTGCGCAGCCAGAGTCGGGAGGGCGGGGTTAGGCTCCCGCCAGGGGCGGAGCCTGGGGCTCATCAGCAAAGCTCGGCCAGGTGCGGACTCTTCTCCTTTGTGTGGTTCTGGCTTGCCCAGGGCTTTCCGTGCCGGCATGTGTGCCTGCAGTTTTGGAGGAGGCAGTGGTCGCCACTTGTCCTGGCTTACAGGGGGTGCCCTCCCCTGACAGGGACCCCGGTCCTCCGTCTAGGGCTTCTGTGGGCTCACGGCCCCACCGCTGGGGCTGTGAGTGCGAGAGGAGGGTGAAGGCGTGCCCCGGAGGAGGATTTGTGCTTCTCCCGAGGAGAAGAAAGCCCCGTTCCCCCATGGGGGATTAAAGTTACGTACACCCACGGGTGCAGAGGTGGCCCCAGCCCCATGGGGGCTGAGGATCCCCGAACCCACTCACCAGCGCCTCCTAGCGGCGACCCTAGGAAGTGCACCTGTGCGCAGCCAGAGTCGGGTGTGCAGGGTCAGGCTCCGGCCAGGGCCCCAGCCTGGGGCTCATCAGCGCTGCTGGGCCAGGTGCGGACTCTTCCCCTTTGAGTGGTGCTGGCTTGCCCGGAGCTTTCCGCGCCGGATTGTGTGACTGCAGTTTTGGAAGAGACCGCGGTCGCCAATGTCCCTGGCTTACAGGGGGTGCCCTCCCCTGACAGGGACCCCGGCCCTCCATCTAGGGCATCTGCGGGCGCACGGCCCCGCCTCTGGGGCTGAGTGCGAGAGGAGGTGCAGGCGTGTGCCAGGAGGAAGATTTGGGCTTCCGCGAAGGGGAAGTGGGCCCCGTTCCCACATTGTGGAAGACAATCCCGTACCCCCATGGGTGTAGTTGTCGCCCCAGCCCCGTGGGGGCTGAGGTTTCCTGAACCCACTCACCAGCGCCCCCTAGCGGCGGCCCTAGGAAGTGCACCTGTTCGCAGCCAGAATCGGGTGGGCGGGGTCAGGCTCTGGCCAGGGGCGGAGCCTGGGGCTCATCAGCACTGCTGGTCCAGGTGCGGACTGTTCCCCTTTGTGTGGTGCTGGCTTGCCTGGGGCTTTCCGCGCCGGCCTGTGTGCCTGCAGTTTTGGAAGAGGCCGTGGTCGCCGCTTGTCCCTGGCTTACAGGGGGTGCCCTCCCCTAACAGGGACCCCGGCGCTCCGTCTAGGGCGTCTGCGGGTGCACGGCCCCGCCGCTGGGGCTGTGAGTGCGAAAGGAGTGTGCAGGCATGTGCCGGGAGGAAGATTTGGGCTTCCGCGAAGGGGAAGAGGGCCACGTTCCCCCATGGGGGAAGACAATCCCGTACCCCCATGGGTGCAGAGGTGGCCCCTGACCCGTGGGGGCTGAGGGTGCCCAAACCCCCTCACCAGCGACCCCTACCAGCGGCCCTAGGACGTGCACCTGTTCGCAGCCAGAGTCAGGGTGGGCGGGGTCAGGTTCCGGCCAGGGGCGGAGCCTGGGGCTCATCAGCTCTGCTGGGCCAGGTGCGGACTCTTCCACTTTGAGTGGTGCTGGCTTGCCCCGGCTTTCTGCGCCAGCCTGTGTGCCTGCAGTTTTGGAAGAGGCCGTGGTTGCCGCTTGTCCCTGCCTTACAGGGGGTGCCCTCCCCTGACGGGACCGCGGCCCTCTGTCTAGGGCGTCTGCGGGCAAACGGCCCCGCTGCTGGTGTTGTGAGTGCGAGAGGAGGGTGCAGGCGTGGCCCGGGAGGAAGATTTGGGCTTCTCCCCAGGGGAAGAGAGCCCCGTTCCCCCATGGGGGAGGAAAGTTCCGTACCCCCATGGTTGCAGAGGTGGCCACAGCCCCGTTGGGGCTGAGGGTCCCCGAACCCCCTCACCAGCGACCCCTACCGGTGGCCCTAGGAGGTGCACCTGTTCGCAGCCAGAGTCGGGTGGGCGGGGTCAGACTCCGGCCAGGGGCGGAGGCTGGGATGCTGCGGACCAGAACAGCAGTAGAAGATGAGGCCGTCTCAGGGTTGAGAGACTGCGCAGGGTGGTCATGGATTCGGTTAAAGAAATGACAAACAGACACACTTCAAGAAAGTGTAAATCTGAGTGCAACTTTATTTGAGTCAGTGGTCAGTATATATGTTTTCTAAAAGCATAGAACAGTGAACATCAAAGAAACCAGCTTGCTCATAGGTTTAGCTTATCATTGACAGGGCAGTGATTTATGTCCAAAATACATCTGGACCTAGCCGTATTCTTAAGTAGACAGGCTATTAACTCTTTATATTCTTGTTCTACATAATTATATTCTTGTTGTACATACTACTACTACTACTACTACCTACTCATGTTTACTCATAATTAATTGTCATGGGTGAATTTACATTATAATGCAGTGAATATCAAAGGTACTAAAGTCAAGCACAGAACAGAAAGATTATTAAACCAACAATTCTATTATAACACAGTGTTTAGTAATATTTCATTTGCATTAGCCTAATTATTAAGTTACGTATGTTTTTTAATTAGCAATCAGTGACCAGAAAAAGGAAAGATTTTAGAGAGACAGTTGTAGCAGAATAAAGTTTGTGGGCCTTGAGAAAGCGAGATAAGGTTCCAGGTGGTCAGCATTTCTTTTAATCATCTTTGTGGCGGCTTCTGGTGGTGGTTATCTCTTGGCAGGCATTCGGCTTCTCTGCATCTTAGGGAGTTTGCTGTTCTCCCCCTGCGCACATGGTTCCTTGCCCACGCCAGACCTCAGGGACCATGGCAACAGCCATTAGCCCTGAGGGTCACTGCAGAGGGAGGTGCAGCAGGTTCCCCCTTTGTTTTTAGAACGAAGTTGGTAAGCATACATGTCACACCAGATGCGGTAGATGGACCTGTGAAGTGAGCGGACACAGAGGGGAACAAACAAACAAAGGAGCAGGACAAATAGGGAAAGAACAGTGAAGGAGAGGAGAAGATGATACCAGTGAGCAGGAGTTAAAGATTGGAGAGTGGAAGCCAGAGAATGGGCAAAGGAAGAGATTGAAGTATCCAGATGAGATTTACTGATAGCAGAGATTTCAGATTGAAGGGACGAGAGGTCATGAGAAAGGTCATTGTCATGCCAGATGCCCAATAGGTGGTGTTTAGTAAGATTCCAATGCAGGGAAGAATTATAACGTAAAGGTGTAACACAAATGAAATGAAACTGAACGTGGCAACGAGTAGACAGTTGTTGTTTGAGAAGTTGAACCTCATCGCTAATAGCAATAACAATTTCTTCCAGAGCATTTAACTTTCTTTCTAACTTGTAGTCAATGTCCTGCTGTGTAGAGAGTGCCATGGACACGTTTTTGGTAAGGTCATTTACAAAAGAATCTGTCTTAGCTTCCTGAACTAAAGCAACAGAGGAAGCAGCCAAGGAGGTAACTAAGGAAATCAAGGCAGCAATGCCTAGAATAAGGGTAACAATAAAACGTTTAGGACGAAGAAGAGCATGTACTTCATCTAAAACTTGCATGGCAGTATTATCATACCAAGGCATATCATGTAAATCAACAGGTAACATAACATAGGGGGGTCTTTTAAGTAAGACCACCACAGGATATATACGAGCAAGAGAGGGGGTAATACAATTAGTAATAACACAGCCAGAACAATGTACAGAGTAAGAAGTCCCACGCAATTGAATGCGTGTAGCTGTGGCATTTCCCAGAAGTAGAGCGAAGGGGTATCCAACGCAGGCACGCACTGGGATCTTAGCGGTGTCCTGTCCAGGTTGTCTGAAATGTACATCATCAAAGGCAGCGAAGAGACGAAAGAGTTCAGGCTTTATGACAGAGCTATCTGTCCAGGGAACCGGGTTATTCAGTCCTGCCAATGGAGGCAAGCTTTGTCATCATTTTCAGAGATTTCTGGAACCCTATGAACAAAGCAGCAGTTTCTCCACATTTTAGTTTAGCTCTATGTCAACTTCCTGGAAGAATTGTACTCAAAGCCACACAAAAGGTTAGCTCTGCTAGAAAAAGAAAAAATATATATATATCTATAACATTGTTGTAGAGTGTGGTCAGTCAAAACAAGAAAACTTTGTTGAATCAAGGCAAAATGTAAAAACATTTTCAATGTTATGCCAAACAAAACAGTAAAAATCAGGTGTATTTCCAACAGTCTATACAGTCCTTTGTAGAAAGATTTTTACTCTCAAAATTTTATCATTTTGAATCAATTGAGGCTTTTTTGTGTGTGTGTGTGCCTGTGTGTGTGTGTAGAAACAAGTCCTGCAGACATTAAACCATTGAAGTATATAATATTGCAAGGCAACAATAATCATTGACAATTTACATACATATCAGGTATTGAAAGATTTTGAGAAAACCAATGTTAACATTTTTGTACATATTAGAGTTTTACCATTTTCCCAAGTGACAGTGAATCCCTTGTAGTGTAACTTTACCAGGTAAACCAGATAGGATAAATTTATCTAATGTCCTTCCCAGGAGGAAAGATAGAAAGTTTGTGGAGTGTCTCTAAAGCTCTGCTGAAGTTCCACAAAATCTCCTTTAATGGATTAAATGAAAGGCTACCAAATTTTACTTTAATTTAGATTTTTTGGGAAGCTGTGTCATAAATACTAGAAAACAGAAAAAAAACAACTGTATTTAATCTCTTTAAAAATTCTAGCCCTAAGTATAATATTGACAATCAAATCAAATCCTTTAATTGTCATCTCAAAACCCTTAGTTTTTCAGACACTAAAAGTCATTATGTACCCAACATCATTAACCTAGACAAGGGCCAAGATTATACCCAATCCTAGTGTATAAGTACATGTTTTGAAACAACCCATTAGATTATAACTCAGTTACTATTAACCAAAAATTATTTCAGCTAATGTGTTCCCAAAACACTAAAATAATATAAATCATTTGAGTATACAATTTTTTTTTTAATTCCTTTTTCAGATCTTCAACACTTTTTTAGGTTTGTTACTTTTAATTGTTTTAGACCTTCAACATTTGCTTTAACACTTATCACTTTACTTTTAAGACCATTAAAATATCTATTTTTAATACATGTTTTTCTTTGTAAACACACATTTCATTTTACATCGATTTAGGATTGTCACATCTTTCATTAGCAGTAAGGCATTATAATACATTATAATACTGTCATCTCTTTGAACTAGATGACTTAAATGTGAACACACAAGGTAATATGACATTAGAATTTTTGGCTTTTACAAATAGGCGCAAAAAGTAAACCTGAAAGTTTAGTTGTAGCTTTAGTTTTTGTTATGACTGGAATTCCATTTTGCATGGCTGTTAATAATATAATGGCGCATTAGGTTTTTCTAGGCTGGCTAATAAAGAAGCAATTAGGCAAATCAATAAAAACAAAAAAAAAAAAACAGAGCACCATATAGATACTATGTACATTTTTACATATATGTGACTCAGTGGGAAAGACAAAAGTACCTTTTATACCCGAAATTTCTTTTGAAATAAACACATTTAAACAAAGTATTAATACTTAACTTTAAGGCATATATGCTTTGAATTATATTATAAAATTTAAACTAGTTTTTGTTTATTAAAAAAATGTTTGATCAAAATGTCAAGATTTGTTTTATGATAATTTATAAAGGCGCCATCTATAATTAGTCCTCCGGAGGTAAAAAACAAAACAAACACAAAGAAAGACAAACAGATACAGAGATCTCTTGATATACATTTAAAATTTTGGTCATGTGCATATATTTTGAAACATAGTTATTTTACCAATATGTGTGAAGATACTGAGGTTTTTAATGAGTTAACAGCTAAAATCTGTACACAGAATAAGTGTCTAATCTTAATTATTAACAAAGACTTGGGCTCGAGACCACAGCAGTCATGGCAGTTTTCACTAATAATTTTTTTTGATAAGAAAATATTTTTGGAGTTTACATTTTTAAGAAATGATTCTTTGGCTTTAGGTCATTAACACATTATGTCACTGGGAACGGTCATATTCTAAAAATAAAAGAACACTGTTATCTGGAGAACAGGAGAAGAGGTAAATTTTTTACAGTCTACCTGTAAAATTTGAGGTTTAGAATTTAGCTCAAAAATGTTTGTATTATCACTTTATGTTTTACCAGGTTAGTTTGTTTTAACAAGAAACTTAATGTTTTACAGGTCCCATAAGTAAAATTAAAAAGCTTTTATTCAACCAATAAGCATTTTGTATAGCTTGTTAGCAGGTCAAAAGTAACTCAGCAGTTTTTGCCTAAGACAATGTAGACTTTAAAATCAGAGAAACACAGGGAAATGGAACTTTTTTGTAGAATGAACCAAAATAGTTATTTAAGGTGGATAATAGAAAAGTTTAGTCCCCCACATCAGGAAGGTAGTAGAGATCTGTCATTGATCCCAACACTGGAGAAAAAGTCCAGGCAGCTGCTTGTTGAGATCAAGGGCAGCCTCCACCAGCCCACTGCAGTGGGATTATACTATTTTAATAAAAACCTTTTATTCATATTATAGTCATATAGTCTCATACACTCATATTTAACCATTTTTTTATCACTCTAACAATTGTGAATGAACTTTGAATACTATTATTTATAAATTCCTTATTTATTTATTTATTTTTTAAAGAAACAAATGGCAAAACTCCACCAGGGGGAACCAAGCCTCCTCCCCAAATAATTAACAGGCAAAGATTGGAGCATTTTTTGTTTGTTTGTTTGTTTGTTTTATTTAAGATTATGACACATTATCTCTTATTTGTTTTTGAGTTATTTTTATCTCAACAATTTTAGCCAAGTTCGAGCTGGAAATATGGGCTGGATTTTGGAATGGTCTCATAATTGGGAGCCGATGCCTCTGCAAAGAGGTCAGTATTGGCTCTAGAATGAACTTTTGGCTTTTGAAAAACAATTTCACTATCCCAATAATCCTGATCACTTTTTCTAATACTGCAGGCTATTTTTTCTTTTACCTTTTGTTTTGCATGTTTCATTTTGCCTCCAGCCAGGCAAAAAACGACCTATCTGTTCAGGCAATTGTTTTATTAATATGGGGCTGTCAGCTGAGTCCTCTTTGATGTTATTTAGGGATACAGACAACCATAAGTTTTTGAGTTTTTTATTTGTTTTCTCTAATTCAGACCCTTGATATAGCGCCACGGGGGAAGCATTTAAGGGAACTTTTATGAACAAGATTTTTATGTGATGCAGTTGTAGGTTTAGTAACGACTGGAAAAAGAGTGGTAACTGGGCAGGAGGGTTTGTCATTTTTGAAAGTTAATTTATCTAGCATTTCAGCATATTCATGATCATTAGGCTCATCCTCCGAATGGGAAAGGGATTCCTTTAACATAGGAGCAGAGGCTTGAGCGAGTAATGGTGTTGTTTCTAGGTTTTGTTGTCTTTAGGATTATCCTGAACCTCTCCCTGTTGACTGTCCCATAATTCTGCCTCGGTGTCATCAATCAACAAATCTCTAATTTGTACCCACAAGGACAAAGTCTGTGCCGGGACCTGAGATGGTCCATGAAGGTCATAGAATTCTTCTACTTCTTTTCCTACTTTTTTACAGGTTTCTAGTGATAAACTGCCTTCTTCAGGAAACCTCGGGCATACCCGCATTATGAATTCATAAAGTTGCAACAAAGCTTTTTTTTTTTATTTACTTTAATACTGCGTGCTTCAATCATGTTTTTCAGTATCGAAAGAAAAATATGTCTGTTTTTGGTTTGTTGTTGACCCATGACCTCGTGGTGCTTTGTTCACTCACCCAAGATCTTTATTTCAACTGTGCTGTCCGGCCCGTGTCCCTCGCGGGAACTTGCGGAGGCGTCTTAGCTAAGGTCTGTCCGTATAAACCCCGGACCAGGCTGCTCCAAGGAGCAGATGACCGTTATGCCTTATGACGTCCTCCACGGGAACCGCAGGTGCAGCCCACTCAGACTCCGTAGCCCTAAGGCCGTGGAGCCTTATTCATGCACTCTCTCACACACTCAGCACCATGAGAATATTTACACTTAGAAGAACTTCTCACTGTCTCAAACTGATCACCTTTTATCAGCAAGCTCCGGACGCCCCAGTGAGGATCCTATCCCTGACTTTTAAAAGAGGGTATTTTTAAGGGGAAAATTCACTCACTCACTCACACTAAGAAGGAGATAGCTTACCCAACACAACCTCTTTGTTACTCACCTCTTTCCTTAGGTGGACAACTCAGCAAAATTTGAAATTGGGCCCCACGTTGGGCGCCACCTGCTGCGGACCAGCACAGCAGTAGACGATGAGGCCGTCTCAGGGTTGAGAGACTGTGCAGGGTGGTCAGGGATTCGTTTAAAGAAATGACAAACAGACACACTTCAAGAAAGTGTAAATCTGAGTGCAACTTTATTTGAGTCAGTGGTCAGTATATATGTTTTCTAAAAGCATAGAACAGTGAACATCAAAGAAACCAGCTTGCTCATAGGTTTAGCTTATCATTGACAGGGCAGTGATTTATGTCCAAAATACATCTGGACCTAGCCGTATTCTTAAGTAGACAGGCTATTAACTCTTTATATTCTTGTTCTACATAATTATATTCTTGTTGTACATACTACTACTACTACTACTACCTACTCATGTTTACTCATAATTAATTGTCATGGGTGAATTTACATTATAATGCAGTGAATATCAAAGGTACTAAAGTCAAGCACAGAACAGAAAGATTATTAAACCAACAATTCTATTATAACACAGTGTTTAGTAATATTTCATTTGCATTAGCCTAATTATTAAGTTACGTATGTTTTTTAATTAGCAATCAGTGACCAGAAAAAGGAAAGATTTTAGAGAGACAGTTGTAGCAGAATAAAGTTTGTGGGCCTTGAGAAAGCGAGATAAGGTTCCAGGTGGTCAGCATTTCTTTTAATCATCTTTGTGGCGGCTTCTGGTGGTGGTTATCTCTTGGCAGGCATTCGGCTTCTCTGCATCTTAGGGAGTTTGCTGTTCTCCCCCTGCGCACATGGTTCCTTGCCCACGCCAGACCTCAGGGACCATGGCAAGATCCATTAGCCCTGAGGGTCACTGCAGGGGGAGGTGCAGCACTGGGGCTCATCAGCGCTTCTGGGCCAGGTGCGGACTCTTTCCCTTTGGGTGGTGCTGGCTTGCCCGGGGCTTTCCGCGCCGGCCTGTGAGCCTGCATTTTGGAAGAGGCCGCGGTCGCCGCTTGTACCTGGCTTACAGGGTATGCCCTCCCATGACAGGGACAACGGCCCTCCGTCTAGGGCGTCTGCAGGTGCACTGCCCCACCGCTGGGGCTGTGAATGCGAGAGGAGGGTGCAGGCGTGCCCGGGGAGGAAGATTTGAGCTTTCATATTTGGCCTTCTCCCGAGTGGACTATAGACCCATTCCCCCATGGGGGAGGAAATTTCCTTACACCCATGGGTGCAGAGGTGCCCCCAGCCCCATGGGGGCTGAGGGTCCCCGAACCCCCTCACCGGCGCCCCCTAGCGGCAGCCCTAAGAAGTGAACCTATGCTCAGCCAGAGTCGTGTGGGCGGGATCAGGCTCCGGCCTGGGGCGGAGCCTGGGGCTCATCAGCGCTGCTAGGCCAGGTGCGGACTCTTCCCCTTTGAGTGGTGCTGGCTTACCCGGGGCTTTCTGCGCCGGCCTGTGTGCCTGCAGTTTTGGAAGAGGCCGCAGTCGCCGCTTCTCCCTGGCTTACAGGGGGTGCCCTCCCCTGACAGGGACCTCGGCCCTCCGTCTAGGGCGTCTGCGGGCACATGGCCTCGCTGCTGGGGCTGTGAGTGCGAGAGGAGCGTTCAGGCGTGCGCCGGGCAGAAGATTTGGGCTTCCACATAGGGGAAGAGGGCCCTGTTCCCCCATGGGTGCAGAGGTGGCCCCAGCCCCGTTGGGGTGAGGGTCCCCGAAGCCTCTCACCAGCGCACCCTAGCGACAGCCCTAGGAAGTGCACCTGTGCGCAGTCAGAGTAGGGTGGGCGGGGTCAGGCTCCAGCCAGGGGCGGAGCCTGGGGCTCATCAGCGCTGCTGGGCCAGGTGTGGATTCTTCCCCTTTGAGTGGTGCTGGCTTGCCCGGGGCTTTCCGCGCCGGCCTGTGTGCCTGCAGTTTTGGAAGAGGCCGCGGCCGCCGCTTGTCCTTGGCTTACAGGGTATGCCCTCCCCTGACAGGACCCCGGCCCTCCGTCAAGGGCGTCTGCGGGCACATGGCCCCGAAGCTGGGGCTGTGAGTGCGAGAGGAGTATGCAGGCGTGTGCTGGGCGGAAGGTTGGGCTTCCGCGAAGGGGAAGTGGTCCCCGTTCCCCCATGGGGGAAGACAATCTCGTACCCCCATGGGTGCAGAGGTGCCCCCAGTCCCCTGGGGGCTGAGGGTCCCCGAACCCCGCACTTACAAATATATTAATATCTAAGGAAGGAGATTTACAGAGGTTAATTACTTTTTCCAAGGTTACCTATATATGACAGTCACTCAAAAGAAACAATGACTAATTATTGAGAAACTACACTGTACATTTGTAGAATTGATAGTGTTCTACTGATCAAGATATAGAGAGACTGTTGTGATAAAACTGACTTTTCAATGGCAGGGAATAAAAGCAATATAAATAAGTTTTAAAATATCCAACAGACAAATAACAAATGGTGATAGGATCTGTACAAATGATAGAAACAAACCAATTGAATTTTCAATAACATATAGGATAACATCAAAATATGAAACCCTTCAGGATATTTTTAATAAAATGTATGCATCTGTAAAGCTATGAAAGCATTATTCTTTAATGTAAATTTTAAGACTTCAATAAATGACAATATGAACTCTATTTACAGACCAGGATGCATACAGCAAAGTTTGGGAGAAAGCACAATTGCAGAGGGGAGCACGGACAGGCAGAAATGACTGAATCACCCTGCAGTAAGAAAAAGGAGGTCAGAGTTTCATGTGGACAAAGGAGAAGGAATAGTGAGACAAGGTCAAATATATTCACAGAAACTATTCACTCAGAACTTCCTAATTCAGGGTGATGGCCTGAACTTCATGCTAATTGTGAAAATGGAGAGAGATGATGGTGAGTGGAGTGAATTGAATAATTTGTGTTTGAGAAAAATCTCTTTGCATTGGGGAAACTAGATTGTAGGAGAACAAGAATGCAACAGGGAAAACAACGGAGAAACTTGCAGTAGACAAAGAGAGAGGAGTGGGTCAGAGTGGTATGTTGCTTAGGATGTTAGCTAATAGGGCTGATTTGGATGGATATAGAAAGTGAGGGAAAGACAGAAATTAAAGATGCTGCCAAATGTTCTATCCTGAGCAACTTGGTAGATGTAATTGCTATTTGCTTTTTTAATAAAATTATTTATTTATTTATTTATTTATTTATTTATTTATTTATTTATTTATTTATACAAGCCCAGGGTATAGTCAGAAGTGCGGGAGGGTGAGAGAATTCACCAGAGCCAGAGCAGAGAACAGAATAGGCAGAATGACGAGATACACTGCTGAGTGGAGCAGCGGGCACAACAGGAGAGTTCTGTGGGGCCATGTGAGACCCTCGCTGGTGGTCAGGGATCGAACCTGCGCTGCAGATGCTGTGGGCAGCTTTGCAGCCTTGCACTCAACCGCTGCGCCACCAGGGGAAGCCCATGCTTTTTGTTTTTTTTTTAAGTTTTATTTTTATTTGCTGAATTCAGAGAGCAAAGAGTAGAGGTTTGGGTAGATAGAAGATTGGTGTAGTTGAAGAAATGATATTCCATCTTCTTTTATAAGAAATCATATCATACCACTCTAATATCTAACAATGATTTATTGATATATAATGTTGTGGGGAAGAATCAAGGTGGAGACCCTGTTGCAGGGGTGAAAGAATTCACCAGAGACAGATGAGAACAGACCAGGTGAATTTATTGAAATACACTGCTAAAAGAAGCAGAGAGTGAAACAGGAGGGGTGTACTGCTTAGAGTTTGAGTCCCAAGTCTCTCTTTATACTCTAGACACCATTGACTGGTTAGAGTGACTAGTCTTGGGTGTGTCCTGACTGATGATCTGAATCAGCATAGAGGATCATCAGTTCTGGGCCTCACCAGCTTAAGTTCCAAGTTTCCATGGCAGTTCCATCCCTACTCCCTTTATCATTCCAGCCTACCAAACTTGCCTGCTGGCCAAGGAGTGGGGGCTTGGTTTGCAAATTCTTAACGATACCTTGACATACCAGAGGTGCAGGGATGAAAAATTTCACCAGAGGCTGACTGGAGAACAGAAAAGGCACATTTGTTCAAATACACTGCTAAGAGAAGCAGCTGGGGAGACAGGAAAGATCTGCAAGTGAAGACAGATTTGGGGCTCCCTTTTATAACTGGTTTTGTCAGTTTTGCTTTGGGGAGTGAGTTTTGGGCTGGTTAGTGCAGGGGTGTCTGATCCTGGGGGGTTGATCTGTGACCCAGAATGTGTCCTGGCCTTTCCTCCACATTCCTGGTCAAAGGGATCCATCTTACGGTTTGGGACCCAGAGCAGCCTTATCAATTCTCTCTGAGTTCAAGCCTCCCAAACCTTCCTGCTGGGCAAAGGGTGGGTTTTAATTTTAATCTTATTTAATGCTACCCCACCAGATACCATTTGGTTTCTGTTTTCCCGCCACAGTGGATACTTTCCTATGTGATTTACATTCCCTCTTTTTTTTAAAGATTTATTTATTTATTTATACAACATTGATTGATTCATTGATTGATTTATACAAGCACTGGGTACAGTCAGAAGCGCGGGAGGGTGAGAGAATCCACCAGAGCCAGAGCGGGGAGCAGAGCAGGCAGAAGGACCAAAGTACACTGCTGAGGGGAGCAGCGGGCGGCAGGAGAGGTCTGCACGCCATGTGGGACCCTCCTCCGGTGGCCGGGGAGCAGCTGGGGATCGAACCGGCGCCTCAGAGGCAGCGGGCAGCTTCGCAACCCAGCGCTCAACCACTGCGCCACCGGGGAGGCCCTACATTCCCTCTTCCTGGTCTTCACCTGTCTGCATCTGTGAAATTCAGAAGTCTCTACTGACAGAAACAATTCAAAGCATGCACTTTATGACTTAACACTCTTACATCAATAAGTGTCAAATAAATTACCAAAAAGGGAACCCCAATTCCCCAAAGGCTAAACACGGAAGCAATTCTACATTTTCTACATATTCTGACAATTAAGTTGAAAGTTATGGTACAATCAAAAGAGCAAAAGAGGGTTGAATTGGGTTGCTTTATTTTTTATTGCTCATTCCCTGTCAAAACCATGTTTAAATACCAAATATTAAAACATGTGCCCATCAAATAAGCAAAAATAATATAAATTCTGGAAAAAGGAAATAAAATACTTTGATTTCCAGAGAAAGGATCATGTTGTCACCCCTGCAGTATACATCTTGCCCAACATGGGTGTCAGGGTATCATTTCATAATTTTAAAAACTAAGCTCTCACTCTTACCCCATAGTCATGTTTGAGAGATTTGAGCAGAGAAGGGCATCAATTAGGCTGCCACGGGAACTGGACCACTAGTCTGACCACCATGGCAGACAAACCAGCCCAACTCCAGGAATGCAGAGGCAGGGCCTGCACATGTGTCTGTGTCAAAGGTCTACACCCAAGAGCAGACATCCCAGCTGATAACCCGTGCTAACTGGCTCCCCAAGTAAGAAAGCCTATGTAATGCTAGTGTAAAAGTCTCAAATCCTTCACACACAGCTGTATAGCTCCCTCTTGTCCCCTGTTCCCTTGCAGGTTATTTCAATAAATCCTCATTTTCTGTTCTCTACTCCACTCTGCTGCACTCTTACACCCCCATACCTCACACATCTCTCAGCTATGGTTCCACCACAAAGAGTGCTTAATAATGTTTGTTCAACTTAATGAACTATCCAATCATCGCTTATATCACTGACCCCTGAATTATTATTATTGAATAATAATTCAACCCCTGAATTATTATTATTTCTGATATAAATGTTATCAACAGCATTAGCAAGCTAATATTGGTTGGGCAATTAAAGATAAATTCACTGATTTTCAAACTCTAAAAAGTTCCCTTACTTTCTGTGGATTCAGAGACATGATAAGGGAAGGACACAGGCTCAGATCTCTTTCTTCACCCTCCCTATGCCAGAGAAGCTGAGCTTGAATGTTTACAAATCATGACTGGAGAACAAGGGTAGACAGATTTGTCTCTCATCAAGGAATAAATATTTCAAACTTAATTCACCATATATTGTAGTTTATTTTTTGTTTGTTTTTTTTAATTTTTTATGGAGGCATGTCTTTATTTATTTATGTTTTGTTTGTTTATACATGCACTGGGTACAGTCCAAAGCACAGGAGGGTGAGAGAATTCACCAGAGCCAGAGTGGGGAGCAGCAGAGCCAGAGTGGGGAGCAGAACAGGCAGAAGGACCGAAGTACACTGCTGAGGGGAGCAGCGGGCAGCAGGAGAGGTCTGCATGCAATGTGGGACACTCCTCGGGTGGCCGGGGAGCAGCCATGGATCGAACCTACGCCGCAGAGGCCGCAGGCAGCTTCACAACCCAGCGCTCAACCGCTGAGCCACCGGGGAGGCCCTATTGTAGTTTCTTTTGCAACTACTAAAATCTGCACTACAGCAAGGAGATAGCCAAAGGCAATTAAATGAAGGTGGCTGGTTTTTCATTGCATTTACAAGGTTGAATTTAGCCTGAGGGTGTCATTTCCTTGTTCTAAGGAAATAATTTCCCTTTTCTCCACAATTCTACATCTTTGGGTTTGCTCCATGAATTTTGAAGTGGCTAGAATTTAGGATGACTTAGAAAATTTGCATCAAAATGTGGGTCTTTGAGCAACCCTCATCCATCTTGTAAACTCTGACTCCCATGTATTAGAGCAAAAACTGTAAAGAACACACAGCAGGGCCTCCCCGGTGGCGCAGCGGTTGAGCGCTGGGTTGCGAAGCTGCCCGCGGCCTCTGTGGCGCCAGTTCGATCTCCGGCAACTCCACGGCCACCAGAGGAGGGTCCCACATGGCGCACAGACCTCTCCTGCTGCCCACTGCTCCCCTCAGCAGTGTACTTTGGTCCTTCTGCCTGCTCTGCTCCCAGCTTTGGCTCTGGTGAATTCTCTCACCCTCCCACGCTTCTGACTATACCCAGTGCATGTATAAACAAACAAATAAATAAAAATAAAAACACATGCCTCTTTAAAAAAAAAAAAAAGAACACACAGCAATCAGAATAAATGTCCTCTGAAATTAAGACCTTTAAATGTCCCTTCATATGCCATCAGTTGATTCCATTGTTTTTAAAAATTAACTGCTGAGAGAGAAAAAAATTAAAAAAGGAAAAGTATGAGGATGGCGTATAAGAGAGCAAGTCAAAATATCTCAGAATAGCTTTCACTTTTTTACATATATATATAAAAATGGAGTTTCGGAATTATCACCAATTTCATGAGCTCTAATAAACATCTTTGTGTTTCATTTCATTTTCTTTTATTTTTTACGGAAGTTCCACTGGTTTCTACCATTATATAGTGATAGGTGTACATTAAAAATTAACATTTGAATAAAAAGTTTCCATTCTTCACCATACAAGAACTCCTTTACCCAAATTCCTCAGCCCCTTTTCCTATTTCCCTCTGGCAGCAGATATTTGGTTCTTACAGACAAAGATGTTGTTTTTGGTTTGTTTTGTTTGTTCATTTGTTTTGTTTCTTTATCATCTATATAGGTGTGAAATTGTAACAGGGTGGTCCCCAGGAAAAGGGGTGGTTCCAGGTTTCCACCCCACCCAAGGGAGGGTGGAGCTGAGCAGGGAGAGAAGAAGCTGCAGAGGAGAGTGAGGAAGGAAGGAAGCAGGAAGGCAGAACCTGTTTAGAGCAGCCTGTTTGTAGGGTCTGTGCTGCTCCTCTCCCTGCCCTGGAGCAAAGTCATTGGGGCCAGCCGCTGAGTGGTAGGCTTAGTAAAAAGATGAGCAGTAATAAAATACCTAGCAAGTTTTGGGTTGTGACATGAGAGTACATTTCACCAGGGAAGCAACCCATTTTTAGAGTGTGGTTAGACTAAAAAGAAGGTCGGTGGGATATTTGTTCCTAGCAGAGGAGCTGTTCTAAATCCCGTGTGTCCCTAGTTAGGGCAACACCCACCCGGGGAGCCCTGAAATGCTGGAGTAAGGCATATTGCCAGGAACTCTGCAGGAGGGTTGGCTTGCTGTGTGTGCAGAGTCGCAAGGCCAGTGAAAACTACTAGTTTCTTAGTTTAGTTAGGGAGAGTGTTGTGAGCATGATCACTGGGAGGCTAGTCAGACTCTCAGGACAGTTGGGTGAGCTTTAAAGTTAAGTTAGAGTGAGGACCTCAGTCCACCTTTTTATTTGTTTATTTATCTATTTGTTTATTCTTTAAATATTTATTTATTTTATACAAGAACTGGGGTACAGGCCAGATGCTTGGGAGGGTGAGAGGATTCACCGGAGACAGAGCGGGGAGCAGAACAGGCAGACTGACTGAAATACACTGCTGAGGGGAGCATCGGGGAGACAGGAGAGGTCTGCTGTACACCTGGGTATCTCCCTGGCCGGGGATCCAACCTGGCTGCAGTGGCCGTGGACAGCCCCATAGCCTGCGTCCCAACACCTTGCCCCACCAGGGAGGTGCCATAAAATGATTGTTTTAATATTTATTTATGCATACAAGAGCTGAGGTACAGGCCAGAGATGTGGGGGGTGAGGGATCTGCCAGAGAGAGTGGGGAACAGAACTGCAGATTGACAGAAATACATTGCTGAGGGGAGCAGTGGACGAGACAGGAGAGGTCTGCTGCACCATGTGAGTTTCTCCCTGACTTGCAGGGATTGAACCCGTGCTGCAGAGGCTGCGGATTACTTCATGGTATGGCCTTCAACTGCTTGCGCCACCAGGGAGGCCCCATAAAATGATTTTTAAAGACATTTTCCGACTTTGGTCTTGGTCCCATCCTTCTCGCTGTTTCCAAGATCTGTGGCTCAAAAACAGTTTCCATCAGAGCCCTGGGGGCAGGAAGGGGCGCCCTGAAAATTCAGTCTGCCCTTTGAGCCCCACCCGCCCGTTGACACTTCGCCGAGGGCACGCTGCAGTTCACCCACCTCGCATGCAGCAGCCAGGCAACCGGGGCAAACCTTCGTTCAGCTGGGAGGAGCAATGGGTCTTCAAATCTGTTCCGTGACTTCTGTTAACTGGAAAAATATCAATCCTTTGCTCTCATTGTTCAAACAGCTACTCTCTGTTTGGCCAGAAGATGGCGCGGGGGCTCCAAGTGCTGCTCCCAGTGGCGTTAGAAGAAAATCTTGTGGGAGAGAAATTGCTGGGTAAGTGCAGAGGAACCTCCACCCAGCCCTGTGATGCGCACGAACCGGGAAGGAATTTCGAATAGTGGGGGGCGTCAGGTGTCCCGTCCCTACACACATCTCTTCTCCAGGGAGAGACAAGCAGACTCAGGGCGGGTCCTCGGACCACAGTGGGCGCCGCCCTTGGGGCAGGGCAGGCTCTGGGGGGTCAGCAACCGGGGAAGGTCAGGGGCGCCAACCCCAGGCAGGGGAGACGGACCTGCAGACCCCTGTGAGCTCCCCTCTCCCTGGGGCAGCCCTGGGCAGGGGAGATTCAGCTCCTGCTTTCAGGGGGGTGGGGGTCGGTGTTCTTTACCCAGCTTTTTCTCAAGGGCCTGTTCTGCACTGAATCATGGGCCACAGCGGCATGTGGGGGGGGGGCTATTCTGCTCCCTTGCAGGTGGAGGGGTGCACGAGGTGCCGCCTGCTGGGGTCTCCCTTTCCACATTCCCGTGGACCTCCCTGGCGAGCTGGATTCTCCCGTGCAGAAGCCGCCCTCTTGGGCAGGTGTTTGCCCCAGGGATGTCCCAGCAGTGAGTCTGGGAATCACTCTGCAGCATGGGCAGGACTGAAAGAGGCAGGGGTGGGGGGGGACAGAGACCCCTCGTGGCTCAGGCCCCTTGTTGGAGCAGGTCCGTTCCAGGACAGACATGCAAGACGGCAGAGACCCCGACAGCAAGTCCCCGCAAACTCAGGAGCCTGAGGACAGGTCAGGTGTGTCCGCTCCCCCCACAGCCCCTGGAGGGGGGACTTGCAGAGAGGATGCGGCAGGCAGTGCCCAAAGCTGGGGTCATCACTGTGGGGGTCATGGGACTGACCCCACAGGCCCGGGAGGCTTTGGTTCCTTGGAAACTGTTTAACCCTGTCCTTTCTCCTCTCCCTTGCACCCCAACCCTGTTGTTTTTCACAGCAGGGCTTTCATGTGAGGGGGTGTTTGCTCCACATGCAGCAGATGGCAGCACCGGTGGAGGGTGCGCAGGGTCTGGGGTCTCAGGGTGCCTCTGGGTCTGCCCCTGACACTGCCACCAGCCGCTGCCACGTGACTTCCCTTTCCTTGTCTCCCTTGGCTTTCCCTCCTCTCCCTCCTGGGGTAATGCCTTTAAGGTCCCTTTTCTCTCTGCTCATTGTGGGGCCTCGCCCTGGATTCCCCAGCAAGCGCTGAGGACTCCCAACCTGGGTCAACCCTTCCCTTCGGGTTTGCCCTGAAGCACCTCCTGTCTCCCCTTCTGTATACTCCTCTGGGTCTGCGCCAAGATACTGGGAGGAGGAAACTTCATCTCATCTACCCTGCAGGTTCTCCATGGAGACCTTCCTGGAATAAAGGGCATCAGTGGGAGAAAATACACTTGAGTACACGTGGACACCTCCTCGCTCACCTGGGGAAGACCCAGGAACACTGAGTGACCCGTCAACATGGCCTCTGCCCCCTGTGCAATGACATCTTCAACCCCAGAGAAAGGACAGAGGATGGGGTTCAGCCCTGGGGGGCAGTGGGAAGCCCAGCTACAAGGGTGCGGGTGGTGTGGTCCTAAGGGGCCACCCCCCCCTCTGCTAAGGGATGGAGAGATTTGGACAAGTCTTTCCAACGTGAGATCCTGGGCGCCTCATCACGGGGATGTTCTCTTATTCGTGGAAATGAGTCTCACAAAAGGGCAACCTCCACCCGCCTGTCAGAGCCTCTCCGTCTGACTCCCAGGAGCGCCCAGCAAATGTAATCCTCCTGTCACAGAGGCACCTGTAGAGCCGCGAATGTCCTCCCCAGGGTCCACACAGACTCACACCCCTGCATCCGATTAATGCACGTGCTGGGTCAGCTCAGCCTCTTGGTAATTACCAGATGGAAATTTACCTATAAACTCCCCCTGTCTTTTTTGTTCTCCATGATACTCACCTGGTGAAGAGGGGAGGCCGTTGGCCCCTCACCTTCCTATGCCGGGCCTGTCTGCTCCAGTCTTGCTGTGTGGCTCAGCCTGCTGCCCAGTGAGTATATTTCCCCCAAATACCTAACTCCCCTTCAAGCTTGATTAATTTAAAAGATTCATTTTTATTTATGTATGAATATAAGAGGTGGGTACAGGCCAGAGGTGCGGGGGTGAGAGGACTCATCAGAGACAGAGTGGGGAGCAGAAAAGGCAGATCCGAGGTGTTTCACTCCTTGCGCCACCAGGGAGACCCCACATATCCTTCTATTCTGGTGAATTCAGCTCACATGTCCCACAGTTCATAAAAGCTGACTGACTTCAGTTCCAGAATACTTTCACTGTCTCTCCTGCCTTACTGCTGGGGACTCTGCCTGGCAGTGTGCTCTCTGCAGGTCAGTTATCATGGCGAGAGTTTTTTTTTTTTCTCACTCTATGACATCTGCTGTTGTCTCATCCTCATGACAGTGTGATTTACAAGGAAAAGCTAAGTGTTTGAGTCTTCAGTGACGTGTAACCCAACACTACAAAGTGTTGGTTTTTCTTCTCTTGTACCATGTCTGCATTCAGCAGGCTTTTCACACAGCTATGTAGCACATTATTCCACGTATGTGTCTATTCTACCTGCCAACCAGGTGATAAGCTCTTCAAGGAGAAGATTTTGTTCATCCTTGTATTCATAGACTCAAAGACTCTTCCAAATTTGTATGGTAAACTATCGTGGTTCTTTTAGGAGAAAATGGGTTAATCTAGATGTAAGACTATTTCCCCTGAGAATTCTGTTCACAGCACAGTGTGAGTAGGAAGATGATGCCTCCTGTACAAGAGCACAAGAAGGAGTGTTTACACTGTTGCCGTGTGACCCAGGCTGACGGCCCTGAAATGAGGAGAAATGTTCCCTCACAGGAGATGGTGTCATTGAAGGACGTGGCTGTGAACTTCCCCTGGCAGGAATGGGAAGACCTGAATGATGCTCAGAGGACCCTGTACTGGTATGTGATGCTGGAGACCTGCAGTCAACTGGTGTCCCTCTATGAGGAAGCTCCAGTGTAACACGAGTGCAAGTGCTGTTTTCTACACTGATTAAGTGTGGTCTTTCTTGTCAAATTGGGTGGTGGTGAGGTTGAACATGGCAAACAGACTAGATTGTGGGTGTTTTCCCTATTTCTGAAAAGTTCTAGTTGAACTTCGTGGCAAGCTCTTAACATTGCTTTTGTTAGTCTTCAAAACTGAAGTTTAACTTGACTGAACCAACACTGTTCCTCATCACAGGACATTTGTTACCAATCCTGAGTAGAGCATCAGGTTGGAGAAGGGAGTAAAGCCATGGACTGTGGAGGAAGCCCCAAGCCAGAAACTCTCAGGTCAGTCAGTGCTTGCCTGGCAGGAGGCTAGCAGGAGGCTGGGAGAGTGGCCACGCTGTGCTACTTTTCCAGTGTCCAAACCTTGGAAAGTTTATCTGCATTTATTGAAGTGATTCTTTATTCACTTTCCACATAAACTCTCTCCTAGATTTACTCCTGCTCTTTTTTTAATGGTTGTCAATGTTGGACTTCACCAGTGTGCAGTCCCTGATACTGCAGGAAATAATTCCGCAGTAGTCACATTTTCTGTGTTCTCTCTATAAGTTTATTCTCACAGACTGTTTTCTTTAAGGTACTTATTCAGGCATTTTTTTTTAATTGATTAATTTATTTATTTATACAAGCACTGGGTACAGTCAGAAGCGCGGGAGGGTGAGAGAATTTCTCAGAGCCAGAGCGGGGAGCAGAGCAGGCAGAAGGACCGAAGTACACTGCTGAGGGGAGCAGCGGGCGGCAGGAGAGGTCTGCGTGCCATGTGGGACCCTCCTCCGGTAGCTGGTTAGCAGCCGGTGATCGAACCAGCACTGCAGAGCCTGCAGGAAGCTTCGCAACCCTGCGCTCAACCACTGTGCCACCAGGGAGGCCCCAGACATTTGTTTTTTCACTCAGTATGTTCATGGGAAGTTTTTGACAGTGATAAATTATCTATGAGTGGGGATAAGAACAGTAATCACGGAAGTGGTCTTTGCTTTGTTGAAGTGATATGCTGTGAGAAAGGAAAATGTGGGCCTCCCTGGTGGTGCAAGGGATTAAGCACAGCACTGTGAAGCTATCTGTGGCCTCTGCAGCATGAGTTCCATCCCCAACCGGCCAGGGAGCTATACACATGGCATGACAGACCTCTCCTGTCTCTTCTGCTGCTCCCCTCAGCAGTGGATTTCAGTCAGCCTTTGTGAAACTGAGGAGAAACCAGAAATCATTCATTGAGGGATGGGATGTTCTGACATGGGAGGGGAAACCTAAGGTTGTGGTTTCTAAAGCCGTGGAACCAAGAGTTTCAGGTTGGGGGCTCATACCTTGGGAGGAGTTTGATTTGTGCAATTCCACCTTCTTGTGGTAATCATCTGGAAGAAAGCAAAAGCATCATTGAAAGGATGATATAGTACAACTAACATACTAGATAAAAACTTGAGATGCTATGAATTACATAGAAACAGGTACCAAGTATTGCAGGGACTCCAGTAGCAGCCAAGGAGTGTTGATGTCAGAAGGATGTGCAGAAAGCCTTTCACAGTGATGACCACAGGCTGGATGCAGAACTTTTTTCCCTTCGATGAGCAGGAGAAAGTTGGACAAAAGATGAGGGAGAGTTTGCTGCATATGCTGTCATTCTGAGCAGCGTGTGATATAACATTTAAATAAGAATTGACAGAAAGGTCTCTCCCAGCCATGAAGGGAAGTACATGCCTTTGAAAACGTCTACAGGTGACTGTAGCCAGTGTCGAGGAGACATAAAAACTAAGGAAATATCTTTATGGGTTTCACTTTTGATTTTCTTGGTCTTCTGCCTTTCCTTTCTAGTGAATTGAACTATAATTTTGTTAAATTTATTGTTTTTTCAAATTCCAGACTTCTGTTCATAGAGAAGCCCAAACATTTTTGCCATCATGTTACGTTTATGTATTTCTTCTTTATTTTGAAATGTCCTTCTTTGTGGAAATTTAGAGTTTAGATTGTTCCTTTTCTAGTTTCTTGAGTTGTGGAGTTAATTTAAACAGCTGAGATCCGTGTTATTGTTAGTGTGTCTTATCGTTTTCTGAGTCCACAGTTTTTGGGAAATTTGTTTCATCTCCATATTTTCAATATATTCTTAAATTTTTTTGAATCGAGGTAACATTTGATTTAGGGAATAGAGTTTCATCTTCTCAGAGGTCTGCCACCAACATACTCACCACCAGTGCACTTGTGGGCCTTCTCCATAGATCTTTGAACACCCTCCCACCTCTGTACCCACACCCACTCTCCATCCCTCTGTAATACCCCCAGTTCTGCAGTCATATTTCCAGAGTTTGTTCTGGTTTGTCGGTTCCTTTCTTTTTCCCTCCAGATTTGAAATTGGAGTGAAGCAATCCAGCAAATGTCTTTCTCCTGATTTTCTACATTAGCTATGCTCCTGCTATGTTCCATCCTGTTGTTGCAAATAACCTGAGTTCATCCTTTTTTATAGCTTAGCTCTCTCTACTCTATCGTGTATGTGAACTGCATCTTGCTTTCAGATTTAAATTTGGCCCTATTGGTCAACTCACCTTCTTGAACTTACATTATTATTTTCCTTCTAATCACAATTGGGGCTGGAGCCTCTCCTAGAATTGTATTGTCTTCATCTTCCGCATTCAGTCCTGCCTGTGTGGTCTGCACACATTCAGCGACCTCACATTAGTGCATGTGGAATATTTTTAATGACTACCCAAAATATGTCATTTTCTATTGTTGTGATCTTCTTTACATTCTGTGATGGTTTTGACTCAGTTTATATTCTTCTGATATTAGTGTGTTCAATACAGCTCCATATTTGATTATCACTTTTCCCAGCATATAGTTCCATCTTCCATTCCTCATGGTGCACTTAAATCTTTGGTGGGTGTGATGTGGATAAGATTGTATTGGTGTTGTTTTCTTATTCATTCAGACACATTGTCATTTCAGTGTGGAATTTTTTTCATTTATGAACAAACTAATTACAGAAAGGGAGGCCCAGTTATTGTTATTTAAAAATGTTTCCTTTATGATCAGTCTTTTTTCATGCCTCATTTCCACTCGATTGCATCTCTGTGTTTCTTTGACTTTGTGTGACATGCTTTTATTCCTTTCTCCTTTTTTGTCTGGTGATTTTTGTCTAATATGTCATCATATTTTTTATGCTTAGTGAGGTATATTGATTCATAATACTATTTATTGTGTACAGTATTGTCATCTAGCCTGTGTGCACAGGACATCATGTTCCGTGTTCATTTCCCTCCCATGTGTTCTCCTGGTGTCTTTATTGTTATAATGTGCATTACGTGCCATATTGAAAAGCTATGAAACTTTTAGACTGAAAAGAACGTAATTTCAATTGCACACACGAAAATCAATTATTTAACATTCCTACCCTACACCAACATTGTTGCCATCACAACATCTCACTACATCGTGTATTCCAGAACATAATTCCATGGGTATTTTTGATGTGGCCTTTCCAAATGCTCAAGCAGAATCAATATTTTTACTACAGGACTGTATCATGCAATTTTGTATATTTTCTTTGTATTTACCTTTCCCTAAGGACAGTACCTTTTCATAAACTTTTGTGTTGCTGTCTAGAATACTTTTAGCTTTATAGGAGGAGCAAAGTCATAGTGTTACCTATTCTAACATCATGCCTATGTCCTTTACTTGATATTAATTTTATAGACTATGCATTTAATGTATTTTGTCTTGAGTGCTGTAAATGTGGTAAATAGTCACTTGCTTTCTTCCAGTCATCTCTTCTCATGACATCCAAGTCCTCATGCCATAGTCAGGCACAGAAGATTTGCTTCCAGATATGGAACTGGGAGGAGATTGAATCTGTGCCTTTGAGAATTTACAATTAGTGGAAGATCAGACACGCCAAAGATCCATTGAAGGGCAGAACATTTGTTGAAATGAAGTTAGCCAAGCTGGAACAATGACCCAGAATACAACTCTTCCCACAAGAAGAGATCATGTGTGTGAAATGTCTTGGGTTAAGCCACATTTTATATCTGTTCCTTGCATAGATAAGGGTGTTTCTGTAAGCAGCAATCTCTATAAGATTTTTAATAATACATATTCTCTGAGAAGACAGTTAGAACATGTAGGCAGTCCCATAGTCCATCATGCCATAATCATTCAGTACTTTGTGAATATGGGGCAGGTGTAGACTTTGAGTCAAATAGTACTCAACATCAGAGATGCGAATGGGAAGATAAAAAAATCTACTTGGGATCATATTGAGGAGTCCTCAAAACTACTCCAACATCACACATTTCAGGAGAATCCCTGCAACTGTAAAGGATATGGCAACGCTAACAAATGGTGCTCAAGACTCACTCAACACCAGAGAGAGAAATGGCACAAATGTGAAGAGTGTGGTAAAGCCTTTTGTTGGCATCCACAGCTCACTAAACATGTAAGGATTCATACTGGAGAAAAGGCTTACACATGTCCACACTGTGGTCAAACCTTTCTCTACCTGTGTCACCTTTCTGAACACCAGAGAGTTCATAATACTGAGAACACATACAGATGTGAAGAATTTGGGAAAGCCTTTAACCAGAAGTCAAGTCTTACTCATCGTCACTGAATTCACACAAATGTGAAAGAAAAAGCTTATAAATGTGAAGAATTCAGCAAGCCTTTAAGCAGAAGTCAAAACTTGCTGAACATCGGAGAATTCATGTAAGAGTGAAATGTTCAAATTGTGAAGAATGTGGCCAACTGTTTAACCGGAAGTCAAATCACTCTGCACATCAGAGAATGCACACTGGGGAGAAACCTGCAAATGTAAAGTGATGAGTGGTTTGTACGAATAGATATTTTGCAACCACCGTTTTCATGCTAGCATGATACTTTGAAGAAGTAAAGATATGGAAAACTAACTTGTCATATAATAATCAACTCTAAATATATATTTAAAAATTGCAGTACAATAATAATTCAAAAACTTCACTGATATTTAAATCAGATATTTTTATGGAGCGTAAACCAACATTAAAGCACTAAGTATGTATTAGTATCATTTAAATGTCCAAGACGATGTGTTGGGGACCAGTATAATTACATTCCACGTACTTTTTGTCAGTCATGCTTGAGATATTATGAAGAGGTGATGAATATAATTCAGCTCTAAATCAGTTCATTCTCTGGCTTTGTCCCCTTGTGTATGTGAAGTCAGATGTTTGATTTTTGTTTTGCTGCCTCAAACATCTGAGAGACTGTCCTAGTCGATGGATTTGTTCATATCTAACTTGCAGGGTAAATTTAGGACAGTAATGTGCCATGTGTCAGCAACACATGAATGGACATGCTGCTTCTCGTTGACTCAAAACATTGATTTAAATCACCAAGAAGAGTTCTGGGCCTTAATGTTGCCATTGAAGTCAGACAGAGGAACATGTCAAATCATATCGCGATGGACTCCTTGAGGAAATGCACAGTTTATTAAAACTGTGATGTTTCTTTATGATAGTAATAGAGAGATGAATATTATTTGATATCATTGCCAAAAGAAATCTTCACAGACACATGATGACAGAACAGGTGACTGTCCCGTACTGGGGATAGAATTTGTGCATGCAGAGTAGCTAAGTAATGACTCTGTTGACTACCAACTTAGGGATCCTGGTTTCAAAAGAACAAGAATGCTTCTTAAATGCCTGCATTTTTATATTCAACATGGAGCATACAGTGATATTTAAATATTTAGACTATATGTGAACCTAATGCAGGTTTTAATAAAATCAATTGATTTTTTCCAAAACATTTAATTCATTTTTTTTAAATTTTTATTTATTTTTTAAATTTATTTATTTATTCAAGAACCGGGGTACAGTCCAGATGCACAGGAGGGCAAGAATATTCACTAAAGACGGAGTGAAGAACAGAACAGACAGACAGACTGAAGTACACTGTTGAGGGGAGCAGTAGGCAAGACAGGGGAGGTCTGTCCCGCCATGTGGGTTGCTCCCTGGCCAGCCAGGAATCGAACTCATGCTGCAGCAGCTGCGAATTGCTTCACAGGTTGCGTGTTAACCCCTGCACCACCAGGGAGGCCCTGGATAAATAATTTGTAGAAGTATTGCTGACATATGAAATTTCCATTTTTATTTCTTTAAGAAATCTCTGCCCCATTATCTGCAGGGACTGTCCAACTCTCATGGCCACCAGCTGTGGGTGAGAGTTCCCTTTTCTCTCCACCCTCTCCAGCGTTGTTCATTTCACTCTTTTTTATTTGGACCATTCTCAAGTGTTGAGGTGGCATCTCAGTGTGGTTTTAATTGACATTTCTCTTACAATAAATTAAGGTGAACATTCCTATGTCCGTTGGCCCTCAGAATTTCCTCTTTAGCAAAGTGTTTATTTCCTTTGCCCTTTTCAATTGACTCATTGGTTGGTTTTTCGCACTGGGTGGGAACGTTACAAATTTTGGAATGAACCCCTTATCAGATGTGTTGCGTGTGTTCTATTCTGTAGGATGCATTTCTGTTTCTGTGCTGGTTTCTTTTGAGTTGTAAAAGCTTTTAGATTTGGTGTTGTCCCACTTGTGAAACTTGCTTTTGTTTCCCTTGGCGTTGGGGTTGTGTTCCCTCGTACATTTTGCAGCAGCTATCCTGTGGTGTACCCTTCTATTTTCTTTCAGTGCTTCATGCTTTGGGCTCTTATGTCCAAACTTTTAATCCATTTGGAATTAGTTTTCTGTATGGAGTTTTTCTTTTAAAGATTTATTTATGTATGCATACAAGAACTGGGGTACAGGCCGGAGGTGTGGGGGGTGAGAGGATTCAATATGTATCACAACCAGGGACAGAGTGAGGAACAGAACAGTCATACTGACTGAAATACACTGGTGAGGGGAGCAGCGGGCGAGTCAGGAGAGGTCTGCTGCACCATATGGGTAGCTCCCTACCTGGGGATCGAACTCATACAGCAGTGGCTATGGATACCTTCGTATGTTGTGCCACCAGGGAGACCCTGTATGGAGTTTTGAATGGGTCTTGGTTCTTATTTATGCAAGTCATTATTCATGTTTCCCTGCACCATTTTTTAAAAATATGTATTTATTTATTTATGCATAGAAGAACTGGGGTGTAGACCAGATGTTCAGGGTTTGAGAAGATTTACCAGAAACACAGTATGGAGCAGAACAGGCAGATCCACTGAAATACACTGCTCGGGGAATCAGTGAGAGGGACAGGTGAGGTCGGCTGTGCCACATGTGGGTCAGCTCTCTGGCATGGAATAGCCGTGATAGCACTGACTCTTAACCCCTAGGCTGCCAGGGGGCCCATCCCAGTACTATTTATTAAAGAGGCTGTCTTGTCTGAATGGTATGATTTTAGCTCCTCTGTCCAAGATTGAACTCGTCATACTTATATCATTTGCTCTCTGGGTTTTTAGTTGCCTTCCATTGCTCTGAGTTCTGGTTTTGTTCCAGTAAATTAATGTTGTGATTACTGTTGGCGTTATATATATTTTGAAGTCAGGAAATGTGATACTTACATTTTCTTCTTTTCTCCCAAGTTTTTTTTTTTTTTTTTTTTTTTTTCTATTTGGGGCCTTCTGTGGGTTCATATAAATGTGGGGATTGTTTTATTTCCTTATAAAATATGTCCTTGGTATTTGGTAGGTATTACATAAGTTTGTAAATTGCTCTAGACAATAAGGCCATTTATGATGTTAATTCTCCCCACCTAGAAGGATGGGACATCTTTGTATTCCTCTGTGTCTTTTATTTCCCATTAATAGAGTTTTTTTTTTTTTAATTTTCAGGGTTCAGGTCCCTCACCTCCTTCTTTCACTTTAATGATACAGTCACAGTTATTTCATTCATTTCGGTGTGAATGTCAATGGAAATGCCAGTCATTTCACACACGTTCTCTCTCATAGCTTGTTTATACTTCCAGAGAAATGAACCAAAAATGTTATCATGTATTGAATTGTAGTAAAATTTTAAAATAGTTGAGCCTATATAATGTAACATTTTTTTGAGAAATTACACTCAAAAACAGTAGCTTTTATTATAATGGATTCCACAGTGTATGTCTACCTAGTGGGTTTGAAGTATGCACATAGTATCACCCACAGCTCGGTTTCCTTCATAGTATTTGAATAATCTTGAATTTGTTGACAAGACTACATTCATCAATGTAGTGTGTATGTGGTCCCATTTTTATTAATTGAAACATAACATTATATACTGTGTCCTGTGTCTTTCCCTTTTTTAACCAAACCATTCTTGTCAGCTATAAAACCTGCTGTGCTCATTCATTTAGGGTCCTCTCTGATTCATTTTAGCTAAGATCTCTAGGGAAAACCCTGGTCTGTTATATCGTGGGTGTTTGAGGAAATGGTCACATAAAAGATAAAGTATATTAAAAGCTCAGAGAATTATATCTGGTTCATACATGAGTCTAATGAAAGCTGTGGGAATGGGGTCTCCCTGGTGGGCAAAGGCTAAGCACAGCATTGTGAAGCTGTCCACAGCCTCTGCAGCATGAGTTCTATCCCTGGCAGTCCAGGAGGCTGCCCACATGGCGCAGCAGACCTTTCCTGTCTCGTCTGCTACTCTCCTCAGCAGTGTACTTTGGTCAGTCTGCCTGTTCTGCACCCCACTTTGTCTCTCTGGTGACTCCTCTCACCTCCCGCACCTCTGAACTGTACCCCAGTTGTTGTATACATGAATAAAAAAAATCTTTAAAAAGGATTGTTTTTGTTGTTGTCGCTTTGCTTAGTATTTGATCATTACCTACAATTTCCTTTCAGTCTTTCATCTCTGTTTCTACTATGAATTTTTCAATTGTCCTGCCTCCTTGTACAGATATGTGACCTGGGTCAGATTTGACGTCACTGAAATTATAGTGTCCACGGTGGTTTTGTGGGCATATGTGATCCTCTGGGCTCAGTGGGTTCATTAGACTGTTGCTGTGTAAACATGGATGTCACTGCATAAGGGCATTCTTCTTTCTCAGAACCAGGTCTCCCCCTTGTTTAAAAATATTTATTTTATTTACTTATACATAAATTGGTGAGGTATGGGCCAAAGGTGAGGGTTTGGGGGGTGAGAGGATTCACTAGAGACAGAGTGGGGAGCAGAACAGGTAGATCTACCGAAATAATCTGCTGAGGGGTGCAGCGGACGAGACGGGAGAGGTCTGCTGCGCCATGTGAGTCAGTTCCCTGGCCAGGGATCAAACTTGTCCTTAAGTGGTTGTCATAGCTTCATAGTGCTGAGACTGAACCCCTTGTGCCACCATGGGGCCCCTCACAACTCTCTTTTCACCTTGTGTCCTATTTAGAGTTCTTTTGGTGGCCATGTAGTAACTGTGTAATTTGATTTCAGGAACCCTTGACCTTCAGAGATGTGGCCATCAAATTCTCACACAAGGAGCAAGAGGCCTGGACCAGCTACAGTGGAAATTGTACAGGGACATGGTGCTAGAGACCTACAGAAATGTGGTGTCCTTGGGTGGGGAGAATATCCCTCTAGATTTCCTCATCTGCCCTCAGTGTTTCCTGTACCGCATGTGGATGTGCTCCAGGGATGCCCAGGATTGTCGGATACTTTTAGGTCCCTATTTTAAAGAAAAACAGTGTGGGTTTGTTGGAAAGTCTCATGATGTTTCATCATGGCTTAAATTTCTCCTGTCTTAGGATGATCTGCAACCTGCTCTCTGTATGAGTGCTCATTCAAGAAAATATGTAACTTAAGTGTTATTGCTACAAGCAAAATCCCAGCTTCTCTATCACATTGCTAGGACTCAGAGGTGTAGAAATGGTTCTTAGGATATGAAAATTTCAATGATTTCTGGTAAAGGTGCTGTCAGAAAAAGTATTTGCAGTGATCCTTTCCCAGAACCTTCTATACTGTCCCCTCTGCTGAACACAATACTGTATTGGGGATTTGAGAATCTTCAGGACATCTCATATCACCTGTCCTAATAAATAGGTCTTGCTGTGTCTACACCCAAGCTGGTCATCTTGTTAGAGCAAAAAAATGGAGCCCTGGGATGTGAAGAGAAGTCTTAGTCTTGCTCTCCCTGGGGGGCGTCTCCTCTCTGACACTTGAGTCCTCTGTCTTTCCTTCTTACTGAATTGAACTTAGGTTTTGTCCATTTTGTTGATCTTTCAAAATCCAGACTTCCTTTCATAGAGAAGCACCTGCTTTTTGGTCATAATGTTCTATATATGTATTTCTTATTTTTTTTCAATGTCCTCCTTTCTGCCAATATGGAGCTAAAATTGTTCTTTTTCTAATTCCTGGAGGTGTGAAGTTACATTGCCCAACGGAGATCTCTCTTATTGCTAGTGTAATTGTTTAATGCTTTAAATTTACCTCTTAGTATTGTTTTCTGAATCACAAGTTTTGGGGAGTTTGCTTTGTTGCAATGTTTTCTCAGTATTGCTTAGTTTTTTGGAATCAAGGAACCATGGGTTTACCTAACTCTTTGTGATTCAGGGAATAGATTCTCATATCCTCAGATGTCTGTCACCACCATACCCACCACCAGTGCATTGTGGGCTTCTCCATAAATCTTTGAATCCCCTGCCACTTTTGTACCCACACCCACTGTCCTTCCCTCTTTGTACCCTCATTCTGCAGTCCTATTTCTAGAGTTTATTTTGGTTTGTAATGTCAGTTTCTTTGACTTGTTTTCAAAAGTCCAAATAGGAGTGAATTATCCAGTAAGTCTTTCTCCTTCTGATTCTTTTCACTGAGTATAATCCTCCCCCAGCATTCCATTGTTTTTGTTGCACATGGCCAGATGTATCCTTTTTCATAGCTCAGTAGTGTTTCATCCCGTCTATATACCACATCTTTCTTTTTGACTTATTTTTCACCCATTTGTCAACTCTTATTCCTGAATTTATAACATTATTTTCCTTCCAATTGCAATTAGGTCTTGAACCTCTCCTTGATTTTATTCTTTTCATGTTCTGCATTGAGCTCTGTCTTTGTTTGTGGCACACATTCAGGACCTCATCTTAGTATATAGGTAATATTACAATGACTTCTCAATACAGGTAGTTTTATGTTATTTTCTGGGGTCATTCTTTTCATTCTGTGATGCTTTAGACTCAGATCATATCATTAGAGTGATCCACACGGCTCCATTTTCATGATTAGTCTTCATGGAATCTAGTTCCATCCTTATATTCCAAATAGTGTGCTGAAGGCTATGTTGAGTGTCATATAGGTAACATTGAATTGGTGTTATTTTTAATTCATTCAGACACATTTGTCATTGTATTGTGGGCTTTTATTTACACCAAATTATTACTTAAATGGAGGCGTTAACTTTATTAAAGAATGGTTCCTCTATTCTCAGTCATTTTATTTTTTTAATTTTTTAAGATTTATTTATTATTTATTCAAGCACGTGGTGCAGTCAGAAGCACGGGAGGGTGAGAGAATTCACCAGAACCAGAGCGGAGAACAGAACAAGCAGACTGCAGAGTACACTGCTGAGGGGAGCACTGGGCGGCATGAGAGGTCTGCGCAACATGTGGGACCCTCGCTGGCGGCCAGAGATCTAACCAGCACTGCAGAGGCTGCGGGCAGCTTCATGACCCAGCGCTCAACCGCTGTGCCACTGTGGATGCAGTATTCTCAGCCATTTTATACCCCATTTCCAACCTACTGCATCACTGTATATTTTTTGACCTTTTTTTATATGCTTTAATTCCTCTCTCCTTTCTTGTTGGTGATTTCCCTCCACTTTCACACATTTTGATGTTAATGGAGGTATATTGGTTTGTAATATTATTTACAAACATTGTAAAGCATTGTCATCCAACCTATGTACACATAACATCAGTCTCTGTTTTCATTTATTTTCCATGTATTTTACGGTATCTTTTTTCTCATGGGCATTCCATAGCATGTTGAATAGTTATGACAGTCTTTTCTAAAGTGAAAACCATGTAAATTCAGCTGCATACCAAAACTCCACTCTTTAACATTTTTACCCCTACTGACTTCACAAATTATATCTCATGATATTTGTATTCTATAACATGAATCTATGATTTTTTTGTGCCATATTTCCAAATTCGGAAGCAGAAACAATATTTTTACTATAGGGTTATATCTGTATTTGCTATGTATTTACCTTTCCCTAAGGATGTTACCTACTCATAAGCATGTGTGTTGCTGTCTAGTGCTGATGTTACCTATCCAAACATCATGTCAGGGGTCTTTATATGGTAATAATTTCATGTCTTAAATATTTAAAGTATTTTGTCTTGAGTGCTGTGCGTGGGGTAGTTATTCCTCATTGTCTTCCTGCCCTGTCTTCTCAAGACAACCAGGTCTCCATGCCACAGTCAGGCACAGAAGATTTGTTGTTAAATGTGGGGCCGGGAGGAGATGGAATTGGCACCTTTGAAAATTTACAATTATTGATAGACCAGACATGTCAAGAGGCATGTGAAGGGCACAACAGTTGTTGCAATGAAGATTCCCAATAAGGGACATTTATCCATAACACAATTCCTCCTGTACAAAGTGATCCTGCGTGTAAACCATGCTGGGTAAAACTCCATTTTACGTCTGTTGCAGGTAGAGATAAATATGTTTCTGTTAGCAAAGATCCATGTGACATTTTTAACAAGACGCAATCTCTGAGAAGAATGTTGGAACATATGGGAGGTCCCTAGTCCATAATGCAAAAGATTATTCAAAACACTGTCAATGTGGGATAGATTTAAACTTTCAGTCATGTCATTCTCAACATCAGAGAATTATAAAGGAAGATAAAAAATCTATACAGGATCCTATTGAGGAGTCCTCAATACTTTTCCAGCATCATGTACTTCATGAGAAACTCTACAATTGTAAAGGATATGGCAAAGCTACCAAATGGTGCCCAAGACTTACTGAACATCACAGAGAGAAACCTCACAAGTGTGAAGAGCATGGTAAAGCCTTGTATTGGCATCCACAGCTGACTAACCATCTAAGGATTCATGCTGGAGAAAATCCTATGCACGTCCTGATTGTGGTAACACCTTCCTGTGCTGTGTCACCTTTCCTGACATCGGAGAGTTCATACTGGGGAGAAACCTTACAGATGTGAGGAATGTGGGAAAGCCTTTAACCAACTGTCAGCCTTTAACTATCTTAGCATCACAGAATTCATACTGAGGGGAAACTTTACAATTGTGAATGATGTGGCAAAGCCTTTAACAGTAAGTCATGTCTTACTCGACAACATAGAATTCATACAGGGGAGAAACCTTCCAGATGTGAAGAATGTAGGCAAAGCCTTCTACCATCCATCACATTTAAGTCAACATCACAGAATTCATACTGGGGAGAAACTTTACAAATGTGAAGAATGTGGCAAAGCCTTTCACCGCAAGTCAAGTGTACTCTACATTAGAGAATTCACATCAGAGAGAAATGTTAAAATTGTGAAGTCATTTTTTTTTCACTTTAGTCTCTTTTTTTCAAGATTTATTTTATTATGCGTACAAGAACTGGGGTATCTTCCAGAGGTGGGGGTGTGTGAGAGGATTCATCATAGGCAGAGTGGGGAACAGAACAGGCGGATTGACTGAAATACACTGCTGAGGGGAGCAGCAGGCGAGACAGGAGGGGTCTGCTGCACCATGTGGGTAGCTCCCTGACCTGGAATCCAACTCGTACTGCAGTGGCTGTGTATAACTACATAGGTTGTGTCTTAACCCCTTGTGCCACCAGTGAGGTCCCAACTTTGGTGTCTTTACCAGAAGTCCAGAAGTTTAACCAGAAGTGTCAAAGTGATTAACCAGAAGTCAGATCATTCTAAACATCAGAGAGTGCAAACCAAGAGAAACTGTAAATGGAAAGTGATGAGTGGTTTGTCCAAATATGAATTTTGAAGCCACCAGGTTTTCATACTGGAAACTTGAAAGAAGTGAAAATATGATTAAGTAATTTATAATGCAATTTAGATTCATATTAAGATATTGCAATACAGTAGGAAGTGAGAAACACTTTACATTCCTTAAGTCAGAAAATTGTTATGGAGCATAAGCCAACATTAAAACACTAAATATTAGCATAACTGAAAAGTCTGAGGGCCTTCCTGGTGGTGCAGAGGGTTAAGTCACAGCACTATGAAGCTATCGTTTGGTCCCTGGCCAGGGAGCTGATCACATGAAACTGCAGACCTCTCCTGACTTATCTGCTGCTCCCCTCAGCAGTGTGTTTCAGTCAATCTGCTTGTTCTGCTCTGCACTCTGTCTTTGGGGAATCCTCTCAACCCGTACACTTCTGGCCTACCCCTCTGTTCTTGTATGCATAAATAAATAAAATCAATCTTTAAAAAAATAAATAAGAGTTCAAGACGATGGTTTGGGGCACTGTATAGTTATTTTCTTTGTCCTTTTTTTAATCAACCATACTTGAGATATTGTGAAGAGACCTGATGAATATAATTCAGCCCTAAATCACTTCACTAGATGGCTTTCTCCTGGTATGTAGGTGGAGTCATGTATTTGACTTTCGTGTGTCAAACATCTAAGGGACCCTCTGCAGTTGATGAGTTTCTTTACATCTTAATTGCTTGGGTACATTTATGATGGTGTCATGCATCATGGATGAAGAAAATCTAAATGGATATGCTGTTTGTGTCTGACTGAAAAAATTGATCTAAATCACCCAGAGGAGTCGTGGACTTCATTGTGGGCATAAAAGTTAGACATGGAAACATGCTCAAGTTCAACTCATTTCATCATTTTCTCCTTCAGGGAATACACTAACAGTTTATTAACATCCTCATGTTTCTTCATGGTAGTAATTGAGCCATGAATATTACTGGACGTTGTTGCAAAAAGAAATCTTCACAAGCATGTGATGAAAGAGCAGGTGAGCTTTTCATAACAGCGTAGAATTCTTGTCCATTCACATTAGCTAAGCAAAGCATCTTTATGTTGAACACCGACTCTGTGATCCAGGTATCAGAAGGTCAAGATGCTTCTTAAATACCTGAATGTTGATTTTGATGAAATGTGTCTTGGTATCTGAATGTCTTATTTAGACTATATGTAAACTTCTTATGTATATTTTTAAAATTTGCTCATAGAAGAGCTGGGGTGCAGGCCAAAGGTGTGTGTGTGTGTGTGTGTGTGTGTGTGTGTGTGCGTGTGTGTGTGTGAGAGAGAGAGAGAGCGAGAGAGAGAGAGAGAGAGGGAGGATTCACCAGAGACAGAGTGGGGCATAGAACAGGCCGACTGATTGAAATACACTACTGAGGGGAGCAGTGGGCAAGAAGGGAGAGGTCTGCAATGCCCTGTGGGAGGCTCCCTGCTGTTTAGGGGGCAGATAGCTTGTCAGTCAGTGTGGTGCTTAACCCCTTCAGCCCGAGGGCGGCCCTGTTGAGCTCTCTTCCCTCAGAGCCCTGAACCCGTTATGGGCCCCGCAGTTTTCATGGGCCTCGCCCACCTGCTGGTTCTCCTCAACCTCCACTCCTCCCACTTCCAGGCCACAACCCCACCCCGACGACGGCCCGACGGGCTGCACAAGGGGTTGTGGGAAATGTAGTCTCCAGCCCCTGTGGTTCCCGCGGAGGTTTCTGGGCGGGGCTTCCACGATCTGCGCAGGCGCGGCCCCGCCCCCGTCTGTCCGAACGTTCTGGTGCCTCCGCGAGCGCTGGGGCGCCCCAAGGTGAGTGCGGGTTTGTCCAGGGAGGCCGGGGCTCGGGTGAGCGGAGATGCCGGGGGGTTGGGGGGCTGGGAGCACGGGCTAGCGGGGGCCCCGGCCGCGTGGAGTCGGGCACTTTGGAGCCGATTCCTCCGGAGCGCGCGTGGGGGCGGGGCAGGGCCTTGGGGAGAACGTCCCGGCCTTTCCGGGGTGTCCCCGTCGCGGCCGCCTGGCCCTGACTCCGGACGCTGCCCGGGGTCTTTCCGGGGCGGGGGGACGGTGTCCCCGAGGCGGGGGCCCTGGGGAAGCGCGGTTCCACCTGTGCATATGCACACTGACTCCTCTGGGACCCCAAATGTCGGGCAGTGAGGGAGAGGAGACCAGGATGCGTTTCTCGGGGGGGGGGGTGTATTGCGCCCGGGGCCAGATTGAAGGACCCAAGGTGGTTGGGTGATGTAGCACGGGTTGCCAGGGGGAGGCGGCCCCTGTGGGGGCGGGGAGGTCGGCAGGAAACTGGGATGGCAGGGCTTGGGGGTGGGGTTGGGGGGAGTTCCTGTGGTGTTAGAGGCCTGTTGTCTGAATTTCCGGGTGCGCTTTGTGTTCCTGCCCCCAGGCGGCATCCTGCTGGCTGCTGCACTCCGGCCTCCTGCCTGGAAGTGCGCACCCCAGGGGGAGGGGGGGACCAAGTCACTGTCCAGGTGTCCACGGAGAGGAGGGCGGGAGGCGGCGCGGAGCCACTGCCGGGGTGTCCGGGCAGAACAGTGCGTTCGGGGCGTCGTCTCGTTGGAAGTCGTGGCCACACTCTGAAGTGACTCATCAGCTTTGAGACGGTTGTTCTTGGCGTGACTGTTGACCAGGCAGTGGGCAGTGTCACCTTTTGTTAAGTTATGGTGAACCCTAAACCCAAGTTCTGCCACTCATGGACTCGCGGGGCCTCTCCTGCCCCTGCTAGAAGTGTCACACGGCCGTCACCCGCAGTGACTCTCTGGTGTCTCCAGGCAGCGTGTGGCGGGCTCTGGACAGGAGACTCCTGGACCCCGTGCAGCTGCCTCCGTCCTCTGTGCTGGACCCTATCACCCCTCCCAGCGCCGCCTCCCGAGCCCTGGCGCGTCTGTGAGAGCAGCGACAATGGGTCAATCTCTGGTGAGTGTTGTGTTTGCTTCAGCTCCAGGTGCATTGACTTTATGTGAGTACATCAACGGACACGTAAATTAGAAACATAGTTTTCTCCAGGGACACATTCCTCACCAGAGAAAGGTGTGGCGTAGATCCAGGCACTTCACATGTCCAGCATGTGTGAAGATGGGGCTCTGCCCTGGTGCTCACGCAGCGCAGAGTCAGAGTCTGTACCTGGGTCGCGGTTGATGACGCTGAAGGTGTGGACTGTGGCTCTCCACCCCGCTGGACAGAAACACTTCCCAGCTCTGTGCTGGTCAGGTGCGGGGTGAAGGAGGAGGGGGAGGATGGGGCCTGAGGACCTGAGTGCAGAATGGGGGTGAAGGAGCCGCATGTCTTTTAAAAAGGACAACTGATTTTTTTTTCAAGATTTGTTTACTTATTTATACATGCACTGGGTACAGTCAGAAGCGCAGGAGGGTGAGAGAATTTGCCAGAGCCGGAAGCAGAGCAGGCAGAAGGACCGAAGTACACTGCTGAGGGGAGCAGCGGGTGGCAGGAGAGGTCTGCGTGCCATGTCAGACCCTCGCTGGCGATCGAACTGGCGCTGCAGAGGCTGCGGGCAGCTTCACAACCCAACGCTCAACCCCTTGCTCCTCCCTGGAGGCCCCAACTGAATTTTTAAGGTTTCTGTGCAGTAGCTAAAATCATATACCGTGTCCTACACAACTCTCGGAGACTTTCATGCAGGTATCAGTCTTGGCATGTGTGTCATTGAGTCCAATGGGGGATCCTTACATACCTGCCCCTGCCTTTCTCTTAGGTGGCCTGCAAACCGAAGGTGCCCAGTAGACTCTTCAGAGTCTTTTTTTCTGGCCATTGTTTCAACTGCTCCTGCGCATTTCTCCTTGTTGTGGTCTGAATGCATTTCTGGTGACACTCACTACACCCTAAGTTGCTCTCCAGTCCAGTTACACTCTCCAAAATTTCCTGCCATATTTGAGAACACCATGTGTGACCTTTGGGAAATTTCATTTTTTTTAATTGTTTTAAAGCTTCTTATACTTTTTTCTTATTCTTTTACTTATTTTCCCTCCTTGATCTGTCATTGACATGTGTAGCACTAAAAGCCTTCTGCTGAAATAGTTGCCAGTTTTTTTCCTACAATCCTAATGGGTCTTGCCCTACCCCTTGTTTCCCCTCTTCCAAACCACTCTGGCCAGTCCCCTGTCTGCCTCCCTCCCTAACTTCTCCACCCATTCCCCTGTTCTCTCTGGTGGTCATCTTTACCTTCAAATGACCCTGTTCAAGTTTTATTCAAGTATTTTGGCTGTAAATGTTTTTCGGTTATTTATGTTCCACAGATGAGTGAAGCCATCTCATATGTGTCTTTACTTTTTGGCTTATTTCACTCAAGAATAGCACCTCCCGGGGCCTCCCTGGTGGCACAAGGGGTTGAGATGCAACCGATGGGGCTGTCTATAGTCTCTGCAGCACAAGTTCTATCCTCCAGCCAGCCAGGGAGCTACCCACATGGCGCAGCAGACAGACCTGACTGGCCTGCTACGTCCCTTGGCAGCGTATTTCAGTCTATCTGCCTGTTCTGTTCCCTGCTCTGTCTCTGGTGAATCCTCTCACCTTCCTCCCCTGCACCTCTGGCCTGTACCCCAGCTCCTGTATGCATAAATAAATATTTTTTTTTTTAAAGAACAATATCACCTCCTTGCCCACCCATTTTATCCTCAGTGTGGCCCTTTGCTCCTTCCTCACAGCCCTGCAGTGCTCCCCTGCGTGTGTTCCACCCTTCCCGCCCTGCCTCTGCCAAAGGGATGGTAGATTGGGCCATGACGGGGCAGTTGGAAACACAGCTGCTCTGCTCATGGATGGGATAAATCTTTTTGTGTTTGAGTTTTCCCATGAGGATAATGTGTAGAAGTATTGCAGATGATATGGAATTTCCGTTTTTATTTCCTTAAGAAACCTCTGCACCCTCATCCACAGGGTCTGTTCCGACTGTCATGGCCACCAGCCGTGGGTGAAAGCTCCCTTTTCTCTGTGCCCTCTCCAGCGTTGTTCATTCCATATTTTTTTTTTTAGTGTTTCACTTTTTTAAATACTATTTTACATATTTTTACATCATTTTAATTTTTGCACAGTGTAATCATTTACATCTTCGTTGTAGTCCCCATAAAATTCTCACCCCTCACCCCCAATTTTGTATAAATCCATTCGTTTTCATTTGGGCCTTCTCAAGGGGTGAAGTGGCATCTAAGTGTGCTTTTAATTTACATTTCTCTTAAAATAAGTTAAGGTGAACATTCCAATTGTCTGTAGGATGTCAGAATTCCCTCTCTAGAGAAGAGTGTATATAGTTTCTTTGTCCATTTTTTAATTAAGATTTATTCATTTATGCATACAAGAACTGGGGTACAGGCGAGAGGTGCAGAGGGTGAGAGGATTCGCCAGAGACAGAGTAGGGAGCAGAACAGGCAGACTTACTGAAACACACTGCTGAGGGGAGCAGTGGGGAGTCAGGAGAGGTCTGCTGCGCCATGCGGTTTGCTCCCTGCCAGCCAGGGATCAAACTTGTGCTGCAGAGGCTGTGAAGAGCTTCATAGGCTGCGTCCCACTTGTTGATTTTTGCTTTTGTTTCCCTTGGTGTTGGGGTTGTGTTCCCTAGTGCACTTTGGGGCAACTGTTCTTAGTGTGTCCCTATATTTTCTGTCAAGTACATCACCAAATATTTAATCCATTTGGAATTTTATAGATTGCTTTATTTATCCATATAATAGCTGGGGTACAGGCCAGACATGTGGTGGGTGAGAGGATTGACCAGAGACAGAGTGGGGAACAGAACAGGCAGATCTGTTGAAATACACTACTAAGGGGAACAGCAAGGAGACAGGAGAGGTCAGGTGTGCCGTGTGGGTGAGTTCCCTGACTGGGGATCGAACTCATGCTGCAGGGGCTGTGGATAGCTTCATAGTACTTTGCCTTAACTCCTTGCTTCACCAGGGAGACTCCATGTTGCTGTATTAACTCGGTTGGAATTTGTTGAGGATTTTCGCTTCTCTGTTCTTTGGTGGTGTTGGTCTATTTTTCCTTTTTATGCTGTCTCTTTTTTTGGTGGGGATCAGGGCAATGTTGACCTCGTCGTATGTGTTGGTGAGTTTTCCTCGGTCTTCAGTGTTTTGGAAGATGCAAATTTCTTTGTGTTTGCTTCTGTCATGGTCTCTCTGATGATTTCTTTTCTGTGTCCCTGAATGCTTGAGTATCTTGTGCTCCTGAATGTAGCCAGTCCCTGTGTTCCGATCTGGTCTCCCGTCTTCAGTCTGCACTTCTCATGAGTGTGTCAGTCAACTGTGTTTCTGCCAGTTACACTTGAGCGTGGGCCTCCTGCACCTGCCGCTCATGCAACATACAGACCTCATCCTGTGTTGTGCCCTCCCGTGTGGAATTAGATCCTTCTCAGCCCAGGTGTCCCACCACCAGAAAGGGATTTCTCTGTTCCAGAGTTTAGTCTCACCCAATGCAAGTTACTCTTCAATATTACCTGATATCTTAATGGTTGCTAACAACAGCACCGCCGTGCGTGCGTGCGTGTGGGCGTGTGTTCACTTTCTTTCACATTACAGTTCTCACTCTTGGCCAAACCTGATGGATGCGTTTTCTCAGTGATGAGGTTGCTCCCTTTTCGGCCTCCAACTGGCCAGGGTGTGGTGACGCCTCAGAGTTCAGGGGGAGAATGTACTCAGGGGTCAGTGGGACACGTTTGAACAAGGGTCATGACACAGACACTCGCTGAGTAAAACCAGGTAGCACAGATGTTCATCATTTGACCTTTGGTTGTTGGGAGTTTATGTCAGTGATGCTCAATGTAGTTTTTAATAAAGAGCTTCAGGTTTCTGTCATCGAGTCTGGAGTATAGTAGGTGTGTTTGCATTTATCATACATGTGATTCTTGCTGAAGTTACGGTTAATGGTAGATTTTTTTTAATTTTGATAGATGTTTATAGAATATTGATAGAATGAATATATTTTGCAACCTAATTTTACCAGCTCTTCTGTCACCTGTGACCATGCAAGTGTTTCATTTTATAAAACTTTGTACTGTGGGGAGCAGCAGTGGCTGCTCTTCTGCCCAGCATGACTGTTGCTTCTTTTTCTCTTTTTCCTAGAAAACGTGGCCCTCCATTTATTCATTCATTCATTCATTCATTCATATTTTAAAAGATGAACTTATTTATGCATACAAAAACTGGGATATGGGCCAGAGGTGTGGGAGGGGGCGGATTCTCCAGAGACAGAGTGGGGAGCAGAACAGGCAAACCTATTGAAATACACTGCTGAGGGGGAGCAGTGGGTGAGTGAGGAGAGGTCTGCCACGCCATGTGGGTAGCTCTCTGGCTGGGGATTGAACTCATGCTGTGGTGGCCACGGGACAGCTCCATAGGTAGTGTCTACCTTTGAGCCACCAGGAAAGCCCCTGACCCTTTATTTATATGTAAAATAAAATGTCTCCTTTCGTTGTTATTGCATGTGGTGTTCTTTGGCTTTTAGTATCTGACAGTGTTATACAGCCATCACCACCTTCCAGATTTTTTCAATTCCCAGTAATAAAATACTGTACTCATTAACCTCTTGCTCCCAACTGCTCTGTCCCTCAGCCCCTGTGTGCACCATTTACTTTCTGTTTTCAAGTTTGACAACTCAGACCTATATGAATGGAGTCTTATTACACCTTGTATTCTTGGTGAATCTCTTATTTTATTGCATTGTTAACTGTTTTGTCATTTCATAGGTATATCATACAGGAGTGCATTCATATTGTAGTGTGTGTCATTGTTTAGTTCCATTGTGAGGCTCATTAATAATCTCTTATGTGTATTTTCCAGTCTTATTTATCCATTAATCCATCACCTGGGGCTTGGGTTGATTTTGCTTTGGGCTGTAATGACTGGTGGTGCAGTGACAGTAGGTGAGCAAACGTCTCTGCCAGTTCCTGCTGTCCCTGCTATTGGTGAACACCCCGGGGTGGGGGTGGGTCCTCCTGTCATTCTGAGTTGCCTTTTCCCAAGAATCACCTTCCTGTCTTCCCTCCTGGCTGCATCATTTATATTTGCCCCAACAGTGCGCAAGGGAGCCAGGTCCCAATTTTTGCCAGTACTTGTTCTTTTCTTTTCTTTTTAAATCATTGTGATCCCAGCGGATGTAAAATCTCATCTCTTGTACTTCTGATTCATTTTTCCTTCGTGACTGATCGTATTGAGAACTTTCATGTGTTAGGACCCGCTTGGGTATGTGATTTGCAGAGCTGTGTATTCCAGTCCTTTACTCATGGCTGCGCATTTCCATTTTGAACAGGGTCGAAAGCACGAGGGGATTGTATTGTCCCATTTCGTCATACGGTCCTTTTATGGCATCCTGAAGCCCACGCCTGCTGGGATGTCCCTGTGAGTTTCTCTGCACAGAAATGAGCCATCCACCATCTCTCCGCTGTTGTTTTAATTCTCGTATTAGTGTTTTAATCAATGAGCCTGTAAATAAATTCATTTTTGTTTTCCTAGAACTGGGATGTGCCGGGTTACCTTGCGAGAGTTGCTGTCAGTGCAGCAGGCTCATCGTGTCCTGGATGCTGTTGTGTATTTGCGTTTGTTTAATTCATTGTTTAACCCTCCAGGTTTCTTTATTCCAGCGAGTCTCTGCCCTTGGTAACACTACATGCATTGCTTACTGTTTTGTCATTTCACTGGTAGCGTACAGGAGCTCCTGTGTGTGTGAACACGGGTGTGTGTTATACTCATAGTCTGCTCGCTGGGTTTTCCTTTCCAGAGTCGCTTTACTGTGGCTTTCATTAGTTTTCCAAGAATGAATTATAACTAGTTATGACCATTTTTATGTATGTTGTCTTTCTGTTGTTGTTGTTACGTAGCATCACCCAAACCCATTGTGATTAGCGGACACTGAGCGTCTTTGTTAGTCCTTCTCTCACTGGGAATGTTGATGTCGCCTGTGGCTGTCAAGGACTTGTTTTGTGTTGAGGAAAAATCTTCTGAATCCTTTTTTAGCTAATACAAATGGAAATTTATTGTAATGTGTTCCTATTCTATATGTATGTAGAGGTGCACAGGATTTACTACACAGGAAAGGAAATGTTGGAATAAATTTACGGATTTCTTAAGATATTTGTTTTCTTATACCGTGTATCTTATTTTTCAAAACTCTTTCATGTCTTTCTCCAAAAGAAATATTTGTCTCTTCTAGTTGTTTTTCCTCTTCTTTCGATACCTTTTGTTCTGGTCACTGTGTTTTACCCTATGGTGATGAAAACTATCAATAATATCCTGGAGATTCCCAAATTCTTTCTTTTCTTTAATATTTATTTTATGTTTGCATATAAACGCTTGGGTGTAGGCCACAGGTGAAGGGGGTGAGAGGATTCACCAGAGACGGAGCAGGGGACAGAACAGGCAGACTGACTGAAATACACTGCTGAGGGGAGCAGTGGGGAGATAAGAGATATCTGCTGTGCCTTGTGGATAGCTCCCTGGTTGGGGATCAAATTCGTGCTGCAGCAGCTGCCGATAGCTTTATAGTGCTGAGACTTAAACTCTTGTGCCAGCAGGGAGGCCCTGATTCCCAAATTTCTGTTCTCAGCTTAGACTTCCTGATCTATCAGACACATGTCCAGTTGTGTGTGGAATTCCAGTGTCTACCAGCCCGTCATGCAGACAGCATATTAGGAAAACATTCCTCATACCTCAGCCACCAAGTTATTACCAAGTTCTCCTCCCCTTTGTCCTTCCATTTCAGAAGTGATGACCTGTTCTGTCTTCTGACTCTGTCAGCTGAACATCTTTTCTTAAAATTTTATTTTATATGTATTTTACATCATTTTTTTTTATTTCTGCACGAGTTATGCATTTTCATCTTGGTTATAGTCCCCATACATCCCACCCTCCTTATTTTAACCCTAATCCCTCCACCCCCCATAGTGCATCTCTGGTTTATACTTGCTTGTAGTTGAACATCTCTTACCTTTTCTTTTTCCCACCTCATTGCTTGAACATCCTGGTTTCGGGTTCAGTTTTTGTTTACTGTGAGTTGGAGATACCAGGCTTTGAGGTCACGGGAGTAAAATATTGGCACAAAGTTGCACATGCTTTTCATTTGTTATGAAGCTCCTTTAGCACATGATTCCGAGTGTATGTCTGTTACACCTGCCAGCCAGGCTATCAGCTCCTCAAGGAGCCAATTTTATTCATCCTTTTGTTCTTAGAATCATAGACACTTCCAAATATATAAGGTAAGCTATAGTTCTACTTGTAGGACCAAAGGGGTGAATGTATAGGCGAGGCTCTTTCAACTGCGAATTCTATACAGGAATGAAGACCCACAAAATAAGATGTGTTTGCACTTGCTCTGTCTGACCCAGGCTGCCGGCCCTGAGATGAGAAATGATCCCTCAGAAGGGACGGTGTCATTTGAAGATGTGGCTGTGAACTTCACATGGCAGGAGTGGCGGTACCTGAGTGAAGCTCAGAGGACCCTGTACCGGGATGTGATGCTGGAGACCTGCAATCACCTGGTGTCCCTAGGTGAGGAAGCTCCAGTGTAACACTCTAGTGCAATGCTGTCTTCTGCACTGATAAGTGTGCACTTGCTTATGAAACTGAGTGTTGGTGAGGTTGAACATGGCAGGCAGTGTACATTGTGGGTGTTTCAGTTTTCGTTTGGAAAGATTCAGATTGGCCTCTTTTGCACAGCTCTTCACACTGCATTTGTTAGTTTTCAAAGACTGAAGTTGAACTTGATCGAAGACCAACACTGTTTCTCATCACAGGGCACTGCGTTACCGATCCTGAGGTCGGAGCAGGGATTACAGCCGTGGACTGTGGACGATCCCCCAAACCAGGACCTCTCAGGTCAGTCAGTGCTTGCCAGGCCGGGAGGCTGAGAGGAGGCTGGGAGTGTGGCCAGTGATATTGGCCACACTGAGGTGTTTTTCCAGTGTCAAACCTTGGAAAGTGTGTCTGCATATATCAAAATGATTCTTTATTCAATTTCCAAATATTACTCTCTTGTGAATTTCGTCCTGCTCTTTTAACGATGGTTGTCTATGTTCTTAAACCAGTATGCAGTCTCTGATACATGGGGATGATTCTGCAGTAATCACATATCTCTATTCTCTCTCTTAGTGTATTCTCATCGACTGTTTTCTTTAGGTTCTTGTTGAGGAATTTTTTTATTCTTTCTGTATGATTATGGGAAGTTTAGCCAGTGGTAAATTTTCTGAGAGGGGAGAGTAACAGTACTCACAGAAATGATCTTTACATTCTGAAGTTATATACTCTGTGAGGAAAGAATATGTAATAAATACATTTATTAATAGAGAGGTAAAGCCACAGAGGATCTTTGACCAGCATGAGTGAAACAAAGTGGAGGGTGTGGTTTTTTTGTGTGCTCCATACGCATCATTATAGAGATTAATTCTTTTCTTTCAGAGCTCAGGTGAGGTGAATGGGTTGCACTGACATGTCATATCTATAGTTCCCTCTGCAGTCTGGGATAGATGCTATGTATTGCTATTGGAGATGTCACTGAGCCGGTGACTAACTCAAAAGGGATAGAGAGGCGTTGACTGGAGAGTTATTGAGAACATGAGTAGTGTTTCAGGGGCAAGCCTTGTGATCACCCTCATAGTAATTGTGAGGCTGAGGAGGACCCAGAATTGTTCAGCATTGGAAGGGATGTTCTGTGACATGGGAGGGGGAACCTGAGGTGGTGGTTTCTAAAGCCATGGCACCAAGAGTTTCAGGTTGGGGGCTCATACCTTGGGGAGCAGTGTGACCTGTGCAATTCCACCTTCTCGTGGGAATCGTTGGGAGGAAAGTAAAGGAATCGACGACAGTGTGATGTAGCTGAGAGTCACACACAACATAGAAACTGGAGCTGCTATGAACAAAGCAGAAACACAGGTTTCAGGGAGTGTGTTGAGAACACCAGGGTGTTGCTCTCAGAAGGATGTGAGAAAAGACTTTAATGCTGATAGCACAGGATGGATGCAGAACTTTTTTCCTATCGCTTAGCAGGAATGTGGGACACAATGATGAGGCGGAGTTTGCTGCATGATATTTAAATATGAACTGACTGGTCTCTTCTGTGGAGGGAAGCACATGCCTCTGAGAACCTCTGCAGGTGACTGTGACCGTGGCCTGGACCAGAGTCGAAAGAACTAAGGCAATGGAGAAGCAGAGTGCTTGTGTCTCAGCAGGCCTCTTGCTTAAAGTGCCTGGGCAATGACTGGGTATCTCAGTCCACAGGTTTCTGAGAAAGCCATGGCCTCTGCAGGGCTTGGTAATTCAGAAAGTACCCCCAAGTGTTGCACAGGGTCAGTCTAAGAAAGAAAGTGTGTAGGATCTATGTTGGGTGAAATGCTTCTGGTTAAAATCGACAACTCTAGTTAAAAGACTATATTTACCAAATATTTATGATTTTATAAAACCATTGTGAAATTAGATTTACTGCTTTGTTATCCTGGTTTGGCATTAGAAAATCTGTTAATTGGGGCCTCCCTGGAGGCCTAAGGATTAAGTCTCTTAGCTCTCACTATTATGGCCTGAGTTTGATCCACAGTGAAGGAGTTCACCGACTTTGGCACAGCAAACCTCTCCTGTCTCACCCGCAACTCCCCTCAACAGTGTATTTCAGTCAGTCCGCCTGTTCTGGTCAACACACTCCCCTACAGCACTCTCCCCTACAGCACCCCCACTCCTGCACCTCTGGCCTACACCCCAGATCTCCTATGCTAAAGTAAAAAATACCAAAAAATCTATTCTCCCCATAATTTACTACGGGCAAAAAGCATGAATCAGAAAATCAATACCTGTAAATTATTTTGTAATATAGGAACTTTCGTGTCGCTTAGTAGTATTCAATCAGAATGCTTCCTTTTTAGAGACATGGTCATTTTTATCTCACTTTAGATGGCCATACTGTGGATCACCTGACTCAGGACAGCCCTGCAAATCAGGGCAGACATGTGTGGCAAGTTCTTACCACCAGCAGCAAAATTCCATCCAACGAGAGAACTGACTTAATGGAAAAAATCAATTTGCACTCAAGTCATTGTTTGAACCATAGTTTCAAAAATGAAAACAATTCAGCGATGATGCCTGAGAACTTTACTATACATAGGACCATGATGATCCCTGGTGAGCCTCATGAAGGGCATGCTGGAGAGAACGAGGAGGTCTTTAGTAGAATGAGGAAACCCATCAAGTATCCTGATCACCATAGTCACCAGGTGATTCAGAACTTTCAACAGCCTTTTGAATTTCATGAACAAGGAAAAGTTGTGAGTGAAGAAACAGTATTTACACCTAGAGGAGCCCTTCTGGAAGGGATTGTCCGTAAATGCAATGAGTGCAGGGACACCCGTGATAAGGTACCTTTCGTTGTCTGAGAGAGAACCCAAGGAGGACAGACTCGCTGCAGTTGTAATGAAAAGGGGAGAGCTGCGGAGATGACTCCAGTGCATTCGAATCCTCCTAGGTATGTTGAACATGAGCAGAAGGAATGTTATGAAAGTGGGGCCAGTCTCAGCAACACATTTCATGCCTATCCGCGTGAGAGTACCCAGTTAGGAAAGAATAATTTGGGATATAAGAGATATGGTGAAGCGGCCTCTAAAACCTCTGTTCTGACTGGACATCAGAAAACACAAGCAGGCGATCAACCTGATGAGTGTGGGGGCACCGCTGAGATTTCCTTACAGAGGGGATACCAGAGAAATCTCACTGCAGTGAAGCTGTTTGGCTCCAACGATTATGTGAAAACTTACTCCTGGACGACTGCCCTCACTTTACATCCACAGTCTCAAACGGGAGTGAAGCACTACCCATGTCAGGTGTGTAAGAAAACTATATTTTGGTTTACGGTTAGGTTTAGGGTTAGGGTTAGGATTTGGGTTAAGGTTAGGGTTAGCGTTAGGGTTAGATTTTAGGTTAGAATTAGAGTTAGGGTTAGGTTTAGGTTTTGGTTTAGGGTTAGGGTTAGGATTTGTGTTAGGGTTAGGATTTGAGTTAGGGTTAGGGTTCGGTTTAGGATTTGGTTTAGGGGTAGGGTTTGGGCTAGGGTTCAGATTTGGGTTAGGTTTAAGGTTAGGGTTAGGATTTAGTTTAGGGTTAGGGTTAGAGTTAGTTTTAGGGTTAGGATTTGGGTTAGGGTTACGGTTAGGTTTATGATTTGGTTTAGGGTTAGTGTTAGGGTTAGGGTTGGGTTTGGATTTGGGTTAGGGTTAGCGTTAGTGTTTATTTTAGGATTTGGATAGGGTTATTTTTCAAGTTTGGGTAAGGGTTAGGGTTAGGGTTAGGGTTAGGGTTAATGTTATGGTTAGGATTTGGGTTAGGGTTAGGTTTTGGGTTAGATTTAGGGTTAGGGTTTGGGTTAGGGTTACGGTTAGGGTTAGGATTTGTGTTAGTGTAGGTTTAGGGTTAGGGTTAGGTTTAGGATTTGGGTTAGGGTTAGGGTTACGGTTAGGTTTTGGTTTAGGGTTCGGATTAGGGTTAGGGTTAGGATTTGGGTTATGTTTAGCATTATGGTTAGGTTTAGGTTTAGGATTTGGTTTAGGGTTAGGGTTAGATTTAGGATTAGTTTTGGGTTTTGGGTTAGGGTTAGGTTTAGGGTTAGGTTTAGGATTTGGGTTAGGGTTAGGGTTACGGTTAGGATTTCGGTTAGGGTTAGGTTTGGGGTTAGTGTTCTGGTTAGGATTTGGGTTAGGTTTAGTGTTAGGTTTTGGTTTAGGGTTAGGCTTAGGGTTAGGGTTAGGTTTGGGGTTAGGGTTAGGTTTAGGGTTTGGGTTAGGGTTAGGATTAGGATTTGGGTTGGGTTAGGGTTAGAGTTAGTGTTAGTGTTAGGTTTTGGGTTATGTTTTGTGTTAGTGTTAAGTTTAGCGTTAGGTTTAGGCTTATGCTTAGGGTAAGGTTTTGGTTTAGGGTTAGGGTTAGTGTTAGGATTTGGGTATGGATTAGGGTTAGGTTTAGGTTTAGGATTTGGGCTAGGGTTAGGTTTCGGGTTAGGGTTAGGAGTTGGTTTAGGATTTGCATTAGGTTTAAAATTAAGGTTAGTATTTGGGTTAAGGTTCGGGTTAGGGTTAGGCTAGGGTTTGGGTTATGGTTAGGATTAGATTTAGGGTTAGGTTAGGGTTAGGGTTAGATTTGGGTTAGGGTTCAGGTTAGGGTTAGTATTTGGGTTATGGTTAGAATTAGGATTAGGTTTAGGTTTAGTATTTGGTTAGGGTTAGGGTTACGTTTAGAGTTAGGGTTAGATTTGGGTTTTGGGTTAGGGTTAGGCTTAGGGTTAGGGTGTGGGTTAGGGTTAGATTTGGGGTTAGGATTTCGGTTATGGTTTGGTTTAGGGTTAGTGTTCTGGTTAGGATTGGGTTAGGGTTAGGGTTAGATTTTGGGTTAGCTTTAGTGTTAGGGTTAGAGTTAGGGTTAGTGTTAGGTTTTGCGTTATGATTAGGATTAGTGTTAGTTTAGCATTAGGGTTAGGGTTAGGTTTAGGGTTAGAGTTAGGGTTAGTGTTAGGATTTGGGTATGGGTTAGGGTTAGGGTTTGAATTTGGGTTAGGTTTAAGATTTGGGTTAGGGTTAGGATTTGCTTAGGGTTTTGATTAGAGTTAGAGTTACGGTTAGTGTTAGGTTTTGGGTTAGGTTTAGGTGTAGGGTTAGGGTTAGGATTTGGGTTAGGGTTCGGGTTATGGTTAGGTTTAGGATTTGGGTTATGGTTAGTGTTATGGTTAGTGTTAGGTTTAGGATCTGGATTAGGGTTAGGGTTAGGATTTGGGTTAGGGTTAGTTTTAGGGTTAGGATTTGGGTTTGGGTTAGGGTTACGGTTGGTGTTAGGGTTAGGATTTGGGTTAGGGTTAGGTTTTGGGTTAGGATTTGGGATAGGGTTAGGGTTAGGATTTTAGTTAGGGTTCGGGTTAGGGTTAGAGTTAGTGTTAGTGTTAGGTTTTTGGTTATGTTTAGGGTTAGGTTTAGGGTTAGGGTTAGTATTAGTGTTAAGATTTGATATGGGTTAGGATTTGGGTTAGGGTTAGGATTCGGGTTAGGGTTAGGATTTGGATTAGGATTTGGGTTAGGGTTAAATTTAGGGTTGGGATTTGGTTTAGGGTTCGGGTTAGGTTTAGGCTAGGATTTGGGTTATGGTTAGGTTAGAGTTAGGGTTAGGTTTAGGATTTGGGTTAGGGTTAGGTTTAGGGTTAGAGTTACTGTTAGTGTTGGGTTTTGGATTAGGTTTTAGGTTAGGGTTAGGGTTTGGATTTGGTTTAGGGTTAGGGTTTGTGTTAAGGTTAGGATTTGGGTTAGGGTTAGGGTTAGGGTTCGGATTTAGGTTAGGGTTAGGTTTAGGGTTAGTGTTAGGATTTGGGTTATGTTTAGCAATAGGGTTAAGTTTAGATTTAGGATTTGGGTTACCGTTATGTTTCGGGTTAGAGTTAGGGTTAGTTTTGGGTTTTGGGTTAGGTTTAGGTTTAGGGTTAGTGTTAGGATGTGGGTTAGGGTTCTGGTTAGGTTTAGAGTTAGGGTTAGATTTATTTTTAGAATTAGAGTTAGGGTTAGGTTTTGGTTTAGGGTTAGGATTAGGGTTAGGGTTAGGATTGGGGTTTGGGTTAGGGTTAAGGTTAGAGTTAGGGTTAGTGTTAGTTTTTGGTTTGTGTTTAGCGTTAGTGTTAGGTTTAGTGTTAGGGTTATGTTTAGGATTACGTTTAGGTTTAGGGTTAGGGTTAGTGTTATGTTTAGGGTTATGGTTGGGATTATTGTTCGGATTTGGATATGGGTTAGGGTTAGGGTTATTGTTAGGATTTGGGTTAACATTAGGGTTTGTTTTGGGTTAGGATTTCGATTCGGGTTTGGGTTAGGGTTAGAGTTAGCTTTAGTGTTAGGTTTTGGATTAGAGTTAGAGTTAGTTTTAGGGTTAGGATTTGGGTTAGGGTTCGGATTCCCTTTAGGGTTAGGTTTAGGGTTTAGGTTAGGGTTAGCATTAGTTTTGGGTTTTGTGTTAGGGTTAAGGTTAGAGTTATGGTTAGTGTTAGTTTTTGGTTTGTGTTTAGAGTTAGTGTTAGGTTTAGTGTTAGGGTTATGTTTAGGATTACATTTAGGGTTAGGGTTAGTGTTAGGATTTGAGTATGGGTAGGTTTAGGGTTAGGTTTAGGATTTGGGTTAGGTTTAGGGTTAGGATTTGGGTTAGCGTTTGGGTTAGTGTTAGAGTTAGGGTTAGTGTTAGGTTTTGGGTTAGGGTTAGCGTTAAGTTAGAGTTAGGATTTGGGTTAGGTATCAGGTAGGGTTAGGGTTAGCGTTATGGTTAGAGTTTGGGTTAGGGTTAGGTTTTGTTTTATGGTTAGGGTTAGTGTTAGGTTTAGCGTTAGGGCTAGGTTTAGGGTTAGTGTTAGGTTTAGGGTTAGGTTTAGGCTTAGTGTTAGGGTTAGGATTTGGGTTATAGTTAGGGTTAGGTTTAGAGTTAGGGTTACTGTTAGATTTTGGGTTAGGGTTAGGATTTGGGTTAGGGTTAGTGTTAGGTTTTAGGTTAGGGTTAGGGTTAGTTTAGTGTTTGGTTATGGGTTAGGTTTAGGATCAGGGTTAGGATTTGGGTTAGGGTTCGTGTTCGTGTTAGGATTTGGGTTTGTTTTTCTGTTAAGGTTAGAGTTAGGGTTAGTGTTAGGTTTTGGGTTAGGGTTTTGGTTAGGATTTGGGTTAGGGTTCGGGTTAGGGTTAGTGTTAGGATTTGGATTATGGTTAGCGTTAGGGTTAGGGTAAGTGTTAGGGTTTGGTTAAGGGTTAGGGTTAGTGTTAGGGTTAGTGTTAAGATTTGGGTTAGGGTTAGGGTTAGTGTTAGGTTTAGGGTTATGGTTGGGATTATTGTTCGGATTTGGATATGGGTTAGGGTTAGGGTTATTGTTAGGATTTGGGTTAACATTAGGGTTCATTTTGGGTTAGGATTTCAATTCGGGTTTGGGTTAGGGTTAGAGTTAGCTTTAGTGTTAGGTTTTGGATTAGAGTTAGAGTTAGTTTTAGGGTTAGGGTTAGGAATTAGGTTAGGGTTTGGATTCCCTTTAGGGTTAGGTTTAGGGTTTAGGTTAGTGTTAGCGTTAGTTTTGGGTTTTGTGTTAGGGTTAGGGTTAGGATTTGAGTTATGGTTAGGGTTAGTGTTTGCATTTGGGTTAGGGTTAGGGTTAGGACTAGTGTTAGGATTAGGTTTGGGTTAGAGTTTGTGGTAAGTTTTGGGTTAGAGTTAGGGTTAGGATTTGGGATATGGTTAGGGATAGGGTTAGGGTTAGGATTTGGGTTAGGGTTATGGTTAGGGTTAGAGATAGGTTTAGTGTTAGGTTTTGGGCTATGTTTAGGGTTAGTGTTATGTTCAGCATTATGGTTAGGGTTAGGTTTAAGTTTAGGGTTAGGGTTCGTGTTAGGATTTGTGTATGGTTAGGGTTAGGGAAAGTTTAGGATTTGGGTTATGGTTAGGGTTCGGGTTAGGGTTAGGATTTTGATAAGGTTTTGGGTTAGGATTATAGTTAGGATTAGTGTTAGGTTGTGGGTTAGGGTTAGGTTTAGGATTTGGGTCAGGGTTTGGGTTAGTGTTAGAGTTAGGGTTAGTGTTAGGTTTTGGGCTAGGGTTAGTGTTAGGGTTAGGTTTAGCGTATAGGTTTAGGGTTAAAATTTGAGTTAGGGGTAGGGTTAGGTTTTAGTTTAGGGTTAGGGTGAGGGTTAGGGTTAGGATTAGGTTAGAGTTAGGATTTTGGTTAGGGATAGGGTTAGATTTAGGGTTAGTGTTAGGTTTTGTGTTATGGTTAGGGTTAGTGTTAGGTTTAGCGTTAGTGTTAGGTTTTGGTTAGGGTTTGGTGTAGGGTTAGGTTTAGGGTTAGGATTTGGTTATGGGTTAGGTTTAGGGTCAGGGTTAGGATTTGGGTTAGGGTTCGGTTTCGGGTTATGGTTAGGATTTGGACTAGTTTTTGTTTTAGGGTTAGAGTTAGGGTTAGTGTTAGGTTTTGGTTAGGGTTACGGTTAGTGTTTGGGTTAGGATTTGGGTTAGGGTTCGGGTTAGGGTTATGGTTAGAATTTGGGTTAGGGTTAGGGTAAGGTTTAGGCTTTGGATTAGGGTTAGGGTTAGTGTTAGGATTTGGGTTAGTGTTAGGGTTAGGGTTAGAGTTAGTGTTAATGTTAGGTTTTGGGTTATGATTGTGGTTAGTGTTAGGTTTAGCGTTAGGTTTAGGGTTAGGGTTAGGGTTATGGTTAGGGTTATTTTTAGGATTTAGGTATGGGTTAAGGTTAGGGTTATTGTTAGGATTTGGGTTAGGGTTACTGTTCGGGTTTGGGTTAGGATTTCGATTAGGGTTTGGGTTAGGGTTAGAGTTAGGTTTATTAGGTTTTGGATTAGGGTTAAGCTTAGTTTTAGGGTTAGGGTTAGGAATTGGTTTAGGGTTCGGTTTCGGTTTATGGCTAGGATTTGGGTTATGGTTATGGTTAGGGTTAGAGTTAGGTTTTGGGTATAAGTTAGGGTTAGGGTTAGAATTAGGGTTAGTTTTGTGTTTTGTGTCAGTGTTAGGGTTAGGGTTAAGATTGGGTTAGGGTGTGGGTTAGTGTTTGGATTTGGGTTAGGGTTGGGTTAGGGTTAGTGTTAGGGTTAGGCTTTGGGTTAGGGTTAGCGGAAGGTTTTGGATTGTGGTTAGGGTTAGGATTTGGGTTAGGGTGAGGGTTAGGGTTTGGGTTAGGGTTAGGTTTAGGTTTAGTGTTAGGGTTAGGATTTGTTTTTGGTTTAGGGTTAGGGTTAGGATTTGGATTTAGGTTTGGGTTAGGGTTATAGTTAGGGTTAGTGTTAGGTTTTGGGTTAGGGTTAGCATTAGGTTTAGGGTTAGGATTTGGGTAAGAGTTAGGGTTATGGTTAGTGTTAGGATTTGGGTTAGGTTTAGGGTTAGAGTTAGGGTTAGGATTGGGTTAGGTTTAGGGTTAGGGTTAGAGTTAGGGTTATTGTTAGTTTTTGTGTTATGTTTAGGTTTAGTGTTAGTTTTAGCGTTAGGGTTTGGGACAGGGTTAGGTTTAGGTTTAGGGTTCGGATTAGCGTTAGGATTTGGTTTAGGGTTTGGGTTAGGGTTAGTGTTAGGTTTTGGTTTAGTGTTGGGGTTATGGTTAGGTTTAGCGTATTAGGGTTAGGGTTAGGATTTGGGTTAGGGTTAGGTTTAGGTTTAGTGTTAGCGTTAGGATTTGGGTTTGGGTTAGGGTTATGGTTAGGGTTAGAATTTGGATTAGGGTTTGGGTTAGTGTTATAGTTAAGGTTAGTGTTAGGTTTTGGGTTAGGGTTAGATTTAGCATTAGGGTTTTGTTTAGGTTTACGTTTAGGGTTAGGGTTAGTATTAAGGTTAGGATTTGCCTTAGGGTTAGGGTTAGGGTAAGAGGGTTAGTGTTAGATTTTGGGTTAGGGTTAGGGTTAGGGTTAGGGTTACGATTTGGTTTATGGTTAGGGTTAGTGTTAAATTTTTGGTTATGGTTAGGGTTAGGGTTTGTGTTGGGATTTGGGTTAGGGTTAGGTTTAGGTATAGTGTTAGGATTTGGGTTAGTTTTTGTGTTAGGTTTAGAATTAGGGTTAGTGTTATGTTTTGGGTTAGGGTTAGTGTTAGGATTAGGGTTAGTGTTAGGATTTGGGTATGGGTTAGGGTTAGAGGTAGGGTTAGTATTTGGTTAGGGTTAGGCTTCGTGTTAGGGTTAGGATTTGGTTTAGTGTTTGGGTTTGGCTTAGAGTTTGGGTTAGTGTTATTTTTGGCTTAGGGTTAGGGTTAGGGTAAGGGTTAGTATTAGAGTTAGGCTTTGGGATAGGATTTGGGATTGGGTTCGGGTTAGGTTAGGGTTTGGATTTGGGTTATGGTTAGGGTTAGGGTTGGGGTTAGGTTTAGGATTTGGGTTAGGGTTCGATTAGGGGTAGAGTTAGTGTTGCTGTTGGATATTGGTTTATGTTCGGTTAGGGTTAGGGTTTGGGTTTGGGTTATGGTTATGGTTAGGGTTAGGTTTAGGATTTGGGTTAGGGTTAGGATTAGGGATAGAGTTAGTGTTGCTGTTGGGTTTGGCGTTAGGGTTAGGATTTGGGTTAGGGTTAGGGTTTGGATTTGGGTCAGGTTCAGGGTTGGAGATAGAGTTAGGTTTAGGGGTAGTGTTAGTGTTAGGGTTAGGGTTAGCGTTAGTGTTACGATTTGGGTTATGGTTATGCTTAGGTTGGGGTTTGGGTTAGGGTTAGTGTTAGGGTTAGTGTTTGAGTTTGAGTTAGGGTTAGGGTTATGGATAGAAGAAGAAAAAGAAGGGCAAGAAGAAGAAAAAATGCAAGAAGAAGAAGAAGAGGAGGAGGGGGAGGGGGAGGGTTCGTTTTAGGGTTTGGGTTAGGATTTGGGTTAGGGTTAGTATAATAGTTAGGTTTAGTGTTAGGTTTTGGTTTATGTTTAGGGCTAGTGTTATGTTTAGCATTAGGTTTTGGGTTTGGGTTAGGTTTAGGGTTAGGGTTAGGGTTATTGTTACGATTTGGTTATGGGTTAGGGTTAGGATTTGCGTTAGGATTAGGTTTCGGGTTATTGTTAGGATGTGGGTTAGGGTTTGAGTTAGGGTTAGAGTTAGGTTTAGGGTTAGGTTTTGGGTTAGGGTTATGGTTAGGCTTAGGATTTGAGTTATGGTTAGGGTTAGGGTTAGGATATGGGTTACGGTTAGGGTTAGGATTTGGGTTAGGGTAAGGGTTAGTGTTAGGTTTAGTGTTTGAATTAGAGTTAGGGTTAGCATTAGGTTTTGGGTTAGGTTTAGGGTTAGCGTTAGGGTTAGGATTTGGTTTATGGTTAACATTAGGGTTAGTTTAGGTTTAGGATTTGGGTTAGGGTTAGAGTTAGAGTTAGTGTTGGGTTTTGGGGAAGGGTTAGGGTTCGGATTTGGGTTAGGGTTAGGGTTCGGATTTGGGTTAGTGTTAGGTTTTGGGTTAGGGTTAGGGTAAGGATTTGCGTTGGGGTTAGTGTTAGGGTTTGGATTTGGGTTATTTTTAGGTTTATATTTAGGGTTAGAATTTGGGTTAGGGTCAGGTTAGAGTTAGGGTTAGTGTTAGGTTTTGGGTTATGTTTAGGGTTACTTTTAGGTTTAGCGTTAGGGTTAGGTATAGGGTAAGGTTTAGGGTTAGGGTTATGGTTACATTCATTTAGGATTTTGGTATGGTTTAGGGTTAGGGTTATTGTTTGGGTTACGGTTAGTATTTTGGTAAGGGTATGGGTTAGGGTTAGTGTTAGGTTTTGGGTTAGGGTTTTGGTTAGGGTTATGATTTGGATTAGGATTTAGGTTAGGATTAGGTTTAGGATTTAGTTTATGATTATGGTTAGTGTTAGGGTTAGGGTAAGTTTAGGTTTTGGGTTAGGGTTAGGGTTAAGTTTTGGGTTAGGGTTTGGGTTTGGTTAGAGTTAGGGTTAGTGTTAGGTTTTGGGTTAGGGTTAGGGTTAAGCTTAGGGTTAGGTTTTGGGTTAGGGTTAGGGTTAGGTTTAGAGCTAGGGTTAGTGTTAGGTTTTGGGTTAGGGTTAGGCTTAGAGTTAGTCTTAGTGTTCAGTGTTGTGTTATGTTTAGGGTTAGTGTTAGGTTTAGCATTAGGGTTAAGGTTAGGTTTAGGGTTATGTTTAGTTTTAGGATATGGGTATGGGTTAGGGTTATGGTTATAGTTAGGATTTGGGTTAGGTTTAGGGTTCAGGTTAGGGTTAGGATTTGGATTAGGTTTTGGGTTAGTGTTTATATAGGTTTAGTGTTAGGTTTTGGTTTAGGTTTATGGTTAGGGTTAGGTTAGGATTTGGGTTAGGGTAAGGGTTAGGTGTAGCGTTAGGGTTAGGATTAGGGTTAGAATTAGTGTTAGGGTTAGGGTTAGGTTTTGGTTTAGGGTTAGGGTTAGGATTTGTGTTAGGGTTAGAGTTAGGATTAGGGTTAGGTTTAGGGTTAGGGTTAAGGTTAGGGTTTTGGTTAGTGTTAGGGTTAGTGTTAGATTTTGGGTTATGGTTAGGGTTAGTTTTAGGTTTAGCGTTAGGGTTATGGTTAGGATTTGGGTTAGGGTTAGTGTTAGGGATAGGATTTGGTTTAGGGTTAGGGTTAGTGTTACGGTTAGGATTTGCTTTAGGGTTAGGGTTAGGTTTTGGGTTAGCTTTAGGATTAGGGTTACATTTACGATTTGTGTTAGGGTTAGGGATAGGGTTAAGGTTAGGATTTGGGTTATGGTTAGGGTTAGGTTTAAGGTTAGAGTTAGGGTTAGTTTTAGGTTTTGGGTTATGTTTAGGGTTATTGTTAGGTTTTGCGTTAGGGTTAGTGTTCGGATTAGGTTTATGGTTAGGGTTAGGGTTAGTGTTATGATTTGGGTATGGGTTAGGGTTAGGGTTAGTATTTGGGTTAGGGTTAGGGTTAGAATTTTGGTTAGGGTTAGTGTTAGGTTAGGATTTGGATTAGGGTTAGTGTTAGGGTTTGGATTTGGGTTAGGGTTTGGGTTAGGATTTGGGTTAGGGTTAGGGTTATTGTTAGGTTTTGTGATATAGTTAGGGTTAGGGTTAGGTTTAGGATTCGGGTTAGGTTTCGGGATAGGGTTAGGGGTAGGATATGGGTTATGTTTATGGTTAGAATGAGGGTTAGGGTAAGGTTTAGGATTTGGGTTAGGGTTAGGGATAGTATTTGTGTTAGGGTTAGGTTTAGTATTTGGGTTAGGGTTAGTGTTAGGTTAGGATTTGGGTTAGGGTTAGGGTTTGGATTTGGGTTAGGGTTTGGGTTAGGGTTAGGGTTAGTGTTAGGTTTTGGGATATGTTTAGGGTTAGGGACAGGGTTTGGATTCGGGTTAGATTTCGGGATAGTGTTAGGGTTAGAATTTGGGTTATGGTTGTGGTTAGGGTGCGGGTTATGGTAAGGTTTAGGATTTGTGTTAGGGTTAGGATTTGTGTTAGGGTTAGCTTTTCGGTTAGAGTTAGGGTTAGTGTTGGGTTTTGGGTTAGGGTTAGGGTTAGTGTTTGGATAGGGTTAGGGTTAGGGTTAGGGTAAGGGATTTGATTTGGGATAGGGTTAGGGTTAGTGTTAGGGTTAGGATTTGGGTTAGGGTTAAGTTTAGTGTCAGGGTTAGGATTTGGGTTCAGGTTAGGGTTAGGTTTTGGGTTAGGTTTAGGGTTAGGTTTATGATTTTGGTTAGGGTTAGGGTTTGGATTTGGGTTAGGGTAAGGTTTAGTGTTAGGGTTAGGATTTGGGTTAGGGTTCGGGTTAGGATTAGCATTAGGATTTGTGTTATGATTATGGTTAGTGTTAGGGTTAGGGTAAGGGTTAGGATTTGGGTTATGGTCAGGTTTATGGTTAGGGTAAGTTTTAGGATTTGGGTTCGGTTAGTATTAGGGTTAGAGTTAGTGTTAAGTTTTAGGTTAGGGTTAGGGTTAGGTTTTGGGTTAGGTTTAGGATTAGGGTTAGGATTTGTGTTAGGGTTAGATTTAGGGTTAGGATTTGGGTTAGGGTTTTCGTTAGGGTTAGGGTTAGGATTTGGGTTAGGGTTAGGATTGGGTTAGGGTTAAGGTTAGGTTCAGGATTTGGGTTAGGGTTAGGTTTAGGGTTAGATTCAGGGGTACTGTTAGGTTATGGGAAATGGTTAGGTTTAATATTAGGTTTAGCATTAGGGTTACGGTTAGGATTTGGGTTAGGTTTAGGGTTCGGGTTAGGGATAGGATTGGGTTTGGGTTTGGGTTAGGGTTAGAGTTAGGGCTTGTGTTAGGTTATGGGTAATGGTTAGTGTTAGTTTAGGTTTAGCGTTAGGGTTAGGGTTAGAGTTACGGTTAGTGTTAGTTTTTGGGTTAGGGTTAGGTTTAGGGTTAGGATTTGGGTTAGGGTTAGGGTGAGGTTTAGGATTTGGGTTATGGTTATGGTTAGGTTAGAGTTAGGGTAAGGGTTAGGTTTGGGTTAGGTAGGGTTTGGGTTAGGGTTAGGATTTGGGTTAGGGTTAGTGTTATGGTTAAAGTTAGTGTTAGTGTTAGGTTTTGGGTTATGGTTAGGGTTGGTGTTAGGTTTAACTTTGGGGTTAGGGTTAGTGTTAGAATTAGAGTTAGGGTTAGGTTTAGATTTTGTGTTAGGGTTAGGTTTAGGGTGAAGGTTAGGATTTGTGTTAGGGTTAGGGTTCGGGTTAGGGTTAGGGTAAGGATTAGGTTTAGGATTTGAGTTAGGGTTAGGGTAATTGTTAGGGTTAGTGTTGGGGTTTGGGTTAGGGTTAGGGTTTGGTTTAGGGTTAATGTTATGGTTAGGATTTGGGTTAGGGTTCGGGTTAGGGTTAGGAATTGGATTAAGAATTAGGAATTGGATGCCACAGATACACTGAAATTGACGGATGGTCTGTCATTATCTTACTGGAATCAGGGTATATTCAAGTGTGTGATGGTTATAGATCATTTCTGGGGATTTCTTTTTTCCTAAACACACTCTGAAAATATGATTTAAGAAAAGAGAGAGCTGTATTTTGGAGCTGATTTTGTTTGAAAATTTTTGTTTTATTTATCCTTTCTGCTGAGCTATAAATTATATCTTTTTTTTTCTTTAAAGATTTATTTATTTATTTATTTATTTATTTATTTATTTATTTATTTATGCAAGCACTGAGTACAGTCAGAAGCGCGGGAAGGTGAGAGAATTCACCAGAGCCAGAGGGGAGAGCAGAGCAGCCAGACTGACGAAGTCCACTGCTGAGGGGAGCAGCGGGTGAGACAAGAGAGGTCTGCTGTGCCATGTGGGTCACCTCCCTGGTCGGGGAACAAACTCATGCTGTAGTAGCTGCAGATTGCTTCTTAGTGCAGATGCTTAACCCCTTATGCCACCAGGGAGGCCTGAGTCTACATTTTTTAAATTGAATGGGAAACCAAAAAATAATTTTTTTTCCAAATATAACCTGATGGATTTGTCACACCTCCTAGTGTGTGACAATCCTCAGCCCCAATCATTGCTAAGTGGGGAATTCCTGGTGTTGCCAGGGAGCCCCTATGGAATGCACGGGAACTATGGATGAGGGTCACTTTTGCCGTGTCAGGACAAAGGAACAGCAGAGCTGATCTGCACAGAGGACACGCACCCCAGCTGGGGAGTCTGCCTGTCGAGGTTACATTATGGTGCAAAGCTACTCTGGAGAAGACATAATTTATTTACATTGAAGGCACCTGTGTTCCCAAGTTCTGTGATTGAATCTCTGATTCTTCAGCAAGTGTTTAGTTAGCAGTGTCCCAGCTGCTCTTCCTAATTCGTTTTCACAATGATGGGTCTCTGGGCGCTCCTGCTCGCTGTCCAGTGTGTACGACCATCCTGCTACACAGAACACAGGCTCCTCCACAGGAAATCTAAAAGCTACTCTCACCTGAGCACCTACCCACCCCAACCAGAATCCGGGATCCCAGTGCCCCCATGGTGTGTCACAAGGAGTGTGTTCATAGTCAGAGGTCATTCATTCTGACCTTCTCAGGCCACAGACTCTCTAGAGTCTGAGACAGGGGTGGGGGGCGTGGCTATATTTGTATTAAGTGCATACAGAGGTTAGTACTTAGACGTGTATGTGCTATTTTTAAAAAAGTTAAGTGAAAATGAAGACGGGAATAAAAGACAGTATGTGAAAGATACTGATACTATTCACACATAGAGCACTTGAATGCAGATAGGACCCCAGACTGGTGCAGGGACAGGTCTCTCTTGGCGCCTCCCACCCCCCCACCCCCGGCCCAAGATGAGCATCCCGGCCTCTTGCATTTGACAAGTTTGTCTCCTGTATTCTAAGGCAAAGAAAGTATATTCCTAAGAAGAGAGTATGGACATGAATCACAAGGGTGTCATGACGGGATCACACCAGTACCCGCCACTCGCTGACACTCGGAACTGGCCGCAGCAGCCTCCTCGGGGTGGGATGGGTCTGCAACTGCCTGCACAGCCTTCATGGTTTCAGTATCCATCCAAGCCAGGTGTCCACGAAGGTCCCGTGGCATGTGAGAAGGACAGAAGAGACAGATTAAGATCTAGGGCCTCCCCTGGTGGCACAAGGGGTTAAGAAGCAACCTACGAAGCAATCTGCAGCATCTGCAGCCTGTGTTTGATGCCCAGGCAGCCAGGGAGCTACCCACATGGCACTGCAGACCCCTCCTGACTCTCCAGCGGCTCCTCTCAGCAGTGGACTTCAGTCAGTCTGCCTGCTCTGTTCCCCACTCTGTCTCTAGTAATCTTCACACCCCATACCACTGGTCTGTGCCCCAGTTCTTGTATGCATAAATAAATCTTTAAAAAAAAAAAAGTCGCCTCCTGAGGCAGTTTCCAGGTGTGAAAGCCCCTTCCAGGCTCTGAACAGCCACCTCAGCTGCACGACAGGGAAGTGACACCTCAGCCCTCAGATGTGGGCCCAGGCAGGGGCAGTGCCCCAGACCCCGAGAGAAAAGCAGAGCCCCAGGCCCACACAGCCCGCTGGTCAGAGCCTGCACCCGGGAGGCTGGACGCGGCTTGGCCTTCTGCCTGCTGGGCCTGGGATGGAGGGGGATGGGCCCCGGGAAAGTGGAAACCCCATTCCCCAAACTGCACTGTAGCCCGCGGGATGGAAACACACAGGCCCGCAGGGAGGGAGGCCCAGGACTGGCAGGGAGCCCTCGCAGTCCCGAAACAGCAAACAAGGTTGCTGAAACGGCAACCTTGTCACTGAAACGGCAAACAAGGTTGCTGGATTTTCTGGGAAAGATTTTTTTTTAAATCATTATTAAAAATCCCCTTACCTGAAGCTAACATAACAGCATGCCTAGGGGCCATCCTGGGGTTCAGGTTTAGGCACCGCACTGTGAAGCCATCCATAGCCTCTGGAGCCCCAGTTCCATCCCCAGCCAGGAAGGTGACCCACAGGACGCCACAGACCTCTCCTGTCTCCCCGATGCTCCCCTCAGTCCACCTGTTCTGTTCCCGGCTCTGTCTCTGGTGAATCCCCTGACCCCACCCCCGCACCTCTGGCCTGCACCCCAGCTCTTGTATTCATAAGTAAATCAATCTGTAAAAATTAAAATAAAATAAATCACAACTAAATGTCATTTACCTGCAGATCCTGAAATGGATCCTATTGCAAACATTAAAAAGCAGCTGTTATTGGGCCTCCTTGGTGGCACAGGGGTTAAGCACCGCACTATGAAGCAATCCACAGACTGCTGCAAGAGTTCCATCACCCGGCCAGCCAGGGAGCATCCCACACGGTGCAACAGACCTCTCCTGACTCACCCACTGCTCCCCTCAACAGTGTACGTCAGTCGGTCTGCCTGGTCTGTTCCCCACTCTCTCTCTGGTGAGTCCTCACACACACACCCACATCTCTGGCCTGTGCCCCAGCTCTTGTATGCATAAATAAATCTTTTTTTTTTAAAGAGCTGTTATCAAAATACATTATGAGAAAAATGAAGGCTCTGGGCTCCACATACAATGTTTCTCTTTGCACATCATGGTGCAGTACAATATAGTGTGGCCCAGACTTTGACATCCCTGAGTCTGTTCTGTGGTTTAGTGGTTAGGGGTTGGAGTCAGGCCAAGCTGCAGAGACTGACGGTAGTGTACACCCCTGTTATCGACAGTGAAGAATGAATGAGTAAAAAAAAAAAAAAACACTCCTGCAAAACTGCAATTAAAAACATGTCTCAAATTGAGTTTCCTACCTTGGAAGAATTGATGGAGGACAAGAGTGAAAAACCTGGAAAGGGGGTGCCCGAGACCAGAACCTGCTCACACAAGGAGGTGGGGATAGAGAGAAGTAACATGACCATTAATCACGTGTAGAAATCAAGGCCCGCAGGCGAGTGCCTTATCATAAGGCCTAAGGCCCAAGCAGGATGAGATGCTCTAGGAAGTGGAGCACAGGCCTGAGGGGAAAGACAGGGATTTTGGGTCCATCCTGGAACCCGAGGCCCCTTCCTAGTTTTGCCTAGTTGTGCAACGTCAGCAACAAACAGGCCACTCCACAGAGGGAGGCCTTCCAAAGAGAAAAGTAACACACCCATGTAGTCTCTGCCCTGGCGAGGGGCAGCCGACCCTCTGCCCACCCAGGACAATGCAGGTGCTATTGTAACGGGGGTCCCCAGGAAAAGGGGCGGTTCCAGGTTTCCTGCCCCACCCAAAAGGAGGGTGGAGCAGAGCAGGGAGAAGCAGCTGCAGAGGATACTGAGGACGGAAGGAAGCTGGATGCAGCCAGAAGGAGACCTGGAGGAGGCACATGGAGCCCAGAGACACGGGGAGACACTGCGCCTGCCTTTTGGTCGTGGACTGGGGGACACAGATGCGGGTGAGACCTGTGGGGAGGGGACAATGTCGGTTTTTGTCTTGATTTTGCTCTTTTCCTCCCAGACTACTCTGGTTGTTCCTGATGCTTCTCTGTGGGTCTCCGCTGGAAGGTGCTTTAGACTTAGGACAGGCATTGGGGCCTTGCTCTGGGCCAATCCTCCTTATTAGATGGACTTTCACCCACGGGGCAATGGGTGACTTTGGGTGCTGGATTTTGAAACTGTGTTGTCTTTTCTGTGTGTGTGTGTGTGTGTGTGTTACATATATATTTCACGCAATAACAATGCAAGAGTTTAAAAGCAAATAATTTATAAACATAATTACCACATTAAGCAATAAAATGCAGAAACTAATAATTGCAAAAAGTCTTAAATTTAGCATTCACTTATTGTGCTAAACAAAATAGGTCAGAAGGAAAATTATAAATATCAGATGGTTGCATTTACACGTCAAATATAGAGAATCTGAACAAAATGTCAAGAAAGAGACAAAACTGTAAGTCATGTGCCATGAAGGGAAAATCTCCCCTCCAGCCTCCTGAACACACCACTCTCACCAAAGCACAGATCAACAAGCCAAAAGCTAAACAAGAACACAATAACCCTAAGTAAAGCTCTAGAACACACGGGCCTGACGGACAACATCTGTAAGACACTGCACCTCCAAAACTGAATACACACTTTTCAAACTGCACACAGATCATCCTCCAGGATCAGTCACGTACTGGGTTACAAGACAAACAGCAACAAGCACATGAAGACTGAAATCACACCAGGATGTTCTCCGACCATAAAGGCATCAAATTAGAAGTCAACTATGCAATGAGCATGGAACCCCACTCTACAAAGAACGGAACAACATGCAACTGAGCGACCACTGCATTTATGATGACATCAAAGAAAAAATTAAAAAGGACCTTGAGGGCCTCCCGGGCGGCGCAGCAGTTGAGCACTGGGTTGCGAAGCTGCCCGCAGCCTCTGCAGTTCCGGTTCGATCCGTGGCTGACCGCGAGGGTCCCACACGTCACGCAGACCTCTCCTGCCGCCCGCTGCTCCCCTCAGCAGTTTACTTCGGTCCTTCTGCCTGCTCTGCTCCCCGCTCTGGCTCTGGTGAATTCTCTCACCCTCCCGCACTTCTGACTGTACCCAGTGCTTGTATAAACAAAACAAACAAACAAACAAATAAATAAAACATGCCTCAAAAAAAAAAAAAAGAATAACAGGACTGAATACAAAATAATCTGTGCAAATCGTGCAATAGTGGAGTTAAGTATATAATACTGGTCAATTTTTTTTTTTAAGATTTATCTATTTATATAAGCACTGGGTACAGTCAGAAGCACGTGAGGGTGAGAGAATTCACCAGAGCCAGAGCGGGGAGCAGAACAGGCAGACCGATGAAATACACTGCTCAGGGGCACAGGGGGCGGCAGGAGAGGTCTGCGCGCCATGTGGGACCCTCACCCAGGTACCAGGGATTGAACTGGTGCTGCAGAGGCTGTGGGCAGCTTTGCGGCCCAGCACTTAACCACTGTGCCACCGGGGAGGCCCTTGGTCAAGTATTTTCAAACAGATGAATACATGTACTATTTTATAGTTGATTCATGCTATTGGAAATAATTAATTCACCTCTTTTTTTTAGGATTTATTTATGTATGCATACAAGAACTGGGGTGTAGGACAGAGTAGCAGGGGGTAGAGGATTCACCAAGGCAGAGTGAGGAGCAGGACAGGGGGATCCACTAAAACACACTACTGAGGGGAGCAGCAGGCAAGACAGGTGAGGTCTGCTGCGCCATGTGGGCAGCTCCCTGGCTGGCCTGGGATCCAACTAGAGCTGCAGAGGCTGCTGGGTAGCTTCACAGTGCTGTGCTTCACCTGCTGCGCCACCAGGGAGGACCTACAGGTTTCTACTTAAGAACGCTCCTACCCTAACGTGAATAGGAACATGGTGTGGATTTCTGAGTGTGAAACACTCACAACCATACCAACAGTGGAAACCCTCCTTAGAGGTGTCAGCAATAACTGCCACTGCTTTTTCCATCATCCTCATCCCATCATTGTGACAACCAAGTGTCAACCGGATGAATTAATTTTCTGGGACAAATATCGATGGAATCAGGATCGCAAAGCTATTGCGCAGAAAATGAACACAAATGAGTAAAATGCTACTGAAGAATTAGGGTTTGGGGACAGGCCCAGAGTTTGAGGACCCCGGGTGGGGTCTATTTCTTGGTCATGTCTTAAGAGAGAACATGATTCAATGTGGAGAACAGAGTTACAGAAAACAAGACCCTTCCTGAGAGCCAGGGGAACAGGAAAGCTCTCTGCGCACAGGGTCCTGCCGGGCAGCCTCCTGGGGATGAGACGTGGGTGATGACATGGGGAGAGTGGACAAGGGTTGGGGTCTGGTCCTTGGGTGTCTCTGTGCCGTGTCTCTTGCTGAGTGGCTGGGATTTCGGGGGTTCTGCTGGGCTAACTAGGTCCACTGAGTTTGTGGGGCTCTCCTGGGCTACCCAGGCCCACTGAGGGTGCCCACATGACCTGGCTGACCTTCCTGAAAGCAGACTTTCATTTCTCTAGAACTGTGTTACTGTGTTGGTGACTGAGCTCTCTAGTCATACTATTAAATGACCGAGGGTTTGGGGGGCGAGGGCAGTGGGGTTGGAGGGCCGGTAAGGGCTCCTTCCTGGTTCCAGCCCAGTGTACCTCAATCAGGCTGACAAGTGGACTTAGGGACTGGGGCACCCTGTTCGTAACTGACTGTCTGTGACCAATTCCTTGCTTCCTTCCTCCCTATCCCCAAATAGCATTAGGCAGCTCAGTGTGATTTTTTTTAAAGATTTATTTATGCATAGAAGAGCTGGCGTACAGGCCAGATGCGCGGGGGGTGGGGGTGGGTGGGTGGGGTGTGTGTGCGAGGACTCACCAGAGACAGAGTGGGGAACAGGACAGGCAGACGGACTGAAATACACTGCTGAGGGGAGCAGCGAGACAGGAGAGGTCTGCTGTACCATGTGGGTTTCTCCCTGGCTGGTCTGGGGCTTGAACTTGTGCTGCAGAGGATGTGGATTGCTTCATCGTGTGGTGATTTACCCTTTGTGGCACCAGGGAGGCCTAGGTTGGCGTGATATTTATTTATTTATTTTAAAATATTTATGCATACAAGAACTGGGGTACAGGCCAGGGAGGTGAGAGGACTCACCAGAGACAGAGTGGGGAACAGAACAGGCAGACTGACTGAAATACACTGCTGAGGGGAACAGCAAGCGAGTCAGGAGAGGTCTGCTGCACCATGTGGGTTGCTCCCTGGCCAGCTAGGGATCGAACCAGTGCTGCAGTGGCTGCCGATTGCTTCATAGGTTGCATCTTTACCCCTTGCACCACTAGGGAGTCCCTAAACCTTTCCATTTTGAACTAGGTTTTGTTTAAAAAAAATTTAGATCTCAATCTCAATTTTCTTTTTAAGTTTTTTTTTTTTATAGAGGCATGTTTTATTTGTTTGTTTGTTTTGTTTTTTGTTTATACATGCACTGGGTACAGTCAGAAGCGCGGGAGGGTGAGAGAATTCACCAGAGCCAGAGCGGGGAGCAGAGCAGACAGAAGGACCGAAGTACACTGCTGAGGGGAGCAGCGGGCGGCAGGAGAGGTCTGCGCGCCATGTGGGACCCTCCTCTGGTGGCCGGGAGCAGCCAGGGATCGAACCGGCGCCGCAGAGGCCGGGGGCAGCTTCGCAACCCAGCGCTCTACCGCTGCGCCACCGGGGAGGCCCTCAATTTTTTTTTTTAATTAGAATTTATCTAGGCTCCATTTATAATAATTTTTAAAAGATTTATTTATTTATTATTTATTTATTTATTTATACAAGCACTGGGCACAGTCAGAAGTGCGGGAGGGTGAGTAAATTCACCAGAGCCAGAGCGGGGAGCAGAGCAGGCAGAAGGACCGAAGCACACTGCTGGGGGTAGCAGCGGGCGGAAGGAAAGGTCTTCGCGCCATGCGGGACCCTCCTCCGGTGGCCGGGGAGCAGCCAGAGATCGAACCAGCACTGCCGGGGAGCAGCCGGGGATCGAACCAGCACTGCAAAGGCCGCGGGCAGCTTCGCAACCCAGCGCACAACCACTGCGCCACTGGGGAGGCCCTCCTTTTCTAATAATTTTAACACAGCAACCCTCCGGAGACAAAAGACACAAAGGCGAAGACACAGACACAGAGATCTCTTTCAGTTAGAATGTGGGCCACTGGCACTAATTTTTAGAGATAGTCATTTTACCAATATCACCGACAGCAATTAGTAATTTGCTTTTAAATATTCCTTTTGAACTAACTCCTTCAGAAACGAAAACATTTTTCAAGTTATATTTGTAAGAAGGCCCCTTATGTTCTAAAGAAAGTGGGGCAGAAAATTCCCTATCCCTTTCTATGGCCACCTTTTTCCTAAAAGGTGGACAGTTCACCAAAACTATATCCCTTTTCAAGACAAAGACAGACTAATTCCTAAAACAACTTTCGTTTTTCAAGTGAATTGACATAGCCATTTAAGTTTTTTGTTTGTTTGTTTGTTTTTGGTCATCAAGGAGGTTTCTAATAGGAGAGGGAAACTGAAGTCCGTCCATGTTCTAATAAGTGTCCCATTTCAATCATTGAAAAACCTCTAGAGCCCAAGATTGGAAGCATCTGAAAGACAAGCATAGAAAATTCAAATGGCTTTGCAAAGTCCTGGTTTGTTTGACCTCCCAGAGGAGGTCTGGTCCTAGGAAAGATAAACGACACCTCTCCCTGGGGCGTGAGCAGGACAGGAGAGGAGACCGATGAAGATCTTACTTTGCAGTTTGTTTGTTCTTAGACTCTTACCAGAAATTTGACAAGGAATATCGTTTACAGAAACCTACTATGTAGTTTTTGATGACTAAATTGATTATTTTATATAAGAAACTTAGATTTTTTATGAAACCTGTCATGTTTCATGGCCAATAAGAAGTTTAGACATTTTCCAACCGACTGGCAAGCGTCCTTTACAGCTGACTAGAAAGTCCAAAGTCATTTTGACAAAACCAGCTGAGCCTGATCCCAGAAGTCCCGAGTGTGGTCCAAAGAGGCCAGCCAGGTCGGAGGAAGACAAGGCCTCCTTCAAGTGGAGAGCACTCTCTTCAGCTGACTGGACACCCCATCGTCACAGTTACTGGGAGACACCGAATCAGCTGTCTGACTAAACACATCAGAATAGGAAAAATACCGAATTTTTAAATACCCAAGACCCGACTGCAGATACTTGCTTGCATTCCTCACACAGGCACAGCATTCAGATTTGCAGAGCTCTTTGCACACAGTGAGGACCAAGGAAGGTAAGGAGACGCCCCCGTCCAGCCAGGCCCACTGCTCTCAGGGGGACAACCCAGCCCTTCCAGCCACCTGCCAGCGTCCACCGAGTCAGGGGTGTCCTAGTTTGCCTAGAGCCAACGTGCCTGAACAGGCCCTGGATGTCAGGGGGAGACCATCGAAGAGGATGGTCACAAGGAACGCCTGCCTGAGCCAGCCAGTGCGGGAAAGGAGAGCTGCCTGCCTGGCTCTAGGGTCAGGGAAGCATCAGTCTGTGCCCCACTGTCAGCTGCTCCCAGGCTGCTGCAGGGAAACAGTGGCAGGAGCTGCTTCCTAGACACGGGTTGGCAGCTACAGGTCCCCGCTTCAGTGAACACCCAAGGGACTTTCAAGTGAAACAAATATGGCACCTCTCACCATTTTCACCACATCCCCGACTTCCAAAAACGAACAGGAAACTCCAACTACCCAAGGAAAATACCCAGTGTTTCCCAATTCCCACTCTCTCAGGCCTGACAAACCAATGGCACCCCAAACTGGGGGAGGCTCACAGACTCCCAAACTGAGGGGAACTTGACTGCCTCCCTGAGGGGGACTGATTCCTCCCAAATGTGTGCAGCTGAGGGGCTTGGGGGGCGTGCACCCCGGGGAGCTGGCACCAAAGGCCAGGGGACCGCAGTTTTCCACCTGGGTTCCATCTCCTCCAAGGCCAATCCAGGGGGCAGAGAAGAGCTGGGCCTCTCCTGAGGAGAACTTGGCATGTTTCCTGAGGAGAAACCCCACAGCTGCTGGGGTTCTCCCTCCCCCTGGAGAGAGGGCACTCCCTCTGAGCAGCGGGACCAGGACGCCACCTGTGATGCCAGGGCGACAGGCCTGGAGCATCACCTCGATGGTGGGCAGCTGCTCCATCCCGGGGAAGTCAGAGTTGGGCCTGGCAGAGCCCAAGTGGCATCCAGCTCCTGGCTGTGGCCTGCCCCATGGGTACTGAACGCCGGCCTCAGTTTCCCTCAGCCGATGAAAGGAAACCGATTTTGGGGAAAAGGAGAGTGGTTGAATTTGTGGACACACTAGGAGGGCAGCAGACTCATGGCTAACAGACCCCTGACCCGTGCTTGGGCAGAGGGCAGGGGTCTTGATGCAAAGGGGAAGCTGAGGAGGGTCTGCAAAGGCGAGGAAAAGGGGTGGGCGCGAGATGGGGGAATCCAGGCTGCTTTTCCCAGCTCCTGGAATGGGAGATACCAAGCTCTGAAAGGAGGGGGAACTTCCAGAGATGGGGGAGACCACCTGGCTCGTTCCTCCCCCAGAGGGACAGGCCCCTGGTCCCTGCATCCGAGGCATCGTGGCAGCTCCCGCCAAAACCTCAGATCCATAATCAAACACTTCTCTTTTTTTAAAGATTTATTTTATTTATTTATACAAGCACTGGGCACAGTAAGAAGTGGGGGAGGGTGAGAGAATTCACCAGAGCCAGAGCAGGGAACAGAGCAGGCAGAATGACGAAGTACACTGCTGAGGGGAGCAGCGGACACGGCAGGAGAGGTCTGTGCACCATATGGGACCCTCTCCAGGATTGCCGGGGATTGAACCGGCGCTGCAGAGGCTGCGTGCAGCTTGGCAACCCAGCGCTCAACCGCTTGCGTGCCACGTCTCCTCCTTGGTATTCTTAGATTTCTTTCTTTATGCATACAAGAACTGGAGTACAGGCCAGAGGCGCGGGGTGCGAGAGGAGTCACCCTAGGAAGAGGGGGGCAGAACTGGCGGATGGACTGAAATCCAGGGCTGCGGGGCGCCGCGGGGAGACCAGGGAGGTCTGCTGCGCCCGGGGGCTGCTCACCGACGGCGGGGGATGGGGCTCGTCCTGCGGGGACTGGCCAGGGCTGGAGAGCGCCGTCTGGAACCCCCCGCCCCCTGACAGGCCCACGAAGGTGACCTGACACGTCCGCGGTTCTCACGGGGAAGCCGGGCACAAGCCCAGGGGGAGGAGAGAAGGCGCCGCCGGCGGAACCGCGCTGGAGGGAGGGCGCTCAGGCCGCGTCCTCCCGCCCCAGGGGCACTGCAGGGCTCCCGACCCCCAGCTCCCGCCCGTCCCGGGGCGCCCCCTGCCGGGGCTCCTCTCCCGCCCACCCTCCGCACGGGCCCGCCCGCCGCGCCAGGCCCCGCCCGGGCTGCGCCCAGGGCACGCCGCGGCGGGCTCCACCGAGCAGGGGCGCAGCGCCCCGCCGGGCTCCCCGGAGCTCCAGCTGCGGCCTCGCCGGGACTCGCCGAGCACCCCTGGCCCGCCCTCGCCCCTGTCCCCCTCTTTTACTCCAGGGCTACAAGCCCTGGCCCCGGAGAGGACCGGGTGAGCAGAGCGAGGGGCCGCCCCACAAGCGCGGGCTCCTACCGGGGAGGGCGCGGGCCCGAGACAGGGTCAGGGCCCCGGGAGGGGGACGGACCCGCCCACCGCTGCGACGGAAACCAAGGGGGCGCAGCAGAGGCCGTGCACCCTGGGCGCCAGGGGTCCACCCAGAGACGCCGTCGCGGCGTGCCAGGGAGGCCCGGACTGGAAGACAGTACCTGCCGGGGCAGCGAGCCCCCCGAAGATGCCGCGGGCGAGCAGCCCCAGGGGCTCCCCGGGAGGAGACCCCCCCCTCCAGCCACAGGCAGAGGGGGGGCCCTGCCCACTGCAGGACGGCAAATCACCCCCCGAAACCCCGCCCTGCGCGCCGCGGAAACCGGCCTCCCTTATGGGGAAGAGGCCGCACCTGCCTGAGCACAGCTGAGAGGCCTCGGGGTGCAGCCCCAGGTGCAGCCCCAGCCGCTGCCAGAAGCCCCGCCCACCCTGCCTGGCAGACAGCGCCGGAAACATTGACGGCGCCAGAAGCGTTGGTAGGGGGCGCCAGATCCCGCCAGGGCGAGGTCCAGCCCATGGGGACCCTCTACCACCTGGGCCTGCTACACCCTGGGCCCTCTACCCCCTGGCCCCTCTATCCCCTGGGCCCTCTACCCCCTGGGCCCGCTTCCCCCTGGCCCCCCTACCCCCTGGGCCAGCTACCCCCTGGGCCCGCTTCCCCCTGGCCCCCCTACCCCCTGGGCCAGCTACCCCCTGGCCCTCTAACCCCTTGGCCCTCTACCCCCTCGCCCCCCTACCCCCTGGGCCAGCTACCCCCTGGGCCCTCTAACCCCTGGGCCCGCTACCCCCTGGGCCCTCTAACCCCTGGGCCCGCTACACCCTGGACCCTCTACCCCTGGGCCCGCTAACCCCTGGGCCCTCTACCCCCTGGGCCCGCTACCCCCTGGACCCTCTACCCCCTGGGCCTTCTACTCCCTGGCCCCTCTACCCCCTGGGCCCTCTACCCCCTGGGCCCTCTACCCCCTGGACCCTCTATCCCCTGGACCCTCTACCCCCTGGACCCTCTACCGCCTGGGTCCTCTACCCTCTACTTGGGCGTGCTCAGGGTCAGGCCTAGGTGTCCAGCCCCCATAGCCCGGCCCTGCGCTCTGGGGCTCACCGCAGAGAGGGCATCTGGCTTCATCGCATACTCACCCGCATGGCTGGTTAGATGGTGATCTTTTGCACATATTGAGCAATTATTTTTGCATCACTTTCCAGCTGTTGGAGACACATGCCTCAGGCGGATGGGTTGATTAAGGTGCTCTGACCTAGGCCCTGGGGGTGTGTGGGGCCCTTGGCCTCATGGATTCATGCACAGTCACTTTAGCAGCCTCTACCCTCAAAGTCCAGCTGAAGCCCCGCTTCTGTGTCATTTCTTCAAAATTTCCCTTCTACGAAGAATGTGCTTTCCCTGCTACACATGCGACTTGACTCAGAAACTGTATGGTTTCATGTTACATTTTCTCTTATTTATGGAGAGACCTGGGTTTGCATCCAGAATCCACCACTCACCTATGCCCTGAGCAAGGTGCTTTACCTCTTTCCCTATCAAAAAACTGCCACGGGAAGTGCTGTTACAGGAGGTACTACTTGTGAATGTCAACATACTGCATGATTTTTATTATTCATTCGACAAACATTTGTCAACTCCTTTTTTAAAATTGAAAATGAAGGGCATATATGCTTGTGTTAATAGCTGTGGCAACACAGTAGAAGAAAACCTGGTCTCTGTTCCCTGGATTTAATAATTGAGCTGGCAGCCAGATACACGCATGGGACAGGGCCAGTGTGTGGTCAAGTGCAGAGGAGTCCTGTCTGCACCAGAGATGCCAGGGGGTCAGTGCTCCGTGCGTGTGGGAGGAGTCAAACACCGAACACCAGCACCTGCTTTGTTCCGGGATGTCCCCAGTGCCTGGAGCTGAGCCCGTGGGTGCTCAATAAGTAAGAGAGAATAAATGAATGATGTGGAGAGACCTATGTATCCCATTTTACAGGTGAGGAAACTGAGTCCAGGAGGGAATAGGAACCCACCCTTTCCCATTCCCCCCGAGGTCTCAGGGAATCAGGGGACAGGAGGCTGAGAGCCTCCGGGCCATCTTGGGAGAGTCTCCCCTCTGCTGCAGGCAATGGCGGGAATGAGGAGCCACATGCGCTCTAGAATCGCAGCCCATGCATCCATCAGCTTGCGTGAGCATCAGCAAAGATTAGCCTGATTTCCTTTACTCTGTGAGAGGAGCTGCCCAACAGTAGGGAACATAAAGATGGTGCCTGGGAAATGCTTGGGCTTGAAAGCAGTGGAAAGGCGCTCTCTTCCCTGCTCCCCGCGCACACCCCCCCCAGGCCCAGCACTCTGTGTGTTCTCAGTGGCATTTCTCTACATAAATCTTCTTGAGTGTTTTCGGTTGGTAGCTTTGTGTTCTGTCTCTATCTACCAGAAAATAGATACCAGGAGGAGAGCTAGCTTTGAAAAATGACAGACATCAGGGTCCAACCCCCAAGAACTTCTGATTCCCGTGGTCTAGGGTAGGTCATCCGAGGACAGCGGCTTCGGGAGAGCCCGAGATCCACACAGCAAGGAATGGCTGGGAGGCCAGTGCTGGAGGCCCATGGCGCGGGCTCAGGGCCAGGGCTTACCCGGCAGACCCGCCCCGTGGCAGCTGTGGCCAGGCCTATGCTTCCTCGCCCATGGCTGCCATCGCTGGGGGGCTGATGCCACAGGTGGACTGAGCCAGCACCGAGGGCCTGGGGCGCTGAGGACTCAGCCACTTCACCCGTTGCTCTCACAAGAAGCCACACAGGTGGGATGTGATCGGGGGCCCCAGAGGAGGACTGAATCTGGGGGGGGAGACCCGAGTGGGGGGATGGCATTCCAGAAGACACATGAAGCATGTATATGAGTTTCTGAGGTGGCAAAGGTGGGGGGCAGGTGTGAGAGCGGGAGGGGTGAGCGTGAGCGGCTAAGGTGCCACTCTGTGTGCTGGAAGGAGCCAGGGGGCAGGCACCGGCCAGGCCGTGTCTCCGTCCTGTGTGCACCGCAAAGGGCTGGCAGGGCGGCGCCGAGGTGCTGATCATGGAGAGGCGCGGCAGGTGTACGCTGGAGGAGGCCCACGCTGGTGCGTGGGGGGGGGGAAGGGGAAGCCCGCTGGGAGGTGCCAGGTGAGAAACGACGAAGGCTCACGCTGGTTGGTGCGGCCAAGAGGGACAAAGGCCGTCGTCCCCCATCCAGCCTGGGGGGGCTGCTGAGCCAGAGTGCTGCCTTCCCCTCAGCCACACTGGGGGACAGTCCCCCTGCCCAGCGTGCCCCTGGCCTCCGTAAGCGACACTTGACGGCCCTCCACCCTCCACATCAGAGCTCGCCCCGTGTCAGCCACAGGCTTTTCTCCCCACGTTGTGCCCCGTGATGGCTGCATTCCCAGCGCAGCTGCGGGGAGTGTGCGTGTCCCTGGAGCTTTCATGGCGAGAGCAGGTAGAAGGATCACACTGGATCACATCCTAGGGCTGAATGCAGAGTCTCCTACAAATGTCTTCATTCCTTCCTCAGTTTCTCTTTAGGTTCTAGACCTTTATTTTCTCTTTCTGTAAGGATGGCCTCTAAAATCTTCTCACTCTGAGCGACTGATACATTCTTCCTGTGTCTTCTGGAATGCTTCCTCCAGCTCCGGTCTCCCCCGACAGAGTCAGCCCTCCTCTGTGCCCCCCCGCCCCCGCCCCAAACACATCACACCCGCATGGCTTCTCATGAAAGCAATGAGTTGAGTTGCTGAGTCCTCATCACACCAGGCCCTCTGTGTTGGCTCAGGGCACCTGCACCCTGTGGCATCAGCCCGTGGCTATGGCAGCTGTGACGAGGAAGCAGAGGCCTGGTGCACAGCTACCAAGCGGCGGATCTGCAGGTGCACAACTTGTTCAATCAAAAACCTGACGGTCCCCTGACCCCTCCGGGGTGCAGGGCAGGGAACATCTTGTTATGCTTAGACCTGGGTCACATAAAATCATTTCCTAAAACACACAAAAGGCAAGGGAACAGCAATCACAAAACCAAAGGCAATTCATGGTGGGACCAGGGGACCAGGGCCGCTCAGTGCCCCCCTCCCAGCTGGCCTGCCACTGCCACTGGCAGCCCTTCATGGGCCGGGTAGATGTGTCACAAGGGTGTCCCTAGGCAGGAGAACTTACATGTATTTCTGGGAATTGATTTTTTAAGCTGACTTTTAGAACTTGCAGGTTCTGAGAATGGATCACATGCATTTATAAAAACAAAAAAAGGTAACTCACCCAGTTGAGGTGAAGCCCAGTCCAAAGAGCAGTTTGCATTTTTTCCTAAACATTGTCAGCTTTGTGTTTTATGAGGCAGAATATCTGGATGCCTGGGGCCCCCATGGTGGTGCAAGGGGTTAAGACACAACCTATCTGCAGCCACTGCAGCACGAGTTCGATCCCCAGCCAGGGAGCAACCCACATGGCACAGCAGACCTCTCCTGCCTAGCCCGCTGCTCCCTCAGCAGTGTAATTCAGTCCGTCTGCCTGCTCTGTTCCCTACTCTGTCTCTGGTGAGTCCTCTCAACCCCCACACCTCTGGCCTGTACCCCAGCTCTTGTATGCATAAATGATAAATAAATCTTTTTTAAAAAAAGAATCTGGATGCCTGTGTGTCACCTCACTCTTCCACACCACACCCACTGCAGTGGCCCCAGAAGCAACTCTGGAGGCCAAGTCAGAGCTCATTCCACTAAAATGTACCCATTTGGGGGCTCCCCAAATATCATTAGGGGCATTGGTTCCCTCTGACTGTTGTAGCAAATGACCACAAAGTGTCTTTGTTTTTTACTTGCAATCTGCCATCTCATCGAGCTACCTGCAGCTTCACCTTTCCTTTCTCCAAGTCCATGTGTTAACTCGACTTTTCTGCACCTTTTGATTTTTTAAAATATTAATCAAGATAAACTCTATAAAAATGTTCTTTCGTAATTTTCTCTTCTAACTGCTACTCATTCCTCTCTGCCCTCATCTAATAAAGAAGCAACATTCTCCCCTTTTTTGTAATGTCTTTGAAGAATTTGTGCATTTTATGTATTCAGTTCATAAATTTTGTTTCATTTTTGACTTTTTTTCTTCACCCATGTACCTTTTTTTTTTCTTTATTCAAAAGAAGGTTACATTAAAAAAAATCATTTCTGGGGTAGCACCTGGCCTACAACAATGAACAGTTTATGGGAAATAATCATTAATTGGTGACAATTAATTTAGGAATTTTTGGTTCTCATGAATTCACTCACTCAAACTTGAATTTTCACTGGAGTTTTGTGAGCATTAAAAATGCTTACGGGGGGCCTCCCCTGGTGGCCCAGCGGTTGAGCGCTGGGCTGTGAGGCTGCCCGCAGCCTCTGCAGTGTCGGTTGATCTGTGGCCGCCAGGCGAGGGTTCCACATGGCGCGCAGACCTCTCCTGCCGCCCCTGCTCCCCTCAGCAGTGTACTTCATCAATCTGCCTGTTCTGTTCTCCCTTCTGGCTCTGGTGAATTCTCTCACCCTCCCATGCTTCCGACTGTACCCAGTGCTTATATAAATAAATAAATAAACAAACAAATAAATAAATAAATAAACAAACAAATAAATAAATAAATAAATAAATCTGTAAAAAAAAGGAATGGAAATGTTTAAAAAAAATGCTTACAAGGAATTATACTTCTAGCTGTGGGGGAGCAAGTTTCCAAAATGACCCTATTGCTACATAAACACCTAGAAAACAGGACAAATCATATAACATTTACTTTTTGTGATAGACATTATAAATATGCCCGCTACTCAAAAGAATGAGAAGATAAGTCACAGACTTGGAAAAAATATTTGCAAAAGGCATATCTAATAAAAATCTGTTCTCCAAAATATACAAAGAACCCTTAAAAATCACCAATACATTCTAGTTAAAAAATGTGTAAAAGACCTAAGCAGACATATCACAAAAGAAGCTACACAGCTGTCAAATAAGCATATGAATAGATGTTCCACATCATATGTCATTAGGGAAATGCAAATTGAAACAACAATGAGATACGACAACTATCAAAATGGCCAAAATCTAACACACTGACACCACCAAATGCTGACGTGAAGGTGGAGCAAAAGGCACTCTCACTTACTGCTGGTAGGAGTGAAAAATGATGCAGTAATTTTGGAAGACAGTCTGGCAATTTTTTTCTTTTTTTTTGAATATGATATTTTATTTATTTTATTTTATATATATTTACATCATTTTTCATTTTTGCACAATGTGTACATTTTCATCTCGATTATAGTCCCCAAACAATTCCCACTAGGCACACTCTCACCACACAACCCAGCAGTCACATTTCTTGGTTTTACCTAAAGGAGTTGAAGACATCCATACAAAAGTTTGCACATGAATATTTACAGCACTTTTATTCATATTTGCCAAAACTTGGAATTAATCAAGAACTTCAGCAGGAGAATGGACAAATAAAATGTAATTATTCAGTGCTAAAAAGAAATGAACTATCAAGTCACAAAAAGGCATGGAGGAAACTTAAATGCATATTAATAAGTTAAAGAAATCAATCTGAAAAGGCTACACACACACACTGTTAGCACCATAGGACATTATGGAAAAGGCAAAACTGTAAAGACAGTAAAGAGATTAGTGATATCAGGGATTAAGGAAGAGGGAAGCAAGGAATAGGTGAAGACTGAGTACTGTTCTATATGACACTATAATGGAAGATACATGCCACCATATGCTAAAATCCATAAAGTGTACAGTACCAAGAGTGAATACCAATGTGAACTATAAACTCTGGGTGATACTGATGTTCATGGATGATAACAAATGAATAGTCCCAAATGTGCATGAATGAGTAAAGAGGATAAATAGGAATTTTGTTTGTTTTCTATTCAATTTACTACAAACCTATAACTGCTCTAAAAATAAAGTTTATTTTAAAGGAAAAAATATGCCCAATACTCAAAGATTTAAAGGAAAACATGAGCACAGGATGGGAAGGGTGGATAATTAAAATAATGAATGAATTGAACTTTTTTTTAACTTTTTTTCATAATCGGATGTAATTGTTTTTATTGAACACTTAACACTTATAAGTTTTTTATAAATGATTTTATTTTATATAATTCTTACATCATTTTTTCATTTTTGCACAATGTATGCATTTTCCATATGATCCAGTAACTCCACTCCTAGGTATTTACCCAAGGGACACAGAAACATTAATTCAAAAGGGCTCCTGCACCCCTAAGTTTATAGCAGCACTATTTACAATAGCTAAGCTATGGAAACAACCCAAATGCCCAAAAATAGATGACTGGATCAAGAATATGTGGTATACAGACACAATGGAATATTACTCAGCAATCAAAAAAGATAAACTCATGTAGTTTGCAGCAACATGGATGGAGTTGGAAGGGATCATGTTAAGTGAAATAAGCTAGAAAGAAAAAGAAAAATACCTGATGGTCTCACTCATAGCAGGAATTTAACTTTTTTTTAAAAGATTTATTTATTTATGCATACAAGAACTGGGGTATAGGCCATAGGTGCAGGGGGTGAGAGGACTCACAAGAGACAGAGTGGGGAACAGAACAGGCAGACTGACTGAAATACATTGCTGAGGGGTATTGGGAGCCACGCTACTCATGTCGTCTGACAAAAGTCTGGGCATGGGGCAGATTTCTGAAAAATCAGGAATCTCGTTAGCTGACTCCAAGATTCTCCTCATTTGTTTATGGCTAGTTTCTACCATTGCTAAAATATGCATTTAAAAGTAAAACTGCAAATGATGTTTGACTGAAATACGCTGCTGAGGGGAGCAGCGGGCAAGACAGGAGAGGTCTGCTGTACCATGTGGGTAGCTCCCTGGCCAGGATTGAACTTGTGCTGCAGTGGCTGCGGATTGCTTCATAGTGCTGTGTCTTAACCCCTTGTGCTACCAAGGAGGCCCTTCAATCTAATTTTATTTTTTTAAGATTTATTTATGCATACAAGAACTGGGGTACTGGCAAGAGACAGACTGGGGAATAGAACTGGGGATTGACTGAGACACACTGCTGAGAGGAGCAGCAGGGGAGACAGAAGATGTCTGCTGTACCATGTGGGTAGCTCCCTGGCCGCCAGGGATCAAGCTCGTGCTGTAGTGGCTGCGGGTGCCTTCACAGTGCTGCGTCTTAACTCCTTGCGCCACCAGGGAGGCCCCTAATGTTCATTTTAGTTGGGAGAGTCCAGGACTTCTCCTGGGTGCTCTCTACTCTTACAGCCTGGTTGGGGCACGAACCCCGACCGCGCATGGAGGGCGTGGCGTATGCAGATGAGCAGCGCATGGAGGAAGCTGGGTCTGCTGCGCTTGGCCCTGCGCGGGCTGATCTGGGGGCGCAAGTGCCCCTTCCCCACCCCGGAGTGTTTTCGGGCCCGGCGAGGTGGGGGCAAGGGCCGTCGCGGGCGTCGGGGTGGGCGGGCGGCGGGAGCCGAGCCATGGGTGCAGAGCGAGGCGGGGAGCCGGGCGCACGTGGCGGCGCACGGGCCGCTCCTACTTACCTGGCAGGGGAGACAGGACGATCACGATCACGAAGGTGGTTCTCCCAGGGCGAGGCTTGTCTGCTGCACCCCGGGCGTGCCGACCCCTGTGGCTTCCCCTGCCGACCCCTGCGGATTCCCCACCTGCGGGAAACTCGCTGCGTCATGTGTGGCGGTGGGTCTGCGCCCGCGCTCTCCCCTGAGTGTGTGTCCTAAAGGGAGATTTGGAGGAGGTCAGCTCTCCACCTTTTTGGTTCAACTCTTTCTAATCGTGTGAATTGCACGTGTGTCATCTCTGATGCTGTGGCTCTTGTTCTCACAGAGTGGGTGAAGGCCTCGTGAGTCTGTGAAAGATTCCTGGCGCTTGTTTTTCAAAGGACCTTTTACTAAATTGCGTTAAATTCCTTGTGCACGGACGCTCCGCCCGGGCTCCCCTGGTGTGCACCCTCACCCGCCCCAGCGACCACCCCCCCCCCCCGCGTCACCTACAAAAGTGAAGAGTCTTTTAAAGTTTTAAGGATACAGTTCTCTAGTTTCTCGTGTTTTTTTTTTTTTTTTTTTTTTTTGCAGGATAAGTGATTCACGATCAGTGTTTCAGCAACACACCCCGTTAATCATACGCCCAGTTGAAGTCTCTGGAGCTCCGGTGACAGCATGCTGTTGTTTATTATTTTTAAAGATTTATTTATTGGGCCTCCCTGGTGGCGGAAGGGGTTAAGTCCGCAGCCACAACAGCACAAGTTCCATCCCTGACCACGGAGCAACCACGTGGCCCAGCAGAGCTCTCCTGCCTCGCCAGCTGCTCCCCTCAGCAGTGTAGATCCCCCTTTACTGCTTCCTACTCTGGGGAATCCTCTCGGAAACCCCCACAGCTCTGGCCTGTACCCCAATTCTTGTATGCATAAATAAATAAATCTTTAAAAGAAACAAAAGACACCCGACAGTGCAGGCAGGGGCACACACTCCACCCCTCGTGGTTGTGAAAAAGCAGCAGCGTCAGGAAAAGCTGCCAAAGAGAAAAGTCGATCTGAGGGAAGAAGATGCTCTCACCCAGGTGGAGCAGGTGGTGACAGCTGAAATGGATCCTAACATGGAAACCAGGATGATTTATTTTGGGGGTGATGTGCTAGATCCCCGGAATATTTTGGTTCAATACAAAATGGAATATTGTGATGAAAACACAATATTCCATTTTGTATGTTGTGTTGTATGTTGTGTATTTTGTATGTTGTGATGAATGTTTCATGGGAAGCAAAATACACGGTCAAGCAGGAATCTGAGCGTGAGCCAGAGAGCACCTGAGCTGCCCTGAAAGTTTCCTGTGCATTTGAAGTCCCTGCAAAGTCTGTCTCAAGGTCTCCCCCGAAACACACCAGACACTGAGACCCTTTGAGGGGCGGCTCCAAGCAGATCCGGGGCGCGCACCGGGGTGGGGCTCAGGGCTAGAGCGGGGGTCTGTGGCGTCCAGGCCGCCGCTCTGCTCGGGCGCCGGGGCCTCTGCGGCAGCTCCTGGGTCCTGGGCGCGGGAGGCGTGGGGCCGGCGAGGGCGCACCCCTGGGCGCGGGGCCGGAGCATATAAGGCGGCGTCCTGGCGGCCGGGCGGGTTCGGGCCCCCAGCGAGAGCGGCGGCGAGAGAGGACGCGCAGCGGCTGGGACAGGAGCAGACCCCGCGGGAACGACGGAGAGAGCCCCGAGAGCTTCCAGATCCCCGGGCGCTGGGGGGGCCTGCCCGCCTTGAGCCCCCCACTTCAGCCCCGCATCCCGGCCCCTCAGCCCCGGGCCCGCCCAGAGAGCACGGAGAGTCGGGGTTCACCAGGGCCGGGCCTCCTGCCCGCCCTGCCCCCGGGCGCCCGGCTGTGCTGTGGGGGAGAACGCGAAAGGCCCCGTCAGCCCCCGGATCCCCGGGACCCTCTGCCCGTGTGCCCGGAGCTCCCGGAGCCGGCCCGGGCGGCAGGACCCGGCGCCTAAGGGAACGCAGCCCCCGAAGTGCTGGGACGGGAGCGGGGTGCGGGGTGCGCACGGCGGGGGCCGCCGACGGACTTGGGCCCCGCTCAGAGCAGGTCTGGGGCGAGCGTCCCTCGAAGCTCTGCCCGTGGGGGGAGGGCGAGCCTGGAGGCGCCGGGAACCCCCAGGAGGCGGCCGCGGCCCGGGAGCGGCCGCAGGAGACTGGAGAGGAGGGGGGAGCTGCCGGCGGGGCCCGCCCAGGACCCGAGCCGAGGCGCAGGCGCAGCGGCGGGGGAGCAGGAGCCCGATGCCCCATCCGCTCGCCCGGCGCTGACTGGGCCCCCGCCACGGATGGCGGGGACCCCCGAGAACGCCAGGGGCTGGGGCGGGGGACGCCTTCTCCGTGGCGCCCGCCCGGGGAGGGGGAGCGAGGGGATCCTCTGCAACCCCGGAGAGGACAGTCGGGGCGGCCTGCAGCGGCCTGGGGGGAGCTTCTCCGTAGCAGGCGGGAGAGTCTCCAAAAGCCGCCCAGAGGCGCCAAAAGCGGGCGCCCAGGTCAGGATCCCGGAACGGGGGGACACAACTGCGGATGCTCCAGGAGCAGCGGAGCCGCCTTGGGGCCCCTGGGGGCGCGGCCCGTGGGCTGGAGAGGGTCAGGGCCCGAGGAGCCTCAGGGCGCGGGGGGCCCTGTGGGGCCCTGGCCTGTGGGAGCGCCCATGGCGGGGAGACGCCCGAAGCGGCCCGCGGGGAGCGCGCTCTCCTAGGTGGGCGGTGCCCCCCGGCCGAGGGCTGCCTGAGCGCAGGGGCCGCCCGCAGGGAGGTGAGGAGACCTGGTGCGGCTGGGATGGCAGTGAGTACCCCTGAGTCTGGGCGGGTCCCCCCAAGAGACCGGAGGGTCTCAGACCTCAGAGTGCGTACCCCGGGTTGAGGGTGGGGGGCGGCCTGCGCAGAGCCCGCAGCCTAGAATAGGCCCCGAGCCACACGCGCCTGCTGGGGAGGCCGGAGGCCGAGAGTGAGCAGGGGCTCCCCCTGGAGGTAGCGCGGCTGCGGGGGGGCAGTCAAGCGCTATCCTGGGGGGGTGGGACCTTCAGAGGAGCTGCCTGGCGGCGGCGGTGAGGAGAGCCTGATGCGGCGGGGACGGCAGTGAGTACCCCTGGGACTGGGCTGTCCCCCCAAAAGAGCTGACTGTGTGATGTCAGAGTGCGCGCAGCGGGGGCTGGGGGTGGGGGGCGGCTTGGGCCGAGACCCGGAGAAGGCCACCAGCTGGGCGCTCCAGCTTGGGACTGAGCAGTGGTTCCCCCTGGTGGAAGTGGAGGTGTGGGGGGGCGATCTAGAGCGAACCTGGGGGGGGGACGCGTGCAAATGAGCTGCTCAAGAAACCTTTCGGGGTGCCCTGGCTGTTGGGAGCCAGTTTCGGCTGTGTCCATTGTAGTGCTCAGGGGCGCAGCTCACCTGGGTGGGTGCTGGAGGCAGGGCTGACTGGCCAAGAGAAAGCCAGGTGCAGGCTGTGGAGAGAGAACACGTGGCAGTGTGGACTGAGGGGTAAGAGAAGACAGCGGCCTTTGGGGGTTTGCTCCGAAAACCTTTGTGGCAAACCTGGGGTCGAGAAAGGGGCGTTTGGGAGGAAAGACACCGTGCACAGCCTGACGGTGGACACCTGTGAGGAGGGGTGTGAATGCTTCCGGGGCACACCTGAGGTGGGGGCTGTGAAAATAAAGGTTGCTGAAAACAGACAGCAGCAGAAGACCGATGGGAGCGAAGAAACTGAAATAAGGTAAGAGGGGGCAGAGGGTCCAGGGCTTTAATTGCAGATGGCCAGAGGGCTCATAGAAAACCTGCCCTGTGTCCTCCTGCCGTTACAAAAATTAAAAGAGAAATTTCTGTTCACTGCTTAGAAAAAGCCCCAGCTCCCTGCTGAGCTTCCTGTGGGGAGTTCAGCCGGGATTCTGCCGGGGTCAGGGGACCGTCCTTGGTCTCCCCTCTCAGTGTCCAGCCCTAGGCCGCATCTGTGAGCACCCGGTGCAGCACTGGGCCCGGACTATGGGCGCAAGGGGATCAGGGGCTGTGGTCCCCGCTTTTCTAGAGCAGAACCTGAGCATGGGTGCTTGTGCATGTTAAGATCCAGGTGCCTCCAGTCAGCCTGGGCAAGGCGCGGTTTTGGCCCAGGGTGGGGGAATGCAGGTGTTTCCAATGCTGTAAGTCGTAGCTTCGTCCATGAGGAGACACAGGTGACTGCGGCTCCTCCCATGGGGCTTGGACTTGACTGTTCTATATAAAGGGAGATTTGCGCCGCTCGTTACTGTCCATCACCCTGCGCAGCTCCCGCGGCCTCCACGGTGCCCCCTCTGTCCTGGCCGCCAACACTGTGCACCCCATCTCCAGTGCAGGGCCCCATCTGCAAGGTCCCAGAGGTGGGTAAGTGCCCCCAAGCCCGCAGATGCAGGGGCTCCACGCCACAGCCGCCCGCTCTGCTGAGGTGTGCTGCCCGGGGTGGACAAGCTGCTCCTGGAGAGACTCCCCCACCCCAGGTGCTGGGCCTTTGCTCTTGATGTGCGCTGCACACGCTGCCCATCTTCCAGGGGTGCCTCTTCCAAGGGCTTTCTTTCAGGGGGCCTTCCTTTGCTGTGTGTCTTTGGGAGTGTCAGCAGGGCCAGGGCTGAGCGCACGGCCTGCAGCCATCTTGCCACACTCTGCCAATTTTCTTAATAAGCAAACTTTATTTGGTTGCTAATTTAATTTGGGGCATCTGTGAAATCCATGCTAATATGCAAATGTCAGAAATGTTTTTCACTGCTACATTGGGAATTGTGCATATTGTTTACACAGTTGAGTCACAAAGCTGAGAAAATGTGAGCACTGGATGTCTGGTTAATAAAATCAACCACCACTCGGCAATTTAGGGTGAGAATCTGATCCTGTGCCCTCTCCCTCACCAGGTTATTAAATGTTTATGGTACTCTCATGTCAACTTCCAACAGCAAATCTGTGTTGTGTCAAAAAAAAAAAAACAACAAAAATCGCAACTCAAAACTTATTGTCCTGCAAAAGTGGTGGCTGGCATAAAGGCTGTAAATAAATATAACCAGGTGATGCCTGTGGGCCCCCCCAAGACTCCACCCTCCCAGGACTCTCTTGCTTTGCTTCCCCCCAGTTTCTGCCATTGCCCCGTCCATGGTGTCCAGCCTCCTCTTGTGCCCGGACTTGCATTTCATGTGCTTATTGGTCATTTGATATTTTCTTGTGAGAAATGTCTAGTCAAGGCCTTGGTCCATTTATTAATTGAGCAAAAATACTTCAGTTGCTGCTGTGGGGTCTATGGGCTCCCGCCACCTCTGGTGTGTGGCTGTGAATGTTCTCTCTCCTTTTGCTGGTTCACCGTTTTGCTCGCCTGATAGTGCCGTGTGGCCATGTTTTTAAAATTTCAATGAACATTAACCATTTACTTCTGTTGGTGTCCTGATGACTTTAGTGTCAGATGCTAGAATTTATCAAATTCTGTGCCACGTCACTTTTCCCTGACATTCTTTTTTAAGACTTTCTGCATGAATTTTAGCTCTTACATTTAAGTCTTTGATACATTTGGGCTTGTTTTTGTATGTGATGTGGGAGAAAGGTATCATTTCATTTTCCCAGCACCCTGAATTTTGAAAAGACTATCCTTTTCTCATGGGCGAATGGTTACACCCTTGTCAAAATATTTGCCCATGTAAGTGAGGACTGGGCCCCAGGCTCTCCAGCCTTTCCATGCCTCTCTGCCTGACCTGCACTGTCTGATCACTGGTTGTGACATTAAGAGTTTTCCAGATGACGAGTATTGTCAAATTCAAAGGCACATTAAAGATATAAATAATATCTTAGTATTTTCAAATTTCCATTGGGTTTAAAATGGCTTGTTTTTTGTTTTTAAACCATTTTAAAATGGTTTTTGTTTTTAATATTGGTAATTTAATGTTTTAAAACACCTCCACTCAGTGAATGCTTTCTGAATAGGCAATAATGGCATTTGCTTTTTCTTTAAGGAGCTTACTAATTTTATTAAATTTTCAAAAATTGTCTCGGTTTTATTGAATTTCTCTAGTATTTTCTTTTTTAGTGATTTTTAATTTTATTTTCAGGTTCTGGCTTCTCAAAATGGTCCTATTTTCTGCTAATTAAGGAAATGAAGTTATAAGGTAAGTATACTTTAAAAACTTCACCTGTAATTTTGCACCTTGAATTTCTTAAAGAATTCTGGTATTCCCTTGGAAAATAAACACATGGTTCCTGACTTTCTGAGAGTTTAAAATAGAAAATTGGTCATATTGGTGAATAGCACTCACCGTGTTTGTGATTGGTGATCAGTCCTTTGTATTTTCTCTGTATTTCTCATGTTTACATTCTCCAGCCCCTAGTGCCTGTGTTTGGTGACTGGCACACTTACAGCTCTGACATAAAGGGCTAACTGTGTAGAAACACAAAGTTTAGGGGGATGAAAATGTAGCCATAATCAAGGGCACCCTGTGTTGCCACATGGCAGGCTAAGAAAAGCCCACTGTCTAGATTACATGGAGAGTTTCAAAGGTAGGAAGTGTCTGTTTCTCCTCATGATTTTTTTTTCTTGAAGAAGTGCACATACCTTCATAAAATGGCCCACTTTTTTCTTCTGGGAGTGCAATTTCATTTATACTGAGACATAAATTTTACATCACTTCAATGCTTGTCCTAGAAATTAAATTAGTGGTCATCAAATATTGGGGGTTATTCAGTACTTGAAAATCTGATTAATTTGAATTAATTTTTAATGCATGTAGAGTATAAGTTGTCCACAAAGAGCACAAACATGGATCAAGGCAGACATGACTTAGTATATAATTCAAGATGCTTTCTCCTGTCTCCTCAATACTTGAGAAAGAAAAAATGAACCTGGGCATTTATTTTATTATTTAGCTTTATTAATGATTTGAGGCTTTCCATGCAGCTCAAATAAAATTGTAATGCAAATAGATGTTTGATTTTTTTTTTCCCTTGCAAGTTGGCTTCATAGAAACTGCAAACCTAGGTAAGTGACTGCTTTTAATATTTTCAACACTTTGAAAATTAATTTGTTGTGGAAAGCAGAATATATGGCTTTGAGTTTAAGATGACAAGAAAGTGGTATAATCCCTGAGAGAAAAAATTCTGACCTATTTAATTGCATATATGTGTATAACATCAGACTTCAAATTGCCACCAATTTCTATCAGATTTCTGACATTGTTTTATCTTAATCCTGTAAATTCAGATTCAGACTATTTACTTGAAGCTGATCATAATTTTCCTTCAGAATGCTTAATCATTATGCCCCCCCCCGGCTTTTAGCTATAAGATGTCTAAAAATAACCCCAGTCTTTGAGGTTTTTACACTGGTAAATACTATTACTTTACTGTATGGCAATGCATTTACAGCCAGATCCTATTTATTGCTTTTCGGTCAAAAATCTTTAAGCAGTGACTTCAGTCATACTGAAGATGTGCGTTTCCCCAGGAGGGACAGAGAGGGTGTGCTGTTTGCAGTACTTTGAACAGGAAGATGACTAAAGATGGGGTCTGAATGACTACATTTAGCTGCATCTTCGTTTCTGTTTGGGTTTCTGCTGTAACAAAACACATGGGTTGGGTGCTTTGTAGATAACACAAACTGGTTTCTCATAATTTGGGGGGTAGGAAATCCAAGATCAAGGCACCAACAGGGCCTCTGGCTCCTGGTAACCTCATGAGGCAGAGGGCCTGGCCTTCTCTGGGTCTCCACCTAGATACTAGTCCCATGCCTGGGGGCTCTGCCCCATGACCTGATCATGTCCAAAGGGTCCCATGTCCACGTGCCATCCCATTTGGCGCCAGGCTCAGAGTGTGGGCTAGGGTGGGGGCCACCTTTCCTTCACAGTAGGTGGAGTGCAGGTGGGCAGGGAGGGCTGTTCAGAGACGGGGAAGGTTGGAGCAGAGAGCAAGGCCTGGCCAGGGACTCACTGGACAGATGGCCTGGAGCGAGCTGCTGCCTGGTCCGGGTGGCTCCAGTGCCAGTTCTGCCTCTGGGGAGACCCTGTGCCCTCTCCTGTCAGGGCCCTAGGGGTCTTGAGATTTTCTCCTTTCAACCGGGTGACATGGTTAAGACACCAGCACCGCTTGTATGGTCAGCCCTTGCCAGGTTCATCTGCTCCCACTTTTCACTTTAAGGTCCTTTATTTCTTTCATTTGGTATTTTTGAATAGGAAAACAATGGTTGGGTTTAAGTAATAAACTTAGAACTGAGATGACTGAGAGACAGAAGTGGCAATCGATATTGCTCACCTGATTTCAAGGAGCTGGAGAAGCAGAGAAGAGACACACTGAGTGCATTCTCTGAAGGGTGCAGCATGAGGTCACGTCGATGCCATAGAGGCGGTCACCCCTCTGGCAAGCTCCGCTCCTTCCATCAGAGGAGGCCAGGCCATGGCGCTTCCATTACCTTTACTTCTCAGACTGCTGGAAGTGTGCCTTGCCAGGGTTGGGGGTAGTTGGGACTGGGCTCCTCCAGGGTGGATGAGGGTCCAGGCTCTCGGTGAATCCTGCCTTGTGTGAGCTCTGGTCACTGCAGGCGCTGAGCTTCAGGGAGAAGACCCTGAACACAGTGGCTGGGCAAGTTGCTGTGCTACCCGCTGGGGAGCGAGGGGCCCCTCCATGGTTCTCATACTGTCAGGCACCGTGTTCCCCGTGGCCTTGCGTGGACTGTGCCCCAGGCTGCCTAACACCAGTGAGGGCAAGGAGGACGTCTTTGGGACAGAGAAAAGCTTATATTTGCATGTAATTACATAGGACGACACTAGACTGTTACAGAGGAAAATTGCACATCCCCTTTTTTCCTGTGAGGTAAAGGAGCATGATGGTGAGGAATGTGAGTTCCACAGCCACATGGCTCAGTCATTCCCAGCTTTGGAGCCGCTGACTGCCTGTTGGCCTCCCCTGCCATTCCTAAGTCTGCTGGCACTCCTCGGGGCAATGAGGGAGGTGGCAGGCCTATATAAAGCAGATAAAGCAAGCACAGGGCAGTTGGTGCTCACAGAATATTAGCTAATGGGATGATTTCCTAAAAGAATTCATAAAGCTTTTCTTGAAAGGAAAAGATTGAAACCTCTGATAGCCAGTTTCTCGGTCTCCCCTCCTTGGTCATCTCCTCTGCACTTCTGAAGGCTGCCGGCTTGGCGGTGACCCTCAGTTTGTGCGCAGCTGGTGTTTCCTATGACTAGGTTGGGCTTAAGGGTTTGGGAGACGAGCACCAGGGAGAGGAAGCTCTCACGACGCCTCAAGCATAGGTGACAACGGCTGTCAGTGCCAGCCTGGATCACGGGGTTCAGTGGCATCTGTATGGCCAGTAGGTTCCTTTTCCATGATCTGCCCCAGAACTGACCTGCTAAATGTGTGTTCTACGTCTGGGGGCTGGTGGGACGCCACCTCCCAAGGGAGGAATGCCATGAGTTCAGGGATTCCTTTACATGCAACATAGCCATGGATATTCCAGCAAAGATAGTAATGCAACACTTGCTAAACGCTTGGGGAGACAGATGTAAATATCCCACTTCCTTAACGTCCTTTCCTTCAGTCCTAGGGTTCATCAGAAGATCTTGTTTGAAGCGATTAGGACTGTACTCAAAAAGTGAATCTCATTCATTCTGTATTTTTCATCTGGGATTACTTGATAAGCGACCTGTCTCTTTCCCATCGACTGGCTTGTCTAGTCATCAACGTGTCATTATGGAGTGTCTCCATGGATCCGTATGAGTAATGGCTGTTCTCTTTGGGCTGTGTTCTATAGCAGTAATTGTTAACTTTGTTACTCAAATTGTTTCTCTTTTGGCCTCTCAAAGCTTTTTAAAATTTTTTAAAAATATATTTTTTACATCGTTTTTCATTTTTGCACAATGTATGCATTTTCATGTTGGTCATAGTCCCCGTACAATTCCCACCCCCCTGGTTTTGATCCTACTCCCTTCTCCCCTTGTAGTGTGTCTCAGGTTTATAGTTGCTTGTTGATTTTGATTTTTACTTTATTGTAATTAGTCTTTTTCCTGGTCCCTTAATTAGGTTTTCTAGATTCCTGCTGTGAGTGAGACCATCCGGTATTTTTCTTTTTCTTTCTGGCTTATTTCACTGAGCACAATCCCTTCCAGCGCCATCCATGTTGCTGCAAATGGCATGTGTTTATCTTTTTTGATTGCTGAGTAATATTCCATGGTGTATATGTGCCACATCTTCTTGATCCAGTCATCTATTTTGGGGCATTTGGGTTGTTTCCATAGCTTAGCTATTGTAACTAATGCTGCTATAAACATAGGGGTGCAGGTGCCCTTTTGAATTACTATTTCTGTGTCCTTTGGGTAAATACCTAGGAGTGGAATTGCTGGATCATAGGGCAACTCCTTCTTTAGCAGGTCGAGGAATCTCCACACAGCTCTCCATAGTGGCTGGACCAGTTTGCACTCCCACTAACAGTGCAGGAGAGTTCCTGTCTCTCCACATCCTCGCCAACATTTGTTGTTGCTTGTTTTTTTAATATGTGCCATTCTCACTGGTGTGAGATGGTATCTCATGGTAGTTTTGATTTTCATTTCCCTGATAGCAAGTGATGTTGAACTTTTTTTCATATGGCTGTTGGCAATTTGCATTTCCTCTTTGGAGAAGTTTCTTTTTAGCTCTTCCGCCCATTTTAGCTTGGTGCCTGTATTCTTTTTGGCATGACAAATTCTCCAAGCTCTCCTTGAATTTTCCCTACCCTCCCCCTTTCCTAAGGGCCCCAGCTCATTTCATTAAAGAATGGCAACTAGACACATGGTTTGGGGAGGGGTGTCCTCATGGCTACGGGTGTCATTGCTTCCCAGGCCCTGATGCAACCAGAGCCAGGAAATTCCTGTGTGTCTGTAATCCTGGGGCTGCCATGTCTCTATGCATGTGTCTATTTGTGAACATAGTCAGGGAACTACGAGTCTTGCCAGTGTGTCGGCTCTGATCCAGCGCCCCAGGACCTGGTAGCCTTCCTGCCTGCTTTTTTGTAACTTCTGTCTCACAGGGAGCACCCTGACTCCTGTTGTCCATATTCCAGAATTTATCTTCATGTGTCCTCCAGTGTGTATGTGTGTGAGGAGGGGGACACGGGGATTCAGAATGGCTAACCTATAACACTGAGAATCCAGTGTGTCAGCAAGGGTTGATGTGTAGCTTCTTTTGGTCTTTAGTCCTGACAGGATCAAGTTGCAACACTTTCCCAAAGTTACTTAGATCAGCTTCTTTTCTCCCTCACCCACGTCCCCGAGGCTGCCCCGTACACTTGTGAGACAGGCAGACCCGTTCTCCAGTCTGTGGTTCCACCCTGAGGTCCCCAACAACCACATTAACTTCTTTTGTGTACAAGTTTGTCATGTTGTGCACAGTTCTCAGGCTTTCAGTAGATGTGTGAGGGACCCCACACGACAGCCCCATCCTAAGATTCCCTCCTGGGATTCTCCTCCCAGTCCTGGGGCTTGCTTTGCTATGGTGAGTCCTGCACGTGTGACTGAAGACCATGGTGAGAAGAGGGTGGCGGTACCGGGAAAGGCTCTGTCTCCGAGCCTGCCCACATGCACACCCCAAACCTATAGTTTAGGAAATTCCAGAGCAGAGCAGAGCACCCAGGATACACCCATTTGCTCTCAGAGTGGTGATGAAACCACACGTCAGCCTCTGGACAGCTCTGTGAGCACGCAGGAGAGGGCGAGAGCGGAAAAGGGACCGTGGTGTCCAGGTTCCTGTGAAAACAGCTGCATCCCCACATCCACACGTTGGGTGATGGGCACTGCTGGACTGGCTGGATGGGGGTGGGATGCCCGGAAGCATAACTGGAGGTCCAGAGGTAGCTAGATTTTGAGGCAGTGAAAGCTTATCATGATGACGGCACCCTAGTCTTTCTTTAAAACAGCCAAGACTTGTCAAAACCGCCCTCTGCACCTTTGCTCTTTGTCTGTGAAAACACAGCCTTCTAGCATTTTAACAAATGTCTGTTCTCAAAATTTGGTAACATGGTAGGTGTCGGTGAGCAGGGAGGGTATTTAATCTATCATCTACACAGCCCTTGTCAGGGTGAAAGGGCACTATTAATTAATGAGGCTGAGGCAGAAGGTATCAAGGTATCTGGCTCCAGGGGAGCCAGTACATAGGATCATCTTGGCTTTGAAACATCTGTTCTGAGATTTGGCTGGAGTCTAAACTTGCTGTCAAATTTGATATCACTGTTGCTTATGTTTCCCGTATAATACTCAGCAGAGCACACATCTTTGATAGAGAGCAACAGATAAGCAGTGATGAGAGCTGAATACTGAAATTTTGGTTGACTCACTCAGTAACCAAGTCACTTCTGAACCTCAGTTTTGACATTAAATCTAGTTTACACACAGTAGAATTGAAAAGCATTAGTCCTGAAGTGTACGTGAATGTTCTTGGCGATGTCCTTCTGACTCTGTGGCTTTCACTGCAACCATTCCTGACAAGTGAAACAGGAGCACGCTTTTCTTTATGAAAAGCAACTGAAATTTGACCTATAACTTAGTATTATTGCTGTTATTTTGGTCACTTGCAGATGTGTTCTATTGAACATGACTAATGTTGACAGTCTTGTATTATGAAGAAAAATGGTTGGTTCTCTTTATAAAGATGTATTTGGTCGCAGAGAGGATTAATTAAAGAAGATTAGCTTTCATGTCCTCTATTTTTCTGCTACTGGCTGAAGACCAATGTAATTGCCTTCAACAGAAACAACAGAATGGGGCCTCCCCTGGTGTCGCAGCGGTTGAGCACTGGGCTGCGAAGCTGCCCGCAGCCTCTGCAGTGCCGGTTCGATCCCCGGCTGCCGGCGGGCGAGGGCCCCACATGGCACGCAGACCTCTCCTGCCCTGCCCACTGCTCCCCTCAGCAGTGTATTTCATCAGTCTGCCTGTTCTGTTCCCCACTCTGGCTCTGGTGAATTATATCACCCTCCAGTGCTTCTGACTGTACCCAGTGCTTGTATAAATAAATCTTAAAAAAAAACAAACAAAAAAACCCAAACACTCCTTTAAAAAAAAAAACAACAGAATAAAATATTTGTGACAAATTGAACCTAAAGGGTTGGTTTAGAAAAGGTCTTGCAAAAAATGGTTACTCTTCTCACAATGTTTGGTTTGGGCTTCAGGTGCTGATTGGCTGTTAGGCATGGAGTGTGTGGCTATAAACGAGAAGCCAGTTTCACTGGGCTAGCAGAGATGGGAAGGCCTTTCGGAATGTTTTGGGGCAGCTGTCTTGTTACTTGAACTCCTGAGCTGGCTAACTCCCTTTGGCGTCAGCTGATACAGAATGGATTATGGAAATCCTGAACTACTCCACAAATGCCACTAAAGTGAAGAATTCATAGAAATTGCTGCAAATCAGCCTGTTTGATCATCCAGATTCCAGGTTTTCCTCCTGCTTCTCTTTGCCTTTTTTCTTATGCTGCATCACTTGCCAGGCACTTCTTACTGACAACACTTTAGTTGGGAAAGATGAAATTGGTGACTCTTGTTGCTCTTATTTTTATTTTTAGTCCACTTGATACCCAATATGTGCTAAAAAAAAATACTTGTTTTGAAAATAGTCCTTTCTTCCCATATGTCTGAAAGGCTGTTTCCTAGTCCTGCTCCCCAAAGCTCTAGGCACTAAGCTTTCCATTTAAAATGCACCTTATCTTGTCAGGCTTGGTGTCCAGGAATGGTGTGCTCAAGAGTTTGGTTTATCCATGATTGCACATAGCTGAATTCTTCTTAGGAGGCCATATTTAAAGATTTTATAAGGGTGCTCTGTCTTCTGTTTTTCAGTTATAGAAAGCAACCAACCGATCAATAATTACTGCAGTAATTTTGGAAAGCTTTAAAACTTTTCCACACAGTTTCATAAAATTCATACAAAGGCTCTCACTGGACTGAATCTTCCTTTATTGGCTGATATTCTATTTATTTTTTTCCTCTAACCTCGAGAAGCCACTTTCTTGGGAGATGCCCCTTCACAATGAAGAAGGCAGCATGGGGTTAGGTTAGCGTGGCGCTAAGGGGGGCACCGTGGGTCCTGGCTGCCTGGGTGTATAAAGGTAACAGTCTGATCATCTTCTCAGGGACTTATAAACATTAACTAAGTAAATTCAGGTAAAGGCCTTGGCGTTAGGGCCGGTATGAAACAAGTAATCCCACTTGCTGAGGGTCTACTGTGCCTGAGGCCTGGTGAGGGCCCCGGAGGGGCAGAGCTGTGAAGAACCTTCAGACCTGAGTGTAAGAGGCAGAACACCAGGCGCGGGCCTGTGGCCTGGGTGTCCGGGCCAGCCGGGCAGATCAACGTGGTACCCGGGGGAGGAAGCAGGGACTTGGTATGGGACAGGGGTACGCGAGGAGTGGAGACAAAGCCAGGATCATCGCCAGTCTCATTTATTCAGTAACGTGTACAAGGTTATATAGGGTTCAGAGGGGGAGGTCTCTCGTTATCTCGAACAAGGAGAGACCACCAATACAAAAAAGCCACAAGGAGCAAGCAGGGGGAAGGGGTCAGTCGTCACAATAGGAAACTTGAAACCTTCCCTGGAGCTAACATTCAGTACCTGCTTCAGGCAAGAACCCGGATGTTCAGGTCTGGGCCCCAGGTCTGGGCCCCGACACCTGGGCTGATGTGGGTCGCAGCCTCAGTCCGTGGGGTTCTGCGCCATTTTCCCGGGGGCTGTTCCAGGTAATGGTGGCCAAGCTGCCCAGCTCGATGGAGGAGAGCAGGCGGCCTCAGCTGATGTCCTTTGGAGGGAGGGCTGTGGCCTCAGCGCTGGTGGCTCTGTGAGGCCCTTCCTGGAGGTTGGGCAGCTCGCCCAGGTGTTCTACTGACTTGGAAAGCCTGAGACTTAGTGGTTTTTGGTTTAAACAAGTTAGAGAAGTTTTATAATTTTGCATCAGAACCCTAACCAATAGAGTGGGTATTATCTTTTTTCCCCACATGACTTTTGAAGAAATCAGACTCCTGACAACTGTTCACACCTGACATCACATCTACATTCCTTCAATTCTCAGTCCTTTTCTGGGTCATGTTGTAAAAGACATATTTTATTTATTTATTTATTTATTTTTAAATAATAAATTTTATTTTTATTCCCCATACAATTGCAACCCCCCCATTCTGACCCCAATCCCTCCCCTCCCGCCCCCCACCCCCCAAAAAGTGTCTCTGGTTCATAGTTTTTTGTTGATTTTGATTTTCACTTTCTTATAGTTATTCATTTTCCTGGTCTCTTATTTAGGTTTTCTAGATTCCTGCTATGAGTGAGACCATCCGGTATTTTTCTTTTTCTTTCTGCCTTATTTCGCTGAGCACGATCCCTTCCAGCTCCATCCATGTTGCTGAAAATTGCAACTGTAAACCAGAGGTGCACTGCAGGGTGTGAGAGGAGAGAGTGGTATCAAAGCAAGGTGGAGTGGGAATTGTATGGGGACTATAACCAAAATGAAAATGCATACATTGTGCAAAAATGAAAAATGATGTAAAAATGTATAAATTAAAACAATAATAATAATAAATTTAAAAAATAGAGGTGTTCATTCAGGTTGCAGTCATATTCTTTACATGGATTCAGCTCTTTAAAAAGATAATGTTGTAGGGTCTCCCCAGTGGCGCGGTGGTTGAGCATTGGGCTGTGAAGCTGCCCACAGCCTCTGCAGCACTGGTTCAATCCCTGTCCACTGGTTTGATCCCTGGCCGCTGGCAAGGGTCCCACATGGCATGGTCGACCTTTCCTGCCGCGCCCACTGCTCCCCTCAGCAGTGTATTTCGTCAGTCTGTCTGTTTTGCTCCCTGCTCTGGGTCTGGTGAATTCTGTCACCCTCCCACGCTTCTGACTGTACCAAGTGCTTATATAAATAAATAAATCTTAAAAAAAAAAGATAATGTTGTACACCAGTTTGTGCACATCTGCTACTGCTAGAATCTGCTTTTCTCTGTTGTTTGGATGAAATTCAAAAAGGGCCTGACTGAGTTGCTTCTAAGTGGTTGACTGAAGCAGCTTATGTAAATGGTTCTATTTGCTTAGGAAAAAATGACCTTCCCTGTAGAAGCTTGCAGTGTCTACACACACACACACATACACACACACACACACACACACGAGGAATTAAGAACTGCTTTAGGCATGACTGATAGGTTTAAATATATATATACAAGATCATATTCTTTTTTTTGTTTGTTTTTATTCCCCATACAAGACCATATTCTTATGAACTCTACCACATACTAGGTCATGACAGAGTATATGTTAAGCACCTCAAATACTGTATTCTTCAAAAGCAAATGCCACTAGTCTGTGGCTTATCTAACTATAAAGACCTAAACATTTCTAACTCAGAGCTATAATCTTTGACAATTTTCTGCTACTCTGGCATTTCTAGGCAAAAAATCAAAAAGATAAAATTGGGTAAAGCTATATTCATGAACAAATTCAATTTTCAGTAGATTTACAAAAATAAGGCAGTACTTGTTGCAAGTACATTTTTTCCTCCAAAATGGTATTTGTTATCAGAAAAAGAAATTAGTTTAATTCCCAGGAATTTTTCTCTCAATTATACTGCTGCACCACCATAGGGAGAGGGTCATTTTTTGGTACCTGTGGTTGTCATTTAGAATAGAAAATAGCAAAAGCCAGAAATTTATTGTGCGAGATTCACAGGGCAAGTACAAAAAAAAGCTTGATTTATTTAAGTTTCCACTTCAAACTGCCAACAGGATGCTGCATTCCAACGTCTGCATTGTATTAACACTGGGAAAATATAAAAAATAAAATTTAAGACCTTTAAATGGTGATTCACACTGCCTTGGTTATCTGTATTAGAATGGCAGCAGATTACTATGAACCTCATAGTAGGTGAAAACTATGGGCAAATTAGAGTTGAACACTAGAGGTCTGTCAGCCTTCCAGTCAAATTCCCTTATCATGTACAGAAGGCTGCATATGAAGTGAGGGTAGCTGAGGATGGTGGATCTGGATCTGAAGTTAACTGCATCCTGGTCTCTCCTGCCAACATCATCATTTCTAGAATATTCTGATAGGGGGATTATATTGGGTTGTCAGAAAACACATGCCATATTTTTTCTATGTTTTCTACACAAAAATGAGTCATGACTTTTCTGACAACCCAATATAAAGATAACTATTCAATGAAGATAAAACAAACAAGCAAAAAACTGTCATCCCATAGAAGAAAATAACACAGATGGCAATAGCAATCTATTGTTATTCAGCAGTGACAGCTCAAAAGCACTGGCCTTTATCATCACTGCAAGTATTAGGCACCAATGAAGGTCCAGTGAATATACATTGTACATGCCTAAGTAGCAGAGATACAAACAGAAAGATTTCCCACCAAAAATGACATCGAGGTCCCCTACCAATAGACTCTAAATTAGGCTCCCATGACATCCAAAAGGCAGGTAGCCTTTCAGAGTCTGACTACAATGCTCCTGCACTACAATCTCAACAATTCCAGGGGAAATCTATTTTTGCAAACTTCCGAGTCCCTGATGATTAAGGGACAGTTGTTTTAAACCAAAGTCCCTGAACCTAGAAAAAAAAAAAAAAAAAACGGGTGCTTGTTCTAAAATCAGGGGTAACTGTCCCTATGCATTTCAAAACCCTTACTGCAATAAAGATGTGAGTTATGGAATTGTGAGGCACATCAAAACAGGAAGTCTATGAAACTGGATATAGTTTACAGACCAAGTCAAATAGATGTACAACACATTTACAAAACAACCTTCACCCTTTTCACATTAGTAGAGTTTGGCATTCAACCCAAAGCACACAAAAATGCTGCATATCATAATCTGCTCCTCTGCTTTTTAATCAATTGCCTTTCCCTTATGCTGTGCAGATAATGGGAAGAGATCCAAAATGACATATGGAAAAAGTTATCTGTTGACCTAAGGTTAAAATGCCACCATCCTCTAAAGAATCCAATGCCCTTAAGTACATCCATTCTCTGGCAACTGAGCCCCACTTTCATCCTGCAACAATCATTTAAGATGATCGACTCTGTGCCAAGTACTATACTAGACACTTGGCTTAGAAACACAAAGGAGATGATTACTGACTTTAAGCAATAATCTTGCAGGACCAGGCCAAAGGAGGAATAATGACATGTAAAGAAATAAATCCAACATCTAAGTAAAAAAAAAAAGAAGAAAAAAAGTAAGACCTTTCACAGAACCCAAAAGTTTGATCAAAGTTTTCTACTTCAAGTGGAATGTGGAATTTGTGGCAATCTCCCTCCTTTAATACCTTTAAGCCTTGAACTCTTCAGACTATAAATTTAAGCAGAGACTTGAAAGATAGAGTCTTAAATATGATGAGAACAATCTTTAAGGACCAAGTGAATGAATCGCCTAAGCTCTGAGCCCCAGGCCCAGATCTCTGCAGTTTCTTACCTCAGTCTTCTCCATAGGTGAGTAGAATAAAATCATCTTGAGTTCCTGATTTTGGCCAATAATAATCTTTAAGTCCATGTTTTTCAACTCCAACAGCCCAAGTCTGTTTGGGATTTTACACTTTATCAACTACTTTCACATACTTCTCTGTGGAACGTCACTGCCTTCATCTTACAAATGGAAAAACTGAGGCCCCTAGACGTTCAGTAATTTCCGCAAGTTAAACAATAAACCATCAGAGGAGCTAGAATTGTATCCCTGGTGGGGAGGGCAGGTATACCCTTCCTCTTACACAGCACCAAGTGTTGATTCCTATCATAGAACCCCTGCCTGCTCGCCCTCCTTTTCTTTCTACCTTATAACCTATACCCCTCCAGTCCCTACCATACTGGATCTTAATCACTGAAAAACAAGACCAATTTCAGTCATCGTAGAAAAAAGGCATATAAGCATATTACCAAAGATCTGCTCATGTAGCTTAAAGTTCATTCACAGACCCCTAGATTAATCAATGTACTTGATCCTCTCTACCTATCCCATACATCCCCAAATGGCTCATCTCCTAAAACTACTCTTTGATCAGATTTCAAGCCTCAATATTGTTCAATGGGTTCCTACCACCTAGTAAATGAACAGACACTCATCATTCCCCTCACATCCCAGACTTTCCTGCTTCTCTCTAATGAGTCTACTACACAAATTCCAGATCGCTACTCTAGTTGATAGCTGCCATCCCTCCAGTACAGCTGGCTCCATTTTCCCCTCTCTGCTCTAAATCAGACATCATCTACCCCCAGCTCCACTTATAAAAGAATCCAGTCTCTCTGAACAGACCTCACAACAGAACTCATTCTTCCTCCCACACACGGGCCATTTCACCTTTCAGCAGCCCTACAGTTAAAGAAATAAACACAACACAAAGAACCTCTTCCTTGTGTTAAAATGAAAATCATCCCATCTTTCATTAACACCCATGATACTGAAGCCACAGATAATGCACCAGCGGGACTCCACATGCTGTCACCTGGCTGCTTGTCTTCCTGAGTGTATCACATTCCTGCCACACCCGGAATGCAGCACAGTTCTCTCTGCTGGAGAGTGACAGTGCTTTTGTCCCCAACAATAGCTGAGCACAAGAACACAGAATAGCCAGGCTCTTCGCTGCTTTGTCTGAGCAGTGCTCTGTCAGTGCTGCCCAATACTTGCTAACTTCATGGGCAATCACATATTAAGTGGAAGGATGCTACTGCCTGTGAGGTCTTTTTTACTTGTGCTGCATTGAAGCCATATTTCCTGGAATTAAAGGTGGCATTTTACATCGTCCTTATTCCATGTTACTTGCCAGAATCATCCCATCGAGATTTTTTGGTCATTGTGGATTCTATTTTCCAACACATTATTTGTCTTCCCGATCCCCAGGGATCCAAAAATGTGATTAACTTGCCATCAGTGTCATTTTCCAATGAAATGTCTCACATGTTGAATAGGCCAAGGATAAGTATCCCATCAAACCTACTGCATTCTTCTCCATCATCATTCTTCAAACATCCAGACCACATTTTTATTCTCTCCACTCAGTAAATGGATCTGCACTTTTAATGTACATCAGATTCTTCTGAGAGACTTGGCAAGAATGCAGACTCCTGGGTCTCACCTCCAGATATTTCAGTAGATATGGAATAGAGACCCAGAGACCAGATTCTTAACAAAGCTAAATGCATCTAATATTGTGGTGAAAAGTCCACAAGTTAAACACAGTGCCCTAAGTCCTTTTTTTTTCCTTCATCAGATCATATTTACAATATTGATGTCTCTCTCCTCTGGGATCTTGTAGCTACAGAAAATTCTCATGATAGCATGGTTCCTGTCTGGTTCTGCACTGTATCTCTAGTGATCTAACATCCTTAGGAAAACTAGGAGCAGAAGCAATTATTTGTTGTTATATAATCTTCATCATCTATCACTCCTGTCATACACAAATGCATTAAACCCGCTGCTCAAGAGGTGAACCCTCAGACTCCATTATTATGCCAGAAATGTCAAAGGCTATGTAAAACATAGGCTAGGCGTATATCTTCTGTTGCACCATGAACATGAAAGATTAGATAAGAGGAAGTGAACAGAGATACATGAGAACCTGGCATATGACAGAGTTGACATAAATCAGTGGATAAACATGGAATGCTCAATAAAAGTGCTGGGGAAACTATCCATAAATAAAAGTAATATGAATCCTTCCTTGTGTCATATACCATATACACAAATAAACAGTAATTAGATTAAAAACATAAATATAAAAAATGTTTTAGAACTGGCAAGTGAGAGGCAAGCAGAGTTGTTTGGAAGAAAGGGCACATACCTCTTGAAGCAGTGCGCCGCTGTGAGGACCCAGCAGCTGCTCAGAAGTGTGGCCCCACAAAGGAGCCTGCCATCTCCATGGGAAGACTTCAGCCGGAGGGACACTTGCCAAGGCCAGCCACCCCTAGGAAGAAAGGGCGGCACACAGCCACGTCATTAAAGACAGAAAAGCCAAGACAAGCACTCATTAAAATAATGACACAGAGGCTTCTGGGTGAAGAAATAGGAGCATCAAAGAGACCCCAGGACACAAAACCCCTCCTAGGTGCAAAGTGGTGCCCCTCCACCCTGGAGCTGACATGCTGGAGAATGACATACAGGCATTTATAAGCACCCCCTCTCTTAGACATTCTTAGAAGGAAGTTGAGGCTTCTTTATATTTCATGATTGCAAATGTGTTTTCTCCCTTTCTCCTACCTCACTTAAGCAGCCTGAAGTATTTAGTAAGCAAAGTGCAGGTTTTCCAATAGAAAATTAAAGAAACAATAAAATTCTATTGAGTCAAGTCTGAAACAAACATATTCTAAACTAAGTGAATCCTTGTAGTGACACATTTTTTTTCAAGTCTTCTGTCAGCTATTTTGTTTCTCCATATAGCTTCTCTGCAACACATCTGTCATATAAATCAGGCGTGATAATAGAAGAACCAAGTCTATAAAAAGTGAGTGAGTGAAGGTCAAAGAACAGTGAAATTATCAATGTAATCTGTATTTAACTCCAAAATATCTTTTATTAGAGAACAATGGGAATAAAACAAATCCCTTAAGCAACAGTAGAAAATTCCCACTTTTTTAAACCTGTATGACTATCAAATAATTCTGTAACATGGACTCTTTCTTCTGAAGAACCCTTTACCTTAAGGAATTTTTCCCACCAATGATCCGCTTCTGCCGCCGGTGCAGTAATCTCAAACCACAAACCGAGGAGAGGGACTCTGAAGCAGAAATAGCTCATTAACTAAACTGTCATACTGCTGAGGGTGGGATAAAGACACAAGTGACAACCCCCCAGTGGCTTCCGCCTCTATTTTAAGATGCCTTTTCTCTTCAAATTATAGGTATTTTTTTCCTCTAATAAAAATAAAAAAGTTGTTTTCTCATTTAATCAAGGTAATAAAATTTGCAAGCCTGCAGGGAAGTTTATGGGGTTTCCCACATTCAGCTCTGAAGGGGCTCCACAGGTTGCAAGATGGCTTGACCCTGTCCAGCATATCATTCTTAAGTGCCTACACCTCGTCCTCTCCTGACTGATTACAGAGGTCGTCTTGGAGTTCAGTAGCATTCAATAAGATGAGCGATCTGCCAATGCAGTGATAGTTTAAATTACTTGCTTTTCACATACTACACTCCCCCAAGCTACATATACAACAGTAACTCAGTGAAGCAAAGTCAATTAACAGGATGGACTTCTGATCTGAAGTTACTTGAATTCATATTGAATATTAATCTACAGAAAGAGTGTGCAAAGCCAACGTAAGCATCAAAATATATTTAAGGGCTTAGAGTCATTTCCCTAAGGTAACAGACTTCTGTTAACAGAGCATAAAAATTAAGAGTCAAATTTAAAAAATACAAGAAAGCTGGCATACAAAGGAAGGATAAATATAACAAGTATAGACTGTTTTCCAAAATCATAAGGAAGTGGCATTTTATTGGGATATTTATTAAGAAGATGTAAATAAGTGTAGATATGCACTGGTTTTCTCTCTGTGAAAAGACAGAAGGAGGGGGTGGATTTGTGACAAGAATATGAAACCTTGCCAGTACTCGTGGTCTCAGATAACAATCAGGTAGCCCAGACCCCAGTAGGGAATCAGCACTTGTTATTTCTTGATGGAGAAAGAGGATTTGCATTGTGTAGCAAGCTGATTAATTTGCCAAATGACCTCAGAGGGACATTGTCAAACTTGAGCCTCATTTGTTAGGACATGAGTCCTCTAGATGACACTACAAATTATAGAAAATTATAAAGCACAAGTTTTCAATAACGTTCCAAGTCAGGTCAATGTCCATAATGCCAAGACAAGGGATGATGTAATACTAAGCAAGCCGAACTTAAAGCTTACATCATTCTGGGGAGTAGCACCGGATTTCAAGAAAGTAAAGTCTATTTCAAGCCATAAAATACACTGTCATAACAAGATGAAAGAACAGAATTAATTTCATTTATGAAAGGATCTCAGCACATGATCAATAACCAATGGCTTGAATTTTAATTACTTTATGAAGTAAGCAGTTATTAAGCCTCAACAACAGGCAAGCAAGCCAGATGCTGTAATCTAGCTGGTCTGAAATGAAATGTTTTCACTTGAGGAATGGTAGCACTAAAACCATGGAAATACATCAGAATAAGTCTTACTACAGCTGTAGAAATGCATAACAATAAGTGTGCAAACAATGAGGAAATAAAACATTTTGTAATTATTGAAGTTTTATGTTTTTCTACTGCAGTTTAAATTATTGAAATTTATTCAATTTATACAAATGAAGTTGTAATCAATCTTTAGGAAAAATTGGTTTAGCAAAGTATCCTTCTAACATAAATATAATTTATGTTAAATAACACAGATAATAAATCCACCACATATATAATAGAACAACATAGACAAAACATGAGGGTTATAAAGTGTTCGGCATACACAAAAGTCCCTCAAAAATGAAAAACAATAACGTCAAATGTATTTGTTTGCATTATTTCTATTAAAAGTTATTAAAAGATGTTATAAAAAGTGCATGCTCCAGTGTAAATGCGTGTGCTTGTAAGAAAATCCTGTGTACCAAAATTGTGAACTTACAATTCACACCAACAGGCATTTGATCCTTTTGTAAAATATAACCACACTTTTCTCCAAAATAGCTAGTTTTTCTCCTCGTTAATTTAAAACAGTACTGATATCATGAAGAACTCAGAGCGTTCAAGAACTCTTCTATTTACTTACCTACAAGACATCTATTATACTATATTATACAAACTATATTATACTAAGTATACTAAGAAATTACTTCTCATTTTCCATATGCTTTTAAATTTCAAAGGATAAAATGTTCAAAAGATAATTGTCACTTTTGCAATTAATTATAAACAACTTCCCAGGGCTTCCCTGGTGGTGCAGTGGGCTGAATGCAGCACAATGGAGTTTGTCCGCAGCCTCTGCATCGCAGGTTTGATTCCTGGTCGGCCTGGGAGATACCCACATGGCACAGCAGAACTCTCCTATCTCACCCACTGCTCCCCTCAGCAATGTTTTTGGTCTGTCTGCCTTTTCTGTTCCCCACACTGTCTCTGGTGAATCCTCTCATCCTCTTGAGCCTCTGGCTTCTACCCCAGTTATTGTATAAATAAATAAATCTTAAAAAAATAATTTCCTTGTTGTTTAAAATATTATTAAGACTAGAAGTGCCTTTTTGTGACTATTTCTTTCCTCCTTTTCATGAAAGAATGAATTTTCAAGGACATCAGATTGTCAAATTTTGTTTTATTTTAAAATTGACTGAGACTATAGAAAAGGGGTCACCGCAGAGATTACAAAGCCTTTTAAATCTACCTCTTCCCCTGAACCCTGCTATCCCTGTAAGCCCACTCATGCAAGTTCAACCAGAACCACTGATTCTAATTTTTTTTAATAATAAATTTTATTTTTATATTTCCCATACATTGCAACCCCCCCATTCTGACCCCAATACCTCCCCTCCCGCCCCCCACCCCCCAAAAAGTGACTCTGGTTCATAGTTTTTTGTTGATTTTGATTTTCACTTTCTTATAGTTATTCATTTTCCTGGTCCCTTATTTAAGTTTTCTAGATTCCTGCTATGAGTGAGACCATCCGGTATTTTTCTTTTTCTTTTTTGGCTTATTTCACTGAGCATGATCCCTTCCAGCACCATCCATGTTGCTGCAAATTGCATGTGTTTATCTTTTTTGAATGCTGAGTAATATCCACGGTATATATGTACCACATCTTCTTGATCCAGTCATCTATTTTTGGGCATTTGGGTTGTTTCCAAAGCTTAGCTATTGTAAACAGTGCTGCTATAAACATAGGGGTGCAGGTGCTCTTTGGAATTGATGTTTCTGTGTCCTTTGGGTAAATACCTAGGAGTGGAATTGCTGGATCCTATGGAAGCTCTATGTTTAGTAGGTCCAGAAATCTCCACACAGCACTCCATAGTGGTTGGACCAGTTTGCACTCCCACCAACAGTGCAGAAGAGTTCCTTTTTCTCCACACCCTCGCCAACATTTGTTGTTGCTAGTTTTTTTTAATTTATGCCATTCTCACTGGTGTAAGATGGTATCTCATGGTAGTTTTGATTTGCATTTCCCTAATGTGATGTTGAACATTTTTTCATATGCCTGTTGGCCATTTGCATTTCCTCTTCAGAGAAGTTTCTTTTTAGCTCTTCTGCCCATTTTTTGACTGGATTATTTTCTTTGTTGTTGTTGAGTCTCATCAGCACTTTGCAGATTTTTGTGATCAGTCCTTTATCATTAGTGTTGGGTGCAAAAATATTCTCCCAGTCAGTGGGGTTTCTCTTTGTTTTTGTTATTGTCTCTTTTGCTGTGCAGAAGCTCTTTAATTTGTTGTAGTCCCAGCTGTTGATCTTTGCCTTCACTATCACTGCTTTGGGTGATGTGTCTGTAAAGATGTCTTTGATGTGCAAATCACGTAGTGTTTCACCTATATTTCCTTCTATGTATTTTATGGTTTCAGGTCTTATGTCTAGTTCTTTAATCCATTTTGAGTTGATTTTTGTGTATGGTGTGAGGTAGTGGTCAAGCTTCATTCTTTTGCATGTAGCAACCCAGTTTTCCCAGCACCATTTATTGAACAAACTTTCTTTGCTCCAATGCATAGTCTTTGCTCCTTTGTCAAAGATTAGTTGACCATAAATCTGTGGGTTTACTTCTGGATTTTCTATTGAATTCCATTGGTCTGTATGTCTGTTCTTGTTCCAATACCATGCAGTTTTGATGATTATGTCTTTGTAGTATAGTTTGAAGTCTGGGAGTGTGATGCCTCCATTCCCTTCTTTTTTTTTTTCAGGAGAGCTTTGGCTATTCGGGGTTTTTTGTGATTCCATATGAATTTCATCAATAATTGCTCTATTTCTTTGAAGAATGGCATTGAAATTTTGATTGGAATAGCATTGAATCTGTATATTGCTTTTGGTAGGATGGCCATTTTAATAATGTTTATTCTTCCAATCCATGAGCAGGGGATGTCTCTCCATTTCTTTGGGTCTTCTTCTATTTCTTTTAACAGTGTTTTATAGTTTTCTTTGTATAGGTCCTTTACCTCTTTTTTTAGATTTATTCCCAACTATTTGATTTTTTTGTTTCAATAATAAAAGGGATTTTTTTTATTTCTTCTTCAAATTTATTGTTTGTGTATACGAAGGCTACTGACTTTTGCGTGTTGATTTTTTATCCTGCCAATTTACTGAACTGATTGATGAGTTGAATTAGTTTTTCTGTGGAGTTTTTGGGGTTCTCTATGTATATTATCATATCCTCTGCAAATAGTGATAGTTTGACTTCTTCTTTTCCTATTTGGATTCCTTGGATGTCTTTCTCTTGTCTTATTGCTCTGGCTAGGACTTCCAATATTTTATTGAAAAGCAGTGGTGAGAGTGGACATCCTTGTCTTGTTCCAGATCTTAATGGAATTACTTTCAGCTTTTCACCATTGAGAATGATACTGACTGTTGGCTTGTCGTAGATGACCTTTATGATGTTGAGTTATGTTCCTTGTATCCCAAGAATTTCAAGGGCTCTTATCATGAATGGGTGTTGCACTTTGTCGAAAGCTTTCTCAGCATCTATTGATATTATCATATGGTTTTTATATTTCTTTTTGTTGATGTGTTGGATAACGTTGATTGATTTTCGGATGTTAAACCATCCTTGTGTCCCTGGAATGAATCCTACTTGGTCGTCAGAACCACTGATTCTAAATAGTAGCACAAGGAAAAGGAATTCTATTAATTCTTGTGGAAGATAACTCTTTGTTACAGTAGTATTGCTTACAGAAACAAACTGTGCATTGGAGGTATTTCTCGGTTTAGGGCCGCAAAAGGACACCTACCTTTATGACTGTTAGCGATGCTTTCTTGCTTACATAGTCACAAATAACTCCTGCATCTTCACTGTGACAGCAGTTGTGCCTTCCAATATCTTGTTTGATACAGTCGGCCAGGGACCTCTCATTCCCCGTGCATTTCACATTATCCACGTGTATTGGTCCTTTTCCTTACCCAAAATAAGCCATGGTTCTTGCTCTGGCAGGACCCCTGGAAACACGGCATTCTTGAGGGTGTGGGGAATCAATCACACATGTGAATAAATCATAACATATACTCTCATTCAATTATATGTTGTAACTTTTACATATTAAAATCAGCATCTATACGTATTAAAAGATCATTTATTTCTTGACTCTGTCAAAAAAAAGGAAAAGCTTCAGAGAGGTATAACTACATCCTCTTTTTTATCATACCCCATAGCTTTTGTATCATATCAGTTGCCTTTAATTTAGCTTCTGCTCAGCAAGTCACATTTATTGGCACATCCAAGAATCCTGCCAGTCTTAAACCTTAGTTTTAAGCAGGAAATACCAAATCTTATTTCCCCTTACAGAGAATAATGCTCTCTTCAAATTGGTATATTTCCAAGAAAATTAAGATATTAATAAATAATTACCTAGGGAGCTAAGAACCAATTTTTTGCCTCACTTAGAAGTATGAAAGTATAATTTTGAACATAGAAAGAGAAAACCAGGAATCATGAATAGAAGGCAGGATTATTTTTGGTATGGTACTTTTTTTTTAATAACACAACACTTTGAAAAATTCACACTAAAGCTTTCATGAAAGATTTCAAACTAACATTCAAAACTCCATACTTGAACAATTAGTTACATTATTATGAAAGGTAAAAATGTTAATGTTTGAATCACAGGAAGTTTTTTCTTGTAACCTCAGATGAAGGAAAGATTTATTAATAAATATTTAAGATAACAAATCAAGACAAAGATGGTATAGCTTAACTAAAACATTATTAATTTCAACAAAAATTTAAATTAAAAATGCTACTTTACTGAAAACCACCCTAAGGAGAGTGAAAAGATAAAACTTTAAAGTTGATGAATACATTTGCAATCAATATCTACAAATATATTTGTTGGTATAGAGTATATATGGGGGAAAGATCCCCTACCCTAGTCTCATGTCTATTTGTAAATTATATAGATGTTCTTTTTTTTTACTTGTGATAATGTTGGTTTACAACACTTAATGATTTAGGGGTATTGGTTCCCACCTCTTCAGACTACATGTTCTTTTATGAAATCGCATTTCCCATTAGTGGAAAATTATAATAAAACATTCAAATATATTTAAATTGATCAAATATTTAAATGCTTCTCATTTAAAAACTATTTGATGGCAAATTACAGATTGTGCACTAGGAGATAATTATCCAATTTGCTGTAATAACTTTAACTGACTGATTCCTTCTTAAAAGACTATTCAAGGGCCTCCCCGGTGGCGCAGCGGTTGAGCGCTGGGTTGCGAAGCTGCCCACAGCCTCTGCGGTGCCGTTTCGATCCCCGGCTGCTCCCCGGCCACAGGAGGAGGGTCCCACATGGCGTGCAGACCTCTCCTGCCGCCCACTGCTCCCCTCAGCAGTGTACTTCGGTCCTTCTGCCTGCTCTGCTCCCCGCTCTGGCTCTGGTGAATTCTCTCACCCTCCCGCGCTTCTGACTGTACCCAGTGCATGTGTAAACAAAACAAACAAACAAACAAACAAACAAATAAATAAATTAAAAAAAACATGCCTCTATAAAAAAAAAGACTTCAAAAAGCAATTACAATGTGAGATATTTGGATGCTTTTCTTGATAATTGTTAAAGGAATATTAATGAATGTTTTTGAAAATTGCTACAAACTAAGCTCATCATCTAAGATAAAATGTAAAGTGGGTTAAATAAAGATAAATCAGAAGCAATAAAAAATGTAGAAATTAAATTTCACAAATATGCTTAGGAACTCTTTGTCCCCCTAAAAATGATTTACCATACAATTCAAGCATCAGATTTGATATTTCCCTTTATATTTACAAAGGTAATACTAGAATTCCTGGATCATCCATACCAAAAAATAAAAGTATGGCCAAAATCCATTTCAAACAGGAATATACTCTGATGGCTGATTTTTGGATAAGGCATTTCACTGAAAATGTAAAAATATTTTTTTTCTTTACAAATGGAGTATGGAGTGTTAAACATGTATTGAGCAAAGAAAACTTAAATCATTGACTGACTTCACTGAGTCATTTAATGAGGCCTCTTCCTACTGGCCCATATTTTGAAAGCTGAAAATTTCTATTATAAACAGTGGACCTACTGACAACAGGGCAACTGTAGTGGCATGAGGTCAAAAACTAAAAAGCAAATTGAAGTGTATAGTACCTGAATAATCTAAAAGAAAGCTCTAGAAAAAACACTTGCACTACTATTAAGATAAAAATACTTTTAAAATAAAAAAGATATTCTGCATAGGAATAACAATTAATTTATCAATATTTATGGTATGCAAACAGGTAATTCAGGACATATTTTAAAATTCAAACCACTATTAGCTAAAATTTGATAACTCTCTAAACTGTAACATGGGCTATGTATTTGCAGTTCCCAAATCAATACTTACAGAAATTGGGTGCAGACACGCACACAGCCTCAAAAATTTTGAGGTACCTAGCTGAGGTCTCACAAGGAGATGATAGGTCTTTTCATTTCAACTCTCAAATTGGAAACAAGTATCCTTTCCCAGCTAGTTAGGGCTACATTTTTTATACTATTACTCATGCCCCAATGAAGATTATCTAACATGTAGATTGTCTCCATAAGGCAACAGTGAGATTATCAACAACAATGCAAATAAATAAATAAATAAATAAATAAATAAATAAATGACACAAACTTGACTGCAAAAGGACAACTGTTTGCAAGTATGAGAACTAAAAGAGGACAGAAAAAGATTCCTTGGTTCGAACTCAGTTCCAGCAGCGATGGCTCACCCCTTGCTAATTCAGTGTTCAGAGTGACTTGATAGAGCAAAACCACTGTGAATAAAGAACCACCTAAGCCACAGAGAAAAAGCTAATACCTTTGGCTGACAGAAGCAGTATTATGAACAGTCAAGAATATCAAACTATTTCATCATTAAATAAAGACTTCGTTACTTAGGAGACATGTACATTCCTTGAGAGAAGAAAGAAAATGTAAATAGATGCTATTTAGTATTATTAGCCCTATTTAGTATTATTAGCCTTCTAGCCCTCTAGCCCTCTAGTATTATTTATAATTCTGAATGAAATCCGCATGCTGTCAGTATTTTCAATGGGATGATATAGTTAATTTCAGGTAAGAAAAAATTCATTGGGACAAGTCTGAAAAAGACAAAAGAAATATTCATCAAGGAACCGTCCCAAATCATCAGGTTTGCCTTACTTGTAGCCAAGCTGTAGACAGATGACGGCTGCATCTTTATCAGTCCACCCATTATCACAAATTGTTCCCCACTGGCCATGGATAAAAACCTCCCCTCGTCCTTCTTTCTTATTTACTCCAGGACTTCCCCAGGGTGCGCTCTACTTGTCCAGCCTGGTTGGGGCCCGAACCCCGACCTCGCGCATGGAGGGCGTGGTGTATGCAAATGAGCAGCGCACGGAGGAAGCTGGGTCTCCTGCGCTTGGCCCTGCGCGGGCTGATCTGGGGGCACAAGTGCCCCCCGGAGTGTTTTCCGGCCCGGCGAGGTGGGGGCGAGGGCCGTCGCGGGCGTCGGGGTGGGCGGGCGGCGCGAGCCGAGCCATGGGTGCAGAGCGAGGCTGGGAGCCGGGCGCACGTGGCGGCGCGCGGGCCGCTCCTACTTACCTGGCAGGGGAGACACGACGATCACGATCACGAAGGTGGTTCTCCCAGGGCGAGGCTTGTCCGCTGCGCCCCGGGCGTGCCGACCCCTGTGGCTTCCCCTGCCGACCCCTGCGGCTTCCCCACCTGCGGGAAACTCGCTGCGTCATGTGTGGCGGTGGGTCTGCGCCCGCGCTCTCCCCTGAGTGTGTGTCCTAAAGGGAGATTTGGAGGAGGTCAGCTCTCCACCTTTTGGGTTCAACTCTTTCTAATCGTGTGAATTGCACGTGTGTCATCTCTGATGCTGTGGCTCTTGTTCTCGCAGAGTGGGTGAAGGCCTCGTGAGTCTGTGAAAGATTCCTGGCGCTTGTGTTTCAAAGGACCTTTTACTAAATTGCGTTAAATTCCTTGTGCACGGACGCTCCGCCCGGGCTCCCCAGGTGTGCGCCCTCACCCGCCCCAGCGCCCCCCCCCCCCCCCCGCGTCACCTACAAAAGCGAAGAGTCTTTTAAAGTTTTAAGGATACAGTTCTCTAGTTTCTCGGTTTTTTGCAGGATAAGTGATTCACAATCAGTGTTTCAGCAACACACCCCGTTAATCTTACGCCCAGTTGAAGTCTCTGGAGCTCCGGTGACAGCATGCTGTTGTTTATTATTTTTAAAGATTTATTTATTGGGCCTCCCTGGTGGCGGAAGGGGTTAAGTCCGCAGCCACAACAGCACGAGTTCCATCCCTGACCACGGAGCAACCACGTGGCCCAGCAGAGTTCTCCTGCCTCGCCAGCTGCTCCCTTCAGCAGTGTAGATCCGCCTCTTCTGCTCCCTACTCTGGGGAATCTTCTCAGACCCCCACACCTCTGGCCTGTACCCCAGTTCTTGTATGCATAAATAAATAAATCTTTGAAAAAAAAACAAAAGAGACCCCACATTGCAGGCAGGGGCACACACTCAACCCCTCGTGGTTGTGAAAAAGCAGCAGCGTCAGGAACAGCTGCCAAAGAGAAAAGTCGATCCGAGGGAAGAAGATGCTCTCACCCAGGTGGAGCAGGTGGTGACAGCTGAAATGGATTCTAACATGGAAACCAGAATGATTTATTTTGGGGGTGATGTGCTAGATCCCTGGAATATTTTGGTTCAATACAAAATGGAATATTGTGATGAAAACACATGAGTGTTTCATGGGAAGCAAAATACACGGTAAAGCAGGAATCTGAGCGTGAACCAGAGAGCAACTGAGCTGCCCTGATAGTTTCCCGTGCATTTGAAGTCGCTGTAAAGTTGGTCTCAAGGTCTCCCCCGAAACACACCAGACGCTGCGACCCTTTGAGGGGCGGCTCTGAGCAGATCAAGGGCGCGCACGGGGTGGGGCTCAGGGCCAGAGCGGGGGTCTGTGCCGTCCAGGCCGCCACTCTGCTCGGGCGCCTGGGCCTCTGCGGCAGCACCTGGGCCCTGGGCGCGGGAGGCGCGGGGCTGGCGAGGGCGCACTCCTGGACGCGGGGGCGGAGCATATAAGGCGGCGTCCTGGCGGCCGGGCAGGCTCTGGTCCCCAGCGTGAGAGGCAGCGAGAGAAGACACTCAGCGGCCGGGACAGGAGCTGACCCTGTGGGAACGCCGGAGAGAGCCCCAAGAGCGTCCAGATCCCCGGGCGCTGGGGTGGGCTTCCTCCCTTGAGCCCCCCCACTTCAGCCCCGCATCCCGGCCCCTCAGCCCCCGGTCTGCCCAGAGAGCGCAGAGAGTCGGGGTTCCCCAGGGCCGGGCCTCTTGCCCGCCCTGCCCCCGGGCACCAGGCTGCGCTGTTGGGGAGAACGCGAAAGGCCCCGTCAGCCCCCGGATCCCCGGGATCCTCTGCCCGTGTGCCTGGAGCTCTGGCTGCAGGACCCGGCGACTATGGGAACGTGGCCCCCGAAGTGCTGGGACAGGAGCGGGGTGCGCACGGCGGGGGCCGCTGACGGACTTGGGCCCTGCTCAGAGCAGGTCTGGGGCGAGCGTCCCGTCCCTCGAAGCTCTGCCAGTGGATGGAGGGCGAGCCTGGAGGCGCCGGGAATCGCCAGGAGGCGGCCGCGGCCCTGGAGTGGCCGCAGGAGACTGGAGCGGAGGGAGGAGCTGCCGGTGGGGCCCACCCAGGACCCCGAGCCTAGGCTCAGGCGCAGCGGCGGGGGAGCAGGAGCCCGATGCCCCATCCGCTCGCCAGGCGCTGACGGGCCCCCGCCACGGACAGCGGGGACCCCCGAGCATGCCAGCGGCTGGGGCGGGGGATGCCTTCTCCGTGGCACCAGCCCGGGGAGGGGAGCGAGGGGATCCTCTGCGCCCCTAAAGAGGATAGTCGGGGTGGCCTGCAGCGGCCTGGGGGGAGCTTCTCCGCAGCAGGCGGGAGAGTCTCCAAAAGCCGCCCAGAGGCGCCAAAAGCGGGCGCCCAGGTCGGGAGCCCTGAAAAGGGGGACACAGCAGCGGATGCTCCCGGAGCAGCAGAGCCGCCTCGCGGCCCCTGGGGGCGCGGCCCCTGGGGGCGCGGCCCGTGGGCTGGAGAGGGAGAGTCAGGGCCCAAAGAGCCTTAGGGCGCGGGGGGCCCTGTGGGGCCCTGATCTGTGGGGGCGCCCATGGCGGGGAGGCGCCCGGAGCGGACCGCGGGGAGCGAGCTCTCCTAGGCGGGCGGTGCCCCCTGGCCAAGGGCTGCCTGAGCTCAGAGGCCACTCGCAGGGCGGTGAGGAGACCTGGTGCGGCGGGGATGGCAGTGAGAACCCCTGGGACTGGGCTGTCCCCCCAAAAGAGCTGACTGTGTGAGGTCAGAGTGCGCGCAGCAGGGGCTGGGTATGGGGGGCAGCTTGGGCAGAGACTCGGAGAAGGCCGCCAGCCGTTCGCTCCCGCTTGGGACAGAGCAGTGGTTCCTCCTGGAGGAAGCAGAGGTGGGGGGGGGCGTTCTAGAGCGAGCCTGGGGGGGACGCGTGCAAATGAGCTGCTCATGAAACCTTTCGGGGTGCCCTGGCTGGTGGGAGCCAGTTTCGGCTGTGTCCATTGTAGTGCTCAGAGGCACAGCTCACCTGGGTGGGTCCTGGAGGAAGGGGTGACTGGCCAAGAGAAATCCAGGTGCAGACTGTGGAGAGAACAAGTGGCAGTGTGGACTGAGGGGTAAGAGAAGACAGCGGCCTTTGGGGGTTTGCTCCGAAAACCTTTGTGGCAAACCTGGGGTCGAGAAAGGGGCGTTTGGGAGGAAAGACACCGTGCACAGCCTGACGGTGGACACCTGTGAGGAGGGGTGTGAATGCTTCCTGGGCACACCTGAGGTGGGGGCTGTGAAAATAAAGGTTGCTGAAGACAGAAAGCAGCAGAAGACCGATGGAAGCAAAGAAACTGAAATAAGGTAAGAGGGGGTAGAGGGTCCAGGGGGCTACAAGGTAGGGGGGGCAGGAGGGGGCTAGGGGGCTAGAGGGCCACCGGGTCGAGGAGCCGCATCCCTGCCGGGCGAGGCCTGGTGGCGTGTCGGGCTGCTCAGACTGGGGGTCGGGCCGGGGCTTCCCTCCTGCCTGCTTAGGCCCGGGGCGGGGTTGGGGGGGTCACCCCAGAAAACCTCAGTCTGCCCCAAGGACATCATCACCCACAGTAGCAGCCACGTGGCCCGGGGCAGAGCAGCGCCCAGAACCCCCGGCGCGGCCTCAAGCCACGAGGAGCCAGGAGCAAACTCGGGGGACCCACGGCCGCCAGGGGGTCCCCTCAGGCATGAAACTGACCCCCTATGTGACTCCGTGCTCAAAACTGAACCCCAAAGACAACCAGTTACCCTCACCAGCCCCCTGTCTTCTGACCAGGCCCCTCCTGTCAGCCGCCCCAGGGAGACGCGCTTGCCCTCCCGCCACCTCCCCCGCCCCCCGGCTCACCTCGTCCTCCCACGACTCACCAGGGCCAGCGGGGTCCTGAGGGGCGCGACCCGCAGCGCCGACCTCCTCGCGGCCCAGGACGCCAGGGACGCCTGTGGGAGCCACGCGCAGTCGGGGCGGGCAGGGATGCGGGCAGGAGGGCGTCAGGGGGGGCGGGCAGCTGGGCGCGCAGTTGGGGCGGGCAGCTGGGCGCGCAACTGGGCATCAGGTAGGCGCGCAGGTGGGCAGGTGGGCGGGCAGGTGAGCGGCCCGGACACACCTGGGCGCTCGGGTGGCCACGCCCACTGGGCCGGCATTTCAGGGTTCAGTGACCCGGGGCCAGCGGCCTAGTCTTCCCCAAAATAATGTCCCCAGTGCCGCGGGCGCCCCTGAAAGGCGAGTGAAAGGCTCGCGCCTGCGCCTACCTCACGCCCTCCTGGGCGCCGCCCCCACAGCTCCCCTCGCCCCGCCCGCCCGCCCCAGGCCGCGCCCCGCCCCACGCCCTCCTGGGCCACCCGCTTCATCCCGCGGGCCCGGGCTCCGCGTCCCCCCGCCCACGCCTGGACCTTGGCGCAGCCTGGTCCCTGGCTTTGCTGCTCTCAGGTCCCCCGCCCCCCGCGCCCCGATCCGCACTCACCATGGGCCACTCTGCCCTCGTCCTGCTGCCCCGTCCCCGCCCTCGCCCTGCCTGCGCCCCATCCCCGCGCCACGCCTTCCCTGCCTGTCCCCACCCCGCCCCGCACATTCCTCCTCCCTGCGCCACGCCCATCCCTGCCAGGACGCTACCATCACACTCTCCGGGGCGCCGCTTCACGGCCTCCCCGCCAAGGGGCGCCTCCGCCTTTTCTCTGCCTTTGTCCCCCCAGGACCCCCAGCGTTCCTCTGCCCCCCCCAGTCCGGGTCCCCCCCTCGAACTGCTGCCCGTCATCCTATGGACATTCAGCGATTATTCACCCGTTCCCGAGGGTTTTCATGCAGATGTTTCCAGACACTTGTTGCTATAGAGCAGGTGTTAGTCAGCAGTTTTATACGTAGATTATATCAGTGTTTCCAGCATTTCCTTAGGTCGTTTCCCAAAAATAGACAATTACTAGAACAGGCAGCAGAATGGTCTAAGCTCACAGTTCTCTGCAGAAGGGTGGAGCAGGTGTCCTCTCCTCAGGGATGAATTATAGCACGTAGTTCACCTCACCCCCGCCAACACTTCACTCTGTCTCTCCATCCGTCTGCTTCAAGATGTTGATGCCACCTTCGCACTAGAACCAAGTGTTACAGGGCATCAACACAAAACATATGAGACTTTAATGGGAAGGAACTTTAATAAAACTAGGAAACAACACAGGTAAGGCAAAGAGTCTAGTTTCTAAATGAAGCGCCCAAAGTGACCCGTCCCCTCGTTGGTAAAAGTCCACCCATATGGGATCGGCCCACAACAAGGCCCCAAAGCCTGCCACAGTCTAAAGCATCTTCCAGTGGGGACCCACAGAAAAGGGTCAGAAACAACCAGACAAGCCCAGAAGGAAAAGAGCAAAATCAACATCAAGATAAAAGCTGCCGTGGTCACCTCCCCACAGGTCTCACCCACATCTGTGTCACCCCGTCCATGACCAAAAGACAAGCGCAGTTTCTTCACGTGTCTCTAGGCTCCATGTGCCTCCTCCAACCTCCTTCTGGCTCCATCCTGCTTCCTTCCTCAGTATCTTATGCAGCTTCTCCTCTCCCTGCTCAGCTCCACCCTCCCTTGGGTGGGGCAGGGAAACTCCCCCTTTCCTGGGGACCACCCTGTTACACAAGGACACAAAAAGTTCCATTATGTATAAGCAATAAATACTTTAGACTCTCAAAAAGGAACATTAGCTCAGTATACTAGCAAATGAAAATGAAATTAAACTATCTTAAAGTTTAGGAAGGAAAATAAAAGGGTAAAGAAATAAAAATAGGTTTTTCCCTAATCATCAAATTTTATTTATTTATTTTTTTTAAATGATCTCTAATTCAGGCTTCCTCGCCATTCTTTTCTTTTTTTTTTTTAAAGATTTATTTTTATTTATTTATATAAGCACTGGGTACAGTCAGAAGCACGGGAGAGTGAGAGAATTCACCAGAGCCAGAGCGGGGAGCAGAGCAGGCAGAAGGACCGAAGTACACTGCTGAGGGGAGCAGCGGGCGGCAGGAGAGGTCTGCGCGCCATGTGGGACCCTCCTCCAGTGGCCGGGGAGCAGCCAGGGATCGAACCGGCGCCGCAGAGGCTGCGGGCAGCTTCGCAACCCAGCGCTCAACCGCTGCACCACCGGGGAGGCCCCCTAATCATCAAATTTTAATACCACAGGTAATTATCTGTGGATGCACTATATGTATACATACCCCCCCACACACACATAAAACTTTTCCTGTGTCTCCAGCAATCAGTTTGTTCCCTATTCCAGTCGCTACTGACACCACTGAGAATGTCTTGATGATAGAATATGTTGGATTGGAGGAAGGTACTTCTGTGTCCTTGTAGCATCCCAAGCAAGTGAGGAAGGAGAAGACACATGGGGCCTAATTTCTGGAGACCCGGTCCTGCTGAATGTCGTGTCAGGAGTCCCTGAAAGGAGAGAATGGCATCAGCGAAAACTTGGGGGGCTGAGGGGAAGTGGAGTGAGGTAGACACAGACACTCTCTCTGGTGCAAGTATCTCCTGCTGAGGGTCTCAGAGGGTCTCTATTTATACAGTCAGGCAAGCGGTGAGATTACATCAACATAAGCATCGAAGCAGAACAGAGAAAATCATTACATATTTTCTCATGAACACACAGAGACTCCCTTGGTCTCATACCAAAAGGGCATTTCTTTGGTTCCCTTTAAAAACATCAGGGCCATTTATTTTTCTTAGTCCAGCTCATTTTCTAACATGATCAATTATTTCAGACAGCACAACATTTGGTGACAATCATTCTACTAAACTTTCCTAGTTCTGGAGTGGGCGTGAAAGCCCTAGTCTATATTCTATTACTGAAATCAACCTATCTCCTTAGCACTCGATTAATTTGGCTAATTTATCAATTACTTCAAAGTGGCCTAAAGCAACTCATCAATCTATGTTAGTTCTACGGAAGTCTAACTCTCTACTATAAATACCTAACCTCCACACGGCCTGCAAACTACTGACCCTTTGCATACACCAGGAAATGTACTTCTGCCGCAAACACATACCCCCTGAGTTAGGCTATGGTTTCAAAGCACAGCTGATTCAGGGCAGCATGTTCTCCATAATTCTCAGGGCCAAAACATTTCTTTCCTGACTATACCTTTAGCATTTTTTACTTTCTTTAGTAATGATTCGAGCGTAAGAACAATAAACCAGTTATCGCCTAGGTCTGAATTAGGTTTTTACAAGCCAATTTATAACTAACTTACTTCTGCATGAACCAAGAACAGACAGGAGAGCATGAGCAGGCGTTGCCATGGAGACTCCCTTGTTCAGGTCTTCTTGGAAGTGCAGGAACTCCCCTCTTCTCGGGAGTCTCCCCCAATGCCCAGACCTTGTCAAGAGACAGCATGGGTAGCACAGCCTGCCACACCTAATCAAAGAAAAAACTCGTGTTTAGTCAGCATAATCTGGAGACAGCCTGAGAAAACAGCAGGAAGAGCAACTGGCAGGACTAGGAAGTGGAGAAGCGTCAGCAGTGCCCACCTGATCTATTGAGAAGATGGAAGAATCAAGGTACACACTCACCTTCCTATCATGGTAAAGAGTTTCTGCATGGTAGGCAAGTACACTTCAAAAAGATTTAATTGAGAGAGTAAATAATGTGATTATCAGATGTGATTCTGACAGGAAAAGGACTAGGCAGCTGCAGCTCCAAAGCTGCCTCATGCTTACAGCTCTGTGATTCCCAGGTGTAAGAGGAACACGGCTGAAGGGCTGCTCCTTGGCAACCTGACCTGGTCTGCTGCTCACCAAGCATCAACTCAGACACTCACCTCAGTTTTCTTTGGGGTTCTGTGTTCTACACAGGAAGGCATATAAGACAAGACACCGGCTTCTCAGTGCCCTTTTGTTCATGAGCACATTGGCTGTAACAGTTTTGGCGGCCTGGGGTGGAAGCCACAACCTTCCTCATCCCTGATTAGTGATACAAAACCGCAAGGTTTCATTCATAGATATTTCAGTGAACCGTACACGAGGGCCACTTGTTTTAACCCTTGATTATTTCCCTGCAGTCTTAACTAAGGTACCTTCTACATATCCATTAATTATCTGTGGTTCCCATAAGATCACATAAGATTTATTCATTTCAGCAGAAACACCCAGATACCCTGCAAACAGAAATGACTGTCTTCCCGGAACATGAGCACAACATTGGTATGTTAGGGATACTCAGAACTCAGCCTGCTTCGTTCACCTAAAAATTCTCGATACAAAAACTATGATCTTTAAATTGTAAAGATTCTTCTTTTTAAAAAAAGATTGATTTAGGGGCCTCCCCTGGTGGCGCAGGCAGTTGAGTGCCACGCTGGGAAGCTGTCTGCAGCCACTGCAGTGCCGGTTCAATCCCGGCTAGTCGGTGAGATCCCGCCTAGTCACTGCAAATGTCATGGTGCGGCAGACCTCTCCTGTCTCACTCGCTGCTCCCCTCAGCAGTGTATTTCATCAGTCTGCCTGTTCTGTTCCCCGCTCTGGCTCTAGTGAATCCTCTCACCGTCCCGCACATCTGGTCTGTTGCCTGGATCTTAAATAAATAAATAAATCTTTTTAAAAAAGATTTATTTGGGGCCTCCCCTGGTGGATCTGCAGTTAAGCGCTGGGCTGTGAGGCTGCCCACAGCCTTTGCAGCGCCGGTTCATTCCCTGGCTGCCAGGGAGGGTACCACGAAAAACAAAGATTTATTTATATAAGAACAGGGGTAGAGTCAGAGGCACGGAAGGGTGAGAGAATTCACCAGGGACAGAGCGGGGAGCAGAACAGGCAGATGGATCAAAGGCACTGCTGAGGGAAGCAGCAGGCAAGGCAGGAGAGGTCGGCTTCACCCTGTGGGTTGCTCCCTGGCTGGCCGGGGATCGAACCCACACTGCAGAAGCTGCAGACAGCTTCACAGCGCGGCGCTCAAGCCACTGCGCCACAGGGAAGGCCCCTGTAAAGGTTCTTCTTGTTCTCTTCCAGTTCTTAAGGAAAACAGGCACCTGTCACTGCAAACATCACAATCTTTCCAATGTACACTAAGGATAAATAAGTACCCTACAAGTTGTTCTATAAAATTAATTACCTGCAGTCTCAAGTGAAAGGCTACTTTTGGTGTTGTTACATGTATGACCTTAGCTTATTTTGCACAGTGTGGAAACCATGAAAACTCAACACCAAATATTGGGAACAAACAGTAGAGGAGGTTCACTAAACCCACCAGAACAAAGTGGCCACTGACGATGTCCAAGCAATAGCACAAACTTTGAGGATCTCCCTGTTAGACTAGGGCTTAAGTCTCAACACTATCACCACAATGGCCCACAATACAGCCTAAGTTAGACCCCCGGCCAGGGAGCTAATCCACATAGGGCACATCAGACCTCTCCTGTATTACCCACTGCTCCCCTGAACAGTGTATTTCACTAGATCCCTCTGCTCTGCTCCCCACTCTGTCTCTGGTAAATCCTCTCATCACCCGGCACCTCTGAATGCACCCCAGGTCTTCTACACAAAAGTAAATAAAATATTTAAACAAAAAGAAAAACAAACTTTGAATTAGAAATCGGTAGAGTTCTTGTATGCATAAATAAATACAAATGCATAAATAAATAAAAAATAAATCTTTAAAAACACCAATGATTCAAAGCAATAAAGCACGGCGATGTTACCATGATCCCAATTGTGGACAGTAATGTCTAGTTTGGGGAGCAAAAGGTTCAGAGTGTGGTGGCAGGGAGCACTGGCTACTTCAATGCAGACACATGCATTTACAGGCTGGGGAAGAATTTAGCCAGAAGCCAAGTCATATGTGTTTCCTCTGCAGCTGTTCAATAGCATAATAAAAACTAAACTCCAAATTTTCTACTTACAACTGAGATTCAACCAACGATAGCTATAAGTTTTTGACATTTTTAAAGGACCACAATGAATTTTAAAGAGGCTGTGTGTATAGCCCAGTCCCTGGCAGACCGCAGGCACTTAGCTAACCCTTGTTCACTACCTTGAGTGTTCATAGTGCTTTCTATCATGGAAAAGAATATACACGCTCCCAGGCCTCACTGGTGGCACAATGGGTTGAGACGCAGACTATGAGGCTCTCTGCAGCCACTGCAGCATGAGTTCGATTCCCCCTGCCTGCCAGGGAGTGGCCCACATGGTGTGGCAAACTCTCCTGGTTAGCCTGCTGCTCCCCTCTGCAGTGTGTTTCAGTCAGTCTGCCTGTTCTGTTCCCCACTCTGTCTCTGGTGGGTGCTCTCAACCCCCACACACATCAGGACTGTGCCCCAGTTCTTGTATGCATAAACGAATAAATCTTGAAAAAATACACACCCTCCCATGCTGACATAGCTGATGAAAAAATAGTTATGTACAGACATCATCATTAAATTGAAGTCCACTTATCCAGACGTGTATACTTATTAAAACCCAAAGGATCATTCCCAGAAGTGTCCATAAAGGCACACCCCATCGTGTTTGCTTTGCTTTATCAGATACTGCTTTTCGCAGATTGAAGGTGTGTGACAACCTGGACTGGAGCAAGTCCAGCAGCGCTATTTTCCCATAAGTATATGCTCACCTCATGTCTCGGTGATATGTAATTAGGATATTTTCTCATTAGACAAAATACTATTGCACACTTAATAGACTACACTAGAGAGCTAACATTTTTTATTCACACCAGGAAACCAACAAAAAAGTAGTGACTTGATTGATGCAATGTTAGGTTTGTTGTGGTATTCTGGATTTGAACCAACAATATCTTCAAGGTGTGCCTGTACCACCTTTCATTTGTTGCAGTGTAAGTACATCTATTAAAGCAAAGAAATTTATTTTGCTAAGGCTGCTGTTTGGAGCTGGCCCTATGCCCACTATGGCAAACCTAATAAAGATGGGAGGCGATCACAGCCTGTGCTTGGATGGAGAAACACTTGTCACAGAATGCTTAAGAACATGTATCACGATGAAATAGATCTATTTTCAACTCCAGAGAATTTTTTGTACTTTGCGACAATTTAAAAGTGAAGGTAAGTAAAGGACAGTGCACAGACACCAGCGGGCAGAAAGAGCTGCCAACGCAAAAGGTTTGTGAAAAGAAACACCTGCACAGTCACAGGCAGGCAGGAGAGCTGCCTCGATCTCCAGGGCATTTTTTTTAAGTAGGACATATACATCTTGACACTCAACTTTACATTCGGTCCATTGTAATGACAAAAATAATCAAGATCATTTCAGAGAATGGATGTGTGCTCTCCAATACTGAAAGATAATTACTGAGAGCGATACACAAGAATCTAAACTTTAGAACTATGTAAATAAACTTTTTTTAAATCTAATCACAAAATGACACAAGTTCACTGATAAACTCGTCAACAGAAAGAACATGAATAACAAAACAATCACCACGAATACCAACATCCTGAGGACACTAGTCACTGCTTCTAGTATGTTTCCCACTTGTATAGATGAGACAGATCTAAACATTAACAATGAAAGGGGGGGTCTTGTCCTCAATATCCTGCAGGCACTGCTGAGGCATCGCTTCTTATCAATTGTTCTAGATGTGCAGGAATTCCCTCTGGTAGGTACAGCAGCTAAGCCTGCTGTATGGGAATAATTACAGAAAAGTCTTTTTTGAAATGCGGTGTCTTACAAGTAGCAATCACCTTTGGGATTAGAGCTACTTCTAAAACTATTAGGTAAATCAAGTGCAACATTAAAGACAGCATCTGCATGTAACACAATGACACGTTAAACTTTTTGTTTTAACCTGAGGCTCCTTCCTTATGGAGGAGGAAGCCCAACACCCATGGAGCTGTTCTGAGGGTGGACAGGGTCACCCACACGCCTCCCTCCCCCTGGAGTTGAGGGGGTTTACGGTATAGCCTCATTTGACAATCTCTGACTCGGACAAAAATATGGAGGCCAAAATCCCTGATCCTTGTCCATATTTGTATGATCTTAACACAGGTTCCTTGTCTCTTTTGGACCTTAGGATTTTCAACTATGGAGTAGGAATAATATCTCTATAGTGCCATCAATGAGATCACATAACTTAAGTAATGAACTTGTTGCACAGGGTCAGGTCATGTCCAGCAGGTGCTCAACAAACATCAATTTCTTTCTCCTACCCTGAAGAGTTCAAAGCAAACATAAAAGGTTTTACAACGGAGGAGGTAACATCAGTTTAACAGATTCTAAATATTAAAAAGTAAGTAGATTATCCACAAAATGTCCACTTCCCAGGTGAATGAGTGATTGTGGATTATTCACTCTCTAAAATGGGAGGGATCCTCTTAGTGCCAGGCATCAGTAGAGAAAAGATCTCAACAGCTTAGAAAAGGGCCCTTCAGTGTCTCAGATGATTCCCCATTTAGAAACTTTCCGTCCCCATTGGGGATAGCAGCCTGCTGAACCTGCTGTGGGAATCTCGGCTGTGCCCTTTAGTCACACAGCGATGGTCACAGGTTTCAGTATAATGAATCGGTGACTACAAACCCATTTTTGAAAACCAAACGTTGTAGCCAGAGTGTGGCAGCTGTGTGGCTCTTGGTCATTCAAGGCTCAGGAAAGTCTGGATTCTATTCAAAGAGAGTCTAAAGTTGCCTCCTGAGGCAGTTTCCAGGTGTCAAAGGTCCCTCTTCCAGGCTCTCAATGGCCACATCAGCTGCACAACAGTAAGTGACACCTCAGCCCTCAGATGTGGGCCCAGAACCAGCATGGGCAGCCTTTCAGACCCCATGGGATATGCAGAGCCCCAGGCACCATGCAACCCACTGGGTCAGAACCTGCACCTCGGGGATACTGGGTCACAGCTCTGCCCTCCTGCCTGCTAGATCTGGTGAAGGTGATGTCAACCCCAGAAAAGATTACAATATGTCCCCCAATTATAAGTCTACAGAAATAAAACAGACAAATCAATGGAACAGAGTGGAGAACCCAGAAAACCCACCCTGGGGGGATCCTCCTAGTGTAGCAGGGCGGAACCAGGAGCAAACACGGGGGACACACTTTCATTCAGGGGCGCTGGGCACCCACAGGCTCACACTCAGGAATGACCTGACCCCCAAGTTCCTGCAGGACACAAAATGACCCGTGCAGAGCTCTCCACAGCCAGCCTGCCCAGCCCTGGGTCCCCTGACTCACGGCTCTGCAGTCAGCCACCTGCAGGGACTTGTCCTCACCTTCCCCTCGCTTTGGGGTGATTCCTGAAGAAACCAGGTTCCCCTAGGCAAGAACTTCACCCTGAGTCCTGGGAATCAAGTGCCAAGGCGAGCCCGGCCGCTGAACAGGCAGGAGCCACGCGTCGGCGAGGGGCTGCAGGGGCGGGGAGCAGGGCTGCAGGTGCAGGGGCGGGAGCGGCAGCAGGCACGTGGGGTGGGGCTGCAGGTGGCTGCAGCAGGGCTGCAGGGGCGGGGAGCAGGGCTGTGGGTGCGGGTGCGGGGGTACAGGGTGGGGATGTGGGGGCAGAGGCCAACAGAAAAGCCTCGGTTGATCACGGGCCCGCGGCCGCCCGTCCTGCTGCCGCTGAAGTTTAGAAAATCAAACCGAAATGCAGGCGAATCTCCCACATTCCTGAAAATACTAACCCAAAATTTCCACGAGTCATTACAATAGCAAATCGCGTCCATGTGCTTTAAAGACCCGCCACCACAAACCCGCTGCTCACCCCACAGTGAGAGTAGGGGCGTCCCGCTCCACCTGCCCGGCCTGTCTGGCCCTGGCGCCTCCTCACGATTCCCTGCGAGGCCGCACTTCCCCGCCTCGCCACCAGGCGGCGCGCGCTCCCCTCACCCCTGCGCGCTGCCCCCGGGACTTCTCCTTCCTCTGCCCACGGGCCCGCTCCGCTGGGGCGGGCCCTCCCGGCTTTGGTGTCTCCGCCAGTTCCACTGCCACCAGCGCTCCCGCGTCAGCGTGCAGTGCCCTGACGTCAACACGCAGGGGGCGGGGCGAGGCCGAGGAAGGAGAGGCTCGCTGGGGAAACCATGGCTGGAGCAGCGGCGCGCGCCGCCTGGTGGCGCGGAGGGGCGGTACGGCGGAGGCAGGTAATGGTGAGCAGAGGCTCCTGGGCAGGCGGGAGGCGCGGGAGGCGCGGGAGGGACGGTGGGCAGAGCCGTGGCCAAGGGGCGGGTCGCCCGGGCGAGGGGGAGATGCAGCCCCGGAGAGTGGGGTGGGGGAAAGGCCCTCGCAGAGGGGGAGCAGGAAGCAGGCGTGTGTGCCGGTGTGACGTCAGAGCCTTGAAGATGGGGAGACAGAATGACGTGGAGGCAAGAACCCGCTGAAATCGGGATTCTCGCTCTTTCGGAGAAGAGAACAAATTGGTATCACCCTTCTGCTGGGGATATTTGAATTTAGATATCAGAATCTGGAATATTATCTATATGTGTATGTATTAAAAGAAATAGTAATTCAAAGGTAATCCCCAATAGTAATTCCGAAATGACCTAAGGAAATGATTTTGTCAGGGGGAAAGGATGTCCTGAGCTAATCCCATGCAGGCTTTGTGGACTCCACCCCCACTAAGACCAAAGCCATCAAGACATTGGGAAAGGAGAATCCCGTCACCACCAAAGGGAAGGTGGCTGGGACCTGAGGGTGGGGTTAAGCAGCCAGGTTGGGTATCAAAACCAAACACGTGGGCCTTGGGGTGCTCGCTCCCTCTCCTCCTGGCTCCATGGCTCCTGGCTTGCGGCCAGCACTCAGAGTGCCATTTGGGATTCCAGATCCGCGGATCAGGTAGGACACACTTAAAACTTTGTCTCCCACTTTTTTCCCTGAGTTGTACATTTCCTCATTTCCTCATTTGCCCTACCCTTGTAAATAAATCTTTTATTAACCTTTCGTGTGTGCCTGCAGTAGCGTATCAATAAATCCTTTTAAGCCTGTGGGTGAGGACCCACAGTCAGGCACCTGTTTTGTGCCGGGGCTTCCCTGTAACAGTTTGAACACAAATAAAAATCTTTATTTGTAAAATGCTAACCAGCATTTTCTTATACTAACAAATCCTTGGGAACACTCTAAATCAAAATGCCAGGAATCACTAAAATATATTACACAACATACATAAAGCAAATGTAGAAATTAGGTATAATAATTCTGAATAGTTTTCAATAACTTGAAAAAAACATGTATGTTATAATGTTAAATAAAGGAATAAAGATATAAAATTGTAGGCAGTGTTATTCCAGATATAAACATAATATGATTTATTCAAATCTTAAATACCAGACAAAATTAAAATTGTGTCTTAAGTATGCATTTATTGATACACACTTAGGTGATGAATTCTCATGACGGGCAAGGAAAATAATTATAATGACAGACACACATTCGTGAGGAAGATTAGTGAGGAGGATGATGATATAGTGTGGTTGTACATTTCCTCACTCAGCTAATGCGAGTTCAATTTGTAATTCTACAATTTCATGTTTATAGTCTCTGCCCATACACATGTGTCTTATAGTTCACAGTTCAAAATACAGAAAATTATGAGGAAAAAAGTAAGCTAACTCACAAAATTATCACTTTTAAAAAGATTTATTTATTTATGCATACAAATACTGGGGTGTAGGCCAAAGGTACAGCGTGTAAGAGGACTCACCAGATACATAGTGGTGAGTACAACAGGTAGATCCACTGAAATCCACTGCTGAGGGGAGCAGCAGGGAGACAGAAGAGGTCTGCTCTGCCTTGGAGGTCAACTCCCTGGCCAGGGATCAAACTCAGGAAACAGTGGTTGGCAATAGATTGACAGTGCTGAGACTTTAACTCCTGTACCGCCAGGCAAGCACTGAAAGTATTTCTCTTTTGATGAAAAAATCACAGTTCACTGTTCCTCATTGTATTTTATTCTAATGTTCATATTTTCCACAATGTACACAACTCCTTTTCAGTTTCAGAACCAGCCAACCAAAGCTAATAAAAAAATTAGTGCAATCAGTGGTTCAATTAGCCCCCTGTTCCTTGGCAGGTGAAATGTAACCATAGAATATTTTTTTTAAAACCAGTCTTAAGAATTCTGTTGTGGGCGTCCCTGGTGGTGCAAGGGGTTAGCATGCAGCCTGTGGAGCTGTCTGCAGCCACTCAGCATGAGTTCAATCCCCAGCCAGGGAGCTACCCATGGGGCACAACAGACCTCTCCTGGTTCCCCAATGCTCCCTGAAGCAGTGTATTTCAGTCAGTCTGCCTGTTCTGTTCCCCATTCTGTCTCTGGTGAATCCTCTCACCCCCCAAACACACACACACACACTACTGGCCTGTAAACCAGATCTTGTATGCATAAATAAATAAACCTTTAAAAAGCATTCTGTTGTGGTTATGTAGCAGGGAGGTGCCCAGGAAAAGGGGGAGTTACAGGTCTTGCCTCACCCAAGGGAGGGTGGAGCTGAGCAGGGAGGACAAAAGCTGGACAGGAGACTGGAGAAGGAAGGAAGCAGTGTGGAGAGCAAGATGGAGACCTGACATTGGCAAAAAATTCTAAGATGCTTATAATTTACAATTAATCAAATATTTACAATAACTGAAATATAAAAAAAATTAAGAGGTATTTTCCCCTTAAATATTTAAAATAATTGAGGTGAGGGGATTATCTCTATAATCCAATGTAGTAGGAGTATTCATATAGTCCAGTGTAATCACAGAGGTCCACATAAGAAGGAAGCAGGAGGATTAGGGGTGGCAACAGATGTGAAGGCAAAAGCAAAAGATGGAAAGGATGCAAGAAAGAGCTCAAGAGTTAAAGAATGCAGCTGGTCTTGAGAAGCTGAAAAGGGCAAGGATAGTCCCCCTTTGAAGTTCCAGAAAGAACAAATCCTGCCAACACCTTAGCCCAGTGAGACTGATGTTCGACTTCTGGCCTCCATAAGGCTTCCATAACTATAAGATAATAAATTTGTCTTTTTTTAAGATTATTTATTTATGCACACAAGAACTGGGGTACAGGTCAGAGGTGGTGGGGGGTGAGAGGATTCACCAGAGACAGAGTGGGGAACAGAACAGGCAGAATGACCAAAATACACTGCTGAAGGGAGCAGTGGGTGAGTCAGTAGAGGTCTGCTGTACCATGTGGGTAGCTCCCTGGCCAGGGATTGAACTCGTGATGCAGTGGCTGTGGATAGCTTCATAGGTTTCATCTTAGCCTCTTGTGCCACCAGGAAAGCCCCAAATTTGTCTTGTTTTAAGCGATTAGGTTTGCGGTGATTTGTTACAGTAGGAGCAATAGGACTCTAGAGTTGTAGAGTTGGTGATGGCCATTGGCCAGAGTTCTGGTTCCTGCCACACACACATCTCCAACATCTCTATAGGGCTTTCTAAATGTCCTCATGACATGGCAGCTGTTTTCCCTCAGAGTTCTGTCCAAGAGAGTGGAAAACATATTATCTTTCCTGCCTAGCCTTGACTAGGACATTTTACAATATTCTCCTGGTTAGATAGCTCAGTCCCATAGAGGTGGAGGGGACTATACAGGGCATGAATTTGGGAGGCAGGAATCATTAGGATCTATCTTGGAAACTGACTAGTACACATCAATGTTTTAAATTATAATGGAGCTCTGGTTTACAGAACACATGTAGTCACCTCATTTCCATGCAACTAAAGAGCACACACGGCAGAAATGGACAGATAACCACTTGAGATGAAAAGAAAGATTAAGTCTGGGTCACAGGAGGCTCAGCTTGGCTGTCCTGACACCTCTCCTTTCCCCCAGAACTGATCTTGGTTGGGACAATGTTCCTTGGACACCTGCAATATGAATTCATCCAGCAGCTACATGGACTCTGTCTGAATGTCTGAAAACAGAGCCTGAAACAAAGGCTTGTGTGAGGATAGTTCACTTGGAAAGTGAGTCCAGGGTGAAAGGATTAAGATCTAGGAGCATGAAGTCAAGGGAGAGAAATTCAATAAATGGATGGGCTTATAAACTGGCCACCACTAGTGGCCAGGGTTCAATACCACAGGAACTTCCAGGGACTCTTTAGAAATGCATCTCAAAATGATGCCAGGTGATTAGCAGGGCAAACATTGATCCACCAGTTCCCACCCTCTTTTGCAAAAATTTCTCCATAGGCATTTATTAATTTTCCCCAAGCTCCACACTGTGCATACATAAATGCCAGGCTGATTCTATAGGATCTCAAAGCGAGGGTCCCTGAAAAGCCCTGGTGCAGGAAGCATAAGGCACACTGAAGAGTCCCAAAGAAGGTGCTAACAGGTTGCACCTATGGGAAGCTGATAAGTCTTTGTAGAACTGATCCCCATAGCAGTGGCTAAGTAGGTAGAGTGAGAGGATGTGGAGTGATCTACAAGTAGTCTTTAATATTGGCCCTTTGTCAAGGATGCATAGTCTACAACTGGCCGGTGAAGTAGACAGGTAGATGTCCAAATATGGCAAAGCACCACCTTGGCCTGGCTGGGCATGCATTATGGTGGCAGACTAACAAGTTTTTCTCCAGGGGGACTACCTGAAACTCTCTCTTCCATCAGAAAGCAAAAGCAAAATTATTTGGCAACTTCTTAAGTCTTAATTCGTGTACCTAAGGCCTACCAGGCAGCCATCTAAAATGGGAGGCACCCATTTATTCTCTGTTTTGGAACTTAATTATGAATTTCAGAGACTAAGACAAATATCTAAGTTATTACCATGAAGTATATTCTGAATCATTTAGATGGTAACCAGATAAACAATAAAACAAAAGGTTTACTTAGTGTCTCATTTGTGTATTTGTGTTTAGCACAATAAATTATCATATTATTTGGTGATTTTTTAGAGTGAATGAAAATTCTTTGATGATCCTCTCTTTGAGACACAGGGCCCTTGTACCCTCCTCCTGAATATGCACAAATTTTGGTCACTGTACTCAGTAGGATAAGTCACTGTGTGACTTCTGAAGTTAGGTCAGAAAATGTAAGGGACACTTGGAGCTCTGAGCTGTCATATAAGCCCAGTCTTTTACTATGAAGAAACTGAGGCTGAGGAATTTCTAGAAGCTCCAGACAATCACCAGTCAAACAACCAGAATCAGCTCCAGTCAAACAATCAGAATCCAGTCAAACAATCAGCTCCAGTCAAACAATCAGAATCAAGCTCCAGTCAAACAACCAGAATCAGTTACAGGAGTGAACATCTTATTTACCTCCTGATCTTCTCTGAAGATCCCCCAGATATCTCAGAAGACAAGCCTTTCCTACTATTCCCAATTCCAGTAGTATTCCTACTATTCTGAATTCCTAACTCAGAATACATATGCATAATAAAATAGTTGTTTAAGCAATTAAGTTTTGAGGGAGAAAATATAGTCAATGAAGAAAATTTTATATAGATGAATGGGCACAATAGTTTGAATAGCAAAAATAAGTGGAAAAATTGAATCATAAAACAACAGTTTTATAGGCATGTTGAACTCTTACGATTAATGAAATTCATCTTTTTCATGTGTTTCTGTCAACAAAACACTATCCTTCATATTAAATTAATGTTAAATGAATTTTAGAATTCATATGGTTTTGTTTTTGTTTTATGTAAATTAATTTTGGCTCTTTAGTTTATAAAAACTGTAAATGAAAGAAATTTATGTATTACTAAAATTAATACATGTAGGATATATAACATAAATAATTTTTCAACCCTGAAAAATCCTCTAAAAATATTTCTATTAAAAAAATAAAAGTGATGGGTCCCGGGGTGCTGAGGGACCTCGAGTTTCTTGACTTCTGTGCAGGAAAGAATTTATGCAGGAGCCAGAGTAGGTAAGTTAGAAGTGAGGCTTTATTGTGCATGAAAATACAGAGTGAGTGCAAGAAGATTCAGAGGAGAATAGAGCCTTGGGCCTTGAGACTGCTGATATAAATACTCGTTTAGTCTGAGGGGGCTGGAGCTCACAGATGGGAGGTGGGGGGTGGCTTGACAACTTTTGCTTAACAAAAGGGGCAGGAATTTATAGGTCTGGTGATGATACTGTGATTTCAGGTTTTCAGGTCTAGTCTCCCAGCCAGGAATTGATCCCAGGCTGCAGTGGCAGCGATGAGCCCACCATAGATTGGTGTTTCACAAAGCCACAACAGGAACTTCCCTGATGTCCAGACAAGCAAGCAAAAAGAAGCAAATTTGTTTAGGGAAATATAAGAATATAAGAAAAAGTTTATTAAGAAGAAAATGAGCAGGGCCTCCCTGGTGGCGCGGGCGGTTGAGCTCAGCAATGTGAAGCTGTTCACAGCCTCTGCAGTGCCCATTCAGTCCCCACCAGCCGTGGAGATGCCCACATGGCACAGCAGACCTCTCCTGTCTTGCCAGCTGCTCCCTTCCGTAGTGTATTTCAGTCAGTCTGCCTGTTCTGTTCCCCAATCTGTCTTTGGTGGAGCCTCTCTCCCTCCCACACATCTGGCCTATATTCCAGTTCTTGTATAAATACATAAATAAATAAATCTTAAAAAGAAAAGAAGAAAAAGAGCAGAAATAAAGTGGGTCTCCCAGGCCTGTGGAACCAGGCCTGGGAGGGGCAAGGAAGCCTAAGTGGAGTTGTGCCTCAGGGAATATACACCTTCTTTTCCTAATTATTCCAAAGCCCTATTAGACTCTTTGTGATTGCTTAGGTTTTAGGGATCTCACTCAATCTGTTACTGTGCCCAGAATCAGGTCTTGTGTCCCAGACCTTATCTTAGAGTCCTTTTTCTTTATTGTCTTTGTTTGGGAATGTCCTGATGCCCCTAATCCAGCGGTGCTTTGATTAGCCCCCTGTGAAATTTGTAGCCCTTATCTCTGGAACCTTTCTTATTTGTCTGAGGCTTTTCCTATTCTATTCTGACCCTAGAAGTCATCTGCTTGCTTTAGGACTCAATGAGATTTGGCCAAATTGTTTAATAAAATCTATCAACTCCTTACCTTCTGTTAGATAAAATAGTAGAAGTTTTACAACTAGTGTATGAGATAAACTAAAAGGGTTTGGATTAAACTAATAGGGTTTGAGCCACTTTATTCTGAAATGTCCACAGCTGTTTTTCAGAAATACTGAATAGGGGAAGCAGGAATCTGCAGCCATTGTGCTAATCACCATTTTACCTCAAGAGGATGCATATAATAATCATATTTGCAAAACACTGCCTTATACTGTTGTCATTTACTTTCTACTTGAAAACATACCAAAATACCTTGTTGCCCAATGCTTTTGGATTAAGACCAACATCTCTATAGGAACTAAAAGGTCTTTCACAATCCACCCCTAAATTGTCTTAGTGTCTTTCTTTCTTTCATCTTTTGCCCTATGTTCCATCTATCCTAAAGCTCTTCCCAGTCTCCTCAGGAACTGCTACACTGCCTTAAAGACACAGCTCAAGAGCCACTGAGCCAAAGGGCAAGATAGCTTCTAGGGTCAGAGTAGAAGAGGAAAAAGTCTTGGAGGTAGGCTCCAGGGATTAGGTCAACAAATTCCAAAGGAGATTAATCAAACCTCCCTGCACCCCCACCCCCAACTCTCTCCACTACACACACATGCAAGGGGCAACAGGACATTCCTGGACAAGGACATAAAGCAAAAGTACTCTAAGATAAGGACTGAGATGCAAAACGTAATTCTGGGCACAGAAACAACAAGGTAGAATGAGTGAGAGCACCAAAACCTGGCCAGTCACGAAGAGACTGATGGAGCTTCAGAAGGAAAGGTGTATATTCCCTGAGGCACAACTCCACTTGGCTTCCTTGCCCCTCTCCTCTCCCTGGCCTGGTTCTACCAGCTTGAGAGTCCTACTTTATTTCTTTTCCTAGACACCAACCCACTGGTGATCCAGGCTGCCACCACAGTCTGGGATCAATTCTTGGCTGGGAGACTAGACCTGACAAGCTAAAATTCTGGTAACACCACTTCCTCTGTGAAGACTTTCTGGATTTCCCCATAGGGTTCCTTATTCTGCAATCTCACAGTATATCATTTATTTGGCCAGTTTTATTTAACTATGTGAGATAAACTATCTCTCAGAGCTTGTCAGGAAATAGGAGTACATTCAAATGGGTAATTTGGGGAAATTATCAGTATAGAGAAAATTTTCAGGGAATCTCCCCCTTACCTCCTTTGATTCCTCTGGCTGACTCAGTAATAAACAGACAAAAGAGAGGTTAGCAATAGAAAAGACAAATTTACTTTTGTGGGCAAAGAGGTCCATAAGATATGGAACCAAATGAATAACCAAAACAGTTTATGTAGTTTTTAGATGAAGAAGCAATAAATCTTTGAAGGACAGAACCAAGATATTCTTGAGAAGTATGGTTTAAACAACTAATTAAGTGAATTAAGCAGAACTGGTTTATAGTCTCCCATCCACGTCTCTGATGACAAGGGTGTCTTTCTACGTAGGGAAAGTATCTTTTACATAGAGATTTATTTCCTGCTTGACAAGAGAACGAGGGGAAGAATGTCAGAGAAAATTCCTGCTTTTAGGAAAAAGCGAGGTTTAAAGTATCAATTATTCATCATACTGTTTATTTAATTCAAAATAATCCATATATTACCTCAGTACATCTGGGAGCTGCAAGAACCCAAGCAGAAGTCAAAGAGCAAAGGAACCCACTGATTCATCCATACAGATCAACCTCAAAGGCAGAGCATGGCCTTGGGGGCAGGAGCTGGAGGGGTTGACAGCCAAGCTCTTTATTTGCACGTGAATGGCATTTTATTACTATAATCTGAGTATTTTCTCAGTGAACTCTAAAGTGCCAACAGTACCTCCATGTTCTCTGCACTTGGTAAAGTATTTGGACCAGAATAGTATCTTAATATCTACTGAATTCATGAATTAACCAGTGAATGGCATATATGAGAGAATCAGGAGCATAACAGTATGCTTACACAGTCCTCAATTTTTTATTTAAAATTTTACTTTACAGTTATTCTATTTATATCTTTTCCTTTAATATATTCTTACATTTTTTTTTACCTAAGTAAGCAGCTATTTGAATTCATTTTTGTTTGAATTTTGTTACTGAGATTTTAGTTCTAAATTTAGACCAATTAGGATTATATTTTATAATAAAGTTCACTTTAATCTGTTTTATTTTGTGTATATGATTGGGGTAATCCAGTTTATAAAATAGGACACATTTATGGCACATGGTTGAAATTTTTCCTTTCAGTTTTGTACTGATTTCCTAAATTCCTTTACACTATTTGTATAGATCTTGTCAATCAAATTGTATTCTGTATAAGAGATTAATAGAGAAATGTTACATTATAAGCTTTCCAGTTTCCTTGAATGATTTTTAGTATTCTGTAACACTTTTTTGTAATTAAGATTTAAATACCCAATCCCTCAAGACTTGCCATACAGAGAGCTGTCAATCAAAGAATTGGCAAGCTCTATGAGCCACACGATGAAGTCTTCATCCCTACTCTCTGATGTCTTCAAGACCACCTTTTGTGAGCTGATCCTTCATTTCACATGTCTTAGAACTCACTCACACTTCTTATGCTTGGAAATGTAACACACAAAGTGACAACGTAATCCACAGCTAATAAGTTAGCGGCTATAAAAATGAACATCCACATTAACTTGCCAAGCATGGAAGCTGGAGGTGTTACACTGTACTTGTGTATATATGTCTGCCAGGGCAATAGTACATATGCCTTTGGAGATGCTTCTAAGTTATGCAGAGAAGCCAATAATAATTCTTGAACTTTGTTGTCAGGATCCAGTTTCATTTAAAAGCCAAACGAACAGCATAAAAACACTTGGCCATGATCAGCCACAATCCAGTCGGTGAAGAAAACACGTGAAAGTAGCCTTTGGGTTGTAAATTTTGTAGAAAACAGGCTCTCTTAGTATACTCTGTTGTGCTCTAGTTTAGGAAATACGTTTTCACTGAAAAAAATAATAGCAACAAAGGAGTTCTTAGGTATGTTTTCTGCCTTTCTTTTAACTCATTACAGAATCAAGCAAAACGAATCATTATTATTATTATTTAGAGAAAATTTTTGATGAGAAATTTACATCATTCTCAGCAAGCATAAAAATATAATTCTACCCTATTGTTTTAATTTACATTCAAAATATATTTTTTTAATATAATGCAATGTAACTTTTAATAATGAAGTAGAAATTTCTGTTCTCATTGAAAGCCCCATACAAGATCACAAAATGCTGATAGAAACGTTTTTAAGATTATGGAATTTTAAGAGCATTAATACATTATTTTAGCTTTTTTTTGTATTTTCTAAATCCTCCAAAGTACACTACTTATACATGTTTGTGAATGTACTGACACTGTGAGATGTGGGTGCCTTATTGTACATCTTGGGAACTGCTAGTGTCTTGTTTTTTTTTTTAATATTAAATTTTATTTTTATATTCCCCCATACAATTGCAAACGCCCCATTCTGACCCCAATCCTTCCCCTCCCGCCCCCCACCCCCCAAAAAGTGTCTCTGGTTCATAGTTTTTTGTTGATTTTGATTTTCACTTTCTTATATTCATTTTCCTGGTCCCTTATTTAAGTTTTCTAGATTCCTGCTATGAGTGAGACCATCCGGTATTTTTCTTTTTCTTTTTGGCTTATTTCGCTGAGCATGATCCCTTCCAGCGCCATCCATGTTGCTGCAAATTGCATGTGTTTATCTTTTTTGAATGCTGAGTAATATTCCATGGTATATATGTACCACATCTTCTTGATCCAGTCATCTATTTTTGGGCATTTGGGTTGTTTCCAAAGCTTAGCTATTGTAAACAGTGCTGCTATAAACATAGGGGTGCAGGTGCTCTTTGGAATTGATGTTTCTGTGTCCTTTGGGTAAATACCTAGGAGTGGAATTGCTGGATCATATGGAAGCTCTATGTTTAGTAGGTCCAGAAATCTCCACACAGCTCTCCATAGTGGTTGGACCAGTTTGCACTCCCACCAACAGTGCAGAAGAGTTCCTTTTTCTCTACAACCTCGCCAACATTTGTTGTTGCTAGTTTTTTTAATATGTTCCATTCTCACTGGTGTGAGATGGTATCTCATGGTAGTTTTGATTTGCATTTCCCTGATTACAAGTGATGTTGAACATTTTTTCATATGTCTGTTGGCCATTTGCATTTCCTCTTCAGATAAGTTTCATTTTAGCGCTTCTGCCCATTTTTTGACTGGATTATTTTCTTTGTTGTTGCTGAGTCTCATCAGCTCTTTGCAGATTTTTGTGATCAGTCCTTTATCATTAGTTTTGGGTGCAAAAATGTTCTCCTAGTTGGTGGGGTTTCTCTTTGTTTTTGTTATTATCTCTTTTGCTGTGCAGAAGCTCTTTAATTTGATGTAGTCCCAGCTGTTGATCTTTGCCTTCACTATCACTGCTTTGGGTGATGTGTCTGTAAAGATGTCTTTGATGTGCAAATCCCGTAGTGTTTCGCCTATATTTCCTTCTATGTATTTTATGGTTTCAGGTCTTATGTCTAGTTCTTTAATCCATTATGAGTTGATTTTTGTGTATGGTGTGAGGTAGTGGTCAAGCTTCATTCTTTTGCATGTAGCAACCCAGTTTTCCCAGCACCATTTATTGAACAAACTTTCTTTGCTCCAATACATAGTCTTTGCTCCTTTGTCAAAGATTAGTTGACCATAAATCTGTGGGTTTATTTCTGGATTTTCTATTCGATTCCATTGGTCTGTATGTCTGTTCTTGTTCCAATACCATGCAGTTTTGATGATTATGGCTTTGTAGTATAGTTTGAAGTCTGGGAGTGTGATGCCTCCATTTCCTTCTTTTTTTTTCAGTAGAGCTTTGGCTATTCGGGGTTTTTGGTGATTCCATATGAATTTCATCAATAATTGTTCTATTTCTTTGAAGAATGCCATTGAGATTTTGATTGGAATAGCATTGAATCTGTATATTGCTTTTGGTAGGATGGCCATTTTAATAATGTTTATTCTTCCGATCCATGAGCAGGGGATGTCTTTCCATTTCTTTGTGTCTTCTTCTATTTCTTTTAAAAGTGTTTTATAGTTTTCTTTGTATAGGTCCTTTACCTCTTTTGTTAGATTTATTCCCAAATATTTGATTTTTTTTGTTTCGATAATAAAAGGGGTGTTTTTTTTTTTTTTGATTTCTTCTTCTTCAGATTCATTGTTTGTGTATAGGAAGGCTACTGACTTTTGCGTGTTGATTTTGTATCCTGCCACTTTACTGAATTGATTGATGAGTTGAATTAGTTTTTCTGTGGAGATTTTGGGGTTCTCTATGTATATTATCATATCCTCTGCAAATAGTGATAGTTTGACTTCTTCTTTTCCTATTTGGATTCCTTGGATGTCTTTCTCTTGTCTTATTGCTCTGGCTAGGACTTCCAGTATTATATTGAAAGCAGTGGTGAGAGTGGACATCCTTGTCTTGTTCCAGATCTTAATGGAATTGCTTTCAGCTTTTCACCATTGAGAATGATACTGGCTGTTGGCTTGTCATAGATGGCCTTTATGATGTTGAGGTATGTTCCTTGTATCCCAAGAATTTCAAGGGCTCTTATCATGAATAGGTGTTGCACTTTGTCGAAAGGTTTCTCAGCATCTATTGATATTATCATATGGTTTTTATATTTCTTTTTGTTGATGTGTTGGATAATGTTGATTGATTTTCGGATGTTAAACCATCCTTGTGTCCCTGGAATGAATCCAACTTGGTCGTGGTGAATTATCTTATGGATACATTGTTGGGTTCTGATAGCTAAAATTTTATTGAGGATTTTTGCATCAGTGTTCATTAGGGAGATTGGCCTATAGTTTTCCTTTTTTGTGTTGTCCTTATTCGGTTTTGGTATTAGTGTAATATTGGCTTCATAGAACGTGTTTGGTATTGTCCCTTCCTTCTCAATTTTTTGGAAGAGTTTGTGAAGGATAGGCACTAATTCGTCTCTGAATGTTTGGTAGAATTCATTTGTAAATCCATCAGGTCCTGGGCTTTTGTTTTTGGGGAGGTTTTTGATTACCATTTCAATTTCACTGCTTGTAATTAGTCTGTTTAGGTGTTCTATTTCTTCTTTATATAGCTTTGGGTGATTGTAGAGTTGTAGGAATTTGTCCCTCTCCTCTAGATTGTTGAACTTGTTTCCATATAACTGTTCATAGTAGTTTCTGATTATTCTTTTGATTTCTGCTGTGTCCGTTGTGATTTCTCCTCTTTCATTTATGATCCTGTGTATTTGTGCTTTCTCCCTTTTTTCCTTTGTGAGCCTGGCTAGGTGTTTGTCTATTTTATTGATTTTTTCAAAGAACCAGCTCTTGGTTTCATTGATCTTTTGGATTGTTTTTTTAGTTTCAATTTCATTTATTTCTGCTTTGGTTTTTATTATTTCTTTTCTTCTACTGGTTTTGGGGTTTTTTTGTTGTTCTTTTTCTAGATCTTTGAGCTTCAAGATTAGGTTGTTTCTTTGAGTTCTTTCTTGTTTTTTGATGTGAGCTTCTATTGCTATATATTTTCCTCTTATTACTGCATTTGCTGCATCCCATACATTTAGGATATTGGTGTCCTCCTTGTCATTCAATTTAAAGAATTTTTTAATTTCTTCTTTGATCTCCTCATTAGTCCAGTGGTCTTCCAGTAGTGTGGCTTTTAATCTCCATGAGGTAGGATAGTTCCTTGCCTTCTTTTTATGATTTATTTCTAGTTTGATGCGTTCGTGGTCAGAAAAGATGGTTGGTATGATTTCAATTTTGGTGTATCTGTTGATGTTTGTCTTGTGCCCCAGTATGTGATCGATCCTGGAGAATGATCCGTGTGCGCTTGAGAAAAATGTGTACTCCGTTTTTTTTTTTTGGGGGGGTTTAGTGTTCTATAGATGTCTGTTAAGCCCAAATGCTCTAGGTCCTTATTTAGAGCTTTAGTTTCTTTACTTATTTTTTGTCTTGTTGATCTATCCATTGTTGATAGTGGTGTGTTGAAGTCTCCCACTACGTATGTGTTTTCTCTGATGTCTGTTTTCAGAGAGGACAACAGTTGTCTGATATATTTTGGTGCTCTTTCGTTTGGTGAGTATATGTTAATGAGTGTTATTTCTTCTTGAAGTATTGTCCCCTTACTCATAATGTAGTGACCATTGGGGTCTCTTTTTATTTTTTTGAGTTTGAAGTCTGTTTTATCTGATATAAGTATAGCTGTTCCTGCTTTCTTTTTTGGCCCATTTGCTTGTAGGATTGTTTTCCATCCTTTGACTTTGAGCCTATTTTTATCTTTTGTAGCTAAATGTGTTTCCTGGAGACAGCAAAAGGTTGGATTTTGTTTCTTAATCCAGCCTGCAACTCTGTGTCTTTTTATTGAAGTGTTTAGTCCATTTACATTTAGAGTTAATATTGATATGTTAGCATCTGTATTTGCCATTATGTTTGTCTTTCCTTTGATTTTATTTACTCTTTTAATAACTTTTTTTTTTGGTCTTCTTTCGTTGTTATTCGTCCCTCTGAGGTTCTGGCTTTAGGATTCCTTGTAGTATTTTTTGGAGTGGGGGTTTATTTGTAATGAAATTCCGGAGTTTCTCTTTGTCTGGGAAGGTCCATATTCTTTCTCCATGGAGGAAAGAGAGCTTTGCGGGATAGAGTATTCTTGGTTGGCATCTGTTTTCTTGGAGTCTGTTGACTATGTCCCTCCACTCTCTCCTTGCCCGTAGTGTTTCTTCAGAGAAGTCTGATGTCAGCCTGATTGGTTTTCCTTTGAATGTTATCTGTTTCTTCCCTCTTGTCAGCTTCATTATTTTTTCCTTGTCCTGGATTCTTGGGAGCTTTACTATTATGTGTCTTGCTGTGTTTTTCCTTTTGTCGTGGAAGTTTGGTGTTCTTCTTGCTTCTTGTATATCAATTTTCAGCTCCTTCTTCGCATTTGGGAAGTTCTCTTCAATTATCTCCTGGAATATTTTCTCTGTTACTACATCTCTCTCCTCTCCTTTTGGAATTCCTATAACTCTTATATTTCCTTTCCTCATGGAGTCAGATAGTTCCCAAAGTCTTTCTTCATTCTTTTTCCTTCGTACTTCTCTTTCCTTTTCTGTTTTGGTTCTTTTTATTTCTGTGTCTTCAAGAGAACTTATTCGTTCTTCCATTTCATCTATTCTGCTTTCCTTGCTTTTCCCGGAGTTCTTTAGTTACTCCATTAATTCTTTGATCTCCTGCATTTCTTTTACTTCCCTCTTTAGGGACTCAATTTCATTCTTCTGACCATTGTTTTCCCTCTTTAGGGACTCAATTTCCTTCTTCTGATCTATCACTTTTTTACTCATGGCAATTTTAAATTCTCTTTCTGGAAGGCTCAGAAGTTCTTCCAAGTTGCTGTCGTTGCAATCTGGGGAGTGGTTTTCTTTTTGTGGTGTGCTTCTTTCCTGAAGAGTTGTTAGGTTGCGTGTGGTTCTTCTACTCCCTACTGTCTGTTTTCTAATTTGTCGTATGCGTTGGGACACTGTGTTGCTCGGACTGACTGGCATCTTGGGTGAACTTCTCCGCTCCCCTCTGGCTCTTCCAGGAGCCATCTCTGTCTTCTGGGGGAGCTTTCTGCTGGTTTTAGGCAGTTTTTACTGAAGAAATGTCCCTGTTCTCAAATGGCGAAGTGGGATGCAGTCCCTGCGCCTCCGGTTTCAGGCACACTCTTCTGCGCACCTGGTCTGCCCTGGACGTGGGTGCCTGCTCCCTCTGTGGGCTCAGACTGCTGGTCGGAAGGGGCCTGGCGTGGAATAACTTCCCGGCTGGCCACTGGGTCCTCCAGAAGCCTTCTGCCCTTTTCAAGCAGTCTTAAGAAATTTCCTGTTCTATGGGGTGTTAGTGACTTTTTTTTCCTGGTGGCTAGGTGGCGCCAGAGATTTCTCCTATTGTCCTTGGGGGGCTGTTTTTCTCCTCCCCCCACCCCGTGGGACAGGGAACAGAGCAGGAATGGTAGGGTACACCTCAACAGCTTTGGGGTGCTGTGTCTGCCTTGTGCCCCACCGTCGTGGAGAACCCACGCCCCGAATTTTCGTGCCCCGGGTCTCAGTTCAAAGCCCTCAGTTCCAGGACGCGGGCTGTAGCCCAGTTCAGTGGCACGGGAATGGCGCCTTTTGCACCGCTCCCGTGCCTGGGTGCCTGGTTCCTGCTTACTCAGGGAGGGACCTTCACCTCAGTGAGGACCTCCGCGCGTCTCCCCGCAAGCCTAGGTCGCAGGCACGGGGACCTGGGCAGCACTTGCTTTTCAAGGGCACCGAGCGCGCCGCTTTTCCGCGCAAGCTTACCAGCAGCCCGGGCTGTGTGCGCGTCTCCTGGGGTCTTTGTTCTTCTCTAATGGCGCCCCGGAGCCGTTCGCTCACCGCTGTGGCGAATCCTGCAGGGTTCGCCTCAGCTCCCATTCACGGGGTGTGGTGGCTGCAATAGTTCCTTTTCACTCCCAGTCCCGCTTGCTGCGTAGTTTGTTCTTGTTGGCCATTTTGGTTTGTTGTTTTCCTCCTCTCTGCCGGTCGGAGAGTGCCGCCTCTGTGGGCGGGGGAGGGGAGCAGCAAAATATAAAATTTTAAGAATTTGACTCAGATGCAATTACTATTTTTTAAATTAATTAACTTATTTTTAAAGATTTATTTATTTATGCATACAAGAACTGGGGTACAGTCCACAGGTGCGGGAGGTGAGAGGATTCACCAGAGACAGAGTAGGGAGCAGAACAGGCAGATATACTGAAATGCACTGCTGAGGGGAGCAGCGGGTGAGACAGGAGAAATCTGCTGCACTGTGTAGGTTAGCTCACTGCCGGGGGATTGAACTTGTGCTGCAGTAACTGTGGATAGCTTCATAGTGCTATGCCTAATCCCTCAGGGGTGGGGGCTGGAGCAGGTGGACAGAAAGGTAGAATAGGGCTGATTATATAATGGGGAGGAAACTGAAACAGATGACAGCCAGAATCTTTCTTTCTTCAGGTAAAAGAAGTCTGTCTAGATATATTTGTGAGGCATATGTGGGCAACCTGTAATGTGTGTGTGTAAGACACACTGAATCTCTGCAGAACACATGCTTATGACACAGTGGGATTATTTATAAGGGCAAAATGGTGGGAGTAAGAAAAGGTGGGGTTGCTCCACAGCAGGAGCTGATAGAGAAACAAAGAAGGGGAAGGCAGCTAGGGAAACTCTCTTCCCAAGCTCTCTTAAAGACTGTAGTTGTGCATCTAGGGAGCAACCCCCTTCTAATAGGTAGGAGTCTCCTCACTCCGCATGCTAAGTGGAAAGCACTTTTACTTGCTTTCATCTGACTTCTTATATGGGAATGGCAGCTGTTTGAGGAAGGCTCAAAAGCAACTAAAAGTGATTGCTTGGGGGTTATGAGAGTTTCTCTAAGCAGGAACAAGGCAAAGAAAAATTCTGAGTAGGGGTCAGGGGAAAACAAGATAAGATTGAACAGATGGAAAAGGGAATTCCAGGCTTTCACTGAGATTGAAGGGAGAAAAATCAAGATGGTTTCATTGCCCTTCACAGAGCATGTGTTCTCCTATTTTTTTAAGATTTATTTATTTTATACAACAACTGGGGTAGGGCCTCCCCGGTGGTGCAAGGAGTTAAGCACTGCACTATGAAGCTATCCACAGCCACTGCAGCAGGAGTTCGATCCCTGCCCAGGGAGCTACTCAAATGGTGCATCAGACCTCTCCTGTCTCGCCCACTTCTCCCCTCAGCAGTGTACTTCAGTCAACCTGCCTGTTCTGTTCCCCAGTCTGTCTCTGGTGAATCCTCTCAGCCCCCGCATCTCATCACATCTATTCTGCCTTCCCACATGCACCCTGACTGGTAATTCAGAGCTAGAAGGGATGAGAACAGACAACCATACAGTAGTTATGGGTGATTTCTCTGACCACAGGGAGAGCTAAAAAATTTTGGAATTTAGCCAGTTTCCACCCACAATGATAAGGGAGAATAAAATTACCAAAGTTAATGGCCCCGTGCATTTACGTTAAGTTCTGAGGCAATGCTGACTGGCCTTCGGATTGGCAGCTGCCCTAAGGACACACGTAGGAAATTTGAAAATTATCTCTTGTCTCCTTGGTTTGAGCAGGGGAAATTTAGCGGAGCAACATCTGCACAAAGGATAAAAAATTTTCAAGGTAGTTGACAATTAGCTCCAGGAAGCATATCAAGAGAGATGGAGAGCCTCAGGGAAAGCCTAACGTAGAAGCTGACCAGCCACAAGGGTATGGAAAACCAGCAGAGCCAGGATCTAACAAAATGCAGACCTCAGCTCACTGAGCCTAGCAGAGCCCCTCAGCACTGTGCACATCAACATCAATCTGGAGACTGTACACAAAACCATCCAAAAGAACCTCCTTACCCTCTGCTAATCTTTAAGGAAATCCAAGCCTGAGAGGGTCTGGCTGTTCTCCAGAGATGGATGTTGCTCAGGTATCCAGCATCTCACCAAAGTGCTCTTGGAGGCTGAAGTCTTTTCCTAGTCATTCTGTTTCCCAGCAGTAGCTGAAAGACTACTTTTAGTGCTAATGTCTAGAGGCCCTGAGGGGTCTACCTGGTACCTCCTGCTCTTTCTCCATTCTCCACTATTTATTCAGCACCAGTGGTTTCAGGCAGCCCAAGAAGACACAGTCACTCCAACTGCACAGGGCTCTTTTGGGGTTTCCAAGCAGAAAGGCTAAAGATGAGTAAAACTGTCTTCCTGGACTCAGCTCAATAGAACGAGGCATGAGGGAGGTCCTGCTGTTATTTAATACTTACTGAAAGCCCACAAAGCTCTACTATACATGAGTACAAAATTATGGCATGATCTTTAGCCTCTGGAGGCCTGGCTGAATCTTCATGAGAAGCTACAATGCTGACTTCCCACAGAAGCAGAGCAACAGTTAAGAGACATTACACCCTCCGTGATTGGCTGGTGTGACTGCACTTAGCAAGCAGAGCTTTCCAGCAAGATGGAGAGGCACTCCCTGCTCTCTGCTCTGGGTCCCTGAAGCACAGATTCAGTCTATTTAATGCACTCATTACATCTTAATTATCAAGATTTACTTGCTTGTTGATTCTACACTTGCTGAGTGCGGCCTACTATGTGTCAGGCACAAATCAGGTGCTTAATAACTGTTGATAGAATGAAAAATGGAACCTCACTCAGCCTGTGAGAATGCAGTATGAGTATATGCATTTGTAGAGGGCATAAGTGTAGGATTAAAAAAAAAAGGTGTTGCTTGAGCTAAATTTTGAAATATGAGTGGGAGTTACCCCCGTGGATAAGGGGAGGGGGGGTGAGAAGGCATTCCAGGAAGAGGTAAAAGCAAATGCCAAGGCATGGAGCTATATGGGGACTCGAGCACAGCTTACATGCTATAAAGTTAGCCTGGTGCTGGATGGAGACAGGGGAGGAAACCTGCTTTCAAACCAGCCCCAAGAACTGGTTTGAGATCGTATACTTAAAATATTTGCTTAGAAGGGAATATGAGTTTCAATTCCAGGGAGGGAAAAACCAAGATAGGTATGGATTTTCTGAAGTCAGGAAACAGCATCGCGCTCATAATCCCAAGGCTGACCAGCGAGTGCACTGCTTGGCCTTTGGACCCGACTGAAAACTCTTCTCCACAGTGTAAGAGCTGGTAGGTGGTGACTGTAGTGAATCACTGGGGGTTTCCCTCTGGGAGACCCATAAGTCTGATAAGGAGAGGGGAGGGTGAGGGGAGAGAGAAAAGTCAGCGAGAGGACAAGAGTCAGCCAGTCGTCAATACACTGTTGTTTTAGTGAGAAGACCCCAGTGGGATGAATCATTTCTCCAAAACCAAAGAGAGATCAGTTATGTAAAGGGTTTTGTAAATTGTAGCATGTTACCCAGATATATAAGGTACTGTCATTATTTCTGCTTTTTGGGCTTATTCTTCTGTTATTTCTGCTTTTTCCTCTTATTCTTCTGTTTTTTCTTCTTGTTCTTCTATTGTTGTTGTTCTTGTAGTTCTACATCTCCTTCTCCTTCTCCTTCTCCTTCTCCTTCTCCTTCTCCTTCTCCTTCTCCTTCTCCTTCTCCTTCTCCTTCTCCTTCTCCTTCTCCTTCTCCTTCTCCTTCTCCTTCTCCTTCTCCTTCTCCTTCTCCTTCTCCTTCTCCTTCTCCTTCTCCTTCTCCTTCTCCTTCTCCTTCTCCTTCTCCTTCTCCTTCTCCTTCTCCTTCTCCTTCTCCTTCTCCTTCTCCTTCTCCTTCTCCTTCTCCTTCTCCTTCTCCTTCTCCTTCTCCTTCTTCTTCTTCTTCTTCTTCTTCTTCTTCTTCTTCTTCTTCTTCTTCTTCTTCTTCAGCTTATTCTTCTGTTATTTCTTCTCTTTGGGCTTATTCTTCTGTTATTTCTGCTTTTTCCTGTTATTCTTCCATTTCTTCTATTTCTTTTAGTTCTACATCTCCTTCTTATTCTTCTTCATCTTCTTGTTTCTTCTGCATTTCTTGCTTTTTCAATTACTTCTTATTCTGCTATTTCTGCTTCTTAATCAACTGAATCTTCTGTTATTTCTGCTTTTTTGGCTTATTCTTCTGCTATTTCTGCTGTTACGTCTTATTCTTCTGTTATTTCTGTTTTTTGGCTCATTCTTCTCTTATTTATGCTTTTTCTTCTTATTCTTCTGTTTCTTCTTCTTGTTCTTCTAGTTCTTCTTGTAGTTCTACATGTCCTTCTTCTTTTCTTCAAATTCGTCTATTTC